>NC_086330.1:136660538-137964245 GCF_032445375.1 Bacillus rossius redtenbacheri | reverse complement strand
CGTTAAGATTCGAGTTAAGTTACATCTGTAAAAAATATTTTTTTAGTTCTCAATTGGGAAATAAACCTGAAACGTTGGTAAATTAAAGTTAATTTAAGAGGGTGGAAGGCGTAAATTAAACACAAACCCTCACAAAAGCTCCGTAACGAAAACCGAACCAAAAACATAAACAAGTTTGTTTATACATCACGTTAACTAATCTTGGAAAGTCGTGAGGTGTGCTGCGTTACTATAGTTTGCTTCATGTAACTTGTCTCAAATTCGGTGATTCCAGTAGTTTAAGTATCCTTCTTCCACCGTTGTTTTGTCAAAAGTGGTTGTAAAAACTTAATGTAGTTACAGCTTTCGTAAGCAAACATCGTGTGTTGCTTTGCAGGTGCCATTTGGAAAATACTACTTTTAAGAACTGTAAAATATAATACAAGTTATTCGAAACAGAAACAGACTATATTTTTTATGATGCGACGTGACGTATTAGAATGCTGCGAAGGAATTCCTACCCTGACAAACGCCTAGCGTATAGGCAATCGAAATATTGTTATTCGGGTGGCGGCATTCCAGGCGAAGGCGCTTGAGAAACCTGGTTTGTTTTTTTTTTTTGGGGGGGGGGGGGGGGAGGAGGAAGAGAGAGAGAAACAGAGAGATAAAGAGAGACAGAGAGAGAGATTGAGAGAGAGAGGGGGCGGAATGTGGGAGCAATATTGGATGTATAAAGTCTCAAACTACAATGATTTGTGTTGGTTAACTCAGACAAGTTTCACTTTTTCAAGGCATAAACTCTTGCTCTTAGTTGAATCTGGAGTTTATAGTGACTTACTGTATTAGTAATTTTTTGACGTGATAACGTCTTATAAATCGATGAACTCCGGCTGCACGCACGAAAAAGCATTACTCATTGTCACGTTTCGCCTGAGCCGAGCGTGCAAGCGAGAGCGTGAAACAAGCGATAGAGAGGCACGATCGGCTTGTGACGCATCTATCTCTCTTCCACTCTGTCGGCCGATGCGTCTGAGTATAAGAGAGACAGCGGCAGCACACAACCTACACGTGAACTGTTTTGTCAACTGTTTATAAAGTGAAGTGAAAAGGTAATGTTGTTTGTATGCAATTTTTCATCAATGTTTTCTTATGACGTTATCACATAAAATTATCGTCCGTAAACCGACTTTACAGACAACCCCCCTTTTTTTCCTTATGAACTCATTAGATTTAAGAGATTGAAGTATTATCGGGAATAACTGCAGCATTAATAACCTATACCAGCTGCTTTCTAACAATATAAGTAATTCTACTAAAAACACGTTTTTTAATAGAGGTTATTTTTCCTTATAAGTACCTTAAGCATGTATACATATATGTATATACATGTAAATGTAAAATTATATCTGAAATACATAACGATTATCATACTGACTCTAGGTTCGGTCTCACACACCTATTGAGTTATTTTGTTTTCTCGCCATTAGTATTAACGGATTTTCCTGTAATTATATTTTCTGTTTTCAATAGCTCTTTTCGTTTAATGTTGGGTCACAAATTTTCTCACCGGAGATTTACTAAACTGTTTCAAGAGCTTTAAATCGTAACGCAAGTAGTCATAACCCTGGACAAACGTACAGATTTTAACCACATCCATAAAATTAATATCCAGAATATATCTGTTAATGATTTTGAGAAAAAACATAAATTGCAAGAGAGCTACCGGAAAAATAATTTACAGGAATGGCACTCAAATAATATCAACGACAAAGAAATAATAAATAACGAACAAGTTTGTGAGACCAAACCTTTTGGTAATAACTCGACATTCTATAAATTCGTTTTTATTCAAGTTTGTACTAGTTTAATAACAATAGTTACATAAATTCAGCTTTCAAAGTAAGTAAAGTATTAACATTTTTGGCCTTTGAAAACCAGTTCACTGCTAATACAAAATTATTTTAAGTCACTAAGCTTGTAGCAGTATTACAAGGCTACAAAAAGTTGAAAAATTCAGATTAATTCAGAAAACCACTGGAAATTTGGTAATATGTTTTCACATGAAAAGAAAACAAGCTTCAAATTAGATCGCGTGCCCTCTGTCAATACGGTTTTGGAAATGGCCTTCAGCATAGACACTAAAGGCCAATTTCACGCTTCTTTATCTTATGTTATGTTTATGTATCGACGAATACTTATTTTACACTTCACGCTGCTGCGTTTATCCAGGTAACGTCTTACTCCCTACTTGAATGCGCCTGCATGGTTGTCACACAAGTGTACTCATTTGTCACGCTGGTTGCCCGCTTTGCAGGCGGTACTCTAGCTTGGTTTATGCTGATCACACTAAGATAACTAGCACTAACTGGTATAAGTAATTGATAATCCATTGGTAAACATTTTGTATGTAACGCGAAGAATTAACAGTGAGGATCTGATATTTGGTAAACTTTAAGTGTCTTTGGTTCCTTATCAAATATCAATTTTTTGTCTTCGTAAAAATAAATTTTAAATGTATGTCTTGTAACTTTAAATAACGCTTATCCAACCAACCTTTTATTTTAGTATGACAACCTAATATAAACTACCCTCCCGGGAAAAAAATAAAGATCTATTACTTATTACACTAACCAAAACTAACTTAACCTAACTATTTACTTCGGTAAAGTGTGGAGATGTTCAGGTTGTGGTTGTGGCTTTCATTCTTGTGAAGTGTATGCTATCCCCGAATTCAGCGCGTTCGCCTCTGTAAACAGATGATTTACAAATCCTTTAGTATACGCCTGAATATACATGCCTTCGTGAACCTTCAGCATTTTTTTTTAACTTCACATGTAATTAACCGTTTTAACGTTTGCCTGTGCAGTAACGTGGTAAACGCTATGCTTGAGTCAATATTAACAATGACCTTAAAATCAGAACCTGTCAAGTCCAGTGACGTAACAAAGATAATTGCTGCATTTTATTTTATTTTTAATGGCGTAAGTATTTTTGTTACGTCACTTGATACATTTGTCTAGCGCTTTTAATCCAGCGTTTTTCGCCCATGAGGCTAAACCATCCGACTTCGCTTTCCTTGTCTTTTGTTGAGCCGTCATGTTGCTGGATAAGGGGTTGGGAGGAGGGGTAGGTGAGACGTCGTTCTCTCGTAGGTTGGATACAAACACTTCGGCATGACTCATATTTGTGAGCAATGATTCTGTAGCCCAGTGATTCGGAGCCCACTATAATTTTGGAGGTCCCGTTGCCTTACGCCTCTGTGCGTAACCGTGCGACTTAATACCCTATCAAACAAACAAATCAAGCTGAAACTGCGTGAACATACAAGAATGACCTTCACGGATACCGCGTGAAGCCGGCTTTTGTGGTATGGTAGCGGCCATGTTTGCGGGACGACCGGAACATTGGATCAATTGCAGTGTTCGCATTGTGGAGACTAATATAGTGTATGTTCTGGAAGTGACTGAGTTTTATTTACGACGGAAATTATAATTCCTGCTTGATAACCAAAATCGTGGCCAAGCAATGTTTTTTTTTTTTGGGTGTTGCAATATGGAGATGTCGAGTTAGCAAGTGAATTCAACAACGTCAGGGCACGCCATCTGCTGACAATTACCTACTCAATGATGTAAACAATGCACGTCGGCTTCTGTTCACGAATGGTGTTCCACTTTCTAAATCTGAACGAGTGAAATGTTAGTACCTGAAAACTCTACTTACAGGTGTTTACTGGTCGGTAAATTATTGAAGACCGCACTGTTAGAAATTATTGTAAATTACGGGTTTTTTCAACGAAAATTACGCCTTATTTCAACTTCCGAATTCTGTTTTGCGCTATGAACAGGGTTAAACGCAAACGTGGAAGAAATTAGTGAACTTTTGTATGAATCGCAACTAGTTTTTGAATGTTATTTCCTTATCTATAAAGATAATTTTTGTGGTTTCTTGTTCAAAGTGAACTTTATACACGTATATTTCAGAAGTAAACGATAAATTTATAAATTATTTATACTTAGCGTTCTTCGTAAATTCAAGGCGAAAAATTTTAAAAATGCGTTGATAAAACAGTGACATTATAATGTGTGCTTATTACGTTTTTTAATGGTTCTTTCAATAAGGGAGATTGTTTAAGGATGCAATTTTTTTACACACGCCAATGCTGATTACACTGTATGTCATAATAAAACTCAGTAAAAAAACAAAAAACATATTATTTGTTCTTCACTGAGGTTTCTTATGACATACATACAATGTAAGCACCAATGTTTTCCGGTGTTTGCAATATGGAGATGGCAAAGTGTACACCGTTAAAAAATGTTCACCTCCCATTCACCGTATAAGCTTATAGCCATATTACCTCCCATTTTCTTTGTAAATTTGCGGATATATTCTTAAATTTACAGACTCTGATTTAAATTACTTGGAAATTAATTTCAAAAGAATATTCTTGGTGTATTAAGAAAACACTAAAAAAAACTATTTAAGACTACAGTAAGAACACTCCACTTGTATCCACCTTTGTTAAGAACGAAATATACAACTCGGAAGTGGAAATACGGCGTGGTTTCTCTAGGAAGAATCAGTTATTGAAGGAACTGTTGGTTGGAAAAGCCCGTTCACTTGCTGCAATGTGTGGACGGTGTGGGAAGTGGCGCGGTGGTCGGTTGGCAGACATGAGCCCCGAGAGGAGCGTGAGCACGGCGGAGGGCCCCAGCTCGGACGAGCTGTACAACCTGACCCAGCTGGCCGAGGTGAGCCTGGCGGCCGCGGCGGGGCAGCTGGTCCGGCCTCAGCAGCAGCTGCAGCAGCAGCAGCAGCAGCAGCAGGAGGAGCAGCACGCCTGCCCCGACTGCGGCAAGCGCTACTCCACGTCCAGCAACCTGGCGCGCCACCGCCAGACGCACCGCTCGCCCGCCGACAAGAAGGCGCGCCGCTGCCCGCACTGCGGCAAGGTGTACGTCTCCGTGCCGGCCTACTCCATGCACGTGCGCACGCACAACCAGGGCTGCAAGTGCGCCTACTGCGGCAAGTGCTTCTCGCGGCCGTGGCTGCTGCAGGGACACATCCGCACGCACACGGGTACGTCTCCCCCTCTCCCCACTGTGAGCACGGGTCCACGAGTTCAATCTTAGTATTGATGAAAACATTCAAAAATTGACTAAGACTCGTGCAGAAACACATTTATTCCATACACAATTGTGTTTGCCCTGTCTACTCGAAAAAATAAAAGATTCGGAAGTGTAATATTCCGTAGTTTCTACGCAAATCTAGTTCTATGAAATTACGAAGAACTCTTCGTTTATTTGAGGTGAATTCTTCGTTAAAAAAAAGTCCGCAAATTTACTGTAAATTCCAACAGTGCACTCGCACACATGAAAAATACGTTGTAATTAGATCTGAAATAATCATGTAAAATTACACATATATTTGTACAATTCTACAAAATATTTTGTAAGCCTGTCATTTCTGTACATTTACATGAAAGATACTATATACTAAAACAAATGTTCACAGTAATACTGGGTTTGGTATCTTTCCTGGGTATTTATGTTTTGCGTAGTCCCAGTACCTAAAATATTTAAAGTTATTTCTAAAACTTTGCCTGAAAAACATCCAAGTATTAATTTCGAACATTAATAATCATAATAAAACAATGAAACCCAATTGTTGAATAATGGATTATTTATTCCACGGTTCAAAATTTGTTTGCTAAAATAAAACATCAACCGAAATCTAAAATTACAAGCCAAATTTTCGTACGCGCGACTCAGACATTTGTTTACACACTATTAGAAATAAGAGTAAATTCGCGGACCAATTTACAATATTTTCCTTGTAGTATTACACACTATATTTTGGCAACTGGTTTCCAAATGAATTTTCTGTATGTTCTTGTTGAGTTTCACGCACTATGAGTAGAACTATTCGATAAATCGCAAAATGAGTACAGTAGAACCTTGATTAACCAGGGTAATGGGGGTAAAGATCAACACGGATAAGCGAAAATCACGGGTAATCGAATTAAAATGTAGTTAGGTATTTTGGAAGGGCAGTTGGTCCGTACTTTTAATCCAGCTTAACCCGGACTAGTATTTCTTCTCACGAGCAATTCTAGTCCATTTCTTTGTCCGTTCGTTAATATGTAGTTTTTAGTTTTACTCCTTTCTTGTCCCTCCCTAATGAATTATACTTCGCGGGCTTGGTCCCCCCCCCCCCCCCCCCCCCCACCAAAGTTTAATTTTTAATTGAGAACTCGGTTAACCGAATGCTCGGTTAATCGTTTCATGGATAATCGAGGTTCTCGAGGTTCTACTGTATAAGTTATTGACTAAATTACTGTAAAGTGAAGGCTTTGTGTGTACATAGTAATAACCCTCAAAAAGGTTCTTTGAATGGTTTTATGCAATGGGGAAGATAAATTACAAATAATATAATAGACATGCGCCTTAGCCCCAGCAATGTTGCAAGTCAATGAAATTATTTCAAATCAATTACCCCCCCCCCCCCCCCCCCAATTTGCAACACTCATTCAAAGAGCTTATAAATGCCCGGCATGTAACCGGTATGCATGAGATCCATTATGTGACAACCACAACTAGCCAGCAATAGCGTATGTCCATGAAATTATTTAAATCGACCCTCGTGAGACTGAAATTCCGATTTTAAGTGTTCATCGTAAGAATGTGTATGTTAACTATGGTTTCGTTCACAAAAAAACACAAAGAATAAAGCTTCTTAAAAACATTTGCCCTCGCTATGACTATTTACATTCGAGGTCTTCAATTACTGACAAATCTGTGCACTTCTGAAAAAGAAAAATTCAATGATTCAAGTAGAGCAGTTTCAACTAATTCCCAGTCAGAATTATATCATTCTATGACTATTAGAACAGTTTTCATAATTCCAAATTTTAGAATATTTCACACGATGTTATGCGTCGTTCTCGTTTGAGAAGGGTCGCAAGTTTGATTTCACAATAATCCTCCCCCCCCCTTCTTTTTTTCCCCACTTCCGTTGCAGCCATTCGAATAAATGAGCACCTAGTTGTTACCCAAGTGGTTTATAACTCACTCTAACCTTAAAGGTCCCTCGCCATAAATGTTCTGAAACCAACCTACGGGATAAAATAGCACCGCACGTACCAAATGTACAACACGTACTGGATCTTTCGAAGTCACATTAACAGCACTTAGCCTTTTCCATAAAATGCTTCAGTTATAAAAAAACTTATTTATGAAATCTTCAACTAAATTTTTTCATACTAATTGTTAATTATGTGACCTACCTGGGGGCAGGAAAAAACACGTAAATTTTTTCTTTTAGAAAATTTAAATTTCAGAAAATGTTGAATAACCAGTCACCTCAAATAGGCCGGTGTTACATTCGGGTAACCACAATGAGGTTTTATGGCTAGGTCCAGAATTTTCTCAGTTTCTTAAAGTGAAGACCAGAAAAATATGAAACACCAAAAGCTTCTAAACACAAAAGAAAATAAAGGTTATACTCGCTTGCATATACTTTGAGCTCTTCAATTTTTTTATTTGCAAAATATAAGACTTGTATTGAACGTTATAATAAATACAGTATGATATTAAAAACATCTCACACCTGAGCCCATTTCCTATATTCAAATATTAAAACTTTTACTCCTTAATTTTCTGACACAAACGTCTTACAGTAACGACATTAAAATAACTGGTGATAACCCTTTAACAAAAATTATTTTGGCAGCAAAAATAAAATGAATAGGGGTGTCAACCTCTGCAAAACAGCACTAATATTAGAAATAGTATCAAGTAAAGTAACCGCTAGGTTACCATTAAAGACTGTATGCTATATGATGAGTACATGCTCCTAATTCATGCTGGAGCTGAAATACAGGATGAGAATTTTAAAAGAGGCCCCGCGGAACATGTGTGAAAAGAATGAACGACAGAGTAGGTATGTATAGTAGCGTGTGACAAGCAATTACCTAAAGAGATGCTCCGTTGACCTCGGTTCGACTGGACAGTCGACCACTGCGCTGTATTTACCCACTCATTCTTTTCACACTTGTTCCACGGAGCCTCTTTTAAAAGAATCATCCTCCTGCATGAGTTTATGTTTATTGTTTAAAAACTCAGTAAACAATCATTCATTGACTTATGAATTCCAGTCTGCATCATTGGTAACTAACACCGTAAGGGGCCCGCCTAGTCAGGGGTGTATTTGTGCTAGAGAAACGGGATGACGAGTACGACGCTCGCTGGTGCTTCTAGCGCGGTATCGCCTCTGAATTGGCGTGCTGTCTTCTCGTCGTGCATAGAGCAACTGTGATAATTGAGTGTTTTACATAACTTTATATGGCGAAGATATGACGATAAAAGTTTAATAAATATCACTTGAATGATTTCAATAATCTGTACCGGATATTTCATGTCAAAAATGTCTTACATAAAAAAATTTTTTTAAGCCATTTTCACTTTTCTAAGAATACAGTTTAAAAACAAAACCGTAACAGGACTGCTCTTCGACCCTCCGCGTATTGAGTCGTTTTGTAAATGGACGTCACTCGGTTTTCTCTAGCAGTTTTTAGATCGCGTGGTTTGTCGCGAAGCTGCGCCCAGGTAGGCGGGGCCCTCGGTGCAGTCGTCCCGCGAGGGTGACGGTGTTGCTGGTTCCAGGCGAGAAGCCCTTCAAGTGCCCCGTGTGCAGCAAGGCGTTCGCCGACAAGTCCAACCTGCGCGCGCACGTGCAGACGCACTCCAGCACCAAGCCGCACGTGTGCGCGCGCTGCGGCAAGGCCTTCGCGCTCAAGTCCTACCTGTACAAGCACGAGGAGTCGTCGTGCATGCGCCTGCCGCCGCCCGCCAAGCCGTCCCCGCCGCCGCCGCTCCTCAAGCTGGTCGGCCCGCTGCCGCCGCCGCCGCCGCTGCTCAAGATCGCCGCAGCCTACTGACCGGCCCGTCGCTCCGGCTGAGCCGCGCCCTCGGCATCTCCGGACTGCGCCGTAACAGCTCGAGCATTTCCGGGTGCGCCTAAGCATCTCCAGAAATGCTCTAGTTTCTTCGCTGTGTTTTTTATGACATAAGGCCCGTTCTACAATGGCAAGGAAACAGAGATGGATCTCCCGGGTCTGCTGCTTCCGCAAAGTAACGGTAATCGATGCGATTGCATTTCAAGGTTATTAAATACATATTAACTAATTGAAAACGATATATAATGCTTCGAGATAATAGCATGGGCAGAATTTCCATGTTTAATAAAAATAAACCACAAAGTAATAATAGAATACTAGATATCCTTGTACTTGAAACAATTTCTGCGTATTTACAACATAAACAAACATGGCTATCACCGCAGCCAAGTACTCGACTTCTATTGGTTGCACGGAGCAACGTAAACGGAAGAGCTCAGCACTGCCGAGCTAACCCGTACGGGTCTGTCTCCTGCAAGCCGTTGTAGAAACTCTGTTCCGCGAGATCCGTCCTAGTTGCGTCTCAGACCGAAGCTACGGAATGTTGCCAGCATTTCCTGGGAAGTCCGAGCATCGTCTAACAGTCCGAGAGGGGACTGGCTTGGTTAACAGAGAGCATGTACGTAGTGCCAGTCAGACAAAAACGCGTATTTTTGTCCACGGCGAGTGGTTTAACAACTACTGCACAGATACAGTTATGGCGCAAAATCGAATGGGTAATTTTCAATGTAACGCATATTAACACCGTATGACGAATGACACCAAAAGCCAATGTTTACTTTTTCGAGAAGATAAATGAATTATGTATTTACTTGATCTTAGTAAAATGGAGGTTTAACCTAAACATCGAATATCCGATTGTGATACGAAAAATACCTCTAGATGTATGTCCAACTCTACAGGAAATGTTAATTTTTGATGTGTAACATCTGAGCTCTCGGTATACGGCATTTGTTAGTAGTGATTTCTTGAATGGAGCGGAAGTCGCATGGGACGGAAATGTGCAACAACAACGGTGCTACCGTCTGTGGCGGATGGCGCGAGCTGAAGTTCACAAAGCCAAATAAAAGGAAACTTTATATAATTCAATTTTTAACAAATTTTATCAATATGTAGAGCATTTTGATAAAATTCCTTGTCGAATATCAGGTCCAAAGTCAGGATTTAGTATTTATTCAAGTAATTTCGCTTTTTTTTGTAGCTGTTTCATTATACAGTTTAAAATTTCTGTCTGCTAATCAAATGATTCAATAGTCAACGTAGATGCTCAGGCAACTAATTCTAGCGATGGATGCTGAAACTACTTGTGATTTGCGTCCAAAAATGTAGTTGAAAACAAAATTTGCGTACATATTTATCATGTTTGTCATATTACGTTAAATTTCATGTCCGAGCTTCATGTTATAAGTTTCGTTTCCGAGGTTAGATGTTACACATCACTGGCGAGTACTGAAGGAATCGCTCACGTATTTTTTACAAGAACACGATTATGCTAACATTAATAAGCCAACCATTATAATGATTAAGATATAAAAATTTGTATAGTAATTGTGATGTTATTTTAAAAAAAATAAAAGTACGGTTATGTTATTCTGGCATTTCACGTCGTCCAGTGCCTCAACGCTGTGTAGTAAACGCAAGGAAGTCAAATCAGGCCAGGGATAGTATTCGCATGTATGTTGGTACGAATGACACGGAAGAAGAGCGAACGAGCCCACGCGGTAAGAGCAGCCTGGCCCACACGAGACGGAGCCGGCCCGTGAAACAGCCGGCAAGACATGCCGAGGAAGACGAACTGCGGTTATTTTCGAACACCACCGACAGCTGTTCGCGCCCGAGAGGGGGCGAATTCCGAAAATTTCTGGGCCGCTGCCAACTTCACACAAAGTCGCAGTTGTTAACAAGCCGCGGTTTGCGAGTAGTTCTACCGGAATGAGAAACTTTCGAGGATTTAAATTAATTGGTTACAGCCGTATCACCATGGTGCAAATAACTGACAAAGAAATCAAAAATAATAAATCAGTTTCTAAAATATTGAGATAACCGCATAACATTACTTTTCGCGTTAGTTTCATAATAATGACCCTCCTAGTACGTGCCTCATAGACACGTAAACGAACTTAACGTAAACGAACTAACGGAACAAAGCGAATAATGTGACACTGCTGCAAAAAGTAACTACATGTGCAATATCTTGAAAAATGTTATCGTTTGCATTTTAATGCTTCCTTGAAAACTAAGGCCGCTGATTATAAGAGAGCTTCCCATCTAATCTCGTATTTTTAATTAAAGTGTCCAGTGAGACAAGGGTTTCGTCTAACGGCTGATTTCAATCGTTCGTGTCTTGAAATGGGCAGCGAATTCAGTTGATCAATGAAGGTTTCGCCTTACCGAGTACGTGAACCTCTAAAGTGTTCTACTTCTTGTTAAAAACATTTATTACGAACTCGAGTGCCATGGCTACTTCGGAGTCTAGGCTACGAAAGAAAAAATCCTTTTCCTGAACTAGGGACCATAATAATTCCATGTTTATCATTAGCATTCGCTAAGCCATGTTTGGATAGCGTATGTATTTTTTTAGAATTAGTAAAAGGGAAAATGAAAGTTATTTTTATATAAGAACTTGTGATATTACCTGTTTGTGTATGTCTGTATAATGTTGACCCGCGCAAATTTTGTATAGAAGCCTAGATATATTTTTTATTGTCTTGTGGACATATTGGCTCCATATTTTTGTGAAATTGTATCAAAGGTAATATTTTTGTAACAATTTAATGAGGACTTAAAAAAAACTTACATTGATTATGGAGAAGTATATAAAGCAATTTTTCGCTGGGACTAACAAAATTTGCAACAGCAAAATCCTAATATTAAGTTTCCGTATAACCAGAATTGACTTTCTCTAAACGTTTATCTAATTATTTATAATTTTTATGTGAAAATGTAATGTCAAAATGTGATTTCTGCTTGTTCTATGAACACTGACATTATTGTTTAACTTACTGACAATATTTACATGTTATTTATTAGGTACTGTAAGAGTATATTTTAGATTTGCTTCTCATAAAGTAGTTTAGAAATAAAAAAAACAATATCACAAATTCTTAGTTAAGCTACAGTTCATGTCTCTATTCTATGTGATGAAGTAAAGCGAAAGCTATTAAAATTAGTCTCCTGTGACAAAATGTACTTATTTATTAAACAATTCAAATCTCAGTTACTTAGCCCTTCTGTATGCAGCTGTATTTTAAGTCCGTATCACTTAAAATACGACTAGTATATTAAGCTGTGTATCTGTATATAAGTGTGCAATTATAATCCTCACATATAGTTTAATTATTTATATTTCGGTATTAAAATTAATCGAATAACACAATGCCACGTGTTAAAATACTTATATTTATTAAGATATTGTAACGAATATCAGCATATTAATTTAGTTATTTTGTCTTCAGCAGCATTTACTTTCAGTCAAACTGAAAACTTGTCCACCGCTCAAACACGATTTGTAATGCACAAAAACTTGTCCTCACAGCCAAAAGTACACTTTTTATCACTTTTGAAACTGTTGAGTAATTATATGAAAAGTGTTGACGATCGAACAAGGCCCTCTGTTTTAGAAAATTCACAAGTTGTAAATATTTTTGTACAGTTAAGTTTTGAATTATTATGCATATGGTTATCAATATCTAAATGAGCATGTTGTTCCGTTTCATCTTCCTTAAAGTCGGAATTTGTGTATATATGTCTGAATGGGCAGAGACTTTTTTTAAATTATTAATATTCATAACAATTATTTAGTTTATTTTTTCCTTTGTACAGAAATTAACTTTTAACTAATTATTTAGTACATATGTTGATGTTTGTAGGTTACTAAAACTTATGTATAGAGTGGAATCACAGGTTAATTTATTCATTTACGCTGCTTTAAGTAAGATATTTTTTACCAATCAATTTGTTAAATAACCTTTTTTGTATTTATTATTAGAAAAAATGTCAACTAACTTATGTCTATTTAGTTTAACAAATGGCTGCAGATGTTTGTTACTTATCTCATGATTATTTTGCATTACAGATAATGCAATTGTATATTCAATTATTGCTTTTATTTATGTTAAAAATGGTTAAAATTGTCGACTTTTTGAGTAGCTTTAGGGTCACAAAATAAAAACAACTTCATACTTTTAAATAATTAGCTGTCAAAGTTACATTTATGACGTTTTTACGACGTACGAATAAATATTCTTAAATGTATTACAGAAATTAACTTTTTCAGATTAAATGCTATGCTACCAGCATGAGGATCGGGTTGTTACGAATGTCAAAACACTTTCTTTAGATATTATTTTTTACCTAGAAATATCGTCGACTCTTTTGTGTTAAGGGTTGGCAAAAGATCGATAAAAATGTTAATATAACACCTAAAAATAATTTTTTAAGGAGTGGTGATGACATCATTATATTACATTAGTCTAGAGATGTCCTATGAAGCGTGGAATGCTTGTGAGTTAGGCTAGTTTTGTGACTGACATATAGCCCAACCTAGTTACAATGCAAAGACATGAGGAGCGAACGATAGTGCTTCCCGTAGTTGCGCGGTGTTCCTGTAGCGACCCACGCGTGTGGCCGTGGCGAGCTATTCCCGTGCCCCTTGGGGAACTGGGGGGGGGGGGGTCACGTGACAACGACCCCCGCGTGGGGCGAGCCACCACCTGTCGCCGACGAGAGCGCAACTGGTTGGCCGCGTGCGCTAATGCTGCTGGGTTTATCTTGGGGCGAGAACTACAACTGGGTAACTTCGAAATTGGCGAAATAAGGTTGAATTAATATAAAAATTCCAATAGGCTGGATTCACAACATACTGCATCCTCACATTCTCTCAAAATCATGAGGACAAAAAATGTAATTTTGCCATTACTCATCTCTAAACAGCAGATTTGTAGTTACCTAGTTGTTGCAGGCTACTTACCGCACGATATGTAGAGATATTCCTGCCTTCTGCATATGGACCCAACATTTACTTGAAATAGACTATCAAAATCATCTGGTGTGAGCGTTGAAATTCGAATTTATTTAAAAATTGTAGTCCATAAAACACGTGCTCTTTGTTGAAATTATTTAATGTGAAGTATTAATTTGTCGCAGAATGCATTGCAACACAGTAGTAATGAGATGTCAAACTCGTTCTGCATAGGTTGGAACTCTGACCAAAGTTGTATGAGAGTTTAAAACTTTAACAACGTACCTGATTTCTTACGCCATGACACGGGTTTTCTGCTGACAAATAAGCCAGTTTTTTTGTGACAACCTTTTTTTAAAATATATTGCAGACTTTGCACTTTACACGTTGCACTTTAAGTATGAAAATATTATAACTACCTGCATATCAGTAACATCTGACTCTCAGAATGCGTTAAAATCTCTTAATCAGCGCCCATCAGTGAGATTTGCTGTCACTGTATCACCGGTTTGCAGTCGCTCTAACAGTTTTGTATGTCAAGTATGAGGCTTGGTTAACAATGATAAAAAAATAGAAGTCTAATACCAGATGAAACTGTTGTTTCCTCAAATTATAATGCTGCCATAAGAGATTTTCTTTTTAACTTTAGGCTTAGGTTGAGTAAAATATGGCATGGTGAAATAGAATAACAATATGCTTCTGCGCTCATTTCTAGACAGAAATCACACCAACATTTCGGACCAGTAAGTACAGATTATTTACGTGTAGTTCAGCTATAACATAACTACTATAAATACTGACTAATGCATTTCAAGAAAAACTTGTGTTCTTTTGGACATTTCACCGGCCTGAGTCAAAAATAAAGAAATGCAGTTATTATGAAACGTTTGTTTACTTAAGGCCTAACTTAGGATATGTTTACATCCTGTTCACATGAAAGGTAAGCTGTACAAGGAAATTCGTTGTTAAAATGTATTTTTTTTAAATTTATTCTATTGATCATCATGTTGATCTTCCGACTTGAAAATATAACCAAATTTTGTCAAATTTGCTCAGTTCAATTTTCCTTAAGCATTGTAAGCATTCTACATTTGGAGAATTTTATCAGTTTGAATGATTTTGTATACTTTTAATTTATACTTTATCATATATCTCTGTTGTCGATGAGTTATTATATAAATATCTACAATTTTAACTTTTCCTACGTTAGAACCAAACATCTGTAGCCGAAATTGTGTAAGTAGTTTCTGTTTTTGTTTGATTATTTTAAGTTAACTTTGCAGTGTATTTTTGTTTGTTTGTTTGTTTTGTAAAACGGACGAGTATGCACCTAGTCGCCATTGTCAAATGTTTCTTTCTATAGCTGTTTTATCGAGTGTGTTATCTTATTGTCTGTTACTTCAGTAACACAGTGCGATGTTAGAATATTCGTAGCTGATCAAAATATTTGGATAATTGCTTATCTAACACACGAACACCATTTAATATGGGAAAGGTATAAATGGCTGGTTCAATAAAAATCAGTATATTTTTAATTATCTCTGCCCTATAAGTGAAAAAATTGCAAATCATATTTCCAATAGATTATAATATATGAAACACTTAATATTTAGTTTTAAAATGAATTTGTACTGCAGTGCATTTTTTTTTCTTTTTAATCCACAAAGATTGTTTCATTTTGGAATATGGATGAAAATAAATATAAAAATTGCTAAACGTTTTTAAAACCATGTGCTACTTATTCAAGGAAATCTCATTGTTATAATAAATAACGTTGCAGACAAGTGGAACATCGAAGCGCTGGCTCACACTCCGGGTGAACGTACTGTTACGTACATCGCATTTTGTTTTAGATACGTAGATCCATCTACAGAACTAAAAGGGAAACAAATTGATTTGGTTTTCATGTACTGATTGATAGCTGGATTGAAATTCACTGATTTGACCACTATTAACGCAATTAAAACTAGTAGACTGTGTTTATTCATTGAATTATTCTTATTATAAAAGCGTAGTGATCGTCTACATATCTACATTAAGAAGAAACATTGCCAAACATTTTTTGTCAGTATAGATATACCACTTGACAAACAAGCGATAAAGGAAACTGGACTTAAATAACTTGTATATTTTTGTGTTGTTATTTTTACGTTCTTTTGTGTTGTACGCTTTTGTGTTGAAAGTTTTGTATTCTGTATCTTTAATTATTTATCGTGTAAATGATAACTGTAAGTTTGTTCGGATTTGTACGTAACTGAAAGAAGCATGTACTGCTAGTCAAATTTTATTTGTTTTTATTGTATGTATACTTGATGTGTTTAGTTATGTTAGTTTAAGTTTTCTAAAGACGTGAATTCTAAGTGCCAAAATATTGTAAGCCATAAGGCTCTGTATCATAAAATGCAAATAAATATATATTTTATCTCGACATAGAAAAACTGCTAACGCCTAAATTTCCGATATAAATCAAGACTAAAAGAGTATTTTCGCTGGAATAACTTGACTAGGAGTTTTGTACTATTTTCAGAAAAGTGTTTAATTTTCTGAGACAAAAGGGCTTGGGATGTTGTTCCAAGTCATATACGAAATAGATTAAACATTCATCAATTAACTTCAATCAATTGCACCATTAATGTAATCTAGATAATAAATTGTTGCATATTTAACAACTTGTGAACGGAGTTTCTTAAAATCCTAAGCATAAAATATGTTATTAATGCAAATAAATATTGTTATCTTGGAAAAAATAATTTTTATAGCTAATTTGGGTGAATAAGTGCTAAATATTTTTCTCAAAAAAAAATATTTTTTTACGTTTTTACCAGGTTTAAAATCATGTAGTTCAAGTTCAAGATACTTATAAAAAATAAATAATTTAAAGCAATTGTAAGAACGGCATTTTTGAGCAAATATTGATGAGAGTACTTATTAAAACCAAGAAATATTGTAAGATTTAAGGGAGAAATATATCTATATTTGATCTTTTTTAGCCCCTTTAGAAAGTGAAAACTGAAAAATATAACTGCTTCCTATCACTTATCTGAGGCATGATCCTGAATACAGAATGAGTCTGAATTCAACCGACAAACTTAAGCTGTAGATTCACATCGACAAAATAATTAGGAGTAACACCTTTATTTTCGAAATAATTTTGTTACGTATAACTACCCTCAATAATTTCAATTAAATAATTTTTCTACAGCCACAAAATTCGCGGTGTTTATAGACCGTCATTCAATTAAACATAATCCGTACTCTCAGTGTTCCTTCTTAAATACTTTCTCTATGATTTACATTAAAATGTTGTTCAGCCACAACTTCAAAGGCTTATGCCAACCTTGGGGAGTACTTTAGAGTTGAATAGAGGTTTTCAACTAATTTTTTCATGATGTACCTGCAACCGAATTTGTCAGTCGAATTCAGACTCGTCCTGTATATTGATCCTGTATATTGATTCTTGCTTTTTTAATTTAGTACGTGTAAATAAAGATTATGGTCAAACATAAACACTCGACCACAATACAAAAAATATTATGCCAGGTTTCGTAAAAAAAATTTTTTATTCAACTCATTATCATAATTTATTTTTATATTACAAGTTTTCGTCAAGTCCAGGATCTTTAGACGTACTAAATTACAACGACCCCACTATAAACATGTTCGAGCCTCGCTAGCTCTCCAACTCACGACCACGGGCGCAGGGGGTGACGTCACAGGGGTCCGTGGACAGCGCGGCTACAGTTGACCTTCGAGGTCAGGCGCTCGCGTAAAACGCGTTCGCGACGACAGCTGTGAGGTCGCTCTGCCTCCGCTGCAGGCCTCCCAGCGTTGCAAAGGAATAAATTTATTGCTTTCAAAAGCTGGTTTTTGAGGGTTTTTTTTTCTGAGGTTTAAACTGTATGAAAACCGTATTTTGAAAATTACAAATTTGTTCATCCTTTCCTACTATAACATCAATATGAAAGTTTGGATGTCTGTTATTAAATCATGTACATCAGCAACTTGTCGTGAACCGAAGCAGCAGTATACTATAATATTACTGAAGTAATTACTTAGTATAATACCCACGGCTTTGCTCACAAAAATGTCCAAATAGTGCTAATATTGTAACTTTCTAGATAAAGTTAATAATAAAATTCAAACACCCGTAAGTAAAGAAATATACAAAATTATATGTCAGATAATTATAATTTTTCTTTCGCCAAAAAAAACCACTTCAGCCTGCAGCTGTATCGAAAGGACACAGGTGTAAGTTCTACAGCAAGGAATTTTTGAATTTCTAAACTGAATAAATGTAATCATATTTGATTTTAATGAATACTACATGTTGTGTTAGATGAAATAACGCTAACCTCTAAACTCCATTAAGAAGCGAATTACGAAAATGACAAATAACGCGATCCTTTTTTTTTAATTTGTGTGATTAAAATGTATTGTATGGAGGAGGCAAAATAGGAATAAATTGTAAGGAGATGACAACAAAAGGCAGCATTCTACAGGTGTGTGAGAAATTTGGTCAGAGACTTGGACTGCAGACAAGAGAGATGCTGGGATGATAAGAGCAATAGGAATTAAGTTTAAGAGGAGTATGTTGGCAGTTACGAGGCAAGACATGATCAGGACTGAGATGCTGGAAGCAAAATAAGGAGTAAAGAACTTGAATGAGACCATTGAAAAAGCAATAATGTGATGGTATAGCCATATCCAGAGAATGGCAAAAGAGAGGCTGGCTAGGAAAATGATTGAGTTGAAGTACACAGAAATAAGACCACAATGAAGACAAAGGAGGAGGTGGGGAAAACAGATAGTTAAAGGATTGCAGTAGAGAGGTGAAGACTGTAACAAAGTGAAGGACGAGAAGGGGTGGATGGATAGAGATGGATGGAGGTATTTTACTTTGCTGACCCGGCCACAGGCTGGAATCAGTTGATGATGAATATGATGATGATGATGATGATGAAGTAATTGAATCAAAAGTCATATTTCCTGTTTCATGTATAGACTTAAAAAAAAATTAAGAAATTTTAAGTATTTGTGAAACACTTGCTTTTTTATTTTTAATGTACATTACACAAACAAATTTCTTAAGTTCCGTATCGGTGGATTCAAAGGTATTTTAAGATTTAATGTAGCAAATATTAAATATTCCACAGCTTGCTTTTAGGTAAAGTTCGAATAAAGATTATCTATTTTAGCCGTTACCATAAGCGACTTCCGGAAAATTTTTACATAGGCCATAATTCATTTTCACGGTCCATAGACTCCAAAACCATCACAACTTAAAAGTTTCTATACATCACATTTTAATGAACACCATAACTGCCGTCACTTCCATACTGATGGATAAAAGACTCGGTAATTTTTAATCTTAGTCGAGTTAATTAATGAGCAAAATCCAACCAAAGGGGTAACATTATGGAAGGTTTAAAAAAAAAATCACTATAACTCCCTTAATATGAAAAATATCTCATCCGTATGTAGTTAATATATCTCGTTAGAGAAATAACAAACGTTTTTAAAAATACATTTTTGTTACTACCAATCATAAATGCAAGAGATAGAAAAAACATAACTCCCTTAGTAGGCACGCCATTAAAATCCGTTCAAATTGCTTGTAAACCGTATAAATATTATAAAAAAACCTTCTGTCTGAAATATATTTTCATAAGACGAACCGTTGTTGGAAGAGTGCAAGGGGTCGAAAAATCAGGGGTTGAAAGAAAAAAATATATATATTTTCCGTATTATGTATACTATCAAATCCGTATTTATTGTAAAACATCTAAATATTATCTACAATTTTTAATACAACCAACCATTCCAGCAAATGGTGGAAAAAAACAGGGGTTAAATGAAAAAAAAAATTAACTCCCTTAGTAGGCACACTATAAAATCTCGTAAAAATTATTTGTAAATATTCTAAATATAATCAAAAGCTTTTGTCTGAAATAATTACCGATACACTAACAAAAAATTATCAATCTTTAAATAATTAATAATGATTATTAATAAATATTTAGTAATCATAGCTCCATTATAATTTATTGTAAAAACCTAAATATTATCTAAATATTTTGCTGAAACTATTTTTGAAGTGACAAACTGTTACTGCATGGGAGTGAAAAAACAGGGGTTGAAATAAAATAAAATAAAACTTCCTTGCTACGGACATTTTAAAATTAGTTCAAACTTTTAGTAAAACTATCATTATTATGTCCAAAACCAAATTTTTAACGACAATAAAAAACATTCCGTTAAAAAAAATGTTCATAACTACCTTAGTAGGCATGGTATGAAATTCATTTTTTAGTTATTCAATATTAAATGCAATGAATTAAAAACATTCGAAATATTTTCCCTGCATAGAATATGGGGAAATGTTTAATCGATCGTTTGGAATATTGGAGAACGTATTTACCTCCATTAAGTTCTCAAAATATCCCAAAAGTTTCTGGATGTTTACATAACGTTCCATAATAAATAGATACATAGAAATCTACCTGCGACTGTAGGCTGTGCCGAAAGGGAATTGTTTTTCACTCAAGTAAGAATTTAATAAAAACGGGTCTGACTTTATTTGCAATGTCACAACTGGCGATAGTAAAACCACAACTTATCTCGCCCTTACCACTTCAGAGAGTAAAATTTCAAAAAATTTATAAATAAACATTTATTGATTTTTAATTTTGATTAGTAATGAAAAATTTAACATATCTTACCTACGTATATTTCTATTTAAACTTACCTTTTATAGAATCAAACTAACACTCGTGCTAACTCTTTAAGAAAATTGAATTAAAAAATTCGTAAGTATGAATATATAGAGTAGGTAGTCCAACATTTTGTGTGCGTTATTCATTACCATTTTTAAACCGCCCACTAAGTAGATACTATGATATGATCTTTACTATTTTACTAAAAATATTTCACCCCATTAGAGATTTAGAAAAATGTCTAAAATGAGTACGTTATTGTTATGTTCACTATTCATTCACAATATTTTGTCTCTTACTTAATTAGATTAGAATATTTGTTTGTTTTTTCTAGAAATCCTAATTTTCCCTTTTTACTACATTGGTAGACAATTTAAAAAAATCAATAAGTAAGTCTGGAATCATGTTATTCATGCCTATTTGGTTACCTACCACTTTATTAAATTTTGAGACAATAATTTTTCTTCACATGTGAAGAAAAATGACTTAGTACTTTTACAGCTCTTAAGGGGAAAACTTAGCAAAATGAGAAACAAGAGTAAGTAAAGTTATAATGTATATTATTGATACTGAATATCTTAAAATCTACTTGAATAGCTATGGAGATACATTATTAATTATAAAACTTATCCACCCCTTTCCATCCCCTTAGAGGTGGATAGAGATTATACCTTATTCCCTAATGACTAAAGGCTTCAAGTAAATGTTGACGGACTTCGACGTGTATAGCAGGTTCGTTTGGGCCAGACCTGTGAAATAGAAGAAGGCGACCGATATGAGGAAGGCCATGGGAGACATTTTGCACGATGGACGCGTACCGACGCATTTGCAAACAGATTACCTCGAAGAATTCTACAATGTGATCTTTAAGGCTTTGATGAAAAAGTATGGTATCAAACCTTTCTCAATGTTTAGTAATTTCAAAGATTGTCGAGAGGTTTAACAAAAGTTTGCCCACTAAGATGTGACGACAGTTAACAGCTTACGGGAATTACAAGCGTATAGATATCTTACCGAACCTAAGAAGGTTCCACTGTGCATACTACCACGAAAATGAAGCGCAAGTAAAGGATTATCGCCTGCTTCGGACAGTGTTTTCCCAATATAAAGAAGAAAGATACACTAAAGCAGAAAGCTAATATCAGTGAAACTGTGCGGATCTCTAAGCCGAAAGGCGTCTTCGAAAAATGTTTCATTGCGAATTGAAGTCCCAAACTTTTCCGTGTGACCCGCGTTGACGAAGCCGTGCCTATTCGCGGTGGCTTCTGTGAGGAGATTCAGGAGCCTACACGCTTTATCCCGACGAGGAAATGAACGATCCTGTGTCAGATGGTCGAATTCCGTGGGTAGCAGATGCGGAAATTGAGAAACACCTTATGGTTAATACATGTTTGTACTAGTAGTGAAGAATTTTAATAAATAAGTAATGTTTGTACTCTCACTTAGTAATCGATCCCAGGACGTACGGTAAATAATTGAACTTTTATTTAGTGAAGTCAAATTTAATTACATAAATTATTATTTAATAATATATTATCATTAATAACAATGTTTTAATATAAATTAGCTTTATTTTGCGCCGATCAGGGACCAAGGATCGAATCAATCAATATATTAATAGGTAAATAATCAAATTTAATTAAAAAAAACTTTCGAAATTTTGGGTTGATAGTGCCGGATTTTCAAGATGGTGGCAAAGATAGCCGACATATGACGGACGCTTACGATAGCAGATTGGTGATAGATGCTAGTGCACTCTAGCAGGTAAAAAATAAATCATTATACTCGTAGTACACGCTATCAGTCTAAAAGAGAAACTAAAATAGTGGCATGCCATAATGGTGGACGTTATGTCACAATCTAATATGGCGGAATCCGGTTCAACCTCCTGACTCACCGCAGGCAGGGGCGTAGCCAGGGGGGGGTTTTAGGGGTTCAAACCCCCCCCTTAGCACCAAATATTTAATTAATTTCTTATTCATCACTCAAACAAATTTCATATTAAAATTAATAAAAAAAATTACCATTACAATATTTAAATTTAAGTACCGAAAACTGCTAAAATAGCACTATTTTACACCTTAAAATCCTAATTTTCCCGGGGGAGGACCCCCGGACCCCCCACTTTAATACGGTTGGGGGGGGGGGGACATGCTTCTTAACACCCCCCATATGCAAATCCTGTCTACGCCACTGACCGCAGGATGTATATTTCTATACTACTGAAGAAAAACAAGCAGGAGGTTAGATACTCAGCACAAATAGCACACTTGAAGAGCCATATATTGGGATTTATTTCTATTTGTCTAAAATAAATCGTTAAGAGAATGTGAATCGTGTACGTTTTGTTTTATAAAAATCATATCTCTGATGCGAATACTGCCTGATGTAAGAGACTAAAGAAAATAAGGTAAACATAGAGTAATTAAATCATAATTTTTTATACAGATGTCAAAAGAGGTAAGTTGAAATTTACAGTAAAAAATTAATAGCTCTGAAAAGCTGATGTAAAGAAAGAAAAAAGCTGCAAACATATTGACTAATTTAATATTTCTGCCAATCTAATTATTACCATATAAAGTTTTTTTTTTTTTGGTAAAAATATTAATTTTCCGTATGAAACTAAGTAGTAGTTAGGAGGCAAAAAATGGTTAGCATATTATGTTTTCACTTTGAAGATCCAGGTAATAGATATTATACTTGCTATTCTACATTTTTAGATAAATGTGCATTTTGTTTGCATTTTATTGTAACTATAATATTGTGTATACTGCGCTTCACTTACTATTTATTATTCGAGTGCCAATTCGTTTGTTCACGTCATCTATGGCTGACGCGGTAGCAACTTAGGTATTCGTCATATTAAACTTTTGCAGTTTAATAAATATAATATTGTAATATTTTTATTCCATCTATCATTCGGGTGCTTGGGTCGCTGCGCCTCCTGAGTGTTGGAGGCACAGACACAGACACTGCACTTGGGTGCAAATCCTGGCCGAGGCCATCCTCGTTTCGGTATTTCCGTGTCTCTCTCCCCCCCCCCCCCCCCCCTAAAAACAAACACATAAAACCCACACCAAGCAAATACTAGGTCATGCCTGATACTTCTCCCAATTTCCCTGCGACGAGTTCGTTAGTAGCACATGACAGTTCCTTATGGCCCAGGTTTCAGGCTGTGGAGCCGAGAGCAGGTCAATGACCGACCTCTCTGACGTCACAGCGGCCATATTGGATGACTTTGAACTTCAAAATTTGCGAGAAATGACTCAAAATTCCTCAAAGTTTAATAAAACTCCCGTTTTGAGGAAAGTTTTCCCGTTTATTTCCTCAAAAATTCAAAAATTAGGAATTTGAATACCTCAAAAAAAAAATTGCCTTAGAAAGAACACAAATTCCTAAAAATGTCTTAAGACACCTAAAAGCAAGCCATAAGCCGCTGATGTCAGGACCTTGACCTTGACCATAAGAAACAAATTCTTTATTTTTTAACTAAAAAATTCCCAAAATATCTAAAAAAAAAAAATTTTAATTTGCCCACTTTAAATGTTTAGTTTCCTGATTGATTTCTGTCTTTGGTTCGATTCCCGGCGAGAGTAAACAAGTAATTTATTAATAATATATTACAAATTCTAAATAAAAATTTAAAACATTAATAATAATTTCTTGCGTGACACTCGCCATTTTAAATGTTGAACTAACTGCTGCAATTTTCTTTACAACCACCGTCTTTAAAATACCTAATTTTTATGCTAGAAACTAGGAAATACTTTTAAAATTCATTAAAAATTTAATTAATCAAATTTTAATAAAATATTGTTTGAAAACACCGTTGCACATTTCGTTACGGTCTCCAGCTTGGATTCTAAAAAGTTGCACTTTTCTTTATGCTCGCCATCTTGGACGTGTATGATGTCATCGTTGCCATATTAGGTTCTAGATCGTAGAAATTTTCGTTACGGCTGCTATATTGAAAAATCCTGAACTTTTATGCTAGCATATCGGAATTTTTTTTATCATTTACAAAAAAACAATAAAAATTTAAATAAAAACACTCTGCTCTCTTAGATAATTACGTCATAGCAGCTGCCATATGGAAAATGAGTAATTATTATCAGATTTCAATGGGAAAAGATTTAAATTTTATAAAAAAATAATATATAAAATTTTAATATTTTTTTTTTAAACGCACTTACATTGTGGAGTCCACGGCTCAATCACGACGAGGAAAAAATAAAAAATGACGGCAGATTCTTCTTTCACTGAAGCCACCGACACACTGACCTCCCATCACTAATGCCAAGGAATAAAAAATACAAAATATTCTGGCTTGTACTAGAACTCTAGAACTCTATCCTTGCTCAGCAAAGGAGAAGTTCACAAGATGGCAAAAGCTGTTTTTGTATTTTTATTTTTTATTTTTATTAATTTCGTTTTATTTTTATTTCATTTTTATTTTTTTCTGTGATTTTCTGATATTAAGGAAAACGTGCGTTAGTTTTCTTCATGTGCTCCAGATTAATCCATCCAATGTTTTAATGGTATTCTCCGAGTGCTTCTGGTTATTTCCGAGAAATCGATCTCTGAACAAAAAAATTTACTTAATGAGTCACTCAATTTTATTAAGAGTTTCATTTAAATTGTGAAATTCTGCTACCAATTTATCACTAAAAATATTGTTGTCAGGTGGAATTCAAACAATAAACATACATTAGTCAGACAAATAATATGCTTTGAGACAGCTGGGAAGCACTATCACGAAGGACGAACTTCCTTCTCCTTGGTGTCTAGAGAAGGCTTCCTTTTCTTGCGATTGTTAGTGAGCATCCCGCATCCCACAAAAAATAAATAAATAATTTTTACCTAAAAAAAAACACGTGACGACATCTGTTGGCAATAATCGAGACTATTTGCAACATGTTTATTGTATGAGATGAATTAACTTTTTCCGCTGAATGGACCCAAAGAAAGTTAAGAGCTGGTAATTCGACAATTAATATCAAGCATCGATGTGGTTCTGTGACAAGATATTCTCGAACAACAGTAATGCTTGACGACACGAGAAGAGAGAATGTGCTAAGAATCCTCCTCGCAAAATGTTTGGCTGTGAGAAGTGTCATAAGCAGTTTGCCAGAAAATATAATATGAAAAAGCACATGAAGACATTAAAGGTCATGCTGCACGACAGAAAATAAAGGATTCTCTGCAAAAACGAAGCATCGATGTGCATAAGAGTACACCTGTAGTTGGTACAACTGCAGCAACATCATCATCTGGTTCGGGTCTGAAAGGTTCGTCTTCATCAACTAGACATCCTTGCAGCTATGTGATATGTCGTTCGCATTTTCCCAAGCTGCATGAAGACATGAGAGGAAAAAATATGTAAAGAATCCTTCTCGTACGAAGTTTCGCTGCGATGAGTGTCATGTTTAGTTTACAAGTATTGATAGTTTGCGACGGCATGCGAAAAAATATATAGGTGAAGTCCGTGTGCCTACTAATGACCTACCTGCAGACATTTTGACTCCTCGCTTTATATTGGAGACTCGTATGCATTACAAGTAAATTATACCGGATTCCATTTGATGAAATCTGCATTTCGTGGAGCTTTGAAAGTCTACTATTATCTAAATACGTTTAGTGAGTTGAAGTACATTTGTACTTTTCTTAACGATAATAGGCAGAACCTTATCAATCAGCTTACTAATGAGGTAGCTTCATACGGACTTTTAAAATATAACTTGTGGTTGGACTTTGTAAATGGAAAACCATGTACGTTTGAGGACAAAGTGAAGAAGCGTGCATTCAAGACAGTGAATACTCCCATTTACAATTCTGAAGATGTGAAGCAGTCTGTTAAAAATAGTATCGATAAACTCTGTCGGGAAGAAAAATACTATGTAGGCAAAGCATCTGGCTGGTCTCTGCCTTCAGTAAACCGATTGGATTATGTATTGACCAAGCAATCACGAAAGGATATGAATCAAACGAATCAATAAGTATATTAATTTATGATTTTTTTAAAATGAATTTTGGAATTTTTCCCGAATTTATAGCTTAATAATTTACGAATGTCCAAGAATTCGTCCACATTTCAAGATGGCGGGCACAACATTATTAATAATTACTACACTCTAGTGGTAAAAATTAAACTAACATAGCGGTAGCGCACTCTAGCAGACGAAAACAAGATGGCGGTCGTGACGATATATTAGCTGGCGATATATATACTACCTTAGCATTAGTGATGGGAGGTCAGTGTGTCGGTGGCTTCCGTGAAAGAAGGATCTGTCGTCATTTTTTATTTTTTCCTCGTCGTGATTGAACCGTGGGCTCCACGTTGTAAGTGCGTTTTTAAAATAATAATTTATTAAAATTAGATTTAATTACGTTTTTATCAATTTTTAAATTTTTTCCCACTGAAATCTAAAAATAATTACACTTTTTCAATATGGCAGCCATGGTGTAATAATCTAAAAGGGCAGAGTGTATTTATCTAAATTTTTATTGTTTTTCATAAATTGTAGATTTTTTCAGATTTTCTGACATAAAAGTTATGAATTTTCAAGATGGTAGTCATAACGAAAACTGCAACGATATGGCGGCCGTAACTAAACAAGCTACGATGACATTATACTCATCTAAGATGGTGGGCATAACGAAATGAGCAACGGTATTTTTTAAACAATATTTTGTTAAAATTTGATTATTTAAATTTTTTATGAGTTTTAAAAGTTTTTCCTAATTTCTAGCATAAAAATTAGGGATTTTAAAAATGATGGTCGTAACGATAATTGCAACATTATGACAAAATTTAAAATGGCGAGTGTATTGCAAGAAAGTATTATTAATGTTTTAAATTTTTATTTTTAATTTTTTAATATATTATTAATAAATTACTTTTTTACTCTCGCCGGGAATGGAATGAATGATCGAAATCGATTAAGGAACTAAACATTTGAAGTAGGCAATTTTTTTTAGTTTTTTCGGAATTTTTTGGTCAAAAATAAATAATTTGGTTTTTATGGTCATGGTCAAGGTCCTGATATCAGCGGCTTATGGCGGCTTGCTTTTAGGTGTCTTTAGCCATTTTTAGGAATTTGTGTTCTTTTTAAGGCAAAAGATTTTTGAGGTTTTTCGAATTCCTAATTTTTGAATTTTTGAGGACATAAATGGGAAATTTTTCCTCAAAACCGGAAATTTACCCTCAAAATAGGGAAATGTTTAGGAATTTTGAGTCATTTTGAGTCATTTTTGGCCAATTTTGAAGTTCAAAGTCATCCAAGATGACCGTCGTGACGTCAAAGAGGTCGGTCATTGACCCGCTCTCGGTTCCACAGCCAGAAGCCTGGGCCAGAAGCAACCATTATATACTACTGTCGTGTGTGACCTTCGACGAGACTTAGAATTACACCCTGCCCACTAAATAAGAATCAAAGGTAAGCATATGAGGATACCGACTTGGAGCTCTAACCGTATCACTCTTGACTTGAAACTGAAATGAAAACATTCCAGATCAGTAAAAATTTTCCCTTGAATATGTTGGAATTGTATAATTGATCGCCATCAATGAAGCACTCGTCAGCAGATCCCGATGTGCACAGCGACCTCCTCGCCGCACTATCGCGCCAAGCCCCGAGGAACACGAGATAAAGAGGACTGACGCTCGTCGTCCCGGGTGGAGTCCAGGGATGCCGGAGCTCCGCGGGCGAGGGTGGGGGAGGGGGGGAGGACGAGAAGAGGAGGGGACCGGGGTCGGGGGCCGGCGGCAGTGAGCGGCGAGCCACAGCCCCGGCGACATGGCAGCGGCGTCCACCAGCGCCGTCGCGGGCGTCGCGCTGTCGCTCGCGGCCCTGTGGCTGGCGGCCGCGCAGCAGGCGCCGCCCGTCACCCAGGTGAGCCACGCGCAGTCCCCTCGTCCACACTCACACACACTCGATCCCAAGTGTTCAGATTGCTTGGAAGCTGTTAGAAGCTGGATTATCTTGAGCCAGATCACTGAGGTATACCAGAGATGAGACAGACTTGGATAAGCGCATTGTGATACTCTCAGGACAGGGTTTCCTTTGAGTCGACCACATGTTAGCTGAATGGGTTTAAGGGGGAGTGGGTGGTAATGATCTGGGATGGGTAGCCTCGGCCTCTCGCTGTAGCTCCTCTCTAAACATCTCCAAGTCGCGTTGAAATGGCAATTTCTCTATGACTCTAGAGGGCCCGTGTCGTTGGTGTTAGTTCAGCCCTAACGCGAGTAGTACGCCACCAGAACCGGCACGTTGAACACTTTGAGCAGTTGTAGCTAAATGCCTGGAATGGACTGTATCTACTTTGACTTCCAAACATTTCCGCGCTGAAAAGACAAAAATGTTCAAGACATCAGAGTGGGGACAGTTTACGAAAATCATTAATGAATGAGTGGTTCTGTGTCCGTATTTCGTTTTTAAACTATAATTTTAGAAGAGTGTATAAATTAAATGACTAAAACACGTGTTTTGAGGATAATTTTAGGCATGAAACGCCCAGTAGAGATACTTGGCACTCAAAGGAATTGCGTTACACCTTTATCTTTATTTCTCCGCCATGATGTTATGGTTACCACTCACAGACATAGTTATCCTATGCACGACGAGAAGACTAT
Source organism: Bacillus rossius redtenbacheri (assembly GCF_032445375.1). Taxonomy (NCBI): domain Eukaryota; kingdom Metazoa; phylum Arthropoda; class Insecta; order Phasmatodea; family Bacillidae; genus Bacillus; species Bacillus rossius. The sequence continues at coordinate 137,935,005 of NC_086330.1, read as the reverse complement.
GTGCCAGTCCACAGCCTTCCGCTTAAAGGCGATACCGCGCTAGAAGCACCAGCGAGCGTCGCATTTATCGTCCCGCCTCACTAGCACAGGTACACCCCTGACTAGGAGGGTGGCTTAAGGCGCGGTAGCACTCTCATTGCTAGGTGTTGCATTTTGTCATACTTTCATTGTTTTGTTATAAGCATGTTTTTTCCTATAAGCATTGCGCATTAATTCGTGTTAATTTTTGCACTATTTGTAAAACGTCAGGAAAATGTCCATTATTAACATTTTTTGCACTACTCCTAGTCCCAAAACTGGGCTAGAAAATGCATTTTGCTTATACTGTCCCATTTTCGAAATATTTCTACATTAAGCTCTTGGATTAGCGTATAATAAAAAATCTAACATGACGCGTAAAATCAATCTTTAAACTCGTGTTTTCTTGTTATTTTCGGCTACTGGAAACCACTCACTACTGTAAAACTAATTCCTCATCACAAACATTGTTGGTAGAGATGGCCTTTTATAGCACAGGAAAATTACGAGTGCAAGATTTAACTCTTATCTATAATGGAATCTTGTCTTTCGATCTAAAGCGTTAAATCGAAAGTGAAGTTTAATGACACATAAATGGAACTACATATAGTGATTAGTAAGGAGAAAGTCGTAATTAAAAAAATAATAATACCCAGCTCTGAGTAATTTTTTGGTTTGGCGAAATTTACTATTCAGTTCAAGTGACATACACCTGTATAGCTTTTTCTAGTAAATACTATAAGCATTCACTTAACCATAATTTCTGCATGCGCTTGATTTCAGAGTATTCTTGTGTGCTCCTTTCGAAAGCATTGTTGCAATTCATCATTGTTGCTTCATCAAGAATAGACAAAGCGAACAACCACTACTCTACCCAACGCTTCGCATTGTCTTTAAGAAGACATCTTCAGGTTGTGTTTCACTGCAACACTGAAGCCACTTATACCCGGCTCGAGGCCTGAAGCCAATAGATCCAACCAACAACAATCACTGGGAAAGCCCGTGGACAATTCAAATCCATATCAGAATAATAAATGTGCAAAGCATATTTTTAATAATTGTTTGTAAATGTGAACTTGTTAACAACATCTACGATTTGGTTATATTTGTATGTAACGTCTGTATGCATGTTTTTCATAACAATTATCCCAAAAATAAAAATAATAATGTAGGTTTATACTGCGTCTGCGATTGAACCAAAGATTTCTGACACGCTTCTATAGTCGATAGGCCAATAGCAATTCAGTTAAAAGAAGACATAATCACGATGTATGTATCTGGACTTAATGTCATTAAACCAGTCCTTACTGGGAACTGAAAATATTTTGAAAAGCACGTTATTCTCAGAAATTATTTTTCCAATGAATGATTTTTTACGTGCTGAGATTACTGCAGATGGATTATTTTCAACAATCTTATGTTTTCGTACCTTCGAAATATTCGGTTGGCATAGGACCTGAGAAATTTTTGACGGACAAACTTATGTTGTGGTTACTACATAAATGATTATTACCAAAATTTTATTTTTGTGGTAAGTAGGAAATCTGATATTCTCTTCCTCCAGCTCCCTAACTGTATTGTACTCGCTAAGTCTAGCGAACTCCTACATCGTAACCACCTAGAGCTCCAGCCTTATCTGGTTCACCTCCCTTTGCCCCTACCTCAAACCATCTATTCCTCTTGCTTGAACTACTACCCCATATCCCTCTTTATACCTGTCTACTGTTACTGATAGCATCCTGTTTATCCTCTCTTCCTCTTCTTCCAGTCTACCCAGCCTGCACCATGCTCTCTATTTGTCCTCGGCTCACCTCTTTACAGAGATCTCAAATTACTCATTACTAGTTTCCTTCTGAACAACATCATAGCTTCAAACCCTTTCTGCATCATCCCCTCCTTAAACCACCCACTCACAATAAAGATTCCACAGTCATTCCCTCCCCTGGTTTCTACCCGACTGCCCTACTTCCTTCCCCTGTTTGTACTTCGCACCCCATACTTCCGTATTTTCCACATTTGCGCTGCTCTTATCCGAACAACATATCTCCGCATGGCCTAGATCTATTTCCCCCGTCGTGCTTTTCAGCGGTTCACACCTCTTACTTGCCCAATATTCATTTTCTAAGCACTCCAACCCCTCCGTATCAACTCAACATTCTAGATGAAACCACTTGTCACATTTTTTTCTCACTGGATTCCGTTCTCCATCTTCCTTCGCGCTTTCCCACTACCCTTGCACTAATGAACGTAACTAGAGGGGGCAGACGGGGTTTGTGTCCCAGGCGCCGCATTGGGGGGGGGGGGGGGGGGGGGAACTAAACCGGCAGAGTAATTTTTACTATAGATATTTACTTGAATATCGTAGTGTTAAAACACACAAACAAAAAGTTGGCGGGCAGATTAATTTGATTATTTGTATTGAAAGATAGATACATATGTATTGTAAGTAAAATATTTATAAACTGATATTTGTCACGTACTATATCCAACTAGCAATGTATTACAAATGAAAATACTGCAAATAAATCTATTTATTTACATCAAGTTGAATCACAAATATATTTGGAATAGGGTAGTGCAATTAATATGTAGTGCATATGAGGTGTTGTCGGGAAGAGGAAAAAAGGAGGCGCCAAGATGAGTTCTTGCACCGAGTGTGAACTAGTCTAGTTACGTCCCTTCTCGTATTTCACCCTTCCTACAATGTGCCTGCCACTACTTCACCCAACTTTCACTATCCGCCACTCCTCTGGGCTATCGATTATTTATTAGCACTTCTCGACAACCCTTCACTTCCCGCTACTCATTCACTATCAGTCGTATCCATCACCACCAGCACGATGCTAACCTCGTACCGCCGCCACACCTGAGGGCCTCCCTGCCTCCGGGCTTCGCGACCACGTGTGCTCCGCTCACTGATAACTCTTCCCAGCTTCTCCGTCACCGCACGCCGCTTCGTTGTTGCATTTAGGCTTTCTATTTCATTTGATGAGCTTGGAAATTTGGAAAATTTACGAACAAATAAATAATTGTAAAGAAAACTAGTGGATTTTAAAAATGCATTTATTTCTGACTAAAATTACATACCTAAACAAATATTTTCACCTCAAATATACCATCAACACTGTTTACAAATTACCCAAATATCTTTGTAAATTTACGTACTATTTGTTAAATTACTTACGTTGAAATTAATCTCACAAAAATTATTTGGAGTTTTAGCAAAACTGTTAAAACTTCCTTAAGTCTGCAGTTAAAACACTATTCTTTCTTACAAGTGCATGTTTACATCCAGCATAAGTTTCTACGAAGATTTTTCTGTCTGTAAGTCGCACGTTTACTGTAATTTCTATATTTACTGTTATTTTTCTATAATTTACTGATATTTCACACCTACGATGGCTTTAAAAGCTTCGTGTTCATTAGATCTTACGCTACGCTTTTATTTTATTACGTAAATGGCGTCCTTCATGAAATCATGAGCGTAGTTGGTTCAGTTGAAAGGGTTCAAGGCGTGTGTTACAAATTTGCACACTAACACTCATAAAGGACGCGGACTGAGATAACGTTCGCAGACCTTGGGAAGTCTGAATGGAGATAGCTATTCATCTTTTAACACATTGAAAGAAGCGGTTAGACACATAAACACAACAGTATTCCTCAACAATTCACTAACATTTGTTTGATTACAAATTTAAGAAAATAACCACAAGTCAAAATTGCTCACAATGTAAACATTCTAAAATCCAATCACGCAATAGTTTGAATAAATCACTTTTCATGACAATTACGTCCTTCAAAGGTCTCAACAGATCAACTAGTGGTTCGTATGGATATTAAATCATGCGAAGAGAGGTTTCCAAAAAAACTCTCTTAATACTTCATACACATATAACGCAGCTTATAAAATGCATACATTTTTAATTTCGTTGTTCGCTATATAAGCACCAGTACCTCGGCTTGCGCGGCTGCGACTGACGTAGGGTGTGAGGAGTTGTAGGGTCTGCGAGGACCATAGAGTAAGCATGCGCTTGCTTGCCATAGAGTGGTTTGCGCTCGCGCAAACTGTGGTCCCAACATTAAAAGGCTTCCTTGCCATTGGTCCTGCCAAACACGTGTGTCATGGCGGACACAGTTGGCACATTGCTGATGTTATAAAATCTCGGCACATTGCTGATGTTATAAAATCTCGTATCACTTCGTATGTTACAGTTTAAATACAATTACTGTTTGAAATTCCATGACTAGTGAATTAAAATTTGCACTGTCTCACGTTATGACTTTAAAAGGTTAGTAATTTTAACAAAAAAGTGAGTGTTGTTGAACGTATCATTTAAAATTAAAAGTAGATATAGTTGTTTGTATCAGCTGATTTTAATAGTTATATTGGCCAATGCTGGAGCCATGCGCAGTAGACAATGATCTGTCTACGCCATTATTAGTCTTTGGCGGGGGCCGCTGCTAGCTGCATGCGAGAGGCTGAGAGGGTTCGTCCGCCGTCCTTTGGCCTTTTTTATCGCAAGTTCACTCGGCCCCGCGTGGCCGCGTCTTCCGGGACGCCTCGTGCCCCAATTACCGCCGCCCGCCGGCGCCTCCACGCCAAGCGAACCAACGTCTGAGAAACAAATTCCCTCCACTTTGTTGTGAGTCAGAGACAAAAGCCTAACTTTCGAAACTTAATAAAAAAAATTTGTTGTCAGTAAAGTCGGTTTACGGACGATAGTTTAACGTGACGTCATAACAAAACATTGATGAAATGATTGCATACTTATATGAATAAAATTGAATCATTTTTATTGAATTATCACTATTTTGTATGGATAGAAAGAAGGAGTGAAATGAAAACTACAATTTAATTGATAAATTTACTTTTATTTGCACTCATTAATTCAATTATGTTTATTACTTTAACGAAGAGATTATTTTAACTATAACTTTTATACATGTTTGCTATTTAACTTCTTCCAATCTGTGTTATTCTGTTAAGGATAGGACGATGATAGGAAAAGTAGGAAACGAATAGGAGTGTTTCAAGGATGATGTGAAGGTAAATGGCTTACCCAACACCAAAATGCAGTCAAAAATAATATATTTGCGCCACGGACTCTGCAGCAATGCTAGGAGGAACGGGTTAACAAAGAGCAATGAAAATGTTACATTGAAATGCATGAAAACAGAATTACGCCACGGACTCTGTCGCAATGCTAGTAAGTTCAGGTTAGCAAAGAGCAATATAAAATGAGCGTAACGGGACACAGCGAAACGGGACAATGTGCGTAACGGGACACTTTTTCGTACGTGCAGCCGGCGTTCATCGATTTATTAGACGTTGTCACGTCAAAATCGTCTAAGCACTACAGTTTCCACCCCAGTTAAAATTTTTCAAGAAGAATTAATATATAATTAAATTAATATTACCGAATATTAAGTTTCGCATGCTTAGCACGAAAAAGAAGGAGAATCAAGTGGTCAATTATTGTTAAAATGTTACTTAATAAAAATTTTCATCTCCAGAAATAATTTTTAAAAATACTCCACATATAAACCATAAGCTAAAGATAAATTATACTGTTTTTCATATTCTGTTACAGTTCCTTCAGACACATTGTTTGATATCAAAGATTTTTGGTGTCTATTTACAAAAACAAGTATGTAAATTTTTGTCTTAAATGTAATACTTCATTGGTTTATAGGTTGCTTTTTATAATCTTAAATAAGTATTAATGTTGTATTTTTAGGGAAGTAAAAATTGTTTGTTTGCAATACTAGATTACTTATAACTCCGAAACTATCACAGTCATTTGAATAAGATTTATTTTTTTATCGAAAACTGGAAGCTTACCTCAGGCTAATTTATGGTACACGTCATTGCCCTAGGTCACCTGGGAGATAAGATATAGTTTGAACTTTGACTCAACTTTTACGTACTCGCTGCAATATGTTCCGACCAGATTTGTACACGTAGGGAACGAAATATATGGTTTGAATTTTTTAAAAACACCTATACAAGTTTTTTTTTTTAAAAGATTTGTTTAATGTAATCAATATTGAGCAAAATTCGTTTTAAAATTTAGTTTGGTAATGCATGCACAGGCATATTTACCCATAAATGAACATTAAACGAAACCACAAAGTCTAAAAAAACAAGCGAGGCAAGCCATCTATAGATTATCTTCCGCTGCAGTTCACCTAATAGCATTTACATTATATCATTAGAAATATTACTTTTTACTAATATTACAGTAATAAGTCTGAAAGCACATCAATGGAGATAAACATTCGCTGAGTTAAAGAATATGAAAACTAAACCCCTTCTAACTTTATTTTCTCCCTTACCCTGCTCCAGTTTAAACATTTACTTAACGAAAATAATAGTTACATTTCGTACTATAGAACTACAGGAGTGATGTATCGCAAAAATTATTCGCACTAAACAAGATAGTTTACAAAACAAGGTAATTTCATCTCACTTATTTGGTTGGAAGGAATGCTTTGAACATTTATTTCGCTGCTGCTTCTGATCGGCAAAAGAAACTCTACCTGATTTTGACTGGGCCAATGACAAAGCAGCTGCTTTGTATATTGAAAGTAATTGGTACGTTTGAAAAATAATAATACAATGTTTTATGAACTACCTATATGCAGAAAATGTTCTGCGTAAATTATTATTTAGACCGTACATGCTTTTTATACACAACTCTAGAGGATGTTAAGTTAGAAATATGCATTAAAATATAAAGGAGGCAAATAAAAAAATATTTCAGAATCAAGTCATTTTTCAAGAAAACGAAAGCGACGGACGGATGAGGTGTTCAGGACGTTTGCAAAGTGTGCTTGAAATGCAAACTGCTCGAACCGTCCACGTGTGTTATCTAAGTTCGCCAAGAAAGCGGACGTGACTTACGCGCCTCTTATTAAAAAAAGAGTCAATATCTGTAACACTTTCCGTCTTTTGTGAAGCTGTGGCGAGTATTTCCTAATACAAAAATAATAATAATTTTTAAATGGTGACTTTTTCTGTTTGATCTTTTATTATGATATTATGAATTTTATTATTATTATTAAGTTTTAGAAAAAAGTATGTTCGCTAAAAATTTGCATTCTAAATTTTATTTTTCAAGCAAATATTGTTGACTAGTTACATAAATCTGAATTGCTATAAATGGAACTGAATGCAATAAAAAAATTAAGTATATACTTATTTTTATCAATTTAAGTTCATGTTCATTGTGACGAACTAAATGTGTGTTTATGTTGAATTTAAATTAACTCTCTGCTAATTTTATTTGTTACTGACGTACAACATAGGAAGGAAATATACATCATAAACATAACTAACACTTAGTCATATCACAACGGGTATCCGATAAACTGATATTGGCTCTAAGCTTCTAAGCTATAACTTTGCAAATCAGTACTTTCCTTTTGAAAATAAAAATATAATCATATATATAAAATAGGAAGTAATATATTGCCTGCCCCGAGTGTAGCTTGATAATCTGTTCCTTGTTCCAGCACGTGGTACTTTTTTACAAGTACCCGGTACTAGTCGATCTCAACATGGCTAAGAAGACTGTTTTAGTCACGCCTCCCGACATCACCAACACTGGCAAGTCGCAGACCTTCTACGACTACAAGACGGTGAGTAGCGCACGACCTGGTTCCTACTATCCTACCAACGTGCAAAGCGGTGGAGGTCCTGTGGGGGTGATCTCCTCCCCCCACCCCTCAATAAAACATTTTAGTGCTACAAAGAACTTGGGAGATAATCAGGCCGCACCTGAACTTTGAAGTCGGTTCAAATTTTTGATTTTGTTTGGAAAACCTGTTTTTTTTCTTCCATTTTTTAGAAATGTACTGTTTGTAGTTATTTAAACTTAATTACTTTAAAAAAATCAGATAAAAACATAGTTTTGATCTCAATTTTTCAAGACATTAGAAATGTGTTAATTAACCTTTTCAGGCTCGGTCTCACAAGCCATGATGATTATTTAGTTTTTTCATCATTACTTTTATTTACGGGCTAATTCTAATGTCTAAAATTTCAACTCGATCCGTACCTTGCATTTGTTTATCTTCCACAAATATTTTCAACATGTATCCATTTAGTGCAGGGGTTCCCAAACTTCTTCTGTTCGCGGCGCACTTGCACGTTTAGTATTTTGTCGCGGCGCCCTGCCTAGTCGAAAAATGTTTACAATGACAAAAAAGATAATAAAGATTTTTCTTATGACACTAGGCACAGAAATAAAAACAGCCACAATCCGAGGTTCACATAGGCATATATATATATTAGAATTGACACACAATACTATATTATTATTGCAGAACATATAGTAAAACCACCCAGTGTCAGGTTAATGTCAGGTGATCTCATGTCCAGTACAACCCGAGCATGAGTACCGGCGAACACAGCGAGTAGTGCACTGGAGTAGTCTGTTGCGGATACAAGTAGGAGAAGAGAGAAGGAGCGCCTGTGAGCTCTGCATGACCACCCGGGAGCACTTTGGGAACCTCTGCTTTAGTATATTATCATGGGTGTAAAAAAACGCGCAAGGCTTCGTAATTATCATCACTTGCAATTTTTTTACACTCTAGATATTAAACTAAAATAATATCTGTTGAAAATGTTTATGGCAGAGCAACAAATACAAGGGAGGTATCGAGTTGAAATTTTAGAAATACACATTTATAAAATGTAATAATGAAAAAATCAACATGGCGTGTGGGACCGAGCCTTTAGAGGCGAATATTTTTAATAATTTGGAGATCCCCATTCAACTGTTGGGAGGTAAACACTCCCCCCCCCCCCCCCAAAAAAAAAAAACACACAAACCAACCTTTGGTCATCCACTTCCCCTCCCACCTTATTTTTTATGTTTTCACACACACAAAATAATGCCAACGATGGGTTCATTAATTATGCATATATTACCCAAACCATAAAATTCACAAAATTTTCTTGATTTATTTTCACGTTTTGGCTACTGAATAACAGGTTTCTAGTATGTACAACTTAACGCCGCATTTTAAATCTCACATGCATTAGGCAACATGAATCTTGGGTTGCCGCTAACGTGCTCGTGAATCTGGGTGGTGTCGGTTTGGGGAGGGGGGGGGGGTTGTTTGTAGTTGTGGATCGAACCAGCGACCTTCGCCAACTAGGTGCATGGCGCGGACGAGATTGCAGCCACCAAGGGACCATATAAACTTCCAAGTGTATAGTGCTCTCCGCTCCAGTCGGTAAGGACCTATGTTGCGGTAGAACCAGCGACCGTAACTAGAATCATGTCGTCCAAGCGATCAAGGCTGTCATTGTCACCGGCCCCACTGGGCTGCCTCTTGTTGCGTGGATTGAAACGAATCCACGCATTTACAAAACTTTACTCCGTTCACAACTTTAGGCACTGTTCGATCTATAATTAAGAAAGTTCTTGCGGAGCTGAAAGGTAATCTTGGTGGACCAATATTATGCTGAACTTACAAAGCTGTTGAAATGGTCCACGCTCGTCATTGGTTAATGCGCTGTGAAGGAAAGTGGAAGAGAGAAGTTACAGAAAGATCTGAACAACACACCAAATTTAAGAATTATGTGGAGTAAACGAATTAACTTGCTGCATGCTTTTTAAGTTTGTGAAACGCGAGAAACATTCTGCTACGGGTTTTTATATTTGTTATGTTTCAAAAAAAGAGGAAAAGCTTGCTTCTAGCCATGCCAGCTTATTTTTTATTTTTCATTTAGGTGGTAGTAGTTGAGAGTCGCCAGCTACTTCTTGGCTTCTGGGTGGTGGCCCCAACGTTTTGGCATGCCTTGTAGTGGCCATCTTCAAGGACGATCCATTGCATTAGTTCAGTTAAACTGGGGATTTGCCTGGGATGATTTCTGTAAAGCACTCAAACCGAACACAAGGTGGCCGAACCGGGCGCGCTAGAATGCGTGTGCAGTGTCGTCTCACTGCTCGTTGCAGGAGCGCACGCAGAACTTCATTTGATGGAGGAAGGGGGGGGGGGGGTTAGAACCACTTTCCTTACAAGTTCTTTCCGTTGTTGGTGGTAAGGGGGGGGGGTTGAGGATTTTTTGCGTACGCCTTTGCTCGTTGGTAATTATCATCACGAACGAGCCAGCCATCCCCTTTGATATTTCATTGACTTTGGCATCTTTGTGGAATTTGACATATTTTGTGACATTTAAACGATGTAATTTTACACCCATGGGTTAGCCAGATTTCGAACTCAGAATTCCTCTCACCGAAAGCCGGCGTGTATCCACAGCGCTACGGAGGCTTTGCACGTTTCCAATGGCAAGTCAGTTCCCCGTGTAGAGCTGCTGGATGGGTTAGCATAGGACTTTGTTCAACACGGGCTGATTCCAGTGGTGATTATCATCTAGTTAAATTATTTTAAAAGGAAAATACTGTGAATAAAATAGTACGCTCTGAACATTTACGAATTTTTCTAATGCCTGAATTTTACATAAAGAATACCTTAAAGCACGAAACCCACTGAATCGGATCGGCCCAGCTCGGCACAGCGCGGCGCGGGTCGTCTCGGATCGGCCCCACCTTCTCGAAACCCACTGGAGCGACACAATCGGACCGGACCGACCGTCAGTAACTATGGACAGCTCTTCAGAAGAAGACATCGTTGTGGCAATTGCTTGTAATGAGCTGGTGGAACAACGCAAACATGGTTTTTGGGTTCATGGCATTTTCCTGAAACGAGAAACGTTAGGTGAATACCACCATTTATTTCCCCAGTTATTAAACGACGAGCGGAAGTTTACGGAATACTTTCGAATGTCCGTGTCTCAATTTTATGAGTTGGTTGCCGTGTTACCACTACGGAATCAAGAACTGAACTTCCGTAAATCGGTTTGCCCAGAGGAGCGATTGGCACTGACACTAAAGTAAGTACCTATATGAGAAGTAATGTTATGTAGATAGTGAAATCCTTTAAAAGCTCACAAACTACACATATTTGTACATTAATATGCATTGGTTTACTTCCAGGAAAATGGCAACGAATGAGAAAATTGTGTTAGCTACAACAGTTCTTCGTAATTTGTTGCGGAATGATGTGTGTGCATGGGAACCTGCAGAACAAGAAAACAACGAGAAACTATTTCGTCTCTGAACATGGTAGTGTACCGTGGCAAATGGATCGCGTTTACAGTGGCAGGAATGCTAGGCCTTAAAGAAAAATAAACATACTTGCAACTTACGCGATAAATTTCATAGTAGGCCTATATAAGATGAATCGCAATCACTTTGGAATATTGTATAATTGTTATTCATATATCATTGTCGGTTTACAAACAGGAGATAATATTCTATTTAGTAATGTGTGGAAATATGCTGGAGTCAATTTGAAATGCCGCGTAGGCCCACAGACAGTGCACAGTCGAACCGGTAAAGATTTATATACACAAAACTTGTTGTGTGATTTTATAAACTGTTACGGACATATTGCATTGTTTAATAACTTTTAATCTTTTTTTTTCTGATGTTAGCCTGAAGTATTTTTTGGAAAATACATGGCAAACAATTTTTAAGTTGTGTGTAGCATCTGCAACAATATAGTTTTGAGAAAACAGATAAAATTGTTTTTCTTTGAATAAAAATAACAAAATACCAAAAATTCTTTCGCGAGAACTATCGACAGTCCTAGACATATATTTCAGTACATCAATGCAGTAAACATGTTTCTGCAATAATAATGTAACGCATTGTCACGGTACAATAACACGAACTAACTTGGCATTGTACAAATCTAAGCTACATTAGATGCTCTGACAATTATAATATTACTTCTACATTTAATGACTATAGTAATAATAATAATAACAGAACCAAAAGAAGTAGCTACTGACGTGTACACTTCTCAAATTTCTCGCTTAATTCTTTCCACGCATTCTCTCGCCTAGACGCATCATGAAAATACACATGTGACGTATCGTATAGCATATGGTACTCCCTCACTGCTTCAATTAATAGTCCTTCGTTCATTTCCATTACCATTTCTAAGCACTACTTTTACCAGACTAGCCGGTCGGGCCGCTAGATGGTGCCGCGCCGAGCCGAGTCGAGTCGAGTCGAGCCGAGCCGGGACAATGCTGTGGGTTACCTCGCGTACAAATGCATGCATACTTATTTTTCTGTTCCGGTCGGTGCCGCGCCGTGCCGTGCCTATCCCATATTCGTCATATATAAGCACTTACTAGGCCACGGGTCTATTACGCTACACGAATAGAGTTAAAACAAAGATACAAGTGCGACTTCAAATAACTTTTGTCCAAAATTAGACTACGTCTATAGCCTTGGGCGTGGCTTTGTTGAGATTTAGAGTTGAACCTGAAGAGAGACATTCCGTGCTCGAAGAATGCAGTTATGTACGGTCTGCTCTTATGCGCATACACACGATATGATGTCGTTTGAAAAGGGTGAGTCAGCCAACGTGAATAAGTGTTCTACTGTTTTTTTTTATCTTAATTGTTTGCATTTTACTGTTTCAGTGATCCAGAAGCACCATCATACATATTTATATTCGCTGACACCCATGATAAAACATGTTTCTTACATCGTACTAAGCTGTAGCAAATTCTCAACATTACGTCAGGCTTTAATTAATCTTTGTGCTTTGTGGGTTATCGACTGCGTGAAATTACGTCACTTCTTATCTCTCGAAATGTAATTAATTTAGCAGCATATTTCAAAGCAGCAAACGTTGAAATTCATCAAAGAAAGAGATATTGCAAAACAGAATGTTTTATTTAAATATATCGACTATATATGGATGGCCTTATGCCAGAGTGAACCATTAACCAAATTTTTAAAAATGTGGATTAATATATGTGCATGTTCAGAATTTCATGATCTTTCTTATGCCACAGAGAACTATGATCCACTTCAGTAGGGGAATTCGTAATGTTGTAGTTTTGTTGTGGCATGTGGTTGGTATACCTGTATTTAGTCCGCCAAAGTGAACTATAGACCACATCAAGATGGCGTCTAAAGGACACAGTTAAAAAAGTTCAAGATGTAATACTGATACATTGTGTTGCAGTAGTAGTTATAGCGAAGTGAGTGATATCAGCAATGGATCATCTGACAACTATGTACCGAGTTTTGAGTCAGAAACATCATCCACAGGTGATTATTATAAATATTTATAACCATAAACACATTGGTAATCTAGGTTATGTAAACAGGGTTTATGTATAGCACTTTCTTATGCCAAAGTGAACCAAGTTAAAATAGAAGTTTCCAAGTTCACCACATCAAGCAGCACTTCAGATTTTGCAGTGTTGCCAGCATTTAAACATACGTTTTATTATAAAATATCCATAATATAGTGAAGTAATCCTTTTCTTCTTTTTCTTTAACTAAGAAGGAGATAGTTCACTCTGGCAAAAGTGTGTATGTAGAACTTTTCTGATGGTGTTGTATAAAAGCATAATAAACACACTGAGCATATCTTAAATAATAAAAACAACGACGATAACATTATTTTGAATATGTTTTATGTGTCATGAGAATATGCTTAGGTAATAAATAAAAACAGTCTTCCACAAAATATTTATAGGTTTTTTTTTCTTCAATTCAGATGCAGAAACTACACATGTAAAGGAATCCCCCAAGAGAAGAAAAGGGTATCCACGAAAATGGAAGAAGAATATAAGGAAAAGTTCAAGACTCTGAGGCAAATAGTATGTGAATAGTAAAGGGGCTGTGGTTCAAGCCAAGGAATTTAAAGACGATGAGACATCAAGCCACACTGAAGAAGGTGCTACTGTGTTTTCATTTGACATGCAAAAAGTAATGCTTTTACCTAAACTGACTGCAGGGGTTGTGTATTACAAAAGACAGATGTCATGTTACAATCTTAGTATTCACGATTTTTCAATAAAGATTGGTGTGATGCATGTTTGGGACGAAAGTGTTGCATCACGAGGAGCACAAGAAATTGGATCCTGTGTGATGAAATACTTGAACACTCATGACCACAAAGAAAAAATTATTGCTTGGTCAGATTCGTGTGGGGGACAAAACAGGAATGTAAAAATGGCTGCCATGTGGATGCATATAGTGCAGTCTCCTAGAATGAATGTGAAAGAAGTCTGCCACAAATTTGCAGAACCTGGCCACTCCTACCTGCCGAATGACAGTGACTTTGGTGATATAGAGATAAAATTGAAATATCACCCCGAGATTTATGCGCCAACGCAATGGTGCGAGATAATTTCCAATTCTAGAGTGAAGAAAAATAAATTTGAGGTTATACATATGAAAAAAGATGACTTCAAAAGCACTTCAAGTCTTCAAGAAAACATAGTAAACAGAAAGAAAACTGGGACAGGTGATAAAGTTACGTGGTTCAACATCAAAGAGATGAGATTCACAATGGACAAACCTGGCATAATGGAATACAAGTACACTCACAACAATATGGTAGGTTTTTATTCGATAAATTTAAACAAAAGACTCAAAGGCCGGCCTGTAAATCTAGGCCTTGTGGTCATGCCTATCTTGTACCCTCAAGGAAGAAAACTTAGTGAAGAGAAGCTCAAAGATGTAAGAAGTCTTCTTCAGTTTGTGCCACCTGTATATCATTCTTTTTATGATGGTTTGCAGAGCTGTGGAAATGACACTGTAGAAGGCAATAGTGAAGAAAAATGTGAAGATGACTGTATAGAGTAAGAAATGACCACATTGCACAAGCAAGAGTGTATTGTGTTACTTTTTGGCTTATAAGAGTTCATTAAAAATAATACTACTAACAATGACATTATTGAGCTAGTAAATTTTTGTCTCTCTTACAGTGTTAATTAAAACTATGTTAATTTCATTTATTAAACTTGTAAGAATTATATATTTTTTATGTTTATTATTGTATCTACAAAAACTGATAAAGAGATTCTATGCCAGAGTGAACTATATCCCATTACTGGAACTATTATTAAATACTTTGTGACTGTAAACTTTTGCTGCAATGGTCTATTGATGGCCATAGTACATGGAACACTATATAAATGGTATGCCACTTTAGAATTACATTGTATCTATTTCTTGGAATTTCCTCTAGTACCCTGAACTTTGACTTCCATTTACTCGAAAGTTTGGTTTTGGCACTTAGTCCACTTGGCGTATGACCATCCATATGTTCTACTGTATCGCTATTAGTAGAGCTATTTACTGTTAAGTCATTCTGTGAAACAATATTCAGTTTTTAAAAAAATAAATTCACAATTATAATAATACTTATACAGAGAATACTAAAAAATTTCAGAATCGTAATTAGGAAAAAATTCTGGCAACTAGGACTTATGTTTGACATCAATTTATTCTATAGGCTTACACAAAGGAATTAATTGACATCAACATGGGATTTCATTAGATATGATCCTACTCGAAGGGCTGTTTTGCGAAAATTATAATTTATTAGGTATATAATACATTGCAATGGAAATTGACGTTATTGAATAGAGCTACTTACTAACTTTTTCTCTAAATCTAGAGCATTGCGGTGTGGGACTGAGTGGACCTCACAAGGGCAGGTCGACTACTCATCACCGGTTTAGTCCGGATACACAGTATATATAGTGCTTGAGCTCGACTAGAAAGGAAAGTGAAGCAAGAGGGGCTCCAGATGACCAAGCGTTTAGGAAATAATTTTTTGTCGTGGATCGGTTAATACAAAAGTATTTTATGTTAGGGTGATTTACAAGCAATGGTTGTCACAGCGGCAAGAATTCGGCTTCTTAAGGCGAAGGTCGCGGGTTAGAGTTCCCGTGTGGGAAATATTTGTTTATTTGGCTTCTTTTCAATTTTTACGATACTTACGCCACAAATTATCTTATGATCAGGGGCGTAGCCAGGGGGGGGGGGGGGGGGTTTAGGGGTTCAAACCCCCCCCCCCCACCCTTAGCCCAAAATCTTTAATTAAATTTCTTATTCATCACTCAAACAAATTTCATATTAAAATTAATAAAATTTTTACCATTACAATATTTAAATTTAAGTACCGAAAACTGCTAAAATAGCACTATTTTACACCATAAAATCCAAATTTCCCGGGGGAGGACCCCTGGACCCCCCGCTTTATTACGGGGGAGGGGGGGCGGTATGCTTCTTAACACCCCCCATACACAAATCCTGGCTACGCCACTGCTTATGATCAAACTAAACCAACGGATTACGAAGTCCTAGTATATGCTTTAATTATAATATCTTCTCGTAAAGTTATTCGCAATCCCAGAATTTACATTATTATTTAAATAATGACTCCCTATGCCTTTCGTGACAGTATAAATAAATACAATAAATTATGCATTATTTCGGTTCATTTGTGGTGCAAGTATCGTAAAAATTAAAAAGGAGTGAAAGAAAAAAATTACACACAGGGACTCGAACCCACGACCCTCGCATTTCAAACCCTAACTCTTTCCGCTGCGCCAACCACTGCTTGGAAACTAACTTAACATAAAATTGACTAACCCGTGGCAAAAAAAAAAAAAAATCTGGAGCTCCTATTGCGTCACTTTCCTTTCTAGTCGAGCTCAAGCCCTGCATGTGCTGAGTCCGGACGAACCTGGTGATGAGTAGCAGACCTGCTCTTGTGAGTCCAGCCTACTGATCATTGTGGTTACTAAGTTTCAGATTGACGATACAGTTAATCGCATTGCCTGTTCGTTCTCTAATGCGTCATAAGTGCGCGTTGAAGGAGATAATTTAAGTTTGGTTCACTTTAAACTTACCACTCAGCACCTTTAGTCAATTCCATCCTGTTGCAAATGCAAAGTCGTCAAGATACACCGTAGCGCTTCTGTGTAACCCGTCTTCCAACAGGCACCCATGGAGAGGGAGAAGCCAAAAGTGCAGGATAGTACTTATAAGTCTTAAAATGACCCAGTTGGTGGGAATATTAACGCCCCCTCAGCTCACATGGTGTAAGGGATGTCGTCTAATCACCAATTGTCTTCAAATACGTAATGTTACTTTAACCTAACTTACTTATATATAGGTACCAACATATTATTTTGTACTTAAAATACTGACACTGTTTGAGGGATTTCGCAATATCTCAGCAGCCCTGACAACAGATTTTTTACATTAAACAAACAATCATTTTAATACAATTTAAATTTATTTTTAAAATAGTTACTAATCTGGCACATCTTCTGTATAACGCTGTAATTAATTTACACTTAAATTCGACTGTGATGCAAGAAAATTTGGGTTATATCTAGATTAATATTAAGTATTTTAAAAACGAAGTATTTCAGAGGGCTTGATCTTGGGCTGGAAAATGTGTTGTTATGAAATTGCCTCAGTTGTTAACTACCATATACATTCTACAACAACAACTTCGAGGTCAATACTTAAGCTGGCTTGGCTTGTAGGTTCTAGCTGCGTCGAAGGCGAAGAATTCACCGGCGTTTCGGCCGACGTTGCAGTCGCTGTAGCAGGAGTCTGCTACCCAGAAGATGGCAATGTGCCATACTCAAGGGAATGTAGATGTTAAGGTCACCATGTGATGGAGATTAACAACTGTGTGATTAGTGCTATGTTTTTCTCTAGTTTTTTTCCTGTGTTCCTCGCGAGGAGCAAGTCCCTCCGCGGTTAAACATAGCCTCGCGAGCGAACAGACGGCTAGGGAACCCTCCTGATGCAGACATGCGACGACCTTCGGCGACGCTCGCCCCCCCCCCCCCCTTTTTTTTTTCTCTACTGGGATACCGTAGCGGCGGAACAGCCCCGCGCATTCACGACGCGCGCATTCGCGACGCCTGAGACAAGGCCCGCCTGTCATGGCCGCGTCTTCTTCCAGCGCACATTCCCAGCCGGAGCGAGCTCGACGCCGCCTCGGGATGACTTGTACATCCAGTGTCCTTCAGACGTGGACTGAACACGCCTGCGTGTCAACCTAGTTTTGAGACAAGGTTTCTTTTGGTTGTTACCAATGTTGATATTACCAGACAGGGTCATACAAGCTGATAGATAAGCATATTGAAGTGCCTTGTTTTGCCCATTGTAGAATGAGTCAAATAAGTAACACTGGTATTGAAGTGGAAAATGTTCATAACATCAATTTTTACAACATTCACTAACAAATGTAAATTATTTTGATGGAACTACTTCATCTTTGTGTGTAACATACTCTTCACCTCGAACTTTACTAATTTCTGAACTTTCTTATTTCTTATTTACATACCTATGCATCAATTGTATCTTCTTTTAAACTGGCTCAGTTGAATTCATCAGTGTAGTTAATTAATAATGAATATTTACAGCACAAATTACAAGAACACTATATCACTAGACACTAGGTCATGTTATGTTTCAACATGCACACAACTACGAAACATGTGTTTACAAAACTTGTGGTTCTGAAATCTAGTGTTGAGATATTGAACTGAAATTTTCCCAGAGTATTCTCACCAACATGGCGTGTTAGTAAAACGATGGTCGGAAAAAGGGTACAAAGGCCTATGTTCCCTTCTTCAGGATATTGCCTCAATTGTTAAGGCAAAAATACTAAAGATAGCAGCACCAACGCACAAAAATTGAACTGCCTTTCTAATTTTCTACTTAATAAGTTGCGAATATTGCTGGTTATGATCATTAAAGTGCACAAATTGTATTCCAGGATAGTTTCGCTACCATAAAGTTTCATTTTTCACACCAATACGCTTGGTACGTCCACCGATGATCACAAAATGACTATATACGAGTTAATGGCGCCAGACGCGGGGCCGCCATCTGGACGAAATCAACGAAAAAGTGAGTTCTGGGCATGCGCGAAATTTGGGTAACAGATCGGCAACGGATAGGGCACCAAAAACAGTTCCCTAAAAACAAGGGACTGGCCGTGTCCTATAGCGCACTAGGAATATTGTTAGGATATATATGTAGCATATTCAAAACCTAAGCCCTTATTTTTGTGTGTTGTACCGACCCTAGACAAGTAATGACTGCATGCTGCTGTTGGTAATGAAAGTGTTTGCTGTGTGCAGCGTATGATCGCCTACAAAGACCTGGATAGCTCGCAGTGCTACCTGGAGAACATGAAGCACCAGGGCCTGGAGCAGCAGTTGCACCAACTTTCCAGCAACAACGCGACCTACAAAATGAGAGCGCTTCCGAGAACCTTGTACGTCTCCAACGTGAACCTCAGCCAACACGAAGTATGTATGCTTATCTGCTGCAAGCAATGGTTTGCTTCTAGCAAGCAAAACTTAATGAAATATTAATTTGCGTTCCAACAAAAAACTAAATACAGATGCACATTTATGCAAGGGCACCAACTTATTTCAACTGAAAAAATGTTTCGTATGTATATTTTAAAAAATTTATTCGATGTATAAACTTAATTATCAGTTGCTTCAAATTTAGTGTATACAATGGAATACCCACACACTCCATCAAATATTTTCTCGAAAGTTCGAAAGAAAAAAACAAGCTTTATAAGATAGTCGATCAAATTAAATTATATATGTGCACGTATAGAAATAAACACTTTATGAAAAAATAGTAAACACTGCTAACGATATAATTAATTTAAAACATTTGCGCTTCTTTCTCTCTCTGCATTATTCCCATCGCACAGATTGGCTCACTCACCAACGAATTGTTGCGTCCATATTCAGTCACACTTGAACTTAAATTCATTCTATGAAAGGTTCTTACAAATATCTTCGAATGTGGCATAACAATGTTGCAACTTCTGCTTTATTGCTATGGAAAACGTGTTAATAATTCTTTAAATATGTACCACCTGTTTACAAGTCCACCCCCCCCCTTTTTTTTCTTTCTTTTTCAAATTGGTCTCTGTCAGGTCTATAATATTTTATCAAACGATCACCAGTAAGGATTATATCTACAAAAAGGTTTTTCGGACTCCACTGCACATGTAACTGTTTTTTACAATTTTGCAAGAAAACTAGCCAAATAAATAAATTTGACTATAAAAATGACTATCAAAAAGTAGGCAAGGTTGAAAGTAAATAAAGTACACAACGACGTTTATTCTCTCAACTAACCCTTCTCTGCCAGAAGTGTACGCAGAATATAATTTCGAGTGGTAGACAAGAAGGAAGGGGGAGGCAGAAATACACACTTTGTCCGCAGTTGAAGTCAAGAATGTGTCGAAGAGAGAAAGAATGAAAGAGAGAAAGAGCGAGTGTAATACAGAGATATAGGTAGATATACAGAGAGATACAGATAGATATATAGAAGGTTCTAAATTTTTTCTGCTATTTTGGTTGACATTATGGTTTGGAGTGTTGTCGACAGCGAAGTCATTTGGGGCGACAGCCCGCTACGCAGTCGGCTTCTTACCACTGTGCCCCTGTACCTCTGTGCCCCTGTTCATCTTTGCCACAGTGCCAATGTGGCACTGTGCCCTTGTGCCATCTTGCAACTGTACCACTTTTACCCTGTGCTAGTGTGCCCCTGTGCCACTGAGCCACTGAGCCACTGAGCCACAGTGCCACTGTCCCCCTGTGCCACTGTCCCCCTGTGCCACTGTGGCCCTTGTGTCACTCTGCTCCTGTGGCACAGTGCCCCTGCGAATTTGTGCACTGTGCCACTGTGCCAATGTGGCACTGTCCCTTTGTGCCACCGTGCTACTGTATCACTGTGCCCCTGTGTCACTTTGCCACTGTTCCACTGTGCCACTGTCCCTCTGTGCCCCTGTGCTCTTGTGCCAGTGTGCCACTGTGGCCCCTGTGCCACTGTTGCCCTTGTGCCACTGTGGCCCTTGTGCCATTGTTCTCCTGTGCCAGTGTACCACTATGCCACTGTGCCCGTGTGACATAGTGTCTTTGTGCCACCGTGCTACTCTATCACTGTGCCCCTGTGTCACTTTTCCACTGTTACCCTGTGCCACTGTGGCCATGTTCCACTGTTACCCTGTGCCACTGTGCCTCTGTGCCTATGTGTTTCTGTGCCACTGTGCCCCTGTGACTATGTGCCAGTGTGTCACTGTCATAATGTCCTCTGTCCCTCTATGTCCCTGTGACCATATGCCTCTGTGCCTCTGTGCCCCTGTGCACTCTTACCCTATTACCCTGTGCCCCTGTGCCGCTGTGCGACTGTACTCCTGTGCCCTTTTGAGACTGTGCCTTGTAGCACCTGTGCCTATTTGCCTCTGTGCTTGTTTGCCTTTGTGCCACTCTGCCACTGTGCCCATGTGCCACTGTGCCACTGTTACCCTGTGGTACTGTGCCACTGGGCCACTGTGCCATTGTGCCACCTCGCTCCAGCCGGCGGATTATGCCGCGGGATAATGTCTTACTTCATCACTTTGTTAGGGACAAGATTATATGGTACATTGCGATAAACCTGAAATAACATCGTAAATCATGCCAATAGACCAAAAATCAAGTAAATATTTCACAAAGCACCGAAATACAATTAACATAGCAAACAAACAAGCCTTTTCAACTTAACTGTAGTAACAAATACGTAATCTTTTAAATGTTAAATCCAATAAAATTTATATTTAGCAAGAAGTTTGTACCACAATTTATATGTAAAAAATATTCGAAAAGTAATTTTATTTTAAATCTTGTAACTGCAATTGGAAGGTTTATTACGTTACAACATTAATGCATTTTTCAAACACAGAAATACTTAACGGATTAATTTAATTTGTTCTAAATAGTTATACGTGCTTATTACAAATCATTACACTGGTAATAGTTCATTATATATCAGTCAAAATGACACTTTTTTTTTTTTTAAAGAAAATCGTATCACAGAACACTTAAGTGTCATATTTGTTCAGTAATATTCTGTCGTTTTTAATAAGTAGATGTCATAAAAATAAAAACAACAACGCGGAAATCCCCTGTTTTAAAAAAGAAATTGGTCTGCAAGTACAACAATATAATCTTGCCTGCACTCACTGCGCGCCCCGCAGCCCCGCAGCCCCGCGCGCCGCAGTGACGCGTCGCTCGCGCTCTCTCGGCGACTCTTCAGCGGGACACTCGCCATCGCACGCAGAGATTTTTTTTTGCTGTACTTTTAACAAAGATTCCTTTGAAAACCAGTTGCCAAGAATGCTTTCTAATACCACAAAAAAAAACTTCACTTGGCCGTGGTTATTTTTGCATGTTGAAACAAATTTTTGGAGATAATACTGAGTATTTCTAACGAAAATTGGTGCATAATTTGATACTTTAATTTGTGTTTCATTAAAGTATTTTTTTTTCAAACAATGGAAAAGTTAATCGAATACTCCACAATTTGACTATTTTGTTGTAACATGATTATTATGTGAGGAGTTAATACCGGGAAACTATTCAGGAAACTGGGACAACACAAATCATAAATCCCTGGTAAAAATCCAAACCCAGTATTACTGTGAACACTATTTTGTAGTGACACTGTTATAATGTAAATGTACAAATTTCCAAACATCTTTAATTTTACATAAATATGTCTGTTCTATTTGCAAAAAAAAATATTTACAGTTTGTGTTCGTCTGTGCTATGGTCGTTGTGTTGCACAAAAAAGCTGTTTAGTTTCATAGCTGAATTCGTCTGTTGGTCCTGAGTTTTCAAAGAATTCTTTGTGCTCTCTATGCATTTCAGATGTGACATTATCTGATTTTGGCTCGTTCTCCACGTTTGTGAAAGTTATTTCTTTTTGCATTCAATTTTTTTTAACGGTGTAAACCAGAATGTCCATAAACAAGTTTTAAATCTTGAGCCAACCACTTACTACTGCAGGATTATCATTAGCATAATTAAGCACTTTTACTACCTAGTCGCATGAATAAACCAAACCATTAATTGCCTTTATCGAAAATACAAAATAAGAATAGAAGACATTGCCACGCGCATCTCTCTTGGTTTGCAGCTAACCTGACTGACGGACGTAGGACAATACAACAAGGCAACTTCAAGTTGAAATTGAGCCTTATTATAATGAATTTTGTCTCCCAAAAGTTCATTTCGAAACACTACGAATTAACGATGATGAGCTCTACAAAACGAAGATGTTTTAAGGGAGGATGGTAACAATTTAAATAATAATTTGCAAATATTGGAAGTTATTTTTTTATGTTCATAAAATACATAATAATTTAGTAGTGAAAGAAAGGTGTCGCTCATTATTTTTAATAAAATCTCTCTCTATAATAAAACAAAACAAAACTTGTGTATGATTCTGGTAACGATGAATAAAACCTACCGGTATCTTAAATCTAGGCAAAACGTAAAACCCGCCTTATTTAAACCTAGCATCAATCATGCAATCTTTGGAACCGGGCAAACCATGTGTGTGTTACACTTTTTAGTTAAGTTGTATCTTAGTTAGATTTTTTATATATCTAATTATGTAAAGCTGGCAGGCGACACCATGTCTGCCGGAGCTATGGACTGATGACTGGATAGACATCGCACGCAGGCTGAGCGGTAACAGTTTATAGCCCTAGCATAGAACGGATTGTTAAACAGAACCGTGGAAAACATGTCACGTGGCGAACGGTACTGGCACGTTTTTGAGATCTTAACGTTTCATAGCATTTTGTAGTCTATCTCTAAGTTATTTTGATGCAGAATGCATTACCTCAGTGTTTGATACAACGTGACAAGATAATTACAATACGTACTGCACCTAAATACAAAATTTAAATTTAATAATTTGTAAAAATAAAATAATTTTCATTAACATACGCTGATATTTAATTATATTGGCAAATCATTGTAGTCATGCGCATAAGAGCCAATTCTGTCTATATTAAGTATCTTTAGTCTATCTTCACACCTAGCGATACGACTTTTAAAACAGAGTTTCAAGGGAAATTAAGTAGCTAAATTTGACTTCTTTGAACATAAATACCTACTTAGAACTATGTTAGAAATAAAATCAACCTTGTTATTCTTTAAGCGTATGAAAAATTTCAACGGGTAAGCGGTGAGAATAATGAGTAGAACATGATGAACTAAACCAACGCAGCTGGTAAAGAAAAAATAAGTTAGATGGTTGTCACGAAGGCAGTCATCCAATAATTAAGTGGAGCTTATTGCTCTTAATTGAACATGATGCCCGCCTCTGGCTACTCACGTCCTCGGAGCTTACCGATGATTAATGACACCAGCTCATCATCGCAAAGCACATTCCTTCCCTGGCCTGAGCAAAGAAGCGTCCAGCAACACTCTGCAGACCTCGGGTGTGTTCTAGAGACACAGCGACCGAGTGGCTCGTCTCGTATAGGTACTCAGCGCGCGAATAAGGTCGATGGTTCAGTTCCAGCCTCCTCCCAAGGAACTCTATGGTCGGTACCAAAGGAAATGTCAGCGAGTCTTTCAGTACTCGCCATTGATGTGTAACATTTAACCATGGTAAATAACAAATCCTATGTGTTCTCATGTTGTAAATAAACTTATAAAACGAAAATCATAAACGAAATTTAACGTATAATTCTTTAAAATAATTCCAAACGTGATAAATATACACAAACTGTGTTTTCATCTATATTCTGGACGCGAATCTCACGTAGTTTCTGCATCCGCTGCCAGAATTCGCTGCTCGAGCAGCTACGTCGACTATCGAATCATTTGCTTCGCAGACAGAAATATTAAACAATATAATGAAACGGCTCCGATATTAGCGACAAAAGACTTGAAAAAAAAATATACTGTGGACTTGATATTCTACAAGTAATTATACCCCTCTTGTGAGAATCTTTGTGAACTTTGAGGTAGGAAACCGCCAGTGCTCGGTGCGCAGGTGTGGCGGCTGGCCGGCGCGCAGATCGCGCGCTTCTGCCGCGGCCAGCCGGCGGCGCTGCTGCAGGAGCGGCGGCCGCGCTACGAGCTGCCCGGGGAGCAGCACGTGCGCGCCAGGCGCCAGGCCGCGCGCGCCCCGCGCCGCTTCAAGGGCCAGACCCAGACGCAGTACGTCACCTACCAGAGCGGCTCCAGCGGCCTGGCCGAGGCCGAGTCGCGGCCGGACCTCTCCCGGGCCCACGTCAGTGAGTGCTGTTCCGTAACCCGCGTGCCACACTACCCACCAACACACAACTGCACCCTAGTGCACGGTAGGACACGGCCACTTACTTATTTTTGAGACCGGTTTCGGTGGCCCATCCGTTGCGGATTATGCTGTCCAAATTCCGCGCATGCGCAGAGCTCACAATATCTTTGATTTCGTGCAGATGGCGGACCCGCGTCTGGCGCCATCAACTCCTACATAGTTTAGTAATTTGTGTGATCATCGAGACGTACCAAGAGTGTTGGTGTGCCAAATAAAACTAATGATGGCGAATGTATCCTGGAATATATTATGTACACTTTAATGGTCATAACAAGATATAAACGCAACTTGAAAAAAATTAGATATGACGGTTTTATTTTTGTGCGATGGTGCTGCTACCTCTCTCTTTTTTTTTGTAATAATTGTATCGATTATTACGAAACATCCACTAGACTGCGTTGGGACCAATTTCTAGCCTCCTGCACGGCACCATTTATTAAAACGGTTGCCGATTTGTTACCTTACTGGGATTAGGTTTTAACACGTTCTGGAACACGACCCACGAGTTAGGTTACGGTTGTATACCAACAAGGCAGTGCTTATTCGCTACCTTACCCGAACGTCTTGGAATACCGCAAGTACTTTCGTGCAGTGCGTCTGTCTGATCTGTCGGAGCTGAAGGTGCAGTCGTGTGGAGTGAATGTCTGATCCGAGGCCAGACTGCTCCATCTGCATATTCCGCCATTATTACATGCTTTATATTAGCTTCACCTGTATGTTTGTCTGTCCGTCTGTAACTCTTTCGACTAAGAGTGAGTGGCTGATCACTGTTAAATGTCCCACCAATTTCATTACATTCGTTAGTCGAGTGGTCTAAGGCGCGCGAATTCTGTGACGTCAGCTTTCGGATTCAGCGATCGTGGTTTCTACTCCCGGCCACGCCGAAAAAAAAAATTGTTTTTTTTTCCCGGTTAATTCTAAGATTATATCCATACATCTAACTGTAAATGATTCGGAGAGACTTTACCATTTCTTTGTGACGTTGCAACTCCAAATAGTTATCTCAGATGGTAATAGGTAGTGTCGGTAACTCATTTCCCTATTCTAATTATACATAAATATAGTTTAAAAAACTAAAAAATCATGCTCTTAAAGAATATCAAACTAAAAAGTTAAAAATAAATATAGTTTAAAAAACTCAAAAAACATGCTTTTAAAGAATATCAAACTAAAAAGTTAAAAATAAATATAGTTTAAAAAACTAAAGAAACATGCTTTTAAAGATTATCAAACTAAAAAGTAAAAAATAATTTTAAAATTTAATTTATGACAATAGTATATAAGCAATACTAGTATAAATGAGAAAAAAGCATGGGGCGCTTAATATACAAAAAATATGGCACAAAGCGCCTCCAGCTTTTTTCTCGTTTATACTAGTATTGCTTATATACTATTGTCATAAATTAAATTTTAAAATTATTTTTTACTTTTTAGTTTGATAATCTTTAAAAGCATGTTTCTTTAGTTTTTTAAACTATATTTATATCAACTATATTCACTTATGGTAAACATTATGAGTACAAACAAACTGTAAGATCGCGCGAAAATTATTATTTCTTAAAAATAGTTTCTTTGCAACGGAAAGCAAAGTACCTGAACGTAATTTAAAAATATTTTTAATGTGTAGGCATAACAATATCATGTTTTCCCAAATACATATAAAACTCTTCCTGAAATTTTCAAGAAATGAATATTAATTACATTTCAATTATATTTTGTAAAAACGAGTAAAGCCAAGATTAGTATGTTATTTTATTTGAGTGATTATTCGGACTTCACCCAACAAACTTAAATAACGCTAAGTTAACCCTAGTAAACTTATCGCGATTTTACACGTGACCAAATATTTTACAAACTGAAAGCAATTACACGCAAAAATCTTCAAAACAAAAGTTTTATTTACATATCATTATATCAAAACATAGTTTGGTAAAAAAAATTCTAATTGTATCTGGATTACTAACTTCTTGGCCATAGGTGGACTTTTAAAGGTGGCTTCGTTTTTAAACAATCAAGAGTGCTTATAACGTACCAGCACCTAAACTCTACTTTTAAGAGCCGCCGATCCACGTTGCCATCTGGGACATTCAGTGAGTGTGAGACCAGTAACCGAAGTGCACTTCATTTCGCACTTATGTAGACACACTTAGATCGGAGGGCAGAGTGTTTGGCTCGTGCGATGATTGGGTACACGGGCCAGTGGTGTTTATTTTATAATGTTTTGTGTTTAAAGCCAACGATAAATAGAAAGAATTTGGAAGTAAACAGCGAGCAAAGTGGTCCGATCTGTCCATCCCTCCTTTCTGAATGAAATTCTGCGTAGCCTACGCTCCTGTTTGACCATTTCAGTCACATTTTGTCCATTCCTCAGATATACATAATTATAATTTGTTAATTGTAACTTCATTGTTTATTTGTATGGCGTTAATCTTACACCATGATTTTGATATTCATGTATGAATATTTTATAATTAATAAAAGTTAAACAAAATTTATTTCATGGCCATAAAGTAGAATGTAAGTACATCTTAACCCACATAATCAAGGTTTGGTAAAATCAATGTATCTATAAGATATTAATTGTCAAATTCAGTGGACGAATAGCCTGAAAGGGTTGAAGCTAAACCAAACTTAAGTATTGTTGTATTGTTTCGGCCCTGGGGAAGAGAAGCTTCACGCCAGTTTGTGTGTGTCAGATCGACTTGCACAGTATTTCCACATTTATTAACTAGCAACTTTTTACTTACCTGACTCTGAATGCCGCCCTTTAGTTTCACATAGTCTGCATTTAGAGGCTTGTTTGCGTGGCTAGTTAAACTCGCGTGCTGTAAATCTGTGAGACTTCACAGGCGTTTTATCGTGTTAAGGGTAACTTGATGTAAGCTTTGCCATTGCTAAGCACGTGTATGTCTGTAGATGAAAACTACAAAAAACCAAAAGACAAAAACACAAATTAAGCAAAAAAATTGCTGTTGTCAACAGGATATATACCTACACCACATAATATTCCGAAACAGGAATATGGTCAACAAAGAAAGAAAAATAAAGAAAAATGGACTAAGAGAACAAAAAAAAAACCACAGATGATGAATTGAACCCCAAAAAAATTCAGCACAACACAATTAAGGGTAGGTGTCGGAAAAAATAAAGACACAAGGGTTAGTATCCCTGCGTACCGAGATTGCAGGTGTTTCAAAGCAAGGTCCCCAGTCAAAAATTAGGGCGAAAACATTTGTCGATGTAGTTGGCCCAACGAGCTGTAAGCATCTTTAACAAGAAATAGAAAATTGGTTAATATAGCAGATAGCATTTAGACATGAGCTGGCATGCCTGTAGCGTGTGCGGATCCCGGACTGTTGAGCAAGGTGGCATGCTGTGGTTCCAGGCGGCTCGCACGGGATGGGGCAGGCCCAGAGCCAGACGGGCTCTGACGACTGCGACGGCTGCTTGGGGGGCGCCTACCCGGGAGCGGCGGGCGGAGTGGCCCCCGGGCAACTGAGGCCGCCTCCGTACGCGCCTGGTGAGCTCCCGCCCGCGTCCCTTCAGCAACTGCTGTAGCCCGTCGAGACCTGCAGCCAAAACAGGCCTCGCAAATTTCCATCCGTCCGTCAAAACTTTGGCAAGCTCATACTTTTGAGTTTTGTTTATCAACTACTATTTACACTATTAATTAAATTACTACACTTGTGACTGTCCACAAATTAATCATTTCATTACATCCACAACGTAATCACTCTTTTATTAAATATACAACCTCCTGGAGCACTACTCGACGATGGCTCTCCCTACTGCTCGTTTCTTAACTCGCACGTATGTCCTAACGCACTGCCTCGCACTACTCCTCCGTCGCACAGAACACAGTCTTGATGCATCAGTCACACGCCAGCTGGTTGGCTGGCCGGGCCTGCCTCAAGGCCTCGCCTCTAGTATACTCGTCAAAGTATATGTGGATTGGTTGCGGCAGTCTCAAGGACACGGGCCTGTGGAATTTGTATTTGTTAGTTCAGATGTTTTGCATAATAACATAATCGTGGTTTTTAAAACTCATGTGTCAAAATAACTCAATCATGACTATGAAATTTTCCGAGGATATGCTAATAACTTACAATACACACAGGAGCACGATACATAGCAAACTACGTTGATATAAATCTCTGAGAGAAAAAATATATTGTTGGCAGCATTTAATTGGGAAAATATACTGAAGGACGAATGAAATTGTGTTGTAAATAGCTTGGCTACAGAGGCAGATCCGGGATTGACTTCGGGCGGGGAAGGGGGCACTGATAGCCTGGACCTAGAATAATACAAGTTTATTACTTCAGAAGTCGTATTATCCAGTGTATATTTTACCTTTCTGGGGAAGGAGGCATGTAGCCCCGTGCCCCCCTCTAAAGCCACCTATGCTTGGCGTTGACGGATGCAAGAGTGACAACATAGGACGAAGGCGATGGGCTATTGTGATTCCAGCTTAACGCAGCCAACTACATAAAAATCAACGGACAGCATAAAAAAAATAGCCAGTCATGGAACTGTCAACAGAAGTGAAAACTTAAAACATTGTTTTTAAATGTGTAATATGACATCATTTCTACGTCAAATGTACGTAAGAAAATTATTTTGGTATTATATCAGTACGATGTCATCATGATATAATTTATGCATAACCTACATCATTTTTTAGTCACAACAGATTTCAGTGGTATGCAAAAATTACGTAAAAATTCATTACCTAGCTATGACTTACCAGTGATGTCAGACCTAGGTCATGTATTCACGTGGTCAAATTAACTTCACGTACTGCTACTACTACAGCATGTCGGTGACGCGAACTCACAAGATTTTACCCATGTAGCCTACACAGGCCGCAGCGCGTCGCCAGTCTGGCGCAACACGTCATGAGCATGTCGGTGACGCGAACCCATAAGTTTTGACCCTACCAAAAATCGCTCAATGCGGCTAAAGAAGTTTTCACTTCAAAAATCTTCTTTATATGTGGTCTTATTTATACAGTAGCCACTAACTTTTTATCCATAAAAAAAATTGGTTGTCTGTAAAGTCGGTTTACGGACGAAAGTTTAACGAAACAACGTCATAACAAAACATTGATGAAATGATTGCACAGTTTTATGAATAAAATTGAATAATTTTTATTGTATTATCACTATTTTGTATGGATACAAAGGAGTGAAATTAAATCTACAATTTAATTGATAAATTTACTTTTATTTGCACTCATTAATTCAAATATGTTTATTACTTTAACGAAGAGATTATTTTAACTATAACTTTTATACATGTTTGCTATTTAACTTCTTCCAATCTGTGTTATTCTGTTAAGTATAGGACGATGATAGGAAAAGTAGGAAACGAATGGGAATGTTTCAAGTTTAATGTGCCTCGAAAAAGTCAAATCGATGGTTGTTCCAATCGAGTGGAAGAGAGATAGATGCGGCGCAAGCGTACAATGAACGTAACGGGACACAGCGTAACGGGACAATGTGCGTAACGGGACACTTCTTCGTGCGTGCAGCCGACGTTCATCGATTTATTAGACGTCACGTCAAAAAAAGTTAATTACAAAGAAAATTATATCACATTATTGTGTACATAAGAATGTTAACCGTCTCAGCGTTCTGAGTGCCAAACTATAGCTACCACAACTGTAATTCAGATGATAACAAGGGTGCAATCAGGGAGAGTCCATGGCCCCCTTCTAAAAATCACTCATTAAGCAGCTTAAAATAACTAATAGTAGTTAGGAATAGCCGATCCGAGCACACAGGTGCCAGGTGCAGGATTCAGGATTCATGACCTTTGACCTCTGACGTCACTGTTATGACCTTTGACCCCTGACGTCACTTCCGGCCGCCATCTTGGATTACGTCACTTCCGACCGCCATATTTGATTACGTCATTTCCGGCCGCCATAATTGATTACGTCATTTCCGGCCGCCATCTTTGATTACGTCATTTCCGGTCGCCATAATTGATTACGTCACTTCCGGCCGCCATCTTGGATTGCATCATTTCCAAGAATTTCAGCCATCTTGGATTACGTAATTTTACGACCATCATTTTGTCTAGAATGTTCTACCATCCTAGAACTTTCTATTACGTCACTACCAATGAGGCTTCGGATTTAGGAGTTTAGCCATTTTATATTATAGAATTTTCCCGCCATTTTGAATTCTAGAACTTTATACCATTACATCACAACTAATGAGGATTCAGTCACCATCACTAATATTTTTTTTATGCTACTGACAGCCATCTTGAAATATACTTTTATTATTAAATTTTTTAAATATAATTTAATGCACTATATACAAGCATTTATATTAGTTTCCTTCTAGTGTTGAACATATTGTTCAATGTAATACTTATGTATACCTTAATAACAAACTTTAAAATATTTTTGGTGATAACCACTAGACCATCCTTTTAGTTTTTTTTTTACAGCCATGCTACTTATATTTTTTTATTTATATATATATATATATATATATATATTGGTACCAAGGAACTAAAACTACGAAATAACGTACACCATTTTTGATCAATCACCATATTTATTAATATATATGTACAAAAATTATTTTCGAATCGTATTATTTTCACGACGAATCACATCTTGGATATCTTCCACTTCTTCCCGAAGCCTCCTGAGTTCGTGCAGAACAGCAGTTATGTCCATGTTCCACGCATCTTGCATGGCTATTCTTTCCGCAGCAACTTCTTCCCGAAAGGCGCGCACCTCTTCAATGACATTTTGAAGAGAC
The DNA here is from genome assembly GCF_032445375.1 of Bacillus rossius redtenbacheri. Classification (NCBI taxonomy): domain Eukaryota; kingdom Metazoa; phylum Arthropoda; class Insecta; order Phasmatodea; family Bacillidae; genus Bacillus; species Bacillus rossius. The sequence continues at coordinate 137,903,162 of NC_086330.1, read as the reverse complement.
GGTCCATCTTCGGCGGCAGCGCCCTCCTCCTCATCTGTTGGTTCCTCCTGCATGTCAGGCGAATCGAGCGTGTACTCGCTCCAGGACACCGGCGAAAGTTCCTGGAACTAAAAATCTTGCACTTTTGTTCTAGGTAGGCGCCGTCCTCTGCATTTTCACGGGCTTGGAACCGTCAACGCATATTTAGACCTATGACCATAGAGCGATGTCGTAAATTTAAATATGCGCAGGCTGCATTACAACGCCGAAAATTAAAACTTCCCAAATTAGAAAACAACAACAAAATATACATGTCAGAACACAATGCGCAGACACTATATTCTCACACATATATGAACAAAATTAAGCAACAAACAAAGACGACAGCAAAGAGAGAAAGAAGAAGATAGAAGAGAAAGATAGAAGAGAAAGATAGAAGAGAAAGAAAGATAGAAGAGAAAGATAGAAGAGAAAGAAAAGAGAGTATGTCCAATACTGCCTACAGTGGTTACAGTTATGTTGTATCTGCAACTACATTGCCTATACATATTCCGGTCAGAATAAGTAATGATTCCTCCCAAAAGCCCGAGAGGCCCATTAAATATCCTGCGCGAAACAAATATAAGTAATATAGTTTTTTTCATTCGGTGTTCGTTTCATTATAATTTGTCAGTGCATTCATTGCCAGAGTCATCATCATATTCATTGCCAGAGTCAACTTCATATTCATTGCCAGAGTCATCATCATATTCATTGCCAGAGTCAACATCATATTCATTGCCATCATCCATTGTATCCATGCGGGAGCGTGTGTATACCATCATCCATGATCTTCCTTTTATCGTCCATCCAGGAAAGTGCCAGTTTGTTTGTTGTTTCAGTATACACTTCATGGTGATGCGATGTTATATTGTTCACATGCACTCTCATTATCTTCTGTTTCATTAGAACTTCCTTGTAATCATTAAATGTTATTGTATTTACAACGACACATTTCTGGACTCCCTTTGCCCTCTTAGTCTCTTTTCCTGCAGACTTGTAGGAATACATTTTTGCTCTTAGCCCAACGAACTCAGTCATTACATTGCCCCCACACTCATCTTTAAATTTCCCCACCACCTTTTTATTAGTGATGGAGTAGCATGGATGAGTATGGGGGTACGCACTTGTATCGAATTCAGCCATTAATTCAGGGTCTGAGACCAGGTCCATGTAGAAGTCGGCTGTCTTTATCTCGTAGATGAAAGAGTCTGTATCCATGTATGCCAACTCAATATTATCTTTGTATCTTGTCTTCATTATATCGTAATGGAATCTATACATCAAGCACTTTGACAAGTCAAGTACAGCAAATCCTGCATATATGGGTTTGTTGAATAGTATTTTTTCCTTTTCTAGCTTCACCAGAGATAAATTTTCAGTGTATACAGTTCTGTCCTTGAATACAGGCTTTGTTACCAGTCTCTTAAGCCGTCTTTCCTTACACACCAGCTCCATGTTCTGTCTTTTTCTCATATTCTCCATAAGTTTACCGAATGTGGCATTATTCATTAATTTGTAGAAATCTTTTTCGAAATCGTTGGTCGAGGCTGTTCTCTTCTCAGTGTTCATATCAATATAAGGTTTTAACCAGGCTTCTTGCTTGAACCGAAGCACACGATGAACATTGGTCACTTTGAGTCCATGTTGAATAGCTTGCTTCAGATTTCTGTAATGTATAATATAATTCTTCTTGTCTTCCAAAGTCGTCATCAGTTTCGGTTGTCTGGAGCCAGGAGCACACTCATTTATTGGTAAAAATGGCAAGTCTTTGTGGGCATCGTGAAGTTTTGTAGGATATTCAATATCACACTCTAGGATGTAACCAGTGGAATCTTGATCGGGTACAGCCATGATGTCGATATCTGTGTCAGACCACTCGAAGTCACGTAGGGGCAGAGGTTGCGACATTGCCCATCCATATAGATTATTGGCATCCACATACTCCAAATATGTCGATGGCTGGCTTTCATCATAATTTTCTCGTATGTACTTATTATTCGCCTTGCAGTGGCGCTTTATACATTGGGCTACTCCTCCCCTTATGCCTGCCTCAAGAAACATGTATGTATCATAGTCTATGATCAATTCAAGTTCAACATTGGTTTTCTTCAGCATTGCATCGAAAGAAAACCCTGGAGCACTCACATAGTGGACACAATCCAACCCATACGTATACAAGCAGAGTCTTCTGAAATTCTCGAAGATGTCGGACAGAAGGAGTACATCGGTCTTCAAATAAATATCGCTGTACTCCCCCAACGATGTGCAGTTGAATTTCTGCCATACAGCTTGCGCATGCTCATAATCTTCTTGGGTGATATCAGAGTTTGTCAGCCTGTTGTGGAAAGAATCTACTGAAGGTAACTGAGGCTCGTCAAGTTTTTGAAGATCTGTGATATAATCGTAGGGAAAAATACCTTTTCTGGTAACCAGCTCTAGTTGTTCAGAAGAGAAATATTTAGAAGTGTTGTGGAATTCAGAAGCAGGAAGGTTTTCGGCTAGAGAAGCAAGGCTAGCAGACATGAATCTGAAAGTATCTATGAACTGTATAGAAAATCTGTCATCGAGTTTTTTGGAGAAGGTGATTAGTTTTTCTTCACTGTGAGGAATAATGAAGATGTCTTTGTCATCATAACCCAAGTTCTTAACAATGAAATGCTCATCGTAACCAAGATTGTGGAAGAGGACTGGAAGTTTCTTCGGACGACGACGAAGTTTGTTGCATTCATTGCACGAAGGCCCTAGGTATTTCCCAGTGAAGTGGCAGTGGTCGTGAACTTTAATATTGCATTTGGTGAAGGTAGAGGAGCAGTAGCAACAGACATCTGCAAGTTCAAAACTAAGCATTTCCAGCGGTGTAAGCGGTTGCATTGGTTCAGTGATGGAATAAATATCCTTGACTTGCTCTCCAATATCAATAATGTCCTCCATGAACTTTTCACCAGCATCCTCTCCTCTGTACAGAATTGGCTTTGATGGAAGACTCGATGTTTTACAAGTAGGAATCACTGCATTGTCTACTTGCACATACAAGCAATAGCTGTAGGCCTCATGTTTCTGGTACCTGGAAGTATAAGACTTGTCTGGATTTGGCTGACATGATTGAACAGGTTTTAACATTGCCTCAAAATCAGCATATACCACAATAGGCATTTTGTCTGCATGATGGTAGTTTTTGAATTTAAGAACTGGAGGCTTGCCATCACTTCCTGCCTGAGGCATTTCAACTCTCACAGCAGGGGCGGATCCAGAGGGGGGGTCACAGGGGTCATGACCCCCCCCCCCCCCCCCAGGCAGTAAACTGAAAATTGAATTAAATGCTTATGACCAAAAACTATCGCCGATTCAATGATCACTGATTATCAAAATGTATGAAGGCTACTTTATGTTTGATACATGCTGGCGACTAGCATTGCCATTCTCTTGTTTCTTTTCTCGTTATTTTCAGAAAGTCATTTCAATATATATTATTCTTACAATTATTTAATACAAAACACATTCAAACAAGTTCAAAATTGCTTTTCGCTAGTTTTTTTTCCTTGTTGTTCGCGTATTTTAAAAAATTATTTCACTCTACTTAGCAAGAAATGAGAAATGTTTCACTCCCATGCCGCTAGATAGTGCGCACATCTCGATAGCAAGGAAAAATCAAGAAGCATTGTGCAGGCTCACACATGAAACATTATGATAGGTATCTTCTTTGTTTTGTGTACGTCAATCCAGTCAATATTATAACATTCAACATTGCAGTGTGAAGTGTGATGTGTTTTACAAGTAAACAAGTGCAAAACATATAATGGTAAGTTAGTTAGACTTTAATTGTGTAGCTAGCTTAATTAGTACCAATTATAGAAATAGAATACTAACTGCTCAAAAATGTTTTGGTATGACAATCAACATTTTTTTAAGTACTTCATTTATTCCTTAAGCAAGTAAGAGAAAGGCGGATTCACAACCACATTTAACGAACGTATGAACACACGCACCTATGTTAAGTTTTTGAGATTGGATTCGCAACCTTTTGCCTTTACAAGATGTCGGCAATACATAATTTTACATTACTCTTTTTAGTAGAAGTTATAAAAAAAGATTACAGCATAGAGCGAAATGATTTCGCAACAATAATTAATATTATCTTAAGTCTTAAATCTTACGTTTGTAGTACTTGCTGGATTCACAACCACCACTTAGCGCACGTACGTACGAAGTAGAAAGTTGAGTTGATCAACTCTGTTATGTACATACGCATGCTACGCGACATTGTGAATGCTTGCATGCATTTTAAAATAAGTACTTAATTTTAGCAAACAAATAAATAAGTTAATGATTTATTGCTATTATTATTCTTATATATTATTATTGCCAACCATACAAGATACAACTATTGTTTAAAAATAATCCATACAGACATAACAACTTCAATTAATACGTTATCTCTCCTTGGTTTATTTTAGGGTGATTCCTTGAAGAATGTGACTGGAGCAAAACGTCGTGCATCTGGTAGAACTATTGACAAGTTTTTCAGTAAGAAGTCAAAATCTGAGCCTGAGACAAGAGGTGAATCGTCGTCATTACTACCATCTACATCTGTGGATCAAATTTGCCATTTTGTTCCAGCTCCTGAACCTGTTGCCTTAGTTGTTAATGAGCACATATTGCCAAATAGAAACAAGCCACAGGCACAACCTCAGTTTTCGTCTGATATTGGATATTACACAGGCCAGACCAATTTAAATGATTTCACCAAGGCTATGCTATTAGAGCGACACTGGATACCACCATCAGATTATGTTTTCCCTCACTGTATTGTTACCAAGAAGGGGAAAGAGACAAAGAAGTATGCCCAGAGATCGCATTTGGAAAAATTTCACTGGCTCGCGCTTTCGCACAAAGATCAGGGACTTTATTGCAAGTACTGTGTCCTTTTTGCTGCAGGCTCAGGGGGTGGCCTTCAAACCAACACCCCTCTTAGAAGGATGGTCAAGGAACCTTTGAAGTCCTTCGATGATCTGCTTGGAGAAAAAGGATCTCTTATGACGCACCAGCGGAACCAGTATCACCAGTGGGCTGTTGAAGCTGGAAAAAACTTTCTTTTAACATATCACCAACCATCACTCGAAGTTGCAAATCAGGTTTGCTCACAAAGAGAAGCGAAAGTTAAAGAAAATCGAGAACGTTTACGACCAATTGTCAGCACCATCATCTTTTGTGGTCGTCAAAATATTTCCTTGCGTGGCCACAGGGATGATGGAGTCTTACATGAATACGGTGATGGTCCCAGTACTAATGTAAAGCTAATTGCGAATAATGAAGAGGCCAGTTCTGTAGTGAAAGATGATGGGAACTTTAGAGCTCTCTTGCGCTTCAGAGTTGACTCTGGTGACTCAAACCTACGCCGCCACTTGGAAACTACTTCAGCTAATGCCACATACATAAGCAAAACGACACAGAATCAACTTATTGATATATGCAAAGAAGAAATACAGGAGTCGATTTTGGCTAGAGTGAAAGAAGCAAAATTCTTTTCTGTTTTATTTGACGAAACAACTGATGAGTCACACATTGAACAGCTAAGTATCTCCTTTCGTTACCTTCACAATGGATCGGTTAGAGAGGACTTCATCACATTCTGTAATGCATATGATATGATTCGCTCCGAAGATGTTGATGGGGAGACTCGTCTAACTGGCATCGCCCTAGCACACATAGTTCTTGATCTCTGCAAAAAGTTTAATGTAGATATGACAAACTGTGTTGGAATAGGCACCGATAGTTGCTCAGTTATGGTTTCTGGAATGAAGGGTGCAGTTCATGAACTTGCCAAAACAGCCATTCATGCCAAACATTGTCCTTGTAATAACCATTTGTTGAACAATTCACTTGCACGATCGTCTAATGTCGTACATTGCCGCAACACATCAGCGACAATGAAGAAAATTGTGTTATTTGCTAATGCCTCGGCAAAGAGACATGAACTCTTTAAGAAAGTTCTAGGTGGGACCTCACTGCAGGGTATTTGCGAGACACGTTGGGTGGAGAGGCACGACGGCCACTTGCAGTTCCAGGCTGACACACTGGTAAAAATTTGTGATGCTCTATACGAGATTTCACAGTGGAAGGACAGCAAAACTGCATCTGATGCCCAGTGCCTTCGACATGCTCTAATCAGTCAAGAGTTCATTGTTTCTTCCATATGCCTGAGTGATGTATTAGGTAAGTTTAGAAACACTTCATTCTCCTCTTTCTGGTGCCATATTTTATTCGGGTGTGATTTCAATTTTGCAAGTTTTTTTCTTTGTCTTTGTACAGGAACAACTGTGTCACTAAGCCGTTTACTTCAAACACACACCTTGGATTTGAAGAGGGCTATGGATGCTGTAACAGACACCATTAGTGTCCTGGAGAAGAAGAGACAGGAAGCCGATTTAGTTTTTCAGCAACTATTTGCTGAAGCAGCAGATCTTGCACGAGAGTTGGATGTGGAACTGAAAACACCACGTATTGTTTCACGGCAGATATATCGTGAGAATTATTTTTCTCAACCAAATGTAGCTCAATCCCCTGAGGAATACTATCGAAGAGTAGTTTATATTCCCTTGTTGGACAATATCATAAGTGATTTGAAGAAGAGGCTCAGTCCTGATGTCATGGATATCTTCAGTCTGGGAATACTCTTGCCTCGCACAACCTACACTGAGGAAGATCTGGAAGTTGTGCGAAAGGTAGCAGAGATGTATAAGCAGCTCCTAAATGTGCCCGTCTCCACAGTCCTGGAGGAGTTCAAACTTTGGGTCGCCAAATGGAAGCGCGAATCTGGGGGTGTTATTGAAATTCCAAGTGCTCTGCCTCATATCATTGATTTGTGCGACACAGTAATGTACCCTTCTATCAACAAACTTCTTAAAATCCTAGCTACGCTACCTGTTTCTGTAGCAACCGCAGAGCGTTCATTCTCAACCCTTCGTCGCCTCAAAACATGGCTCAGATCAACAATGGGAGAAGAAAGACTTACTGGTCTCGCATTGCTGCACATCCACAAAGACATTCAGCTAGACATTGAAGCAATAATTACAAAATTTGCAAAGAACAGCAAAAGGCGTCTTGAGTTTATCCTGTAAATATATACATATCAAACCAACATGGCAATCATGGCATAATTATTTATTTACAACCAAATGTTCCAAACTAATTCAGATTGACATCACAACACAACTGTAGTGCTGTGTCCTGTGTAGTTGGTTGCATTATGCATGCTGGACAATTCGTTCTTTGAACATAAGAAACCTTGATAGATATCATTGGTATTGAATATCAACTTAAAGAATGTTAATATTTCTACCAGCAGTTTATTCAATGTTAAGATACGAAAGCTTCTTAAATTGCACCATTTTGCTCCTTCAAATCCACATTTTTGCGGGGAAAGACCCCCGAACGAGCGCTTCAGTTTTGGGGTTTGGTGATAAATTAGACGGTGGTGACCCCCCCCCCCCCCCCCCCCAAAACAAAAGTCTAGATCCGCCCCTGTCTCACAGGTGCATACTCATTGCAGAACTTTTTATGTTCTTCTAAACACTGCTGCCCTGTGAGCCCAGACACTCGAAACTGGTCATCGTAATGCTGGAAACACCGCTTGCAAATATGGATTTTATGTCCATGAGCAGTCACCTGAGGTCCAACCAGTCTTGAAAAATTCTTGATGTAAGCATAATGTGCATTATCTTCTTCGGATATATACAAGAGATCAAAGTGCTGACTCTTCTCTTCTTTTGCTACACGTAGCGGTATGATTTTTGTGTCCTCATTGAGTCCATACACATTGACTGTCACTTCAGGATTGTTTCTCTCGAATATGTTTATTTGGCGGAGAGGCATGGGGAATTTAAGACCACTAAAATTAAACTTGTTTTCCAAGTCTCTATATCGCTCGTTCACACGCTGAGGGTTCTTTCCTTCGACGAATCTTGCCAGCATAGCCCACTTGAAGCATTGTTGATCTTCATTCTTTGGGTTGATGATGGCTTCCCTAGCCTGGATGGGAGCCGGTAAGTCGATGTAGCTGGAAGCACGGAGTGGATCTAGCTTATTGATCCTTAGCTGCAGACGATGTACAGCAATGAGGGTCCAGCCACTTCCTTTGCCCTGGTACTCTTCTTCTTCCTGGCATATCTTCTCTATGCTGGCTGTGACTGCTTCTTCGATGCCATCGGTTGTGTAGAGCGGGATGTTCTTAGTCTTGAATGACCGCGGGTCTTCTTGGTCTTCATGAGGCTCAGGCTTTCCATAAAGACAATCCAACCATAAATTGAACTTTACGGCTCCATTTTCTTCTATTTCTTGTTTGAGCTGGCCAATTATGTTTGCTTTCATATCTTCCAGATAAGTACATATATCTCTGCCACATTCGGATGTATTTTCAGCTACCAGGGTCTTCAAGTTGCCTCGAAATGCGGTCTCGGCCTCCACAAACCCAAATTGTGAGACTGATCCTGCTCCTGCTATTATCTTTGGTCGAGATGTTTTGGGTTGAGGAGCAGTCGATGGCCCAGGCTGGGGCGAAGCTTCTCGTCTTCTCTTGGCTGGTGTTGAGCCATTGCACTTGGTAGCATGTATGGCTAGGTTGTCTGCTCTGGTGAAGTCTTTCTCGCACTTGTCACTCTTTAGAAGCTGGCGATCTGGATTGAAATTGCACGCCTTCTCAAGGCGTCTTGCACTCCGCAGCTCTGTAAAATATTGGTTGCAGTACTTGCAACTTAGGCTCGCTGCATTGCAAATTTCACCAATGCATGATCTCAGATGTTTAGCCATATTGTCTTTACGAGTGATGGTTACCCCACACTTCTCACAAATTTGTTGGTCGTCTCTGTGTGGGTTGTGGGGGCACTGGCGCTCATGGCGTAATCCATTGGAACGAGTAGCGAACACCTTATTACAGAATCCACACTGTAACCCTGGAGGAAGCATTGGACTTACCCCAGAAGAAGAAGAAGCAGAAGAAGCAGCAACTCCGGATGTCTTGCCGTCCATGATGATGATGTCGATGATGTTGATGATGCAGGACGTCTCAACTGGAATCTCCCAACGGAACACGCGGTGGCAGCTCGACGTTGAAAGAGACGAGGAGGAAACCTTAGAGATGACGCTGATGAAGTAGTAACGATGAAAAGCACTCGAAGTCACTGGGAACACTAATCCACAAGCTCTCGAAGTCGATGGGCAGAAGCGCACGAGCAGCGAAGAACTTGTAGTCAGGTCGGCAGATGAACAGCGAATGAACTGGGTTGGCCTTGCTTGCCTGCTTTTATAGTCCCAGCAGCAGCAGTGGTTGACTCACTAATCCATATATGGGCATGAAGAAAATCCAAGCATCTGATTGGCCGAGATAATTTCGGAGGGAGCCTGAGCAAAGGTCACGAGGTAGTCAGGGCTGGATGCCTTATCTGTTTACCAAGAATCCCTCTGACACAATAGGCGCCAGCATGTCGCATCGATGATGACTCATAGGGCTGGCTGACTTGTGTACTGCGGAAAAACCCAGTAGGCGCTGATAAAGACTAGTTGCAACAAACAACTTAAGAGTGACTCATGATTGCTTCCAGATACTACAGGGCGCCAGCATGTCGCATCGATGATGACTCATAGGACTGGCTGACTTGTGTACTGGGGAAAAACCCGGTAGGCGCTGATAAAGACTAGTTGCAACAAACAACTTAAGAGTGACTCGTGATTGCTTCCAGATACTACAGGGCGCCAGCATGTCGCATCGATGATGACTGGTCGCAACAAGCTTCTATGACTCATAGGACTGGCTGTACTGGAGGGAAAAAAGCCCAGCATGATAGGCGCCAGCATGTTGCGTTTCTAAAGACCAGTTGCAACAGGCCACCCACGTATACTTGTTCTAGCTACAAAAAATATTATTTTTTTTTTTCCAGTGTTTAACAGACTTTTATTAAACAGATTCATGTTACTGTATTTTCATATACCTTAATTACTTTGATATCAATGTATTTATACCATTATTGATTCTTACTCGGATTTAAAGTCATGTATATAAGTATTCTACATTGAATTATTTTAAGTAGAAAAAAAAATATTTTAATATCCTGAATAATTGTATTTTTTTAAATTATAGAAAAAGTAGTTATTGCACAACGGGTATTAAATGAAACAAATCAGTTCATAATATTTGTAGTTTATTCTTTTTTCAATAGCATATACACATTCGATTACATTTACAAAGAATTCAGCATGTCTGTAAGAACTTTCTTTAGTACATTTTTGACACACAAAGTAATTATTTCAGAGTCTATATTCAAAGGAATACTCTCCTTGGTAACATCATTTACTGGAGTTAGTTGAAAACACATTTGAGCACAATCGTCTGAAATGTCCGGCATCGAAGGCAGTACTCTAAAGTCCTCATCTTCAGTCTTGCGTTTAGATGAGCTGGAATCCGGAATGCTGGTGGAAGCAAAAAGCGATGTAAAATCTTGATTTTTTTGCTGGTTGATGGAGCAGTCTGGTGCATGCAAACTCGGCTTGTCATTTCGTTTTGCATGTGCTATTACTTCTTCTGGCAGGCAAGGCAGCTTGGTTTCTTCTCTCATGTAGTGAACATAACACTGCCCATACGTCGAACAGTCTATCATTTCCTGGCAGCGTTCGAAAGATGTAGGCTCATGTACATAGAGCGAATGGTAATTTCCATCACATTCTTCCGTGTATGTACGTAATCTTCCTCCATTCCAGTAGCTGTACGTGACTCTGCTCAGGCCAGGCTTTGCCGAAATGTAGAGGTTGGACGGATGAAACGTAGCCATTGTCTTCTGTCTTCTTTGGCAGCTCACAGCCGAATGATGGAGTGGAGGTTCGGTTGTTTCTTATATATGCGCGACCACATTTATTTACTTAATACTTTCTGCAAGTAGTAGCAGGATCCGTCGAATAAAGTCACAAAGTGCCTGCATGCACTTACATCTGCTTCGGCATATTACTTCACCCTCAATCGTTGCACTGTCGGTGCTGTCGGTGCTGCTGCTGCTGCTGCTGCTGCTGCTGGATTCCATTTTGCATGGTATGCTTCTATGTTGGTGGTAGTACTTAGAATAAAACTCGCATGCATGCATGAGGTAAATTTATATACTTGTTTGCATGTCCAAAATATTAGCAGGAGTAAACTTTGCATCCTGCATTAATGTATTTCTATACACGGAGCACAAATAGTCGACACAAGGCGTGTTCAATGGTGCTTTACTACCACTTCTACAATGCTGCTTGCCATTGAATGTTTCTTGGAATTCTGGATCACCTACTCCTGCTGCTGCTTGCATCTTCAAGTCTTCGAGTTTCCATTGCATGTGCGTATCTGGTCGGCAGAGATTTATAATGCAATTTTCATCTTCACAGACGAATTTCGTCAGCAGTTTAACTGTTTCGTACGGTGCAAATAAGTTCCAGCAGAGACGAAAATGAATGCCGTCGCGACACATTTCGAAATATGTTGTGGTGAGAATGTCTTCTTCTTCATCTTTAAAACTAAATGTATATTTCACACAATGCAGACTGAAGCATACCCAATCGTAATTACTTGCACCAAATTCAAACAATGTGCGCGGAGCAGATGCTTCTTTCCTTGGGTCTGGGCGCAGATGTAACATCTCTTCTTCTTCAGGAGAGTCGTCTTCATCCACCGATGTTTGAAACAGTCTTGAAGAGTGCTCTTCGATCATGCCTGGTTGAAACATGGCTGAAGACTGATGCGGGCTTCTCATCGGTGTTATAGCTGCCAAGACGATGATGGAGACGATAGGAACACAGCACACGTCATTGGCGAACACATGGTTGACCAAGTTGTTTTACCATGATTTAACAGCGTGGTGTGCTTGTACCCATCACAATATTCTATCCATCGTAGATCGCTCCTGCAGGATGGCCGACACAGCTTGTAGGATATCGTGCTGAATTCGTGTACTTCGTAAATTGTTTCTTGCTCAGCTTGCACGATGAGATCCTCAGTAGTAGCCGGAAGCTGGCTGTCCGGTCTCAGAAAGAAGACAGAGCAGGTTCTGAAATCGCAGGGTACTGGTTCGACACTTAAAAAATCTTCATAATTAGTGCTGATCCAGTGCTCTAGACCATCGCAGTTTTCCACCATTTCCGGCATCCCAGGCGGCTTGAAGTGCACTCTGTGATATCCAACGGTGACATCCCCATAAAACTTGCCGACATCTTCAGGCTTGAACACGGAGCACATTTTAAAACAACCTTCCTCGACGAAAGCCAGGCTGCAACTGAGACTTATATTTGACATGCTCCTCGTGTTACCGGTAAAATCCTGTTTCAACTTGTCCGCATGACGTCATTCAGATGATGACTCATCCAGTGCCCACATTCGCAACAACAATGCGTTTCGGCGGGGACAAGCCCAATCCTGCTCGCATGCATTGCAACTATGGCTTAGCTTGCTTTTGTACATGATATTTAATTTTTTCAAAGACGGGCATTCGTACTCTGTTTGCAAGTCGCATATTATAACATTATCTTTACAATAAATGCTCAACCAACGTTTCTGTTCTGGTCCGGCTACGAAGACGACCCTATCAATTTCGTGTTTAACTCTTTCCTCAATAAAGCTATAAATATTTTCGTACTCCATTTCTCCATCTTGCCATGTTAGGCCGTGGTAGTGATTAGTTAGGTATCTGTTTGTAGATTGGTTTTTGCAGTCGAGGAGATGCCAGGGGAATGGCGGTAAGAATTGACGAGATATAGTGCTTCCATCGACATATGCTATGCATATTTCCTTGATGATAAATCCTACTTGCGACATGAACCCCTGGATATTAACGAACATGTTGGCAGCCGCCACTATACTGAACTCTTTTTCCGCATTTACACCAGTATTTTAACTACTTTATCCCGGACATTATATGTAGCCAGTCTATCGTGTATAATAAGAGCATATGCTTGAGTGTTTGCGGGCATGTTTTCTGCAGCTGTAATCTCGATTTTGCAGTCAATAACTCCAGTATTAATACGGTCGTCCTGTCTACTCACGTCAAATACAAAGAGAGGAGCAATATTTTTGAATTCACTGGGACCTAATATCGGGGATGGTAATTGACCATAATACGATTGCTGATATTGTGCATACATCTGGTATGCGAGCAAATATCTTCCATTTTCAAAGTCTGCATTCATATACAGATAAGGGTAACTTTCAGAGTTTAACAAAACTTTAATATTTTTTATCTTGGCATGATTAAATGTAGAGCGGTCTGCTCTTATATCATTTTGTTTGTTTGTTTGAAATGCTACTATAATGTACCGCGGCTTTTCTGCAGCAAAACTAGATTTTACATTCCAGTTTATGTTTTGAGACTGGGTAAGGTTAGGGTACGTTTCCAAACTCCAAGAACGAAAAGCAACATCGATATTTGTACCTTTCTCGACAAATTTCAAAAGCCTGATGCGTTCTGCTGTATTCACTTGAACGTGAGGAAGAAGCCACTCGATAGTGTGTATGGATAAAGTTACATTTTCCGGTTGGTTGCTTGTATCGAGCAGTGCATTTACCTGGGTGTTGGCTAAAAGTATCACCAACTCCTGCTTAGCATTAATTATGATGTGCTTATAATCTTCTGCATATCCCAACATCATCGCGAGAGGAACGCAAATTTCAAATCTCCCGCCTGCATATAACGACAACTTGTAATCTGGTTCTATTCCCCATCCGGCCATTTTAGCCGCGGGTAGTTGATTATGGGTTAGTGACAAGTAATTTTTTAAAGTACAAGTAATTCCCACATCTCGCGTTTGGTCGAGCTCGATACCATTTAATTCGTAAGATATTTTACTGATCATGTGAAGAATACCATTACGTACTATCTTGGTAGTTGTAGGAATATCACCGTCATCTTTTAAAAGCGTGCCTCTAAATTGCAAAAAAGAGTTGCAAGGTACCGTATATATATCTTGGTTTTGTACAGCAATTCGTATTTCCGACGACAGAGGATATGGCCCAGAAAGATAAGGTAAGTACGAGTGAATTTCGGTCTTTGTAATAATATCTTCGTAACTAACTGCATCTTCCACGTTCAGGATTTCCGTATCCATTCCTAATCACTTTATACCCGAGTTGTTTCAAGAAACGAATGTTAGCACGTGTTAACACTCTCGAGGTTTGTGTTATACTGACTGCAGGTTTGGTAGTGCGAGTTAATTTATAGTTTTTTCGTATAAACTTAAAACCCATCTCTCTTCAAGTGTAAGCGCAATGTGATTTCTTCCTCTCTAAAATTTATCAACTTATCGTCCTGGTCGACTATGCGGACGACAATTTCGTGTACACTTTTTCCGATGACCGGTGAGTAAATGAGTGTTTTAGGCACTTCTACAACTTTGAACCCGGGAGGGACCAGCACGCTAAACTCATGCAGTGTATGGTTCGGTCTACCATTGAGATATGATCCGCTGACCAAATTGCAGTTTACTCTTATAACATTTACAGGAAGAATATTAATCGGTAATGTTGATACATGTAATTGGTCTCCTTCGTAAATTTTATTTTGAAACCCTAGCATTGCTGCTAGAGTATCGGGCATGCTGAAATCGACATTAGTGCTACACATCATCTCGCTTTTCAGAGTGTTTGGGTTACCACGAAGATAAAACTCTACATCATCTTTTTGCAATGCTCGCTTAATGTGTGCTGCGATATCCTCGATCTCGTATGATCCCGTGGGTACAGATATTACTTTCAAAACATCATTTTTCATATATCGTATTTTACAGTTTGCGCTATCGACATTCGGGACGGAGAAATATGTTTGAAAATCGACTAATGCGATACTCCATGTACCTTCCAAATTCAGAGCCGGAAAATAAGTAGATCGGAGCTCCGAGGTTTTACCCGACAGGATAAGAGTTATCGACATGACTGATTTGTTTTTCCTGTATGAAAGCTCTTTTATAAGAAAAAAAAATTTTAATAGGAAAAAAAAAAGTATTTTTTTGTTAGTTAAACTTTGTTAGCTAAGAAGCGGAGGCACAAGTGGCCACAATTCCACTGATTAGGTAACTGCTCTGCTTCATAATTATATTTTAATGTAGTGTCGCGAAGATACTTGCGTAATTTCATAGGTGGCCTAAGATTCCCGAAACTGTCATAGTATTCTGCCGCATTACCGACCTTTCGGTATGCTACCCAATGTGTTCCGCGCCCGTGCTTACCATCCAAATTTACGATTGCGCACTCCCTCAACTTGGGTTTGTGTGGTAGTTCATCACGCATGTATACATTACGGAAAAAAGATATTTTTAATTTTCGTGCAAACATGTTCAAGTCAGCTAGTGTTAGCGGTCTGTTTGGTAGAGATTTTAGGATTTCCTCTTTTTTCTTTTCTTCCTTCGACCTCCACCCACCGGATATGGTCTTAGGTATAGTCCTTTCCCGTTTTTTGCACCCATTGCAATAGCTTCCATGGTCTTGTTATGTCGTAATGCCTCTGCTAGTTGTTTGTTTTGATTCTTTGATGAGTTGACTGCACGTACAATACCACTTGTAGCTCCAATAAGCCCGCCGAGTGCACCGAGAGCAGGAAGAACTAGTGGGAGAAAACCTCCTGCCTTCTTACGTTTCTGTGACAATTTTTTTTTCTTACACTGCTTCTTACACTTCTTTTTCTTGTTGAAGTTTATACACATTCCACGCTTAACTTTAGTCTTCATTATCTTAGAAACTCCCCAAGCAGCTACCTTTTCGCCAAATTTAGTATCTGGTGATTTCAAAATTTTCCTAGCTTTTTCAGTTAAGATGTTGTCTGCACGATGCCTGTCTTCCAAGTTATTACTGGTGGCATATGCTATATCGTGTTCTCTGCACGCTCTGTCCAAAGTATTTATACCTTTGTCGCCTCGTGCCAAACGTTTAGCTAGTTTGGTGCCTGGTCCACAAAACTGATATCCCGGAATATGAAGTTCGAATGGTAATTTGTTTATAAGTGTATTTACGAGTCCACGACCTGATTTGGTCTTTACCCTACGAGGCATAATGACAGACTGGTCTAGAATAACTACAAGTATCAACAATATATATGTTGGTGGTTTAAACATTATTGTTACGAAAACAAAATTCTAAATTTACATCTGGTTTATATAATGCAGTTTGTTTTAGTTGCGTTTTGGATGTCGAAGAGTGAACATCTAGGCTTGCTGGATGTCATGGTTCACACAGAGTTTAAATGTGAAATCTGTCAACATACATTTACCCGCAGTGACAACTTAAAACGTCATACACAACGATGTAAGCATAAACCCCCTCCTCCTCCTCCTCCTCCTCCTCCTCCTCCTCCTCCTCCTCCTCCTCCTCATATCCTTCCTCCTGATAGCCCTCCTCCTATTATATCTACAAATACATCATATTTCTAAGGTTTACAAGTAGTTCAGCAAGATGTAAAATTACCGGTTCGAATTAACATTGAGGATGAAACACTAGCACGCATGTCGCACCATGGTTGTTTGTTTCCATCGACTGTACGTTGCATTATTGCTGGGCCTTCCAACTGCGGGAAAACCTGTGTGTTACTGAGTTTATTGGAGGATCCCAATGGACTTAGGTTTGAAAACGTGTACCTGTATTCAAAGTCACTAATGCAACCAAAATATCAACACCTAGTGCAAGTGCTGCGGGCCGTAGAAGGACTAAGATATTTTCCATATAGCGATAATGAAGAAGTTGTGCCGCCTGAAAATGCATTGCCTAATTCTGTGTTTGTGTTCGATGATGTAGCATGTGAAAAGCAGCAATGTATCCAATATTACTTTAGTATGGGAAGGCATGTTAACGTAGATTGTTTTTACCTATGTCAAACATACTCGCGCATTCCAAAACAGCTGATTCGCGATAATGCAAACATGATTGTGTTATTCAAAATGGATGATATGAATCTTCGTCATGTCTATTCCGATCATGTTAATACTGACATGACATTTGAAAAATTTAAAGATGTGTGTTCCTTGAGCTGGAGTATCGATCATGGTTTTATGGTCATAGTCAAGGATTTCCCCCTACTTAATGGACGGTACCGTCGAGGATTTGATCAGTTCATAATAATACATCAGTGAGAAATGAGCTATATCATATCGAAATTTGGACATAATGGTCTAAAACGCAGGGCAGAGACTTGTCTCATGCCTACAGATGATGGTCACTGCAGCGCTGATGGGAAACGTATTAGAAATGTAGGCAGACCCAAACATGAAGAGGATGTAGTTAACAAGGCCTATGTTGATTCAGAGATATCAGCATTATTAGCATTGAATAATAGCACAAAGGAGAATATTATTACATCTTTAAGCAATGAAATCGATGCAATTCCCCCCAAAACCATTGCCTTATTAGATGACATACTTAAAATTATAGAAGATGAGCTACTTAATAAATTTAACAGTAAATTATCGGATATTTATGGCAATATTGACGAAAGATTGGAAAAAGTACAGGGACAGATAGTACATCGCTTAGTGAAACTCGAAAATACTGTGAAAAATTACATCAGCGTGTCTTCAGCTGATGATCTTGTCTTGCTGGAGGATGGGAACAAGGAACCTCATCATGGAAAGAATATATAAACGTTTTCCATTTTGTTTTTGCATTCAGTATAATGGCTGAAGCTGTAAGTGACTTACATCGTGTCATTCAGAGTGTGCGTGCAAAATATATGTTGGCTAAGCGTGCACGATTGGAGCGTGATATGGTTAATGAAGAAGCTTTTAAACCTATTATTTCTGGACTAGAAAATTTAAAACCGGTGGTGGTGCCCATAGAAGTAAAGGAGGAGCCTGCTGATGAATTTCCGAAACTGAAAAAAACAATTGTTTAAACCTAGTGGCGAGGATGATATTCCTCTGTCTGAATTAAAACCTAAGAAGGCTAGGGCTAACACTCGGAGCTCGGCTGTTCGTGGCTATTTGTCTTCTTATTCGTCTCAGAATCAAGATACGACATACGGCGTACAGAAAAGAAATAAAAAATGGTTTTTGGGAAAAAAGGAAATTGTTTTCCTCCCTAATGACGTAGTACAGGTCGGTAGCGAAGTAATACATGCAGCTCCTGGTCTATATGAGCTGCTTTTCAAGATGGAGCCGGGCACATATTCTAGGGAAGCACTAAAGCAGTATAAGCGTTTACTAAAAATCATGAGTGCGCATTTGAGGAATAACAACTCATCGAGTAATGCATATAAGGATGAGCACCATGCTAAATTCGATATCATTTCGCATTTGTTTCCGAATGTAGGAGGTGGTAGTCAATTTGGTAAAGGACTACCGAATAAAATCGTAAATGGTCGACGCGTAGATTATGTTTATTGGGACGATGTGAATGAACTTGTTGACAGACTGCGTTTGCTAGTTGCCTCTCAAAGAGCGGGAAATAATTCGCACGCAAATGAAATAAGTTCTATACTCGAAGAACTGAGGGAAGCAGGCTACATACAATGAGTCGCTCGGATATAGCTGCTGAATTGCACAAACCTGCTAGGCGATACTATCCAAGACGCAAAGTAACTCTTTTTGGTTTACGCGATTTATTCCAAGCAGATCTCGTCGAAATGATTCCGTATTCGCGTGAAAATAAAGGGTACAAGTACATGTTGACCGTAATAGATTGTTTTAGCAAGTATGCTTGGGCAGTGCCGGTAAAAACGAAGAATGCTGCCGATGTTACAAAAGCCATGGGCATCGTTTTGCAAGATGGAGGACCGCCTAAAAACCTGCAAACCGACTTGGGTAAAGAATTCTACAACTCTTCCTTCAGTGCACTCATGAAGAAACATAAAATTAACCATTACTCGACTCACAGCAACCTCAAAGCTAGCATAATTGAGCGTTTTAATCGAACTTTAAAAGGACTTATGTGGCGCGAATTTTCGTCTCATGGAAATTATAAATGGGTAGGAATATTGCCTGGACTTATAAATACTTATAATAATACGCAGCATCGTACTACAAAATTGAGACCTGTTGATGTCAAGGATAATTCATTACTTCAGACCATATTCAAAAATGCTAAAGTGTTGGATACTCGTAAAGTAAAAGCAGGAGTAGGATCCTATGTCAGAATATCCAAGCAGAAAGGCATATTTGTTAAGGGCTACACTCCTAATTGGAGCACGGAAATCTACAAAGTTATAAATATTCGTCATTGTAAACCGAGAATGTACTACCTGGAAGACATGAAAGGAAATCCTATTCGGGGTGGATTTTATGCCGAAGAAATTCAACCTACAAAGTTTCCGCATACATATTTGGTGGAAAAAGTTTTCAGACGTAAAGGAAATAAGGTTCTAGTACGTTGGCTTGGTTTTGACAAAAGCCACGACACGTGGATACCGATGTCTGACATTACAGACAAGTAGTAACTGCTGGTCTTGACTTGCTTGTCTTATCGCTAGACTTGTTTACTTCTGATGAGCGACATTATCTTCCCACTATAAATAGAGGCATGCGATCCCGGACTAACTTCATTTTGACCGTAGACGTCAACATGGATGCATTGAGCAGCAGTGCCGAGTCGTTACTGAGTGCTGTATTTGATGCAGTCATCGAAGTGGAAACATCGTCAATGGTTGATCGGCAACCATCGCAAATAGATTCAACGTTGGAAGAGGACCAACGTTCGATATCACCCGCTGCATCTTATGCCTGTATAAGTCGCTGGTCCGACGAAGAACTTTCGCCGGTGCTCTGGAGCGAGTACACGCTCGATTCGCCTGACATGCAGGAGGAACCAACAGATGAGGAGGAGGGCGCTGCCGCCGAAGATGGACCGTCTCTTCAAAATGTCATTGAAGAGGTGCGCGCCTTTCGGGAAGAAGTTGCTGCGGAAAGAATAGCCATGCAAGATGCGTGGAACATGGACATAACTGCTGTTCTGCACGAACTCAGGAGGCTTCGGGAAGAAGTGGAAGATATCCAAGATGTGATTCGTCGTGAAAAGAATACGATTCGAAAATAATTTTTGTACATATATATTAATAAATATGGTGATTGATCAAAAATGGTGTACGTTATTTCGTAGTTTTAGTTCCTTGGAACCAATATATATATATATATATATATATATATATATATATATATATATAAATATAAGTAGCATGGCTGTAAAAAAAAAAACTAAAAGGATGGTCTAGTGGTTATCACCAAAAATATTTTAAAGTTTGTTATTAAGGTATACATAAGTATTACATTGCACAATATGTTCAACACTAGAAGGAAACTAATATAAATGCTTGTATATAGTGCATTAAATTATATTAAAAAAATTCAATAATAAAAGTATATTTCAAGATGGCTGCCAGTAGCATAAAAAAAAATATTAGTGATGGTGACTGAATCCTCATTAGTTGTGATGTAATGGTATAAAGTTCTAGAATTCAAAATGGCGGGCATGTTCTAGAATATAAAATGGCTAAAATCCTAAATCCGAAGCCTCATTGGTAGTGACGTAATAGAAAGTTCTAGGATGGTAGAACATTCTAGACAAAATGATGGTCGTAAAATTACGTAATCCAAGATGGCTGAAATTCTTGGAAATGATGCAATCCAAGATGGCGGCCGGAAGTGACGTAATCAATTATGGCGACCGGAAATGACGTCATCAAAGATGGCGGCCGGAAATGACGTAATCAATTATGGCGGCCGGAAATGACGTAATCAAATATGGCGGTCGGAAGTGACGTAATCCAAGATGGCGGCCGGAAGTGACGTAATCCAAGATGGCGGTCGGAAGTGACGTAATCCAAGATGGCGGCCGGAAGTGACGTCAGGGGTCAAAGGTCATAACAGTGACGTCAGAGGTCAAAGGTCATGAATCCTGAATCCTGCACCTGGCACCTGTGTGCTCGGATCGGCTATTCCTAACTACTACTAATGTTTTTGCTCAACTTATTACCACTGAAAATGTAAACTTAAAGAGTAGCCTTCTCTTTAATAGTATATTAGGACATAATCATAAGCAGTGGTATTGTAAGGATCTAACTTTCATTAAGTGGGAAATTTGTATTTAAGAATTACAGATTATGACGTGCACGCACGAAAAAGTGTCCCGTTACGCACATTGTTCCGTTACGCTGTGCCCCGTTACGCTCATTGTACGCTTGCGCCGCATCTATCGCTCTCCACTCGATTGGCCTATGCGTCCGAGGAGAAGAAAGACAACGGCAGCACACAACTTACATCTACACGTGAACTGTTTCGTCGACTGTTTATAAAGTGAAGTGAAAAGAAAAGTAAATGTGGTTTTCATTGCTTATTACAACAACAATTCGGCAATAAAGGTTAATTAGTCTTGCATTTTAAAAATCTGATTACAAGTATAATTTCAAGTACCTATTTATTCTTTTATTATTAAAAAAAAGGAGCATCTGTCGGCAAGTGCAGTAATAATAGGTTATGTTACAATTCACTAAAAAATTATGGTGTTTCATATAATTGATGATAGATATTTGATTACAGTTTATTTATATGAAAACTTGTTAATAATTATATTTAAACTTTATAGTTAAACGCCAGTTTATAAAATTAATCACAAGTCATCTACACGTGAACTGTTTCGTCGACTGTTTTTAAAGTGAAGTGAAAAGAAAAGTTAATGTGGTTTTCATTGCTTATTACAACAATAATTTCGGCAATAAAGGTTAATTATTCTTGCATTTTAAAAATATGATTACAGTAGTTAGATATAGTTCCTCCGAGCACAGTGGCTGGTGGCAAAGGATTCAGGATTCATGACCTTTGACCCCTGACGTCATCACCGATTTCCTGGAAATTTCCCGATTTTCCGCCAATTTTCCTCAAAATTTCCCGTTTTCCCCTCAAATTTTCCTCAAAATTTCCCATTTTCCTACAAAATTTCCCTACAAAATCTCCCCATTCCTCCAAAATTCTAACTACCCACCCATATCCCCATAGTGGGTTGGTATCCCCCTTACCTACCCACCCATCTCCGGATAGCGGGTTGGTATCCCCCTTACCTACCCACCCACCCATAGATGACATCACCGCACCCCCATCTTGGATTATGTCATATCCGGTCACCATGATTTCCAACCGCCATTTTGGATTCAATTCTCACATGCTCTATCATTCCATTATTATTATGCAATCATATAGTATTACATCATATCTGACCGCCATCTTGGATGACCCGGCCACCATCTTGGATTACATCATTTCCATTAACCATTTTTTAATTCTGGAACTTTATACTGTCTATTACATCACCACTGATAAAACTTAGGGTTTCGGATTGAAGATTTTCACATTAATATTATACAATCACTAATTTGTTTTTATAGAAACACCCACCATTTTTAATCATGAAATCACACCTACTGCCACTGAATTGAGTGCCCCGCTCCTATGTTGTACTTTTCGTTACGACGACATTATACCATTTACATGCATTACACTTTTCGTTACGGTCACATAACCATCGCCATTTTGTATGACCTTGACCCTAACTGACATTTAGAATTCTACCATCTTAGATTCAACCATTTTGAATTACGTAATCACATCTAACACCCCACAATCGAGCACCCTTCTCCTATGTGTTGATATTTTCATTATAGTCATAGTAATTTATTTATCTTCTGAAGGCAGCCATATTGGATTTTTTAATCCTCACCTTTAACCTATGACATCATGAACATCATATTGGACTATGTCGTCATCACCAGCTCCAAAGCCATCTTGGACTCTAGAACTTTCGATCATTTTGAATTATGACATCACGCCTATCTCGTAATCTAGTGCCCCACTCCTACATATTTTTTAGTTGTCGTTAAGACACCAAGCACCCATACTTTTCATTATGATTATATCATTATATATATTTCATCTTCTGTAGGCAGACATGTTGTATTGCCATCACTGTAGCTCCTTTCGAACAACATCTTGGACTATATTGTCTTCACTTGGCATATAACATCTTGGACTATATCCCTTACCTTGAACTTTCCACTATATTGGATTACATCATTTATGTTCGCCATCTTGTCGCCAACACTATCTTGTCATCATCACATTTCACATTACTGTCGACACCCTGAACTTCCCGCCATCTTGGGGTATGTCATAACATATTACTTATAACACATCCACCACCACCATCTTAGATTTTGTTATCACCCACTTTAATCTTGACCACCAACATATTGTATTATCATCTCATGTATGCACCCACCATACTTGATTATATAATCATACTAACTTTCATCCTCTGCTAGAGTATGCGGATGAATTATTCGTAATGATCATCACGTGATCATCCCAAATACTAAGATAAAAAATATATATTCCTAGTATTACCATTAAACTTATCATGGTCCATATACCAAAGTCATACTGCAGACTTGTACACTGTAGCACTCTACTCAAACTGACTTACATAGCTAATGTTTTCTTTACATACTTTCATTGGCGCCTACAATTTCTTTGTGGGCTTTCATTGGCGCCTACAATTTCTTTGAGGGCTTTCATTGGCGCATACAATTTCTTTGAGGGCTTTCATTTGCGCTTACATTTTCCTTGAGGGCTTTCATTGGCGCCTACAATTTCTTTGAGGGCTTTCATTTGCGCTTACATTTTCCTTGAGGGCTTTCATTGGCGCCTACAATTTCTTTGAGGGCTTTCATTTGCGCTTACATTTTCCTTGAGGGCTTTCATTTGCGCTTACATTTTCTTTGCGTTCTTTCATTTGCGCTTACAATTTCTTTGAGGGCTTTCATTTGCGCTTACATTTTCCTTGAGGGCTTTCATTTGCGCTTACATTTTCTTTGCGTTCTTTCATTTGCGCTTACAATTTCTTTGAGGGCTTTCATTTGCGCTTACATTTTCCTTGAGGGCTTTCATTTGCGACTACAATTTCTTTGAGGGCTTTCATTTGCGCTTACATTTTCCTTGAGGGCTTTCATTGGCGCCTACAATTTCTTTGAGGGCTTTCATTTGCGCTTACATTTTCCTTGAGGGCTTTCATTGGCGCCTACAATTTCTTTGAGGACTTTCCTTTACACTTATGTTTTCTTTGAGTGTTTTAAGTTTCGCTTATTTTTTCTTTACATGCATTCCTTTGCGATTACATTTTCTTTATATTGTAACTCAGTATCTCATGTAAACAATATTTAAGTATCCATATACTTATATCATTAATCTTAATAGCAAATGTTATGGTCATGCATGCATCCTTATTTTTATAGTTGTCGCCATAAATTAAGCAGGATAAATTAAGGGAAATAAAAAAAAACATAGTATGAATGAAAAATTTATTTTATTTACAAAGTTAATTTATACACAGTATTTTACATACATCTATTTATCTAGTGGGTCGAAATGACTAATTCTCAGCTCCAGACGGTTCACCGAAGTCAGCGTCCAACCAGATCCTTTACCCATATATTCTTCTTCTTCCATGCAGAGTTTTTCGATACTCTGTTTAACTGACTGCTTCACGTCGTTTGAAGTATAAATTGCAGCAGCCGATGTCTTGAAAGCACGCTTGCTCACTCGATTCTCTTGAGGCTGTGGTTTACCATATAGACAATCCAACCATAAGTTATATTTTAAAGGCCCATGTGATGCTGTATCGTCCATAAGCTGTTGTATTATATTCTGCTCAATATCACTCAGAAAAGTGCAAATATCTTTGGCCTCATTAAAAGTATTTAGATAATAATAGTCTTTCAGAACTCCTCCAAATGCAGATTGTGCCAAGTAAAATCCATTAGCATTTGTCTGTAAATGACCAAGCACAGTGTTAGATTTATGTCCAGTTGACGATGCGGGTGGTTGTTGCTGCTGATCTCCTTTAATGCCGGAGCCTGTGCGCATGGGTACCTCTAGTTTAAATTGAGGAGTCGTGACGTTCACATGCTTTTCTACAGGCAAGCGAACTGCACATTTACAAATCTTCATATGTCTTTTCAAACTATCAATGCGAGTAAACCACTGATTGCACTTAACACAATGAATCTTTATACGAGAGGGACTCTTCATACATTTACTTTTCTCGTGCCTTCGCGCATGATGAGCGAAAGCAAAATTCATGTTGCAGTAGTTGCAAGGATGTCTATTTGATGTGCCTTCCATGTCTCGGTTAGCTGTGTCCAAGACCGATTGTGCTTCACTTAAGTTTGGTGTGCTATTTTCAAAATCAATGTAACGCTGATGTGCTGATGTTCTCACTTTCGACCGCTTAGCTCTTCCTTTACATATCTTCAAGTGTCTTTTCAATTTATCGCTGCGAGTAAACTTCTTCCAACATTCATCACATCTAATCATAGTGCGAGACGGATTCTTCAGGCAATTACTCTTCTCATGACGTCTCATGTTAAAACTTGTTGAGAACATCATATTACAGTGCGGACACCGATGCTTCATTGTTGGCGATGGCTCCATGCAGGATTTCGAAGAACTAGGGGTAGGATCCATACTCTCCCCAGATGTCTTTGTTGTTAAACAAGAAAGAGAGCTCCCAAGCGATGTTCACTCTTCGGAGTCAGGATGACAACTAAACTACTAATTCCGTCCACATCCCTACATATATAAAGACAACACCTACCCCCACTACGGCACTCTTCACATTATCAACATGTTTACTCAGGACTCAGCTTACACAGGGTCTCTCTCTCTCTCTCTCTCTCTCTCTCTTCTACTCCAAATCATTCAACTATCATAGAAGTCTTGAAACTATCCAGATGATGCAGATTCATAACCTGATAATGTAATCACGAGATCATTCTTTATATGGTAAACACAAATAAAAATACATCTTCTCCAACTGCCATGATATATTATTAATAAAAAAAGCCTAGCATCCTCTTAAATATTAACATCCTTATAGGACTTTGCACACCTCATTTAATTTCAAAAACTCCCAGCCACTATATCTACGCGGAACAATAAATAATTAATACTATCCCAACTCAGTCTCACACCAGCATATTTGTGTAATATTATCCACTTTATTTTTCGTAAAGTTACCATTCCAACATAACCTACTGACATAATACTTGGATAACGTTATGTAGCATTCCATCCCATTATATCAGTTAAAGTTGTTACCATGCATAACTATACTCTAGCCATTGTTCCAAAGCAGCCAGAATTTAATACTATCAGCCCATCATCATCAAACTACTTAATATAATTCCATAAACATTTACTATATGCAAAGATTAACTACACCATAGTAAATATACAACATAGGTCTACCCAACAATCCAAAATGAATGTCGGTCAAAAGACAGTTTTAAATCTACGAGCCATAACATACATTCCTATTCCTCAGCCTGCAGTACCCAACATTCTTCAGCTTACAAACTCTTTAAATTAAACATTTAATTATGTATTTCCTTTCATTCTTTTAATGTTTCTTGCAGTAAAGATTTTTTTTGAGTCAAATACTATTTACAGACAATACAATTCACCATCCTGCCATATAAAAAAAGAGATCATATCTCGACTTAACCATAGGATAAATCCATGCAGCATCTTAAAAATCAACTAAATAGATAATACTTAAGATATGAACAAAGTCCGATCTGACATTCTGGTCGAGTCATTGCATATGAATACAAATAGGAGGAGGGACCATAACATATGGATACAAATATGAGGAGGAGGAGGAGGAGGGATCGTAGCTTATGGATACAAATATGAGGAGGAGGGATCGTAGCATACATAAATTACACCCAACTTTACTCAAATACCAACTATATCAACCAGAAAGTAAATTATAAGAGGTATGTTTCCAATTTAAATTACTTTCCGATCGATCATTCAGAAACCCAGGCATAAAACACATAAATATCGTCGAAGATCAAAAGAACTGCAAAGTCAACATATAATATCACAGTCTAAGCCATAAGATCTATGTCCATCGCATTTATATCAACCATTTCCCTTATACACCTTAAGTGTATGAAATGCAAGGCCAGCAAAAATAAATACCTGATACATATTGTCCATTTTAATTGTCCTTTTCACGATGTAAATACATGTAATTATTATGCTGTAGAGATTCCGAATAAAATTTCTTACTTAAATAACAACTACTATGCCACCAATTCATATTATAAGTACTGATAATAACTCTCCTTACCCACATAATAGGAACGTAAAGACAAAAATTACTCAACATGTTAGTAGATCTACACAACAACAATATATAAAGTCATATGTATAAGCATTTACAAAACTTGCACGAATCAAGAAGTTAAACCATACAGGCTAAACATTACTTTAAACCTTAAATATGTAGATCATAAATATATTATTTTCCGAAGGATTGAAACTGTATTTGGCATAAGCATTGCCGCTAAGCTACATACATACAAGTTAATGGCATTAGAACTCATACGATTATTGAGTAACAATTTTGAAGCAACATCTATAATGTAATGTTAGAAAAAAGGAGAAGTAAATGAAATGAGAAGGATCTAGAATTAACAACAAATGCTGGAATTTGACTCACAGCTTTATTTTACTATACATATATCACTGATACAGCTAGGTAAATTATACCAGGAACAAGTTTTACACTTTCAATTACGTCCAACAATATTCGGTGATTCTGGATTCAACTGCGAAAACATATCATGAAAGAAAATGTTCTTTATCAGGTTCTTGTAGTCGGACATTACTTAATGTGTTAAGTTAAATCTCTTTAGGTGAATATCTATTACACACCGTTAGTGAACAATCATTTCCAACTGCTTCACTTGAAAATCACATCATCATCATCATCATCTGGAAGCCGGCGAGATCTTGTAAACTGGAGGCCAGTCTCATAGTAGTTTGTGCTGGGCTGGATGCTTTCATAAGAATGAAATTATATGTTGCAGCGACTCATGTGCACATTCAAAATATCGCTTCGTGAAAACAACTTTCCACATCTATCACACTGATGCGACTTGGAGGTAGGATTCACAAGACAATGATGTTCTTCATGTCGCCGAGCACTACTGCTGCTTGCAAACTTCTGCTTACAATATCTACACAAAATTTCGAATTTACACTTCACAATATGGAGGTTAAAATTTTCTCGTCGCATCAACAACTTTCCACATCTGTCACACAGAAGTATTATATCGGGGGAAGTCTTCATACATTCATATTTTCCAGCACGTGATGATTCTGGTGACACTATAGGTGATGTAGGCGTTGGTGATGACGGGTGCGATGACCTCGGCTTCATTTCCTGTGTAGTAGAATGATTCACTGCTAGTGATCTACCACTAAATGTTTGGCCCATTGCAGGAGAAAAAATAACCCGGGAAGGCTATCCCAATGAGTCTCCGCTATTTAAAGCCCAGAAACAAACTGATGGATTGCTATTTACATTGCGCCTTATATACTCTCGAAACCATGATCACATCATATTTACCAATCAAAAGAAGCCGAGTTCTCTTACATACATAAATATGTATTCACATGGACATGCATGGACATGCACTGCACTCACTGAATACACACAGTGGCCACACATGTGACTAAAACTAGCTCCAAATGGATCCAAATACCTTCAGTAGCTATAATAGCTCCAACTGCTACCATAGCTCCAACTATCTCCAATAGCCCAAATAAGTTCATTAGCTTCAACTATCTCCAATAGCCCAAATAAGTTCATTAGCTCCAACTAGCTCCAATAGTCCAACTAACTTCATTAACTCCAACTAGCTCCAATAGTCCAACTAACTTCATTAGCTCCACCTAGCCCCAATAGTCCAACTATCTCCAACTAGCTCCAATATCAACAACTGCTACATTATCCCCAACTAACTTCATTAGCTCCAACTAGCTCCAACAGCTCCAACTAGCTCCAATAGTTCCAACTAGCTCCAATAGTTCCAACTGCTATAATAGTCAAACTGATAAAATGACTCAAAATTAATCCAACTGCTAAAATAACTCCAAAAGGCTCCAACTATCCAAATAAATCCAATAGCTCCAACTAGCTCTAATAGCTACAATAGCGTTAACTAGCTTCAGTACTTACAATTAGCTCCAACCTCATCTGACTCTAGCGCCTCAATTGCCCCACAGACTCCAAAGCACCAACCGATTTCAGATATAAGATTACACGAAATAAAATTAAAAAAAAGTTTATATTCATATTAAAATTTATTTCACAATTTTATACACGTTTCGGTAAAACATATTATTGTATGTAGCCTGCTCTCCTTAGTTAACGAAGTATAGTCAATGTTTCTTTGGTGATGGATACTTTTTCGGCATTTTGAAAAGCAACTAGAAGCCTTAACCTATCGACTAATATATTAGGATCAGCCCATGATGTGTAATCTATCTCGCTTATTGTTATTAATATTTTTAAGCTATCTGAAGTCTTCTGTTTTAACAACCGTCTCATTGTCTTCCACGCAGTGATCATCATAAGAATGACCAGGTTTATTTATTTTTAACACGACGTTTCCATCGTTTAGGTCTCACCGCTTCAACATATTCTTTAATCTTTTTTATCTTCGGGTGCTTCATCAGTCTTTGATGTTTTCAGTAACACAACACTTCCCTTGTTTAGATCTCACAACTTCATCACATTCTTCAATCTTGTCAGTTTCGGACACTTCATCAAAATCTCCGATACCTACGGTTCCATCGTTTAGGTCTCAAAACTTCATCACAGTTCATAATCTTGTGAGCTTTAGGAGCCGCATTACAGTCTTCGATATTACCAGCTTCGAGTGCTTCATCGAAATCTTTGAAGTTGTCAGCTTCAGCCTGTTCTATGTTGTTCATAATTTAGTGAAGGTAACTTGAATTTGGTGTAAATATTTTTTTTTATTTCGAATGAAGACACTACTTTCTTCATTAGATTTCAATTCTATTTCATTAGTGATATCTAGTTAGAGTTGGTAGAACCAGCATTTTCAACTTCGAGTTCATAATAATTTTTTAATAATTTATCTTCTTTCCTCTTCTTTGCTGTTGTAGACCTGACCTCGTTATCATTAGATAGCCTGGTTGCACATATCTTGTGATGTTTATTCAACAAATATCTTCGGCCAAAGTATTTCTGACACAGATTGCAACTAAATGGCTTTTGGTAAGGACTTAATGTACACTCTGCTCTGTCATGTCGCTTCGCATTTTTTTCCCCCTCAAGGTGAACTCCTTGTCGCAATATACACACCTGCGTCCTTTCGATAACATTGCTGGCAACGACTCAGAATACATATCAGCTTCTACGACTAATACCAGATGCATATTGGGAGTTTTAATTTGTAACAAATACTTAAATATTATTTTTTAAACATGCCATCAGCGGTAACTAATTTTCCTTTTTTTTAAAATATGTAGGTTGCAAGTAGTTTCGCTTCATGCTAACATATATCACCACATGCTGTGTTAAAGTTAAGTTTGTGTATAATTAGGTAGGATGCTCTCTCACAGTCACAAGAGATGGAGACATTCGCTAGACCTCTAGGGGGGAAGAATTCTTTCTCAAGGAAAATATCAGGTAACATACCGAACTGATGCTGGTAGCGATAAATAATCCATGTTAGCTTCTACAGCCAATACAACTTATATGTTATTTTAATAGTAGACTTATAAAATTCCAACACCAAGAATAAATGTTTCTACTTAGATAAATAAAATCATAAATTGGAGAAGGAGATGTATCAATGTATTTTTAATATTAGAATATGTCGTTGCGGATGAATGTGTGTTGAAAGCTTTTAACATTTTAATTTTTTTTATAACAACTGCCTGCAGTCAGCTAAAGAAAAATAAAGCTATAATAAAATTAATTATCTCCCACGACGGCCAATTTGACTTTGCAGTTCTTTTGATCTTCGACGATATTTATGTGTTTTATGCCTGGGTTTCTGAATGATCGATCGGAAAGTAATTTAAATTGGAAACATACCTCTTATAATTTACTTTCTGGTTGATATAGTTGGTATTTGAGTAAAGTTGGGTGTAATTTATGTATGCTACGATCCCTCCTCCTCATATTTGTATCCATAAGCTACGATCCCTCCTCCTCCTCCTCCTCATATTTGTATCCATATGTTATGGTCCCTCCTCCTATTTGTATTCATATGCAATGACTCGACCAGAATGTCAGATCGGACTTTGTTCATATCTTAAGTATTATCTATTTAGTTGATTTTTAAGATGCTGCATGGATTTATCCTATGGTTAAGTCGAGATATGATCTCTTTTTTTATATGGCAGGATGGTGAATTGTATTGTCTGTAAATAGTATTTGACTCAAAAAAAATCTTTACTGCAAGAAACATTAAAAGAATGAAAGGAAATACATAATTAAATGTTTAATTTAAAGAGTTTGTAAGCTGAAGAATGTTGGGTACTGCAGGCTGAGGAATAGGAATGTATGTTATGGCTCGTAGATTTAAAACTGTCTTTTGACCGACATTCATTTTGGATTGTTGGGTAGACCTATGTTGTATATTTACTATGGTGTAGTTAATCTTTGCATATAGTAAATGTTTATGGAATTATATTAAGTAGTTTGATGATGATGGGCTGATAGTATTAAATTCTGGCTGCTTTGGAACAATGGCTAGAGTATAGTTATGCATGGTAACAACTTTAACTGATATAATGGGATGGAATGCTACATAACGTTATCCAAGTATTATGTCAGTAGGTTATGTTGGAATGGTAACTTTACGAAAAATAAAGTGGATAATATTACACAAATATGCTGGTGTGAGACTGAGTTGGGATAGTATTAATTATTTATTGTTCCGCGTAGATATAGTGGCTGGGAGTTTTTGAAATTAAATGAGGTGTGCAAAGTCCTATAAGGATGTTAATATTTAAGAGGATGCTAGGCTTTTTTTATTAATAATATATCATGGCAGTTGGAGAAGATGTATTTTTATTTGTGTTTACCATATAAAGAATGATCTCGTGATTACATTATCAGGTTATGAATCTGCATCATCTGGATAGTTTCAAGACTTCTATGATAGTTGAATGATTTGGAGTAGAAGAGAGAGAGAGAGAGAGAGAGAGAGACCCTGTGTAAGCTGAGTCCTGAGTAAACATGTTGATAATGTGAAGAGTGCCGTAGTGGGGGTAGGTGTTGTCTTTATATATGTAGGGATGTGGACGGAATTAGTAGTTTAGTTGTCATCCTGACTCCGAAGAGTGAACATCGCTTGGGAGCTCTCTTTCTTGTTTAACAACAAAGACATCTGGGGAGAGTATGGATCCTACCCCTAGTTCTTCGAAATCCTGCATGGAGCCATCGCCAACAATGAAGCATCGGTGTCCGCACTGTAATATGATGTTCTCAACAAGTTTTAACATGAGACGTCATGAGAAGAGTAATTGCCTGAAGAATCCGTCTCGCACTATGATTAGATGTGATGAATGTTGGAAGAAGTTTACTCGCAGCGATAAATTGAAAAGACACTTGAAGATATGTAAAGGAAGAGCTAAGCGGTCGAAAGTGAGAACATCAGCACATCAGCGTTACATTGATTTTGAAAATAGCACACCAAACTTAAGTGAAGCACAATCGGTCTTGGACACAGCTAACCGAGACATGGAAGGCACATCAAATAGACATCCTTGCAACTACTGCAACATGAATTTTGCTTTCGCTCATCATGCGCGAAGGCACGAGAAAAGTAAATGTATGAAGAGTCCCTCTCGTATAAAGATTCATTGTGTTAAGTGCAATCAGTGGTTTACTCGCATTGATAGTTTGAAAAGACATATGAAGATTTGTAAATGTGCAGTTCGCTTGCCTGTAGAAAAGCATGTGAACGTCACGACTCCTCAATTTAAACTAGAGGTACCCATGCGCACAGGCTCCGGCATTAAAGGAGATCAGCAGCAACAACCACCCGCATCGTCAACTGGACATAAATCTAACACTGTGCTTGGTCATTTACAGACAAATGCTAATGGATTTTACTTGGCACAATCTGCATTTGGAGGAGTTCTGAAAGACTATTATTATCTAAATACTTTTAATGAGGCCAAAGATATTTGCACTTTTCTGAGTGATATTGAGCAGAATATAATACAACAGCTTATGGACGATACAGCATCACATGGGCCTTTAAAATATAACTTATGGTTGGATTGTCTATATGGTAAACCACAGCCTCAAGAGAATCGAGTGAGCAAGCGTGCTTTCAAGACATCGGCTGCTGCAATTTATACTTCAAACGACGTGAAGCAGTCAGTTAAACAGAGTATCGAAAAACTCTGCATGGAAGAAGAAGAATATATGGGTAAAGGATCTGGTTGGACGCTGACTTCGGTGAACCGTCTGGAGCTGAGAATTAGTCATTTCGACCCACTAGATAAATAGATGTATGTAAAATACTGTGTATAAATTAACTTTGTAAATAAAATAAATTTTTCATTCATACTATGTTTTTTTTTATTTCCCTTAATTTATCCTGCTTAATTTATGGCGACAACTATAAAAATAAGGATGCATGCATGACCATAACATTTGCTATTAAGATTAATGATATAAGTATATGGATACTTAAATATTGTTTACATGAGATACTGAGTTACAATATAAAGAAAATGTAATCGCAAAGGAATGCATGTAAAGAAAAAATAAGCGAAACTTAAAACACTCAAAGAAAACATAAGTGTAAAGGAAAGTCCTCAAAGAAATTGTAGGCGCCAATGAAAGCCCTCAAGGAAAATGTAAGCGCAAATGAAAGCCCTCAAAGAAATTGTAGGCGCCAATGAAAGCCCTCAAGGAAAATGTAAGCGCAAATGAAAGCCCTCAAAGAAATTGTAAGCGCAAATGAAAGAACGCAAAGAAAATGTAAGCGCAAATGAAAGCCCTCAAGGAAAATGTAAGCGCAAATGAAAGCCCTCAAAGAAATTGTAGGCGCCAATGAAAGCCCTCAAGGAAAATGTAAGCGCAAATGAAAGCCCTCAAAGAAATTGTAGGCGCCAATGAAAGCCCTCAAGGAAAATGTAAGCGCAAATGAAAGCCCTCAAAGAAATTGTATGCGCCAATGAAAGCCCTCAAAGAAATTGTAGGCGCCAATGAAAGCCCTCAAAGAAATTGTAGGCGCCAATGAAAGTATGTAAAGAAAACATTAGCTATGTAAGTCAGTTTGAGTAGAGTGCTACAGTGTACAAGTCTGCAGTATGACTTTGGTATATGGACCATGATAAGTTTAATGGTAATACTAGGAATATATATTTTTTATCTTAGTATTTGGGATGATCACGTGATGATCATTACGAATAATTCATCCGCATACTCTAGCAGAGGATGAAAGTTAGTATGATTATATAATCAAGTATGGTGGGTGCATACATGAGATGATAATACAATATGTTGGTGGTCAAGATTAAAGTGGGTGATAACAAAATCTAAGATGGTGGTGGTGGATGTGTTATAAGTAATATGTTATGACATACCCCAAGATGGCGGGAAGTTCAGGGTGTCGACAGTAATGTGAAATGTGATGATGACAAGATAGTGTTGGCGACAAGATGGCGAACATAAATGATGTAATCCAATATAGTGGAAAGTTCAAGGTAAGGGATATAGTCCAAGATGTTATATGCCAAGTGAAGACAATATAGTCCAAGATGTTGTTCGAAAGGAGCTACAGTGATGGCAATACAACATGTCTGCCTACAGAAGATGAAATATATATAATGATATAATCATAATGAAAAGTATGGGTGCTTGGTGTCTTAACGACAACTAAAAAATATGTAGGAGTGGGGCACTAGATTACGAGATAGGCGTGATGTCATAATTCAAAATGATCGAAAGTTCTAGAGTCCAAGATGGCTTTGGAGCTGGTGATGACGACATAGTCCAATATGATGTTCATGATGTCATAGGTTAAAGGTGAGGATTAAAAAATCCAATATGGCTGCCTTCAGAAGATAAATAAATTAC
The DNA here is from genome assembly GCF_032445375.1 of Bacillus rossius redtenbacheri. Lineage (NCBI taxonomy): Eukaryota > Metazoa > Arthropoda > Insecta > Phasmatodea > Bacillidae > Bacillus > Bacillus rossius. The sequence continues at coordinate 137,868,184 of NC_086330.1, read as the reverse complement.
TATGACTATAATGAAAATATCAACACATAGGAGAAGGGTGCTCGATTGTGGGGTGTTAGATGTGATTACGTAATTCAAAATGGTTGAATCTAAGATGGTAGAATTCTAAATGTCAGTTAGGGTCAAGGTCATACAAAATGGCGATGGTTATGTGACCGTAACGAAAAGTGTAATGCATGTAAATGGTATAATGTCGTCGTAACGAAAAGTACAACATAGGAGCGGGGCACTCAATTCAGTGGCAGTAGGTGTGATTTCATGATTAAAAATGGTGGGTGTTTCTATAAAAACAAATTAGTGATTGTATAATATTAATGTGAAAATCTTCAATCCGAAACCCTAAGTTTTATCAGTGGTGATGTAATAGACAGTATAAAGTTCCAGAATTAAAAAATGGTTAATGGAAATGATGTAATCCAAGATGGTGGCCGGGTCATCCAAGATGGCGGTCAGATATGATGTAATACTATATGATTGCATAATAATAATGGAATGATAGAGCATGTGAGAATTGAATCCAAAATGGCGGTTGGAAATCATGGTGACCGGATATGACATAATCCAAGATGGGGGTGCGGTGATGTCATCTATGGGTGGGTGGGTAGGTAAGGGGGATACCAACCCGCTATCCGGAGATGGGTGGGTAGGTAAGGGGGATACCAACCCACTATGGGGATATGGGTGGGTAGTTAGAATTTTGGAGGAATGGGGAGATTTTGTAGGGAAATTTTGTAGGAAAATGGGAAATTTTGAGGAAATTTTGAGGGGGAAAACGGGAAATTTTGAGGAAAATTGGCGGAAAATCGGGAAATTTCCAGGAAATCGGTGATGACGTCAGGGGTCAAAGGTCATAACAGTGACATCAGGGGTCAAAGGTCATGAATCCTGAATCCTTTGCCACCAGCCACTGTGCTCGGAGGAACTATATCTAACTACTGATTACTATTATAATTTCAACTATTTATTATTTTATTATTAAAATAAAAATGATTCAATTTTATTCATAAAAGTATGCAATCATTTCATCGTTTTGTTATGACGTTGTCACGTTAAACTATCGTCCGTAAACCGACTTTACAAACAATTTTTTTAATTTATAATTCTTTAGATGCATTATGAAAAAATTATGAGAGTGAATTTTTACAATGTGCGTGCAGCATGCGACAAAAATTAACCGGATAAAAAAAGACTACATAAAAATAAAAATTTTATGTGCTTTTAAATCTTATAGTTTAGTGATTAACCTTGAATATTGGTTCATACAAATAAAGTAAAGTCGGTTTACGGACGATAGTTTAACGTGACGTCATAATGTACAGACTACGTCATAACGTTTATAATGGTCAGTAAGACATAGATGAAATCAGTGCTTAATTTCTAAAGTTTTAGGTGTGGGAACTCTAAAGCGGGATGCTCAGACCGGGGGGTCTGGAATACCCCCCAGGAAGGAGGAGGGTCCGGGGGCCCTCCCCCGGGAAAAAGTTTTGAAAATTATAACTGTAAACCCGCGTTTTTAGGCCATCCAGACATAATACTACAATTATTTTTATAAAAAATTGATATTTTAATAGTGATTACTTTTTAAAGTGCTTGATTATGATGTAAGAAAATAAAAACATGAATTTAAATTGAGTTCACCCTTTGCTCCATTAACATCTTGTTGACTACTTTCACTGACCATTTTGTTTGAAGCAATGAAGCTTACCAATATTACTTTTTTAATGAATGGTAAAATAAAAACAAATAAAGCCTTATTTACAATTTTATTGATATACAGTACAGTTGTAATAATACATATCCATATGTAAATAGATGTTTTTGAATATAACAGCTTGCTTGAACTACAATTTTGCATATTTTACAAAGAAAATTTGGCCTACCTTATGGGTAAAAAAACAATATTTAGGGGAAAGTCTTACAGTACCGACCGTCTTACAGTACCGACCATTGTTAGTTCTCGCTTGTGGCGCTAGATAGCAGCACTTTACAGGCATTCAGCGAAGTGTTTTATCTTCATTCCTTATATTCTTTGGCGACACCTTTGTCCGTTCAGAGTTGTGAGAGCTACGGGACCTTGAATGTGCTTGTTGTTGTTTTCAGTGTTGAAAGTTATTTTGATTACGCTGTTTCTCCTTTTTTGGGTGAGTTTTTGATTTCTTGTTTACATATATTTAATCTACATGCAATTACGTCAAAATGCATGTAATGATTTTAACGATGTGATGAATAAACAATGCGTGGTCGACACTACTGCTACCAGTGTACGTCGTACAGTACCGACCACTTAACCATCGTACAGTACCGACCACCTGTCATCCAGTGCTTACCACTCAAAAATTGTCCACTGAGCCAATCAATCAATGTAATTTGTATTAAGTTATAAACAAAAAAGTATCATTTTCGTTTTTTGTCTCTTTTCAGAAAAGAAATGGCTGAAAGTGAGAGGAGAAAAAAAGGAAAATGGAGTGAGAATAATATGAAAATGGCTATTTCTGAAGTTCGTTCTAACAGAATGTCACAACGTCAGGCGGCTATAGCATTTTCGGTTCCAAAAACAACACTAGGAGATCGACTGAGAGACATCCAAGCTGGGAAAACTGTAATGTTAACTCCTCAGATGGGAAGATTTCAAATAACTTTTAGTAACGAAATAGAAAATCAACTGGTTTTTTATATGAAAGATCAGGATGACAGATTCATGCCCCTAAGTAGGACAGAATTTATGAAATTGGCATTTGATTTGGCTGAGCATCTTAAGATACCTCACCAGTTTAACAAACAACAAAAAAGTGCTGGTAAACAGTTTTATTACGACTTTATGGCACGCCATCCTGAGCTTTCTCTACGAACACCTGAATCCACAAGCATGCAGAGAGCGTTAGGTTTCAACAAACATCAAGTTGAACGTTTCTTCAAAAAATACTCAGAGCTACTTGACAAGCACAGTTTCTCTCCCAGCAGGATTCACAACTGTGACGAAACTGGCGTTTCGATTGTTCATGACAATGATGTCAAGGTGATCGCACAAAAAGGTAAAAAGCAAGTGAGCAAAATCACATCGGGGGAGAGGGGGAAAAATGTGACTGTGCTACTGTGCATAAACGCTGCAGGTGACATTTTTGTACCTCCTCTTTTTGTCTTTCCTAACAAACAGCGAGTAGATGCAATTCTAAAAAAGGATGCCCCTTCTGGAAGTGTATTCGCTGCTGAAGAAAGTGGTTGGATATCTGCCAAATCATTCTTGAAGTGGTTGGAGCTGTTTGTTGAAAGAACTCATCCTACTAAAGAAGAACCAGTTCTTCTCATACTTGATGGGCACAGCAGCCACAAGGATCTTAATGTTATTCTGTTTGCAAAAAAACACAATGTTCACATGATAAGCCTTCTGCCTCATACCACACATAAAATGCAACCCTTGGACAGGGCAGTAATGCGGCCTTTCAAAGCAGCCTACAATCAAGCATGTGGTGTTTGGATGAGAAAATATAGCCCTTTGAAGATCTCACAGAAGGATGTAGCTAGTTTGGTCAACACTGCCTGCACTTCAATATGTAGGATGGATTTGGCGCAATCAGCTTTTGCATGCACTGGACTCTGGCCTATTAACCCGGGTGCCTTCACAGAATTGGATTTCATACCATCTGAGCACTTTCGACAGCCAGAAGCAAGTGATTGTGAATCTGGAGCAGTAACTTTAGAGGCTCGTCAATCTGTAACATCTACACCCTGTGAGATGTCAAATGTTCTTGACTGTATAATTACATCACCTCTTAGTCCAACCGACTTATCAGAAGAAGGACCTGCATTAGCTGTCACTTCAACTCATCTCACTGTACTAGAAACAAGGACTTCAACAGACAACAACCTGTCAGAAGAGGAACCTTCATCAGTTCTTTCTCTTCTGGAACAAGGAAATTCAACCCAAACGAACATTCTAGAGCACGGAACTTTATCAGCTCTCACTTCAACTAATCTCACTCTACTGGAACCAGGAACTTCAACACATATGAACATTTCAAGACAGGGAACTTTACCAGCTGTCACTTCTATCCACCATGAACCACAGCCAGGACCTTCATCTGCTCTTGTTTCAAACTCTTTCGTCGGCCCATCTCTTCCAGTTTCTTCAGTTTCATCTGATTTCAAGAAAATTCTTACAGATATCTCTCCAGCAAACAATTCTTCCCGAATTAAGGTGAAAAGGAGAAAACAACGATCACAGCAATCTGAGATTCTTACATCAACACCGTACAAAGAGCAGCTTGAGGAAAAAAAGAAACTTGCCGAAGAAAAAAGAATGAACGCAGAGACGAGAAAGGCTGAAAGAGAGCTACGAAGAAATGAAAAAGATAAGAAAGCACGAAAATCAGGTGTTCCTAAAGAAAGTAAAAAGAAAATAGGGGACAATCCATATAAGAAGCATGTTAAGAAATTGGACTTTGATGAGGTTCGTAGTGTTCCTATGTCAACAAAAGAGATCACAGAGTGCATAATTTGTCAAGAATCGTTTGAAGAAGACTGGGTGCAGTGCATCAAATGTCAAGGTTGGGCACATGTTGAATGTACGGACCAAGAAAATATTGTTCATTTCACATGTGACGTTTGTAAACATAATTAAATGGACAGCAAACAGAAATGTCAAAACTAGGATGTAGTTAATATCTAATTTTGTAATATAATAACATTAGTTTTATTAATTAACATAGTTATGTTTGCCATTGCTTTTATAATATCTGTAATTACGAATTACTACATTAAAATTACCATGGTACTATTATTATTAGGAAATAAAGATTTTTAATCATCTAAAAGAGGAACTGGTCGGTACTGGACGACACATTTTTAACTTTGATATATTATGACATTTTTGATTTTGTTTTCAAATAATATACTTCATAATATTTTGATACATTGTTAGTTTTATTTTATAAACGATTGATTGAGCTAACATTTTAAATTTTTTAACTGGTCATTTTGTACATCCCTTTAAAGTTACATTCAAAAACATTAGGGTGGTCGGTACTGTAAGACTTTCCCCTATACATTCAAAATAGACCAACTTCTTGGAAAATAAAAGGAAGTGTTTAATTACACACAAAATAAATGACACAAAGAAGTAACACGGTTTCATTTTAAAAATTTAATGAAATTTTAAAAAGTTAAGGTGTTATTTCATCTACTTATTATGACAATGTACGGTTTGTAGTCATTGTAGTCTAATATTGTAAGGCAATGCCTAGTTGGTAAAATTAGTTGTTTGTTAATTTTTTGAAGTGAAAACTGCAAAAAAACATCAATACACAACTAACTGTAAATACAAAAAGAAAACTAAGAAAACTTTAGTTTAGAACACAACTACAAGTTAGGCCTAGTTATTTTTATGAAAACTTAATGTTCTGAAATTCTAAAAGATATTAAAAAAGAACGGGTTTAGGAAAAAAGTTCCCACAATGCAATGCTGTCTTCATTGTACGTTTTCTGCCTTCGTTGTTTTGACTTGGTGTCAAGTGCAGAATGGTGTCCCTTCGCCAGCCAAGTTTTGACGTGTCGCTCGGGATTGTATCTAGCCACAGGAGGTCCTAGGAGCCTGATCCGCAATAAATCGCAAACCGTGCTAATGTAGAGTGAAGATCTAAGAGGAGTCATAATTAAATTCATTGCAGAAAATCCACGTTCACATTCAGCACTAGACACTGCAATGCTATTTATGATGGATATCAGTTTCTTAAACGACGGCGGCTGCTCAAGAATAGTAGGTTTCTCTCCACTTAACATAGGCTTCAGTCCCTGCTTGAAGTGTCTGAAGTCTCTAATTATATCCTGAGAGCTGCTAATCTTAAATCTATCGCAGATTCGCTGGATCTCACATTCTCCGTAGGTGATGGATAAGTCTTTTGGCCAATACATGGGGTGGATCACTTTGATGTCATTCATGATTGTGTTGTAGTTTTCAGACGCATTTGAAGATGATAGCAACCTTGAAGTCAAGTTGTTTGCGAGGCTCCGATAGAACTGTTTTTCTGGAATACTTGGTATCTTGGCTCTCACATAAAGTTCAACATCTTGAAACATCAAATCGTCAATAGCAATTTTAGCTTCCACTGAACGTCTACCCATGTTTTCAACTCGGTTTTCAAACACTTTGATTAACAGTGTTATATCACTGTGGGCTTGGATAAGGTTGAGGCTTGATTTTTGAAGCTGAAGGGACAAATCAGCTAACTCTTCTAGAGCATCGTACATCAATGCAAGGTTGTGTACGAAAGTTGTAGAAGACAATGTACTACAAAGCCCTTTGTAAGTCGAACGTTGCTTCGAGTCCCTTTGCTTGTATTCAGATGCTTCAAGGAAATGGTTGTACAAAGCTTTAAAATCTGTCCAAACTGCTTTCACCGCCATTAAGCTGGAAGCTACCCAACGAGTATCTAAAACACGGCCGATTTTCAAAATTTGCTCCTCTAGTCCTTTAGCAACTTCTGCCAACTCCCTGCTATTTTTCGGAGAACAACTAAACATAGTTCTAATTTTATCCATGAAGATCTTAAAATGATTGATTCCAGCTACTTCTTCTACGGAATCGTGTACGGCAAGCTCTAAACGATGGTTCAAACAATGCCAAATGAACAAGTTGGGGAATGTTTCAGTAAGCTGCATAGCAAGGCCAGATTTTTTGCCTAGTAGCACTGATGCACCATCACAAGTTAGAGCAATCATGTGGTCTTTTATAAATTCAAAGCTTAGACCTGATGCTTGTAACTGATTTAAAAGTTCTTGTAATATACCAGCTGATGTTGTGCTATTTAGTTCAAAAAGTGTTAAGAACACTGTCATAGGGTTTTGCATTCCTTTTATAACAGTTCTGATATAAACCACCAAAGCATTTTTGTTTGAAACTGAAGTGGCTTTATCTAAAAGCAGGGAAAATTTAGAGTCTGACTTGATTAGGCCATTTATTAAGTCTGATTTCATTTCATCAGAAATATGATGAACTATATTGGAGCAAGCGACATTTGAATGGAGGATTCGGCCCATATCTAAACCATTCATTATTTGAATATCAATTTCAGTTTCAAACTCAAAGAATGGCCTACTTAATTTGGCTTGCTTATAAGCCGTGCGGAAAATGCGCTCAGTTACAATTTGCTGCTCTTGATGCATAGAAGCAACAGCTTTTTTCATTGTATCTTTCTTTGCTTCATTGAGTATTTTTTCAGCTAAAGAGTGAGCTCGAGACCCACGGTGTAAAAATATCTTTTTCCTAAGAGAGGATTGCTGGTCTTTCTTATTGTTTCCAGAAGCGGTAATAGTTCCTAAAACCCACTCTTCGCTAATCTTTAGGCCCTTCGTTTTCCCGGCACCTAGAGTACTCACGCTTCTGCAAACATTGCAACCTAGTTCTCTGTTCACAATTAACCATGGATTTTTTGCTTTGAATTCAACAGTTTGTTCTACAGACCAACAAACTGGCTGTTCACCCCCAACAAAATCATTATTTTCTATACTAACCTTAGCTTCGTCTGTATCAGATCCCAAACCCTCCAACCTGGATACTGTTTTGTCCGACGAGGAAGTCGAAGGGGAAAGGTAATCGCAATCATCCTCCTTGATTCCGATTGCGTCTTCTTTTTTATCTTGATTAACAATTGAAGTCGTACTTGATGCTTCCGAATTCACGTAACCTTTTTGTTTCTTAGGGTTAGGTTTAAAAAAATCAACAAATTTTCTGGTAGTCATAGTCAAACTATTTAGCTGCACTAGCACTAATAAGTATAAAAACGAACACAATCATCGAACACAATGCAACTTGTAACTTAAACGCGAAACGGCGTCAAGGTCAAGTCAACGCACCTGTTGTAAACTGACTAAACTCCAACGATCACGGGGGCGGTGGCGCGGCGAAAGAATGGAGGGGAGGAAGGGGTGGGCATTGTTATGTTATAGAGAGGCGCGGACGAGGATGACTCACCAGTCACCTTCCTCCCTGATTCTGTGCATGACTCATCACAACACAGCTCACAACGGCTTGTACGGGTGCTTCCTACCTGCTTACGAGTCACTCGCAAACAAAGCATAATATTGATCCAACGTAATTGTTTTTTAAACTTTTAGTTTTAAGTGCGTTCCCTTGCGTTCCGGCACTCTTGGGAGGTAAGGGAACACCGTTCCCTTGCGTTCCCACTGAAATTAACCCCTGGATGAAATGCATCATCTCATGAAAAGAGCAGCAGAGGATGTGCTTGTTTCCAGAGTTTATTTTAAATATTTTTTATACACAATTTTCAAGAGAAAATTACATCTCCAGTATAAGTTGTGATCAGGAAAGGAAGGTGTGACTCAGTCCGTCAAGCCGTCCCTAGGAACTGCCAGACCCAAAAATCCCCTCCACCAAGAGTGTTGATACCATAATCACCCTTCCCTTGACTTCTACTTGATTACCATCTACACAAATACTTACTCAACACTTCATGACCATGCAGCATTCCACAAAATCCATGGACATCAACTAGCTGTATGCATTAGCAGGGCTCTTGAGTATTATTTACACCATAAGTTTCCAATTCTGACAAAAATTAAGAAAAAATGTTTTGGTTCGAGGCATTGAGACAGCCAAACAAAATTAACGCTTATTATAACAAATCATGCAAAACTAGCAGTAAAAATATTTAATACACATAAATTTTCAGTTAAAGGGCCATTAAGATAATTTTGGACAACACATTATTGCTTTGAAAATAGCACTTTCTGATTTGCATTTGAGAGCTGGTTTACTTTTCAAAGAATTATTATACCATAATTTTTTTTAATTAATAACTGTTACAGGTGCAGAAAGGCCCGGTGTGCCTGGTTATCCCGGACACCGTCCAGGCTACCCTGGACAAATACCTGGCTCACAAAGACCACAACCAGGAACAGGAATCCCAGGATACCCAGGATATATTCCAGGAGTTGGTGTAGTGGGCCCTCCTGGAACAGTTCCTGGTGTGGGTGGTGTAGTAAGATACCCTGAAGGTGCAGCTGGTTACCCAGGACAAGTACCTGGAGCAGGTGGTTTAGGTGGATACCCTGGACAAGTACCTGGTGCTGGTGGTGTGACAGGTTACCCTGGACAAGTACCTGGTGCTGGTGGTGCACAGGGTTATCCTGGGCAAGTACCTGGTGTAGGTGGTGCACAGGGTTATCCTGGGCAAGTACCTGGTGCAGGTGGTGCACAGGGTTATCCTGGGCAAGTACCTGGTGTAGGTGGTGCACAGGGTTATCCTGGGCAAGTACCTGGTGCTGGTGGTGCACAGGGTTATCCTGGGCAAGTACCTGGTGCTGGTGGTGCACAGGGTTATCCTGGGCAAGTACCTGGAGCTGGTGGTACACAGGGTTACCCTGGCCAAGTACCTGGTGCTGGTGGTGCACAGGGTTATCCTGGGCAAGTACCTGGTGTAGGTGGTGTGCCAGGTTATCCTGGGCAAGTACCTGGTGTAGGTGGTGTTCCAGGTTACCCTGGACAAATTCCTGGTGCTGGTGGTATAACAGGTTACCCTGGGAAATTACCTGGTTCAGGAAGTGTGCCAGGTTACCCTGGACAAACACCATCTGGACGTGTGCCTGGTTCTGGTGGTGCACCAGGTTATCCTGGACAAGTACCTGGTGCAGTTGGTGTGCCCGGTTACCCTGGACAAACTTCTGGTGGAGGTGGCGCACCAGGTTACCCTGGACAAACTTCTGGTGGAGGTGGCGCACCAGGTTACCCTGGACAAGTTCCTGGTGCTGGTGGTGTGACAAGTTTCCCTGGACAAGTACCTGGTTCTGGTGCTGTACCAGGTTATCCTGGACAAGTACCTGGTTCTGGTGCTGCACCAGGTTATCCTGGACAAGTACCTGGTTCTGGTGCTGCATCAGGTTATCCTGGGCAAGTACCTGGTGCAGGTGGTGTGCCAGCTTACCCTGGACAAATTTCTGGCATAGTACATGCACCAGGTTACCCCGGACAAGTTCCTAGTGCAGGTGGTGTGAATAGTTACCCTGGAAGAGTACCTGGTGCTGGTGGTGCACCAGGTTATCCTGGGCAAGAACCTGGTGCTGGTGGTCCACCAGGGTATCCTGGGCAAGTACCTGGTGCTGGTTACCCCAGTCATTTTCCCAATATTGGAGGTGTAGTTGGTCCTCCTGGTACAGTTCCTGGTGTGGGTGGTACAGTAAGATATCCTGGTGGTTCAGCTAGTTACCCAGGTCAGGTTCCCGGTCCAGGTAATTTGGTGGGACCTCCTAGAACTGTTCCTGGCGTGGGTGGTACAGACTTTTACCCAGGACAAGTACCATCTGGATACATACCTGGTGTTGGTAGTGTGCCTGGTTTTCCTGGACAATTACCTGGTGCTGGTGGTGTACCAGGTTACCCAGGACAAGTTCCTGGTGTAGGTGGAGTGTCAGGTTACCCAGGACAAGTACCATCTGGACAAGTACCTGGTGGTGGTGGTGGTGGTGGTGTGCCTGGTTTCCCTGGACAAGTACCTGGTGCTGGTGTACCAGGTTATCCTGGACAAGTACCATCTGGTAGAATACCTGGTGCTGGTGGTGTGGCAGGTTACCCTGGGCAAGTACCAACTGGACACATACCTGATGCTGGTGGTGCACCAGGTTACCCTGGAAAAGTACCTGGTGGTGGTGTGCCTGGTTTCACTGGACAAGTACCTGGTGCTGGTGCACCAGGTTACCCTGGACAAGTACCATCTGGAAGAATACCTGGTGCTGAAGGTGTACCAGGTTACCCTGGACAAGTACCTGGTGGTGGTGGTGGTGTGCCTGGTTTCCCTGGACAAGTACCTGATGCTGGTGTACCAGGTTATCCTGGACAAGTACCATCTGGTAGAATACCTGGTGCTGGTGGTGTGCCAGGTTACCCTGGGCAAGTATCAACTGGACACATACCTGGTACTGGTGGTGCACCAGGTTACCCTGGACAAGTACCATCTGGACATGTACCTGGTGGTGGTGTGCCTGGTTTCCCTGGACTAGTACCTGGTGTTGGTGCACCAGGTTATCCTGGACAAGTTCCATCTGGACATGTACCTAGTGGTGGTGGTGTACCTGGTTACCCTGGTCAAATACCTGGTGAAGGTGGTTTACCAGGTTACCCTGGACAAGTTCCATCTGGAAGAATACCTGGTGCTGGAGGTGTACCAGGTTACCCTGGACAAGTACCTAGTATTGTTGGTGGTGTGCCTGGTTTCCCTGGACAAGTACCTGGTACTGGTGGTGTGCTAGGTTACCCTGGGCAAGTATCAACTGGACACATACCTGGTACTGGTGGTGCACCAGGTTACCCTGGACAAGTACCATCTGGACAAGTACCTGGTGGTGGTGAACCTGGTTTCCCTCGACAAGTACCTGGTGCAGGTGGTGTGCCTGGGTATCCTGGACAATTTCCTGGAGCAAGTGGTGTTCCTGGGTATCCTGGACAATTTCCCGGTGCAGGTGGTGTGTCTGGGTATCCTGGTCAAGTACCTGGTTTAGGTGGTGTACCAGGTTATCCTGGGCAAATTCCTGGTGCAGGTGGTGTGTCTGGGTATCCTGGGCAATTTCCTGGTGTAGGTGGTGTGTCTGGGTATCCTGGTCAAGTTCCTGGTGCAGGTGGTGTTCCTGGGTATCCTGGACAAATTCCTGGTGCAGGTGGTGTGCCTGGGTATCCTGGACAAATTCCTGGTGCAGGTGGTGTGCCTGGGTATCCTGGACAAATTCCTGGTGCAGGTGGTGTGCCTGGGTATCCTGGTCAATTTCCTGGTGCAGGTGGTGTACCTGGGTATCCTGGCGTTCCAAGTACAGTTCCTGGTGGACTGGTATCACCACCTGGTTATCCAGGGCAAGCTACTGGTGGCTGTGTACTTGTAGGTGGTGCATGCATTCCTGGTACAGTACCAGGAACTAGAGAAGGAGACTCCCAAACACAAACATCAGTGCATCATACAAGTAATGGTACCAGGGCAACTGCCACATCCCAGGGCAAGATTGGACAAGGTGTTGCACAAGCCCAAGTCAGTGGACTTTATTCTGGCTCTGGTTCCTTTTCTGCCCAAGCACAAACTGCTGATATGGACCGGTCTGCACAGAGCCAAGTTCTTGGAAATGGCCAGGGTGCCACTAGCACTGCTCAAGGCCAAGCAGGGTCAGGCAAGTCTCAATCACAAGTGCAGTTTGGGTACGATGATGGTGCTACAATGGCTGAGGCCCAGAGTGATGGGTGGAATCATGGCACCAATACACAAGTACAGGCCGGCTCTCAAGGAGGACTGGCCGATGCACAAGCTAAAGGTCCAGGAAGTACATCCAGCCAAGCTCAGGTTGGTTTCAAACCATACAAACAAAATGGCAACAATGGCCAGAAAATACCATTTCAAGGTGGTGGTACTGCTTCTTCACAAAGTGGTGCATATTCTGGAAAGTCACAAACCCAAGTTCAAGGTTCATTCAGACATGGAATTTCTTACACAGGAGCTGCACAGGCAGGAACTGGGAACCTCAATGTTCCAACAAATGGCAAGCCATCTTCTAATAATGGAGGAAATGGGTTATTACGCAATAGCAGAACAGCTTCATCCTTTGGAAGAAATTTTCACAACTTCAACACAGATAATTATAATGACGTACAATCAACGACCGAAAGAAGTGAAGATGAGAATGAAGTTACCGATGAACCACAGAGTCCATCGCAAAACAATTTGAACACAAATTCAATAAATACTAATGGTATGGATACAGGGCTTGGTGAAGTTAGTGAAGGACACAACAGAAATGATAATGCTTATGAAGAAACTTACCTCGAAGGTGCTAGAAAGAATGGCAACAATCATCAGCAACATGGATATCCTGGTGCTGACGAAGATGGTTATAAATTAGGTTCTGGGCAGAATGGACACAATGTTTTGCAGCATGGAACTCTTGCTGGTGGATCTGAATCTGTGACAGAAGAAAGTGAATATTCTCAGCCACCATTGCCACAAAATAATTATAATTCTGCAGCAGATGTACAACATACATATGAACCCGTCTCCGAAGGACAGTTTGAATTGGAGAGTACTCGTGACTCCATCACTCAGCCCCCAGCCTCCGCAGTCGAATACGACAGTTACGACGACTCAGATTATGAGGAAACAACAGATGAGGGGACTCCGATGACGGGTAACTATCAACATGTGGCACAAACGGGTAATGGGGGTGCTAAAAAAGAACCATCAAGAATATCCACACAGCACGGCACAGTAACATTCAATGGTGATGGTAGCAATGTTGTTACAGCTGGCCAACCGAATGGTCCCAGCCAGACTCAGCTGACACATGTGGGGCCACTTGGAAATCACGATGCCCACGTCATACAAGACTCGGACAGTGGGCAGTATCATGTACGCGCTGGAGATGTACTACAACCAGGGCAGCGTGTGTCTGGGTACACGATACCACAAGGTGTGCGTGGTCGAGTTTTGTCAGTAGCCGGGAGTCCATCACACACAGCAGCAGGTTCAACTAATGGAGGCCAGGCCCAGTCACAGACGGTCGTGATTACACCCGGGTCTGGCAACCTGACGTACACAAATCCTCGCACAGGATACCGTACCAAAATCGTGCCTGCTAATCGCAGCTACCTCAGGAGTGAAGCAAGTCCCACTCGCATAAGCAAGCCATATTCTCGTGGGACACAAGGATCCAACAACCAACTACTGAGATCCATGTCAGATGACTACGACACTCGGACGCCTGACAGTTTTGTGACCGTTACCAAGAGTGTGACAGGCCAGCTCGAAAATGGCAAACAAGAGAGTGGTAATACTGAAGGAAAGAAGTTCACGCACACTTATTACACAAAATCTTCAACGTGTGGTTACTTTACTTTCTCCTGTAATGTTGTTTACGGGTCGAATGGGAGAACGAAGATCTGCAAACCAAACCCACCAACCAATGCTGATGGCAGCCCATGCTGCTGCTAAAGACTGTGTTTTAAGAACTTATTATCACTGCCAATTTGTAAGTTAAATAAGAGAACAATTAAGTGCCAAACTTTTATTGTAACTACTTTCAATATTTGTTACACATTTTATATTTTTATGCCATTGTTACACATGTTTACTTTCTAATACTGTAGCCCACACAAAAATGTGTACAGTTTAAAGTAGGTAGTCAAAGTTCTTTGAACATGGCCATAAATATCAATGTTTAAAATAAAAAACATATTCATACTAAAATTATTTTACAATTATGTACTATAAAAAATAAATTTTGATAATTAAAATAACATTCAGTTGTAGTAAACCTACACTTTGAACAATCTGAGGCATGATACTTAAAAAAAATGCTTTAACACAAGTCTTAAATATCAAGAACATTGCACTATAATATGAAAACTTTTTGTGATACAATTTATAATAGTCAGTCTTCAAGTTTATTTTTAAATAGCTTTATAATTAAATATAAAATAATTTATTTAAAAGAAATAAATTAATAAACTTCTTTGCACAACTACACTATAAAGAACTGTAATAAAATACTAGTATGTACATAATATTGCATTCAATAAAAGAAACTTAAATGTATCTTTCACAGAGTTCATATTCTTTCCTTAGGCATTCATTTTAATTTTTTGTGAAACAATATTTTAGATTATTTAATTTGGAAATAATTAACTACAAGGTAAAATCACAGTTAAAATAATGTCTTGGGCATTTACAGGTTAAAACTGTTAAAATGTACCAAAAAAGAAGAACAATTTCACTTGTTTACAAAATACTTGCAATCAAACGTTTGCTTCCAACACATTCCAATAAAGTTGGTTAAATAATGTTGGAAGGTTATGACATCACCCAAAACGTCGCTAACGCAGCCATGTTTGACAAATTTACGAACTTGATTTTCCATTAAATATTTAATAAATAGGATTGGTTCTAAAATATTTGGATATTTGATGGAATCAGACACCAGAATCGTGCCAACAAGCATGGAAATGGCAAATATTTTCATCTCAATATGTCTTTAAAATGGCAAAGGACACATAGAAGAATAAAGGAGTACGAAGATAACATCATGTTCATGAGAATGTTGCCTGAAATGAAAATTATCTGGAAAGAGTAAATAATATGAGTGTAATGTTTAAAGATTGTAGAATATTCATTCTACAACCAAATAGTTTTTATATGATTTAAAACTGCATTTGTTTAAAATCTTAATAGATGCATAAAAGTCATAACAATGTTCAAATACACGTTCTTTGAATGATTCTTGTAATGCAGAAGCCTGATTTAAAAGATTTTCATGGACACACGCCATTGCACTAGCAATGACGTATGTCCATGAAAAACTTTTAAATCATGTTCAAATTTCCCATCTTGCACAGTGGTGAATTATTTTACAATAAAAAAAATAAAAAGTTTGTGCTGCTAAGTCTTATAATAAACTATGACAGTATGAGACAATTAAAAACATGTTTCAGGTTATCTGTTCAACTTCATTTGATGGAGAAAATTATATTCTATATTTAATCCAATATCACCCCTCAAACTTTGTAATCAATTACAGTTGTAAACAAAAATTTGATAGTGTGATTTGGCCTTAACTGGTACACTCACTCTGTAGACTTACAGCAATGAGCTCATGTTATGATGTGATGATGTGATTAAATATAAATTTAAAGTAGTTACTTCGATAATCACACAATTAATAATGAAATGTTAATTAACACTTGGCTACTTAGTGCGAGATATTTTAATACAATAGTCCCCCTAATTTAGACTGGATGGGACTGGAACCTGTTGGATCAACCAGAAGTTCGGATTCAATGGAATTTGCCTAAAAATGCACATAATTCAAGTTTTAGATGGTAAAACTAAAAAAATTATACATATATATTTTTATAAAAACAACTTTTCCGGCAGCTTAATTTTAGTTTTAATACTACAGTTTATGTAGACTTCAGTTTTTAACAAACAAAAATTAATAAATCCTGCTTTGTTTAAAAAAATCACATCCCGATTAACCAGATGTCTGGAAGAGTCGGATTCTGGATTAGCAGGACTCAACTGTATAGCAAACAATAATTGTTTCAATCATTATTATTGATTTTGTGCATTAACAATATGTCAGTGCAAAAAAAAATGCACATAATGCACAAATATGCACATACATGATAATGGCTACAAAGAATAAAAATCATAATTGAGCAGAATCTAAACAAAACTTAAGCAGATCACTGTAATTATGTGTTTCAACATCCAATTTGATCAAAATCATAATTTTATCATGCAGTTTGTTACAAATTGTTTGGGAAGGGTGGGTTGTAAAATTTACTATGAACTCCCACCAATTATCTTCTATATTTTACTATCTCATTTATAAATTTTTTTATATTTTGGCGAATAGGCATACTTTGAAAAACAGAAATTATAGTTTTGTTTATTAATTTTCTAGATGTTTAAAATAAGAAAAGTTAAATTTAAAAAATAAAACTTGAATAGCAATCAAAATGACATTATTTAAGAGTAAAATAGCATTAAGAAACACTTTGATATTATAAATTGAATATATAATTTTAATGAATAAAAGCTTTTAAAAATAATTCTACTAATATCTAAAACTATTTTAGAAACTAAAATTAGCTGAAAAATAAAACCATTAAATCCTGTATCATAATTAGCTTAGCTAGAGTACCAGCACATTAATATACAACAGAAAGACTTTTAGACTTGGAGACATATGTTATCACAAGAAATAATTACATACCTACATCCTACTTGTTTATATTGCATGCAAACACAACCATTACAAACTGATACAAAACCAAATATTACAAGTTAAATACAAGTTGGAGTATTCCTAATTTTCCAGGTACAGAATGTTGAAAAAATTTAATATTTTTGACTGTACATAGGTTTGCTTACAGAAAAATCTAATTTAATCTAACACTGTGTAATAAAAATCACACTAAGATCAGTGACATTATTATAAAAATAAATCTACACAGATTCATATTTTAGCAACATTTAATTTTACACATTTAAAAAATTAAAAAAAAAAAAGTTGCGAAATTTCTTAAAATGATAATCTAGGGCTCTGCAACTATTTAAAGATTCTGAATTCAAATTGAATAAATTGATATTGAAATCAATATTTCAAATCAAATAAAATTTCTAATTAGTTATTGAAGAATACAGCAAGTTGGTCTCATTTACAAAAAAATTAAATTAAAACAGAGTAACTAGTATCAAACCAAAAAGTTCATTCATACATAGTACATACGGTACATGGTTTTTATATGTATCTGTAACAAATACTTTGTGGTATGTAATGATTTACATTTTTCTCTCTTATTTTGACCTATGAAGTATGAAAAACAAAGTTTCACTGTATGGTTAAATTTTATTCAAAACTATATTTCTCTCAAACAAGCCCACTTTAGCAAACTTGTAAACATTAATGGCTGTTGTATATAAGTAAGATATGTGATGGCAAAACAATTTTTTTACTTCTACTTGTTTGTTTGTTTGTTTCTGTTTGTTATAAGGTTAAAAAACCACATTTTCACAATAATACAATATTTTTGTATTGCATCACATCTGTCATGCATCCTTAGCACAGAAACCTAATTTGAATTCATAAACATTTTTTGGCATCTTTAAATTAATAAGGAAGCACAAAAATTCTCTAAACTGGCACTAAAAAATCCAGGTTTGACATAACAATTTATATTTAAAAGTAGAAAAATAAATAATATTAATAATTTCTCTTATTTACAAAATAACATGGAAGAAAAACACTAAATTATAAAAACTAAACTATATAAACTTAAGCAAATATTAATTCTCCTGTTAATATTACATGGTGTAACAATGTGATGTAGAATCACTATATCAAAGAATGAATTATAAAATTCAGAAATAGGCTGTGTTTGATAAAAGTAACAAGCAAAAAACCTGCAACAGTATTTTCTTTTTCATGCCATTAACCCATTATAATTCCATGACTTACATTTTTAAGCTGAAAATTGTATTTTTATTACCAACAATCATGCTTTATGATATCTACCCATAAATTTTGTGCTTCAGACCATGTATGGCACATAAATAACGTATCAAATTGGCCAGTATTGGTACATTGAAAGTGCATGTTTTTTTCACAAGCAGAATTACAGTATTGTTATAAGTGTACTTATGTTAATCAAATCAGTATTTTTGATATTATTTGGAAGACTTTTACTATAAATACATAACCTGTACTTTTACATCCTTGCTGAAGTTACGGAACTACTACACTTGGGAATTACGCACACAAATACGATAACGAAACAGCCATGGAAAAAGATAGTTTTAACCATTTTTGTGCAATGCAGCATGAGTAACTATGAGCAACAGAAGCACAATTATTACTTTTAATTTTGAAAAAAATTATATTGGTTAATACATTTACTTATAAAGATCTTATCATCTCATTGTGGATCCTGCACCTAGAGGCCTGCAGAAGCACTTTGAAGATACAGATATTAATGCTAAACATTTGCTTAACTTTAAATCTGTGTTCAGCTGCAGATTAGCACACAGAAGGTGGTTCCATAGCAGGAATCCTTATCTGCCTACTGGTGTGGGGTAGGCAGCAAGGCAGGTGAAAGGCATAAAGTAAACAGCTGTTCTCTGCAAGCCCTTCACCTATCTTGCTGCCGCCTCCACACCATTAAAGTTGCCTTCTCATGTCAGTAGGAAGGAGAGGTTACTTTTCAACCTGTTTCGGGCATGCGGTGACTGTTAGGCTGGCGTCACACAACCGTTCTGTCCCTGCAGAGCTAAAACTACTGTAGCATTTTTTGACTGAATATTCTTTTAACCGCTTTCCTTAGAAGGCACAATGCAGGTCTCTCAAGAATGCACTACATAAATTTATTAAAATTGAACATGTAAACAACTGATCTAAAAGAAATCACCGAGTATAAACTGGGAAACCCTTAGGTTCAACTGCACAGTGTGACACCGCCCTCAGTAGTCAGGCAGCCAGCTGTACTGCACATCTGCCAGCGGACTGCTTCCCCCTTGGTGGTATAAGGTTATAACTTCTACAATAGTAAGTCAGTGCCCATGGCATGTGTGTGTGTGAAATAGACAGATATTGGTAGTAGGCAATTTTTATGTAAGTCACAGAACTTATCATAAGTACTACTATTATTTATTTGTTCTCATTTATGTGTGAGAACTTTAATGCATGTTATTCAAATTGCTCAAATAGGGAAAGTGCAATAGATGCGTATTGTTGGTGTGGGCTAACAGAGAAGTGCGACGACGTGCATAAATAGCGAACAGCAGAATTATACGTTTATGGATGGAAGCACTGATACGTCATGGTGAGGTGAGCTCGGCACACATGCTCATTATGAAATGCTACAAACTTCTGTTTACAGAACTTCTTTGTATGTTTTCTGTTAACACAGCTATTGTAATCTCAATGTACTAAAAATAATCTTCCGCTCAATTACAATGAATGCTGCTGATCAAATGTAGGAAATGATGAAGACTGATGTTAAACCAGGTCAAAAGCTGTGCCTATCATGCAGAAAACAAATATTTTTGATAAAATCTGCTGGTTTGGACCATCATCAAGTAATGATGGTAGAGATAATGCAACAATGAATATTTCATATTCAATAAACACTAGTCTGACAGCCCTTGCTGTTATCTCACCTTATATTTCAATGCAATATAGGTAGAGATGTGCAAACCTATGCAAAACTAAAAATAAGTCATGAAAATAAGCAAGATTTCAAGAAAATTGCTGCTGTAGGTAAGTTTGATTACAAGTTGAGTGAGCCTGGATCAAGTAAACAATGTGCAAATTGTTCAGATCACAATCAATTCATTGCAGAATTTAAGCAAAAATTACACAGTAGAAATGAATTAATTAATTTTCTGACTTTAGAACCAGCAAATCTGTCCATAAAACAGACACTCAAAGAATTTGACGTTTAAGAAAATATGCTTCAGACAAGCTAAAACACTGAAAGCAAAAAAAAAAATGGAATACTAACTACGTCAAGTTACAAGCGAGGAAAGAGTCTCCCAGAAAATGTGAAGCAAAGAGTGACAACATTTTTTTGAAGATGACGTATTTTCTAAAATTTGCCCAGAAAAAACATATTGTTTCAGTATGGTTGGGTAGAAAAAACGTTTCGGATACAGATGCTAAATACTCTGTAATTTATCATAAAATGATACCAAAAACAAAATGGAACATAAATAGGATTTTCCATGTTTTTTGAATTACGACTCAAACGGTGTGTAGCTCTTAGTTCATCCAGTACATGTGTGTACAATCCACCAATATGTAACGCTCATGAGGGCATGCAGAGGACAGCTGCTCCCTTCCTGCTGAAGTCAGAGGGAAGGGCTCAGCTCTTCTCTGCACGCAGAGTGGCCGCTCTATTGGTGAACCAAATTCCAAATTTTTACCTGGATAAGGTTTTCTAAGAAATTTCATAAAATGTTACTATGTAAATAAAAATGTATGTCGCTTAGCTAGTGAGGTTGGTTGCATCCAAGCTGAAACCAAATTAACCATTTAATATTAAAATCAAATATTTAATATTATGTAAAATAGAAAGTATTCTTGCAAGACTACATTACATCTGTGATAACAGTGTATTTCCTAAAAATAATTTAGTAACTCTTATTATGTTGTTTAATCTTACTAAGACAGTAGCAATCAACAGCAAAATTTTACGAAAAGACAGCATTGGTATAAATAATACAGCAAACCATAAGGGCACACCTAAAATCTTCATCAGCTGCCAGGGATGAAAACAGTTTACAATTAAATAATTATCTTTCACATAAAAAAATTTAAATTTTCATCAATATTTTTTGTTGTTTGAGCATTTACAACACATGTTTCTAACTTTAAATTCTTCACAGAGAAACTTTCAGTCACAGTAATCTGCACATTACAAATTTTAAAATGTACAAGTACCTCCCTACTTGTCCATTTTTTATTATTTACTAAAAATCACTTTAATAATTTCTGTACAGTAAATGTATCTAAAAATTAACTGTAATGGTAAAATCTTTTTTTTTAATATACATATATATATAGACACACACGAATGCACTCACATGTGCATGTGAACATGCATGTGTACATGTCTGTGTGTTCTTTTCTTATGGTAGCCCTTAAAAAACTTATTCATTAAGACACTTAACAAAACAAAGAATTATCACACTATCAACTGGTCTAATTCTTCCCTGTTCAACATTATTTTTTGGTTTTGCAATAATAGAGCCTCCAGTGTCTTTCGTGACAATTCAAAGTAATATTTTTAGGTCATGGCTACTGTTTATTATTACCCCCAAATAAAAACTATAGATGTAAATTTTAAAAAAAATGAGAAGAAAAGAAATTGAGAAGCGACTTCCTCCCCTTACGGGTAATCGCCGGCAACCCATAGTACTATCTCAACACGTATTTGTCATATTTGTCACATCCAATCGGGAAGGTTCGCCAATAAACAGCACACAAAAATGGTACAATGATGCAATTGTAGGTACGGCATGAGGTTTATAAACTAGCTGTAAACAGTGCTCAAAAAATGGTGTAAATAATGCAGATCCACTAAACTCTTTTCATCTTGCTATTCAAAAAACAATTCCAGATGGCTTGCAAAAATTCACGAGTTTCGCACGGTTTTTCCCAGCACCAAAGAAATTCTTGGCTAATTCAAGATTTCCCGATTTTCCCGGTCAGGTGGCACACTGTCATGCCCTTCACTTGTCTTGCTGCCCCCCCCCCCCCCCCCACACACACACACACCAGTTATTCAGCCACACATGAGTACATAGGCAGATAAGGATTAATATCAGATTAATGAAAGTCAGACGCTTCAGAGCCTTCCTGCTATGGAACCACCTTCTGTAGGCTAATCTGCAGCTGAAAACAGATTTAAAGTTAAGCAAACATTTAGCAATAATATCTGTATCTTAAAAGTGCTTCTGCAGGCCTCTAGGTGCAGGATCCACAATGAGATGATAAGATCCATCAAGTAAAAAATATGCTCTTTCTAGTGAGACAAAAAAAATAAAATTGGAAGGTCCCATTTTAGAAATTTTCTTCTAAATATATTAGTAAAATTTCACATTTTCAGATTTTTACTCAAATTTTAAGTCAATAGACCTATCCCTTACTTAGCACGTCTTCAGATTGCGCGGATTCATTTAGCGCGATGTGAATTTTACTGACCCAGTCTTGAAAAGTACATCTGTAAATTTCAGTTAGCACAAAATCTCCACAGGCAAAAAAAGTTGGGCACGACACTACGAAGTCTGTTTCAACTTCTGTAAACAACAGATGTGCCGTGGTATACAGTTAGCCAAACAAAGGGGGAAGAGCTGCGCGCGCAGGTCTGACTACGCTATCGTCTGTTGTACAAACATCAGCTATGGCAAGTTAAATTGCGGCTATGGAGTGTAAAGGACCAAATGTTTTTACGTCCGCGCATATGCCGCCCTGCCGTAACGTTGTCGCCTGGCCACAAACCATGCCGTGAACTCAGTCTAGCCAGAGGCAGGGAATTCACTCAAACAAAAGCAATGTCCGCCCATTCAGCTGTCGGTAACTGTACGTGCTTGATCACTCATTATGCATCATGTTCAAGTATTTGAGACAAAACTAGAAGTATTACGGTGCGCAGATTGTCATGAAGGCCACGCTTATGTTGGTCACATTTTAGTTTTAAGCAAGTCAACTGTGCGCACAATCGTACGAAATAAAGACTCTTACCAAAAGTTTACAGACATAAGTCTGAAGCTGTTGGTTGTGCTAGCGGGAATATATTTGACATTAGATACCGGAACAGAAATGGACAGATGATTCACATGGAAAAGGTTTTTAATTGAATGTTGCAATGAAAAAAATAATCATTGGCCTGACAGGATTGGTGTGAACCAGGTAGTGATGCGTGAATAAGCACTTAAATTTTTGAAAAAATTAAAATGTGATTATCCGGACATGTACATTAGGTTCACACCTCTTTTAAACATCAGAACTCCCCCAGGCGACTAATCCCGTTTGGGCATTGTCCTGGTTAGGAAAATGATGGATCTTTTACATGCCAGCCACTGTTGCCAGTGCCCGACATGGGTTCCGAGAACCGGGAAATAGATTCGCTATTTCCAATCGCGGCATGTTACTGGAGAGCGCCCGGCTAGGTCGAGAGGTTGAGGAGACCCATCCCAACTTCGGCCCCACCGAATCAATCCCCAGCTCTGCCGTTCACCCCCAGACCTCCTACAGAGCCAGCCCCCTCTGTGGGATCGGAGTAGCTACGACACGGAACCATACCTCTCACATCCCTGGGACCCCTCGGTCACCCAGTTACTCGTGATCCTGCTGAGGCCTATCCAACCTCTACTAGCTCAGCAGGCTAGTACCCGAGCTTAAGTAGCTCAACACTTCCACTTGTCAACAGGGCGGGGACCCTTCGGAGTGTTCTCCAAGCATAGGAGGACCACTACCACCACGTTTTCCTACTCCAATCCTGATCCTGAGCCATTAGAGGAAATCTCAGCAGGGAACTATCACAGTAAAGGATCAGTCCCGTGGCACCCTTCATCTTCAGGTATAGTGCTTTCCCGGGCAGCCTCACGGCGGCAGAGCACCCCCGAAACCGGACATGGATGTCCTTGGGATCTTCAATGTCAGCGTATCTTCCGCCCGAAGGTTACAGCTGTGCCAGAGCCCGGGTAGGTAAGGTAACACCAAACCAAAGATTGCCTTAATTGCCGTCCCTTAGACAATCCACCGCCCTAAGGTTACAGCTTTGCCAGAGCCCGGGTGCCCAGACCGGGAGCGAACCCCCGCCGCGCTGCCCCCCTTCGCTATTCCATATGCATCTTGGATTCTTCACGTTGAATCCGATGCTTTGAGACACCACCTAGGGTTTGGGGGTCCAAAACCCCCCAGTGGATATTCTGCAGGAGAAAGACGTAGTCACCTGCCACCACTTACTGGTCCACCAGAATTCCCATTCCGACATACCGAGGAAGTCTGAGGAGTGGGCACTCCCGGCATTTCCCATATTTGTTTAAACACTGGCGCCACGAGAAGGCTATGGGTTGCCGTAAGCGGGAGAGGCTATATAATCACATCACACGCCCTTTTTGGATCTTGCTGAGAGCATCACTCAGATACTAGAGCCGACTACAGCTCCGACACGTCATAGGTCTGCTCTTTATCCCACTGGGTCGACGAGTACCCAATGGGACACAGGAACCTTAAGCCAGCCAGTGATTATCCGGACAGTAATATCGGTTTCACTGTCAGTAAAGGATGGTTTGGAAAGGTACATGACGTGAGTTGGTCACGCCTGGGCGGGCAAGTCAGCCAGCCGACTGATTTTAAAGTACATAACAATGTATCTCCGGTTACGCGATGTCGTATTTGTCATACAAAGTGCGATGGGAGGCATATAAAGATAAATGGTGTGACATATTTATAGTTGAGTGTTATTCGACACATTTATATTACGTAAAGTATATTTTCCTACAATTTTGGAACACATTAAATAAATTAGCCTTGCTATTTATGGAAACTAATGCTTCAGAATACGCGATTACGAATAACACAAGCATTTTTAGGAGTGAATTAGTCATGCTAAGTGAGGGATAGCTGTATTGGAAAAATTTATGTTCCCGAGTGTTGCTACTACAGCCAGATAGGCTATATATAAAATCACAAAATGTAATTTCCTGAAAGGAAAAAAAAATATATATACATTTTTTTTTCCATTAAAAAAAAGGTAGTTAAATATTGACTAAAATTTGTGTTCAACAGATTTTTCATTAACTTCAGAAGCCAACTGTAAAAAATCTAACAGAGCCACCTTTTCAAAAAATGCAATTCTGCATTCTCCATAAAAAGATGATCTAGGATGCCAAATTTCAGGTTGTCGTCTTGCTTAAGTGCACAGCTGTAGGACATCAAACTTGACACTGAATTTACATCAATCTTGCTTACAGCCATCCACACACTGGGCTCTAGTGCCATAAACATTTGTGTTAGGCTATTTGACGGCATTCAGTCAGAGTTTAAACCAAATCAAAAGAATATCACACTGAAGCCATTTTCAAAATTTGGAAAATTTATATGTAATGACCTTTATGCAATTAACCATCACTTGGTTAATTACTTAACTATGTAAAACTTAAAAAAATATATATTTATTACAAGAAGCTCAATATTTAATTACATAAATTAATTTTTATCTAAAGTGCCTATAACTGAGATTTATTGATTTGTTAATAAATATACTACCAAGTTAACAAAATGTAAATATATATACAAATACTAAGACATTTACACCAAATATCTATGGAAATAAGCAACCTACTGATTGATGACTAATTTATAAATAATTGGACAAATTTCGATGAAAACATTTCACTTAACAGTTTAACATATTTTTCTTCTTATATAAAAAAGCTAAAATATACCAGTGATGAATCTTCTTAGTTTATAGTCTAAGTATAAAGTGGGTATTAATAAGTTTTCTTACTTCTCTTATGTTCAGTAAAAGAAAATGTACAATAAGGAAATACATTGGCTTAATGGTTTTTAACTATCAAACAGAAGTAAGATATATTTATGTATTTATTAAATCCACTTTCACAGAACTTTAGTGCCATGAGTACCTGAAAACAACACCCACTTTGATGGCAGTTATATGTTGACAACAATATTATCCAACAAGTCTGATGTGAAAATAATCATGTGTATCCAGCAAAGATGATGTTAATTGATAAAAAGATAAATAAAAATATATGCCAATGTTTAAGTAATAAAAAAAGAAACATGCAAAAGTTAACTTCCATAGCATTTTCATAAAAAAGGTTAGTATATTCCCCACTAACCCCCTAACAGGCCACAGCATTTAAAAAAAGAACACTTTTCTGAGATGATTCACACAAATTCACAGCAATACATGTTTCAGATATAGCTATACTACTATATATGCTCACTTTCCGAATTTATTTCTTTTAAATTACAGTAACCAACAGCTGTCAAAAAAACTGCTTTTAGTAAATATACATATAATGCAATGCAGTTTAAATACCAACTGGTAAATAAAAATGATAGAGGTATTAACTGTTTACTAAGAATATATAATCAAATAACACATCAGATCAACCTGACAAGGTTTAATAAATAAAAAATTTCAACTTACATTCACTCACGTATATTGTCTCAAATTAAAAAAAAAAGTTATCTGCAGTCATAAAACTTAAAATACGTAACTGCAAATTAAATCCTGGAATGTTAGATGACAACTACAGAATAATTAAAAAATAAAATTATGTTTCAGGAAAAAAAAAACTTTTGCACTTCACAGCAAATAAATATTGACCTCAATCTAAAACTAATAATTTTCATGGTCAATTACAAAGCAATATATTAAGAGAAAAGCATGCTACATACATGTTCGTAAAATAATTGCAATTTCATTTTATGTACCAGTTAAGTGAATTCTACAAACATTTAATGTAAAAAAAAAGTTCAATATGTTATTACTATTTTTCACGGTAACAACACTAAATTTTAACAGTTCTCTTGGAAAGTAGTATAGAACTACATACTTTTCTCCCATAGTTATTCTGTTAGTAAATACAGTGTTTTCCTCTTAGTGTTCCTACCTAGCATGCTCATGTTACATTCTGGTGTGTTGGTGTATTCGTGTGTTGGTGTGTGTTGGTGTGGGTTGGTGTTTTTGATGTGTGTTGGTGTGTGTGTGTCTATATATATTATTTATTTATTTATTTATTTCAAATTTGTGTCTGAAATTGGAATGCCTAAAAAATAAAATAAACAAAAAAAAACTACAGTAGAAACTAGAAACATATTTCTACAATCATGGAAGTGGTTGGCTTGGCGGGAGTGATTACACATTTTCAAACAGTATTTTTGGTCACAATGGTATATTAAGCTTGAGTGACATAAACTTTAGGCCTAAAGGTGACAAAGCTAATTTGTCAGTGTTAATCTGAACACAATATTTAATCAAATTATATAATACTGATACATAAAGTCACACATATTTTTTATAACTTAATAAAGAAATACTGATACAAAATTAAAGATACTTAATAAATAATCAGATGAAAAATAAAACAAACAAAATACAGTAAATACACATTAAAAGATTTTCCTGCATAAGTTGAAAAATTTTAGCCTTTGCATAAAATTCACCTCTAAAAAGTCTAAATTTCCAAGTACATCAAGAAACTGCTTAACAGGGTTTTACTGTATCAGAATAATTCTAGAAGGTATCCATGTAATGAACAGTTCAGGAAAAAGTTTAAATATATTTAAAAAAATTATAAAAATATAAGAGATTGGAGGGTTACAGCTGCAATGACCAATAATGCAACACCCTTATACTATGAAGGTTGAGGCTTTAATCACAACATCCCAGTACGACTCAACTTTTAAAGCATGGAGTGGTAGCCAAGTAGTTTGGAGCCTACTATACTCTGGGAGATTTCGTTGCCTAAACCCTTTGTGCATTACAGTGTGATGTCAAACACTATTGAATTATAAATCCAAAACAATGAAAAGTGGGATCTCATTTATTTTAAATCTGAATCTGGAATTAAATTCTCATAAACGGTCTCGTATTCACTCTTTTATTCTGAATGTAGAAATCAGAAGTCAGGAATAAAATAGTGTATACACAGAAATTAAAAAAAAAAAAAAAAAAAAAAAAATCTGAAAAAACATTCAACATTTTAATTTAAAAAAAAATACTCAAAATATTTTCACCTTCAGGATATAAACTGTTCCCTGCAGTACTGAAGAATGAATTAATACACATACAGTCAATTATAGAGGTTTTAGTGTTTAAATGACTGAACTATTTTCTTTCTCAAAAGATTACTTTCACATCTTTTTCATGGATCCTCAAATCTTCCAGATATTAAATATTATATGGCATTTGAGGATTCAACAGTTTAACCCTAGAAACAAACAAACCACATTCATACTATGCATTCAATTACATATTGTACTGGCAATAACACTATATTCATTTACACATTCGGTAATTATTTAAAACAATGTTGTCACAGAAGGAAAAATAAAATTTACTCTCACTCTTAATAGGAGTATATTAACCATCATAATACCAATGAATATGTGATGTAATAATTGAGTGCTAAATAGGAACTACCCAAGAAATTACTGTATTATGTAATTAAAATCCATCTCATTCTGTAATGGAAAATGTACTATGCAATTGTATTAACTATTTTATTGCTTTAACAACAAAATTTCACAATAAATCCACCAAGCATCAAAACACAGACGTAATAATATAACTAAAAAAATAAGTACATATTTTGGCATGAATCAGATACAGAATCATTCTTTTTTTATAATTAATACACAGGTGGTGTCAAAATTCATATAACATACATTAGGGAGGCATAGAGTGCAACTAGAGGTGAACACGTCAACATAACATGTATGCTCAGAACTCAACTGGCAAAGCGCTAGACGGAACTTTCCAGAAAACAATTTAAAATGCTAAGTTCACAGCAACCGTTATTTGTGCTGTGGATGACCAACGAGATGGATGATTACATGAATCACGAAAAGGCCGACATGCATCACATGTATGGGCATACGGGTAATGCATACCAAGCACAATGATTGCATTGAAAATTTTTTCTCTCATGATGCTTGTTAAGCCTGCGCCACAGTTGGCAGCTGCAATTTTGAGCAATTGCTGTGATGTAGGGTATGCATATTGGAAGTTGTTAGATAAAACATGTTCCTTAAATTCATCGTTATCCTGTCACGCCATATCTTTCCGTTTTGTCCATCACTTTAACGCCAGCCCACGGCATCTCCTCGGCTTTTATGGTGCACTGCCAGGACAACGAATCGACGAACAGCCAAGGGACTGCAAGGTCAATGGTCCATCCTGCTCTCCCTCGGCCGACGGGACAGTGAGTTTGCAGCTTTCAACCAGGATGGTTGCATGCAGGCGACTACGAGGCTCATCACCTTTGTGCCAGTGTGTTTGTGTAGTGTGCAGTTAGCGGCGTCCTGAGGGCTACACCTAGGATATCCTTGCTGGGCAACAACTCTGCTGCCTCCAACACTCCCACCGGTGACCTAACGACCCTGAGGACCGTTACCATCTTGTGTTCACAGCAGGCAATAGTGGGCTCTTCATTTTGAATATGTTAGCTTGTGCTCTTTCCCAACCACCTGTCATCAATCACCCCTGTATCCCATACCCACCAAGACAGTAGGCACCAATTTCATAATAGAGCACGTACTGCCCTCTAATGCTTCACCGGTTGAGTTCGGAATTATATGGTGATTTTTGCTTTTTAAGTTGTGTTATATTACCCCCTAACCTATGTACCATTTTGAAACATCATCCTGTATATATAATGCAGTAATGAAAAGAGCAAAGAAATAATTTTATCAACACTATGATTAGCTATTGATCACATAGAAAAATCATAACAAACCCTTTGTACAGAGCTCTCTGTAAGTCTGTACACATAGAAATAGAAATATAATAAGCCAGCTCCATAAATTATTTTAGGCCCAAGAGCTTAATATGTTGGCATACAAATTAAAATTTAATTTATACAAACCATACTACTGCAAAAAAAATTATAAATCATGGTCTATACTAGACTAGGGTTTTGAAATTCCCAGCTTTTTCTCAGTTTTCCTGGGCATGTCGCGTTCCAGCCAACTGACCCGCCAACAACACCGTTATATGCGCAGGTAAAATGCTCGTTTACTTTGCAATGTCTCACGTGAGTGAGGTCCGCTACAGCGTGGTACTTGCCGCATGTCACCTATTTTTCTGCTTGTTCATTAGAGATAGAGAGAGAGAGAGAGAGAGAGAGATTATACAATAATTTTTCAAAATTCTAAGTTTCTGAAATCTTATATTCATTCAATCACAGACAACTGCTTACTGGTGTTAAGTATAATTGCCACCAGTGCATATTCTACAGGTAATACCAGTAAACGGCGATTGCACAATGCTGCCGATACTATATTGTGCAAAGGCCATAATTCCGCACAAGCAGAGAGAGGGCTGTTTGTCCACCATTTGCCAAGGTCATGACCATGGACCATGGAAAAAAATATGGTTTTCTCCCATGAGGAAGTGGAAACACAGTTCGTTAAAAATTATGTGTCACTATGTGCAACAAGATGAGAAATAAATTCTTCTGGGGCCATAATATTTTTGGACGATGAGTGACAAAATTTATAAATACTTTGACATTAAAATCATTTACTTGATTACAAGCCAACAAAAATGGACATTGTACCTCCGCTCACTCGAAGTTTGGCACGACTCAGTGTTTATGCTTCCTGCGACAAAGAGAAGCGGTATAGTAGTTGCTTCTGGCACATATGATATTTGATATGAGCTTTACAGTAATGAGAATAGAAAAATACATTTACGCATTAATGCAAGACATGGCCACTTAGTCTTCAGTGTGGAAACATCACAACCTTCAATAGAACATGAAATATTACCTTTTTAGGTGAAATAATATTGTGAAAATATGTGAGAAGAATTTATTTTTATTTTTATTTTAATCAAGGCTTTTGTTTTCCTTTCCTCATTTTCAAATACAAATTTAGAACTTGAAAACCATGATGGGCTAGGTTCAGTGATAAACTTGTCTATCTGTGGCTTAATAAACAAAACTATGAATTTAAGTTATAATACTTTGCTTTTAAATTCTCCAGCATAGTAAAGTGTGACAGATACAGAACACCAACCAACATGTGGAGGTTGTAAGAGTGGATACAAGTAAAAAACAGGCTCATGTCAGTCACCTCAGCCATCTTTGTAATGACGATGTTTCATTTAAAAAAATCTGTTACAACTTTTTCGTAGAAAGCCATTTAACGACTATAATTAATATTACATACAAAAATGTGAGTTTAAATGCTTTTTTCGACCAGTGTAACTTTGCATGAACATTAACATGGCTAATTATCAGTCATTTTGAATTATCCTAGGCATCGCTCTACTTGATAAGCACAGATAATCTGGAGTTAACTGAATTGTTACATATCATCTGAATTATTAACAGATAAAGTTACATGTTTTATTGTATATTTAATATGATGTGAAAAACTGACTTCATTATTTCTTCATTGTACATTATCCAATACACAATTAGATGGATTATGATGTGAACAGCTGTAACTGATTTGTTAACTGATATAATATATAGGCCACTTACAGGCAGGATAATTCTGTTAATTGTTTGTACATTTTTGATCTGTTACATCATTTAAAGCTTCACTACATAAACAATACTATCAAGCGATGTAACAGTAGCTGGTGGCATTAATGACTCAAAATTATTAAAAATGAAGATGATTAAGCCTCCCGTACATTAAAAATGTTGAGCATCATCAAAAGAAAGTAAGAAGCAGTGCTCAACGATAATAGGACAACTGTGTCAGGGGAAGCGCCAGGAAACTATTTCAGGAAGGGTTACAGCACACAGAAAGAATGCATGTCAGAGATTGACCTTGGAATACGTGTTTTATCGCATAATCGTTGCTCATTTTATACTAACATCAAGTTTGAAAAGTAGGGGTGCAACGTTTATGTGAAAAAAAAATTTGTTAGGTAAAGTTAATCATAAAAACAAAACCCATTCATGGACAGTACGTATATTTAAAAAGCAGAGTATACGCCAAACAATCTAAATTAATAAGACATGCAACAAAAACCTTTCTTCAACTTTAAATAGAAAAACAAAATCTGTGACACTAAGGCGAGCCTGAACTAACGTGTAAGGTATAACTATCATCGTAGTAGACACGTACCACGAAAAAGTGCAAGCCATCAAATATAGTTAACTCGGCACTCGACAGAGAGCGCGCGTTGCATGCAAACGGCGAGATATCGATATTCGACTACGTGTGCGCGCTATATACGGCAAGCAACTTAACCAAACATAAATGATGCCAACTAGCGCTGGTTACATTTTTGTAAGTAGTACACCGCGATGACGCAAACAAACAGATAAAGGTTATAAAGCTTAGAAACATCTTTAAAAGAAAATTTACATATCAGACTACTTCGTATTTTCGTTAATTAAATAAGTAAGTGGTAATGTCCGAAAAAACTTTAGATTTCTACTTTAAAATAGATTGTTTTATACGGAAAAAATACCCACACAAAGCGCTCGGAATCTAATAGCGGGACCAAAAACATCATACGACGTTTATGCGAGAGGTTTTTTATCTAAATTTTGATGCCCTAAAATACAGGTGCGACGATTATGCGCATGCGACGATTATGTGATAAAAAAGGGTGTGTATATATATGCATATATATGTGTGCGTATGTATATATACATATTACATATATATGTATAAATATAGATAAACACACACACATATATATGTGTATGTGTATGTATATAAAATTGGTTATTTGTTCAAATTAATGGAAAAGTTGCTTAAACAACTTACTAGTCCCACAAATTGTAGCACAAGTAGTATGAAGATGTATCTACGAGTGTTCTAGGTTTATCCTGTGGCTAGATAAATTCAGAAAATTTCCTCAGCCTCTATTTATAGTTTGGTATTCTCCATGAGAAAAGACAAAGCCGCAAAGCGGTGGAATTAGAGTCTGGCTTCTTAGCATCACTATATTACATTAATCCACTACTATATGCCAATATCACAATACTTATGCTTGGAGGCTTTAATGATTGAGGATTGCTACACACTTTAACATAATACTAAAACAGAAATCCCAACACAGTTGGAATTGGTATATCCCTAAATAATTTATTTCTACCAGTCATCCAAGAAAATTTCAAATAAAACAGTTAAATTACATTCTAATGTAATGCCACCAGCTACAACCTTTAAAATTTTTTTTTACAATATCAATCACATACATTCCTCAAAATCAATAGTCATTACACTATTGGCATATTTCTTATTTGTATCTTAAAAAATACAATTCAAACTCATGGCTACAACATTCTAAAAAAAAATAGCAAACTGGTACAATTTTTTCAGCATTAGTGAAAAAATGGGTGGGAAGTTTACGCTAAAATATTAAATGGCTTATTATTAAATAAGGAATATTCCTTGAAAGGTCAAACTTTCGTTAACATTTAGAGGTTCACAAACCAGGTATAAAATTTACATGGTACATAGCATGTTAGGCAGTAAAAAAAACCTGCTTAAATAGTATTTACTAAATTTAAAAATGAGAACTTTCTGACAGAAAGTATTTAGCATATAATCACATAATGTTATCTATCATGACGATTGCACAGATACATTAATCCCTGCAGTTTTGTGATTGACACCAACAAAAACTGTTCCAAGAAAATATGGCAAGACTATAACCATTCCAACACAGACAGTACACAATGTAGAAACTAAACAGCGCCAGATTGACTAAGACTAAGTTAAGGCCTTACTATTGAACGACAAACCGGAAGTCCCTTGAAGGGGCATCATGCCGAGTTCCTCAGCGTAACACTCCATATCATCAATGTTGCAGCACTAGGTGCATCAGCTGAGAGCAGCTAGTGGAGCATCAGTAGTTGTGAACATCGTCGTCGCTCGCCTCCCCGGCCAGCCGCGGAGGGGCCCGGTGCGACAGCAGAGTTGAGCAGCTCGAAGTGCGAAGTCTGCACACACACACACATCAGCTCTAGGTATGTACTGATTCAAATGTGCATTAATTCTAATCAACTGATACAACTAAATCTCTGAAAAAATGCAAAATTTACAATATTAAAACGAATAGTTTATTGTTCATATTTGATTAAATTTCAAATACTCACACATCAAAATAAGAATATTTTATTGTATTCAAAGTATTGACTGTCGTCATATTTCCTGCCTGCCCGGACTGATTTTTTCCTACCTTGTATTCGTCGTAACAAAGTTTTGGCATCGGCTGCATCACAACATTGCATGCGACTCGGCTGGCGGTTGGCCGCAGACTGAGTGAACGAAGATGGAAACACGATGTGTATTGTGTGTTGATTTCAGAACGTACCACTAGCGCCAGGTGGCGGCTCTGCGAAGCTTGACCGCACGCCATGTTGGTGGGTGTGTGTAGACTGTTCTCAGCGCCGAAAGAGGGAGGGAGAGTGTTGGCTTTGAGAGTGAGTTTGGTCATGGGAAGGCGAGAGAGATGGCTGTGACTCTGCCAGGTTAAAGATAAGTGTTGTTTGCATTTGTACAATTGTTAATTTAATATTACAGTTTGAAACAATAATTGCTTACACATTTTGTAAATTCCTATCAAAAGTCTGAATGTTAAATGTTTAATCAAACTGTAAATCCCTATCTTTTCAAGGTTTTTAAAACCAAATTATTTCCTATAAAAATGTAGGTAAAGCAAAAAATCAAAGTAATAATTTAGTTATTTTTAAGAAAAAATATATCTCTACAAAGGTACATCAAAGTATGCAAATCATACCTGGTTAGCAAACCTTCCTTTTGGAAAATGTGAAATAATAATTTTTCTTTTTTTAATGTTGTGTGGTGCCAAGTTTGCGGCCACATTATATTGAAGTTAAGTCATTGTTATACAATATTAAAATGTATGAATGTGTACCCTGTAAAATTATATTAATGGGCCTGATATAATTAGCCATATTTTATTTCAACACTAGCTGATGTAACTGTACTTTGCTATGGAAGTCAACATGCAAAACCCTTTTGCAGAGCTTATTATATGTTCCTCTTCATGGGTATGCCACTTTCCTGCCTCAAATGAGAAAACAAAAAAAAACTAGATTAAATTTTGAAATAAACTTATGGAGTTATGACACAAACAAAAATTGTTAGAACTACGATTAACTGTCCAAGCAAACTCTTTTATTATTATAGATGTGAACCATGTATACAGTTAATTGCAGAAGGCTTAAGTTCAGATGGAAATGCATTAACAAGAAATATTTATTGCCACTGCACGAAACTAAGTCCAAATATTTGTGTAGATATGACTTTTAATATTAAAACTATCAAAAAAATTTAAAAAATTATGTTTCATGCACTTTTGTAATTGAAATTAAATCCTGGTATTTATGAATTTTTTTTTATATTTGTATTATAATTTTATTCAAACTTAAAAATATATTTGCACAGGTCTAGACACAAACTTATCAGAAAAAATTAATTTACATAGACATAACACGGGTCACGAATAATCTAACAGTTGTAAAACTACAATTAATGATCATATAGATTTTGGAAATAAAGGAAAATAAAATTAAAAAACACCCTTCCATTCTATGTTAATAACATAAAGAACTGAGGGAGTACCTTTTTATAAAAGAGTAATTTTTAATTCTTCCTGCATTGATTTCACATAGTGTTTTTTACACTTTCAGGTTTTACATCACTTTACTAGCAGTTTGATTATCTGCACATATAGGTACTCTGTCACATCTGATTAACTAAAGATAGAAAATCAGTAATCTGTATTTTCATATTGCCACACCCCTAACTAGAACACCCTAAAAATAAATTTCCTAGCCAAGTAAAAATTATATGAAAAAATAAACACAGCAAATTCCTTTTTAAATATACCTGAATGGGCAGAAATATTAATTTCTTATATAAGTGGAAATAATAACCAGAGTATCAAAACCTTTTGGTGACCAAAACAAAAGTTAGTAACAAGCTAAAGGTCATCAACAAGAGTAAAATCAGAATATCCACTGAAATACTATATATTTAATAATAATTATACTTATTATTAGACTATGAATATATGAATATATAATTGTGGTGCTATGACCTAAATCTTTAATATTTCAAAGACTTGAAACACTTGATATTAAGTACAGTACTACAGATTATGCAAGAATGTGTAAATACTGTAAACGTTCTGCTTTGGCATATCATACTCAACCTTCTAGTACCTACCAATCCAATTTAAATTTTTGCTGTTACTATAAACATTTTTTGCATTTAACATTTTTGTTATTCTGAAGAAAAAAATGAATTTGCAAGCAACAGGTTACAGATTATTTATTCTATAGGATTCAAACCTCGATCCTGTAACTATAAATAATTTAGTTAAATCTCCTTTCAATCATAAAATCTATTTCAAATAATGTTAAATTTATTCGAGCAACAAAAAAATATATATACATGATAATTAGCTACATTAAAACCCTGGTGGAAACTTAACTTTCATCTTGAATTATTTTGTACATGTTTTGTAACTTACTGCCAAAACTAAAGGTCACTGAAATTATTAAAATATTTTTTCTATGATTAAATATTAAAATAAATTCTTTAAAAATTTACTTGGTTAGGACAAAAGCAAAATACTGACACCTATTAAAAATAAATGTATTAGACTTAGTTGCTGTTAATTTAATCACAACTGTTTAGTAAAAAAATTTACCAAACTTTTACTTTATTTTCTATTAATGCATCTCATATAGTAAAACTAAAACTCAGAAAGTGGGTTTATGATGGTGCAACAAAAATTTGTTCAAGAATTCCACTGTGATACAAAAACAATTTTGGAATGTATGATCATATATAACTTAAAAATTGCTATGAAAAAATAATTTTATAACAAGATAAACATTTTCTTAATGTAACTATTCAACCCAAAATATTTAAATTGTTATTAAATAAAACTATGCTATTAATCTGCACAAAATACCTGCCAATACCAGAAAGCATCTTTTAATAGTTCAGCAAATTCTACTAAATTGTAGAGGTACTTTTTTCTTCTTCATAAAACATCTTAACTACACCAAAACTGTACAGCAAGGAAAAGTAATCCTTGTGTAAGAATGAATAAACTACCAAAGAATATTTGAATCGTAATATTATTTTCAGCAACCAATTCATACTTAATTTCTGTAATGTAGTTCTGCTGTACATCATGCACATATTCCTATCTGCATCCACTACCACATACAGCTTAGCATGCAGACATGATGACTCACAAGAATAGAGAGAGAGAGAATTAGGTGTTAGGAACCACCACCAAACCTCAAGAGGTGAGAGAGTTGCCAGGTCCAGTGTCAACACTGTAGGCAGAGAAATAAAGAACAAAACCATGTTACCACTCCATGAAAATTAATTAACTGGATTTCACTTCCTATTAATAACACATACATAGCACAAAACACATTTCAAGTACAATAAATATGTGGTAAATTATTCTGAATGATTAAGGATAAATTTTCTTTTTATATAAATTCTGTGTACGTGCAGGTACCAAATGTTACAAATCTAAAACAATATATTCTAAAACAGCTCATATTGTAATTAGTAATAATAAAACAAATACATATAGCAATCCTGGACATTTTCCAAAGAATCTAATGAATAGAAATTATGTTTAATAACTTGGAGGAAGAATTTATAAAAACAAATCCATAGTTATATCACATTGTAATACGCAATGACTTAAGGTGACGCGACCACCAAGATTCTAGTGGGCTACGAACCACTTGGATACAGACTTAGTTTACTTCAATTTAAGTCACACCTGTGAGCTGGGATCAAACCTGTGCCCCTTGCCAAATTACTCAAATTAATATGCATCTCATATAAGGCTTTCTTTTAGAGAAACAAAAAGTGAATTCAGGGTGCAACACAAAGTCGATGGGTGCCAGACTCATGTAAATACAGTGTTCAACTGTCTATATCATAATTATTGCATTACCGTGTTTTATCGCATAGTTGTGGCACATTTTATACTTAAAACAAGTTAAAAAATAAGGGGTGCGACGTTTATGTGAAAAAAGGATTTTTTTAGGTAAAGTTATTTATAAAAACAAAACGTATTCAAGGAAAGTATGTTAATTTAAAAAGTAGAGTATACAAAAGCATGCCAAACAATTTAAATTAATAAGTCATGCATCAAAAACATTTTGCTTAACTTTAAATAGAAAAACCAAAACTGTGACGCGAGCGTGAGTTGGAACGCATAACTATAGTTGTAGTACACACCACGAGAAAGCATGAGCTATAAAATGTAGTTAACTCGGCACTAGGCAGAGCACGCGCGTTGCTTACAATCGATGAGCTATCTGTATCGATATTCGACTATGTGCACATGCTCTATACAGGAACCAACATAACCAAACATGAATTATGCCAACTGGCGTTGGCTACATTTTTATAAGCAGTACACAACGGCGACGAAGACGAAAAGATAAAGGTTATAACTAAGCCTGTGCGAATATCAGTTTTTTAGTTCGAATAGAATTCGAATACGAATACCAAATTATTCTCGAATACGAATATTGAGTTTGAATAATTGGAATGAGAATTGAAATCCCATAAAACATGTTATATCACATCACATTACAATATGATAACAGGTACATATTTACTGATACAATGTATGTAGAATCAAAAAACTGACAGTACTTATAAAATTGGAGAACCTTAAAATTTTATTTAGTTCGTATTAAAAAGATTCTAGTCACATCACTACATATCAGCTAATTTAAATTTTTGTGGAGAAACACAAGCTGCTCTACATTTTCGGGAAGTAGACTCTCTCTTCTACACGTCACAATGTTGCCAGCTGTTGAGAAAAGTCTCTCACTGCACACTTGTGTGGCAGGTATAGGCAAGTACTTTCTTGCTACCACAGCTATGTTTCGGAAACAAGTGCGCCCCTTCTCTGACCAGAAACTGAAAGGCTGAGCTGCTGTTGAAGGTTTCACGTAGGCCCACAGAGATGACTTCTTAATAGACATTTCACTTGTAGCCTCACTTGTCTCAGTTATAGTTTCAGCTACTGTGTTCAGCTTACATACCACCCTGCACAAATTTTCAACCCATATTTTTTTTTTTCATCCTCAATTATGGATCAAACATCATAGAAAACACATTTACTTCACAATCTTGGTACACCATGTAACATGATCGCAAGCTTTTAGTAAGTTCTTGGCAAGAGTTTTATTTTTGACGTGCGGGACAGGATAATTGCCTGAGCTGTCCCTACGCGAGGAATTTGGGAAGGGTGGGAAGGATATGAAGGGGTGGGAAGGGGGTGGTTTCCGCCTGCATCTGGTCGTTTACTGTGTATTATCCTATTGAAAAACATTGACGTAGCATGTTAGGCTTTTGGAGTCTTTGCTGTGAGTATGCGGCCAGATGTTTACCACATGGTCTGTAAAATTTTCTTTCTCTTCGCCGTCACATTCGGAACGAAATTACAGTGCCGACAAACCATTTTTCACGCTCTAATCTGAAAACTGTCACCTATAACACCCCGGTTGTGTGGATTTTACAGACACGTATTTATCTTTATCAGTATGCTGACAGTTAAAATCTTTTTAAACGACCTGACGACATTCTTCTACATAAAATACGTTATTTATCGCTCCGAATTACTGCGTTCAAACGGGCTTTACGTGGCCAGATGTAGTGGAATAACTCCACATACATAACTCTAAAACATTACGAAAATCCCGCGGAACTTTTGCCCCCGCCCAACGAGAGAAACCTCAGTGATCCCGAAATGTTTCCCTGTTTCAGTGATCCCGCTCAGCCTTTTTCATAAATGACTGAATATTCGTTTTTTCGAAGTGTTAGTATTCAAAATAGAATCGAATACGAATAATAAACTATTCGTTTTGATATTCCAAAATTCGAATATTCGCACAGGCCTAGTTATAACGTTTGAAAACATCTTTAAAATAAAATTTACCGATCAGATAACTTCGTATTTCTGTTAATTAAATAACTAAGCAGTAATATCAAAACAAATATTATATTTCATCTTTAAAATACATTTTTTTATACGGGTAAACTACCCACACAAAGCGCTCGGAATATAAATAATCATGTGACGTTTATGCGAGAAATTTTTTCCTCTAAATTTTGATGTACTAAAATAACGGTGCGACGATTAAACGCGTGCGACGATTATGCGATAAAACACGCTAAACTAGAGCTGTGTGAATCGGCAGAAGACTACTTTGCCGATATTTAGTTGACTCTGCATTTCCGCTGACTCACAATCCGCTTGTTAATTTTCCGTTGATCTTACTAAAAAATGAATATATCTGCCATAACCTAAAAATCCATGAGTACCCTTATCACAAAACAATTCAATAAACAGCATATTTTTCAATTCCTACTTGAAAACAGAATATTATTTGTATTCTTTTCATCACACCCACTAGAAATGAGAAAATATAAACATCAACAACCATGGACTACAAGACCAAAAAACATTGACATTCCATTGAGATAGGATATAAAAGAAGTAAACGTCATAGTTTTAAAGGCGTATAAATCAATACTGACAAACAATCTAACACCATGTGATACTGTAGTTGCTTACTTGCTATGTATATCTGTAACCAAAAAGACAATGTGACTCAAAAACATTTAAAAAACCATAAATAATAACTTTAAGCTACGGCCACATAGGGCACTATGCTCACTATGTTTGCTATGTGAGCACAATATAGCCAGCTGCATATTAGGTGTCACTGGCCACATAAAACTGTGTTCGCTATCTTCACCATGTTGGTGATTCTAGCGACGTTGTCGGGTGTTTGGTTCTCTGCTAATTTTCTAAACATCACTGACTTTGTGCATACACAATTAATTGTACCATACTTTTGTGTTTACTTTTTATGAAGTTTAATTTTCCTCAGTATTGTGGTTTAAATAGTCATGTCTATGGCAAAGTTCATTTAAGGATTACGAAAATATTCATGTTTATAGAATAAATCAATAGAAGAACATATAAGGCAAAATTTGCAGGACAATGCCTGGGATTTGATTTAAAAGGAATGCTGTCAAAGTGAGTTCTATTTATTCTGAAATGATCCATAAATTAGGTTTCGTCCTCACAAGCAAGTGCTTCATCAAATAATGAAATTGTTCAAATTCTTTTGTTTCTAGATTAACTTCATTAACACATTTCTTTTTAAGTTTACAATCTGTAAGAGC
Source organism: Bacillus rossius redtenbacheri (assembly GCF_032445375.1). Lineage (NCBI taxonomy): Eukaryota > Metazoa > Arthropoda > Insecta > Phasmatodea > Bacillidae > Bacillus > Bacillus rossius. Next base: position 137,827,192 of record NC_086330.1, on the reverse strand, counting down.
CATCAGTATATTATCATCGTCGGAATCATCACTCCAATCCCACAGCATGCGTCTCTCCAACATCGCGAACAGACTGATCTGTCTGGCCACCTGGCGCAGCGAACATAGCGAACATAGCAAACATCGCTAACATAGCGTAGCTTTGTGTGTGGCCTCTGCTTAAGATTCCAGAAGAAATTTGCCGAAATTCTGTTTATAATATTGCTGAACTAAAATACAATTTACCTGGCTAACGAAAACTAGTAAATAACTTTCTTTTTTTTAATATCTAAATATGAGCACATTTAATCACTTATTTGGGAATAAGGCATTAAAAAAAAAATTAATGTTTTTGGTGAAATAGATTGAAATAGTTTTAACAGTATTTTGCAGTTCTCAAAAATTTTGTGGATCAATATGTAGAGTAGTAAGTTATGGAAAATAAGATGAATAGGAACTGAAATGAAAGGTTGATTGGTTAGGTTAAATTAGATTAGCTGCACAATTTAAAAAAATATATATTTTTATTAATTGAAATATTCTAACAAACATATTCTACATGATTATTGTAGCTGACTTAACCCAACCAACCTTTCACTTTCATACTATTTGTCTAGTTTTCCAAAAGTTGTTACACAATGTAAAACAAAATTTTTAGTGGGATTATAATTCTCATTCTTACTATTCAAATTCAATATTCATATTCACAAATAATTTGGCATTTAATTTGGATTTTATTCAAAATAAAAAATTTATATTCACATAGGTTTATAAATAATTTATTTACAACAGAAATTATGTATTTCTGATGCAAAGTACCTATGTGTACCTAGACCTAGTACTATTGTTCCATCTGAGAGACTTTTCAGCAAAACGTGGAATTTTTTATGGCACTAAAAGATGTTAATGTAATCGGTGATAGTTTAGTTAAATGTTTTCTATAGTGAGCCAATGTATGGCTATGTAAATTGTGGTAAAAAGTTTATTGTAAAATGGTTAATGAAAGCAAACATTAGGCAAGCACACACTTGTTTTTCTATTTATATTACTGCTGATTTAAAAAAAAAATCCCATTCAATACATAACAGGTTATCTTTTTTTTTTAAATTAACTTTTGTACACTCAACTAAAATACACGTGCATTTTCATTGCATTCTTTTCTAATAATGACAGACTTAGGGTAATTTAGTATATTTATATAAAATTTCTAACCAAAATGTGTTATGCCCCACGTATAGATTTGGAATCGATGAATCAGCAACAGTTGAATTGGCGTAATTGCACATATGCAAGATTTTGTGAATCAATACAGCTCTATTATTTATTATGGCAACTGAATATTGAGTACTCGGTATCAGGTACATGCTGTGCTTCTCAAATTAATACTGAGGATTGAGAAAAGCTGGTGGTGACAACAGCCATGAAACTGCTGAGTAGTGCTAGAGGAGTAGAGTTGAACCATCTACCTGGTTTGCAGGTGTTCCAACTGCACCTGCAAGCTCTCTACGTGCTCCTGCAGTTCGTCATTCGTCCTCTGGAGTTTCCTGCAAACCCCACACTCACATTCACTACCAATCAGGGATGGTCCAATCAAAGCCTCAAATACCATCACATCTATAGTACATATTTGAAAGACTTGATATCCAAGGAAAAAAATTCAAAATAAAATGGCTGGGGAATGGAAATTCAAATATTAAGAGTAAATCCCTTAGATAATATTGTGTAAAGTAGACATCTGCGAATTGTGATTTTTCAATTCAAATCAAATTCAAATCAAATTTCAAAAAAATTCATGAGTCTCAAATTTTTTTCTAATCGAATTTGAGAATATTTATTAAAATAACATAGATCGTTAAAAAAATTTAACATTCCACCTTAGAAAAACTTGTCACATAATTCACAGTTTAAATCAAGTAACTAAAATTAAAGTGAGACTATATTGAAGCACAACCAGATTCTCAAAAATTTAAAAAAAAAAAAATTAAAAATTATATGTCTGTAGCACTAACATAAATCACTTCGCAAATCATTTCAAATTGTCATGGAGAAAGGTGAGTTTATCGACATGGTGCGGCAACAACAATTATCTGCGGCTGGTAACTATGTTGCCTGTTGTAGAGAAAACTCTCTCACTTGCCACCTTATTTAGCATGTTTGACTTTCAAGGATAAAAATATTAATAAAAATATCACAGCATAAGGAAGTGGTACAAAAAAAAATAACAAATTTACCGTTTTTATCGCTTAAGCATTGCACAATTTATTCTAAAATCAAGTTTATAATTACGGGTGAGACCGTGGGTTCACTCTTAGCTGAGTTTTGAAATAAACAAAACACCGTCGTATTACTACGCCGCATCAGCAAATGATAGGCTGAATTCATCTTGCGCACCAAGAACTAGTTGCAACACACACACTTCAGTACAGTCGATGCTAATAAAATAATGAAGAAGTAATATAACAGGAAGCACCGTAGCACTTTGTTCAGCGTAGGTGGTTCATTTGCGAAGAAAAAACTATGCACATTACGCCTAATAGCCGTCTTCACAAAATCATCACAAATTTTGATAACAGGATACTCAAGTTTCCTTTTCTTCCCGGGAGTTGTTAATGTCCCAGTGTCCTGTAATTCTTTCCTTGCACGAAGCACACTGCTCTTCGAAACACCCGTAAATTCCGCAGTTAACCTCGTGATATCGTTCACACGACAATCTGGATATTTGTCGCAAAATGTTTTAAAAACATTCAACACAATAGTTTTCTGTGCACTTTTCAAAGGCTTTCCCGTTCTGTGCTTTACAAAACTCGGTCCGGTGTCAGCCATAACAAACCGTGCGCGCGCGAATCCGAAATACAACTGTTGCGCTGGGCATCAACTGTACACTACACACGGCGTCTGCTAACATAATTGTAAGTAAATACTTGCTGACACATTAAACTGTATTGGATTTTAATAGTGAAACGCTATAATGCTATATAACAATTATTATAAAAAAAGGCAGTGTAAAAATACTTACAAATGGTACGTAACCAAGGGACTATTTCTTGCGCACGAATAATGTGCACGGCAGCTGGCAGCCAATGAAAATGTTTGTTTACAAGAGGCTTTGTTTATTCCAAAACTCAGGTAAACGTGAACGGAGAATAATATTATGCAAAAAAAAAATGTAAAGTAATCTATAAAAACAAAACCTATTCAAAGAAAGTACGTTTATTTAAAAAGTAGACTGCGAAAGCACGCCAAATAATTTAAATTAATGAGTGAAGCAATAAAACCATTTTATTCAACGCAAAAGAAAAGAAACACGTAACAAGAACGTGATTTGTAACTATACGCATAACGATTGTGCGGGTTAACTCGGTTCCTGACAGAGCGCGCGCGTGCATGCAGTCTGCGAGCTATCAATATCAATTTTTGACTACGTGCGCGCGCTGTATACAGGAATACAGAAATCAACACAACCAAACTGGCGCTGCTTACGTTTTTATAAGCTGTATAAAACGACTCCCGAGACGTTAAAGATGAAGTTTATAACTTTTAAAAACGTCTTTAAAACACGATTTACACATCAGATTACTTCATAATAGGATTGATTAATTAATTTAGTAAGCAGTTTTATCAGAACGAACGGCATAAACTGCGTAAAGCAATAGGCGCGTTGTAAACAACGGGAATTTATTGCATTACATCAAATGAGGTTAAAACCTTAAAACGGTACAGAAATAAAATGGTTCAAATAACGTGAAAACGTAAATAACGGTAACGTAAATAAGGGGTTTCGCTGAATAATTTTTTTGTAAGTGGAAGATCTAATCGTCCATTTACATTTCTTTTAAAAATGGGGGAGGGGGATGTCCTATATTAGTGTATCCGGGCCAGATTTTGCAAGTCAAATTATTGTAAAATGAATTCGATTCGAATTGACGAATCGAATATCAAAAAATTCAAACTCGAATTCGGAAATTTCGAATATTCGCAGAACCCTAGTGTAAAGTAGAAAAAATTTCTCATTTTAGCTACTAGAATGCATGGAAGTCTAGTTTTTAATCTTCAGGAATAAAAACAATTATATTTCCATTGTGAAACACTGTTAAAATTTTTCTGTTTCCACACTAATTTTCCTCATTTTTTAATTAAGCAGAGACAGACATAGCTTCGATGAGATGTGGATGACCGGAAGGGTTACGGGCGATACGGAATACCTCCCCGTTGAACGAGTAGTTCAGGAGGTTTAACAGCCTCCATGGCTCCCCCCGTAGGATCTGCACTGTTCTCACGACTCACCTGATGCTGTTGGAGGCGCCGTCAACCTCGTCCTCGGCTGCGGCCAGCTCCTTCTTGAGCTCCTCGACGCGCCCGCGCAGTCGCTTCACCTCCGCCTCGTACTGCTCTGCGCGCCGCACCGCGTGCGCCAACTCCGTGGACTTGTCCTGCAGCACTTTCTTCAACTTGGCGTGCGAGTGCCGCAGGTCCGACAGCTCCTGCCAGGGGGGAACGCGACGCCGCTCTCAGCCCAACACACTCGCACGGTGTCCGCATTCCCGAAGGTCAGACAAATTGAAAATTTACTCGTGTAGTGCCCGCTGTTTGGCAATTACACTACAGGGATTTCAAACCTGATTGTCTGCCCAATTACTGTCCAACTACAGTAAACTCTCGCCAGTCCGTGGCCCGAGAATCCGAAGTTCTCAGAAATCCGGGGTATTTCCGAAGTGACATGATCGTTACTGTTTAGATGTATGTATCACTATTCTCAGTGGATGATAAGAGCGACGCTCACTGATATTTATAGCGCGGTAAAAGGCTCTGAACTGGCGCGCAGTCATCTCGTTCCCGTCAGATAACTGTGAAATTTGAGCGGTGACCGTAACATTATATGGCGGGAAAATAAAGATAAAGGTGTAATGCCTTTTCCTCTGGTGCTTTCAAGAAATTTTTTAACGGTTTTTTACACCTAAAACTTCAAAACCATGCCTTTTAGCCATTTTAACTCCTCTTAATCCGATATAAAAAAAACAGTTGGGCATTAGCAAATTCTTAAATGCTTTTCGTAAACAGACTCCAGTCGGATATTTAGAGTAGGTTGGAAATCGCGTAGGTTTTCCTGAAGCTCTGGGCACCGTGTGTCAGTGTGTGAAACATGTTGCCAGTGACAAGTTTCCTAGCTGTGCGCGGCACACGACTGTAGTTGTCATGCGTCACACGCCGGGAATGCTGGCCGGAGGGAAGGTGAGTATAGTTCATTTGCGGTAAAAATAAATACTCTAACCGCCCTGCTAAATTTTTCCATTAAAGAAATTTTGAAGTTTCAGAGATTTTCCAGCAGAAATAATGTTCTGTAACTAACAAACAAATTGTATCAAAAAATTAACGGTAAATGGCTGCCGTGGGGGGCCTTAAAAAAATGTTCATTTTACCGGGAATGGTCTATACAACCTGGCTTTCGTCGCATGCAGTGTGGAGTAGGGGAGGAAGGATGTTGACAGTTTCACACGCAGAAAATGGCTAGAGGGCTGGAGAGAGGGAGAGAGATGGTTTGTTGTCTGGGAGGGAGAGGTAAGCCGTATGACGTCATGCATCCGCTGCCTTTGCAGCCGCCAGCCTGTCTAGACGAGATTCTCGCACTCCCACTTACGTCGCACAAGCTACTGCTGCCGTGTTTTTAAACGGACTGTCCAATTTTTTTTCTCTTCTTATACGAACATTAGTAAGTGCACTATAAACCAACACAAAATATATGCTGCATGTTAAATAATAGCTTTGTATAAGCTTTTATTGTGAGTTTTACCATTTTTTCCCCGATTATTTTTGTTTTGTGCCAAAATTTCAGATTTTTTGATGGTTCTAGTGTACAATTAACTAATGATTTTTTTTTATTCCTCCCGTTTCTCTTTAGTTTAACTGGACTGGCCGTGTGTCTGTGAGGGAGTGGCCTTGAGTCTCTTGCCAGCTACGTATCGCTTCTCTCTCCCGCCCCTCCTAAATTCACTTCCCCTTATCAAGGGGCTTCCCGTTTCAGCGCACGCCACATTGCTACGCCTAGCTCTTTCACATCAAAGTGCGACTTCGGGTGCCATTAATTTAATTTAAGATGACTTTAAATTACTTTTTACACAATTTACTACCAACTTGAACAAATGGGTGTGTTAAATTTAATCAGGCCAGGCTGTAAATTTTCAGGAAAAAAAATTTCTCGGGTGCTTCATTTACTATGAATGGACTATACTGGTATTGCTTACGTACCATTATGTTAACTTCTCAAGTGTCTTGTTTATTATGACGTCCTGTGGTAGTATTACATGTTCATTGACTACCATCTTATCTTTTAGAATTTTTTTTTTGTATTTTAATGAAAATTTTTCAAAAATCCGAAGTTTTCAAAAATCCGAAGGTCATAAATCCCCGACACCCACGGATTTGCGAGAGTTTACTGTACTACTTTCTTGATATTTCCAAACTAGTCATTTTCTTCAAAACTGCATTGCTATTGGTGGTTTGAGAGCAGTCACAGCTTACTGAGAGCTGTTCTGCCTTCGGGTGGTATGGAAGCAATCACACTTTTCCGAACTCCTATATCTGCCACATCGGCTGGAATGCTAGTCACGTCACACACAAGAGTGTGACAGATGATCTCGCTATTCTTACCACTGATACTTTGTGTGATGAATCACTGCGATTTTTTGATAACTGCTGCTAAATCACAGGTCGTGATTTTACGACCCATCTCTAGTTAGCATGGACCAGTTTTGTTTTACATGGGTATTTCAATTTTCCCCCAACATCAATAGTCCATTCTCATCTTTTATCACCTTCCATTTAGACTAAATTCATGAATTTATTCCAGCATCAGCACAGCTGCATGTGTCAGATGAATTGTACCAGTGTGTGTTTATAACTACAATAACAAATTAACAAAATATCTGAAAGTTCTGTCTTCCTGCCTATTTTTTATTATTCTCTCAGGCGTTCAAGTAAAAATAAGAACTTTTTTTATACTTTTTAAGGAGAAAGTAAAAAGTAAAAATTACAACTTTTTTATACTTTTTTTTAAGGGTAAAGAATAATTTTATACAATGTTAGACAGAGTAAAATAAAAATAAATTCTGTATGATGGTCATGTAATTGAGGTCAAAATTATGTGTAAAAAACACAAAAAAGAGATCACATGTTGACACAATCATGTGTCGCTCAAGTTAGACAAAATTCTATAATTTCTTCTAAATTACGTTAAACAGTTAGAAACATGATTTGATGTAAGCTTTTGGACATTCTTACGCCATTGCTAAGCACATGTATGTCTGTAGAAGAAAACTACAAAAAACCTAAAAGACAAAAGCACAAATTAAGCAAAAAATTGCTGTTGTCAACAGGATATAAATAACACATAATATTCCATAAAAGGAATATGGTCAACAAACAAAGAAAAATGGACTAAGAGAACAAAAAAAAACCCACAAATGATGACAACACAAAAATATTGAACCATACGCGTCTCTGCCTGAGGACGGGAGCATGTAGCAGTTCCCAAAACGTCGCTTGTTTCTGTTTTGGAAAACTACTGAGTTTGTTTCGTCTTTTCGTTTTGTCGTGTTTTTGTCTCGTTTCAACTGTTGTGCTGAATTTGTTTGGGTTCAATATTTTTGTGCTGTCATCATTTGTGGGGGGTTTTTTCGTTCTCTTCTGTTTTGGAAAACTATTGTGTTTGTTTCGTTTTGTGTTGTGTTTTTGTCTCTTTTCAACTGTTATGCTGAATTGTTTTTTGTTCAATATTTTTGTGCTGTCATCATTTGTGGGGGTTTTTTCGTTCTCTTTTTCTTTGTTTGTTGACCATATTCCTGTTATGGAATATTATGTGGTGTTATATCCTGTTGACAACAGCAATTTTTTTTTTCTTAATTTGTGTTTTTTGTCTTTTGGGTTTTTTGTAGTTTTCTTCTACAGACATACATGTGCTTAGCAATGGCATATGTCCAAAAGCTTACATCAAGTCATGCACTACCATTGCACAAATCTTTCAAAGATAATAGTTAGAAACATAGAAAGTGACACTGAATGCTAAAAACTAACTTGGTCAAGTTCAAAACAAAATAACAATATCCTTTGCAATGATATTTAAGTTAACAAAAAAAAATCAATACCAGCAGCCTAATTTCTTTTGTACCCATGTTCACTATATAATAACACACATATTATTGATTATAGCACAATATTTACAACACATGAATTTTCTGGAGTCAATAAAGTCACAGCTGCCTCAGCTAGGTAAGATTGAAGAACAAACAAAATAATGAGACTCCTATCTACTATGGTATCCTCTAGGTGTATACTGAGATAGTAGCACATAAAGTTATTGTTTAAAATAGTGGCAAGATAAAAATATATAGCAAATAATAATTCAAATGTAATAATCAGAATTATCATATTTACTATAAGAATTTGAAATCACTAATCAGGATGCTAATACGTAGTTGACAAATACATGAAAATTTTCATACATAATTTACCCTTTACATTCCATTTTGTTTATAGATCATGGAGTATAAAACCTACAAATAGTACCTTTAGTAGTACGTGTTCATCTGTTTATCATACAAATGTGTCGTAGTACAATAATCAACAATCCTCTATCTATTTTCCACAGTACAACTGAAGTTCAATGAGTTTCTTTATGGCTCTTGATATAACTATTCACTATACAATTAAAATAGTTCATTACAAAATAGTTCATTTCGATACCATACAAATGGATATCACAGTAGTAACCAATTCAAGTCTGTCGGCCAATTGAAAATCATTTCATACGAAGGATCACTTAGCACATCACTGTGATAAGAATATTTCACTCTGACATCCCATTGCACAATTATTATATAAAATCAATATTCAAGACGTTGGTCTAAATTATAATTCTTTGTTTAATGCGAACTATCAAAACATATTTCTGCTTTCAATTATGTAAGCTGCACAATGCCAATTTTAAAAATAAATTTGGCATAACAGAGTATGCGCCAGAAGTCGTGCGAACTGTCAGTGCACATGTGAGGAGCATGAGAAATAATCAGGATGGAAGGGAAAGCAGGGGAAGGGAATGCAATCACTAGGGCACGGCCTAGGTAATTAAAAAATTTCCTTAAGTGCTGCATTTTTCTTCAAGTGTCATATCAGTTCAAAAAATGTTATGATGTAGTACTTGACAAGTGATACTTATACGTAGTCACATGCAGGGTGTCATTACAATGATTGATGTTTTTAGAATAGTTGATGTGTAACTGGGTCATGCTGAATGTGCACTATTTGGTTCCTTAAAGCTCGGTATCAAACACATGTTGATTTTTTTAATTTTTTTTGTCATAATTTTTTTAAGGGCTATTTCTAAAATTTTAACTCCATAATTCCCTTGCATTTGTTTTTCTGCCAAAAATATTTTCAACATATATTCACTTAGTGTAATATCATAGGTGTAAAAAGTAGAGTTGTTCCGATACCATATTTTCCGATACCGATACCGATACCGATACCCCGATACCATTGCCGATACCCCGATACCAGTGTTTTTTTTTATTATTTTATATTTTTACATGCCAATACTGTTGTGCAGTAATGTAAAAAAAATAAAAAAATCAATGAAAATTTAAAAAAAAAATTTATTTTTACTACACTATTAAAAATAACAAACTAATAATTGAAATACCGTATTTACTCGAATATATTTTTTCCCAAAATTTTTATCTCAAAACATTGGGGGGGCTTTAAAATCGAGTCTGTCAAAAATAATGTAAAAAACTTTAATAATGATTTCATTTCTTTTCAAACAGTACCAAATCATAAAGAATTACCAAAACAAGTGCTATGCTACTTATTACAGCCTCGGTATTTGTGCTAAAAGTAAAAATGTGGTGGCGGTTGCTTCTACGATGTAGTGGTGCGCGCTAAGCTCGTCCGGTCAGGCTGGCGGCAGCGGTGGCGGCATGACGTCATATGGCTTACCTCTCCCTCCCGTGGTGACATTCTTCAAGGCTCAACCCTCCCAGAAAAACAGACCATCATGTCTCTCTCCCTCCCTCCCACTCCAACTCACATTCCAACATTTCCCCCCTTCATGAGACGTCAACACGTCAACACCCACTTGCCCTCCTCCCAAGCTACTGCGTGTGACAAAAGCCAGACTTTATAGTCCATTCCCGGTAAAAATTAATATTTTTAAGGCTCACGCGACAGCCATTTACCGTCAGTAAATTCTGTATAAGTCACTATGATACACTTTGTTTTTTTAGTCACACAGCAGTATTTATGCTGGGAAATCACAGAATCTTTGAAAGAATGGAAAGATTTAGCAGGGCCATAAAATTATTTATTTTACCGCAAATGAACTATACTCACCCTTCCTTCCTCACAACATTTCCGGCACCTGACGCATAGCAACGTAGATTAACTTATACAGCTGATAGGGGGAAACACATAGAAATGCAAGGACTGGAATTCTTACAGCTTGAGTGTCTGCCTAAGCTACATTATTTTATTTATTTTATTGTTGAGAAAATGTGAAATACCTTAATGTGCATGAGCACATCTTTTTTTATTAATTTAAAATTGAATATATTGTAAGCTATTATGTAGCAATCTTGAACAGCCTTTTCAATTTATTTGTAACTGACTGTCTCCGCGCTTCCTTCCCATCCTGTTTCAAATGCTTGGTAAGATTTGATGTCGTGAAACTACTTTTATCCTTACCACCCCGAGACACGATTTTACCACAGTGGTCTCCGTGCAGATGCGACATGTCGAAACTTGTATGAGTCAGCATTACCGTACCTGGTGATATTATCGTTGGTGTGTCGTAGTAGTCGTTTATGTTTGTTATTACTGCTGTGTTGTGCAGCGCGAGCGCCAGACGAGCAGGCTATAAAGATAAGATAACGATAACATGACGTATTCACTGCCGGCAATGGTCTATTAGTAAGCAAACATAGCTGCCGTTTTATTTCTTTGAAAAATATTGCTGATAATGTATTGATAATGCTTAAAAGGCCGTTTTTATTTTTTTTTGTAACCCGATACTAATGTATCGGCCCGATACCATGCCCGATACAAGTACATTAAAAAAAAGTTAAGTATCGGCCGATACAGATACTAAGTATCGGTATCGGAACAACGCTAGTAAAAAGGTGGGCAAGTGATAATTAAGAAGAGTTGATCGCCTTTTTACACTATGACATTGTTGAACAACTTCTGTCCCTACCCAAGGGCATGGAGGTCAGGCAGGCAGCCTTCTTTCATGCTGCCCTGCCACAGGGCAGTTAGGCGGCGGTGGGCTGGGATTCTTCGGGTCCGGCCCTCTGAGCTTGGGCCACAGCCCTGTTATGGGTCTTTTCGTGGACATGGTTTCCCTCCTTTGCCAGCCAGGCCAATTGGGCTACCTGTCACTTCACTCATCGCCCCCCTTTCTTGCATTATGGTAGGGCATGAGTGACTGTTGGTGCCATGCCGAGTGCCGACCAGGCTCGCGGAGCTAAGGTGTATAGTAGGGGTCGTTCCTGACCGACCGATCCATCTTCTATGAGGTGACGTTTTCCCAGTAGGCCAATTTTGCGGGGTACTCCAGCCACTGTTAAACCACCCCTGTGTCAGCTAGGAAAGAGACAGGCTGCAAGGGTCGAACCCAGGTCACCGAGCCATATTCCCTGACATTTCCCTCAGGATCGGTGGGGTGCCTGCGAAGATCCAGATGGGTGAAAGACGAGCTGACCATAGAGAGAGAGAAAGATACGTTCCTTAGTGAACAAAAAGAAGATGAGTGGTTGTCCACAGGGGGTTTATTGTAATACGATAAACAAAACTTGCCCCCTGGCTGGCTTGAAACATACACCTTACATCATCCAAAACTACCCTAGCGTTAGACCATTGGCATCTGGATGGCTATTGGCAGAGGCGGCCAAAGGTGGCTGCTGACAAGCTGGTGCGGGCAAAGAGAACGTGGGAGGCTCTGTACGGCTCTCGGCCCTAGGACAACTGGTTGTTTACTGCTTGGGCGCTGCCTTTTATACCGTCATGGCCACAGGGAAGATGCGTAGGGCGAGCGCGGGGGAGGGACTAAAGTGTTCAGCGGAGGTCGGCGCTCCTCGGCTCTCCAAGGCACTGGAGGAGTGGCAAAAAGCTTGTTAGGTGGCTGATTGCCGGCCTCCAGGCGCCGGCAAGATCCCGTGTGCACATAGGGCATGGAGGAGGAGAAAATGACGTTGGTGCCCTTTGATTGTGAAGCAGGCATGCAACAATATTACACGAAGTAAATATCTTTTGAAAAAAAATTATGGCAAAACAACAAATACAAAGTAGGTTTTTGGTTAAAGTTTTAAAAAATAACCCTTGAATAAAAGTAATGTCAAAAAAAAATAACAAGACATGCGAGACCATGCCTTTTTTTATATATTTTATTATTTTTTATTCTTTTTGTTATTGTTTATTTCAGGACTTTTTTGTGACTTTCATGATCTGTAGACACTCTGCTATAGTGCTCTCCCTATTTTTTGATTCTACTGGTCTGTTCCAAGCAACGCTTTTCCACCAAACTCTGGTGTTCAACTCGATGGATGTTTGACGTGCACTACACCTATTTAATATATATATATATATATATATATATATATATATATATATATATATATACATATATATATATATATATATATATATTTAACTTACTGCACACTATGTATATTGGGTACACACCAGGAACCGCGGATAATTGGCACTGGGACAGGGTTGCCCAACCTTGTTCCTGTCGACCAGCTCCTGCTGCAGCTGGCGCAGGTCGGCGTCCGACGTGGAGAGTGGGCGCCCCTTCCTCTCGAGCCTCTCCTGCAGGTCGCGCAGCTCCGCTCGCAGCTTCTTGTTGTCACGCTCCAACGCCAGCTTCTCCGTCTCCAGCCGCTCCCGCTTGCCCCACTCCGCAGCGTTCTCCGCCTGCAGCCTCTCCAGCTGCCAGGGAGGGAGGGGATCACTCAACTATACAGCCACTGCTGTCAACGTCAGTAATAACATTCAAGCATGCAATAAAACATGCATAAAATGAACACAGTATACGCCAAATACTAGACTTTAAAAAATAACTCCTTTACAGTAACAAACCCATCCATTACATGTTTTAAAAACTACATAGTGTCTTGGTAGGTTGCTGTGTCACTTGTGTATGGTGTGGTGTCATGTCACCTTCCTTACCTTTCATTTTATTTTGTCTTACTACCGTTGTAAGACTCTATATGAACATATAAAGATATGACACAACGCTACTGGTTTTACTAAACTATATTTTACCAGCACAAAACACCTGGACCATAACAAATATACAAAGTGTATTTTGGTCAGGGACAGGAAAGTTACTTTTAAAACGTAACTCAGTTACAGTTACAAATACTCCATTGGAAATGTAACCCTGTTACAACTACAAGTTACACTACTGAAAATAAACCAGTTACAGTTCTGAGAAAAGTAACTGTAAGTTACTTTAACAGTTACTTTGTGAAAAACTAAAAATGTGATACGTAGGTAATATTGTTATATGTAATTAAAAGCTAATAAAACATATTGTGTTTACTAAAGATGTATGTTTATTTAAACTGAAATTTTTTAAATAGGTCTTAAATTACATTGAGTCACACTACAAAATTGTTTGCAGCACCATACAACAAGAACTTCACAATAACGTTACATATTTTCATCACTCGACCGAACTTCGAATAAAATAGAATATGAAGGCCACTGCAACGAAAATTCTGGACTGCTTTCTCGGCTTCTCGCTTCATTAGATTCTGTCATTGCTTTTGCGCATGTGCACAGGTAGGTTAATTAATTAATCAGCACAGTAGTAAACCCGCATGTCGCAAATATTAAATAAATGACAATCAAAATACGAGCGCAGGCTAGCCAACAGCAGTTTTACAAGTACAAGCAATACCATCGCAAATAATATGCTTGTCGGGATTTTCGTTCTGGGATTGAAAAAATCAACAAATCGTTGTTCATTCAATAAGAAATACATTTAAAAAATGTAACGCAAGAAGTAACGACAATTATCGTTTCTTTAAGGCAGAAAAATGTAATTCAGTTACAGTTACAGTTACTGAAAACTTAATATATTGCGTTACCACGATCGTTACCATAAAAAGTAACTGTTACAAATAACGTCATTACTAGTAGCGCGCTACTTCCAGTCCCTGATTTTGGTACAATTTTACCATGAATATATTTACATGTCTTAAGATTACCATTTTATATTTTTGTATTTTGAAAATAATACTTTCCAACTTATATAAATCAAGAAAATAATGATTAACTAGCTAATAAATGAAATTGGTGCTCAAAACTTAAAGAGTTCAATGTTTTGCTAATATTGTTCATTAACTAATTTATTTAACATCAGGTGTAGAAATTTACTTTTTTAATTCTCAGGGTTTAAAAAAAATGTTCATGACAGTTAATGCTCAGTTGGCTCCAAAGCAGATGTTCTTTAACCCCATTATATTAACACTGGGTTTTGGCATCTAGTTACTGCAGATTTATTTTTAATAAAAGTTTGCTTGGTAGTGATGTGTCGGTTCTACAGTTTTCCTTGTTCTTGGTTCAGTTACGGTAAAAAAAAAAATTGATTCTCAGTTCTCAGTTTTAGGTTAACCTCCACACATTTTCAGTCACACCAAAGATACAGTATGCCCTAATAAAGGGTGTATTTGTTTAACATGACTCATCAGTGACCTACTGAACCAAAATTTATACCACAGTGGGGGAACCTTATAGTAGTTTTATTTTGTAATAAATAGGCCCCACTAGGTTAGCCAAATAAATATGTAGAGCTACTTTCGTGCTGCTTAGTAGGCTCCACACACACACTAAAACGTTGGGCTGAATAAAACTGTGTAATAAATTAGATTTCTTAATTATGTGACTCTTCACTGGTAATGTTGATATAAGGTAAGTCACAGTTAGGTGTCACTTGATTGGTTACCAACATACATACATACATATACACTGGGAGTAGGTGAAAGTACAGATGACACAACACAATACTTTGAAAAATAAATATAGAATTATTTTTATTTCCAATGTAAAAACGATTTAAAAGATTTTTCAATCTTATTAATATATTTAATTATTATTCATATCCAAAACAACAACCTAACTTAACGGTGACATCATAGTAATTCAATAACAGTTCAATTACCAGGAGTTATGTTGCGCACATTAAAATATTTTCAAAAGTCTTAATTCGGGTTCGTTGACACTACACAGTTTTTAATTAATGTTTTTAGGGAACTTAAATCAATTTACCTCGGCTAGATAGGTTCAAAATCATCGGCAGAGCTCAGAGCCTCTCATCTATAGGACCACTGAGTCTGTTAATTAAATGTGTAAATTCGTAAAATTTATGTCCAAGTATTATTTAGATTATCTATAAAGTCAATTTAATTCGTGAAATCAATGTTTATAATAAGTTTCGGCAACGATGTGACGTAAAAACGGGAGATTCGTGATTCGTGCATAAGATTAGGGCACAAAAAAATCTGGGCACTTTTATTACTCACGTTAATCACTCCTATAATATTTATCTTTTTAGATAAATCCTATTTAAATGTTCTGAACTCCCTAATGGTTCATAATTACCATCCACTATCCGGGATGCCTGATGCTAGATAGCTAATATTCAGGATTTAAAATCGCCGACGTCACGAAGTTGCCGCTCATTCAGCTGGCCATTGTAGAACTCTCTTTCTTACTAGTCTCCTCAAAATAACCAGTAAGACTCACTTTTAAATGGTGGCCCGTGATTGGCCAAAAGGACCGTTTTAGTTACTTAATTTCTTACCGAAAACGTAAACTCCGAACGCAACAATTGCGCGGATAACAAAATTTCACTTAAAATTTAAATACATAAATATTAAAATAATAATTTACATTATAAATAAACGGCGTTAATTTTACCGTTTACAGTTTTCAAGTCCATTAGTCCTTAGAGGGGTATCAACAATACCTCGTTCAAATAGTCCGGTAAAAATCCAAAGAATCACTTTTTCATAGACATACATAACCAAATATTGCCGTTTCTGAAAATAAATAATATTATACATAGAGCAAACAAAATAAAATAAATCGTAAATAATAATAAATAATTAAACTGTCAAAACAAACATGTTGCAGTACAGCAGATGTTCTTTAACCCCATTATATTAACACTGGGTTTTGGCATCTAGTTACTGCAGATTTATTTTTAATAAAAGTTTGCTTGGTAGTGATGTGTCGGTTCTACAGTTTTCCTTGTTCTTGGTTCAGTTACGGTAAAAAAAAAAATTGATTTTCAGTTCTCAGTTTTAGGTTAACCTCCACACATTTTCAGTCACACCAAAGATACAGTATGCCCTAATAAAGGGTGTATTTGTTTAACATGACTCATCAGTGACCTACTGAACCAAAATTTATACCACAAACAAGTCATTTAGCACCTAGGTAGCACAGTTGCTTCTCATGTCACTGCATGCTGGAGCAGCACTGTACCAGCATATTGTGGTGCAGCAATATCTTGTAATACAAACTAACAGCTTTTTTTGCTGGATCAGTATTTAAATTAGCCACATCAATAAAAAATTACTTGAGAAATATGTTAATATTCATTCACAAGAGATTAAGTAATTTATAAAAAAATAAATGATAAATAACTAATACTGGAGTGGCAAGTAATGTATGTATTATAATGGGTAAGGGATGGACACCCAAGTTAACAGAGGTCTGTGTAAAGAGTATATTAATACAGGATATGTTAGTTGTATTATAAATATAAGTAGAGACCTAGAGACCATGAAATTTATTGAATAGCAAGTTTTAAAATGTTTGGGTGAAATTGGAGGAATTCTTGAGTAAAAAAATAATTTCTTTAGTTAAAGGACATAAATAACAAACCAAGTGACATTTTAATTTATATAAATATAAGATTAAAATTATATAAAAAATAATTCCACTTACAAAAAATATTTTCAGGGAAGCTATTTTTAATACTTATTGAATAAAAGTGAATAGAGAGCTATATTCATGAAATAATGAAAGGACACTTTGTCTTGCAAAACCCAACTCTTCAGAATAATGGAATTACTATTGTCATTGGGTCGTTTGGCTTGAAAATCTGTGGCTGGGAAAAATTTAGCTGACTGGGGTGGAAGTGCTAAAGGCTGCAGAGACACGGCGTGTCAGGAGGGCATCCTATTGGAGAAGGGGGTGGAAGTGATAGAGGTCAGCCACCGCTGGAGGAATGAGAGAGACAGTGTAAAGTACCGGTCTTGTGGCCTTGAAGACTTTTAGAGGTAGGGCAAGTGGACAGAACAAAGGAAGTTTTTGTTTTGAGTGCTGAAACACAACTTTAAGTTATGTCAGTTTATTTTTTGATAAGTTTTAAAAGTATGTATATTGGACCTGTGTAATCTTTCTATAAGTCTATTTTTAGTTGAAATTGTCATCCCTGTCTGCTAGTGAAAAGAGGGACAAAAAAAGGGTCGGAATCTCCGCACAAAAAATCCTTTGTTTACGTTTGGACACTTCCTACTGGAGATATCTTTCCATGTGGGCGGGCTAGTGGTGAGGGAAGGGGAGATTGCCCTTTGTCAGTGTACCCTGCAATTTTCAAAGATTTACGAACCATTCACTTGTCACTTGAAGTTAAGTTAAAAGACGTGTGCGCGTTGGTCGCCGGCAACATACCACAACATTTTACCAGGGAAAGTATCAGCTGTTATGCTTTCCGTAGTACCCTGAGAAAATTCCAGTCGCTAGGTGCACTAATGTTCATTCTGTGTGACGTTTGCATTATTCAATGATTTTGACTATTGCATCTTAAATATGCTATTATGATAACCTATGATTCACAGATCCTTGTACATACAACTGATACAACCACGTTTCTTTTAAGAAAACAAAATATGAACGCACCCAAGTAAGAACATTTTTAATTATTACTACATGGAAGAGAAACATTTTTGTTTGCTAAATCCTTCAAAGTAAAATTAACCTTACTTCACTCATTAACTGCACAAAGCGTATCTCAAATGTACAAATCTCAGACACCCCAACTGACAACATATGTGTTAGAACAAGTTGTACAATTTAAAACCTTTTACACAAAAAGAAAACACTCTGTAAGGACTAAAAAGTGTTAATTTAAGCTGGACTGCAATAACAGGACTTCAAAAATTCAACCACTTTTGATCTTACGGTCTTCGATGATTTTTGATCAAGAGCTGAGATTTCAACAACTTTAACAGCAAATGTATTGAAGTGTCCTTGATATTTTACTGACCATTGTGACAGTCCGGGGACCTGCAGATGCGAGCGCTCACCTCGGAGCGCAGGTCGGCCAGGCGGCGGTCCGTGCCCTCGCGGGAGGACGCCTCGTCCTGCAGGTCCAACTGGATGAGGCGCACCTGGTCCTGGTGCTGGTCCTGCAGGTGCAGCAGCTCCCGCACAGCCTCCTGCTTGGCCGCCCGCAGCCCCTCGCAGCGCTCCCGCGTCTCCTGCAGCTCCCCTTGCAGCCGCTGCAGCCCTCGGTGCAGGGAGGTCTTCTCACTGCCCACAGGGAGGGCTTAGCACCAAGGCCATCTGGATTTTTAATCCCCCGGGCAAAATCGAACTAAGATACGTAGAATGTTGCCGAGCGCTAGTATTGTTTTCCCGAAGCACACCTGCTTTCCCCCACCCCGTGCATTTCGTCAATGCCCCAATCTGACATCTCATCCCGCACCCTCTCTCACGACCCCAATGTCAACAAGAAATAGTACCATTAAGTCATAAACTAAGAACATGCAGACCTGGGTTCAATCCTACCCAATTTCTTTCAGGACTTTTGCCAATCATATCTAGAAACATTGGGCTTGCATTCAGGAGGATCCAGGATTGAATCACTCCATAGATCCTGACTACAGTTTTCTATGGGTTTTTTTCCCCCCCAAAATAAAATCAGAAAAATAATGAGATTGTGAGTACCCTACTCTACATTCACCACTTATCAAGGGGAATAGAGGGGCAAGGAAACTCAAGATGTAAAAAACTAGATTCATAAGAGAAATTTAATATGCTGTGTAAAGAACCCAAACAATAAATAACAAAAGATGTGTGTCCATAAAACTTGATAACAGCTCAAATGCAAAATACTTAACAAGGAGAGAACAGCAAAAGTTAACATTTAGAGCTCTCTGAATAGAATCAATCCACACTACAATACTCACTATCCACAATTGGTGTATCATAAACTAAGGGTAAAGGGGCTGGAGAACAGTATCACAGGCCACACCACTGCCATCAAAACACAGAGGTTTGTCAACCTCTCCTCAAAACCTAAGTCACGGTTATAATACACACCCTCCAATATAAGAATTATGCCAGCATAACTCTCAATACCCAATACCTCAGTTGCACCTTTTTTCAATAACTTCCACAGGTACAAAGTGTGAAAACAAAAAAAAAAATACTATATACATGTATATTTAAAATATATCAAGCATCATTAAATATTCCTTAAATATATATATATATATATATATATATATATATATATATATATATATATATATATATATATAAATATTTATGTCTCCAAGTTCCCATATTATTTCTTTCCTCACTAAGAGCATTGTTCACTTCCATTTGGTACGAGAAAAATATTTATACACAGTACTAAACAATAAATATCTCCTTAAGCCACTTAAATCATATGAGTTGGGGCATAAACAAAACAAAGTAATGACTACAGTATAATATTGGCTTAGCCCCAATATGTATTACAATAACAGTCTTGATTTATAAACATCCCTTGCTGTAATTTGCCATCGATCATAAATCCTCACATTATAAATTGTGAAGATTCATTTTTCAAACAAGCCAAACAATGCTACCTAAAATGTGCTAACTTTACCACATTTCTTCTTTACTGTCATCGACATGCAAAAAGTCTAAACATTTCGGATTGCAAACATTTACTTAATAGCAATTAGTGTCTTTTCATCAGTGCAGCAAACAAAATTATAAAATAATCACAACCTCTCCTACAGTAAAATTCCAGCCACACAATTGAATGAGCTTCGAGGATGTGCGCAAGGCATTAAATGACTCGAGTATGGGACTTAATTCACTTACAGCAATCACTTAGTCGTTCGCCCAGGAATACAGCTTTTAAGGGAAATGCGGCGACCACAACCTGTAAATTCTTCATCTGTTCTCTTCCGCCCTCCAACATAGCTGCAGGAAACCAAACCATGCACCTCCAACATGGCCGCTCATATATCAGAGCAACACGAAACCAGGAACACAGTAGTAAAGACCGCCTCCAGCATGAAAACTTCCAGTAATCCCTTTACAGAGTTGCTGGATTCGTTGAAGCAAAGTAATATAGCTTCCTCCATATTACTCGTGAAACACGAAGATTCTTTCGTACATTGAACGCCCATCAAATACCAAGTCTTCAAACAACGGTAAAATTTATGTCGTTGCCATGACAAGTAAAATTGCATCCCAATGCCACCAAATACAATTTTACGCTGTCCGTCGCTTATCTCGCCCTGATCACAACAAACTCTTTCCTCGTCTCTCTCACGTCTATCGAAAAACACGACAAAAGAACAGCATGCCAGATTAAAACCTGACAAAACAAAATCTTCACAATACCAACCTCCAACAAACTTTCTACTCTCCACACAAAGAGAGAGAAGGCGCTCTGTGAGAACTTAGCCTGCAGAGACCTCCCAGCAGGACACAAGTAAACAAGTCCCGCGGCGAATACCTCATATCACCGCTAGAATTCATGCAGGTTCACTAATCCGCGAGAGCACTAAAAAAAATGACACACCAACAAATGTGGCACTCCAAAGGAGTGTCACAAAATGGATCCTTCTCCGAATTCTCTGACTTGTAATATGTATTTCCATTTGTTACAATGACTTCGTTAAGGAGATTTACAAACAAAATACCCACCTACCTTTCTTAAGTCAAGTGGGAAATATTATTTAACTTGCCATGAGTCAAAATGATGCATTGGGGCACACAAGCTTCCCCCATCTTTGAACTCATTACCTCCAGGTATGACGACGCACCTATAGACTCCATCTCAGAAGCCCATTACTTCAGACAGTGTTAAACAAAGGCCTACTTTAAAATAGCAAATCCCACAATTTCACGAGAGAGACAGAAATTTTCCTGATTGAGTTAGCCTACAGTTCCATCGCATATTTTGAGAAAATGCTGAAAATACTTTTCAACCTATATACCAAATGCAATAATAAATCAAATTAATAAAAAAAATTTCCAAAACCATAATCTGAATAAATTTGAGACAGAAAACAAAAAACAATATTCTATTACTAAACACTGATATGAGTATCAATTAACTAATGCAAAGCTGACAAAAGTTTTCTTCCCTTCTTTGCATCTTAAGTACACCAGTAACATGAAATAAAATTATCTTAAGACAGTTTCTAAAATTTAAAGGCGATACTCTTACAGCCTTCTGACATAGGATGGACAACTTACTCCCGTTCAGCCTGCAGAGTTTTGGACGCCTCATCCAGCCTTAGCTGCAACATGGACAACTTCTGGAGCAGCTGCTCTTGGTCCGGCGACGGAAGGTCCACATCCGGCTGCAGGTAGAATTTCTTCTCCAGTGTCAACAGGCCGCTCATGCTGGTCGGTGCATCCTGCAGCAAGCAGGACCTGTTCAGACCCTGCGTTACCTCATCGTACAGCATCAGGATGTCGCTGTTCACTATCGCAGCGTCCTCGCCGCCGTCTCGGTCCACCGCATTCTCTTTCGCACCATCGTACAGCTCTACTGCATGTTTCGGCACAGCGCCTTGCAGAACGTACTCTTCGATGGACAGATCCCTGCTGTGGATGGAGAGCTCAGAGTCCAGCAAGGACACCTCCCTCAATCCGTACAGATCCGCACTGACAGAGCTCACCGCCAGCTGGGTCGTGGCTCTCAGGCTCGAAGAATTGTCCTGGGTGACCGTCGAGCCCACACCACTGTCCTCCTCTGGGCTCTTACACTTGTTGATCTCGTCTCTGTCCGGATCGTCCTTCTCCAGAGCCTCGAGAAAATGCTGATCCCACTGTCCGGCGTGCTTCAGCAAAAGCATGTGAATCTTCTCCATTTCTTTCTTCAACTGATCATTTTGTGACTCCAACTCAAGTTTCTCACGCTTGAAACAATTTGTCTCTTTGAGTGACGCTTCTAGTTTTGACCGCAACAGCTTTGCCTCTTCTCTTGCTTTGTTCCTTTCATTTCTAACCTAAAAAAAATTAAAAGCAACATTAAAAATATTTTTTGTCATTAGCATATTAATTTTATTTAGCTACAGATCTTAGTAACAATTGCTTACCTTGCTCCATTTCTCACGCCAGTTTGCAGTGCAATCAGACCACCATCGCATTGTCTTTTCCATCTGAGTTGCCCGAGCTCGAGCCTCTTCCAGTTCTCTCTGACGCAGTGCCTGGAAGTAATTTCAACACCTAAATAATATTGTTGATACATTTATTATTAAAATGAAAGTTTTCACAACCTCTTAGGTGATTATCTTAAAAAAATAAATTGCAAAAGTGCAAAAATGGTGAAACCACCAATAAAACATTGTTTAACAAAACACACATTTAAAGTAACAGTAAAGAACCTGGGGTCAAATTTACAACACACCATGCAGTGAGGATGAGTTTCATTAGGAAAGAAATTAGGGGAAATGTATTATGTCATGGAAGTTGGCCAATGATAACAAATTTTAATGAAGGAATGAGAAAAATAAAGTAGCATATGTAATAAGTAGTTCATTGAAAAACTAAGTACTGTCGTGAAAATAAATCCCAAAGATAGTGTGAGTTTTGGAGCGATAGTAGCGATTGTGATACGAGTAAGAGTTGACGTTGTACCTCCTGTGGCGGTAAAGCCCGGTCCCCACCCCGTCAGCACCGAATCCCGCTGGCGGAACGCACCCCTCGCGCGGCCCGCACGGAGGAAGTTCGCGATGCTGCCACGAGGCAGTAACCAACAAAACGCGGCTTAGGGCGGACGCTCCGTCCCGCGGTAAAGAACATAACTGTGCGTCTTGATAAGAATGACGACAACATTCGCGATTGCGTTCGACAGCGCACGTTAACAGTGACAGACTATAATTGTGTATGGTGACATCCACCCTAGTGTTCCAGCTGCCACAACAAGCAACAGGTAATTTTCTAGGTGAAGAATCATATTTACCGTGTAAGAAAAGTGTGCCTGAACCAGCTTTATTTGGAAGCTCTTGTAAACCTGTAAAGTTGTTTCCTTGCCCAAGGTTTATAAATTAATAATCGCCGCGAGTCCACCAGTGATCCACGCTGGGGCCGACGACCCACGCAATCACAGCGGCTAGCCTTGCGCCCCCTCATAAAGAAAAGAACTAAATAATCTCCGCCAGCAATCACTGGGCTCATCCCGCGTCTCGAACCCGAGACCTCAGGTGAGGGCAGAGTGCAGTAGTAAGTGGAATGGCACGTACAGTTATAATAGGTATGTGATTACATAAGTACACAATAACTATTTAGTAGGTAGTAAGAAATTTATTGGAAATAAGTGGTAATGCATGTAGCAGACATGAGAGATTTATGAAAGGTTGTGTTTATTTACACTGAATTTATTTAATAGTACAATTTAGAGAAAGAATGTTGTGTGGTTGTGATTGTAATAGTAACCAGGAAAGTGACTGAGTTAGTTTGACGATAGTGGATCAATTAAATGGTGGAATGCCAAATTGATTTGGGGTGAATTTAATATATACAAGAGTAATATTGACAAGAGTAATATCATCATAAAGCCAAGAGAGGTAAGGGTTTTTTTATAGCTTTTAAATGTTTTAGTGATTTGTAGTAGTATTTTATTTACCTTTTGTTTGCTGTTAAGTAACATGTGTGATTTGTGTTTAATTTGCGATGTTAGGTGAAATATTTATTTTCTTTGATTAGGTGTATGTATCATCAATTATATTAGGTATTGTAAAAATGGCTTATTTTCTTAGGTTAGGTTAGCTATGCACTAGAACTGATAACAAGAAAGCAAAATGTTTTGTGAGGGTAGGTCAGCTAAATAAAAAAAATTATATGTTTTCAATGCAATATGACAGGGACATTGATAAAGTCATCAACAAGGTGGTTATGATTTTATTTAGGACCTCTATATTCCTACAGTACAAGCACAGGAATGAGGAATTTTGGATGGGGAAGAGTCACATGCTTGTTTTGCACAAGATTGTGTAATTGGGGAAATTACATTATGGTACGGAAAGTAATATATCTGCGGTATTGTATTATTTACTTGAATACGTAGGGCTACAGTACACTTGATGATACCCAAAAATTTTACACCGTAGTTAAAATAATAAACAATTAAAATATATAAATTTGGTATTGCAAAATATATTAACCAGGGTGAGATATTCAAATAGAATATGATACTGTAGGTAATGTATTAACTATATTGTGTTCTATACTAGAATAGAATATGTATTATACAATACCAGGGATGTTAAAATAATTAAAAATATATATAATTAAGTTATAAATAGTGGAATAGCAAAATATACTAAACTGGTCAGGATTGCAGTATATAATACAATACCATAGGATATACATCTTCTGTATATTGAAGTAACTTGGCTTCTGGGTTGTAGCCGTGTCCTTGGCAAATACTTCACCAACATTTCGGTCGACATTACAGTCGTCATCATCAGGGAGCAGTTACCTACTTCGGTATATTGTTCTATACTAGATTAGGTAAGGCTACAGTATAAAATACAATTCTGAAAGTTGGTTTCAAAATAAACATTATTTGTGCAAAACAAGCATGTGAATGTTCCCCGCCTAAAGCCCCCATATTGTAATGTTGTCCCATAAGAATGTCAGGGTAGTAATGTCAGCACCACCATGTTGACCTTAAGCTACGGCCACACAGTGCGCTATGCTTGCTATGTTCGCGATATTCACTACGCGAGTAAAACGTAGCCAGCTGCATATCAGGTGTCACTGGACACACAAAGTAGTGTTCGCTATGTTGGCAACATCGCCAGGTGTTTGGTTCTCTGCTGGGTCATTCCATGTGAAATCAACCAATAAAAAAATTAATTTGGACCTTACCCCATTAGATTTGAATGATTTTTGGTACACATGTTGAAGCCATGGGACAGTTGACAGTTTGAGTAATAGCCATTCAAAAAATAAAAAAATAAACATATTTTTTTGCAATATTTGGATACAGTACAAAATATATAACTTCAAAACTATTAGGTCTAGAGAGCTCAAACTTGTTTTATTCTCTTAAGTATTTAATGGGCTTTAACCTGGTATATAACAAGGCTGTCATCCTTCAACTTCCATTTTTTTCAAAACAATAAAAAAAATATTTTTGAAAATCTCAAAAACACCCCTTTTAAGGTTTTTCGCCTAGGGTGCCAATTTACCTTGCACCGGTCCTGAGACCTACAACAACTGACTGGGATAAATAAGAGAAATGTACAGGTTATGTTGGGAATCCTTTTCACAGTGAAAGCAACATTTGCAAAAAAAAAATATATATATGTAGCTATTCTTACAAACACATTAAAACTTACAATTTGTATATTAATAAAACATTTTGTTCGCTTCAGTGCAAAATGTATACATTCTGATTATTCAGTTATAAAAATTAGATTCTATTTGCATTTAAAAAACCTAATATTAAATGCTCACTCTTTGGTGACATTTATCAGCAAATCTGGCTTAAGCACTATTAAGACAATATTTTTTTTTTTGGATGATTCCACTATTGGTCCATTATGAAACTATGCATATAAGCTTAGGTAGCTTATTAGTATACAAATAACATATGTTTTTCTTAAAAAAAAAAAGGATGTTTTTTATATTTTTAAAAATATATTTTTTACTTGTTTTGAAAAAAAATTGGTTGTCTGTAAAGTCGGTTTACGGACGATAGTTTAACGTGAAAACGTCATAACAAAACATTAATGAAATTATTGATCCAGAAGAAAAGGAAATATCATATTCAGCCTGAGACTGAGCCGTAATAGGATTTTTGCAACCAAACCATTTAGGCATTAAAAATATTATATTCTTTGAGGAAGAAGTTTTTTTTAATTTTTCTATCTTTTGTATGAAAAAATCTACCTCTGCATACTTTTATGAAGAAAATTGAATAATTTTTATTGTATTATCACTATTTTGTATGGATACAAAGGAGTGAAATGAAATGTACAATTTAATTAATAAATTTACTTTTATTTGCATTAATTAATTCAAATATATTTATTACTTTTGAAATGTTGCGTGCGCCGTATTTATTTTTACAAGTACAAAAAAAAATTCGCAGTTGCCAGGATTCGAACCGACAATCTTTGAATTGGAAGTCAGCCATTCTAACCTCACGGCCACGAGGCCATATTGAGAAAATTGTTTTAGATGGTATAAAATAATATTCCACGCACAATATTTGTTTGAATTTCTTTTAACTAGCATATTCTCTGTTGGACTCAAAATATTTACACGCTCGTGGGCTCATAACTATAATACGGTGTGTGATTTAGTTGATCAAATAATAACTCATGACAAATAATTACCAATGTCAAACTAAAGCGTGAAAAGTATCACACCAGCAATAAATATTTAGTTACACAGCTAAAACAATACTCATATAAAACTGTTTAAATATACTGATTTACACTAGTAATTAAAATAATATGCACTTGTAAGAACACCATTTCCTTGCTAATATACTCCCGTGGCGCGGTGCACAACAATAACCTCGGTTTGCCGCCACGTGCCGGCCGAGTTCTCTGTACCGTCCGCAACATACCAGAGAGATGCCACGCATGCGTAAGTGGGACATCCGTAGTGGGACATCCGTAGTGGGACAATTTTTTGTGCGTGCAGCCAGCGTTAATCGATTTATTAGACGTTGTCATGTCAAAATGGAAGTTGATGGAAGACAGTCATGTTATATATCAGGTTAAAGCCCATTAAAACCCGAAGAGAATAAAACAAGTTTGAACTCTCAAGACCTAATAGTTTTGAAGTAATAAAATTTTTACTGTTTCCAAATATTGCAAAAAATATGATTTTTTACTTTTAAATTTTGTATTTTTCAACTGTTCCATGGATACAACAAGTGTACCAAAAATTAACCAAATCTGAAATGGTAAGGTTGAGAGCACTGGTTGATTTCACATGGATTGACCCAGCTATTTTTTTTTTCTTTTTCATTTATTTGGTTTCAATTAATTTTGATTCATTAGGTTTCAATTCATTTCATTTGGTTCCATTTCAATTCCACCTGTTTTGTTTCAAATTATTTTGTTTGTATCATTTTGATATGTAGAATGATGAATCATTTCAACACATTTCAATTAATTACTTTTTATTCTATTTGTTTTAATTCAGATTTATTTTTATTTCAATTCAAATTGTTTTATTTCATTACAAATGGTTTCTTTTGATTACCTACATTGCATGTTACTTCACTATCTTTAGTCGCTGTCTTTGCGCATGCACAGACAAACAAAAACATGTTTTCGCAGGGCTGTGCTTCTGTGTTTGCTTTTTATTAATTTTAATTTCTCTCAGTATTTTGCTTTAAATAGTCATGTCTATGGCAAAGTTCATTTAAGGATTACGAAAATATCAATGTTTATAGAATAAATCAATAGAAGAACATAAGGGCAGGAATTGCAGGACAATGCCAGGGATTTGATTTAAAAGGAATGCTGTCAAAGTGAGTTGTTTTTATTCTTAATTGACTCATAAATTGGGTTTTGTCCTTACAAGCAAGTGCTTCATCAAATGATCAAATTGTTCAAATTCTTTTGTTTCTAGATTAACTTCATGAACACATTTTTTTTAAGTTTACATACTGTAACAGCCACTAGAAAATTATCGTCAGAATCATCACTCCAATCTCACGGCATGCGTCTCGCCAACACCGACATTGTGGATTACACTATACTGTCTGGCCACCTGGCGCAGTGAACAAAGCGAACATCAAGAACACAGAGTAGCTTTCTATGTGGCCTCACCTATAGGTCCAAGAACTCAGATATTGTCCAACCTCCATACCCATGCTTAAACTTGATGGGCAAATAGCACAGATGGTTGATAGGATAGTTTGACATGTTCACCACTGCGAAGAACAAGTTTCTCTCACATGTCTTTGTTATTGTTGTTATGGTATCGCATTGTAGATTACTCCCACAAACAGGCATGGCTTCAATGGATTTTAAAAGTATGGAAGTGATGCAAAGACCATCTAAACGAATGTATACTGTATCAACACCGGTAATTAATTTTCTACTGTTCTACCTGCTGTGATCAAATGTTAATTGTTGCAACAGACATAAATAATCTTCAGCTCTAATTAAGGAAATAACTACTTTACAAATATCTACTGGACTAGTCCTTTTATCACTTGGCCGACTGACACACAATATGTAATAGTTATATTTACCTCTTTTGTTTCCCATTCCGGATCAGCAAACCTGCTTGAAGATATTGAAGAAGTGTCGTGTTCACTACGTGCGTGACGTCGGGATGATGTGCCGCTGGTACTTCCTTGGGCCATTTGCATACAGCGATGGAGAACAATTTTTTTTTTTTTTTTTTTTTTTAGCTTAACCCATGTAATTTATTTTGTCATCTAAATTTTCAGTCCATGTATCAAAGTTCAATAGAGAAATAACATCAGAATTTTGTCAGTTATTCAAAACTATGCACCGAAAAGGAAAGTATCATGATCAGTAGATTAATAGACATAATACTAAAAAATGGGTCAGGTCTTAAAGGCTTTAATTACAGCCATATCAATAAGCGAGCATATATAAATTAAATTCTAGTTTGTTTTTTTTCCGAAAAGCTCATATGTTAAAAACAATATCTTTAAGAAACACAGACAAATTTCAAACAATTTTTCGAACTCAAATATTTGTTTTCATTCCGAACACACGAAGACAACACGAAAAAAAGTAATTTCATGAATCGCCAACATACCAAAAATTAAATTTAAAGCGTAAAAATGAGGGAGAAAAATCCTAAAAGGAATATTTACTTTAGTGCAAAATAAAAGTATCACACCTTTCTAGTAAATTACTTTTTTTTTTCCCATGTCATATTTTAAAGACAAAAGGCATTGCCACAGTGATGCTCATGTAAGTATAATAACCAATTTTATTTCAAAAGTAGCTTTAGAATTAACAATGGTATAAGAGTGGTAAGAATGTACCAGTTAAATGGCCTTGCAGTAAAGAATGTTGACATCGATTTTAGATTATTAAATTTATACTTGCAAATAGTCTTCCTTCTAGTGACAAAAAGTTATCCCACCCTTAATTCATTTCCTCTCATCATACGTTTTCTATATAAATCTTTCGCACCTCTAATTTCAAGTACTTTCCCTACAAACCCATTCCACCAGGAACGAGTGCTTCGTTATTTCGCCTCTACACCGTTTGTCAGTTCCACTCATGGTCTATCCTCTCTCTATACCAACCTCTGTGCAACATAGTAATTTTCAGCATCATCCAGTCTCACTCTGTCTTAACTGCCATGCTTAAACAATTTACGAGCAGCATTTCTAACCATCTCTTCAATTGTAGCATTCTTCTACCGAGCTCCCTGATCGTCGCAGGTGGCCTAAGTATCTCAACCTCTTCCTCTTCCATTACCAAAATAAATGACCTGAACTTTTGGAATGATCATGAAAGATTTTGCCTTTTAGCTCCCTTATACATACATTCCTGCCCCTCTCTCAACCATAATAACGGTATTCACATTACTCTGTGGAATGTTCATACAAACCTGGACTTCGTACTGCCCTGGGCAGTAGCTGGAGCCAGAATCCTAGTCCCATTGTGCCACTGTACCGGAACACACAATGTGTTAGACTGCTGCAGTCAATGGCCATCTTAAGTGTGTTGTGATACCAGTTGTGTGCTAAGACTTTGCAGAAGGAAAAGGAACAGAGTACCGGTACTTTGTTAAGGGTAAATTGTATGTTTCTATTCCAGCATATACAAGTACATAATGGCCGTCAGATTACTTAAATGTAGTTGTGTTCGTGACATCACTTCCAATCCATACACAAAGATGTGATGTTCCAGAATCCTTGCGTGGAGTCCAGCTCAGGCTACTGTCGAGAGCTGACACTGTCACGAGAAGCACGACATCTTCTATTAATAACTGACTGTTTAATGGCCATAGCTTAGTTTTCTACATATCCTTTTCGCTTCTGAGATCCCTGCATACCCCGGAAAGTTCACTTTGAGTAAGGGACATAAATCCTGATGCCTTCCTATAATTTGCACCTTGAACTATCTGCAATGTGGTTAGGCATTATTCTTATGAAACCAACCGACGCCCAATTTTTTTTTATTTTTTTTTAGTAATTCGTAGTTACTGAGTCTATTTCAGACTGCAAGTGAGTTCCACATAAAAATCTCAATTATTTTGTAGATGTTGTACCTCCTGTGGCATCTTCATCATGCAATGGTCTGAGCCATCATTGTGATATCATTGATTCAGTTATTCTGTAAATATACTTAATCGACTTTTAAACATTTATTTTCTTTTCACTCTACACAATGAACAGTCCAAGTAAGTACCTCCACATGCGAGGCTGCTCTGTTAGAGCTAACATATGGCAAACTGCCGCCTTCTGCCATACTGTCGATTATGTTAAGTGTGCTAAATAACTTATTTATGGTTCTGCAATTTAGCACACAAATAGACACTGGTATGGTCTCAGAATGTGATGTTGCCACGTAGCCCGGCAGATGGCAGGTAACAACTAGAGGTACCCCCTGACACCGTAGTCACTGGAGATACTGTCTATTTAACAACAGAATCACAACACTAGTAAATCTGACATCGTACGGCCGAAGGCCACCCCAAAGCCCGACCTGCACCCGCCAGTACTCGGCTCCGCTAACGGCAAGCACCCCTAGCCATGGCCCACCTGAGTCAAGTGAGCGGACCGCAGCCCAAGATAGAGAATAGTGAACCATTTTAATTACACATGCAACGCACTCCCCGTGCCTACAAAATTCCCCACACAATAATTAATTAATCAGATACAAACAAAAGCCCCTAACTAATAGAGTACCACGTAGGAGTGCCTGGGTCACTCACACGTATTAAGTAAACAATACGTGTGTGAGTGCCCCACTTGCGGCCTTCAGCCTAACTTAAATACAGCAACTAATTAACATCAGTGTGCAACCCAGTGCTTACAAATTGATTAGCCCCGGAGCGGTTAACAAGAGACAGACAGTCTCTGGTGTAACGTTACAAATTCAAACTTTATAACGTGAAACACTAAATTGCAATTATTTAAGAGAGTATTTTGTCAGAACTTGTCATTAATAATAATATTAGGAATTTTAAGCGGCCTTCAGCCTTTTGTAAACATAGTAATTTCCGAATAACGGAACTTGGGAAACTTTGGCGCGAGAGAACGGCCGAGCCCTTCCCTCGCGCCAGGGTCACACGCGAGTTGAGAGCAGCTCGCGGGCCGGGGCGGACGTGCGTTCCACGGAGAGTCATCACCCTTTGTTCACCGACCGAGCACTTCTGGTAAATATAGTTATTTAAAACATCAACCTTTTCTCTTACAATTCAACTCCCCGTGTGTCCCCGGTCCTTTTCTGGTGTAGGGACTAACCCAGCCGCTCATTAATAAAACTGCCTGCACCAGTGGCTACGCGGGGCAGTTCAACGTACGGCACGGGCCGACTCCCGCCACCGCAGAACTTTAACTAAAAGCCGTGTGCACCGGCACCGGCCACAACGACACTTCGCTTGTGAACCTAATTTAGCCTACGGACCGCGGCCCACGCAAGTGGCCCGGCCCACAATGTAGAGACGATTTACGGAATTGGCCGACAAACAATCAAGCTACCCCCCCCCCCCCCACCTTTGACTGGCGTGAGGGCTTAATAAGTAAACACACGTGGTGTCCCCCTTAGATAACGTGTGGAGTGTAATCGTGCATGTAAGAGCACCACAGTGTGCAGTTTTTCAAGTGTAATCGTGTAATAGTGTAACCAAAACTTCTACGTGTTCCGACGCCTCACTGGCAGTCATGTACCGCCGAGTAGATCTCGCGCCCAATGTAATGAACCAGTGTAAAACGTGAACAATAAAACGTCCACCCCGCACCTCCCTTGCGCGACGTGCGACCCGTAAAACAACAGTGTATGTAAATTAACCTAAACAACCCAACCTAATCAGGAACCAAATTCCATCACCGCCGACGGTTCTAGCAGGCCACGCTGGGGCAATGAACCCACGACCATCACACGGTTAGACACCGAGCCAACCTGGCGCCCTCCCGGAACAGAAATCTCTAAAAAAAGCCAGCCACCCCGCTAGGACTTGCGCCCGACATCGAACACGAGACCGCGGCTGATGGCAAATCTAGTGGGAATGTTATTTCCTGGCACATGTCACCCAAACATGGTGCTACTTCCAAAGTGCCTTGGTTTATTTTTGTGGCCTAAGCTTGAAGCATCCTGTTAAGTCCTGCAGTTTCGACTATGTGGACGTAGTTATGATGCGAAATAGTTACGACCTTCTGGCCTTAGGTTGAATCTACTGTGTGAAGGCATTATGGCAACATTGCCTTTAATAAATTCATAATATGACGACAGGGTGCATGGTTAACAAACATATGCAAATCACTGTGCTGCAAATTAGGAATTTCCATGCAGAACTTTTTTCGCTTTTGTTTATATATGTGTATATAACTCTTAACGATATTTTCGAGTTTGAATTTAATTTGATTTCCCCTACTGTACCCTATTTGTTAAATATTTTCTTGTCGGCTTACCGCCATCTTTCCTGGCTGGGACTTTAGCCCTATGCATCTAAGGCCCCTGTTTCTATTTTCCTGCCTCCCTGCAAGCAAAAGAATGAAATTATTAACCCATGCCACAGGCATGACCAACAGACCAGAGCGATAGCTTGAGTCAGCCCTCCTTGGCACACACACATATTGAGCCGCACCTGAGATCAGCGAGTTTCGCAAGGCATTCAAATCCAAATTTCAACCCACTGAACATGCCTCAGGTACCTGTTAGTGTTTCCACCCTTACCATGAGGTGCTTCCCCTCTACACTCCCAGCTGATGTAGTTGACCACTGCCTGGCGCTCTGGTTTCTGTTTCCCCCCCCCCTCTTCACGGTTTTTCCAGTAAGGGTTGACATGGTGCTGCCTCTGGTGAGGTGGTGCTCGGTCCGCCTCCTCTGTCCTTGGCGCAATGCGATCCAATTTCACAAGCTTGTCATAATTCAGGAGTCTGTCACGAAACTCAGTGATATCCCTGTAGTGTAACCCAGACAACTGCTTCTGGTACTTTAATGGCAGCTGGGTTAGCATGGCGGCCACAAACTCCTCATCTGTCATCGGGAGGTCGAAATATCTCGTTTTGTCATACATCGCTGACAAATGAGCTTCAAGAGAGGTGCTCTTCCGTTAGTCATACTTTTCCGCATGAAGTTGTGCCCTTAAGTTGCTCTGGATGCGGATGTTCCAATACTGTTGTCTGAACAACTCTTGGAATTGGTCGAAACTGTGGGTGTTAGCACTTATCAACTCCCACCAATAAAATGCCTGACTCGTCAGAACGTTATTGAAGCACTTCAAAACCTCTACTTCCGTCAAGATGAACATGGCAGCATACTCCTCAAATTAACTGAGAAATCGCTTAGTACTCCCGTTAGCTAGGCCAGAGAAAGTAGGCATAGCTTCTGCCCAGAGTTTTTCTGGATGGTGCATGAGAGCTACGGGGTCCAGGTTGCGCTCAGGTGTGGCTGCGTGTGACGTAGGCACAGCCGTTACCCTAGTATCTGCTGTAGACCTGTGTAGTGACTCTGCGATGGGCGGGTCATACCTGCACTAAGGCGTGGGGTACAGCTGCCTACCGGCATCAGTGCATGGCGCCTCAGGTACATCTCGCCGGGCACTACCAGCTGCCTCAGGTGTTAGATTCTGGTTTGCAGTCAAGTTTTTCCAAGCGATCACGTAGATTAGAGGTCGCTACCTCCATGTCCTCTAGTGTAACCTCGTGTCGACGGGTCTGCCCATGCAGCTCGTCTCTCATATTCGACTGGCTGCGCTGACAGAACTCCCGCAGACCATGTTGCTCCAATGTTACCGTTTTGCGAATTGATAGTATCTGAGTTTCCATCTCTCCTACCCGCTCACTAGTCTGTACCACTTTTTCCACGACCTGTTAAATTTCTTTCTGTTGCTGCACCAGCTTTTCCTAAATACTGCACTCCAGACCCTGCAAACTGGAGCAAGTCAGATCTAATTTCGCCTCCATTTGTTCTGTCCGCCTGGAGAGTTGTGACATGATTCTGTCTTCAGATTGCTCTGTTTGCCTCGACAGCTGTTGGAACATCTGATGTAGTACCTGTGTTGGGTCGGAACTCGATGTGGCTGTTTCTGGTGTAGTCGTTGTCATGCTCTTTTCCTGTGTCATTTCCCCTGTGGCAATAGGCGACCCTGGCCGCCCTAACCTCTCACTAGGCAGTGAGTGTAAGTGTGTAGGTCTAGTCGCCTCTACTCTTTCGGGTGAGCTACAGTCTTCCATGGCCGTGAGTGTGTCACTGTTCGAGCTGCGTCTCAGGCTTCTCGGCGTCAGGGCACTGGACATTGCATCGTACAACGTCCCGTTTGTGACGGCGCACTCGTGTGCCAGTGACGATGGCGGCATGACGTTGAAGCCAGGCGGTGGCGACGATGTGGCGCGACGTGTCGGTGTCGAGTCTGGCGGCATCCGTGATGCTTCGTGTGACAGAGACGACGCGGGTTGCGTCGGAATGGACTTTCGCGGCACTATGATGGCGGTCAGGTACGGTGGCGAGGCTATCCTGGCGTCGGGAGGTGTCTCCGACATGAGGCAAGTTCGTGGCGGCATCGCAGACTGCGGTGGGATGGTCGGCGTTGTGTGTCGCTCAGTCGGCTTCGGCGGGTCAAGCGTCATCGCAGTCGGGATGAGTGGCGTCAGGACGACGAAACGTGGTCTCGTTGGTGACGGTGTGTCCGGACTTGTATCGGGAGGCGTCAGGTCTACGAGGGATGCTGAGGCTGGTGGCGACGGGACATGTGGTGACGGGAGCGGGATGGCTGGCGTCAGGATGACGGTTGTCGGCGTCGGGACAGGAGGTGGCGGGAGCGGGTTTGCTGGCGTCATGATGATGGTCATCGGCGTCGGGACGGTAGGCATCGGGAACATTGTACGTGACGGTGCGGATGTCGTCGGGACGTACTTTTGTGATACTAAAGTCCGTGTCGTACGCGAGGAGTCGTCTCGATGCTGTGTGGATGTCGTTCCGGCAACGGACGGTGTCCTTGGTCCGTAATGCGTCGGCGTGGTTTGTGTCTGGATGTCGTGAAGCATTGCGGCGTATTGTAGGGGAGGAAGTGTTACCGTCGCTGCCGAATACCGCACCTGGGTGGCTCGCTGGGCGGTACATCGCACTTACATGAAGGTGAAGGACTCGCGCTCCAAAGTCTCTTCATGCTTTCTGGTACAGTCACGATGCCATAGGCCGGCACATTCGTCACAGTGGTAGCCCCCGCTACTTTCTCCAAGACACGACAGGTTTCCACACGTCGTCACCCCGTATATTCGGTACTCTTAACAATATCCGCACTCGTACCCAGCGGCGGTCCTTCCATATAAGTACCAGCTCAGGCAGGTGTGGTAACACCCGATGCATTCTTCCGCATACATATCTACGCAATTGGTGCTCCTGTTATGGTGTGTGTTCCACTGTGTCGATTCGTTTTTTCACTCGTGGCGCTGTGCGCGCAAGTTCGGCTCGCCGGCTGGGCAGGTGCCCGGATAGCCGCACAAAGCGGAGGATGGAAAGGCCGCAGCGTGGGCAGGGTTGCAGATGGGCATGCGAAGCGACGGCCGAGAGCGCCCAGACAGTCGCACAAAGCGGAGGGCAGAAACGGGTGAGCTGGAGGAGGGGGAGTGTGGATAGCCGTGTGTGGCGGCGGCTGAGAGCGCCCGGACAGCCGCACAAAGCGCAGGTCGAAAATGTCCGCGGCGGAGGAGGGGATGCGGATGGGCGTGTGAAACGGCAGACGAGAGCGCCCGGACAGTCGCACAAAGCGGAGGACGGAAACGGGTGCGTCGGAGGAGGGGTGTGGAGGGGTGCTGGTGGTGATGTCAGTGGTCCGTGTCAAGCGCTGGGCCGGAATATTCGATGGGAGAGGGGGGGTTGTTGGAGCCCCTTTGTTTCCTCGCCTCGTCACTCCGGCCTGTCTGACTCTAATCCCTTTTCCTGCCCAAAATGGCCATCCTGTGTCCGCGTTGTGGTCGGAGAAAAAAAATGGACAGATAGATGGCTAAAAAAAATTTTTTTTCGTGAAAGTATTCTGTAACGAACGTGAAGGAAATCTTGCATTTTCTATCTTCGCCCCACGAAGCGGGCGCCGAATTCCGTCGCCCGGGTTCTTGTGTTCGAGATCCGGCGTAGTTCCTAGCGGGAAGGCTGGTTCTTTACGTAAAACTTGTCCGGGAGGGCGCCAGGCTAACTCGGTGGTTAACCACGAGGTGGGTCGTTGGGTACGAATGCCCCTGCGTGGCCCACTAGGAACGGCGGCGGTGGTCGTGATGTTAGGGGTCCCTGATTACTGATGCACTACTGGCCCTATACAGCATAGCACACTTATCCCTAACTGGATTGGGAGGTTCACAAATAACATACACGAGTCTGGTTTGCACTGTCGTATACACGTCGCGCACAGAGTGTGCAGAGTGGACGTTTAATTAACGTTGTCAATTACACTTGCAGTTACAGTTACACTATTTCCCCTACACAAATTACACTATGTTTATACTGGGCGCTCTGATGCGCCGTCACTAACGTTAAGCCCTCACGCCAGTCGAGGTTGAGGAGAAGAGTTAGATTGGAGTTGTCCAATCCCGTAAATTGCGAACGGCGACGCTCGGGTTGTGCGGGTCGTTTACGTTTAAGCGGCTGGGATAGGCCCTACACCGTAAAGGGGCCGGGAGCACATGGGAATTTAATTAAAAAAGGTTTTTGGAGCATGACTATAATTACCAGGATGAAATCAGTGTAGACAATGGTTGAAGGCTCCCCGTGGGACGCACGTCCGTCCCGGTCCGTGAGTCGCTCGGTACTGGCATCTGGCCCTGGCGCGCGGGGAGGGGTGAGCATCCTCTCGCGCCAAGGTTTCTTAAGTTCCGTTATTCGTAAAATTTTATATTAACAAAAGATTCTAAGTGGCTCTAAATTCACACATTAAAAATTATTAATTAACTTAATACATATATACATTTTGGAAATTGGATTTAACAAGTTTACTAATTGAGTTTAAATAATCTGAGTCACACTGGAGACTGTTCGTCGCTTGATGACTGCTCCAATGGCGAATGATACATGAAAATTTGGGGCGGTTTTAATTAAGTCACACACTACTTTATTTAAATTAGGCTGAAGGCCGCAAGGGGAGCACTCACAATTGTATCAATAAGAAACCACTCGTGAGTGATTCGGGCACTCCTACGTCGCACTTCGGACTTGTTAATTAAAAGTGATGTGATCATTAATGTATGTTGAATTTAAAATGTACTGGAATCGTGTTGTCTAGTCGATTAGGGCAGGGGCTTTAATTCTACCTTTGCTCCGCGGTGCTCGCCTGACTCGGGTGGGCCATGGCTAGGGGTGCGTTCCGTTAGCGGGGTCAGATACTGGCGGTTGCAGGTCGGGTTTTAGGGTGGCCTTCGGTCGGACGACGTCACACTTTATGTTAGAGCCTTAAAAAACAACTTCCCTATTAAGGTGAACAGGAGTGTCAGATTTGAACTCGAATTCTCTGTGAAGACAAGTGCTATAACATTGCAAAGAGACATCTAACTATCGCATTTAATAAAGTGATATCACTTTACTGCCGTCGTCCAGGTTCTTGTGTTCGAGATCCAGCATGGTTCCTAGCGGGAAGGCTGGTTTTTTACTGAAAATGTGTCCGGGAGGGTGCCAGGCTAGCTCTGTGGCTAACCACAATTATGTCGTTGGGTGCTAATGACCCTGCGTGGCCCGCTAGGATCGGCGGCGGTGGTCGTGGTGGGAGGAATCCCTGGTTATTGATACACTACTGGCCCTACACAGCATAGCACGCTGATCCCTGACAGGATTAGGGAAGTTCACAAAATAACATACACGAGCCTGGTTTTGCACTGTCGTATACACATCGCGCACGGAGTGTGCGGAGGGGACGTTTAATTAAAATCGGCAGTTACACTTGTAGTTACAGTTACACTATGCACACTAATTTTTCCTACACAAGTTACACTAGGTTGACACTGGGTGCTCTGACGCGCGGTCACTAATATTAAGCCCTCACGCTAGTCGCGTTTGGGGGGGGGGAGGGGTTCGATTGGAGGCGGCCAATGCCGAAAATTGCGAATGGCGACGCCTGGGCCCACCGGTGTGGACCGCGGCTCTCTATGAAATTCGTTAAAAGTCTTTAAGTCTTTGCCTAAGTCGTTGCCGGTGCCTGTGCACTCGGAGATTACCAAAAAGTTTGTGGTTGCGGGAGTCGGCCCGTGCTGTATGCTGCACTGCCCTGCGTAATGCTTTGTGCGGGGAGTTTACGTTTTAGCAGCTGTAATAGGTCATACACCGCAAAAGTACCGGGTGCACACGGGGAGTTAAATACGAAAAGGTTTTGTAGAGTGACTATAATTACCAGGAGTGAATTCGGTGAAGACAAAGGTTGAAGACTCCCCGTGGGACGCATGTCCATCCTGGTCCGCGAGTCGCTCGGTACTGGCATCTGGCCCTGGAGGCGAGGGAAGGGTTCAGCGTCTTCTCGCGCCAAAGTATTTAAAGTTCCGTTATTCGGAAATTATTAAATTAATAAGAGATTGAAAGTGGTTCAAAATTCACACATTAAATAACAAAATTTAATCTAATACACAGATACGTTTTAGGAATTGGATTCAACAAGTTTACATTAATTATGTTTGAATAATGTGAGTCACACTGGAGACTGTTCGTCACTTGTTGACTGCTCCAGTGGCAAGTGATACACAAAAATTGGGGAGGTTATAATTATGTCACACACTACTTTATTTAATTTAGGCTGAAGGCCGCAAGGGGAGCACTCACAAATGTATTAATAAAAATTCACATGTGAGTGACCCGGGCACTCCTACACCGCACTTCCCTTGCACTGGTTTTTTAATTAAAAGTGATGTTACCATAAAATTATGTTTAATTTATAATGCACAGGGATCGCAGTGGCTGGTTCATTAGGGCATGGTCTTTAATTATACCTTTTGTTCCGGTGCTCGCCTGACTCGGGTGGGCCATGGCTAGGGGTGCGTTCCGTTAGCAGGGTTGGATACTGGCGGTTGCAGGTCGGGCTTTAGGGTGGCCTTAGGTCGGACGACGTCAGTACATACACGTGTTTCATCTGTTTTTGAAAGAAACTGCCATTTATTTGCCG
This sequence comes from Bacillus rossius redtenbacheri, assembly GCF_032445375.1. Taxonomy (NCBI): domain Eukaryota; kingdom Metazoa; phylum Arthropoda; class Insecta; order Phasmatodea; family Bacillidae; genus Bacillus; species Bacillus rossius. The sequence goes on along the minus strand of NC_086330.1, from coordinate 137,787,643 downwards.
CTGTCCGGGTTCTAATGTTCGATACCGGGCGTGTATCCTAGCAGGAAACTGTGATGCCGTCCCCGCTTCCTCTGACTATTTAGACGTGATTTTTGCTCGGGTTCGTGATCTCAGGGAAGGTCCGGCCTTGTGGCTAGAGGTAGGGGTTAACGCAGTAGGGCCCCCCGAGCTATTATGGCCACTCGGGATGCCTGAATAATAACACAAAGTTTCTGGAAGATAGTTGGTGAATGTAATACAGCACAGCCCAATACATGGTGCTGCCCGTTCTGGCCATAACGGTTTGCCCGACGTGACTAGTCACACGCGCAGCGCACTTCCTCAGTGGCGGCTCACTATTTTAATGCGCGTGAGGGGCGGACTTGTACACGTGATGCGATAGTTACAAAAATACACTCTGACATGGCGCACGATATCTTGACGAACAATACACTTCACTATTACCTAACACTTAATAAACTGGGCTAGTGGCACGTAGGCCCGTGTCTCCCGCGACTCTACGTGATACCTAGATGTGTCCCAGGGACTGAATTGTTATTATGTTTGGCGGCACAATGCCGTACAACGATGATACATAAACCCTATCGTGACAGATAACACTTTGACGAGCAACTATTTCACTAATACATAACACTTAATAAACTGGGCTAGTGGTACGTAGGCCCGTGTCCCCGGCGACTCTACATGATTTCTAGATGTGTCCCAGAGACTGACTCGTTATTATGTTCGACGGCACGCGTCGCCTGCTGGTTGCCCCGTGCGGGCCAAAACTAAGTAGCCTGTAGGCTAGGTTGGGGCGTGAAGCGCCGACGTAAATTCACGTAAACTTCCCACCGTACTTACGTATGACGTAGAACGCTCATCTTGGAGCACTGATTTAATTAAGTTTAATACCTCATGGTAAATTGAGGCCGACCGCGGAACTGTACGTAAAAGTTTGAAAAGATATTACACTATTGAAAACTACATGTCGGTGAAAGCAAAGGTTGATGGTTCCGCGTTGCGCGCAGGCTGCCGGCGCCTGGTTGAGCTCTCGAGTGACACTGCCCGTGTCGCCGCGCGCGACCCCCCTCCCCCGCCAGCCCTCCCATGGAAACGTGTGAATTTCGCGGGAAACTGAACCGGCCAGGTTCGGGACAAAACGCACAGTGAGACATAATTTTGACAGGACTTAATTATTAATTAATGAAAAATAATGTTTAATAAAAACCTGTGGAAAAATATAATTAAAATAATTTCTTGTAGTGCGGCGGAAGGATATGCCACACCCGGCCGGATCCTTCCGCCGGCGCAGCACTCGTTGCATGGCGTTCGCCTCGTCGCACGCACTACCCTTTGCTCGCGCACGGGCGCGTTCGGTGCACACGTTTTTCGAGACGTTGATGAGGCATAGTGGTCTATGCGACAGAGGAGCATTGGCGGTCGGCGTCAACTGGTCCTCATTGAAATTGTGTTCCAGGAGGGCGCCAGGCTAGCTCGGCGTCTAACCAAATTTGGGTTTCGTGGGTGCGTTGCCCCTGCGTGGCCTGCTAGGACCGTCGGCGTAGCTCGTGGTTGGAGAGGTCCCTAGCTGGTATCACATCACAGGTCCTGTGCCGCATAATACGCGGGTTCCTAGCTGGGATAGGGAGACTCAATACAATAACAAACACGAACTCGAGATTTATAGTGTCGATGAAACGTCGTGCACGGAGTGTGCGGAGTGGACATTTAAAAAAAGGGCAGCGTCGCATCATGTTTATGCGACCAGGGGTACTTTATATCAGTGGCGTAGCCAGGATTTGTTTTTTTTTGGGGGGGGGGAGGGGGGGGGGGTTGTTAAGAAGTATGGTCCCCCCCTATTAAATCGGGGAGTCGCCCCTGGAAAAAATTTGGATTTTAAGGTGTAAAATAGAGCTATTTTTGCAGTTTTCGGTACTTAACTTTAAATATTGTAATGGTAAAAATATTATTAATTTTTTAATAAAAAAATTGTTTGGGCGATGAAGTAAGTAATTAATTAAAGATATTTTTATCAATCAAATTGCCTTGTTTACATCCACTCCAAATCATAAATCATGCTCGAAGCTCGACAATACAAAAAAAAAAAAAAAGGAATAAAAAGGGTTTGGTTTCGGCAGTTCTGATCTATTCCTGGAAACAACTAGCTTTAGCTTGAAGAGTTACATGACACCATGTTGTCATCTTAATTCTATACACACACAGCGATCCTTACACTTTTGGAAGCCCAGTCAGCACCTGCTTATAATAACTGTGCTGGTTAAATACAGTAGGTGTACGATATTTGAAAGCTTGGAACCCGTCACGGCGTCACAACCTTATAGTTTCTGCTCGCGACAGGGGTAGGGGAAGGAGAATCGGTAGGGCTCACTTACTCTTCCCCTCCAGTGCAATGGCAGGTGATAGTATTAAGACACACAGGCTTTTAGCTGACCTGCTATTAGATAAGAAAAAATAATATTTGTCTAGGGGGGGGGGGAGTATAACCTCTAAAACCCCCTGTGCTACGCCCCTGCTTTAGATGCAGAGAACCCACTTACCGGAGAGCTGATATTGGGATCTTGGAGAGAAGTGACACAAAATGATACTGCGATGTTTCCTGTTCCAGGGAAACCTTCCAAGGATGCTCAGCTAATCCGTGAATAATTTATGAATTACTTCGCGTCAGACACTGGCTCTGTTCCATAGCAAATGCAGCATGCATAATGGCTCGTCGGCATGTGTACATGATGTATTACAATATTGTAAACTGCATATTTTCACATCACCTGTATAGTTTATTTGGTTCTACACTCACTGTTAATAAAAATACAAAGGTATAAATAACACGCAAGTTTACTTACTTCTGCATCTTCCCTGTTGTCCTGAGACATATCCTGGGTACCACTATGCTGAGACGTATCCTGGGTGTCACTGTGCTGAGATGTATCCTGTGTATTGTGTGAGTTACTTGTATCCTTCAGGAAAAGTAAGTCTTTGTAAGCGAACCAGGTACAACTATACACTTCGCCGGCTCCACTTCCACTCGGTTTCTTTTGTGTCTTTTCATGTTTCTTTGCAAAATACGAACGTAAACACTTTATCTTGTTCTTTACACCTTTCCCACCACTCAAACCATACTTACTATCTAACTCCCCGAGACCGTAATTTCGGACTTTTTTGTTTGAGTACGTTTTCAATTTTGTGTTACACAGACACTCGAACTGTCTGTAGTCTTCATTGAACTTCAAAGTTTGTTCTTTATTTTCCGACATTCTACAATTACAATAGAAGGAAACCGATAGCCCGCCAGAAAGCGACTGACGAAGACGCACGAGATTCCCACTGACGGTGGGACTCCTTGCGCACAGCCGTGCGCTACCAAATTCCAGGAAATAACGCACGCGCTAGTGTCATGCGTCACTTGCGCTACTGCTCGCGGTTGACGCATTCCTCAAATTGAACAAAAAGTTGAATCGTGTGGGACCACCTTAAAACGTACTTCCTGGAATAATCGAGCCATCGACTTGGCTTCTGAGGTTCATTTTTTTTGTTTTTGTTTGTTATTCAGGGTACTAGATTGTCGTGGTTAATTGTTTGGCTTTATACCACATTCAATAAGTATTACTGAAATTGAGACACCCCAAACAAAATGAAATTATTAACCCATAATATGTTAACTTCTAAGTGCATGAAAGGCGTCACAGTTGGGTATCCATTAGGGATAGTGGTAAGTAAGGTTATGTAATGCTTTATGTGCATACATTTGCATTCTCCAAAACACTATTGTAATTCTATTTATAGCGAAAATTCAGCGAGGGGTACTCAGAAAATGGATGTGGTACTTGCGTAAAAGTTTCGTACCATGAATACAATTTTATCCCTTGATCTTGATTGTACGATCCTGTATACTTGATGCTCGGTTGCATGATGCTCGCTTATTTAATTTAGTGCGTTGATTGATAGTTTCTGGAACGTAACTGACAATTGTTATATAACAATGAGTCATGATTGTAAGTTAAATACCAAAGAAAAATTTTACGCAAGAGTTGACATGATTTGTTTTTATAGCAATATTTAAGATTATGTTGGACCAGATTTTGTCCAACATGCTAAAATTAAAACTGCAAGTATCATGTACCACAGCATACAGGATCATGGCATCAGGATCAAGGGATTAACTTGGATACCTGATATAGATAAATTACCTTAAGTTGGTAATATCATAGATTTTTAGTTTTGGCAGTTTTATACCTTTTTGCAATTCGGCAATTGTCTATTAGGGAGAAATCTCCCACCGTCGCCCATCCCAGTTTTCCTACACCCTTGCTCGTCTCTCTTAAAAGTCTTAACTTCCAGCATCTACCCATCTTACTCATTTTTTTCTGGTGTGCATTAATCACGGATGTGTCACGTGACAAAATTCTCCAATAAAAAATAATAATAGGTACTCGTAAACAAGAAACAATGTTGAGTGCCACATGAATACACAGATATTGTGATGAAAATTAAAAAATTTGATATCTCCTAAAGTATTTGGAATTTCTTATCTCCGCCGGTTTTAATGAAAAGAGGTAGTGAAAGAGCATATAATAAAAGTAATTTCGGATTTTTAGCATTTTTTTTTCGCAAATACCGCTACTCTACATATTCAAAATTAAAAAATGTGATATCTCCTAAAGTATTTGGAATTACTATCTCCGCCAGTTTTAATGAAAAGAGGAAGTGAAAGAGCATATAATAAAAGTAATTTAGGATTTTTAGCATTTTTTTCCGCAAATACCGCTACTCTACATATTTACCGGATCATTACCTCTTCTACATTCTCATGGAACGAACATGAGAATATGAGTGTTTTGGGTGATAAACATTCACATGCTAATTTTGTTTGTTAAAGAATTGAATTAGAGGCATAATACAACCCCATTCTAGTATATTTTATATTTTTATTTAGTAATGATTAATGTTTTGCTTTCAATTTTACCTATCTTCTATGATTCTTATATTTAGAGTAATATTGAGTAATTTAGAGTAAGAATACTAGAATCCTACTTTTTTTAGTGTACGACACAATACTTTTTTTTTTAAATTAGAAAGGAGTAAATATTGATGTATAATAATTCAAAAAATATATAATTTTATTCTGTCAGCAATTTCAGTAATTATTCCATCAAATTTGTTTTTGTTTTCACATTAAAATTTCTCCAAAATTCTATTTTTCAGGGAAATCACTAACATTCCTAGTACTCAAAAATTCAGTTTTCAAATTGTTTTAACAGATGAGTTGCCCTAGTAACATATTACTGATTTGCTTGATCATTGTCGTATAAGCCTTGCATTTTACCCCCCTGCCCGATCCCTTTAGCACCCTCACTAGCAGACAGAGTGACCTTTGCAGTAAGTCACCCCATTGTAGATTTTTCTGCAGTGACACGCTTTGATATTAGTACCCCTGTCTCTGCCCCACCAATCTCCTGCCTCGTCCACATACATCCTGTCTTTGTAAGTCTTACAATCTTGGTATTTTCATATGTATCATCATTTTGTTCCTCGTTTATCCTCTGGAATGTCCAAGTCTTCCTGCAGGTATTGTCCTTTCCCCACCACCTCGTACAGCATACAATCCTGCATTTCATACCCCTCTCTCATGTAATATATTTTCTTTCAATATTTGATACAAAGAATTTCAAAACTTGTCTCTGGATAATAATTAGGAAGTAGGCTATGTTTAAATGCTATGTAAATATTTTACTTTGTATTCATATATTCAAAAAAATCAGTATTTGTTTGATTGATCTTTATTTCTTCCTTGACGCAGGCAAAAGATGTGAAAGTATCTGAAACGGAATTTAATTCTGATTTCTTGGTGCGCATAATCCCAAAACTGGACTGGAATACACTGTGGACTGCTGCAGATAGTGTAAGTGTGACAATTTCTTATGGAGTAGTTGTTGCTATACGATTACTAAATTTACACAAGTCCCATGTACTGCAATTAATTGCATGTACTGTAACTAGGCTACTGATTCAGTGATGTAAACATTGAGACACATTTACATGTTCATAATTATTTGGGTCTCATAGTTATATGTTTACTTTGTCATTTAAATAAGAATAATTATTTTTTTCTTTCATGTATGTAAGGTTGAGTTGTGCATAGTGCGACGACCCAGGCTTATTCCATAGCATTTCAGTTGATATTCATTTTTGGGATTTATTTTATTCATCTTTGCTGAATATCTATTTGAAATATTATTCCGTTTCTTACTGATTTCGCTTTGCTGCACTAGTTAGCTATGGTCTTTGAGTATTAACTCTCTCGCCAAGTATGAAGCGAGGTTGTGTAGTCTTTCTTCCTAGCTTAGATGGTTGCTGGCCGGTGATTTTGAAAGAAAAATTTCTTAAGCTTTGGGTTTCGGATTGAGAAGACATTCTCTGTGCGTGGGGCGGTCCCTTGTCTAGGGATCCCGAGCAGAGAACAAGAAGATAAGTGGCTGCTGCGAATTTATGTAGTTTTACCAGTAATAAGTTGAGGAAGTCCGGGTTTTCACTATATGGACTACAGGGAGTCGTGTATCGTAGCTAATTCCTCTACCAGGACAGGCGAATATCCACTGTTGTGTTGCAAGACTTCCAGACATCTATACAACTACCATTACTATCTACATTGGTGAGACACACCCATTTAAAGGAATTTTCAGCCCATCCTGTGAGGAGCCAAGCTAAGTCGCCGTCATCAATAGTCCTGTTGGGTCGTAGTTCTAGACTTTCTTCCACAGCATATCCTGAACTGGCTGGGTACAAGGCCAGAAGTCCTGGAAGAGCATAATCAACAAATTGCCCTTCCCTGAACTCAATCGAGTATATTTTATCCATTTATCATGTGTAGAATCATGAGGCTTTTTCGTATTCTTTAAACTGAACATACTGTTATCGTCAATCAGTTTCAATGTGTCGTCGTACACTAAAGATAATTGCAAATATTTTGTTTAATGAGCTATTTCAAAATATAGAACAATGTTTGAAAAAATAATGATTTGATTTTTTTTATTATTATTATTTCAGTAATTCTTTGGATGTGTTTCGACACTCATATTTATGACAAGAATATTAATAAGTGTTAATTATGCAATACATTTGCTATCAGCATCAAAGTTGGGTAAACAAATTTCTAAACATGTGAATGTGATAAATGTTTAAACAAAACAGAGAGAGAGAAAGAGAGAGAGAGAGTTAGAGAGAGTTAGAGAGAGAGAGAGAGTTAGAGAGAGAGAGAGAGTTAGAGAGAGAGAGAGAGTTAGAGAGAGAGAGAGTTAGAGAGAGAGAGAGTTAGAGAGAGAGAGAGTTAGAGTTAGAGAGAGAGAGTTAGAGAGAGATAGTTAGAGTTAGAGAGAGAGAGAGTTAGAGTTAGAGAGAGAGTTAGAGTTAGAGAGAGAGTTAGAGTTAGAGAGAGAGTTAGAGTTAGAGAGAGAGAGAGTTAGAGTAGAGAGAGAGAGAGTTAGTGTTAGAGAGAGAGAGTTAGAGTTAGAGTGTTAGAGAGAGAGAGAGAATGAGAGAGTTAGAGAGAGAGAGAGTGAGAGAGAGAGAGTGAGAGAGTTAGAGAGAGAGAGTGAGAGAGTTAGAGAGAGAGAGAGAGTGAGAGAGTTAGAGAGAGAGTTAGATAGAGAGAGAGAGATAGAGAGAGATAGAGAGAGAGTTAGAGAGATAGAGAGAGAGTTAGAGAGAGAGAGTTAGAGAGAGAGTTAGAGAGAGAGAGTAAGAGTTAGAGAGAGAGAGTTAGAGAGAGAGAGTTAGAGAGAGAGAGAGTAAGAGTTAGAGAGAGAGAGTGTTATAGAGAGAGTGAGTTAGAGAGAGAGCGTTAGAGAGAGAGAGTTAGAGAGAGAGAGAGTTAGAGAGAGAGAGAGAGAGAGAGAGTTAGAGAGAGAGAGAGAGTTAGAGAGAGAGAGAGTTAGAGAGAGAGAGAGTTAGAGAGAGAGAGAGTTAGAGAGAGAGAGAGAGAGTTAGAGAGAGAGAGAGTTAGTGAGAGAGAGAGTTAGTGAGAGAGAGAGAGTTAGAGAGAGAGAGAGAGAGAGTTAGAGAGAGTTAGAGACACACACACACTCACTCACACACACACAATCGGACCTCTTTCTACAACATATATTTTTCCAAGTCGTTCGAAGAGATGGAGCATAGTTAAAAAAATTAAAATACAAATTTTTGCACATTTTTCTCAATTTTTTAAAGATTTCTTACAATATAATTATACTTTCGATATATTTTTGGTGCTATCATTTACGTTACTGGCCGATGAAGATTTTCACTGTCTTCCTAAATCATTGTCGCTATCATCGATGACGGCAGTTGCATTCTTCTTTGCGAACAATTTACTGAGAATCGCAGCTGGTTGTAAAATCTTGGACACCTCCCATTGGCGCATTCACAATAATGTCTTGTGATTCCTTTTGTGCCAATATTGTGAGGGGTATATTCAACGAATCAGTGATAAACCTTCCTGGATATGTGGCGAGACTGAACTTGATGCTTCAAAACATTTTATTTAGCTTTGAAGAATTGTATATTTAAGTTCCAAGTTTCGTAAATCATTTCTACAAGATATGATATGGCTTGTGAAAACTGGTATGACCCGGTGAACAGAATTTTTAGCTCTCTCGCTGTCATTTCCGGAAAATCTAGTAGATCCTCCGAAGAAGTACTTCGAAAAGGTCTTTTCTTACGAAGCCATTCTTTCTCTTCAACCTCAATCGCTGATGTATTTTCGACACTGTTCTGAATTTTCATTCTCTCTAAGACTTCATCTGCACATTCTGCATTGGATGTTAAACACTTTCCAAACTTATTGTGCAGAAATGATGTGATTCTAAAGTAACTATCCACTTTTGGAAGCATTTTATTATCTAATTTTTTTAATCAAGGAGTTGATATTTCTGTTTGATTATACCATGAATAGATTCAACTGGCCAATCAATTTTTGTCATGAAGCGCGACTCTTTCGATTCTTGAATTGATAATTGAGAACACCTTCCTTTAAGTGTTGGCATCAGTACTCGAAAACCTTTAGATTCTAAGTGAGATTTCACATCACGAAAGCCACGGTTCAGAACGAAAGTGTGTTTTAATTTTTTTAACTATGCTCCACCTATTTGATCGACTTGGAAAAATTATATATTTGTAGAAAGAGGTTAGATTGTTTAATAGAAAAAAACCTGGTAATTGGTTCTTGTAAGCGAGTGACCGAAAAAAAAAATCATGAAAAATATTTTTTTTCCGGGTAGTTACGTTCATGGGATTAGATTCTTGATTTTTTTTGTGAATTGCCTTGAATATATTTACAACATATTTTTATTTTCTTCATAAAAATCAGTCCAGTAGATCTTAGGAAAAAAAATCTTCACCATAAATACTAGTGGTATTTTTATCTTTGTTCCTAGTGCAGCTACAAGGTTGAAATTTGGGGTGAGTTTGTAACCCATCAGACGCAACTTTTGACCAAAATTTGAAATGAATGCGCGTGGGGGCCGCTCACCCCTACTTAGCCAGCTATGGCCTTTATCCGGGCTATTTCTGTCGTGGTCATGTACATTTTCACATTCTGGGTTTCCACACTATGTGACATAATCAAAATGGTTTTTGTAATCTCATTTTCAAAATAATTAATCATAAAAATCTGCAATTGGTGAACAATTTTTGACTTGGTGGGTGAAGCCAAAATGTATATAAATAAAAATTAAAGAAACAAACTGGTACTGCCCTTAAACATGCAAAATTAAGTTATTGGCACACCAAAATCTCACTATAACCATTCTTTGATTCTTGATAGCAATTTTTGTAAATTTTGTTACTAAATATATTTTATTATTTTAATGTTTTGTCTTTTTTTTGTATTGTAATTTTGTATTATGTTTTCTATGTTATAGTTTTGTGTTTGTTCCTATTAAGATCTAACCAGTCATTGGCAAAAAACAAACTGCTTATAATTGTTGGTGGGGGGGGGGGAGATAAATAATTTAAATAGTCTCGTGTTCAAAAAGTTGAAGTAGCTTATGTTAAAACAATTCAAGATTTGTGTATTGTGGTCCATTATTAATGAACATAATGTACCCTTTAATATTTCAGATAGGGTATGCTGCAGAGCTGCCAAAAACAATAGTTGAAAACTATGAAAGTAATGAAGATTTTTTGAAGAAAGTACATCACATACTGTTGGAGGTGAGTAACTATCACAAACGTACGCACACCTACTATTAACATTGTTTGGAGGGCAGGAGCTATGAAGTTATTAGTTTTTGGGTGTCAATTATCAATATTAGTGTTTTAATCTGATAGAAAGTACAAAAGTAAGATACATTGATGGAAATTGGGGGGGGGGGGGGGGGGGGGAAGCAGCACTGCTGTAGTGTAGGATAAAATACATATTTTGAACACTACCTGATGTGTGCTATGTAAGAATTAGCAGGAAGCCACAGATAGACTCGAGGGCCTCTTAATTATTGGAAACAAAAAAAGTTTAGATATCCAGTTGGTATTTTCCCAGGAAAAAGGAAAAGCATGCAGCAGGTCATCCAGATTTATCAAATGATCACCAAGTGTTTTTTTTCTTTTTGTTATCAAAAAATTGATATATATGAAATCAGAAACAGGATCTCGTTATATACTCTGTATCTCGTTATATACTCCAATACTTTACCCTGTCGTGTTTGACAATTATCATACTTAATATGTCTGCTTCCGTCAGTCACAAAGACAAATATGAGTGTAGCGGTAGTGTGTAGTTCGACCGCATAGTCCTCCTTGCCTGGGCAAGTTCGTGATGGACTACCCAAATTCTCCAAGTAGGGCACCTACTAAAATTACATATTAGAAGTTTGAATTTTTTGATATGTTAACATTTTAGTGCTCAGTATACAGCATTTGGTAGAAGTAATTTTGTGAATGTAAAGTTAGTAGAATGAACGGAAATGTGTAACTACTGTGATGCCATTTGTGGAAGTCTCAGAAATCTTAAAAAAAATGGCAGATCCCAGTGATTCATCCGTATATATTGCGTCGTGAACATAGTAGAATTTACACTGTGCATGGGTATTAAAAAATTAAACTTTATAATAGTACAACTAGCCTTTAATACTTTATGTTATAATTTATAGACATAAAAAGAAATGACATTAAAAAAAATTGTTAGAATCCTGGCGTTACAACCCTTATTAACATTGAAATGTAGAGAGAGAGTGCAGTGTTCATCATACTGTAGAGACATAACAAATTGTTAGCCTACATATATTTGACGCCATAAATATAAAAGAATTTCATGATTACATTTTTACTGTTAAATGTTGAATTTAAAACAGCTCAAGGTTAAGATTTTTTGTAGGCAGTATTTACACTGATTTTAGTCATTTAAGCAAAAACAAAAATAGTTAAAAATTTTGGTCTGCAAATGGAATGATTCTATAGTCTATGTAGCTGCTCCTACAGCAAATTATAGTGGCGGGTGCGGAAATTACATGACATTCGCGTTGAGAACTGTAGTTGTAAACACAATTTACATTTATGTATCACGCTCAGCATTATTTTAAATAATTATAGGCCTACCTTAAATTTTGTGTCCAAGTTTTGTATTATAAGTGCATTTGCAACATGAGAACACATTAATTTGCCTGTTACCGAAGTTTGATGTTACACATCTCGGGTGAGTACTGAAACACCCGCTAAAATTTTTTTTTTAACAGTTTGCCCTGCCAATATAAAAATGCTTGTTACATCATCTTGTTATAATGTAAGCTGCAGAGTTTGATTCTCAAAGCCACATCTGATTGGGTTATTTGATAAGCCTTTATTTTAGTGTGGACTTTGTGGTCTCTCTCCTCGCACACACAAAAAGAAAATTACAATAGTGTCTCAATTAAGCGAGCTTCTGTATTTTCCGAGCTGACCTAAAGTACCATTACTGACAAAACTGACAAAGACTTTTGAAACATATGCTTGAGGACCTAGAAAATGATTTGTTGTCGAAAGCCAAAAGAAAATTATTCTCAATGATGTAATTTACAGGTTGGGTGAATCACGGAGTGATTTGAAGGAATCTGCACTGAAGAAAAGCTAGTAAAAAACACCCAGAAAAATGATACCATGGGCCAACAGAAAACCAAGACTGTTCTCAGTCTAACCGTGTTAGAGATTTTGCTTATGAGGTTGCTGCAGTGCATATTAACTCTGTTAGCAGAGACTCCTAGGTATATTCAAAGCTGCAGGTCCATTCCACAGTAACTCACATTACAAAATGACAATTAAAACTATATAATAAATAACACAAAGTACTGAATTATTTAACAAACTTAACTGTTTATATTTTTTATATCATGCTTATAACTTAAAAAACATAGTCATATATATTTTTGGTAATATTGACTGTTAAAAACATAACTATGATTAAAGTATTATTGGTAACTCACATTACAGTTCATTGACAAGAGTTTCGAACAGAGTTGAAAACGTGATTAATTCTCCTCTGGTAAACAATGTGTTGGCTTTAGGATTTTATATGTAATTCAACTAACTTATACGAACATATGATAGTGTGACATATAGTTGTTTGTTTGTAAATAATAACATAACAGTTTTTTAAAAAAGTAACTCACGTTACATCACACAGTAACTCACGTTACAGAGACAAAATAATAACATTCCAACATTGGTCAGTTTTATGGATATTGTTTTTTCTATTACTATGGGTTCTATAAATTAATTACACAAAACACCCAAGAAGCATAAAACAATGTTTCACTATATACAGAAATTCACATTATTACAGAGTCAAACTTAAAATGTCCATGAGCAGTTACAATTATTGGTGGATTCACAGTTCTTATGATTTGAGCTCTACTGTAGTAGATTTCGTCTTTAGTGTCAGGTCATTTCCCCAGCTGACCTTCTTTGGTCATTACGTTCACCTTGTAATCTTCTGAATCTATTTCAGTAACGATTCCTGGAAATAGCAAACTATCATATTTCACAACCACCCAGTCTTCCACTTTAATCACATCTTCTACCAGTTTCTCAAATAGTTTCTCACCAAATTTAGTTTCTGCTGTAGTTATGTGTCCAATAGTTTCACCATTACAAATTTCTAAGTTATGTGTCTTTGCAATATTTGGGAATGGCTTACAGTTCTTCACTAAAGATGGCACATTTAATTTGTGATTTCTGTGAACAATTTCTTCACTGTTCATCAAAATCACATGAACCTTTGACGATGGATCTACTGCATTCACAAAGTCGGTGGCATTATGTACTTCCTGCTCTTGACTTTCAACCAAATTTGACGCTTGATGGCTCCTCCAATCTCGTCAACTGGCCCCTTGCCGTGTGAAGTAGCAAAATAATTCCAAGATATTTTCTTCTTGTGTTCATGTGCAAGAGTTATCATAGCTTATGCGATGTATCTATTCTTGAACTGTGAACTAGGCCCATCAGACCAAATCCTGACATCACTTACTGATGGTGGTAACTCTTCAAGAAGTCTATCAATATATGCTATCACTGTGTTTTTGGAATAGTCAAGAACATCAGAGGCAATTACATATCCTGGATTAACAACTCCTGAATGCCATATAGCAGCTGTGAACAAACTGACTTGAGCATGTTGCCAATGAGCACTCTGTATCTCATCTTGAGCTGTGCAGGTGTAGTTTTCCGAGAAATCTACTTGAATGAGTGCTACGTGTGGAGTTGATTCAACTGCTGCTCGTTCTGTTTGGTAAGCTTTTGACTGTGCTCTCTTTAAGTAACAGTGTTCTAAGAATGGTGGGCCAATAGTAAGTATATGATCAACCAAATCCTGCAATTGTCCGTCTTCCTGCACTTTTAATAGTCTTCCGTCGCACTCCTTCCATACAAACCAATTCACATCCGATGAGTTCTCTGAAGCAGCACAAATTTCATTAAGTTTTGAAGGCATTAAATCTTTGCAGGTCTCACATTTGCCAAACCAACAATTTATTGTGGCATCCTTACATACGAAAGATTCTGGTAGGTCGTTAGTGTATTCTGGGAACTCTGGCACAAATTTGTGGAGAGCATTAACAGCGTCAATAAAGTTTTCGTGGTAACGACACAAACATACATTGTGAGGGAGCTTGTTGCTCAACATTACATACTTCGGCCGAAGTTCTGCAAACTTGCTCCTTCCAATGACTGTGCCATTTTCATGACAAAACATTGCATGAGCCTCTGCCAATGAAAACATAAGGTATCGAATTTGCATTTTTGTCTTGTTTTTGTTCTCTCTGATAGTTACTACATATTTCCGTCCAAGAGCCTGGTGGTTAATTTCATCATTTTCGTAAAAGTGAATTACGGCATTCCTAGTATCAGGGTTTAAAGATTTTGCTGTGGAAGGTGCTGTACTGGTTAGCAAAGGCTGGACATAAGACTCTAATAACTTCTTAATGACAACTGTTTTCTTCCGTGGTGATTTTGGAAGTGCTCTTTTAAGTCGAGCAGTGGCCTTCCCTAGACTAGATGAGTTCTTAAAAGGTGGAGAAGCAGTATTAGATGTTTCAGGAGTGTTTTGATTTGAAGTTTCTTTCAATTTTTTTCTGTACTTAGCTACTCTCTCTCTCCCTTGCTTTTTTCTTTCTAATTCCATTATTTTCTTCTCACGCTTACCTAATGCCTGTTCTTTTAGCTTCTTTCGTTCTCTGTATTTCTTCGTGGTCTCTCTGTGCTTTAGCTTGTACTCTTTGTACTTGCCCTCATCCTTAAGTTTCTGCCTTTTCTGCCTCATCTTTCCAGCTGCAGTTAAAGGCATTCTAGAAAAAAATCACAAAATAAAATTATAACGTTAATTTACAGGATAGGAACATAAAATGCATACAGTTGTATCAACCAAAGTTACAGTCATTTCCCCTTATGTAAATTAATTAAATATTAATAATTTATTATACCATATTGTAATATTCAGTACTGAGGTTAAGTATGCTCTTGGCATGCAAATATATTTGCATGTAGACAAAGCACATAAGTTCACATTTTCAGTAATTCTCATTTAACATTTAATGTTGGTTAACAAAACAATCAGATTTCTCTAAACGTTTACATTATTATTTATATTAATACAGTAAAATGAAAATTTTACGCTTTTATCTTCGTAATAGATGTTAACTAAAACTATTATCGTATTATGCTCTCTTTGCTAGCAATAAATTTGCTTCCTTTAACCCAGTGCATGAACACAGTAAATCACGTTACATAATTCAATAATCATTTACTATAAGAAATATAAATTAATTAATTTCTAGTAAATTTCTTTAAAGTAGTCATGCATGAAAGTATGAGAATATGTAATATTAATTTCTTTGTATGCATACAAAAAGCACAGCGACAAAAATTAATGTTTTCAGTAACTCACATTACACTTTTTAGGTTAGTTATCAAAATACATTATAATTAAATTTAAAGCTTACACAGTCATTTATTTTTTATATCATAAACTTAAAACAAGATTGTGCTCTTCAATTACCAATATCTAATAATACAACATACTACTTTATTTTTCAGTTTTCTTACCTTGAAGTTGATATATATTCTTACTAGAAACAGGTATCTTCACATATGGCTGGAAACAATGGCCACCAGCAGGAAACACATGCTCATAGAGGAATTGAACAGGGTCAAATAACACTGCTGAAATACCCTAGATACCAATAACGAAAACACAAATTCCCCTACAGATTTTTTCCCTGCCATTTATTATGTCCTGTGTTTCATGGAATGACACTGCATCACATTGTCATTCTTCTGTGACTATAAAGTATGTTACCCTAGACCAAATTTATTTATGTATTTCATAAATATGCAAAGCTATTAGAAAACTGTCACACTGAAATATAAAAACTTCCTTTAGACTTTATTATGTTTATACTTCCATAATGCTAATAAATTTGATTTGAAGAGTATTTACACATAGTTATTTCACTGTACCTCTGTAAACTTTTGGTATACTAGCTTTAGTTGGAGGTGACTCTTACTTGTAAACTGATGATACGTAGTTTATGTGGGGAATAACTTTAACGTAACCTAAATTTTGTTTCCATAGGTTGATGTGGTCACCGGTGATCTCGTGTGCCCTGAGTCCGGGCGGAAATTTCCAATAAATGAGGGGATCCCAAACATGTTACTGAACGAGGATGAACTCAGCTGAATGTGCTGCTTCTCTTAAAGGGAATATGTAAATTTTGTTTGAATGTGCGATGTAATTATGTGAGCTGCCAGTATATTTTGTCACTCTTTAAAGAGGACTGTAGTTAGTTCTCCTAAGTTGTACTACACAAACAGTGCCATTTCCAGTGTTGGGCCATATAAAGGAGGTAAAAAAAAAATGTGTACAGGGGAAGCCAAGTTAATAAATTTGACAGCTCCATTATCTGGTTGGAATGAGAGGAAGCAGCAGTCTGTGTAGTTACTGGTACTGGGAATACCAGAATTTCAGTTATTTGGTTTGTGTGTATAGAGCAGGCAACAAATTGACTGATATAGAAGATGCAGAGAGACACATGCAAGTGGTGTACCACACCGAGGGCAAGTGCGGTATCCTATAAGCAACAGTCTGAGGAATGTTGGCAGAACATACACTAAAGATTTGTTGGCATTGGAAGTGATGTAGGGCTGCAGAGGTAAATTCTAAATTCATTACTTTGAAAGAAAAAAATATATACACACACGCATATGTAGAGTCCCTTTCTCAAAGCAGAAAGAACAAAAGATGTCTTCTCAGCACTTTCTTGCCTAGAACATGAAAATAAATTTTCAGGTATCACTTACTAAAACTGTATCTGCAAAATTTTGGTTTTGTATACTGCAATCAGTTAGTCACATTGCTACATAACTAGTAAAAGATGTTTGTTCAATGAGACTGGCAAGGCAAGTACTTCACCCTGCGATGTAAATTTTTTATTGTGGAAATTATTCTTTAAAAATCATACAAAATGCAGCAAATTGAGCTACAGCTGTGATATGATTTTTCGTCTTAAGTGATACATTTTGCTTTATATTTGAGTGGAAAATGTAATATAAACATAAAGCTGTAATAATAAGGATGATAGTATGCAAAATTTTAGGTAGCTATTAAAGATTAAGAATTTGTAAAATAATACTGCAAATAATTTGTTCTGAAAGACAAATATGTAAGTATGTACAAACAAAAAAATCTTTAACAAAAATTCAGCACAGTTAAATCATCCATTTATGCAGTAAATAGTAATGTTTTGTTTTCTTAAAACTGTTGTTAAAAAATTGTGAATGGAAATAAAGTGAGCCATACACACTGTTGCTGTGCAGTTATTTATTTCAATAGACACATAATACAATAAATAAATTAGCAATATCTTCAAAACTGGCAAATTTTGCATAGCACATTACAATAAATTGTATCACACATGGTCAAATGAACATAAGTAAGGATTAACATTTTGCATAGATACATTCTTGAACAATATCTTTCATGGGTAAAACTGATGAACTTTAACACTACATAGTGGCAAAAGGTGATGTGTTTGGAAAAAAAACTATCAACCTTTCAGTTTTAGACCCTGGTTAGATTCATGTACTAGGGTCAGTCTTTTGGGAAAAAGAAAATGGAAAGCTCAACAAAATTTGCAATTTTTCAGGTATTATTTATATCAGTAATTACTAAACAAGGTATAATAAATCTGAAAAATTAATGAAACAGCAAAGAATTTAGTATTGTATTGTGTGTGTAGCATTCAGTATCACAAATTTGGATTTGTGTACACAGGCTTATCAATAAACACTCATGGTGGCTACTCACAGTCACCAAAAATATTCCCTGATTTTTCCCTGATTAAAAATTCAAAATTTCCCTGATATTTACAATTACAAAAAAAAAACATACTTTGATGAAAAAATATAATATTATAGAAAGAGATTACTCATATTTTAGCACCCTGCTGTATTTTCTTCATTATATACATACGGAAGTTCGTTAAATAACATAATACATTTTAAATATGTCACTTTACATTATAGCGCCCCTTTCAATAACCTGCAGTCTGTGTTTTGTTTTATGTCTAGAGACCGGAAAAATTCGCGAATTCATTTCACGATAGGCTAAAATACAAATAGTTATACCTCAGTGCTGCTTCTGCTATTGGCTCACTACTCACTTGGATGACTCTGGGCCAATGAGAAACACTCGACCAAAGCTTTATCGAATCTCAGGCTGCTACATTGGGACGTCTCACAAGAGAGCAGCCAATGAGTGGGTGGCATTTGACCGAGAGTACATACGCAGAACTATGGAGTTCATCCTACAGGTCATTGAACTCGCAAATTTTTCCTGTCCCTAGTAATGGGGTATTTCAGTGGCGAGCGCTCAAACATTTTTTCACACAACTTTTGATAACTGTTCTTACATTCATTTTGAAGTGTAACATTTCTAGTTGTGAAATATTCTTAGTCTTAGTACTCTCAACAAGGATAACAGTACAGTGCAAATTTTACCTTGTGTTTGATTTAAAAATGAAACAACTAATAGATAAATCTTCACTGCATTACAATCAGTACTCCCATCTGTAGCTAAAGCAAATGGTTCACTTACTAATGATTCAACAGTTTCAATTTAGTTTCACCAGCCAAATACTCCACTAAGGCAGATGTTTTTGCTCTCGCACAGCTGTATTTCTGTGCAATTTTTGAGTCCGGAAACATAGCTCTATACAAATTACCCGAATGATCGACTACTGCTATCGGTAAATTGTGTTCTACCAAAAAACTTTAAAACAATAACTCTGTGTTTGTTACTTTTGTTTCTTCAGATGTAGCGAAAAACGGCGATATAGATTTATTGCTCGCCACGGCTTTAAAATGTTCTGCATGTTTCTTTGATTCAATATGCCGTCTACAGTCATCCCTTCCACCATGTGCAATCGAAAAGTTAACACGTGCATACATTACAAAATGTGTAGCGTTCCAAAACATTTGAAGATGAAAAACATGGCCATTCTTTTGAATAGTTTGGTCGAAAATTCAGAAGAATAACGTTCTTTTTTTTTTTGCCCCAGATACACATTGTTCTGTCACATGCTTCATTTCTACAACCGGCACTGAAGAACACAACACTATCGAACAACATAAAATGGTTTCATGTCTGTAGACACGACAAAAACACTTTGATGAAAAAAATGGCTTTCAAGAAAGTAATTAACACAACACAGGTTAGCCAAAGTACCGTACAAAAATTATCGTGATGTAAGTAGCTAACAAACGAAAAGTCCGAGAATATGTACTAGTTGTATCGTATAACGGACGTAATAAAGTATCATTTCTATTACAAAACACAAGAATTAATCTACTTATTTCGACAGTACATGCGCACATTTATTTTCCATTATGTGCGCAACCACGTGATATATTCGAACTGCGTTCACAAAACACGCACACCAGAAACAGAATTTTTTTCCGTTACCCAACAGCACAAAGCCTCGTTTCCGTAATAAACCAGCGATGTGTGTTAAATCTGTAATAATTATGAAAAATTCAGAATGGTTGGCAGCTCTGCGGAAATATACATGACACAAAAAATTCCCGGTTATTAAAAAAATTCCCTGACATTTCCCTGATAATTCCCTATCAACGTGATTTCCCTGATAAATCCCGGTTTTCCCGGTGAGTGGCCACCCTGACACTGCATCTTATCATGCAGCAACATGGCTTCTACATTTCACATAAGTCTGACAAGTACTTTTTAATGTATTGGCTAAGAAATTAGGAAAATTATGAAATTTTTATCTGAAAATACTGAACCTGTACTTAAGAAAGAGTGGGTTTTTAAAAACTCAAAACAAATGTCTTCAATTGTCAAATGGAACAAAGGAGGCTAATAATTACATTAGGAGTTGTATAGTAATACATTAAGAGGTAATTGAATCAATATCTAGTAAAACAAATTAAAACTCCACACCTTAATGGAAACTGCCAGAAGAAAAAATAACTTCTCTACTAAAGAAGCCACATATAGTTATCACATAGAGTTTGGGGATTAAGTGGCATAAACATATAAAAATAAATTATGGAATTTTTTGTAATATTTAGCCATATGAAGTCACATTGTTTTGATTATCCGAACATGTTGCACGAGAGAAATGTACTAGTTAATTTCCAAATTTTAAAATAATGAAAGCAAATGCACTACCTGAAGCACATTTACCAGAGCCAAGTTCAAAATTTTACAGTTCTGAGAAAAACGCTCCACTTTCTCGAACCCCGGATTTAATTAATTGATGGTTTTATGAATATGTACATTCTCACAAACTGTTGAAAATCTGAAAGTTTGCCTTTTTTTTTTGTATAACTCACTGCGTATATTTTGTATGGGTTTTAATACTCTTGATTATGTTACTATAACAAGAACCAAAAAAATAGGACCTTCCGTTTAAAAATATGGCGTCAGTAAGTAGCTTCTGCAACACAAGTGGGCCCGCGTGAAACTATTCCAGCTAGGCTGGCGGCATCTTGACGTATGGCCTACCCCCCCCCTTCTCGAGTCAAACTATCTTGTCTGCCAGATAACCACGCGGTGACATCTAGTCGATTCCCTGAAAAATGAATATTTTTAAGGTCCACGCACCAGCCATTTATCGTTATTAAATACTGTACAAGTTGTTATGGCATCAGACATAAATAACAACAGACTACGTAGGCTACACTTTGTTTTTTAAGTCACACATCAGTATTTCTGCTGGAAAATCATGAACTTCGAAATTTCTTGGATGGATAATTTTTATAGGGCCATTAAAATATTTAATTTTACTATCAATCAACCAAACTCACTTCTCCCTCCGTATTCCAACATTTTCGGCACGAGACGCATAGCGACTGCAACCATGTGCAGCGTGTGAAAAGAAATTGAGTAGCGAACTTCCTCTTAGGCTAATCGCCGGGAAATTATCATAACACATGTCACATCTGCTGGGGAGGTTCGTCAGTAATCAGCACACAAAAATGGTAAAGTGAATATTTGTAGGCATGACAAGCAGTTTTTTTTAAATAAGCTCTTTTCAACTTTTCACTGAAATTTCCTGATATCTTTCAAAAATTCCCAGGTTTCTCTAATAAAATTTACTGTTGTTTAAATGAATGTTTTTGTCCTTACAATGCAGTGTATTTTTAATGGCAAACTGCTAAACATTAACTTATAAAGTTGATAAGGGGAAGCTGGTAGAAATGCAAGGTAGGAAATTCTTCCAACTTATCAACCAGGCCCTGGGCAAGTCTTTTTCTAATCAGTATGTACTTCTGTATCTCTTTTCACCCCTCCTTTCTCTCTTCCGTAGTGAGAGGAGGAGAAAAGTATCAGTGGTGGCAAAATAAGCGAAAAAAGGAATCAGAATACGTGGTTCGCTTGTTAATTTCATGTGAGAAATGTTTAAATTGAGTAGGCCTACAAAAAATATGAGCAGTAACTAGCATTAACACTCCACTAATGTTAATACTAATACAAGTACAACTGGAAGAATTCGCTATTCATGTGATCATAGGAACACCAATGTATGTGAAAGGTGGGCATGATTATGCCGCATGATACACTATACCGTTAAGTGGATATCATTTAATGTATGCTACGGGAGAGACGGTAGCATACCAAGTTAGGTCGCAGTGCAGAGGTGGAGGCGTGGGGTAAGAGGTAGGGTGGTGGGACGGACAGGTGAGCGAGCATGGTGGTGGGGCGGGCGGGCTAGTGAGCAGCCGAATGTCTGCACTGCGTGCTGTTTCACACGTATTCCATGTTTACATGCTAGCTGTGGCTGTGGCTGTGGCTGTGGCTGTACAATCTAAAATAGGAAGTGTTAATAACTATTTTCTTTAGTACAGGTGGAACAAAAATATGAATTTAATAATCATCTTGTACACTGCAGTGCTAGCAAGTATTTTGCATACTGTCAAATTCATTATGAGCTAATTGGTTACATACATTCTTGCACTAAGAAATATGTTATATAAATATTAATCTATTTTAAAATACTAAGTAAATTTAAATTTACATTCAACTGTGAGCCGCAATAGTGCATTTTGTTGGAGAAAAAGGATTATGACTCACCCACGTAAAATATAGTACAATTTGATCTATAACTACAATAGTTGGACATTATACTATATCATGCTACAATTATAAACAGTACAAGTACAAAAATACCCTTCTATATAATTACTTAGCTATGGTAGTTAGGATTTTAGCAATGCAAAAGCTAAAAGGGGTGACATTCAATATTGAAGAAAGCCCATAAAATATACATTATCATTATCATTAATTCTAATTCCTCAAAACATATTACCTTTAGAGGAAGAAAAAGGTACATAATTACCATAGATGGTGCTCCGACAGACACTAATCACCAAGACGACTATTAACAACTACGCACAATTTTTTTTAACTACAATCACCAATAAACAAAACAATTCTCACCAAATGTGAATGCATATACAGTCTAGGTACCATGACTATATCAGATCAAACTTGCAGCTTAGCAACCAAATTAAGATTCAGATCGAGATTCAGGTTTGAGAAGAAATTTCCGCACTTCCAAGTTTTGTCCAAGCCTTAGATGCTATTTCCATTTTCACCTACTGTAGGGCTGCGACGTCTTGGCGGGTCGACTCCCTAGAGCTCAGCGACCTTGTAATTGACATGTCCCGCCTTGCCTGCTCCGCAGTTAGCAACAGCCTGGAAGTCTTCATGCCATTCCGAAAACATTGGTCGAGAACAATCTCATGTACGGTGCAACACAGCGCAGATCTTAATATTACAAAAATTCGATAATGCTTTACAGTAATTTATTATGTAAAGGCAGTGCATTATATGCTCGACTTGGCAGCTTAGTTAAACATAGTTAAATATAGTTATACAATACTTTAAAGAACTAAATTTGTAATTGTGGGTTGCTGTAAGAAACACAATTAAGACTTGCAAATAACTCCCTCGCTGATGCTTTCTTTTCCATTTGGTTTAGCTGAAACGTGTAGACGATCGACATGACTCACGTCAAGAACCTTCCCACTTTTATGCACTCGGGTTGGTATTTTTCCATAACAGCACTCTGAAAGAACCATTTTAGTCATTTTGAGGGGTCCGAAAACCATATTTCTAACAAACCATCCTCGGGTATTATATAAAACATTGACCCATAGATAAACGTATATTCTTTTCATATATCATCGTACTGGCAAAACCTTCAGTACTTTGACTTAGAAAATAACATGATTGACATGCTATTATAACACCATTTAGTAGCCAGTAGATATTTAAGTTAAGATGAATGACAGCAGTGTGAAATAATGTTAACATTAAAAACACGATAATAGTAACAATGTTTGGCAACAATAGTATTAAAACAGCAAAAATATAACAGTCATAACACAGTAATAACATAATATAATAATTACAACATATACTAGCAAACAAAGCCGAAGTACACTGAAAAAACACTTCTTTGACAAATGAGTTTAAAACATTTGTATTTAGATTAATAGAACGCTCTCAAACAAAGTATGAATTTTGGCCATTAGAGAATCTGAAATAAACAGTTATGCATAGCAGCATGTATATGAATTTCACAATGGGACAGCAAGAACAGATTCATCACTACTGTCAGTAGTTGCGTCACTATGTTCAGATGCACAGTCATCGCTGTCATTACACACATTTATTATAAACCCTTCCAATACATCCTCCATAACCGTCCTTTTTTCAATACTTGTCCTCTTTACTGACTACGTGTTGACAGTAACCTTCCCAGTCGGTGCTTGTGATGGAATCTAAGGCTCTGGTTTTTTGAGACTGCAACGCTTGCAACGCAAGTTCACCAAAAGTATTGTTCTCACGTATTAAACGCTTCATTTTGGCCCACACGAGCTTACTAGCATTAATTCACAATTATAGGGAGGCAGACGAATTACACGATGACCATGTAGCTCAGCTAACCTGTCTACTCTGAAAGGTTTTTCTCTCGGTCAATGTTTTTCAACAAGTTCGGAAAGTGTTGTTTTCCACATTTTGTCACATTGTATACCTTTTCTCTGCAACCAAGCTATCATTGCATATTTACTTTCGTACTTGGATGGCGGCTTGTCTTCTTGCTTGCAATGGTATGGAGCATTTTCCATAACCAAGACTGAAGCGGGTGGCAAATTTGGAATCACTTTTTCCGTAATCCATTTTTTAGTTTCCAGAGTTCATCTGGCCGTGGCAGTCTCCTGTTGTGCCTGCTTTATAAACAAGAGAGGCTCCAGGAAGGAAGCCCTGCCTAGAACCAACGCTTACAACTATCGGTCTGTGCGATCCATTTCCTGTTGCCATTACACCTTCGTCACTTTTCTTTTGCCAACATTTCTGAAAGGTTAAATTAGTGTCAACCCAGGATTCATCCATGTAACATATCTTCTTCCCAGCCTCCCTGCACTGTTTCATCTGATTCGGGTACCGTGATCGCCAAGCAACAATGTCAGATCTTTTGAGAAGAACCATTTGCTTATTTTGGCTTCTTCTCCACACAAAACCCATTTCTTTGAGTATTTTACACAGTGATGTCTTTCCCCAACTCCATCTGATTTTTTCTTTCAAAACTGGCAGTAGTTTCCTTGTTGTGGGAACCACTTTTTTTACTGCATAAAATTCGTGGATAGTGTCTGATCAAATATATACATGTATTATAAGTACATAAAAATATATTCATAATGTATAATGTATGTAATGTAATATGATGAAATATAATGTGTAGCAATCTAGCAATATCGGCTACACTTATAGCTAACAACAAATATTCTAACAAGCATTGCAGAAAGTCTGGAAAATTGCCAAGTGCAAAACAAACAAACCGTGGGTGAAATTATGGGGAATGCATTCAGAAACTTATAATGTAAGTATTATTATTCAAACTTATAATTACTTTTTTTGCCTTGTGTTGTTTGTTTTTTATTTGGCGTGTGTGTGTTGTGTTTTCGGATGTGTGAATATGATCTTTGGCTTATACCTGTGTATCGTGCAACTCTTTCGGTTGCTTTTGCAAGAGGTACTAGAAGACATTTATTTGTTGGCAACTTATTCTTCACAGCACTGGATTACACTACTTATAATTCCCCTCTCCCCACTATGTATGTACAGTAGAACCCTGTTATAATGTTTTTCAAGGGAGCACAAGAAAAAACATTATAAGCAGGAAAATGTTATAAGCAGGAAATCTCAATTTAGCACTTAGCAATGTTCGAGCTTTGTACCAATGGACTCATCAAGCTATGTAAACAACTTTAATGATAAAACCAAAGATAGTATACTTGATACATGAATTTTCTGAAAAAAGCCAACAATTTTTCAACTTCTTCTTGTTCCCTGGTTAAATTTTGTTTGTCTTTAAAGATA
Organism: Bacillus rossius redtenbacheri; assembly: GCF_032445375.1. Taxonomy (NCBI): domain Eukaryota; kingdom Metazoa; phylum Arthropoda; class Insecta; order Phasmatodea; family Bacillidae; genus Bacillus; species Bacillus rossius. Next base: position 137,762,238 of record NC_086330.1, on the reverse strand, counting down.
CACTGCCACATTTTTTTGTAAAATTGTCTCACGATTCATGATGAAAACATTAAGAGTGAGAACGTCTACTCCTGTGCCACCTGAAAATGTTTAATTTTAGGATTCCTACGTATGAATGAAAAAAAAAAATATTTGTAAGCAATAGAAAACAGTTATAGTTATGCCCTCGCTGAATGGTTGGCAACTTAAATATCGTAGGACTATGTACGTGCATCTGAATACCCACTGGAATGGCAAGGAAGAGAAGAGTTGACTAAGGGTGCCAACTGACACGTAACTATGAACATTGTGTACCTTCAGTATATTGCATAAAATTTTATTTTAACTAACTTCATGTATTGTATGGCAGTGATTGTAAACATAAACATACATAAAGTAAACTTTTATCGTAAGTGTTGGAATAATTTGGTTTTAAAACATTTTTTCCCCATTTATTGAATGTTGGAAAGCAAACATTATAAGCAGGAAATTACACTATTTATGAACGTTATATGCAGGAAATAAATACATTGTCCTTAAAGGGGAAATATTGGGACTTTAAAAATATGACATTATAAGCAGGAAAACATTATATGCAGGAACATTATAACAGTGTTCTACTGTATTACTTTATTATATCTTGAATGTCCTTCCTGCGTTGGGCTCCATTGTTCACTTCAGACTGAGAGCGTAGCGCCTGATGTTTTTGCTATGAACCGCATAGCGGCTGATGTGCGTGCGCAGCTGCTTCCCCTCTCACGCTTCCCCGCAAAACGACCCGCCAAGACGTCGCAGCCCTACAGTAGTTATGCTATTTTTGATGCATATTATCACACTTAAAACACCAAACAAACATTTGGAATGAAAATCAAACTACTAATACTAATAGGAGATGGGATGGAGCACCAAGTCATTACACCTAAAATTAGTATTTAGCAGTAAATTTTTATATATATATATATATATATATATATATATATATATATATATATATATATATATATATATATATATATATATATATAATGATCTCTTCAGGAACCTTGGGAAGACAAACATAGATATAAAAATTTATTGCATTAGCAATTTGTTATTATTTATCACTTATTTATACTGTAGCAGTTTTTTGGTCAAAATTTATGCTATATACACACACACACACACATACATACATACATACATACATGTATTTAGCATTAAAAACATTAATTTAATTACATAGACCACAAAATATAATAATTACAAATTTATATGCATTCTGTAACACTACCTGTATTATACAATTAATATATTTATTGAATTTCTCATGTAACTGTTGATAGTTTCACACTCCATGTTGATTTTTTTTTCTCTTCATTTTTTCATCATTACTATTAGTTAATGGCTATTTCTGAGATTTAAGCATTTTTGAGATTTTTGCATTTGCTGTTGTCATAAATATTTCAAAGATATATTTAATGTGATATAATCTCTGTAAAAGTCGCTCAAGTGGTAATATTTACGAACATGCATATTTTGCATACATTATAAAACAATTACCAAATATCTACTTACAAATATTTGTGAAAGAACAACAAATTTATGAGTATTGTGTTGAATTTGTAAAAATTAAAATGAGGAAAAAAAAAAAATTCACATGGCGTGAAAGATTTCACCTCAAGCTAAATAATTTGAATGGAAAAATTAATACATACTAAGACAGAATAGAAAAACTAGTGCTTTTAACACTTTTTCATGGTTTGATTAACTGCTATCAGTATAATACACACAATGACAGAGTAGCTCTTTAAAGCCAGCCTTCGTAAATATTTCTCTTAATATGCAATAACTAAAAATCAAATTAAAAAAATAAAGGGTTTTTGTTTAAAAAATCTAGTTAAAATTAAAAGATTATTATAAAGATTTAACTATATTTTATAGCATGATACTCATGGCATGAATTTATTAGTTATTTAAGCTTGATTATACTTATACATCTTTGCAGTACAGATGTATTATTTATTTTTATGGCTCCACAGACTACAGGACCTAGTTTCAAACCTTTATTGTAGTCAACATTCATGGCCTAGTCCAACTATACATCAATTGAAATGGTAGCAGCACCTAACAGTTTATGATTAGTATTTTCAAATAGGAATTATAAAAACAAATGCAAGATGGTGCAAATGTGTGTATTTTTTTGAAAATTACTATCAACTAACATTTGTGTGTGGGTGTGTTTTTTTAAACTACTGTTAACTAACATTTTCCCATATCAATGTATATACAACTGGTAAACTAGCTGAGTATATTTCTAAAGGTTGGGAAAGGCACATACAAAACAAACCACGCCAACATTAACCTAAGTTGGAAATTGTAAGAACAATTTTTAAAGCAGAAGCCTGAATTGTGAGCTCAGCATGTTACCTGCAAAGACCAAACTTATTTCTTTTAGCAATAACCAGTGGTGAATCCAAGGAGATGCTTTAAGGGCCCCACCTACCTGGGCACACACAGGGTGTGCAGATCTTCATGAAAATACCATGAAATGCATTTTAGAATTCACTGAGGGCGGATAAGCAGTTCTGTTTCTGTATTTCGTTTTTAAACTGTATTTTTTTAAGAATAAAAATGGCTAAGACTGTTGTTTTCAGAACAATTTTTAGACATGAAACTCCCGGTAGAGATTCTTGAAAGTACTCAAGAGTATTTCTTGCATTATACCTTTATCTTCATTTCTTAAATTTGGGAACAAAAACACAATTTTTTTTAAAAGTGAAAGTTACAAAAATTTTAATGTGACATACAATTCTGATCCAGCTCGTTTAACGTTGGGAGAATACTAAATCACTAAACCAAGGCAGAGTATGATTCCTTCAATGGAAATCTTCAAGCAATATATACTAATAAAAAAATGAACACTCAAATTATGAACTTTCATCTTTACGTGGACTAGAATCAAAAGTTATAAATGTCAAGACATTAGTAATATATTTTTTTAACACGGGCTGCTTTTTATAAGTTTTTACACTAGGATAACAAATCAGTTTACTGAAAGTTCTACACCAAGTTTAACATCAAATGCTTGTACTTTTTTTATTACCAAAATAATGATGGGATACTTTAAACAGCAAAAAAAATTTTACTCTTAATTATAATGGAATGTTTGATGATAAATTAAGTATTTTTAATTGCACTTCCACTTATGAGTTTTTATAAACACACACTGGAGGAGAAATGTGATTCAGTTTTATATGTTTTCCACACTGAGAACATGTTAACATTCCAGTTTTACATTTCTGCCGTTTCTATGTAGGTGATTACGTTACTTGTTTCAAAATTAATTTTAGTTTCCTCTTATTTTTTTAGTTCCTGACACACAAATTAACTAGATTTTGTTCACGAAAATAATTTTTTTTTGTGGCAATAACATCAACTTCAATGTCAGAATCCTACAATAAAACAAGTGCAACTACACGTGAAATCACGAGACAAAATTTTATGGCTTTTATTATAGCCAGTTCTGTTTTTTAAACAGGAATGTTTGGGGTTACTGTTTTTAGTTTTACGTATTCCATTAATTCATAAAGCCAGTACGTATTATTCAACAAATCTGACATTAAAATTTTTCTTAGCACTGGCTAACCCAAATAATGTAATTCTGATGATTGTGATCCATGATGCACTCTTGCAATAAAATAATTCAATATAAGAATACATCTTTAGAACAGAATACTCAAAACCATGAAAATAAATTAGCATTTATTCTTACTTATGAATAATGGGGCAGTGTCAGAAATGTTACGATAAGTATTATTAATTTTTCATACCCAAATTGTTTTTATATTATGGTACCAACTTCATACTAAAAAAAAAGACATTTGCAGAATTTATAACATTAAGATATTACATTTTTGTGATTTGAATCAAGGTTTTTAAAAATGTTTATTAATTTCATGATTTCAGTTTTATTTTGGTGCCATATGGTGTATTAACGTGTATTTCAGGGTTATATGGTGTACTGACTTGCCTATTAACATTATTTCGATTTTAAAGCAAATCATCTTGTCCCTAGTAATCACTAATCACGCAGCGGGTGACACAAGATCAATTACTCTGCTGACTCGTCAGCAAACGGACTAGCTACATGATGCAGCAGTACTTGTGCTATTTGCCGCGGGACTCCTCCTCTGCCTTGTCAGCTGACAGCTGGGAGTAGATGCTGCCCCTGGCAAGCCCGCCCATGGGGCCCTTCCTCAGCTCGCTGTTGGGTCCTTTGGCTTTGTACAACCTCTCCTGCAGCAACAACTTGTTTGGCCCTTTCGCCAGGCTCTCAGGGGCCTTCTGGAGCAGCTCTGGGTTTGGTCCGTTCCAGGCAGCGTAGTCTGGTCTGCAACCCCGAACACACCACACTCACTACCGCCCGTTACATTTACAAATCACATAAAACTTACAGTGATGTAGCAATAGTTAGTATCTTTGATTAAAAACAAAAGGCAGGATGAATTCTCATAGCATAGATAGGGAACCCTCTTAAGTATCAATATAAAATATTCAAATAAATATATATATATATATTTTTTTCCAGCACAATATCCTGTAAACAGATGTCAGTGAAATGAATATTTTCATGTTACCTAATTGAATATCTAAGTGTCTATGAAATATATGTACTTGATGGAAGTCTACTACAAACTACATTGTTCTCTAAGAACATAAAATATAAATATAAAAGTAACATATCAAACCAAACACATGAGATGACAATCATGAATATTGGATATAGCTGTGCCAATACGAATCGGCAGAAACATCGATTCAACTAAATATCGGCAAAATGTTGATATATTTAGTTGGTGTTTCTGCCGATTCACAATATGCTTTTTAATTTTCAGCCGATATTACTGAAAAATGAAAGTGTCATAACCTAAAAATCCACCAGTACCCTTTTCGTACTACTACATACTTTGAACTCACATAATTTCTTAGCTATGTGTGCCAGTTGTACATATACAACTTAAACATCAAATGTTTAAAAAACATTCTTGATTCTCATATATTGAAAATATTTCAACAGCACAGTAGTTGGATAAGAAAAAAAACTTGATGTATTTTGAGCATGACTGCCAATACCAACAAAAGAAAATACCAACTTCTTGAACTGAAAAAGAAAGGTTCGTAATATTGTGACTAAGGCATTTTTAAATTAACTTACGTCAAGTTTTTAAATTGAATTAAAAAACCAATGCGATAATATACAGTTTCACATAATGAAAATTACTTTTACTGTTTCCAGTGCAAAACGAACACATGAAACGCATTTCCGTATAAATGTTTGGTACCGAGAATTTTTACCACTGCATCCATTCAGTTGGCATTGGAATACCCTTTCTGGAATTGTTAACATGTACAGTCTCACGAACTTGCACATTTAAAATTCTTGTTGTAATAATTACGTATTAAATAATTAAATTTTCCAGTCCCATTAGCAAAATTCATGTTTAGTTAAAAAACCAGCAGGTTGTCAACAAATAAATGAAAACACACTAAAAATACACGTTTAAAAAAAGAGGTTATTTTCCGTTTATAAAGTAAAAACTGAGAATTTTTTCAAATAGACTAAATGCAATTATGCAGTTGCGAATATCAGTTTGAGAAAAGTTAATGTAAATAACTGTTTTTTGTACAACAGAAACATTGCTTCCTGCTGCAAGGTACCTGCTATAGGGAGAAAAGTTAAATCTGGACCATCTCTGTTATCGCTGTGCGCATGGTATGCCTTCCCCTTTACCACCCCTTAGCGCAACGACAGTGTCTGGAGGGGAAGACGCGGTGACCCCTCCAAATCAAGGCGATGGAGTGTCAGCCCGTCTTACACGAACGCGACACAAGGGTTATAACGCATGAACTGCATGATGTAATCACAACTGGAAAATACACTACATCGTTAACCCATGTCCAAATCATTCAAACACATACATTTTTAAAAAAATTAATCAAGTTAACAGAACATCAGCATGCTAACAGTCACGCTATTTCTATGCAGTCATAAAAAACCTCTCTGTGAAAAAACTATATTATCATAAACAAAAATGCTGCATGTGTTAAAATAACTCTTTCTTTGAAGGCTTGGTTATCAAATTATCATTTGGTTAAGGCTTCTGTAAAAATAGCATTTTCTTAAAGGTAAAATACAGAACATTTGCATTTTGTCACTACTTTTTCCGTCACTAATGTTCGACGCAAAAACGAGTGTTGATTATAGATACATAATTTTAAGATCCCAACGTAATATTTTAATAGTTAGATAATTATATTATGTTATTTACCTAATCTGAGTCTGATGTGAAGCTGGCGTTTTCCGTTTCACTAGAGGAATCTTCGTCTGTAGATTCTTCAAGATTAACAATAATCTTATCTATTTCAGTATCTAATAACCTATCACTGTTCCAGTATTCATTCTCGATTTTTTCCACATGCCGGCAGCATTTTTTCCATTGCTCTTTAGAGTAGCTACTAAACAGCTGTTCACATAATGTCTTCTTGTCTTCGAGTGTGGATGATATTTCTTCGCACACTTTTCCTTTAATATATCCCCACACTAAGTCAATCGGATTGAGGTCAGGATGATAGGGTGGAAGCCTGATTACTTCGTGGGAGTTTATTTTAATGATTTCGTCAATTTTGTAAGTTTTGGAAGTGGGCACTTGTTTCGCAAGTAATAGTAGGTTGGCTTTTGTAAGGTCAGAGGAGAAAGTTACATTGTTTATTTTTAGCCACTCTTGAATCACTTGTTAGGTGTTAGTGGAAGTCAGCTTCTTATTTGTCTGTACATTGTGATAACTTGCATTGTCAAGAACAATGACTGAGTTTTCAGGCAAATTTGGAAGCAGTTTATGTGTAACCCATTTCGAAAAGTTTTCGAAATTCATGTCATTATGATAATCTCCCGTTGTTTGTTTTGACCAGAATATCAACAATGCATTCTGTACAAATCCCTCCTCTCCTCCTGCATTCACAATTATTAAACGCTGGCCTTTCCCGATCGGCTCTGTAACACCCAGCTCATTGTCCGATTGCCAACAAGAACTAACGCTGTGGGTAGCATGGATGTACGTTTCATCTACATAAACGATTGAACGACCATCGTTTCGAAACTTGCGCATTTCTTGTAGGAAACGCCCCCTCCATGCTGCTATATCAGGCTTCTCAATCAAAATCCTTCTCCTTGACTGACACTTCGTCCAACGGAATCCCAGTCTCTTTAACAGTTTTCTCAAAAATTCTTTACTGCAGTCCAAAACACCATCATCTCGCAAAGCCGTCTTTAATTTATTTAAAGTTGGAACAGTTTACCTGACAGTGTAAAATTCACGCACTTTTTTCCTCACAGCACCACATGTAAAATCGTCGACTTCTAACCATTTTTTGCGTTCTTTTTTTTTTGCCAGTATGTGTTGAAAAGTTCAGACCAATTTTACTTTTTACGTTCCCCTCAGCCAAAATCTTTTTTACCGTTGATTTAGACACACCCGTCGCAGCACTTGTCACTTCAGTAACATTGTATTTTAAACCGTACAGCAACTTCTTTTCTTTTAGATGCGTCGCAACGTTGTATACAATTTCACGCGCCTGTCCTCGCAAGGGTCATCCTGGAATAAGGTTCGACTTAATTCCCGAGGTTGATGGGATTGGCTCGCTTGTTGTACCGTGTAACCCAGGTCCCGGCATGACGCGCTGACGCAATCCTCATGCAGCCGAGTGAAGTGCGTAACTGATCCCCTCCACTTCCCCTGGCGGCTATCACGTGACGGCAGTGTGCGTCACGCCACGAATTGGGGTCTGCGCAGGTTCACAAGTATCTTGCCGGGCTATACTAACATTCTGTGAGACTTTTCAGCACATGTGGTATTTTTTATGGCACTAATACACATTCATAGAAATATTAAGAATATATTATTATATTCTTAATAAAAAACTATAAATTCTGTAATCGGTGCTAGTATAGTTAAATGTTTCAATAATCAGCCAATGTATGTCTTGTAAATTGTGTTGAATTGTTCATTGTAAAATGTTTAATGACATTGAACGTTAGGCTGGCGTCGTACCTTCTATTATAGTGTTACGAATGTGAGAGACCAGACCACGATGCCAGGTACGGAGCTGGCTGGCGGCCCCGCATGGTCACTGATGTCATGCACCATCCATTGACGTAAGCATGCCACGCATGCCTGGCCAAGTTACAAGGGTCATCGCTACCCCCCCTCTCCTCCTCCACCTCTCTGCTCCCCGTGTGGCGCCCTTCCCCGGCGCTGGACAGCCTGTGGGAATTCCGCGGGCCATCACGCAAGCTGCCGATGCCCTTCTCGACGCTTTGGGTGTCGGGATGGCGCGCGATGACGTGACTCGTCATCCCTGGCTGTCGCGTGAGCTAACAATGCCCTTCTCAATGCTTCGGGCGACAGGTTGGCACAGGATGATGCGACTGGCCCCAGCCACGCACCTCACTTCTAGAAGGGCGCCAGGGTCTATATAGGGTGTATCACAATTCATGTTACAACGCTTGAGGGTAGAAAGCTCTTATTATTTGCAACCATTTTTGCCAATAAACATGTTGCCGGAAACGTGTAGTTAAGCCACTGTAGCCCCAGAAAGAGTCAGCGTAGGCAACCCGTTGGGCTTTGTGCGAGACAGACGATGCTGTGGTGAATTACGTGTTTACGATGCCGGGCAGCGCTCGAGAGGACTGTACGATGTCGAATGCTGACCCCCAACCTTTTTTACTTCCGTTTTCTTCCGTTCGTGCCGTGCCATAGCACTGCGCAGCGTGACATCGCAGTGTCACAGTGTGTTTTGATATCACTGGTGTTCTGTCGTTGACTGTTCTGTCGTACAAGCAAACTCGTGGTGTCATTTCTTTCGCTGTGGTTCTGAAAAGGGCAAAGTTTTAGTGGAGCTCAATGGAGTACACGTTTAGTGAGTACACGGACATGCTGCTTGTTTACGGGGAAGCTAGACAAAATGGACGAGCCGCCCATCGTCTGTACGAAGAACGATATCCGGGTCGTAGGATTCCAGCTCACACCATGTTTGCAAGACTTACTCAGCGAATGCGTGATACTGGTACATGTGCCGTCACAAGACCAAATGCTGGTGCTCCACGCAGGGTTCGTACTCCCAGTTTTGAAGAAGATGTACTTCAGAGATTTGAGGAGAGTCCAGATACAAGCACAAGGGCAGAAGGTTCCGATATGTACGCTGACAAAATGGCTGTTTGGCGAGTTCTTCATGAGCAACTCTTGTACCCGTACCACCTTCAAAAAGTGCAACACATGGGTCCGGCAGATTATCCTCTTCGCATGACCTTTTCTCGTTGGTACATTCAAAGAGTATTGAGGAACCCCGAGTTAGCGGTTTTATTCAGCGATGAAGCCAAGTTCACTCAAGACGCTATTCTCAATTCGCACAACAGTCATGTTTGGAATGATGTCAATCCGCATGCAACGTGTGTTACAGCTCGCCAGGAACGTTTTTCAGTTAATGTGTGGGCCGGTATTGTTGACGGAGTACTCATCGGGCCTCTTTTTCTTCCGCCACGACTTACCGGCACCGGATACCTCCACTTCCTTCAGAACGAACTACCAGGTCTTCTTGAAGAGGTTCCATTGCATGTGCGACGTGTGATGTGGTACCAACATGATGGGACATCACCTCATTTTTCCCTGCAAGTGCGAGAGTATTTAAACCAAACTTTTCCAAACCGATGGATTGGACTAGCGGGCCTTGTCGCATGGCCGCCAAGGTCACCGGACCTAACCCCGTTAGTTTTCTTTCTGTGGGGTTACGTAAAAGGGCTTATCTACGCTACGCCAGTAGAAACGGTAGAAGAGCTTACACAGCAAATCATTGAAGCGTTCGAAATCATAAGGTCGACTCCACACATGCTCCAGCGTATCCGTGAAAACATGATTCGCCATTGCCACCTCCGTGTCGCTCAAGGTGGGCGTGCTTTTGAGCCGTTGCTTTAGTCTGTCACGTTGTTAAAATGTATGCAAAAATTTCAATGTTGTGAAACAAAGCCGAAGCTGTGATTTATTTCAGAGTGACATTAAAATCTGTGCCACAATTAAAAAGGTTATTTCTCTAGTCGAACGCCCGCACATCCACAACATAACACTCTACAACGGGTTGCCTACGCTGACTCTTTCTGGGGCTACAGGGGCTTAACTACGCGTTTCCGGCAACATGTTTATTGGCAAAAATGGTTGCAAATAATAAGAGCTTTCTACCCTCAAGCGTTGTAACATGAATTTTGATACACCCTGTATAAGCCTGGACACCGGCCTCCGCGACAGCTGCTTGGCGAGTTGGAGTGAGCTCCTCGGCGAGGACAGTTTTTGGGTGCTGCGAGAGTCCAGAGCGAAGTTCCGAGCAAAGCGTCGAGCGGAACCTCGGTGAAGGGAAGTGCAACGGTTGCGACGGTTGCGATGGTGGCGACGGAGTATGGCGAGAGTTCGGCGGCGGGAGTTGAGTGAGGGGTGCAGCCCAACGAAGTGTGCGGTGCGTAAGGACTTGAGATACCGAGTGTGAGTAATTGATTAGTAGGCATTCTAAGTAAGATTATGTATTGGTGTTGTAAATATGTATTAGCAGTCAATGAAACTGTGCAAAAAAAAAAAATAATTGGGCTATTCCTATACGAACCCAGTTCTTCCTACTAAACGATTATAAAATCGTAACAATAGTAAAGTCCAGTCCCCACTGGTGGAACACACCCTTGCATCACGTCCGCACGAGTCATGTAGTTAGTGTCCGCAACTAAGTAAGTGCCCCGTTCCGTGTGTTAGGCACCTGTATGAGTACCAGTGTATTTAATTCCCGTAAGAATTAATGTAAAGTCATAATATTCACAAAAGAAAAGTGTCATTAAGTATGCATGTGACCCCTTAAGAGTTTCTAGTTTGACGAAAGCCTTAAGGGGCCCGCCTCGTCAGGGGTGTATGTGTGTTAGTGAGGCGGGATAATAAGCGCGACGCTCGCTGGTGCTTCCAGCGCGGTATAGCCTCTAAGCGCAAGTCTCTGAACTGGCGCGCATTCGTCTCGTCGTCACAGGATAACTGTGAAATTTGAGCGGTGACCGTAACATTATATGGCGGAGAAATGAAGATAAAGGTGTTATGCAAGCCCCTTAAGTGCTTTCAAGAATCTGTACTGATTGTTTTATGCCTAAAAATTACTCTGAAAACACGCGTTTTAGGCATTTTAACGCTTCTAAAAATACAGTTTAAAAACTTAATCAGAAATTAAAAGTACTTTTCGGCCCTCAGCGAACTCTTAAATGCTATTCGTAAATAGGCCCCACTCGGATATCTTAAGTAGTTTTGAAATCGCGTTGTTTTTCCTGAAGCTCTGCACACCATATGTGTGCCCAGGTAGGCGGGGCCCTTAATGTTGTTATGATTTACAATGTGGGGAGAAATGGGTTTGTAAGGGATAGCCCAATTAAGTTTTATTCCAGTTTTACTTATTTCTAATATTTACATTAATCATAAATAATTGTACTTAAAAACGTCCGATCACAAATCACTGGCACTTAAAAAGATGTTTATCCTCAAGTCAGTCAATGTCTGTCAAGTTCCACAGTTCTTACTCCTCACTGGAGTTAGGCTCAACAGTGATTCGCCCCTTACCTTGCGCCTGTCCACACACAGAGTCTCGCGTCACTCAGTCACCGCACTCTCACGATCCAGCCGAACTCCGCATCGCGCCACTCTAAAAAGGAGGGGAGGGGGTCTTTCACCCTCTTCGCTGATGTCGCACTTCCCTTCGCTCAGAATCCGCTCAGAACCCCCGTGGAGGCCGGCATTGCTGCTTAAGTACTCGTGCGTCATCCTTCCAGAACCGATGAGAGCAGCTGTGACAAGTCACGTCATCCCGGGCCAACCCGACGCCCGAACAGTCCAGAATGGTGGCATCCATTCTGGCTATTGCGCGAGGCAGCCCGCGGAATTCCCCAGGCTGTTCAGCGATAGATAACAGCGCAGAGGCAGGATGATGCACAAGTTAGTGGAGGGGGGATGACCCTTGTAATCCGGCCAGGCAAGCGTGGCATGCCTTACATCAGTGCACGGCACGTGACATAGTCCGTGACTCCAGTGGCTATGCAGGGCCGCCAGCCAGCTCCGAACCTGGCGCGTATCGCGGTCCTGCGTTCATAACAATATATTTTGCGGCCCCAGGCCAGATTTAATACATAGTGCTCTCAGAGTGTATTTAATAATATATAGAGAGTCTGGCTCCAGTAGCACACAAACGGCGAACAGTCTCAGGTTTGACTGGTGTTTTTCAAATAAAAAATTACCATACAGATAATCCGCACATATTTAGACCTTCTGTCAGTCATTCCCACGTGGGTAATTTAACTAAGTAAATTGTATGATGTTTAGACGTTAAATTTTATGTAAAGCATTTATTAGTGCTTTATGGATATGGCATGCAAGGGCGCAGTACCTTCCCTCTCCCGCTGCTCCCCTCTTGTGGTAGTCTTCAGAAGTTCGTGGTACAAGGCGGATGTGGCCGTCACGTGTGGAAGTTGTAACGCTTTCATCACCGAGTTCTGCATGCCGATAAATCAATTGAAACCTTTGGTACTTAATTCACCACGAATACCTGGGCCAGTTTGCGGTTGTGCCGTTTATTGGTGTGTTTGGCACAGATTTTAAATTTTAAGTTAAAATTTTCATTTTTAAATTTTCAATTTTTATTCTTATTTAATTTTTGTCAGACTTCTGTAGACTCTTAACAAACCTTTTTCATCCTAGTTCTCTTTCCCTGGTTTTCGGCGCACACTAGTGGCCGTGTCCTTAAGTCTCTCCCTCTCTCCCTTTTAGCCTCATGCCGTTGCAAGTCACCTAGCGCGACATTTGCGAATCAAAGTTAAACTTAGTTCGACTGCGCCTCCATAGAGCGCGCGGCGCTCGACGGCTATAGAGGTTTTTACCAAGCAACAAACCTTTGTTTTACCTTTCCTCGGACGTCTTCGGCTCCTTTCGGCACTGAGCCATATCCCCCCCCCCCCCCCCCTTCAGCCTTCCCGGACCCAGCATCCTTTTTTTTTAAGACAATCTAGCCGCCATGATGGAATTAATTCGCGGGCTGTTGGGCTGACTACATCTACGTCTCTGTCGAGCTGCACCTCGACTAATAAATCGCGTGTAGATCTGCCTTCTACTGCGCTATAGAATGTAATCGTCTCAGCCGAGGGAATTTTTCCCTAAACTTTTCTTTATCTTCTGTTAGTTAGTCAGCCAACCCGAATAGCTACGTTTTAGTATATATTTTTTAAATTCTTTTCTTTGGGCTTCCGCGACATCTCCGCGTCGCGCGTCCTAACTGGCGATCGCGCAACATGAGTAAAATCATCTGTCATCACCCTACTTCGGTGAGTCTTTTGCTTTCAATATTTCCCCCAATTCGCTCCTTTTTAGCGGGCTTTTGCCCGATTGATGGTCTGTCTGCTACCTGGTCTAATCTCTGTCGATATTGGACCTTGTTGCAGGCAGGGTTCAAGAGATACCCACCGATTGAAGAAACACCCCCGTCATCCGAGAGTCACCCCGGCACAAATGGTCATGATTGAAAGTCAGTTAAGTGAACCCCAACAAAAATTTATTCTGCTCTTTCCGCTGAATTTTACCTGGTCATGAGTTCTGAACGACAAAATTTCATAAATTTGGTGTGCCAGTGAACAGGGGAGAAGTTTTTGTTAACGATGTAAAGTTATATCTTCAGTAATTGTGACTCAAGAAGAATCAAACCTTATCGGATATGGTGATATTGTAATTTTTTTGCCTAAGATTCAAAACCAAGGCAATATATTCTAACTATTTTTGTAAAAATTTCACTATGGCTAGAACCTTGTTAAATTTTCGCTAGATTCGCGGTCCGGACTCGCTAGCACTATAAATTGTGTTCATGTTTTCTTCATTAATGAATGCTAAGATGTTAAAATGCTAATTTGTTGATCAATGGTTAATCTGCCTTGATTTTTTCTGGTAAAATCTATTTTATGAAAGGTTATGCACTACATAAAAGAATATTAATATAAATAAACCAGGAAGCCTATAGATCACATGACTTATTTTGTTGCTTTTATTTGAGTACCTATATATATATCTACCGATTCAATAACTCCCAAATGGATTGTGTGCAGGGAGTTTCTAAATTGTTTTGTTCCCCGCCTCGTGCCACCTCTGGTGATGTTTGAATTTTATGTGAGTTTTGTAGCTTGTTGCTCAGCTGTTTCCTAGGACTTTTAAGAGATGTTATAACACTTAAAATCAAGGGCACGAGGGGCGTTACACGGTGCAGGATGCGACCCTCCCGCCAGAACATCTCTTTTGCCGCATGACTGCACCTTGGAGTTTTAAAAAGAGTACAGAGTCGAGAGATTCGGATTGCAATCTTTCTATAGTGGGATGGCCGCCAGAGGACGTAGACAAGTATCGTGAAGTGCAACATGTGTTAACAGTGTTTCCAGTGTAATTTGTAGCATACAGACTCAGGCTTAGTACCAACCCATCGGTTTTATTCAGTAGTTCTCCGCCCAACCTACTTAGGAATCAACTACCTATGAGGAGAAGGGAGCGCTCAAGGATATTGTTAGTTAGTAGGGTCTTTACCAACAGATGGAGCCACCGAGCTTAGTGAGCCATTATGGGGCTGGCGACCCACACCAACACTTTAGTTAAATGTTTGGGCTAAACTGGCGCCCTCCTGGACCAATCTCATATTTAAATTATTGTAAATTACTTCCGCATTACTAAGTACAACCTGGTTCTCAATTATCCGACCGTCGGGTTATGGCATTTGGCACCCGTATGTGTGGCGAGCAACAGAAGATACAGAAATAGTTAAGACAGCGATGGTAAAGTGCATACATTGTGGGAAAGTGTCGTCACGCTGAGCGGACTATTTGAGGTACCCCTCTAGGACGCTATTGCTCTTTGTCTCAGGACGACGCCATGACATTCCCACCCTGCCTTTTACCCACCACATCTGTTCCAGTATCCTGTGATGGCAACACCTGACGTAGGCGCTGATAAACACGCAGAAACGCTGTGCAGCCCAGGCGTCTCTAGTTTCGACGTCCGCGGGATTTCTCCTCCCGCTGCACTCTCCCCTCGTCAAACCTCCATCCTCAACTCACTGATCCTCTCCCCCTCCATGCATCCTTCCACGTGGAGCTGTCCACCCCCAACTCCCCCACTTCTCGAACCACCCATGTGTTTCCTTGACAAGCATTGCGACCACTGGCAAGATGCTACCACGCCCAATAATCCTGCGTGTGCCACCACTGTCTTTTACCTAAGACATGGACATACTGACAGGTGAGGTGCAGTGGTGCAACACATGCTGATGTGTTCCGGTAACATCCAAACTGGGAATGGACAGTAATACAGGAAAAATACAATGGGATTCAGTGTGGACAGGGAAGTACAAAGCTGGGCTATTACCTCCTATGTAGCCAACCCCAATAACAACTCAACAACCCACATGTACCGAGCGAGTCGGCATGGAAACAGACTTTTACCCAGGCTGCATGCAGAAATTTGCTCTGCCAGCTGATCCAGATATGGGGGTAGCACCGCGGATAATGTCAAACCCAGGACGATTGACACTGCTGGAGTTCAATGGATTTTTTTACATGAAGACCCTTGTACCTTCTTGAAACAGTGCAAGGTGCATTTAGCCAAAGACAGGCGTACCAACAGACGAGTGGGCTGTTGCCGACCCACTGCCGACCCGCCTTGGTGGAGGAGTTTGTGCAACAAGCCGTGGCCACAAAGAGCAACATGCAGAAGTATGGCAATAATGACCTACGAGCACAAGACCTGACAGCCCTTCCTCAGCTAAGAGCCACCTTGTCACGAAACTTACCACTGACATTGTGACCTTCCACGGCATCGCCGTCGGTAAATGGAATGCAGGGGGCGCAGAGATAGACCCCCCCCCCCCCTCCCCTACTGCACCAACTGATCCCAGCAACGGGAGCTGCGGACAGCCCAACACCAACCCTGGGCCAGCTGTCCCGACCTCATGATCAGCTGTTCCGCGTTCCAGTGGAGGTGAATGGCAGACCCACTGCAGCGCTGATCAATACTGGCGCCAGTCAAGTGTTTGTGAACCCAGACATCATACCAACTGGTGCGCTGCAATCACACTGGGCTGAGCTACGCCTAGCCACCAGCAGCCAACCAGGCATGATGCTGGGCTCCGCGGATCTGGAGGTACGCCTGCAGGATTCGACCACTACAGTAACAGCCCTGCAGTAGACGATTGGCACGAGGACATTGTGTTAGGTCAGCTATGGTTAGTGGAACACCACGTGGTGGAGAAAATGAAACCAGCCAGCATCCATGTGGGAACACATGAGCCCCGCACTGTCTATGCCACAGATCTCGCAACTGAGCTGCCTGGCAAGATATTGACGGAGCAATTCCGTTACGATGTTCCTCCCCAGTGTCAGGCAGCGGTCAACCGTGTGCTGTACAAGCGGCACAATGTGTTTGCCATGGCCAACCCACTACAACACATCACAGTGGCAGAGCACAGGATTCTGACTACCAATGACAGACCCGTTCGTGAGCCCCCTCGGGGCTATGGCTTTAAGGAGCAACATGCCATATGGAAGCAGGTCTTGGAAATGCAGTGAGATGGCATAATTGAGCCTTACAACTTGTGTGTCATGCTAGCACCAAAGAAGAACAGCTCATTGTGTTTCTGCATTGACTTCCAGCCGTTGTACGCCGTTACGGTCAGCTCTCCATCTCCACAGATCAGTGTCGAGGCCGCCATGGCAGGTTTAGATCGGGTGAGTGTTTAGAAAATTGATCTCAAAGCAGGCTATTGGCAGGTGCCCATAAATAGTGAGGACCGAAAGAAGACAGGTTCACCGTGCCAGATGGGCGGAGATTTCAGTTTTGAGCAATGCCTTTTGGCTTGAAATGCGCCCTAACCACCTTTCAGGAGATGACTAGAGTTTGCCATAGCCTATCTGGATGAAGCCATTATCTTTTCCGAGACATGGTAAGACCACATCACCCACTTATTGTGTGTGTTAAGAGTGATTAGCTATCCACCATCTCACGTCTACAATATCAAAATGTCACCTAGGAACACTGGAGGTAGAATTCCTGGGACATGTAGTGAGTGCCAAAGGCAACCTCCCCCAGCCCGGCCACCTGCGTAAGATCGCTGAGGCTGAGCTGCCGCGGACCTGCAAACAACTGTAGAGATTCATAGGGCTTATCAAATGGCTGTGATGTGATGTCCCTGAATTATCACAAATGATTGTGCCACTGACTGACTTGCTTTCCCCTCAGTACCGCTAAGTGGGATGCAGCAGCCCTGAGGGCATTCGACCAGGTTAAGACCGCGTTCACCCTGTGCCACACGCTGGCCCGAGTCGACCCGAAAGATGCCTATACAGTAAAACTCGCTTATGATTGTTACCACTGGGGTGGTAACGGCGTCACCCGGTTACCTATGTTTTGTTAACGGTATTTATTTGTTATGATTAATTAATCTAGATTTATTTATTTCTAGTACCAGGTAATATTTTTTATTTTTTTCTTTCGAACTTTCCCGTGTTGGTGCGGTCTGGACGTATTGACAGTTTGTGAAGTTGGTACCAGTGTGACTGATACCTTCGGGGTTTTTCGGTGGAGTCGAGGATTGCAGAGTGAGGAGCCGACGAGCAGTGTGCGGCAAGCGCGACTGAGGAGAGTGCTGGTCTGGACGCCGAAGTGGGCACATAGGGAAGTGGCGGCGAGGCCTTGCAGATTTGCGGCTGAGCACGTATCGTCTTCGGGGCTAGTGCAAGTCCGAGGGTATGGCGAGAGGCATCACACGACGTGAGCAGCGTCGGCGAGTTCTCGGGCCCGGGCGAGCGCCGAGGTAGTGGCATGACAGCACGATGCATCGCAAAGTAAGGCAAACAACTGCATTATTCTCCACCATGAGAGTTTCCCCCGCTACAAGACATATTGAGAGTTAAATTGGACCTAGTACTACGATACTCGTGTGCACTCAGTCATGGCGAAGAAACTGTCGTCTTTGATTAACTTTCATTTACTTTTCATTAACTTCAAGATAATAATAACTTTTTCGTGGGACAGATGAGAGATAATTAATGGTACCATAAGTATAATCAAGTAGCACGCTGCGGTAATGTTACGTTGGTCAGTTGGACTTATTAGTGGACTGTTAGTTTCTTATAATATTATTATTTTTTAAATGTATTACAGTATTATTACAACTTGCATGAATAGTATTACCTAGGAATATGAGGATGGTAATATGCTTGTTCATTGAAAGAGCTCGTAACGAAAAGGTGCTCAAAGTATTTATGCCAATTAGTTATGCAAGTATTTGTTTTTATAGCAAATGTTATTTTTTATTAAACCCGAGTTTTTGTTAGATGTCGAGCCCCATAGTATCCCATGCCACCTTATTATTTGTTGATGGTAACTGGATCCTATACCCACGCAACAGGGAAGGGCGACGTTGACTTTTTGGCTTTCCTGTAACAGTGGAGTGTGGAAGGTTTTTTGTAGACCCCCGGTGCTTGAGCTGTAGGCCCGGGGCTACAAGATGTTCCCGCTTAATAAATTTTCCGGTTTATAAAGTTTAAATAATCATTCCCTTGATCACTTCCATATATCCCTATGTTAATTTACCGATTCAAAACATTTGCATTACCGCATATCACGTTCATCATTTCAGAAATGAAAGAATGTAATAAAGTTTATCTTTACACACTTAAACTTTATTTATAGTTAAACCTTTAGACAATTTTTTCAAAACAATAACAAACATGATCGTCAAAACCTTTGCCGCATGCACCACGCTGTTACGATATATTTTTCGACCAATCATCTGCTTGCATTCGTATCCTTGTGTGGCTGTTCCATCTGTATGCTATTTCCCTCATTCGAGACATAACATCTGACAAATACACAACAAAAATAAACCATTACCCATTCGTTGTCCTGACTGCATGACATGTTTTTTGACACAACTGGTACAGCAATATTAGGAGCTAATTTAGTTTCATTGTTTGTTGAGCACTGTGGTAAAAATTTTATATGGTGGACGTAATGATGAACATTTTATTTAACTCATCTTGCACTAATAAAAAGATAAATTTTTGCACAGAAGACTTGTTAAAATGACATTTATGCCACCATGACTAAATCAGCAATCATACAAAATGTCTGAATTAAAACGTTAACAACTTTACGTATGCATTTAAGTAAAATTTTAATCTACTACTTAACTAGGACAACAAAATTAAATACACCCACATGATGATTGCCCTGAGAATGAGAATAGTAGTGAACTAAAATATCATGGTGCAAGTACCACTTACAAGAGTAATGCATCATTTGAGCCCTTGCACAGACTACGGTCTGGACCACTGGGCTTCGTAATGTACGGAGACTTATACTCCTTATCTTCTGTCGTGCTTGTTCCACGGGACACCCTGCATAAAACGATCACACACTGGTTATACATAATTCATTCACCATCAATATTGTATTTATTTAACACACCTATTGAAAACTGCAAAAGAAAATAACATGTATAGTTTCAAGCATCAAATAACATGTACAGTTTCAAGCATCATACACGGGACCACAGAGAGAAACAATGGACAGGGGTGGGGGAGGGGGGAAATAATTTTATTGAGCCCCTTCATATTATTTCATGTAAAACTTTAAAAACCCCACAATTAAAAAAAAAAAAAAAAATTATGACCGCAAAATTTACAGTGGCCATAATTAGTGACCTGGAAAATTCACAACTAATGAATTTGTGAAAAGTTACTTAAAAGACGGGAAATTCATTTTAATGAAAGTGAAATATATGTTCAAGTGTGTCTGACTCAGAAACTACTCTCAAATTTATTTGTAAATGTTTTTATTCACAAATTTTTGTACCTCTCCATGAATATCCAAAAATATCTAGTTACTTAATTTTTTTTTTAAATCATAAAACATATATGTACCATGTTTTATCGCATAATCGTCGCACGCGCATAATCGTCGCACCGGTATTTTAGGGCGTCAAAATTTGGATAAAAAAAACCTATCGCGTAAACGTTGCATGATGTTTTTGGACACGCTATTAGATTCCCAACGCTTTGTGTAGGAATTTTTTTCCTTATAAAACAATGTATTTTAAAGTATAATTCTAATATTTATTTGGACATTACCACTTACTTATTTAATTAACGGAAATACAAAGTTGACTGATGTGTAAATTTTTGTTTAAAGACGTTTTCAAACGTTACCACCTTTATCTTTTGGTCTGCGTCGCCACGGTGTACTGCTTATGAAAAAGTAGCCACCGCTAGTTGACATCATTCATGTTTGATTATGTTGCTTCCCGTATAGAGCGCGAACACGTAGTCGAATATTGATATTGATATCTCGCCGATTGCATGCAAATCATGCTCTCTGTTGAGTGCAGAGTCAACTACATTTGTGGCCCGCACACAGTGGTGTGTACTACGACGATAGTTATGAGTTAGTTTAGGCCCGCATTCGGGTCACAGATTTCGTTTTTATATTTAAAGTTGAAGGTTTTTGTTGCATGACTTATTAATTTAAATTATTTGGTGTGCTTTTGTTTACTCAACTTTTTGAATAAATGTACTTTCCATGAATGGGTTATGTTGTTATGAATAACTTTACCTAAAAAGATTTTTTTCCCCTCGTATAATAGTCACACCCCTACTTTTCAAACGTGATTTTAGTATAAAAAGTGTGACGATTATGCGATAAAACACGGTATTTGCGAATGCATGATACTTATGGTAAGCCTAACCATAGATATGGTATATTGTGCCAGAAATTATGGTACTTTAAATTTCTCTGAGACCAATTCCTTAGCAGTGAAGGAATTAAGTATTCTCTTTCAGTCTCTCTCTAAGCTAAGTGCAAAGAAATGTTGTTACGTTGTATGTGTGGCCCGGCTAAGCACACAGAGAAACGTAACAAAACAAAGACAAACAATGTTCTTTAGGAATTTTTCATTACGGTGGTTGCGTTCTACGTTATTTGGAAATAAAAGAGTTTATTAAATTACCTGTGTTTATTTCTTTAAAAAAAAAAAAAAATGTTTTTTGTCATCATTACATGGCCTCAGTACACAATTTTACAAATGAATTTAGTTAGAAAACTTCATTACTTGCACAGTTTTTTGCCTTTTCTTATACAAATTTTTACGATGTCTTTGAATTTTGATAGGATGAGGTCCAAATACATACCACAACACCATACATCTTGCCGTTGACGGTCGAGGAGTCTTGTCACTCGCCAAAAAAAAATATACTTTAGTAATGTCCCTTGGTTAACTACATAACTCAAGGTACCGTCGATCGCGGACCGTAATCACACGAAGTAAGGCCGATGCCGATGCCTAGGGCCTAAATTTCTAGTAACATTGTCCAAAGATAAAGAATTTAGGTTAAAAACACACGGCCTGGCCCCAGCCTCTAGGCGTTAAATAGAGGTGGGACGATACCACACTTTCGATACTCGATTCTGTATTGTTTTTTCAGTTCGATACTTTCGATACTTCAATACTTTCGATACTCCAGGGAAAAATATTTTCCCATTAAGTAAAAATTATTACAAATAACATAAATTAGTTTCAAACTATATAAATTCAATCTATCATACCAGCATTATGTCATATTAAAATTAAATACATAATGTGTAAATAATTGCATTATATTAATGAAAGATATGAATTCAGCATTATATATACATATAATAAAACCACCAGAGTTGTAAAATACAGTCCATAATAAGTAAAGCTGACATGAGAAACAGTGGCCTTACAAAATGTTATGAAGTCCTTTCTTGGAGGGGTGAAGGGGGGGGGGGGGGGGGGGAAGTCACCAAGCCTAAATTAGAAATTAAAAAAATTAGGCTATTGTAAAAAGAAAATCAGAAATTTTTGCTTGTTTGTTTCATTCTACAAACAATTTTATGCAACAGAACAATTTTCAATAAAATTTTAACTTGAGAAACGTAAAATACAAAACAATCCGATCGTAAGAAAACAATTACAAACAGGTATATTCAGTTCAAAGATTAATGAATGCACAAAATATGAGATCCGTGCCTTGGTAAAGTGCGTGCACCATTTTCATAATCATTGCTAGTTTGCGCCACTATTCTCGCTTGGTGCTGGCCATAGATGCTACTAGCGAAGTGCACAGTCTTCCTGATACTACCCATATCTATGGTGCGATAAAGTTATTTTCTTACGTTTGCAGAGGTAAACAATGAACGTTTTTCAAAATAAAAGCATTAATTAAAACATAATTTATCAGGAGGAATATATCTAACAAAAAAATTTGTGAATTTTAGGACTTTTCCACTTTGTAAAAACGTATGAAACGGGAAATTAATGATTTTATAAGTGTATGTTCCGGGAAAGTAAACCATTGTAAATATAGTATGTAGTACTTTCTGCGGGACCAAAATTAATTGGCGTATGACACCGGAAAATGTATGAAACGGGAATGTATCATCGAGGTTCTACTGTAGTTGTATATTGTACGATGGCGACTCAAAACTTAATTCAATACAAATGAACAAGCATTCTGGAATTGAAAAAATGTATCGAACTTACAGTTTCGATACTCGATACTTTGTGATACCGTCAAGTATCGAAGGTATCGAGGTATCGAAGTATCGAAAATCTCATCACTAGCGTTAAATTGTCCCTTGGTAACTTTCCATTGTGTCGTGACTTGCCGACGACGCGACCGAGTTCGGCGACGATCGAGTAACAAGTGACTTGGTCGACGAGACCACCTTCCCTTGTAAAGTTGAAGACAAGGGAAGCAACCCCGTGGGCCAACTGACCAATCATAGTACAGAATTCAGAAACATGACCATATAAGGAAATTCGGAAGGGCGCATCACTCCATGCCAGGTCTCGCCCTGATTGGCTGGCTAGTGGTAGCCTCCAGAGAACCTACCAGCTGTGCGTCCACGTGACGCGTAAATCCCAAACACGCATTTACAAGGTGAAAAATAACTTTCTGGCGGCAGGGTGTCGCGCCTGTCCGCTCTTCCTTCTGTACCTTCCAGACTATTCTCAAAATATTACACTAGCAATATCCAATAGAATTTAAAATTACCCAACAAATTTAAATGCAATGTTATAAATTTAGTAATCAAAGTTGAAATTCATACCGTATTAGAATTTTAGTTTAAAAATGATGTCCTTTAAATTATAGTCTGCACTGCTTTAAACAAAACAATTACTGTAATTAATTATCAAATACCAAAATTAATTATTATGGACTGGAATTAACCCTCAAATTAATAATTAAGTATCTCAAGGAAATAAGTATTTTAAGGCTTTCCATGAAATTTAACCAAAGTAATTAATAACAATTCTTAACAGCTCTGAACTATTATCCTTATCTACATATTAAATAATTATTATCCTTCATATCAAAGTTATTCTTAATCAATATTCTTATGACCCAAAAAAAAAATATCTGTATATAACAAATCCTCATTGTGCAATGCTACAATGTCTAAATCAGTGAAGGTTTCGACTCTCTTTTAAAGAATTATTGAAGTCCGTTAAAAAGATGCCTCCTAAAGTTAAATTAATAAATAAAATAATTTTAAATAGCTATTATTATAACAGGAAAATAAAGACTGATTTGTATTTTAAATCGTTGTTTGGTTTATAATGAAAATTTAATTTTGAAACTAGCAATAAATTATTTTTAAGTCAGTAGTCATAACCTGGAACTTTTGATACCTATGGGAAGAAAACTAGTAGATCCCTGGAATAACTATGGTTATTAAGTATTGAAATTCCTGTTGCTTGAATGTCATTTCCACCCCCCCCCCCCCCCCCCCCAACCCAGTAAGAGTAAAGTACAGCAAACTCTCAATTATCTGGGACCTAATGATACCAGGATAATTGAAATCCTGTTAAAATACCCAGATAATAATTTTCATGGTAAGGGCCATCCTCGAATTTGGGTCACACCGTAATTTTCAGTAGAAGAGCACACGTGAAGTCTCTGTGTACTGTCTCTCAGCTTATTGGAACATACACAATACCACACTGTGTCCCCATGCTGTATTTTTCTGTCTGCTGTAGAGGTGGCAGTCACCCCCTCCTCCCTCCCTCCCTCCCTCCTTGTATTTAAATCTTCTACCCCTCTGTAGCATATTATTCTTTCTTTTCAGTTACTTGTTTTTTCATAAAACTAGCATGCAGACAAAATTGTGTCAAACTGGAGGAATATGTAAGTGAAAAGTTTCCATGAATCATAGATGGATGCAGCAATACTTGCACATCTTGTGTAGCCATGGCTGCAGTGTTCATTGTGAAATGTTGCAGTTACAAGCTTGGGAAATAAATAACAAGGAAAAATAATATTTTGGCATCATGAAAACTAGTCCTGATACACACGTGAAGATTTCTTTCACGTACGTTGCTAGTTCATGGTCATTTACAACGGTCGAAGAGGGAAATTTAAATTAACACTGCTCAAAGAAACATTGTGCACACACAAATTCTAGCTAGTTTTTTCCCCTCCTTGGTGTTCCTTCCTCCAGCCAAATGCCAGCCAGTCATGTGCGCCTGCCAGACCGATGGAAGGGCTTTAACGGCACGTGAAAAATAAAAAGGACTGAGACTGGAGAGTGAAGCAGCAGTCGCGGCATCCTTCTCGATCTCCTCGGGGTTTCAAGTGTGACAAATGTGACAGCTGAGCTGGTGGGCGACACGAAGGGGAGGACCAAACAGCTTTCTGAGACTGTAACAAAGTTGTTAAAGACATGGAATGGCCACGCGAAGAAGTGCACCTCATCGGAGAAATGCCATCTTTTTTAAAGCTTCAAAATATAACCTATAATGAAACTAAATTTAAGGAAGGATAATCCAAAAACCGGATAACAGAGTTTGTTGGGTGTTGACAAAATTCTTACTGGTGAGTCATCTGCCCCCTCCCCCTGCTAAATATAACATTTTTTTTTTTTTTTAAACTATTTTACACATCTATAAAAACCCAGTTCACTACAATATAACATTTTAACTGGTAAAACTTCACAAAAAAACTTTTATTTACACTTTTCAAGACACTGTAAATATGTTGAAAAATCTCTAAAAATGTAAAATTAGGAAGTGTAACACAAATAGGTGTTCTGTTTGTAAATTTTTGTCACTAATGAAAAAAAAAGTACATACATTTATCAACATACAACAAAATACTTACTTAGAGATATCTTTCTTGGCCTTGGGTCGTTTTGCCTGTCCCTTGTCACTGCTCATTTTCCTGGGGCTGGCTTTGAAGGAAACTTCCTCACTCCCTGCAGTCTGTTGGCCGCTTGCGTCAGTTGCAGAGACCTCTTTCGACGGTGGCTTCACCACTGGACTGCAAAGTGGAGGAGATACCACGAGCTTCATACGGTGGTTTTAACTGTGAACTGTTTTAACTGTGAACCACTCCAATCCCTTGTATGCCAGCCCAATTCTTAATCAGAACATGAATTGACAAAATACATGACTATAATTTGTTACATGTGTTACCTTAATTCTGACATCAATTTACACACCAATCTAAAATACATAGATAAGGTGAAAAGATTCTATAAGAGACAGCATACAAAATAAATCTACTAACATGATATACAAGTGTTGTTCACACACCCTTTGTCTAACGGAGGGGATCCAGTATACCCATTATATAATTTTTATGAGTAAGTTTTATTTATAATTGAATTTTAAAAGAAAATTAATTGTCACACTACAATCTTAAGGAATGGTACACTTTTAGAATGCCAATGTTTACGGAAAGAAATTTAAGTAATGATTTTGATTGAGGAAAAAAACAGAATATTTACTGTATAAACCCACGTACCACCCGCACCTTTTTTAATGAAATCAGGTTTGAAAAAGTAGGGTGCGGGTGTTACGTGGGTCTTGGGCCATTTTTGCACGGTGACGAAATAACGCCGGCGCGACTGGAGGTTGCTGCGATAGAGAAGAGGGGTTAGGGGAAAAGGATGGGAAGGAAGCGGCAGACAGTCAAGGTCACATTCCTCACAGCATTGTCACACTGTAGCTTCGCTGGTTACAAATGCGCGCTCCCACGCACTGTCCTATCCTCATTTGCAAAGTACCCGGTGGTTTTACACGTGTGTTGGCTGCAAGTATTGTAATGAATCGTAAAAAGTTGCGTTCTTTCACATTTGTGGAAAAATTAAAAATACGTAATCAGTGAAATGGAAGAAATCGGTAGGGCTGTGCGAATGTGACTTTTCAAAGCAAATCAAATTGTGATTCAAATAATTGCAAATATTTGCAAATAGCAAATAATTTGAGAATATTTTCTAATCAAGTTCTAGGTATAAATCTGAATAATTACAGTCAAAATTTGGCATATTATAAATTGCTGTTTAAAAGAGTATGTTTTTTAGCTTTATATATTTTGATTATTCAAGTAACACGTAAATTTTTATGTCTCTTCAAATGGTTTAGTAATAAAACACAATCAGTGATATAGAAATGTCTTCATCAAAAGCCAAGCCTACACCTTGCCATCAACATTACGTAAAATGTGCAAAAAGACCAATTCCTTTACATGTTCTGGATCCAGGCATTGCCTCTTGGAAGTGACAATGTTCCCAGAAGCAGAAAAACAACGTTCTGAACTTCACTTCTTCTGAAAATTAAAAATGGCAAAAAAAGTTTATGAAAGTAAACAGATATTCGATGTATCAGTTTTATTCTCCGCAATAAATAGTCAAGCGATTACCAATCGATATATTGATGAGTTGTTTATTACAACTGCTCGTAAGCATGGTCAATATTCCGTTCTCAGTCTTTTAGAATCAAACGTGTCAAGACAAAATAATTTTAATGAATTTTGTTTATCTTGTCTTGTTAATTTTATCTAATTATTTGCGTAACATTTTCGGTAGTTTAAAAAGCGATTGCGCTGGAGCAATTCTAGCAACACAATTCTCTGGCCATGGGCCGCTCTGCTGGCCATAATCACAAACGGACACGTTTTCTTTTTTGCTGTAGCCATGATGGCCACTGTGTTTACTTTTCTATCGTTAAAAAAAATTCTCTAGATTTGTATTAGTAAAATTAATAGAATGGTGAACAAAGAGTGTGCATTAGTTTTTTAAGGTTTATACTGAAATCTGATGCACTGGCATTGTTTTAAATAGTTTTACACTTTTATAAGGCACAAACATGGCTCGTCCACAAATTGTGCTAAGGACAATTGGATATAATAAATTAATTATGCTACACATCACGTAAAGTTTGCAGTAAAATCAGAAGCTTTTATGATAATTTTCACGCTACATTGGCTTTAACTGTTCTCAGTATGCCCATTTACCTAACCTAAAATTTGATGTAAGTAAAGGTCTGCTTACAGTTTTTTTTCCCTTCCATTAAGTCTCTCGGAAAATGATTTCTCGAGGTTCGATATATTATTGTATCACACGTTTTGTCAAACAAAAGTAATATTTTAATATATTCGATAACTTTCAAATATTTGAAATTTTCAAATACCTTATTTGGTTTTGAATGTGAATCGAATCAAATATTTGATTTGCACAAATATTTGCAATTTCGAGTATTCACACACCCCTAGAAATCGGTAACGGTGCTGCTGGCCGAATACATGATGTCGACGAATCATGTGTGAGGGATTGGAGGAAAAGTAAAGACAAACTGCTTTCGGCCAGTGGCGATACATGTGCGTTCCGTGGTGCGGTAGCAAAGTTTCCAGAGATAGAGGAAAAACTCTACGACTATATACAGGACAGACGGCAATTCGGGTATGCTGTAAGCACGGAAATGTGTTCGCTAAAGGTGCTGCAAATTGCTCGTGAACTTGGCGTGGGTGAAGGCTTTAAAGCAAGTAGGAACTGGATGCACAGGTTCATGGTAAGAAAGGGTTTGTCCATGAGGCGGCGTACTATAATCTGCCAGCGTTTACCGACAAGCTACGATGAGAAATTAATAGCATTTCAGAGGCATGTGTTAAAGTTGCGGAAGCTGTAGAATATGCCACATTTAGGCACAAGGTTTTTTATTATGCATGTAATAAAAATAGTTGTTATTATACGTGGCTAGGACTCGCGTGCTTTATCGTTTATTTGTTTGAACGAGGTCATTGCCCAGCGCACGATAATTGACGCGGAAGATTGTAACTGTAAACAGCTGGGAGCTGGGCAAGGTCACGCGCACACACGGCGTGTTGTTCTCGATCGCGCGCGGCGATGCCATGTTCTACTCGCGCAATGTTACCACATTGCAGTTGCCTGCCTTCTGTACACTTTTAACATAAATGCCGAGGCTGTAATAAGTAGCATAGCAGTTTTTTTTGTAATTCTTTACGATTTGTTACTGTTTGAAAAGAAAAGAAATCACGACCAAATTATTTTTTTCCCATGCAGATTTGCAATAAAAACTTTTTTTCACGCCATGGCATTCTAAAAATAAGGGTGCGGTCTTACCCGGGGGCGGGTGGTACGTGGGTTTTATGGTAATATTTCGGTTTATATTTGTTTTTATACTATGTTCTTAAGTCAATTGTTTGATGATGATGTTAAAACAAGTCATAAAAACATATGTATTAATGTTATTAAATACGTGAAACACACGTATGAAAGACATGCTTATAGTTACACATGTGAAAACCAGCATTAATTATAGACTACTTGGAGACACAATTCCTGCCGCTTCTGTGCAAGAGGCATGTCGGGCTATAATGGCGAGGAAATATATTATTGTAGCCCACTAAGTGTTAAAATAGTCCTAAAATAATCTCTCTGCAGCCTTAAGTAGCTGTAATTTTCTTATTCTGTCTTCTCTTGTGATTTTTTTCTTTTAAATACTGGCCACCCCCCTGAACAAACCTGATCTTGGGCACAGCCTCTGGGGTGCTCTTTGACTTCTCTTCCTCCTGCACCATCAGGCTGAGTATCTGGAAAGCCCGGTCCTCATCGTAGTCCACGCTGTCCAGGGCGATCGTGATAAGCCTCTCCGGGATGTCGGGGTACTTGTCCTGCAGCCTCCCCTTCACTAAGCACACGCACGTGCACTCCTGTCAGGAGCGCCAAACTACTGCCCCAAGAGACCACCACACTTAACACAAGTCCTAGGAACCAGTATTACATAATAATACACACAAATATCCATATTATGAACTGTCAGGTAACTAACTATGCCTATCTATTACTTAAGAAGCAAGATGTATGTAGTAAATACAAATTTAAATCCCTTATACTTGTACTTTGCAGAAAAACTGATAGCTTGTGTAAGTTAAAGCTGTGCCGACACACAGTTTATTGCAGATATCGGAAAAAAGGTACCATTTGATAAAATGTCACAAAAATAGACAAAACTTATTACTAAAAGAAAAAAAAAATGTGAATTACAAGTAGGTACTGACGTGTGACGTGCCGCGCACATCCGTAATCACAAAGCTGTCAGCCCCTTCCTTCCTAAACACATGTGCGAGTCACTGCCGACGGCTGAGATAGCTGTCACCGCCCAGCTGCCAGCAAGTCACCCGTTGCCAGGGCGACCATACATTGCGTCCTCCGTTGCCTGTGGCAACTGCACCGAGCGCCGGCGAAGCTATCTGAGCCTCCCGGACTGGCTGCTATCCCCCCACCTACCTCCTCTCTCACCAGGCCAGCCTAGAGCACCTGGCATGTAGGCCGGCTGGAATTCTTGGAAGCAGCCAGCAATTCCCGGAAACCTCTTCCTTCTGACGTTAAGCCCAGGCCCTCAGGAGGGGTATAAAAGGCTGGTCCTTTGCAAGAGAAGGCCAATTGGTGCCTGAGACGTACTGCCAGCAGCTGAGCATAGTCTCACCACGCCGCTTCAGTAGCCCAGCCTAGCTCACTGCACTGACCTCTCTCGGGCCTCTCATTGTGTCCGAGTTAGTCACGCCGGATTACGTGAGTGTCGCCCATCGCGTGGCGAAGCATGAGTGCCCAACAGAGGTCCGTGTGGAGGAAAGAAAGAGAGAGAAACGTGGACTAGTCTAGTCGTCGCGATCATGCTTCGAGCCCAGTCAGTCGCAATTTTATGAATAGAGGAAGTTGGTCTGTTCGAGTACTGTGTACAGGAGAGACTGCCACCTGTGTGAGGTCAGGACAATAAACCACTGTCTGAGAATCAGTGTGTATCCTTTCGGGGAATGACACACGGGGAAACCCGCCCCCAGAACTTCAACCTCAGCCAGTACCACTCTCAGGAGAACATAGTTGCCCCCACTTCATCAGTAAGTAGACCACGACGGCAGATGCCATTCTCATACAGAGGTGGGGCTAAGAAGGCCCTACAGCCAAACCCAAGCGCCACCACACCACCCCCGCCCTGGCCAGGCTTCATTCTTGTGGAAGGTGACTCGCTCGACCCGGCCCCTTGGGTCTATGACAAAGACCGGGACCAAGCGGCCGCAAAGAGGAGGAAGAACACAGTAGCTTCACATCCGTCCACTGTATACTTTCCTACGACCATCAGGCCTGTACCTAACCCGGCGCCACTTCCCAGGGACAATCACCCTTCCGCATTGCACCAGATTCTGGCTCTCAGATCAACCGACATCCACTTCCAAGGTATCCCTCGCTAGGATCGCACCCCTGAGCTGATTCGGCCATTTCCCATCACTCCACCCAGGAATATGCACTAGCACCAAATAGAAGAATCGCTATCAGCAACACCCCCAGACAGTCATAAAAGAAGATTATAAGCGTAGAGCACACCTGCCTAGCACTTTAGGAAAGGTGTTACCACAGGTAAATGCAAAATACCTATGAAAAAGTGATTTGTTCCCTTATTGCAACAAAAATGGGAAAATTCCTCAACTTCACAAAATTATTGTGTTTCTATTAAAGAAAACCACCATCCCAAATTTGAAGGTGGTGTTCTGAAGCCAAATAAATTACTACGGGCGCTGAAAAATTCCTTGCACAATCATTTAGTAGCAAGTTTATTTATGGGGAAATTTTGCTGCCATTTACAATTTTTTTTTGACATGACAACGTCTAATAAATCGATGAACGCCGGCTGCACGCACGAAAAAGTGTCCCACTACGGATGTCCCACTACGGATGTCCCACTACGGATGTCCCACTACGGATGTGTCCTGTTTGCTCATTATACGCATGCGTGGCATCTCTCTTCATGCTCATTGTACGCATGCGTGGCATCTCTCTTCCACTCAATTGGAACAACCATCGATTTGACTTTTCAATTATATTTTCGTCATTTGAATTATTAATATTATGTAATTTAACGATTGTCCACCGATTTTCAGCACAATCCGTACGGTTATTTAAAAGTAATGTTGAATATTCAAATACGTTTTGAACCAACAATGGTGTTTTACAGTTACACATAATAATTCAAATTACACCCGGGATCTTTTGCACAATATTTTAAAAAATATTGTAACACATTATAAATAAGTTTGGTGTATTTGGGATGCATATTTGTTATAAAATTGTGTTATAAAAACGAAATAATATTATTCCCCTACTGTGAACAAAATTTTTATAAATATATATATATGACATCTGAAACTATTATTTATCAAGTATGGCTAACTTTCAATCCAAAGGTTGTTGGTTAGAATCCCAGCACCAAAGAAATTTTTTTTGTACTTGTAAAAATAAATACGGCACACACAACATTTCAAAAGTAATAAATAAATATAATGAATGCAAATAAATGTAAATTTATTAATTAAATTGTACATTTCATTTCACTCCTTTGTATCCATACAAAATAGTAGAGATGGACGAGTTGAGGTTATTTGGCTTCGAGTCGAGTCGAGCCGAGTTTAGCAATTCATATGTCGAGTCGAGTTCGAGCCACACAATTTTTGAAGAGGTCGAGTCAGTTCGAGTTTCAGAATTTTATATTTTTTTGCATCAAATATGATAAATAAAATATTACATCACATCCATTGATATAAGAATTGGGTATCCAAGATGCATCTGCATTATTTAAATATTTTAAATGATTAATTAGTAAATCATTGTGTTATTTATAAATTTTTAATGATTAATTAACAAATCATTGTGTTATTTAAATATAAAAAACTAAGCTTATGTGGTCTACCGTGTTTCAATTTTTTCTCCATGTAAAATCCACTTAATATTTGTATCAGTATTTACTTTTACCGAAATTCGTATGCCGTTTTTGGCGGGAAGCCTACAACTCACGTAGTTTCGGTTCCCTACCACGTTCGGGCAACTTCGGATTTCTCTCAAAAATTGAAATTAAAAAAATCAAAGGGTTAGGTTAGGTTAGTCACAACATGCTTGTTTTCATTGGAAACTTCTGATTTAGCGGCTGAAGTGGCGTTAATACCAAAACGCAAAACTTCGGAAATCTTTGGAAATTCTTGCAGGGAACCGAAACTACATGAGTTGTAGGCTTCCCGTTTTTGGCTTCTCACTAGTCAGTGTTGCAAACGTCGAGTTACGCAACTTCTCAATGTAAATACACTTTCCGCGGCAAGATTATTCACCCGGAACTGTTACAAATACAAGAATATCAATATGTTTAATAAATAAATATTTCATGCATTTGATTTGGCGATCAGTAACTGATTGCCAAATAAAATGCATGAGCGTTGTTATTATAATATTTTATTCAAACAAAAAGAAAGTAATTTTATCTTAAACGTTATTGACACGCAGCGCTGCGTAGCGGAGCACAGCTTAATTTAGTTCCAAAATGGAAGGCTGGCTGGCCTAAAACGCAGCCATTTTCACGCTTCACGGCTTGGTGTTATTTACTAAATATTATAATATAATTATTTTGTGTTTTTATTTTTAGGTTACGGAAATCTCTTGTTTATACGAGTTATTATAAACGGGGCACGATAAACGTGATGATTATTAATACATGTGCGTTTTGCAACAAATTTTTCTTCAGTGAAAATCCATTGACGTATCTTGTAAACAAATGCGGTACCGTATTTCAAGTAAACACAGAATGTAAAACAAAATGAAAACAGTGCACGCTGTTTTCCAAGCTTTTTTTTTATATATAAAATGGTCATGTGACATAATTTTGTCCTATAAACTGTCGCCACTATCGACAAAATCACGTTACGATGTCACGTTCATAAATGAAGGTAGGCCTAGGTTTGGTTGCACTTGTACCTATTATAGCGCCGTAGCACGGTAGCGGGCAAGGTTAGGTTTGCACGGAATTTGTTTTGTTTGAAGGTCATTATCAATTCTTGCTGTATTAATGACTTGGCGATGTTGGTACTTAACTCGAAACGTGTTTCGAGTCTCGAACTTGATAAAATATGTGACTCGGTTTTCGAGTCGAGTCAATCTGACCCAACTCGGCTCGGCTCGGCTCGACTCGATAAACCAAGACTCGACCCATCTCTACAAAATAGTGATAATTCAATAAAAATGATACCTTTTTATTCATAAAAGTATGCAGAGGTAGATTTTATCATACAAAAGATAGAAAAATAAAAAAAAAATATTCTTCCTCAAAGAATATAATATTTTTAATGCCTAACTGGTTTGGTTGCAAAAACCTATTACGGCTCAGTCTCAGGCTGAATATGATATTTCATTTTCTTCTGGATCAATCATTTCATCAATGTTTTGTTTAGGGATGGGATTTTCGAATCTTGGATTCGTCGAATATACCGAATCCTATGGATTCGAGGATTCGTAGGATCCGAGGTGGGATTCGAGGTGGGATTCGAGGTGGGTTTTTAAGAGTTTTAGGTAGTAATTGATAATTGTAGTGCTGGGCGAAGTTTGAAAATTTAGAACCGAACCGAACCCTTACGTTCGGTTCGGTTCGAAACCTCTTAAAATATATTCGAAAAACCGAACGATCGTTTAAAAAAAAATATGTTTTTCTAATTTTCTAACCCCCATTTGAGACCATTCACAAAACAGCTCAACAAAATTCTATTACTTGTAATATTCCGACTTTTATCGCATAATCGTCGCCTCAACAGTTTCAAGCGCAGACAAAATAAAAATAAAATTATTAATCGTCGCATAACTCGCATAGCATTTTTTCATATGGGCGCGCTTTGTTTTTTGATTACTTTAGAGAATTTTGTATGCATTTGTCGTACTACGTAATATAAACTATCGTACAAATGCCAAAGGTATTGTATATTATACCTTTAACTATAGTGCGTATACGAGAAGTGTTGTAAAATCACCAAAGATTGCGTACCCCATACGTTAAACTAAAGCGCATGTACGAGAACTCTCGTATTTCGGCAAAACTAACGTGATCAAGTTAACACAAGACAAATGCGGTAGGAAATGATTACGTAAATTACGTATTTTAAATTACTGGGATGTATTTATTTTCTTTGGCCTTTTTGGTTATAACAGTCAGGTAATGAAAATATTAATTTAATCTTGTGTATTAAAAGTACTGGTCCAGTAAATGTTACAGTACGGTACTAAGTTGACTAGCGTAGTCGCGGCAGCCATCATTATTTCTCGTGTTTTCTTTTTTCCGACGCAAATTTCTATAACCACACTTTTTACGTTACGTTTACAATATTATTGTTCTTGAGGTGATTTGCGATGAGCAGGCTAACGTCGTTTAAGTTTTCCAAATGGAGAAAAGATAATGACGACCCGGATGACCCAGAACCACCCCAAAAAAAACGTCTAAAGTTTCTTCTAACGAGCAGCATTCTTCCAAGAAAACAGCAACTGCAGACCGCGGGTTTTGTAATGTAGATAGGTAACTTAATTCACATTCGCCTTTTTTTGATGTCCTATTAAAAAGTTTTACTTATTAAAAATGTTAGGTTATGTCTACCACAAAAATATGTTATGTGGCCTTATGCTGAATGTTCGTCATCTTTATAATATTTTTTTTAAATGAAGGTTAGTGTACACTTAAAAAGGAATATAGTCTTTTTGAAATTTAGATGTAACTTCTTCACGAATTAAAAGTTGGTATATATATAAGCTAAGCTATATAATGTTTTAATTTTACATATGGCTGGAGAATCTTTCTTTCTCACCACTCAGTTAAAGACCAAAATGCTGGTCATCGGTTCATTTTAATTGAAAACAATTATTTCTGTATGAGGTTCGGTTCGGCTCGGTTCGAAACTAGAGAACTGAGGT
Source organism: Bacillus rossius redtenbacheri (assembly GCF_032445375.1). NCBI lineage: Eukaryota > Metazoa > Arthropoda > Insecta > Phasmatodea > Bacillidae > Bacillus > Bacillus rossius. The sequence continues at coordinate 137,727,040 of NC_086330.1, read as the reverse complement.
TCGTCCAGCTCTAGAAAATTGTAGGTATACCTAAACTATATTATAAAGGTAACGGTAATGGCACAAACATAAGATAAACTATGCTGCATTTTGTCAATTAGCATAACTACTCTATCATTTCCAACTTTCAATAATATAACATTGCAGAAAAAAACAACTTTTTTCAAATGGTGTCTGCTATACAAACGTATTTTATTGAAAACATAGGAAGGATTAATTTAACAGAGAATTAGACAGATGCAAACTTACGTGTGTGGTTTTTGAGGTTATTTGTCTCTATTTTATGTCAGGTGTATACACTATGCACTTATTTTATAATTTTATAAATACACATGTGATTTTTTTAATACATAGGCCTATGTAATTTTTTAAAATGTGTGATTTTTTTTTAATAACATGTGGTGAAGTTTAGTGTGGGACTGGGATTCGAGATTCGATGACAAACACTGAGGATTCGAACAAGGATTCGGATTCGACCAAAATGTGGATTCGTCCCATCCCTAGTTTTGTTATGACGTCACGTTAAACTATCGTCCATAAACCGACTTTACAGACAACCAATTTTTTTTATTCTATCTATAATTATTACAAAATATTTATATTTATACCATAAAAGTACAGCTCAAAAGCACTAAAACAACAAGGCAGCCTGACGTCGGCAAACCCACTTTTCTGCTTCTCTTCGGAGCTCTTCATGCGAGGAGGCGGGGTTGGGGTAGCCGCCCTGCGCTCCTGCTCCTTTTGTTCCTCCTCCCTGCGGCGGAGGGTGAGGCGGGGCGGCGGCGTGTCCCGCTTCTCGAACCCCATCATCACCAGCTTCTCGGTGGCCTTCTGTACGTTGTTGTCCGAGTTGGCGAGGATGTCCAGCAGCAGAGTCTCCTCCGCCTTCGGGAAAACGCTTTTCAGGTACCTGCGGGGGACACACACCGTCCACTACAACCACAATCTATCATGAAACAATCACCACATGCAAAGCCTACACATTCTTCCTTAAAATTACAGTTAATCTTTATCTGGAAATTCCGGGAAAGGGATCATGAAATAATCCCTTCCCCTCCAAAATTGGAACATCAAGCAGAAATCCTCACAATATGTATAAAATAATTTAACTACGAACTATCATAAACCGATATTTCAATTGGCAACCAAATTACTATGTTCTATACAGTCAAACCTCAATAACACAAACCTGGAGGGTTTGTAATGTTGTCACTTTGCAATAACGAGGTGTGTATTAAGAAAACTATTATTAATTTTATTCCAATTTTAATATAATCTTTTAGCTCATTCAAATAAAGTTGAAACTTGCACACTATTTTATACTGTACCAAATTTCCTTTTTTTTGGGAATTGTAAAATAAAATTTTTTGATGACTACGCCCAAAGCTCAAAAATTTTTTTTTCCCTCCTGGATTATGCTTAAAAAGATTTAAGAGAGGGCATATGTATAGATTATTACTGATGAAAATACATACTACCATTAAATTTGGATGAATAAAATTTGCAAGCTTTTTCCCCAACCTAAAACAAATCAAAGTAATGGCATCAGTACCTATTATTTTAGCTGAAACTTCACATTGTTTCATTATATTAATCAAGGATATTTGTATTAACCATCCTTTACTAAAAGTAATGGTCTACCCTTGGAACAAAAACCAACTTTGTATTACATAATAACCATACTTTTGTTCTATAAAAATTACTTAGCACTATAACTCCTATGTGATTTATAGGGACTGTGAAAATACTTTGTATTAATGAGAGTTTTGTATTAAAAGAATTTAGTATATTATTAAGGTTTGACTGTACATGGAACTGAATTGCTTGCTTAGTAATACTAAAATTCATTGTTTTTAATAACAAATAATTAATGCTAAACAATACATTTACCACCAAACTAACAAGTAGATGATACACAAAGCAATAAAAAATTACGACAGACTGTTCATTCCATAATTTCTATTCCAATTTTAACAACTGACAATAATTAGATTTAGCTAAAGGAAACCAATATTTTACTACACTAAAAAATAATTTAAATCTAACTAACCACGGAAAAAAGATCAAGCTTTTTACAATACCTTCAAATATAAAATAATAAAGACATCCCAACTGGCAATGTGTCCAATCGTCAAACCTGAAAACATACGTGCACTCACAATAATCATGCACACTTACAGCATAAATAAAAATAAACACAGGAAACTAAAAACAAAATTTTGCATCAAGTACTAGCGCTAATAATGACTTACCTAACAATAAGCAAGAGCAATAAGGTATTATAAATAGAAGGGGAGGGGGGGGGGGGGGGGAGAGAGAGAGGTGTGTGTGAGAAAGTATGCTTAAGAAAAACAAAAATTACAACTCGAGTACAGTAACAAACATTCAGATTGCGCTTGCAAATCATTAGTGATACACTCATACAGCTTAACAGATTTTACAGATTGTAAATTTTTCACCAAATAAATAAAAAATAAAGTTAACTATATAAATTATATTAACATATTGTCACAATATACTTATAGTTCTACTACAAAGTTCATGTCCCATTTAGAACAAAAAAAACTTTTTTAAAACTAATTCCATAGTAATGCTAATCATTTAGAACTGGCAAGTTGTTATTCAAAAACACAAGCTCTCTCCAATTTGCAAGTAAAACACTGTGTATGTAGTGTATTTAACTGATAATGTGCGGTGCAAGTAGCCTCAATTGCGTGTCAATACATGTGCATCAAGAATTTTTTTTCATGAGCATATTATTTATAAAATGATGTATGTGTAAGCTGTATGCCCACAGTTGATCCAGAAGACTTGCAGACATTTGCTGTTACCAAAAGGCACAACTGATTAGAAGTATAGAAAATTAAAGTAGAGACACTGTTGTATTTTTTAGAAATAAAAGAAAAAACCAGAGAAAAATAGAGTTTTTAAAGTATATTAATTATTTTAAGGAATTCTATCACTGAAGTTTTTTTTTTTAGTTTTTGACGTCTCAAATAATGCCTCACCATATTTATAAAAAAGTGCTGTTCCTGCAATCATTCACTGTAGGTGTAAATAGGAAGGAAACCAGAAGCTCAAAAGAGAAGAAATCCAAATACGTATAGGCAGGGTGTGCTGTTTTTAACGTGAAAACATTTGTAAAAATGCTTCCATACTAAGGTCCTGCCAGAGTTAGTGATGAAACGCTTTTGTTGTCACCAAAAATTGTAATATATCTCATGACTCAAAGGATGTACTGCCAAATGATGTATATATTCTGAAAATAGATCACTATACATATCCTGTTAGTGCACTTACGCCATCGTGTGCCTATGTCATTGGGCGGCAAGGAGGGTTGAAAAAGATCCCCGAAATTTACTCTGCACGACCAAAGAATTAGACATAGCTCTGCAACGGAGAGGGTTACAAAAGTTAGTTGTGTGTCGTCGTGTGGATATTGAGATGCTCTAAAAGGTTAGCTAAGCAGAAAATAATTAAGTAGTTGAGTTAAAAGATGTGCCGGGTGACAGTTTACAAAACATTTATAAAATTCAGGTAATGCAGCGCAATTACAGAAGTATTCAGTGCCAGAGGCAGCTGGTTTGTTCCGAATCAGATGAGCAACAGAAATAATCAACAGAACGAGTGAGGCACCTTTTTGAACGCAGTAGACTTGAAGCGTTGGACACTGTTGTAGGACTACCGATTATGTCGACCAGTACTGAGGCTAGGATGGCTGAAATCAACATGAATTATGAAGACCTGATACAGATGGACCAAGCTGAAGAAAATGAAACATCTCAGGCTCATACACGGCCCAAAACGGACCCTCACATTCTTAGGGATTCCGATACATCTATAGCCAAGTGAGCTCATTCCATACGTATGACTGAATCACTATTGTACGCTATGCTATGGCAGTGTGCTGATGATTATTTTAGATGCTAGTTTATCGGGTATGCGTGAAGCATATGAGATAGATTATTGTTCACGAAAGATCTAAAACTGATAACTGTGATAGTGGCAGCCTTTGTCACCTTTCTGAATGAAAATGTAGTCAACTTTAAGCTCTGCAACAATTGTCTCAAATCGTGCAAATAGGCAACATTTTGACGATGAGCAGAACCAATGGCTACATCTAACTGCCCAAACTCGAGCCAATAAATGACTGTATCTGACCTACGGACACAACATACATTTGATCTGCAAACCATACGTCTCGTATCCCTCATTTCACTACCCTGTTTAAATGCATTAAATGTAAAGTAAATTAAAGTAAAGTAAATATTTATTTACACTTGATAAATGTAAAATATCATCTTAAGTTTAACATTCATAAAAAGGTGAGTTTCTTTTCATTTCTATTAAATTATACCCGATGGTCCACGAAAGACATTTTCACGCAAAAATAAATAACGGCGGTGATTAACTAAACTGTTTCCAACATGATAAACCACATCTAACAATCAAGTGGATAAATACAGATAGCTTTAATAAATATTAAATACAGGGGTCCACAGCTCATTCCTGACATTCCAATATTCCTGGTCAGGTGGCCACTGTATTTTCAATGAATGGATAGTCTGAAATTGTTTAAATAATTGCCAGTTATGATTACCCTCTTTTATCGCATAATCGTCGCACTCGCATAATCGTCGCATCAATATTTTAGGCCCTCAAAATTGGGATAAAAAAACTTCTTGCATAAACTCGCATGATGTTTTTGGTCCCGCTAGTAGATGCCGAGCGCTTTGTGTAGGTATCTTTTCCGTATAAAACAATGTATTTTAAAGTAGAAATATAATATTTATTCGGTCATTACCACTTACTTATTTAATTAACGGTAATACGAGGTTGTCTGACATGTAAATTTTATTTTAAAGACTTTTTAAACGATATTTCCTTTATCTGATCGTCTGCGTCACTGCGGTGTACCGGTGTAGGTATCTTTTCCGTATAAAACTATGTATTTTAAAGTCGAAATCTAAAATTTAATTCGGTCATTACCACTTACTTATTTAATTAATGGAAATACGAAGTTGTCTGACGTGTAAATTTTATTTTAAAGACATTTTTAAACGTAATTTCCTTTATCTGATCGTCTGCGGCGCCGCGGTGTACTAGTGTAGGTATCTTTTCCGTATAAAACAATGTATTTTAAAGTAGAAATCTAAAATTTAATTTGGTCATTACCACTAAATTATTTAATTAACGGAAATACGAAGTTGTCTGACGTGTAAATTTTCTTTTAAAGACTTTTTAAATGTTATTTCCTTTATCTGATCATCTGCGTTGCCGCGGCGTACCGCTTATAAAAATGTAGCCAGTGCATCATTCATGTTAGGTTATGTTGCTTCCCGTATAGAGCGTGCGCACGTAATCGAATATCGATATCTCGCCGATTGGATGCAACGCGCGCTCTCTGTCGAGTGCCGAGTTAACTACATTTGATGGCCCGCATTCTTTCGTGTAAAGTGTGTACTACGACACGTTAGTTCACGTCAGATTCAAGTGGCTTGCGTTCGCATTAGAGTTTTGGTTTTTCTATTTAAAGTTGAAGAAAGGTTTTTGCTTAATGAATTATTAATAACAATTGTTTGGCGTGCTCTTGTATACTCCACTTTTTTTTAAATAAACGTACTTTCCATGAACGGGTTTTGTTTTTATGAATAACTTAACCTAACAAAAATTTTTTTTTCCCGCATAATCGTCGCACCCCTACTTTTCAAACTTGATTTTAGAATAAAATGTGCAACGATTATGCGAGAAAACACGGTAATTGTAACCAGTACTGGTACACCATGCCAAACTTGATCTCTTTTAACACACCAGAATAAATTCAATAGCTCCGGGTCTCTTTGTTTACATTACATTATGTTAGAATATTTAATTCTTTGCCCTCATAAACTGAATTTTCATAATAACTAGGAAAGTATTTAAAGAAGAGGAAAATATATTCAGGAATTTTTTATAGACTTTTACCAACAGAGATGAGTTGTAACTGGCCCACTTACTTAATGAGTGTTTTTTATGTAAAGCCTGCATTTTGTTGGCATTTGGTGATCTCAACACACATATTTATCTGTACTTTTTTTGAGTCAGGATGTTTTTTTCATGTAAAGTTATAATACTATCATACCTGCAAAGTGTTTTGTTTGTGTTATTTATCATCCCATGATGCTATCAACATTTTTTTAATGCATGCAGTACATATTTACTTGAATGCATTTTTTTGTTACAATAGGTCAAATTGTGACTTATAAATATCCCTCTTAGTAAGGGATTAGTGCAGCAAGATAAAAAAAATCAACTCTTAAGTTATGATAAATAATCAAAATTAGAATAAATTAGTGATTTTTCCATTTTTTAAGTTTTGATTTAGTGAAGATTAGCAGATTATGATCTCTTGCCAGTAATTTTCAGTCCTCCTACATTTTTATGCAATTAATGCAGAGAAGCATGAAAAATTTTAAAAGATAAGTGTTCTGAAGCAAAATCCAGGACTTTGAGTCCGTCTGGATTTGTTAAAAAAAATGACGTGCTGTCAAGTAATTAAGTAGAGAAATGTGAGCATGCACAAAAACCATAAATAATTTTTTTTTCTACATTTGTAATAAAATCTGTCAAACAAAAAACTTGGACAAAACCACTACACTAATAATTTAATAATTCTCATTTATAACTTACATTACTGGAAGTGAAAGATATCAGGACCTAAATTACTAAATACATAACCTTTCCTTGCACATAGTCCACTAGTTTTCCACGAGTAAACAACCTACAAGCATGCAGGATCTAAATGCAGCAACACCAAATGGCCTAAATGAGGAGTACAGCTATGCAAACAGAGTAACAAAAACCTCAGTTTCATCTTGGGAGAAGAGTGTGGGCGCGCCGGCATAATGCTCGGCGAGCCGACATAGCTGCTTCGGGAGCCAGGACGCAAGACGGGGCTGCCCGCCCGGGGGCTGTCGCGCAACCCTAGGGGAGGGGTCATCTGGAGGGCGTTCTGGAAGTGTCTGTTCTGGAGAGGGGGCGTGGCGTAGGGACCCGGTGTGGATATTGGGTGCTTCTCCACCTGCAAAGCGCTCATCACCACGGCTTCACGGTTGTGGTACCTGGAAAGTGGTGGATACCAAGAAACATACCAGAAACAAACTTGAAACTACTACTAATAAAGATTTCAGATGACACCAGCACTGAACCAATCTTGAGGCAGTTGACTTTCATATCTAAAAACAAGTGAACATTATGAAGTAAAAACACACAAGGATGGGAAATTATCTAGAAATAAATGCATGAACCACCAACATGTTTGTCCGGTATTCAGTGTTTGGGACTCCTATGATTATAAATTTATCAGTGATGGAATACCTTTACAATACCCTTTTAAGCCACGGAGCCTACCTAGTAAAAATCTCGTGTGAAGTGTCTCTTATATTCTCAATATTTTGAGTTTTATCCCTTGGTTCTTTGGAAAAACAATGAAGTATTCTTAAATCTCAAACAACAATTATAAATTATGGAACGATATTTTTATAATATGCTATCTAAAAATAAATGACAAATATTACTTAATGTCTTATTTGACCACATGGTCATTCTGGAGATGAACTGAGGCACTGAGAAGAGAAAGGATAATTGACAGAACAAATTAGTGAAAATGGGAGCACCCTGAAAAATGTTGGGGAAGATAGGTACTAACCAGCTCAGTTTCATCAACTGTTCACACTTTTCTACAGTCATGATTACAACAGGGCTTTAACACTGTTTACCTGTTTTAGCATAACCAAAGAAGTTATTCAGGACCTTCGCGAAATTTGCAGGAGCATTTGTGCATCCGGCCAAAAACCAATAAAGTTACTGAAAAGTATAGTTTTAATGTCCATATGCGTATTTTTTTATAGAACATCACAGTTATTAAGTACTTTTGAAAGTTATAAACATAGCTTTAAAGCTAGTACGTACTTACTGTATTCAGTAAAATGAAGACCATTAACTTAATGACACAAAATATATTTTCTTTTAATTGGCTGGGACAAATATTAGGATTTAGGAGTTTGCGGAAGTCAATCGAAACTGAACTTGCATTCAAGAGGATGCAGGTTTGAATCAAGCTATCCATTCTCACTCTGAAGGTTGTCCATGGTAAACTGAAATTCACTTCAGGCAAATCTTGAAAAGTATTTTGTTTTCTCCATACACCATTCTATATTCCTTTCCAAAATTTATTATCAGTGTCTAATAACTTACCTGTCAAAGAGAGGAAAATATGAAAATAAAATAACATTTGACAAGAGATAAGACTAAAATTTAAATCCACATACCTACAGCACTTTAGCAACAGAATTAAATAAAGCTACAAAAATGTTTTTATAAAATTACATAACAATATGTGCTGTTTATATTAACTGGACACTAACATAGCCAATTACGGATAGTGACAATATATTTTTTTTATGATGGTAAGGATCTAAAAAAAAACAGTTGAATTATACACTTTGAATTACCATCATGTACGTGTTTTGTGCATCCACATATTTACAACATAATTTATCTGTACACAAATTAAAAAAAAGGGCCAGCAACTGGCATTTAACTGACTTGAGAAGGAGAGTTCTGATGTGTGTGTCGGACACGGTGGGAAACATGGCGCTGATCTTCAAGACGGACTGCGCCAAGTCGCCGCTGCTGAGGCTGGTTTCTGCCGCAGCACGTGACGGCGATGAGTACGGCGTTCCCAGTGGTGTGAAGGCTCGACCGGGGATGGGGCTGGGTCTGATGTTCGTCAAGTCCTGGAGGGCGACAGAGAGGAGACTGTGGTTTACCGCACATAGGAAACCTCTTCATCTCAAGTCCAAGATGCTTGTGAAGGAAATCTTACGTAGGGACCTACCAAATTGAAGTTGTTATTACTTGGCAACAAACTGGATTGTAAACTGTTACACATTTTTCATCATCACAACATTTACCTGATGACCTAGAACATAATCTAACCATTAATCTCAATTACATTTACTCGTTGAATAAATCATGGAGTAATGTGAAAGAATCTACACTGAAAAAAAGCTGGAAAAACATCATCTTGAAAAAGGAAAACTAAGATGGTTTTATCATTAAACAAGTGTTATCAGAGATTTTACTTATCCGAGGATGCCACGGTGCACATAATCTCGGTTAATCGAGACACTATCATCATAGTTTTAAATGTCATGAACAAGTCTAGCTTGCAAGAAGCGCTTGGCCTAGTCATGTGCAAACAGTGATAGAGGATAAAATCAGGCTGCTGCCAATCAATAAACTTCATCAACCGCATTATGTACAAGAATATGGAATCTACATGACGCCAGAAAAGAAAATGCAAATTGTTTAGGTCTCTGGTCATAAGTTTGAAACATTCACTTGTCAACAAACCTATGGAAAATCATTCCTCACCTGTAAACTAACTGAATGTTGCACGCTTTATTTAAAAATGAATGGTATAGGTTATAGGATTACACACAAAAATTCAAGAAGCAGTAAACAGTTTTACACAGTTAATGTTATGTAACTGTGCCAAAAATCTTGGCCAATAATTTACTTAAAGAATGGCAAATTTGCATATGTTTTCTATACACATCACTTCCCAACAAAAACAAAGAGTTAGAAATTTTGAGTACTGTGTACACAAAAATGATGATCCCAAACTTATACACACACAACAACTAAAAGCCCAAAAGTAATATTTGTTTTTAAAATGCTCAACTCCAAACGACTATGAATGAACAACCAAATTTGGCAATATAATTAATTATCTTTATTTTTTTTTTTGCTGTAAGTTATGTTAAAAACCATTATGTATTCTCAATATTTACTGATGAAAAAAATTACCAGAAAATATCTAGGGCATTTATTGTCATCAGCAAATATTTCCAAACTAAAAATAGCTAAGACTGGTCAAAAATGCTGATGCCTTAGTCAAAAATTTCTAGTTTAATAAAATGCTGAAGAGGTCCAAAACTGCAGCCTGCCAGGGACTAAAAAAACATTGAATTTTCTGCATTGCATTCAAGTGATACCTTTTTGCTGAGCTACACATGACCTGCTGGAATGACTGTTGACCATTGACTAGAGTGCAGGACCACACGACTGCCTTCACCCAAATGGGAGAAAGGTGGCAAAGTGGCCCAAACCAAATAATTCATATAAAACTCAACTTTTAAAATGCTTGATGTTCATTACAAGGCTATGAACAAAACCAAAGTTCTGTGAATTTATTTATCACTTTCCTTCAAATCTGCATAATCTATTCTGTTTGGCTTCCAAAAATAGGCTCTACCAATCATTCTATAACATATAACTACGTAACTGCGCAAACACAGGTCTTTTTCTCCATTACTATAGTGTTTAAAATGCCATAAATCCAACAATGATCTAGAAAGGAATTTAAACCTAAATATTATGAGAATAAAATAAAATTTAAGTAAAAAAAAATTACAAAAAAAAATGTTTTACCACATGCTAATCCAGCCAAAAAATAACTATGCATTTTATAAGCTAACCATATATTAATTTGATTAAATAAAAAAACTGTATTACTGATGTACTATTGCTGTTTTTACTTCTAGCCGAAAATATTACCACACTTAACTTAAAGAATACTACAGATAAAACACCGAAATTGAGTGGATGGCTTCTGTTTTCAAAGTATGACTCATACGTATTTTCAATGTGGTAAAATAATAAATTGCAACCCTACACATAAAATATTGGCCCAAAATCAAAGCAAGCTTAATAACCCCTCAGTAAGTTCTAAGATGCAACAGTTCAATCATGTCTGGATTAAATTGGTTTCCTTTAATAATGTGTAAAAATTTACTTCAATGGCATCTTCTACATAAATCTTCAATCACTGTAAGTAATTTTTTTAAAATCATAAGAATAAGCACTTACTGCAAGAAAGTTTACAATGCATAGAGTCACTATTATTATAAAAATGTGAGACAATTGTTATAATAACAAAATATTTAAAACCATTTTATAAAAAAATTTAAAAATCAAGCTGTATTTAATAAATTAAATATGTTGTTTTTCTTATGCTGAATAAAGTGAACTAAATATTTTGCTATGAACAATTAAACACACAAAACTATAAGCAAATTTTTTCCTACATGATATCTACTAATAATAAATAAGTACAAATTTTACCCAAACAAGCTACAAATGAAATAAACTATGCTACATTCTTCAAGCAACTAGATCTTCGCTAATAAAAAAAAGCATTTCATGACATGTGTTTACCCTGTTTTAAGACATAATTTATTAGAAAATATATTTGCATAATGCTGTACACTGCTAATAACTGTGCTTGCTGGTAGATACTCTCATAGCCTTGCAACTAATGCTACATCTCTGCCAAATGAACACCGTACTATATACCATATATTTACGTGTACAATGGAAGGATGAACATGCGGAACGTGCATGGAAGGAAGCAAGCTGAGAGGTGAAAGTGAAAGCAAGAGTAAAAGAACATATACTGGTACCTGAAAATGGACTGACGTGTGAGAGTAAGGAGCAGGGTTTTGGAATGCGGGCTGGGGGGGAAAGTGAGACGCGTTAGAAGGGTACACGTGGTAGCCGCGCAAGTCCGGAGAGCCATGCTGTGGGGGAGAACATCACTCATTGGTTAGTGAATCATATACCAGAGACCCAGCCCTTTAGAACACCCATAAACACTAGAAGATCAACCACATACAATTAACCATTAGTTTTTAAATATGCACTTCATTTAAACAGTAAAGAAAACAAACAGATGTATAGTACTTACTCATATTTAAGATGAAACAAAATAATAGTGTCTTAGAATTGAGTACATTCTGAACATACATGATAAAAGATTATTCCAATATGACAATGATTTATAAATACATTAGCTGTGTACTATTTCATTTGGCTACGTTTATCAGTTGAATTGTTTGTGGTTTATTCTATTTTCTGTTAGTCCAACAACAAAACATTAGTCATGTGGATGCATTACAATCAATGTAGTATACTAGTATTCATAAGTAACATCCAAAAATCACCAACATTTTCTTAAAAAACATTTTATGAAAAATTAAACACATTAAACAACAGGCTACAAAAACTATTATTAATTTATCCTTACATGCATAGGCATAATTTGGGGGTGGCAGTTACCAATCCAGAATTATCCAACTCAGTATTAAACAATGAATCTTTTAGGGTAAACAGAGAATGTTAGCAATTATTTTATGATACCTATGTGGTGAAAATAGTCTACAAAAGCTTAAAAAACCTAACAATTTTATGCTAGTGATTTATAATTTTCTCGGGGGTGGGCATTCCATAAACCCGGTACACCATGCTACCCCCCCCCCCCCCCCTTCCCAGTTAAAAAGTTGAAATTACACCTCTGCTTACATGGTTACATAACATTGAGGTTAACATGCCAACCATTAAAGGCTTTGTCCTGTTAGTTGGCATGTTACAATTACAAATAAATAAATAAATAAATAAATAAACATTAGTATTAAACTAAGATATGGTTGCTACTTTAATTTAAACTGACTTTTTCCATTGCTAACCATTTCAGTCCACTGCAAATGATTTTGGTGTATCCAAACTCCCAACTGAAGGAGTCAAATTTCAAGCAACTTAACATTTCGAAGTATGTTCTTCACTGCTGTCTGACTTTGATGTTTACTAATATTGTCTCTAATAAATTTAGGGAAATTGTGTAGTTTAATTTCTCTCTTGAAAGAAGGTAATCTAACCAACAATATAGAAGCAACATGATTGTTATTCATGCCCTGTGGTTAATAAGAATGCAATTGCTAGGAACTTGAAAAATTAGCAACTATTATTGTGGCATTAGCATTTTCATGCAACACTTATTTGAAACTTAATATACAATTTCTAAATATACAAATACCTTTATTTAAAAAAAAAAATGCTATCTTATTTTTGTACAAAAAAATTGTGTTCATGCCTTATTGTTTTCAGATTAAAACTAAAAAAAATTTCAATAATTATTTTACACAAAGAAAAATTTTTCTGTACAATATAGAAGAAAGTAATCCGTTGAAGGTTCAATTTAGAGAAATCATTGGGTTGTGCTTACATTTTGAAGTTATATCGGAATACTTGTAACTTGGTAGCATCATGAGACATGGCAATATCACGAAGCATGGTCACAAAAATTAGTCATGTCAAGTGGAAAATTTGGGGGAATGCCAAGCACTTGTAGTGCAACTGTGGTTTACTTAATACTCCTGCCAAAGCAAAATGCGAAGAGTGCAGCCTGTTTCATTTTCACCTATTATAGCCAATCAATACACCTTTCGCCCGAGACACAAGAGAAAATCTGCAGCAAAGGTAGCAGTGTTGTTTTTGTGTACTGACTGTTTTGCTGATAAGATTCAGTGACAAAATAATTAACAAAAAAAAAAAAAAAAAAATTGGTTGTCTGTAAAGTCGGTTTACGGACGATAGTTTAACGTGACGTCATAACGAAACATTGATGAAATGATTGATCCAGAAGAAAAGGAAATATCATATTCGGCCTGAGACTGAGCCGTAATAGGTTTTTGCAACGAAACCATTTAGGCATTAAAAATATTATATTCTTTGAGGAAGAATTTTTTTTTTTAATTTTTCTATCTTTTGTATGTTAAAATATACCCCTGCATACTTTTATGAATAAAATTGAACCATTTTTATTGAATTATCACTATTTTGTATGGATACAATAAAGGAGTGAAATGAAATCTACAATTTAATTAATAAATTTACTTTTATTTGCATTCATTAATACAAATATATTTATTACTTATGAAATGTTGCGTGCGCCGTATTTATTTTTACAAGTACAAAAAAAAATTCACAGCTGCCGGGATTTGAACCGACAACATTTTGATTGGAAGTTAGTAATGATAACCGACCACGAGGCCTACTTGAAAAATAATAGTTTCAGATTTTATGTATATATTTTTAAAAATTTTGTTCACGGTAGGAGAATAATATTATTTCGTTTTTATGACACGATTTTATAACAAATGCGCATCCCAAATACACCAAACTTATTTATAAGGTGTTACAATATTTTTTAAAACATTGTGCAAAAGATCCTGGTTGTAATTTGAATTATTATGTGTAACTGTAAAACACCATTGTTGGTTCAAAACGTATTTGAATATTTAACATTACTTTTAAATAACCGTACCGATTGTGCTGAAAATCGGTGGACGATCGTTAAATTACATAATATTAATAATTCAAATGACAAAAATATGATTGAAAAGTCAAATCAATGGTTGTTCCAATCGAGTGGAAGAGAGATGCCACGCATGCGTACAATGAGCATAAAGAGAGATGCCACGCATGCGTACAATGAGCAAACAGGACACATCTGTAGTGGGACATCCGTAGTGGGACACTTTTTCGTGCGTGCAGCCGGCGTTCATCGATTTATTAGACGTCAAGTCTAAAATTTAATTATACATGCACATGTCTCCCAGACAAACTTCAAGGTACGAATGAATTACACGGTGGGTCAAGTTACTGTAAGTCTATAAGACTGGGTGTTTCTAAATATGAAATGATTATGAAAGAATTTTGATAACTGTCAATAAATGTGTATCAGTTTGTGGCATTTAATAAAGGGTATTTTTATATTTTACAGATGAATGAAATTTTAAACTAATTCAGCTGAAAAAATGTCATTTATTTCCAAAATGAGCTAAAATAGCATTTATGACAGAAATGAGCAAAAATTAGCAATTTAAGTGTAAACTAGCCAAAATATATCTATAGCAAGATGCTAATTTTTTCAGTTCCTAGCCATTGTTACCACGTATCTTGATGATAATTTCAGATATTTTGTCATTCATATAAAATAGTTTTTAACATTTAATACTAACAAGCTGTGTTACCCGTCCTTGATGGGCTAGATTACAGTTTAGTCACATAACATTCTAATGCACTCAGCTCTGTCTAAAGCTTTATCACTATCAAAATACTGACACCAGCTGTATAAGCACCCTATAATGGTACACAAACAGAAATGTTTTTAGATTTACTTAAAATTTTAAATAGAAAACTTTTTGTCTGGTCTAGCATAACGAAAATTATAGCTATGTAGCGTCGCTTCATCAAAACATTCAGTGTCCCACTCTTAATGCTGCTCCCTTTCACCTGCTTTGAATGCCCCAGTCCTGAAAGTATGGAAAAGTATGGGAAAGTTTGTGAAAGTGTGGAAAATGTACAAAATTGTTCAAAAATATAGAAAAATATGCAAAATAATGGAAAAATATGGTGAAGTATGTGAAAAAATGTAAATTTAGGAGTAACTTCGGAAACAAATGCCTAGTATGTGAAAGCATGTATAAGTATTTGAAAAGTATACAAAATAATGCTAATTTTTTTAAATTTATAACCAATATTACATATTTGCACAAATACAGACAAAATTGCTTGAATTCCATTCAATTGTGACATACACTGGGTAACATTGCAAGACCTTCCCTACCCAGCTTTTAAAAGAATTTTTGAGGAATTAATATGATGTTTTATTCATTAAGAGGGATCAGCTGATTATATAGATTCCAGGTTATAGTGAACAAGTTTTTATACTTGTATTTTGCCGTTACTAATATTTCTTATCAATAATTTTTGTGTTAAGATGTTTTAATTAGAAAAGTTGTTTAACTGTATTTTTATTGGTTCTAAGTTTTCTTACTAAGTTATTAGGTGTGTAAATGCATTTTTTCAGTATATTTACTTTTGATGTTTTAATGACTATCAATTATGTTTGGAGCTAATCATAAGCTTTCAGAATGATTCTAGAAAATTAGGTATTGTTTGAGTAAAAGAAAGGATAAGAGACAGGTGGAGGACTTGGTGGCATCATGGTTTTTTCAGACTTTTTTTTAGTTCTGAGGTTTTCTGGTGCTTTCTGTATGTGCTCTTATGATGGGAAAGTTGAACTCCTGCAATTCCCACAGCGTTTATCATTTAACGAGACAGATTGAGATAAAAAATGTGGAAATGTACAAAAGTGTGCGACAATTTGAAAAAGAGTTTAAAAGTGCACTGAAATGTGCAATAGTATGAATGTGTATAGAAAGAAAGTAGAAAAAAAAAGATCAAGTATTAAATTTTGCAAACGGATGGGAACGTATGCAAAAGCATATAAAAGTATTAAATTATATTTTAAAGATATTAGCACTTTAAAATTTTTTTCAAAAGTATTAACATTAAGCTATCCAGAAGTGTGTGAGGTATGAAAAGTGTGAAAAAGTTAGTAGTATACAAAGAGTCATTCCGTGTGAAATCAACAATAGCAATTTAACACATGTTTCAAATACCTAACTCTAACTTTTAAACCAGTTTGAACCACAAAATGAAACTTGCACATTTGGATAATCACTAATAGATGTATTTTTTGGCATAAACAGAACAATTTTATCCGGTCCCCCTTTTAAGATATTTGACCTTGAAATTAGCAAAATATGAAAATTTTGATATTTTGATGCTAAAAAAAAAAGCAGGAAGGGCTTAAAACCATTACTTTAACTCAACACAGCTGGAAAGTACTCTAGCCCTAGTTATTACACAGAAAATTTTGTCTTTTGGTTCCAACCCCAAGTCACCTTAAAAGGTCATGAAAATTGCTGAAAATGTTAAATATTTTGGCATATTTCAAAGTCATTTTTCTTATGTTTTCCAAATGTATTTAATATATTTTTATACAATTTATGTAAGCCTATAATGTTCTCTTTTTATCAGTAAAGACAAGAAACTTCTATCTTTTAGTCAAGGCCAACAATAAACTTTTAACAAAACCTCTACGAGGCCTTATTTTTGCACGCAGTAGCGAAGATAATCAAGCCCTGATTCAAAATGGTGGCAGATAAAAATTAAATAAAAATAGTTTTGAGCTATTTACTGATAAGACTTTATTGGGTAAAAATATTAAAATTTTCTAAAATGGTCAAGCAACCACGCCTTGGTGATTTCACATGGAATGACTCCAAAAAGTAAGTGTACAGTAGCAAGTGTGCAGTAGTGTATAGTACGCAACTTGTATAGTATGCAGTAGTGTATAGTACGCGACGGTATATAGTATGCGGTAGTGTGTAGTTTGCTGTAGAACTAATGTGCTGTAATGCTAATGTACTGTGGTAGTTCAATTTAACAGTTAAAATAAAGTACGAAATGGATAATCTCAATTGTAACAAACCTGGTGACAAAAAACTGCCAAGAGCTTTAATTTTTCTTACTCTATACTTCATTCATTACAAGAGCATAACCTAATAGCTTCACGGTTGTTGCTTGGCAGACATAGAGATATGACGCTCACTGTTTGTATGTCTACGACTTACTTCCTACGATTTTCTACTATACAACTGAATTTACGCCTTTTTCATTCTTTTAGGGGTGGCATTTCATAATTGTATGTAGCATATGTGTTAATTCAGGATATGAGCTAGCTGTGTTCCATATATTATTCACATCCGTTCAGTATTAAAGACGTGATTGAGCAACAAACACACAAACAACCAAACATAGAAACTTTCACATTTATATATTAGTAGTTTAGTAGAATTTTATCATCTGCAATGTTTACATTTTTTTAATTTTGTTTAAATGTATTAAGTATTTGATTTTATGTTTATTTTCTCTCTTTGTCTGTATTAGTTTAAACTGTTACAGTAATTACATAATTCTAACATTTGGTAATAGTCAGTCCGTCAATATAGAAATGGTTTGGTTATGCTGATGACTGTTTAAATTTTCATTTGGTTTGTGAATGCAGAATATATAACTGCAGTTATTGTGGTTTTTGCAAGTTGTTGCAGAGTGAATTTTAGTTTTAATGGAATTCAAGGATAGTTACATTTGATTTTTTTCAGCATCCATGCCAAAAATGATAATTTATACAGTCTCTGTAATAGGTGAATTCTTGGTGAATGTTTTCCTTGTGAGAGAGTTATTGTAAAGTTATTTTACATTGCCATCAGTTGTGTGATACTTCTGTGATGCCTACGTATAAATTTGACTAAAACTAAATATAGTACACCACATTTTCAATATAGACATACTTATATCTGGTAAACCTCATTTTCAATGTATTAAAACCATTTTAAATAAATGTAACTCTTGAAAAAGAATGCTTTTAATTCCAAATAAATTCTGAAAAACTAGCTAGTTGTGAACAACTGTGTAATCAAGGAAAACTATGCAGTAAAGTATATTAAAAACAAGTAAATATGTTGCTATTATCAAACCTTTCCACAAAATTTAATGCAGTAAAGTATATTAAAAACAAGTAAATATGTTGCTATTATCAAACCTTTCCACAAAATTTAAAGTCCAAAAGGAGATAAAAAAAATAGTTTTGAGATAAAATTAAGTACATATTTCAATTGTTTTATCTCGAATCTGCACCATTTTACATTTACAGAGCACACTTGGCACCTATTCCTGCCTACCTGCCATAGCATTAACACTTCGTGATTATTATGGTTTATTTTCAGATTCACTTCAATTCTGAAGTATACTATTGCGTGAAAGATTTTCACTACCTACGGCATTTAAGCATTTCTCCATTGATATTTTCTCCTTTTAATAAATTTTACTCCACAATTTTTCTTGTCTTTACAGTCTTCCCCAATGTTTTCTTAAAATTCAATTAGAATTCAAAAACATTAATTTGCAAGATAATCAAGCCCTAGTAGTACTGAGAAATACCATTTTCAGATATTTTTGTTTTCTAAAGAGCCTCTAAATTCTTCAGTTACTTTTCTGTTTAGCCTCAAACAGCAAATGTAATCTTTACCAAAATTGTTTTAATTGCACCAATATGCAAGCGGGCAAACCTGTAGTGGGATGGTCTCAGGAAGTATCGGCACCTGCTGAATTTGTGGTGGGGGAGCTTGTGCCAGCTGCCAGTAGCGCAACCTTGGGTCCTCCCATGTCGTGGTCTTGCTGAAGTAGTTGATGTAGTAACTGGAACAGAACTAAGTGGTAAGGCTATGGTACAATTTATGGTTTCTGTTGGTAATGGTGGTTGTTTTTAGAATTCAATTGAACTCTCAGATGGCAATTGAAGTTGGCAAAGGTTAAACAAATGGAAACAGCGGAGTGCAAAGGACCAAGAGGACGTGGCTTCAGGGTCATTCCGTGTGAAATCACCAAATGTTTAATTAAATAGTTGCTCGACTATTTTTAAAAAAAATAATTTTTTTACCACATATAACCTTATCAATGGGTAGTTCAAAACCATATTCATTTTATTTTTGTGTGCCACCATTTTCAGTAGAGGCTTGTTTATCTTCCCAAGTGCGTGCTCTAACAGTGGTTTGCAGTGGTTTCAATAAAAGGTCATTGTTGACATTGTATTAAAGATAGAAGGTTCTGGTCTTCACTGAAGTAAAGTAAACATTGTATGGTTACCAAAAATGTCTAGAAATAAAGATATAATTTTTTTTAACCTTATGTGAAATGACCTTGAAATTTGTCAAAATTTTTATAAAAATTTCATTTTGAACATTTTTTTAAAGTGACTTGGAGTTGGAACCACAGGGCAAATATTTTTTTGCAATAAGTATGGATGGCAGACTTTCCAGAAAAAATGAGATAATGTGTGGGTTTAAACTCCTTCCTGGTTTTCTGTTGCATTAAACTTCTAAAATTTTCATTTTTTGAGTTTTTCAAGGTCAAATATCTCAAAAGGGGGACCAGGTAAAATTTTTCTGTTTCCACTATTTAGTACACCTACTGGTACTTAACAAATTCTGCAAGTTTCATTTTGTGGTTCAAACAGGTGTAGAAGTTAAAGGCTTTGAAACTTAGGTAAAAAGTTGTAATATTTTAGCTCTAATTACTTGACTGTAATCAAATTGTGTAACAGTTATTAATGTTTATTTTATTTCTTATGAAGTGCAAATATAATATAAGGCTTTGAGTTGTAACATATGGAAAGTTAAAAATAAATCATTTTGTAAGGAGGCATGAATGGACAAGTTGTGACAAGCAAACCTGATGTAACCATCCAAAGAGCAAGTTGTGACAAGTTGAATATATGTGCATTGCAGCCAACCACTTTAGTCTTGTGTCTGCTGCCAAGGAGTAAAGATGTGTTTGTGTTCTGTGGTTTTGTATGTGCTGTCTACTCTAATATTGTTTATTTGGCTCCACACAAGTATTGCTGGTATGTGTTACAATTCTGCATTGAAGTGAGCTACTTAGTTGTTACCTGCAGTTTCTGTCTCAAAGTGACTACGTAGAACTATCTACCAGAAGTATGGAGTGTTCTTTGGGTACTTTTACACATGAAGATTGTGAAAATGATTCATATGGCAAGTATTACCTAAAATTATCATCAGACTTCACTAAATCGCAAATTGACCTTCTTAAGAAAAGAAGTAAGTTACATAACATTGTTAATGTGTGTACTTTCCACGAAAAAAAATATCTGGACAAGTATAATCATCTTTTTGGAAATTCGTGTTGCGATCCATTTTCATACCATAAAAAAGTTATCAAAAAACAGTTAAGGGAAATAACTGTAGAGTTGTCTGAAAGATGGCCATCACTGATTCCTGGCAAATCTGTTTGTTGCTCTTGTCATAAAAAACTTTCAAGTAATGTTGAGGGGAATTTAGGTACTAGTACTAGCAACTGTGATAACGAAGAACTATTCACCGCACCTGAAATTGTTGTAGAGTCTATCAATCAAGCTGGCTCTGCTTTAGGAGTTTCCCCAACTAAAATTATTAAACTTAGTGATACAAAAAAACATCTAGAAGTTAGACGAACTGTGAGCAAATTTTCTTGTGCAATTAAGAAAAAATTAAGCGACACTTTTACCATCACCTGTGAGTCTCAAGATGAGGATGATGAAGAAATAGCTGATACTGCAATAAAAGACATGGAAATTCATATTGAAAATCTCAAGAAAAGAATTAAGACCTGTACATCCAACAATGAGAAAATACAAGTCATTAGTGTAGTGCCAAAAAGCTGGTCAATGAAAAGAACTGCACATGAGTTAGATGTAAGCGAATATCTGGTTAGAAGAACACGTGAAATTGTTAAGGAACGTGGTGTTATTCCACAGCTCACATCTAAGAAAAAAGGGAAAGAATTGCCTCAAGAAACTAGAGATCTCGTTGTTCAATTTTATGAAAACGATGAAGTTAGTAGAATCTGTCCTGGAATGAAGGATACAAAATCGGTTCGTCTTGATGATGGGAAGAAAGAACTAAAGCAAAAACGTTTAATTCTGTGTAATTTAAAAGAACTATACCAAAAGTTTAGAGAAGAGCATCAATCTGTAAAGGTTGGGTTTTCTACATTCTGTATTCTGCGTCCCAAGTGGTGCATCCTTGCAGGAGCTAGTGGCACTCATTCTGTTTGTGTATGTTCAATTCACCAAAATTTCAAACTAATGACTATGGCAGTAAAAACAGATGACTGGAAGGTCCTTCTTGAAAATATTGTGTGTGATTTAAATAGTGAAGATTGTATGTTTGGAGAGTGCCCAAATTGTCCTGAAGTAGGAAACCTGAAAGTAGATGAACTATTGCAGGGTGTCAGTGATGATGACGATATCACATACAGTCAGTGGATAGTAGCAGACCATTGCAACCTTGTAACGATAGTAGAACCACATGCTGAATTCAAAGAGAAATTTGTTAGTAAACTAATGGCATTGAAGAAACACCATTTCATCTCGCAGAGTCAATCACAATTTCTGAAAAGTAAGAAAGAGAATCTACAAAGTGATGAATGTGTAATAATTCTGGATTTCTCAGAAAACTATACATTTATCATCCAAGATGAGATCCAGAGTTATCATTGGATGAATTCTCAGGCCACAATTCATCCCTTCTGTGTGTACTACAGAGATGATGCTAAGAATTTGTGTACTAAGAGCCTTTGTGTTATAAGTGACTGTATGAATCATAACACAGTTGCTGTGTACACATTCCAAACAAAGTTGATACACTTTGTTAAGTCCCTTATTCCTAATTTGAATCGAGTTGCCTATTTTTCTGATGGATCGGCTGCTCAATACAAGAACAGGTTCAATTTTTCTAACTTGTGCAAGCATAAAGAAGATTTTGGATTAGAAGCAGAGTGGCATTTCTTTGCAACAAGTCATGGAAAGGGGCCTTGTGATGGTATTGGTGGAACTGTCAAGCGACTGGTGGCTAAGACAAGTTTACAGCGACCGA
This sequence comes from Bacillus rossius redtenbacheri, assembly GCF_032445375.1. Classification (NCBI taxonomy): domain Eukaryota; kingdom Metazoa; phylum Arthropoda; class Insecta; order Phasmatodea; family Bacillidae; genus Bacillus; species Bacillus rossius. Next base: position 137,704,814 of record NC_086330.1, on the reverse strand, counting down.
AAGAAGGCCATATCATAACACCAATGAGTATGTTTCAATTTTGTGTGGAAAACATAAAAGGAATAAATTTTGTGTTTGTGGGAGAAAGAGAAGTTCAGGAGGCAGATCTTCACTTAAAAAGCAGGTTTGATAATGCTAAAAGAATTTTAAGCACTAGAGATCAACATTGTTTTAAACCGAAGAACACATCAACAATACAATACAGCATCATTTCAGCATCGTTTGATACGAAACACAAAGAATATCCAATTGATGGCACTACTGGTGTTTTTAACATTAGTGACATCTCAGTAAACGACATTGTTGTGTGTGTTTATGATAACAGATGGTATATTGGTAGAGTTTGTGAGGTTTCTCAAGAAAACAGTGATATCAAGGTGGTCTTCTACACACCAGGTGGTCCATCTACAAGCTTCAGTAAAACAAAAGATGATGTTTTATGGGTGGAGATGAAGAATGTTCTAGACATTTTGAAACCTACAGAGTTCACTACTATAACAGGTAGAACATTTAATATAACTGAAGAGAAAAATATAGAACTCTCTCAGAAACTGCGGGTCAAACTTGTAAAATAAATCTGTTGCAGCTGACATTTTTTTTTGTGGTTTGCAAATCTGGATAATGTAATAGGGTGAGTTTTATGTTTTTTATTATTAGCACTACAAATTGTTTTAACTTAAAGGTAAAATCACTAAAAGACTATGTGAACATGAGCCACTGTTAATTTTTATTTTCTACGTAAAATGCAACTTTTTACCCAAGTTTCAAAGCCTGTAACTTCTACACCTGTTTGAACCACAAAATGAAACTTGCAGAATTTGTTAAGTACCAGTAGGTGTACTAAATAGTGGAAACAGAAAAATTTTACCTGGTCCCCCTTTTGAGATATTTGACCTTGAAAAACTCAAAAAAATGAAAATTTTAGAAGTTTAATGCAACAGAAAACCAGGAAGGAGTTTAAACCCACACATTATCTCATTTTTTCTGGAAAGTCTGCCATCCATACTTATTGCAAAAAAATATTTGCCCTGTGGTTCCAACTCCAAGTCACTTTAAAAAAATGTTCAAAATGGAATTTTTATAACATTTTTGACAAATTTCAAGGTCATTTCACATAAGGTTAAACAAAATTATATCTTTATTTCTAGACATTTTTGGTAACCATACAATGTTTACTTTACTTCAGTGAAGACCAGAACCTTCTATCTTTAATACAATGTCAACAATGACCTTTTATTGAAACCACTGCAAACCACTGTTAGAGCACGCACTTGGGAAGATATACAAGCCTCTACTGAAAATGGTGGCACACAAAAATAAAATGAATATGGTTTTGAACTACCCATTGATAAGGTTATATGTGGTAAAAATATTAATTTTTTTAAAAATAGTCGAGCAACCTCAACTTGGTGATTTCACACGGAATGACTCTTCAGCCATTTCAATTTCAGTCATCGATGATATTCCCCAAGGTCATTCCAGGCAAATGCTGGAATCATTCCTCACAATAGACCACTGGCAATTTCTGACGTAGTCTTTCCTACTCGCTATTGACAAAATGTTAAGCCCCCCCCCCTTCTCCCAAAAAATTGAACTTTTATAACCATCCTCAACAATCAAACTTGTGTTTACCAATGAAATTTAGTATACAAAGCATATGTATACAAGTATTTTTGCATTTTGTAAGGAGGCTACATCTTAAGAATGTTTTTGAATTGTAGTACAAACTTAGGATTTAGAACAATTATCTGGGAGTGTCAATGTGGGCAGATTTTGGATGAGGGACCAAATACACAAGTTGGTGAAGTCAGGTCATGGGGGTCAGCTAAGGTGGGTGCAAAAGGAAGCAGGCAGGGCAGTAAAAATAAAGGCTTTTTCAGCAATGATCAGGACTGAGGATAAGTTAGCTTCGAATACTAGATTCATTTCCCAAGAGGTACCATAGTTACAATACTGTACCATAAAAATATGGTAACTCAACGAAAGACGTTAGTGCAATACAGACCTAACTCAATTATTAAATATTTGTGCAACTTAACATTCAAATTACAACAAAATATATATATACCTTATACAAGCTGTGTATTAGCTTAATGTAATTGTATAATATTGATGAAACTTAACCTACAACTTCAATTTTTTTTTTTTTTTTAAGGCACCATCAATCTGGCAATTTATATCTCCATTACTGAATAAATTACCAAGTCCAGGACGCCTTAAAATTTAAAACAGTGTTTCTATATTATGCATGCATAGTGCACCTTAACGTACACACTTGTGGGTGTAATCCAGTGTATCAAATTCGAGGGCACCTACTCTGGTTTCTTTTAAGGCGCCATCAACCTGGCGATTTATACTTCCATCGCTGAATAAACTGCCAAGTCCTGGACCCCTTAAAATTTAAAACCGACTTACTACAATATGCAAGCATAGTGCACCTTAACGTACACACTTGTGGGTGTAATCCAGTGTATCAGCTTTGAAGGCACTTACTCTGTTTTTTTTTAAGCCACCATAAATCTGGCGATTTATATCTCCATCTCCAAGTGTGTACGTTAAGGTGCACTATGCGTGCATATTGTAGAAAGTCGGTTTTAGGCATCCTGGACTTGGCAATTTATTCAGCTATGGAGGTATAAATCGCAAGATCGAAGGTGCCTTAAAAAAAACCAGAGTAGGTGCCCTCGAAGCTGATACACTGGATTTCACCCATAAGTGTGTACGTTAAGGTGCACTATGCGTGCATAAGGTAGAAAGTTCATTTAAATTTTCAAGGAGTCCTGGACTTGGCAATTGATTCAGCGATGGAGGTAGGGTTGGGTGGGGTGAATTTGATACAGTGTAAAACTTGGGGTGAAAGTGATACATTAAAAAAAATTTACTTTTTGCTATACAAAAAATTTGAAGAAAATAAATTTGCTTGCCTCTTCTTTATACGTCCCCATTCCATAATGAATGTTATAAACCTTTGGCTACATTTTATAGGAAATGAAAAAGTCTCAAGCAAGAAATAATTCGACCAAAAAATTTTCATGTCTAGGTCCAGCAACTTTTGTTATATCTTTGTGTGCATAGAAGATAGCTTCAAAATTATAGTTTTAAATGGTGCAGGAAAGTATCCTCTATGTTTTAATGCTTACAAAGATAGTCTGACATTTATATCTTAGTTACTATTGCTGCCTAAATTTTTGGGGTGAATATGATACAGAACATGGGGTTAATGTGATACACAGCATGGGGTGAATGTGATACCATAATTTTAGGTAGTTTTATAAAAAAAGTGCTTAATATTTATATTTTCCACTGCTGAATTTGAAATGTACGTTGTCATTAAAACCTTGTTTTTTTTTTTTACCTTGAAGCTATTTCTGTATGTTGGTAATCCTGAACATAAACAAATTGTTGTACTCCAATTTGTACAACTTATTGTTCTATGTAGGCCCCTATGTTTATGTTTTAGTGTAATATGAATAATTTAACATCACATGTAGAACTATGTATTTCTAAGCATTCCATATTTTAGTTTGTAATTAGCTGCTTTTATTCCTTTACTATTGTTGTATTTATTATAAATAGAGAGAAAATCCTTATTAGGACCACAGTATTTCTTCAATTTGTTGTTGGCTGAGAAGATCGTTCAATAATTGGACAGTACGTGGATAAATTATCAAAATTGTATGTAGAATTTGTTTGACTAACCACTAGCCGCATTTATGTACTGTGACAAAATGTATGCTTCTTTAATATAGAGGGAAAATATTCACTCTGTAACATGACTTCATATTTTATGTCAGAACTCGAGGACCACTAAACTGATTGTCATGAAATTTTTTGTGGGTGATACACATGTATTTGACCTGTCTCACACGCACCCCACCACACTGATAGCGTTGCTAGGAAGTAGGATATAATGATGTATCTCATTCACCCCACCTGTTTTTTTTTTTATCAATCTAACTAATTAATCTAAATTTTTATTGAGTTAGGGTTAGGTTTCTAAAGCCCTAAGAAATGTGCGTAATTTTTCTCAGTGTTGTAGTGCTCTTAGTTAAAATAATAATCAAAAAGTTTCGTTTTTTGTATCATATCCACCCCACCTGACCCTATAAATCGCAAGATCGAAGGCGCAAAAAAAAAAACGCAACCAGAGTGAAGTTGTAGGTTAAGTTGCATCAATATTCGACAATTGAGTTAGGCCTGTATTGCACCAACGTCTTTCGTCAATTTACCCAATTTTTATGGTACGGAATTGTAACTATGGTACCTCTTGGGAAATGAATCCAGGATTCGAAGCTAACTTATCCTCAGTATGATCAGGCCAATTCTGAACTATTGGACTGCAACCTGTAACCTATTCCTATTGACAGAGATGAAATAGGAATAAGTTCTATAAAGGGCAGCGATATGGGTGATATGTGTGGAGGAGGGGTTAAGGAAAGACTCATAGATCATCTATGATCAGAAACCTAATTTGAAGCATACTTAAGGAGAAAAGATAGATGGAGAGGCTGGTAAAGCTGTTTCAATTTGTAAATTGGGAAGGGGGATTTGGCGAACTTCAGAGTAGTCTACAGACAGGAGTGTATAAGGGAAAGGGTGAACATACGGGGAAGTAGCTTAGGGTGTGAAGGACACAGAGGGAAGCAATTGTTTACTCATTTCACGTGAGTTCATGGAGGGATTGGAATGAATCGGATATGTGGATACTGAAGAGTAGGAATGTAAAGGAATTGAGGCGGTTGCAAGAGAGGATGTACTTAGTTCCTCGCCACCGAACAGTATCCCAATTTCAAGTCAGATAGTTAATAGAACACCCATCGATCAATATTGTGACATGGCTTTAATGTTGTACTATTTATGGAAGGCCTTACAAAATTTATCACACTATCTGCATTAGATGTACAAGAGATGTTTGTGACAAACTATATAAAAGAACCCTAGTCTTTCGCCGTGTATCGTATACTACAAAAGCCCCAAATTTTATAGAATCTTCATTGGCGGGCAGATGCAAACAAGTCCGCGGTAGCTCAACGAATATGACAGCATTTCAAACGCTAAGATTCCACAGATAAATTAGAACAAAGTAAGGCTACTCATCGAAAATAATAACTTACTATCTTCCTGATCGATGGTCATATTTACGATCCCAGCCCGGAGGCAAAGGTGTAACTTCAGAATTGTCCGCCATTTGACAATCTTGTCTTTTGTGGTTTGGTCAAATCTTTCGTTTCCGTTTGTTTATTGTTCTCTTGCATTTGTTTTATGTTAATGTTACCAAACATATAGCTTAATAAACATTACTGCAACTCTACGACATAGATATTCCGCGTAACTAAAATTTTACGTATTACAAAAAAAATACTTTTATTTGTATTAAAATACAATCTGTGACCAATTTAAATACAACGTTTATTCCCGAATAATGTATTTACGAGTTTGAAGAAAATCGTTTTGCTTTTCGATGTTGATGTGCCTGCACCCTGCACGCGGAATTACAAACACAAAAGAAGATAGTGCGAATGACTTAATATTTTAAGAATTTATTTTATATTAAAGACTTTTTTTTTTGGAAGTTTTGATTTTGAAAACTATTTGACGATTCATAAATGGCTGAAAGTCAGGGAGCTGGAGCTGGTAACTGGTGTTTGATTGAAAGTGATCCAGGCGTTTTCACGGAATTAATTAAAGAATTTGGTGAGAAACGGAGTTTTTTTCGTCTGTATGCTCTTATAAACATTATTTATGCATTATGCAATTTTCTTTTTATGTGTACGATATTACCTGTACTGTTGCAATATGTCTTGTTATATTTAACCATGCCATGCAAGGGCGGGAGGAAATGCTGAAAGTGTAGGCTTATTGGAAACAAGTGTGATAAATATACACTTTAAACTTTATTGGCATAGAAACAATACCAGTTATTTTTTTTTTTTTACTTTGAAGAGGGCACTGAAATATTACAAGTGTGAAGGTTGTTGAGATGAAGCTTCTGGAAAATAAGATGCTATTCCTATGATGATTGATGGGGTGGGGAGGAAGTGTGGGATGAAGCTATTTGCTTACGACTGTGTGCTGTTCAAGGTGATGGAAAAAAAAAAAAAAAAAAACACTTGAAAGAGTGGACAGGGTAGAGTCGATGGGTGGTGGTAAACATAATAACCGTAAATGTGACAAAGACTAAGATTGTAAGATTTACAATGAGGAAAAAAAGTGATGTCAGCATATGTGTGTAAAAAGGCAGGTGGAGGGGTAAAAGTATCTAGGGGTGTCATTGCGGGAAGATCTTGGATGGTAGGGCCTGGTTCAAGGTGGTGAAGACTGGGACTACTAGGGAGGTGATGAAAAGAAAGCCAGGTAAATATGTAGTTTAGCAGTATTTCGGAAAAATAATGTTAAAAATCCGAAAATACTTTTATTATGTATATGCTCTTTAACTTCCTCTTTTCATTAAACCCGGCGGAGATAAGAAATTCCAAATACTTTGGGAGATATCGAATTTTTTTAATTTTCATAGTTAGGCGATATGTGGGTTGGGGCACACTTCAGAAGACGAGACGGATGGCGAGACTGGTACGGCTGTTTGAAGTTGTAAAGGGAGAGAAGGAATGAGGTGACTTTCAGAGTAGGCTGCAAGAAAGATTCTATAGAGGAAGGGTGACTATGAGGGAAAGTTGCATAGGGTGTAAATGACAGAGGGGATAAAGCACACTTTTGTTTAGTGTTGGCAGAGAAAGATTTGAATGAGTTAGATGGGTGGATGTTGGTGGTTAGGTAGGTAGTTGAAGGAATTTAGGATGCCTTTCCCCAGCTTTGCGGAGTAATCTTGTGATTTAATATTTTTTGGTAAGACAGGATGTAAGCTGATTATATAGTTAAAGGTTATGGTGACTTAATTTTGTCTTTGTATTTTATTGATGTGAATATTTAGTGCTGTAATAGTTTCTGATATTTAGTTATTTTTTTCCAAAAAGCCATTTAACTATGATTTTATTGGTTTTCATTCTTTTTTTGTAGGTTATTAATTGTGTAATTATATATATTAGTATTTTATTTTATTTAAATGTTAGTTTTATAACTATATTTTAGTTTGATTGTACATATTTTGTAGTGTGTGACATTTCTACAACGTGGAACATGGTTTCTGTGAAATTAAGATGATGCATGAGGCCAAGATGGAGAAATGATAGGCAACATTTTATTGCATCCTGTGTTGGAAATAGATGGAGAAGTTTGCCAGGACCGTGGGAAAGCTCTCTGGGAATTACAGAGTAGTAATTGTAAGAAAAGTATTTGTAGCAAATAGGAAGTCTGCTTTTTCAGGGAAGTCATCCCTTGGTACTTTTTTTGTACTATAAACTATGCTTTGTCTGCTGTCTGGTCAGTATCGCTTGAACGTTGCCATATGAGGTCGTACTGGTCGGTGGCTCACAAAGCTAACTATTTAATCTAGTGAGAAGATTTTCACGTGGGTCATTCCATGCCAAATCAACCAGAAAATAATATTTTTTGGCATCACTATCTCCGAAAATTTAAAAAAAAAATTGGTGAATTAGCAGTAGGTGTGCAGAAAAGTGCATTAGCAAAGTTACAGCCCCCTGTGAATAATACTTTTTATACAGCAGGGTTGCCAACTTGTGGAAAAAGTGGAAATTTTGCTGTGCAAGGTCCAATAAAAATATTTGTAACTTCCTTTGTAGTTGAGTGAGAACCTTGATGTAGGGCTCAATAGAAAGCTAGAAAAGTGTTCTTTGAGATAAAAATAAGTTTTACGAATTTTAAAAGAAATTTGTTTCAAGGTCATGTTCATGTAACCTGTGACCTTGAAAATTTTGAAAAGTGTATTTTTGAAAAATGTGAAAAAATTATATGTTATGAAGTGCATTATTGGCTATAAGTGACATAAGTTTCATTTTGGGATGGATCTGGGAACATAAGCTACATCTCAAATACTGACTAGGGATGCAGTGGAATTAAGCCACTTTTGCACCCAATGTTCTTAGAGCAAGTTCAGAGAAGTGTATATAATCCAGGGGCGTAGCCAGGGCGGGTTTTAGGGGTTCAACCCACCCCCCCACCCCCTCTTTTAGCACCAAATCTTTAATTAATTTCTTATTCATCACTCAAACAAATTTCATATTAAAATTAATAACATTTTTACCATTATAATATTTAAATTTAAGTACTGAAAACTGCTAAAATAGCACTATTTTACACCTTAAAATACAAATTTTCCTGGGGGAGGACCCCCGGACCCCCCGCTTTAATACAGGGGGCCATACTTCTTAACACCCCCCATACACAAATCCTGGCTACAACCACTGATATAATCACGTCAGTCTCACAAAGCAAGGTCAGTCTTAGTGCAGCTTTGTTATTGACAACAGTGCTATAAATTTGGTGCAAATTTCTTAAGTTTAGCCGTATTGATAAATACTTTGCAACAATGGAAAAGAATTACATAAATACACAGTGCTGTAATCCGTTTAATATTCAGGGTCACGAAAGCAGCAGAAAACATTTGAGAAATGTTCTTCAGTGGATGATACAGAAACAACCACACCTGCAAACTGGACAGAAGGTATGTGATTCATGTCGGAAACAAATCTTATCAATAGCAAGTGCAAGTACTACACGGGAGGAAGAGTACAGTGAAGAGGAAAGCTCAACTGACAGTGATGAAGAGGAATCAAGCATGATTGTAGTGTTGTTCACATTTAATAACAGTCTACCAAGTATAGGGGAATCACCCATAAAGAAAAGAAAAGTGAGAACAGCAAAATATGCAAGGAAAAAAGTAATGAAAATATCGTCTGCAATTCAAGAAAGAATATTTCAAATCCCTGTACCAGAAGTAGGAGTATCACAGGAAAAAAGTTGTGATGAAAATATATTAGAACAATTGAAGGAAAAGTTTGAAGGGTGTACAGAAAGAAGTATGAAGGTGCAAATTTTGACTATTTTACCTAAAGATTGGAGTATTAGCAGAATACAGAAGGAATTCCCAACTGCGACGAACTACATGATGCGAACATCAAAGAAGTTAGTGAAGGAAAGTGGAATAATGACATCACCTAATCCAAAACCAGGGAGAAATATAGACTGCACTGTCGTCAATATTGTTCAGATGTTTTATTCAAACGACAATGTAAGCAGAATAATGCCTGGTAAAAAGGACTTTGTAACTATTTGAATTGGCGATACCAAAGAACACAAACAAAAGAGGCTCCTACTAAACAATCTGAGAGAAGCCTTGTTCAAACAGGAGCATCCAAGTGTCAAAATTGGTGTCTCCATAGTTGCATCTCTACGGTCTAAATATGTGGTTTTGGCAGGATCTAGTGGGACACACTGTGTCTGTGTAACACACCAAAATACGAAGTTGTTAATAGATGGCTGTAATTTGGCCAAACTCATGAAAAGAAAATCTGTTAACATATTATTAATTGTTATTAATCTTTTAGGGCGCGAATTACATATTAAAAGACAATATCACAGAAACGTGTATTTCTACTTCCTTTTATACATATTATTATCATCCATCTTCACACTTAAAACAAAACTTACTAGTGCTACCAACTTAAAAACATTTGATTGTATCTTTAACATTCCCTCTCAATCAAACGTACATAACTAGCTACTAATCTAGCATACCACTTAGTTTTTTTTTTTTTTTTTTTTTTTTTTTTTTACTCAAGACCTAAGAGATACACAAATTGTTCAAACTTCAGTTTTCCTAGAGGCTTGGTAAAGCCATCTGCCAACTGTTCATCAGACTTGATGTAGTTGAGGGTGATCACTCCCGAATTAACCACATCTCTAACGAAATGGTACTTTATATCCACATGTTTCAGTCGTCTATGGTTTTCAGGGTTTTTTGCCACATAAATAGCTGACTGATTGTCCTCGTAGATGGTTACAGGTTCTTCTACATCAATACCTAGCTCCATTAGGACACTCTTTAGCCACAGCACATCACTTACCCCAGAACTTAGAGCAATATATTCAGCCTCAGTTGAAGACAGTGAGACTGACTGCTACTTGGTAGAGGACCAGGTAACTGTGCAGCCAAACACCTGGAAAACGTAGCCTGACGTCGACTTACGGTCTGAAGAACTGCCAGCCCAATCTGCATCAACATATCCCTGTAGAGTTGGACATTGGTTCCTGGATGTGTATACCAATTGTAGTTCTGTTGTACCTCGAATGTATCTTAAGACCCTTTTCAAAGCTTTCCACAACTCCATTCCAGGATGACTTTGAAAATGGCTCAAGAAGCTGACTGCTGCACTGAGGTCTGGTCGAGTGCCTAACATGGCGTACATCAGGCAACCGATGAGTGCTCTACACCTCTTCTCGAGTTCTGTGTCCTCAGATTTGTCTGTGATATCCAACCCAACCTCTTGAGGGGTTGACACAGGCTTACAATCAGTCATGTGGAAGCGAAGCAGAACATTCTCGAGGTATTTTGTTTGGTCCAGCGTTATTTCTCCATCATATTGACAAATGTTTATACCAAGGAAGTTTGAGACTGTTCCCAGATCTTTAATTTTAAATCGAGAGGCTAGCTTTTGTCGAATCTGGTCCACTTCCTCACGATCCCATCAGCAACAAGTCATCTACATACAGGAGAAGATAGGTTCTGGTATTCCCTTCAAGCTTACAATAAAGACAGTAGTCTGACCTTGAGCGATTGAATCCCAATTCCATCATGAATGAGTTAAATTCTTCATTCCAGTATTTTGGTGACTTTTGCAAACCATATAGTGATTTATTTAATTTCAACATTCTACCTGGTGTTTCTCCAATCACGTTATTTACAGCATCCATACCTTCCGGCTTGGTAATGTAGACCTCTTCATCTATTCTTCCATGTAAGAATGCATTTTTGACATCAAGCTGATAGATAGTCATATTGTACTTGAGAGCAATAACCAGGAACAATCTCATAGTTGGGGCGTATATTTCCGAGTGATCAAAGTTATGAGTTTGCTGAAAGCCTTTTGCCACCAACCGTGCTTTGTACTGGATGTCTTCATCTTTATCTCCTGCTTTGATTTTGAACACCCACTTCGTGTCGACAGGTTTCTGGTTTGCTGGAAGATCCACTTCACTCCAGGTGTTGTTTTCTTCCATTGCTTTCAGTTCTCTTTCAACTGCTTCCTTCCACATTTTCCCTTCTGGTCTATCAAGGGCCTCTGCATAAGACTGAGGTTCACTGATTCCACTGTTAGAGAAAAGGCAGTAATCTTGAAATTTGCTTGGCATCCTTAACAACTCTCGACATCTTAGAGAACGAATATTTTGAGCATCTAAATGACTCACTTCTTCACTGTCAAATCCTATGAAATCTTCTGCCGATGAATTACTTCCTGCTTCTGATGCAGCATCATTTAGGCCTTGGCCCGCTTCGATTCGGTGGTGACATACATCTTCATCCAGCCGTTGATCATCCCCATTCTCTTCTGATTCAACAAGCATTCTGTGTTTCCTTTTTATGATTTCCTTTGGACAACTCTTGTGATGGAATATTACATCACGCGCAACGATAACCTTCTTTTCTTCGGGGAAACATATCCTGTATCCTTTCATGTTCTCTCCATACCCCACAAATATTCCTTTTTTACTTTTGCTATCCCATTTTCTGCATTTTTGCTTAGGCACATGTACATAGGCCTCACAACCAAATACCTGAAAGTAGTCTATCTTGCTGGGTTTGCCACACCATAATTCAAATGGGGTTTTGTCTGTCACCGAACTTGTGCCTGTCCTATTTATGACATACACTGATGTATTGACTGCTTCGGCCCAATACTCCTTTCCTAGATCCGAAGAAGACAAAAGTGTTCTGGCTGCCTCCACAATGGTGTGCATTTCCTTCTCAACCTTGCCATTTTGTTCAGCAGCATAAGGGACAGACTTCTGATGCTTGATTCCTTTATCTCTCAAAAGTGTTTCAACCTCTGTGTTAGACACCTCAGTACCATTGTCACTGCGGATAGTTTTCACTGGGAATCCTGTTGCACTTTCTGCTGCTGCCAAGAACTCTTTAAATCTTGTCAGAGTTTCATTTTTACTCTTGAGAAAGTATACAGTTCTGAAATGGGAAAAGTCATCCTTGAAGATCAGAAAGTACCTAGCCCCACCAAGGCTGTTCACTTCCATTGGTCCATTTAAATCAACATGAACAAGTTCACAAGGGTAATGAGTTTTAGTTTGACTGCAAGGAAATGGCAACCTGTGTTGTTTTCCACTTACACAGTCTTCACAGAAGTTACAGCTTTCACTGTCCGTGTACTCTATATTCATTCTATTCAAAACACACTTCACATGTGAGACATTCTGGTGTGCAAGCCTTTTATGCCACATATGTAGAGAGTTATCTGATTTTACAGAATATGAGGAACTGAAAAGTACTTTAATTAATCTTCACAACGAACAGGTTGTCATGACGTTCAGCTATCGCAAACACAACACTGTTTTTTTCAATTGAACACCCCTCTGACCTACCAATCACTGTGAAGCCTTTGTTTACCAATGCACCTACCGAGAGCAGATTCAATTCCAATTCTGGAACATACAACACATCTTTTATAACAGTTTCAGTCCACGAATTACCATTAAATACAGACACATTTATGTCCCCAACTCCAGAGGCTTCCAGCAATTTCCCATTCCCTATTTTTACATTTCTTTTCACTGGGCGAAATGACGAGAACCATTCTCGACGGCAGCTCATATGGTCTGAACTGCCACTGTCTAGATAAAAGCCCTCAGAATCTGACCTACTGTTATGATACAGAGCCATGCACACTAAAGCCTCTGAGGGTATGGCCCTTTTTTCCTTGTTCTTAAGAAAGAAACAGTTTTTTATTATATGTCCAGGCTTTTTGCAATAGAAACACACACGTTTTTCTTGATAATGTTGAGAACCGTCTTTGGAATTTCCACTCATTCGCTTTGCAAGTAGTGCAGTCTCCACGTGTGTTGGTTCATCTTCATCACCTAACCTCTCTTCTTCCATCAGCAAGCGGCCTAGGAGTTCATTGAGTGTTTGCTTGTCCGGGGTCGCCGACTCCCAAGACGTTCGAAAATGCTTATATCTTGCTGGCAGTGACATCAGGATCTGGGTGATAAGCATTTGGTCAGAAACTTGCTCGCCTGCTTTTCTCAGGTGGAAAGCAAGTTCCTGCAATTCTGACACATGATGTGCGATACCCTTCTCGGCATAGCTGTAACTGAAAAATTTCTGTTGTTGTAGGTGCAAACTAACTTGCGACTTCTGCTCAAAGATAGATTTTAGTTTGCACCAAATTTCATGGGCAGTCACACACGTCAAAATATGCTTCATCGTATCTTCGTCCATTCTTGTGACGATGATTTCACGTGCCTTGACATCTTTTAACCACCATTCTTTACTTTCCTTTGTGAACGATGACGAACTTTCATTTTTTGGTTTCAAGTCTGCCTCTACGACATCAAGGCATTCCTTTGCAGCTAAAATTATCCTAATTTGGAAACTCCAAATATTCCAGTTATTTTTTTCCTTTTAGAATAACTACACTTTTATCACTCTCCATGACTCATATGTGATTTTAAACTTACTGCTTACGAACCAACGCGGCACGGCAGTAATGGCGACCGGGAGCAATACAATAATAATTCCACTCACAATCCCGTATTCAACTAAAACAGATGCGGACCTTGACAGGTTATGTCTGGGCCCATAACCTATTAATTGTTATTAATCTTTTAGGGCGCGAATTACATATTAAAAGACAATATCACAGAAACAACGTGTATTTCTACTTCCTTTTATACATCTTATTATCGTCCATCTTCACACTTAAAACAAAACAAAACTTACTAGTGCTACCAACTTAAAAACGTTTGATTGTATCTTTAACACATATCACCACTATGTGGCTCAAATTATGTGTAATCCTCCCCAAATTAAATGTTTTTTCCATGAGTGTGCAGAATGTCCAGGCCCTGATAACATATGAAAATAACTGGACAGTACATTGGAGCAGAATTCAATTGAAACTGTAACATTCAAGCAGTGGGTTGCATCAAAAGTTTACACACTTGAAGTTCTTGTGAAGTCTTCTGATGATTTCATAGAATTGTTCATTTCTAAATTATTAATATATTACAAACTCACTCTTTCATCGCATACCAGCAAGGGAACTACCTAAAGGATCTGAAAAAAAAAATTAGATGTTGGTGAGGTAGTTGTTATATGTGACTGCAGAAAATTATTCTTTCATTATGCAAGATGAAGTTCAGGGATTCCATTGGAACAATGCACGGGTTACAGTTCATCCATTTGCAATATACTACCATGATGGGTCAACAGAGGAAATAATTTCTACCAACCTAACAATAATTTCTGATTGTCTCCATCATGATGTCATTGCAGTACATACTTTTCTTACACATCTTATTCCATTTTTGAAAGAAAAAGTCACTTTATGTAAAAAATATTACTTTTCTGATGGTTGTGCTGCTCAATACAAGAATAAAAGTAACTTCTAAAATTTGATGTATCGTGTAAATGATTTTGGAGTTGGAGCTGAGTGGCACTTTTTTGCCACCTCTCATGGCAAGAATACATGGGGGGGGGGAACACTGAAGCGATTGGCAGCCAGGGCAAGTCTGCAACGTCCTTACACAGACCAAATTATGACCCCACGGCAACTGTTTGAATGGGCTGTAAGTAGTTTGCATAACATGAATTTTGCTTATGTCACTCAGGAAGAAGTAATGAATGAAAGAAAGGTGTTGTCTGAAAGATGTGCAAATGCTAAACCAATACCTGGAACTCAGAAGCGTCATGCCTTCCTGCCTGTTTCATCTGAGGAAATAATTGTGAAGAGATTTTCTAGTGAAACTGAAGGTGAAACTAACTACATGAATAAAATTAAATGTACATTGTCTGTGAATGAAGTTAAATGTTTTGTGACATGCATGTACAGAAGTGGGTGGTGGTTGGGATGTGTTCTGAAAGTAGAAGAAAGTTCTCGTGAAGTTCTTATTAGTTTCCTACATCCACAAGGTCCCTCCCCATCTTATGTATATGCCCAGCATCCATATGTTATGAAGATTTCAATTGAAGATGTGCTCACAACTGTAGATCCAAATACAGCAACTGGAAGGACATACGTTTTAACAGCCTTTGACACAAAGACCTCGGAAAGCCAACTAAAGGAAAGGAAGCAACAGTAACCTACAGTATTGGTAATGAGTAAATGAATCATATATAGGAATTAATTCAGTGTTAAATCCACAAATGACTTAAAGCTACACCATTTTTTTAATTGTGTTAATGCCTTTCTAGAGTAGTTTTAGTGAACATGGCCTAATTCACAATGTTCTAGTGTTTGACCCCAGATCCATCCCAAAATGAAGCTTATGTCACTTATAGCCAATAATGCACTTTCATATAATTTTTTCACATTTTTCAAAAATACACTTTTCAAAATTTTCAAGATCACAGGTTACATGAACATGACTTTGAAACAAATTTCTTTTAAAATTCGTAAAACTTATTTTTATCTCAAAGTACACTTTTCTAGCTTTCTATTGAGCCCTACATCAAGGTTCTCACTCAACTACAAAGGAAGTTACAAATATTTTTATTGGACCTTGCGCAGCAAAATTTCCACTTTTTCCACAAGTTGGCAACCCTGCTGTATAAAAAGTATTATTAACAGGGGGCTGTAACTTTGAGAATTCACTTTCCTGCACCTGTACTGTTAAAGTCCTAAGTTTCATTGAATTCGGTGATGGTGATGTCAACAGGTGTGTGAAATGGCATGGAATGACCCACGCCTGGATGATTATTTAGAATTTTTTGAACCACAGACGGCAGCGTAGGCCTTTGGTGAGACATTGTGTGCTTTGTTTTCGCACGAGAAGAAAGTCATTCTCGCACTGTACCGTGAGTTCAAGGCAGTTGCTAGATTAAACCAGAATTTTATGTAAATTTTAAAGTAAATTAACTAATTATGAATAATCTGCAAGTTTTTTTCCGAGCGACGAACTGCCTTGTAGGTAATAAAACGTTTGTGTATAGAACTGTATCATGGAATTTTGGTTAAAAATAATAATAATAATAATAAAGGAACAAAACTTCATTTTCACCCTTTTTTTATTTTTATAAGAACATCATAACATCTTAAATTACATTGATAACCTTAATATTTGTGAACTATTTTGAATTACAACTCATAGTGCTAAATCAGTGTATGTATGTGCAATTCAGACCATACTTAGCCAGATGGTCTGAATTGTATTTGTAACAAGTCGGAAAAATTGTGCCCAGCTAAGATGACTACTCCTAGCACATACATAATAACACTTACAAATTATCTCTTCGTCTGTTGTAGGTAGTTGGATATAAAGTGTTGTTAATGATTATCAAATTATAGAAAACTGTTAATGGCTGAGTTTAAATAAAATAGTTTGAAATAAATTTTTAACTTTCGTCTTCTCTTGATGAAAGATACATATCTGTCATACAATTTGTCAAAAATAAAACTCTGACTTTGGTCAATCGCTACTCACAGTCCTGTGCCTTAATGAAAGACTGTCCCTAGCGACTTCATTGTTTATATACAGAAGAAATGGGAACTAAGTCTCGGTAGACCTACAGACCACCCGGGCCTGATTCGCATGTCTGGGGCCTAATTTATTAATAAAAAATAGTCCGAAAGTTGAATAAAATTTAAGGTTAAA
The DNA here is from genome assembly GCF_032445375.1 of Bacillus rossius redtenbacheri. Taxonomy (NCBI): domain Eukaryota; kingdom Metazoa; phylum Arthropoda; class Insecta; order Phasmatodea; family Bacillidae; genus Bacillus; species Bacillus rossius. The sequence continues at coordinate 137,688,077 of NC_086330.1, read as the reverse complement.
ACTTAGTGACATGATCCCAACACCCAGATGTAAAGTTGTCCGCGTCTAATCACATAAAGTTTATTTTTATCAGCCATTGAACGGTGTGACCTCTCAGCAAATCACTCGAACGACAACTGACAAGGCTTTGTGATTGCCCACAACCACTCAAGAAAAAAGCAGACACGTATCCTAAATGCCCAATCACAGTCCAACAATGTACAATAACACAGCAGTATACAAATTTCCTTACTCTTGCAATGTTGCTTTTCTGCAGAAAATAAAAAAAATACAAAAAACAAAGTCCTTTCTTATTGGCTGGTGCAGTAACACGATAAATTTAAAGCTTCCTGTGGGAGCGAACACCTGCTGATTTTTCCCAACATAAGAAATACATACAGAATGCACCAGAAACTTGGTGCCATCGAGTTGTGCACCTGTCTGCAGGATTGGGGAGAAAATTTTTTTTTTGTTTTAAACTAGGTTTTTTTTTTGTTTAAACCAGGTTTTTTATTACATTAGTTATTTTTGTTTTCAGCCTGTTCAAATAAAAACCATACATCATCCTGCTTTCTGCCACTCATTTTGAACTATGAAAGTTGTAACATCAATGAACTAAAGTCCAGTAAATCTGCACATTTGACTGGGACTTTACCACAGAAAGGGTATTTCGGTAAATATCTTGCGTCGTCGCAGCTTTTCCGCAAAGTAAAAATAAAATTACGAAAATACTATTTTCCAACACTAAAGACATTCCTGTATTTACCCTGAAAACAACATTAAAAAATTCCTACTAGTTTCTGAGAAATCCCAGTATTTAGCTTACATTTCAATATTTGTGCGTTGCCGCTGCTGCAGCAATTTATTGTTTACCCACAACGGTTGTGTGTTTATTTTGGAGAAATTTAGTCAACAGCATTGTTTTAAAATAAAAATAGTTAGTAATATGGCTGCGTATTGCAGTTGTGGGGAAATAATGTTTATATTTTCTGTTTGTTGGTGGTTTGTCCAAATATCATTGGATTAAGAATGTGTTTTTATTTAATATTTAATTTAAAGTAGTGTTTTGAATCACGTAGTAACGAACAATTCAGAGGTTACGTTAGCGATGTAAAAAATATATTAAAATATTGTGGACAGTTGGTTGGGTTAGTGTAGCTACATAATAATTCTGTAAATTCATGTGAACGGTTGGTTAGGTCAGGATAGCTACATCTTGAATTTTTTTAATTATTAAGCAACCATAAGAAATATTTTATAGTAATATCAATGTAGCATACTAACCCAACCAACCGTCCACACTGTGTGAACGTAATTTTAATGTAGCTAGCCTTACCTAATCGACCATTAACAACATTTTAAGTTTTTCAGAATAAACTTACAAACCGACATGGTTAAACAATAAATGGTGATGGCAGTGTCAATGCACAGATATTGAAATGTGAGCTACAATCTGGGATTTCTCAGAAACTATTAGGAACTTATTAATGCTGTTTTCAGGGTAGGAACATCTCTAGTGTTGGAAAATAGTATTTTCGTAATTTTTTTACTTGCGAAATAGCCTTGACGTAAGATATTTACCGATATTTCCCCGCAGGAGGAGGATTCTCCATAGAATGTGTGTTTTTCCACAGAAAGGGGATTTAGAGTACTTACAGTCAGGGATTTTCTACAAAATAAGATTTTTTTTAAATAGTTTTTTTTTTTTTTTTTTTTTTTACACTTTTGACTACAGTGTACTAATTTAATGTTAGAGGAGTATTTCAGTATAATTTACAACTTATTCAGATAATTTAAATGATAAGATCTTGATTAGTATTTTTATTTGTTCCTGTATCACAAGAAACATTAATGAGCAAACTATTGTAATTGTTAGAGTGGAATTAGACCTTTTATTAAAATTTATTAAGTTATTTTATTTAAAAATACATTTTCTAAAAAGCCATTTGTTTTTTTTTTTGTTTAAAAAAACTTTATTTAATTTTAAACCATTGTGGTTTAAATCAGCCAACCCTGCCTGTCTGTCGTCCTTTCGTTCCCAAAAACAATACACAATGCTCTAGAACCATAATTATAGTTTCCAAATAAAATTATAATAATAGTTATACAAATATTATTTAAAGTAAAAAAAAATACTGAAAAATGCATTGAAACAAATATTAACCTAGCAAACAATGTTGAATTCAGTAAACTTAATGGCTTTTTTTGAAGAAAGTAGTTAAATATTAGAAACTGTTAAGTAAATATTAAAGACAGTAACATATCAATACAAAACTACGTTACCATGACCTTGAACCATAATCAGCTGATACACTGCATTACTGGAAAATATCTTTTCTCTCGAAAAATACCATGAAAAAATATGGGAAAGGCAGTGGTCTGCAATGCCACAAGGAGATGGTGAGAGAAGGTACAGGGAAATTGGAAGGGCTTACTACAGGGCAGTAGCTTAATTGCTAGATAAATAAAAATATTATTATTGTAAAAAAAAAACATTTCTAAAATTCTTTTCTTACGCATCCACCTCTCCCTGGGATAAAAATGTAAGTGAATGTACTATTGTAAATATCGGCTCTCCACAGTTCTTTGCTATTCTTAGCTGTCTGTTTTTAAATACGTTTACATAATCCTGGTTTTTTTTTGTTCTTATGCATTAATGTTGTTTTCAGGGTTGATATATGTTGCCTAGTGGTTTTTGGTCAATCCCAAAACTTATTTCTGTAAAGTATATTAAAAAATTTTAATTGTACTACTATGAATAATTTTGTACCATTACAGGTGCCAGAGGCGTACAGGTGGAAGAACTGTGGAGCTTAGATGCTGAGCAGTTCGAAAATTTGAAGTATGTTTTGGTGCACAGTTTTTTTATACCACTAGAAAGTTTGTATAATGATCATTAGAATCATTAAAAAAACTCATAATTATTACTCACAAATAACCAAGCGTGTTAAAAATATAACCAGAAACACACCAAAAATTTGAAACTGGATAAGATTTGGCAGAAGAAGGGGGAAGGGTATTTGATTCAATAAAAGTTTATATGTTGGCTAATAATTAAATTTATATTCAGTTTCATATTTAAGGAAATCAATTTTATGCGATATCAGTTATAGTTTAATTAGTATAAAACGCTGCACTTGTTTTATAAGTCATTATTTTTGAGAATAATGACAGTGACTGTACTTATAAATCTTATTTGTGTGTGTGAGGGTTTAGAGCACCAAAACTTCTATGGTTGTGTCAACGAAAATTAGTACTACAATTTAAATAATTATAATTCCTGAAGCCTTGAAAAATGTTTTGCTGCACTCAAAATAATAATAACTGCATGTTTTGGTAACTTTTCAGCGAGTGTTATCTTACAACTTAATGAGAAGCCTACTGATTTTATTGCTCAAGTTTATTTGTTACACAAATTATTTACCACAGTTACATTTGCTAACTTAGGTCATTCGTCATCTTGCATATATAATAACTTTCAATTAAATGTTCAAACAAAATTAACACCTTTTGTATAGTGTTGAAGTACGTAAAGTTATAAAAGAGTATCTAGCACAAGATAGGTACACAAAAAATGTAAATACAAAAACTTATAGTTTTTTTTCCCTGTGATTCCATATTATATGTAATATGACTTTCCTTATTTTTACTATTCCCGAGATTACATTTTATTATTCCTGGACCCTTGGCAAGTGTAAAAGAGGGTTTATCTTGTGTTTTTTTATTTATATTATTTTAGTGATGGTATTACTGTTTGGGTTTCAGGCCTATTCATGGTCTGATATTCCTCTTTAAGTGGGTGAAAGATGATGAGCCATCTGGATCTGTTGTCCAAGACAGCAGGTTAGAGAAGATATTTTTTGCAAAGCAGGTGAATGTTTGCCACAAATAAATAAATATATTTATATTCACATATATATGTATAAAGATTAGTGTGTCCATTTGTTTGTTTCGTGTACAAATCTATAGTTTTACTCCAATCTTGAAGAAATTTTGCACACCCGTTGAAGTTGAATGTTGATACTTCTTGATGAAATTTTGCTATTGCATTGTTTATGCTTTCTTAGTATCCATGCCTGTGTCTATTGCATTCATGCCTTCAGCATTTCCATGGGAACGGGCATTGTGTTGTTTGATTTTTTTTTAAAATTTGAGTCATGGTAGTTGGGGCATGTATAATGAGCCATGCGAGAGAGTTCTGCCTGTAGACTGCCATAGTGAAGCATGGGTACTTCAGCTAGACCCAAAAGTGATAAACTATGTACTACCATTTCATTATTTAATGACGTAAACAGCTGAACACAGGACTATTATGCACCATAGACATATGAGGGCCTTAAACCACAAGTGGTGTATCTCCACTTTTTTTTAGGTTAGCAATTAGATCTTGTTCAGAAAAAATCATTCTGTTAACTGCACAAACTATGTAAGTTGTAGTTCACCTACTAACTTCACAGGTAGCAGCACAAGTTTTTGCAGTCAGACACAATTATATAACAATTATAATAAAAATTAAATATCGCTAAACAAATATAATGCGCATTACATCACTTTAGCTTTAAGGGGCTCGTATGTTATTAGGCATAGGCATAGTACTATGGTGTGGTAGTTTGCTAATTTAGTAATTTTAACATTTTCCAGAGTTACTATCATGTCTTTTGTATCATTTCACGTAACTAAAACACACATTCCTGATAATGTTATGTTTTGTTACCAAACAAGAAACAACACATTTTTGCCAAGAATAGCATGATTTACTGATTTGCAATAATGTTTACCTCAATTTTTACATATTCTTTACTTGTTTCTTCAATTGTAGTTTGTAATTTTAACTTAACAATATGAACTGTTAAAATACTGCTCCTCTAAAAGACTCATTAAGTTATAATATATAAAAATTCCTGTGTTGGGTGTGACAGTTTAGGTAGAGTTGCAGTTCAATTTTTGCTGATTTTGACTTTGTAAATGATCATAGATGCATAGTTCAGTATTGTTGTAATCAGAACGGGTCAACTAGTCAGATTTAATTAAAAGTAATAAAATGTTTAGTTCAGGAGACCTGTATGTTTGACTTATTGTAATGTTATTCAAAGGAGGATATTTACTTACAAAAGAATAAAAAAAAAAAAACTAACATATTTGTGATTTAATCTGTGCTTTGCAGGTGATCAATAATGCATGTGCCACACAAGCGATCCTGAGCATCATTTTGAACTGCAAGCATCCAGACCTCTTACTCGGACCCACGCTGACTGACTTTAAGGATTTCTCTGCGAGCTTCGATGCGAGCATGAAAGGACTGGCCCTTAGCAACTCGCAGGCGATACGAGCGTGTCATAATTCATTTGCGTCGTGAGTGTCCATTAATTACACTTATAATCTGATTGGAGGATTCAAAGCACATTGTTTTATATTTCTTAATAATTAATTTTCTCATAAAAATTACTACAAGACTGTTTAAATTTTTTTCACAGGCAGACATTGTTTGAATTTGACTCGAAAGTTACACCAAAAGATAATGAAGTGTATCATTTTGTGAGCTACGTGCCCATAGATGGACGGCTGTATGAGTTGGATGGCCTGAAAGATGGACCAATTGACTTGGGTGCAATCCCACCTGGCACCGATTGGCTGGATGTCGTTCGGCCGATCATCGAAAAACGAATTAAAAGGTTAGAAGAACCAGTCAGTTTTTTTGTATCTAATAAAGTAAACCTTTTTAAATAAGTTTTCAGTTAATAAGATCAAATAAGTATATATTTACTATCAATGAATGTAATTTGACCCTTTTAAAAAATTACCTGGTTAGTATTTACACAAACTAAAATTAAACTTTTCAGAACTTGTAAAAAATTTTAGTGTCTCATATCTGTATTGTTTAAGGATCTTATTATTTTCATGTCTACTAACTCTTTTGTTATGTGATAGGTATAATGAAGGTGAAATTCACTTTAACCTGATGGCTATAGTATCCGACAGAAAAGCCAACTACGAGAAGAAAATAGCTCAAATTCAAAAGAAGATAGAGGTGAGTCAGGATTACAGCAATTATATACATATAAATTATTGTATTTCAGCACTAGTTTCCTGTAAATGGCTAGTGAGCACTTGTCATTTTATGTATTAGCTGTTTGTATTGATTCCCTGACATGAATCCTGTTTTTACACTTCAAAATCTCTTTTTATTTGATCCATCCTATGCATTGCTTTGTTTCCATTAGATTCCATTTGAAAGTACCTAACCATCAATTTACATAATCAGTTTAGTACAGATAATTTTTTCATAAGGACAACTTTAACAGGTGTCACACAAATCTGTATTAATTTCCCTGAATAATTTTTAAAAAATAATATACCTGGATCACAATTTTTGAAAATAAATATGTAGAATAGACTCCCGATTATCCAGGTGTGGTTTATCCGGTTTGTGGGTTAACTGTGCCATATTTAACTTCCATATACCATAAACACGGAAATAATTTTTGACTTTTTAATTTTTGTAATCTATTGATGTGTCAGACATGTTGTACTGTGATTAAAGACGAAAAATGCTGCCAAACGTAGTGCATTCATAGTTGGTAAGTGTTAAAATGCATCATGAACTTAGAAATTGCTAGAGCAAATCATAAACAAACTCCTGTAAGCCATGCATGCTTGTGTTACACACACCCTTGTGAACCACGCTCAGGATGGTGCTGGCATGGCACGGCTGTTCCGTGACTCGTGTGAGCGATATCTGGCCAGCTTATTTTTAAGGCAGCAGTTGCAATGCAGCAGTATTTTTTCTATCTTAATCTGTAGACAGTACTGTCTTATAATAATAAATGCGAAGAGTGGTACTTGACATACATCAATTAAACATTATAAAACAGCTAGATGTAAAATATAGCTATGTTTTAGTGATGTGTACTGCAACTTTTTTTGTAAATTAATGTCTCATTCCCATACCTGGGCTAGTCTCCACTATATTTTTAACAGAGCCTTGTATATGCCATTTTGTAGTATAACTATGCACTAAGACTTTTAGAAAAAAACCTGTGAACAATTTAAATTCCACTGGCTCTCCTCTGATTTACCCTGACTTTCCAGAATGTGAACACACTGTTCAGGCCATAGTCTAGTGATGAAATAGTCCTAAATTGCAAGCTGTGGGATAGCAAATTTTTGAGCCAGTAAAATGATCGTAAATAATGGCTTGTACAGTTGTTAGATCACATTTGTTTTTGTATGTCCCAAGTTTCAATATAGTGTGTGTGATTTTGATATTATATGAATATATATGACTAGTATAGTAAAATATATAGTCGAGTAGTATAGTTTGGTTGAGTGATTGGAGCTTCTGGCTGGCAAGACAAAGTTTCTGGGTTCAGTTCCCAGCCAGTGCCAGTACTGGATGTAGTTTTACCTTTCACATCATCTAGTTTTCCCCAGATACACCATCTTGGCAATGGCCAGGGCACAATTCACCCTCTGGGCCGATCACCCCATCATCACCATCATCATAATAGGTAATACATAAGTCAAATTAAAATATTACAATCATGTACATGACATTTTTACAAGAGAGTGTCTGTTAATGTACCATTAAATGTGTAAGCTGCTTTTGACAGATATATTGGCAAATTATAAACCAATGATGTAGGGCTTTGTGGTTGATATGTTAATGCATCAGCCAGATACCATATTTTTCAAATATTCAAAATGTGATATGAAATACAAATTATTGACATACAACATTTCCTGTATTTATAACAATTTTCATTTATTTAACATCAAATTTTATCATTGCAGTTTTAGTTTCAGATTCCAATATCAGTTATATATATATCACTGCCAATAATTTATACTATTTGTTTAAAAAAATAATTAATTGATACACATTCCATGTAACACATGTTTGTCAAACTGGCAGATTGTGAAATAAGTCAGATTATTATAATAATTTGTATTTAATAACATATCCTTTGGTTTAATTGTACAGCCAGAGTTATGATAAACACAACAAATAATAACTTGACTATTTAAATATGTATTGAAGTTTTTCAGCTTCAAAAAAATATTAAGCCTCCTGTCTGCAGATACTGTTAGCCCAAGTGATTTTAACACCTGATATAAAATAACAGTATTGAAAAGAGAATATTGTACAGCTATACCTGAGCAAAATACAAGAATCTGTGTAATAGATAATTATTAATCGATGCCTTTCCCCCCCCCCCCCCCTTTTTTTTTGTCTCTTCAATGTGTCGATTGGTTATGATCACTTAAATTTGTAGACTTTTGTATGTCTTATATCACTATACTGTATTTAATAATATAATTATGCATTATTATTAGGGTGGCAGTAATAATTTTTGGTGTTATCAGGAAAGTGGTATGGACACAGATGTGCAACAATCGGAAATAACCAAACTTCAGTTATTGATAAAGCACGAAGAAGCGAAGATGGCTCGGTATAAGGTAGAAAATATTCGTAGGAAGCACAACTACCTGCCGCTGATTGTCGAGATTTTGAAGCTGTTAGCCAAGGATGGTAAGTTGTTGCCATTGTACGAGAAGGCAAAAGAAAAAGCTATTATAAAGGCAACAAGAAAAGAGGAAAAGAAGGCTTAACAAAATATCCAAATTTGTAACCATAGACGAAAATGAATTCTTTTGTAAAAAAAAATAATCTATTTGTACATTGAGACCTTTTCAATAAAAAAAAAATGTTGAATAGTGAAACCTTGTTGTAACTACTACCTCCTATTCATGGAAAATCATATGATGCACTTGAAATCTAAGAATTTTTATGTGTAAACATCTTAGCTCTCTTTATACAGCATTTGGTAGTTGTAACTTTGTGAAAATGTAATGGAAATGTGACAAAGATGGCGGACCCACTTGTGGCAACATAAACATGTGTGTAGTTACTTTTGTAAACATTACAGGACGTATCAAACGTATTGATATGAAACTTTAGGATAGTGAAACTACCTCAAAATATATTTGGTAAACTAAAATAGTCATAGTATCAGTTTTTAAAAAAAAAAGTAAGTAAACTGACATTACAATGATATTAGATATTCTCCTCCTAAATTCCCAATTGACTTTGTAGCACGGTAGTAGAGCGCGCACTTATTATCACAAGGAACATGGTTCAAATTTTATCACTAGAATAAGTTTTTTACTTTTTAAAATAATATGTACCTATTAATAATTTAGTATCAGCTCAATAAGGTTAAGGGTTGGTTTGTAGGAAGTATTTACAGACTGATTTCGGTCGTTCAAGCAAACACAACTATACAAACATATACTTATTGCATTTTAAAATGTTTCAGGTTAATATTTTTGTAATTCCATACAAGTATATCTTCTAACATGTGTGGAAAATGTTTTAATATGAACCGTTTAATGAAGTTTTACAAGATGGACAGTAATTTAATAAAATTTGTTGTCAAAAATAAAGTCTAAATCCAGGTTTTAGGATTCTTTCACGTCTTTTTTGCTTTCACTCAGCCATTTCTAATAGAATTTAAATTTCTGTGCTTCTATCTGGGAGTGATGGTGGCAAGCAACATTTACGAATTTCAGGCAGCAAATTCTTGGAAGTTATTTGTAGCATGAAAACATGAGAACATGGTTTTGCTCATTACCGAGGTTAGATGTTTACACATCACTGGTAAGTACTAAAAGACTTGCTCACACTTTTTTAATCAAAGTAACAATTATAATAATAAACATATACTATCAACACAAATATTTGAATTCCTACATATATTCCTGACTCAATATCATCTGCACAGAGTTAAGGGCGCTGGAAGGCTAATGCAGTCGCCCGAATTCCGCTAGGTAGCAGAGGCTGCTCTATCCGCGGTGGCGGCTGGAAGCGCGCCTTATCTCAGTTACAATCTGCGGTTGCCCTCTCTCTCGCACCCGGGCCGTGCCGAGCCGCGCTGGGCGACAGGCAGGGATCAGCTTACCAGTGTTGTCAACTCCACTGACATCACACCCGAGAGCTTTTATCAGCGAGTCCTGTCCTTGAAGGAACACATGGCTCTTGCCGATGAGTAGGGCCTACTCGGCTTTCTGAAGCGAGTGGTTGCCACCGTATCTTAGCATATGACCTACCCGAGTTAAATATAGACAAATTTGTATGATAAAATATTCTATAATGTACATTCCTAAACTTTTATACTTGCATATAATTGATAATGTATTTTGTGTTCCGTTGTTTTGTATACATTAGCTATATGTGAAATTGGAAATCTAAAAACTACAACGCCGAGAATTACGATTTATGTAATTATTATCTTTTAAATAAACACATATACAAACATAGCGTGTAATAAAAATTATATTCTAAAGGAATGGTGTCGCTTACGTATCACTAATGTGCCATGGGTCGTGGGTTTTATCCCAACACTTTTTGTCTTAGTTTATCAAAACTGAGTTGTTACCACAGTGATTGCATGTGTAATTTTTGCAGTCTAATTTGCACATTATTACATCGTTTATTATAAGATGTTACTAAATTATTGATGTTTTACTACACATAAAAAGGTTATTTAAAAGGAAATAAAAAAACGGGATTTTTAAGTTATATCTCAAACAGTTCTATTTAAAATTCTAAGTGATCTAAACTTCATACGTAACAGTTTTCTTAGTACATAAGAAATGGCGCGTGGCTTGATCGTTGAATCTTGATAACTTAAGTAAGACATGCGTACTCATTTTTAATGATAAACAGCCCTAGCATTAAAACTCTCTATAGACGGGAACACACAGTTTAAACTTTTAAAAACCGACAAAAGAAAAGGAATATACTTTATTACAAACCAAAAACTTTCATCAAGAAATATTCTGCTTACTAACAAATTGTTTGGGATCCCAGTTTTTCTGTGTTTTTTTTAATGAAGACATTTTTTAGTGATTAACTACCTACCGTGTTTATTGCCCTACAAATCTTTGTAGTTGTATTACAGATACATATTGTTTCGATATCGCCAAACATATCTAAATGCAAACTTGATTTATTTATAGTAGACCATAATATATTCTTTTATATACATCAATTACCATTTTGGGATTGTGTCATTATTGAGTATTACAGTCTATGGAAGTCTCCAAACAGCGTTTTATATTTTTATATACTGTATACATATTTACGTATAAAAACGTTACGGCACGATATTTAGCGAGATGCTTTTGTTCAGGAATCACTAACATTAATTTAATGAAACATTTATAACTGGCAATCACCAACAGCAAGGCCCTTCCTCAATTAAATATTAATGTAACAAGAAATTTGTAAAAATGTTTGTCCACTGCCTCAGAGAAAGCAACTGGAGGGAATTATTTTTATTTAAATATTAAATTCAAACAGCTAATATATTAACACGCACAAAGTGATTGACCAAATATGGTCAATTGTTTGATTTATTTTTTGGCAAACCTTTTTGTACAAAAGCAAACAGGCAATGTAATAAGATGTAATGTCTCATTAGCTAACTATTCAGCCAAATACTATTAGAATATTTTTACTGTAATTTTTGTTTTGATACTATTAACATATTTACAACACAAAAAGTAGAAACACATTAACAGTCATCTGAATACAAATTTAAACACAAGTTCTATAAGCCAATAAATTAGACTAAAAAAAGACAGTGCTGACGAATAATTAGAGGAAAGCTGGAAACTGTTTTAATGTATTCAGCATACCCCTAGTATGATCACATTAGGTTTTCCCCAATTTCCGAGTAAAGCTTCATCCGCCATTTTGAAAAAACTGAATATTTTTGTTTGTTTTTGAGGTTTTTCTCAAATTTCTCCAAAACGAAGCGACCAATCAAAAAGTATGTAAAGAAGTTAAATTTAGATAGTTGAATTTCGCTTCAAATGAATACCATATATACGAAAAGGGGTATTGCGTTTTCTTTAGAAGACAATTTGAAAATTACTCATTTATTTAGATTTGTGGGAAATTCCAAATCTATCGGTTTTGCACGTTCAACATCTCTGAAGCGGCTCATCATTAAACAAAAAAAAAGGGGTACATCATTTATAGGAAATTTATTTCAATATTTAGAAAAACCTAATTATTTTACTAATTTTTTACATTAACAGGTATATGCGATTTTACATGTTGAGGTGTGAATGATTTTGGTTTTTTTCCCACTTATAGATAATTCAGTAGAATGCTTGCATTTATTCATCGTAAATATGTAGGTTAAAATCAAGTATATTAAACATTTGATTTTATTACATATTCATTAAGTTATGAATATGGAAACCATTTACATGTACAAGTAAGATGTATTACAGACAGTACTCTGGCAAAGTGGATCTCTTCAATGCCTGCTGCTATTGCGATTTTAGACCAAATTGAAACATTCTGTGGAGTGTCATTTGCGACAACTGAGCAGCATGTTGATGCCAGGGCATCACGTATATTAAGAGACGACATTGATGTACAGAAATTGCTGGACTGGTTTACCTCTCATTATCCATTCCCAGTTAAGGAAGAAGTAATGTCCATAAGTACTGGACTGACAAGAGAAGAGAAGATTAACTGCCACCTAGTTTATGAAGCCGGAAATTTCAGCATTTCGAGGATGATTGGCAGTAATTTTGGTATTGTCAAGTTTCAGCGAAAACAAAGAGTGATGCCCCTACGATGTGTTAATTCTGCTGTGAAAATTCACAAGGAAGAAGTTACAGTCAACCCTGTTACGATTTTCCGCAGAATTTCATTACATAAAAAAATCAAATGAACAACTGAAACAATACTTTCAATTTGAGCTGGCTCCGTATCCGTTGTCCTTATTTGACGAAGTTGGTGTGCGTAAAACACGCAAATCAGCATTCTACGAACTGTTTACTCCTGAAAAGGATTCAATGGATATGAGTAACTCTGCTTCTGTCATAGATGGAGGCTACCTCTTACACCGTGTGTTGTGGCAGGCCCGAGAACCATTTTCGTCAATATTAAATAAATATGTCGAGTATGTTAAACATTACTTTGAACAAGGTGCAACCATTGTTTTCGATGGATATCCAGATGAAACAAGTGCTAACGGTATAAAATCTGCGGAACGACTTCGAAGAGGCAATAAGCTGACAGCAGCAAATGTTATGTTTGATGAGACAATGTCGGTGACAATGCCACAATAATTATTTCTATCAAATGAACATAACAAGAACCGTCTTATCTCCATGTTGAATGAGAAATTTAAAGCTGAGCAGTTTGTTGTAAAGCAGGCGAAGGAGGATGCTGACACTAATTGTGACCAGTGCAATTGTCATCGCCCAGCATGCTGATTGTGTGGTTATTGTGGGGGAAGACACTGACCTGTTGGTGATTTTGACTGCATTAGCTCCAGACTCCCCCAACATATATTTATTGAAGCCAGGAAAGGGTCAACATAGCAATGCACTTTACAGTCCACGCAATTTCAATTCATCCAAACCTGCTAAGGATAATATCCTATTCATTCATGCATTCAGTGGTTGCGACATTATATCAGCTTTTTTCAGAAAAGGAAAACTGAAATTCGTTAAGATGCTGGAGAAATAGAGTCAGTTGCAAGAAGCTGTAAGGGTGTTTAACAAAGCCGAAACTACTGCAGATGAGGTTGATGTGGCAGGACTGAAATTCATTGCGGCAATCTACTCTGGACGTAGTGATATACCACTAGATGAAATACGCTACAAGATTTTTCAGAAATCGCTACAAAGAAATGAATTTAACCTCGCTTCTTTGCCTCCAACTCCAGCAGCTGCTCGCCAGCATTCCTTGAGAACATATTTGCAAGTGCAACTGTGGAGCAACAACCACACCGATCCACTGCTATGGGGCTGGAAGATTTCCAAACATGGTCTAGTCCCTGCTACAACAAAGAGTTGCAGCACCCGAAGAGCTCCTCAAAACTGTGTCTTGCAGGTGTGCCAAAGGCTGTCATGGAGTCTGCTCTTGCCGAAAAAGTAATTTGAAATGTACAACGATCTGCAAGAATTGCAAAGGCCTATCGTGTGCCAATTCCCCAGTAGACGACATTGTTCAACCAAACTTCGTCTGCAACGAAGAGCATATAGACCTCCAAGAAGACAAGTGTTTATCAGACTATGAGAATGAGATCTTAGAGCAGCCACCTGAATTACTTTGTTCTAAAAGAAAGAAAACATAAGTGTGTGTATTATGTACTTAAAAAGTGATTTATTAGCTCACATGTTATGTACTGTTTTGTTTGTAAAAATTGTTTGTTATAACTGTACAATATAAATGATAATGAAATGTCTCTTGATTATCATAGATGCACTGCTGAATGATTTGGTTTAAGATGAGAAGGGAGATTGGTAAATCTACAGAGTTAGAGGCACCATGTATTACGAATAACTGTCTGATGTGATATTATTTTGAAAATATGTTAACATATCATTTGTGTTTTGTTTTAATCACATGTGTGGTTATGTAAGCAATAATATGTCATATTCTCAGTGTCGAGTTAACTGGCCAGTCTTTAAATCATTATCATATGTGTTTATTGTATTCTCTGTGTTATAAATATTTTATTTTGAATCGTTATTATTTAAAGAGAAACTGTTTAATTCTCCACGAATGCACAGTGCTAATTGATATTAACAAGTTTCTGATAATGTTGTCATGAGACTGATAAAGCCATAGTACATTATATTGAATATATTTGATAGAACAAGTTTCTAGTTTTTTTGTTTTATTATAATGTTATATTTGATAATCACTATTTTGTATTTATCTATAAAGATACTGGTAAAACATTTTAATGCTGTTTTTAATCACTGTGTTTCTATATTTTCGGTAGTATGTATGTTACGAGTATCCAATAAATCCATCATATATGATAATTCTTAAGTGCTAAAACTTTCAATGTATTGTATGTATAGTGTGTAAACGAATAAGTATGTATATCATTCCTTCATTTTCAGTAACAATAGAACTTTTTCGATTGTCAAAATTATTTCGGATTAGGAAACATTTATTTTATTTTTTACCTTTGTCGGCACCCAGCCTTCCATTGATTTTGATTACCTTATTTTCAATATATTTATTAAGTCACAAAACCATTTCTTATTCTCAATACAACAGATGAAGTAAAAGAAAAGTTTATATCACTTAAGTGGTTTAGCATGTGTGATCCTTTTTAAAGTGTTTTTAATCCTATGTTGTATAAAGTTTGCGTTTCCTACCAAATCAAATTAGATGGTAAATGTTATGTTTGACCAAATAAATATCTGCTTATCAAAAAAAAAATTAATCGAAAAGAAAGATTTCTCACAACATAACCGTTTTACAATAGTGGCTCAAATTATTAATTTATATATACAAATGTATGTGTACTAAATAAAACTCAGTGTTCGTAAAAAGCATAATAAAATGTTCTTCAACTTTATTTACATTAATTTTTCGGTTAGGATGGGCTATTTCGGATATATTGCTAGTAATTAAACTAAAAAATTAAATATTTAGAAAATACTTTTTAAAAGGTGGTTTTCAAAAAGTGTTAATTAAGTTAAAAAATAACCCATTTCAATGTATTTTGTACTCTTACGAATCGTAATTTAATAAGCTACATTTATCTTCGGAACAATTTCTTTGATTGGAAAATTCGTTTTCGAATATTGAGAAAAATCAGGAAAAAAATGAAAAAATATACAGTTTTTTAAAAATGGCGGCCAACGCTCCACTCGTAAATCGGGGCAAACGTAGGATACTCTTACTACGAATGAACTCCGTCGATTTAAACAGATTCCAGCTTTCCTCTAATTATTCGTCACCAAAACCTTTATTTTACTGGCCTATATTGTCTACCAACAAAACACCAAATTACAAAAGCATTAACCCACAGACCGAATCGGTGGATGATAAGTTAGTTTAATACAATGTACACAAAACTCTGAAGTTAATATTCAATACAATTTCCATAAAACAACCCGAATATCAAGTCAAATAATAAGAAGGGAAAATGTTTACACAAAGAAGTGACTAATCAAGGTATCAGAATTAATCCCGGTAACATTTATATACATTTTATATTGGCTACTAATAAAACTAATAATAACAAAAACATATTAACTCACAAAAAATGTCAAATACCTAACAGAAAAAACAAATGCCGATAGAAAAAATACTTTAAAAATAATATCACGTTATTTAGCATTTACAATGTAGGTATAGTGATTATTTAAGCTTCCTAATAATTTTTGATGACATACATATCTTGTATTGCCTACCAATAAAACTTGTTATTGCAAAAAAACATGACAACATACAGAATTACATGGCAGATGCTTAGAAAAACATTTCACTACACTATTCACAAAATAAATGTAATAATTTATTTGGCGTAAATATATCAATTATAGCATATACAAAATAGACTATATTATTTAAATGGATACATTCGTTACTAACAAACGTGTATGTATATATATATATATATATATATATATATATATATGTGTATATATATATATATATATATATATATATATATATATATATATATATATATATATGGTGTGTGTGTGTGTGTGTATTTACTGCTGCCACAATTTTTTATAATACACATACATAAAACAAAACATGGAAAAACGCATCAATATTTTTATCTTACATTAAAAAATGGATGGCTGGCACCTAAAATAAACTTGTGTTCTCAACAGTCATACAAAATTAAAAACGAGTGGGAAATATACACACATATATGATAACTTAAGACATAAGAGAGAATATTATTTAAATAAAAATATCAATATACAACGTTTTTAAAACGGACTAAAAAGTATAAAATAATTTATCCTAGTCTCATACAGATTTATAACCCCATCCAGATTCCTAACTCCACACAGATTGTCCTGTAATATTGTATTTATGAAATTTTAAAATCTATGAAAATGCCTGTCCACATAAAAATGAAAACAAATTACATTAATTTAATTAGTTAAAACAACTTAACACGTACTTTTAATGTAAAAATGCTTCTGGGCTCATGAATAAACCTAGTTATTTTTAATATGACCCACTACCATGGGCGCCGTTAGCGAGGGGCAGGAATTGCCCCCCCCCCCCCCCCCTCCTCTAATATTTTAAAATTTGTGCCCCCGGACCCTCCTGTGCGCAGTATTCCATATTCTCCCACTCCCCAGATTAGGTTCGTCCCCCTAATTAATTTTTCACGACGCTGGTGCCCACTACTATGGAGGCACAGTTTTTTATGGTCTATATCATAGGATTTATGGGGTGTACCCTAGAAGGGTAAAATATGCACTGGATAATATGACTTATGCAGTAATACACAGGTATTATACTAGATACAGACTACCCGTGCACCCCCCCCCCCCCCCTCCCGTCACCCAAAGGTCATTCCGCTTGGGCCCCCCCAAAGGTCATTCCTATGCCCGTCCCCCCCCCCCCCCCCCCCCCCAAAAAAAAAAGAAGGAATTCCTGGTTCCGCCCCTGGTCTATAGTAAGGAACCATCCCGGCGTTTGCCTGGAGTTATTTCAGAAAATATTGTGGAACGGGCCTTAGAAACACCGTAGCACCATGTAAAATTAGTAATTACAACCAACTCTATTTTAAATGAAGCATATATTTTTTAATTCACCCTAAGATAAAATTTAAAGAAAGTAACTGACAAACCATTTTACATTATTTTGTGTAATAACTTACCGCTCATCGGCACATTCTTGGTACATTTAACATTCACCGGAATTAGATGCTGTAGAAACAGTTAATTGCACGCATTCGGAAGTAGATGCGGTAGGTGCGCACAATTTTGAATCGGAACCTTCACATTGTTGTGAAATATAATTTTTTAATTTTCGCTCTGCGTGAAATTTCTTTTTAATCCTCGCTTTCTTGTTGTTTTTTGTTTTCTTATAAGGCAGCCCAACCACAAATTTTTGTAGGGCCATTTGGAAACAAAATAAAATAAAATCTACTCAAACGCGGAAAAAAAACCACTAGTTTGTGTTGCACACTGAGCGATGCTAGCCGCACGAGTGGAGCTACGGGCTGAGCTCGTATACCTGCTGCCTGCTGGCAGCGCGGCAACAGCGCGCGCCACGAGACCAGGCCGTGCCGAGCTGCGCGGGCTCCAGACGCGATAACACCAGACACCGCGGCGCCTCCAGTGCTGCGGGCTGCATCCGATATATTCTCAGAATGCCAGGCGCAAAAAATACATGCACTGCTTGCATCCTACAAATCTGCTGCAATTTTATTACAATCCAGCATTGTGAAACATGAATAATAAAATGAAATCCAAACGCATTTCGCGCATGTTCTCATTTTCTTATAAGTATTACCATGACGTTTATATAGTCTAATGAAAAATGACTTATTTACATGCCTGCACACTTTTTTCGTAACAATTTATGAGTAATTTCATTTAATCCCTTCAATAGATTACTTAACATACTTCAGTTATACCAAATTTCATTGACATATCTTATCTTGTTTTCAAGATTTGTATAATGCAAAATTGAAAAAAACCAAACTTTGAAAGCGATTTATTTAAAAACTATTTGCCTAAATAATATTAAATTTGGTACAATCGATGCTCTTCGCAGGATGAATAAATGTTACAAAGAAAAACGAAAAAATATTTTGCGAGCAGCCCCCTTAACATGGTCTGTTAAAGTATTTTATCTGCATTTGTTCTCTAAAACAAATTGGTAAAAATGAGTAAGTAGGATTAAAGCATACTATTCCAATACTAGTAGACATACTCCAGCATTCTTCATTTCAATGTTTATAGCAGAATTACTGAATTTTTCCCGACCAAAAAATGTAATATCTCTAGGTAAACCAACCAATATACTTTGATGTGCTTCGTCCTAATGCTGGCATAGCTTTGCATTACAGATTATTTAAAGGTGTGACGAAAGTGTTAAAAAGCAGCAATAAGCCTGAAAATTATATGCCGAATGATACATCTTACATGTAAATCCAAGGTAGCATCACATACCATAAAATATGTCTCTGCTTATAAAAACAAATTGGTACAAAGCATTGAAACATAATAAAGAGTGATCCCAAATACAATATCCACTGCACAGTTATTGGGTTAGTGATAGAAGGCAACTTTTGTTTTAAAATTCTCAAGTAAATTCCCTGTCCATTACAGATTCCCCTGTTGCTGGAACCTGAGTAACTTCTGTGTGTACAGAATCAGCTGTTTCTTCTCGCATGATAGTTAAACACAATATGCCATTCTGTTCATTAGTACTAAAACAGTTTGGTCATACAATTTGCACATCTCCATCCATGTTAAGTACGGATTAGTTACTACAAAGTAAATATATTCACAATGCATTGCTGCTAATCTGAACACTTTTGAATTGTTGGCATGTATATTCTTTCAATCAGTGAGACATATTTAAATAGAATTTATGGAGTTGTTAACATTAATGACAGTCGCAAATAATTTATAATGTTCAAATTACCTGGAATGCACTGTGGACACTTATGCCCCCCACATTGATTGTTCTTTAAAAAAAATATTTTTTTCTGAAAACTTTCTTCTTTCATTTTCAGTTTACAGCAACATTTATGATACAACTATATGTTGGCTTTATGCTAACTTATTTCAAAAGTTGTGCTTTGGTTTAAATATTATATATGTAAATTCATTACACCTATAGATTACTTTTCACTAGAAATATCACAAGCCTTTATTTCTGTTACTTCATTCCTTAAAACAGGATTAATGAAATATAAACAATTAATAAAAACAATTTAAACTGTCAATACAATATTATTAGACATAACGAACTTAATGAACATAATGAACTTGTTACATACTTTCACTGGCTGTTTGTTTTCACTTAGCCTTCCAGTTAAAAGTTCTATTTCATCTGTCTGACAAAATAATGAGCTGTCCATTGATGTATCTTAACCTGGTGAGACTTATTTTAAATTTAATAGCTCTCAGTTTCTCAGGCCAATGTTTCTTGAGATATTTCAAGCAAGCTGGGGAAAAAAAAAAAAAAAAATAGTCCAACTGCACAAGTAGTACGTACTAATGTAAAAACAGCACACATACAGAGGCCAGTGGTGAATAATGGTCATTGCTACAGCCATAAAGGTAATTAATTCTACTTCTCATGGGATTTTTTAGTAACTTATCACAGCTTGCAGTACAACACCTTTAGTACATTTTACGCCGAGACATGGTAAGCATGGTACTGGAGATTTTATGAATTCATTTATGGATTGGATTAGTGTAATTATTGTTTTGTGAAATTTATTATTTATTCCCAGCAAATGAGAATAGAAACTTTGTATTTATAACTAATATATTAAACCATACCAAGTTACAATTGCTTCAAGAGCTATTTCATTAAGCTCTGTGATGCCAAAAATTGTTAATTAATAATAAAAAAAATTACTAAATCAAAGTGAAAAAGAATTACAAAATGCATTGTTTCATAACTGGTTTCTTCAAAAAAAAAAAACATCATCAGGCTAGCTTAAAATTAAATCATTTAAATGTTATATATTTGGTACAATGATTAGAAATACTGACAGCAAACAAATTTACTAACAAAAATTTATCATAAAATCATTTTCATAATCGATAAGCCACAATTAAGTTATTAGAAGCCTCGTCCATTAGGTGGACAAAGAATAAGACTGCCCTAAGGACTGTGAGTGTTCAATACTGGATGGCAATATGTTGGCAATTACGATATTGACAATGTAAAAATAAGCACTAAGGGATAATTGGCTGAGAATGAACATAAGTATATTTAAAATGAGATTGACATAAATGACTAGTGAATTTGAAAAATCTGGTGGGAGAACACTGCTTTCGCACAAAGAATGTTAATGCAGTCGACAAAAAAAAAAAAAAAAAAGCACAAGGTGACTTATTCAACAAAGAAAACTGTTGTGGTTTAGCAGTTCTGGCTTTCATGTGTACAGCCATCAAGTTGATGGGTGCAGATGGCAGAGTTTTGACTACCAGAACACACTACCATAATGACTAGTATCATCCCCCACCACCACATGTATGCACTGACTTTAGTACCGCTGATGATGCAAGCTTGGCCTACTTTATGAGCAGCAATAGGGAACCGGGAGGAAGTTTCTGTTGCTGTCAGCAAGTATTTACCTTGGCATAACATGTGCTAGTTAAACTGTCAGCAAACCCTAGATGTGGAACAAAGCATTTGGCAAGGGAAGCAGTAGAATGTACCTACCTCCCTGCTATGAAATAATATGATGTATGTGTAAGTATTATTATAACTCAGAATGTAACTAGGTAATGTATAATAAACAATACTCAACACTATAAACAAAAAATACACAACTAAAACATAAAATAAACATACTATGTAGTTTGTTGAGCATGGTTTTAATGAAATTAAACATAAATCATGAACTGGGATTAAAACAACCAACAGATTTAAAAAAAAATTGATAGATTTTAAAACATTACAACTCAATTATATATGTGGTTGCTATCTAGTGTGGCCTAATACGATGGGCACTAAAATTAAAAAGTTCATATATTTAGTTCAGCAAATAATTAAAGTAATATTAGTTTTAGGTTTGAAAAACACATTAAATGATGTGTCTAGCTTAGACTTCAGTCAGTAGAGGTCACGAGATCCTTGACTACAAACCTCTGGACCTGTCATCAATAGAAATAATAACGTAAAGTTTACGTATTTTTATTTATTAATATGTCTAGTCACAAAAAACAAAGTTATTATCACTTGTGGACATGATTTATGGCAAAAAATGTGTTAGCGTTACATGAAACGGTAGATATTAAAAACAATATGACTACTTAAACGGCCACTGCGCTGAAGCAAAAACTATTTCGTTCATAAATAGTTTGCATTTTTCCAATTGTGATTCTCCATCACACATGTCACAGCACTATTGTTGGACGCTTTAAAACACCATTTGTGCATCTGCATGATAATTTTGCACTGTTTTGTGTCCAAAACGTGGACTTAGACACGTGCCATGTAGCCTGGAACACAGATTCTCTCTGCCGGTGTTCTAAATCCCATAATGCAATGGGCTGGACGCCTCAAATATTCAAACAATGTAATTGTTTGAAATTCAAAGCATCACACAGCCAAAGCATTCAGAAACACAGCCAAAGACTTGAACAGTCTTGCATGCGCATGCATGCATGCGTGCGTATGCATGCATGCGTGCGTGTGTGTCTAATGTTTTCAAAAGCATCTAAAGGTAAATATTTTCATTATAAAACACAGTTTTGGCAAAATATAAACACGATTGAAAGCAACTAAGCTGGTTATTATGCGACATATAAAATAAATAAAATAGGACAGTCTACAGCTCTTTGTACTGCTGTACTAGTACACAGTGGCCATACAGGGTAAGAAGGCCATACAGGAGAGAAAGATGTGCAGATTCCTCTCCACTCCTAAACTTGTTCATATGTTACTGTAAATGACCCAACTAACCCTCCCAAGTATAAATATAAATTTTTAGAAAGAGGGCAACACACGATCTGACCTCACTGCTCTTCCCCATATTGCCCAGGGCATGTGGTATTTGGAAAAAAAAATTAAAGTTTCTCCCAGCTCTGGTGCATTATATTTTTGAGTGAAAATTCTGACAAAATGATGTGGAGCTTATGCAAGTAAGTACATAATTTTTTGTTTGGATAATGCTTCACAGCTATGCATCGGTGACAATTGTGAACTGTAAGAATCACGGCCAATGTGCCTCAGGCTATGTATTGGTGAGTGGGGCAGTGGTCTTCAGGCTATGTGTTAAGTGAACTTTGTGATGTACTTAATGCTTAAAAAGAGGATGATTTCATACACACACCTATTTTATTCTTCAATCTGTAATTCCAATTCTGAGCAAACACATAAATGACAGCTTTGTTACATGTTTCCACAATGGAACATGTAAAATACATTTTGTAGATAAAACCCCTGAACAGCTAGCAAGGAGATACTGGAGCATTGGTTGGGTAATTGAGAGGGAAAGTCATGAAAGAAAGAGAAATCGTACAAGAACACCTTTAGAAAAGCCAACGAAGCTGCAGTGTAGATTTGCAAGACATTGATCTGCATTTGAGAGACCAGGTGTTAAGCTACAAAGGTAGGAAAATGCTATAGAAATCGTTGACACCGTCACAGACCTAATGGAATCAACATGGAAAATTAAGCTCAAATAATTGCATTGCAAGTAAATTCTGTTTTGATGCAATGCTGTAAATACAGGCTGTCTGAAAATTCCTTATGAACTAATTTCAGGATTTTTATTATCTTTAAATAAAATGTTCTTACAACTTTATATATGACAGGGTAATTTTTACAAATAATATGAAATCTTTTTTCAATTTTTTAATTTACATCTGGAAGGTACATATATTGTTACGATTTATGTGGGGAGAACTGGGTTCGTAAGGGATAGCCCAATAATTTTTATTACAGTTTCATTGATTACTAGTATTTACTCTCCGGGGGGGGGGTCTTTCCCCCTCTTCGCCGATGTCGCACTTCCCTATTGCTCACGGAACTCTTTAAACTCCGGAACTGTTGCGGGACTAGCTCTGAATCCACTCGGAACTCCCACAGAGGCCGACGCTGCTTAAGTACTCGCGGGTCATCTTTCCAGAACCAACGAGAGTGGCTGTGACGAGCCACGTAATCCTGGGCCGACCCGATGCCCAAACAGTCCAGAAAAGCAGCTTCAGTTTGTGCCACTACGCGTGGCGGCTAATTCCCAAGGCCGCTCAGCAAGACGATGAGCGGAGGGGGGAAGGGGGTAGCGACGACCCTTGTCATCCGACCAGGCATGCGTGGCATGCCTTATGTCAGTGTACGGCACATGACGCCAGTGGCCGTGCAGAACCACCGGTCAGCTCCAAACCAGGCGCATGTCACGATGTCACGATCCTACATTCGTAACAATATGTTTACTTAAATACATGTGTTAAACGATTCTTTCATCAAACGTTTTATGAAACAATTAAGTTCAGTACTTGAGACCATGAATTTGTAAATATTTCAAGATCCAACCTCTGACTAGTTTAAAACTGCATACTTTCTGTGTACGATAGCCCCTTCCATATGAAATAGATGTACAATTTGCAGGAACATGCTTATTTTTTATGTTTTAAACCTAAAACATTTTCAGAGATGATTTCAACATGGTTTAAGCAGGCATTCTACAATTATTTGTATTTAAAGTGCAACTTTGTACGATCTGAGGCATCAAGAACAAAATGCAAGTTAGCAAACTACTGAAAATTGAAGTTTTGTGGCTTCCAACACCATTACTTTTTATTTCATAACTTTTCCCTGACCAGTCCTTCAGTTCCATTTTATGTGGCTTTTTCAACCTGCAGTCACTCTGATGTAGTCTTCTACTTATCACACTCCAAAAAACTGGTTTTAACAGGTTACTTGATATTTATTCATACCTTTTAAAGACCTCTGCTTCTTTTTTGGTACTTGTGATCTAATAAAAGACTTGAATGTTGCAAAAAGGAAAATTGGCCCGACGCCCTTGTAATGCTTCGCGATCTTGGACCAATTGATATTCTGCCAGTAGACATATTTTTTGGGGCGTTCCAAAAATCTGAAAGTACATTATAAAAAACGTTCCATTAACTTTTTACTATAGACACAGACATCTAAACCAGATCTTAACCTGGACTTATGAACAAAAAAAGTGAGCACATCAATTCCAGAACCCACTGCAGACAAAATGCACACTCCAACCACAGCAAATGCTTAAATTCTGGAAGGAGGAGGAGGAGAAAAAGAAGAAACAATCTACAAACTATATCAATATGGCAGGTGCATACAGTATAATCGCCTAGATATATAACCTGTAAATAGCAATAAATTTCATTTAAATAAATTAAAAAAATTGGTGCTTGGTTGCCATGTGAGTTATGGGAGTGAAACTTCATACTTCACAACACTCTACTTGAACAATAAAATAACATATTCAATACTTCATTTGAACTAGAAATCCAAACAAAGTCCTTAATGAAGGTTCATACTGGTGATCCATTCCTGTAACATAACAAACATAGCGACAAAAAACCTGCAAAGTGGTCTCAATCTCTACTTTATTCGTTATTCTCTTTCCCCCTCTCTGCCTTTGAGCCCCCACTCAGCATTGCACTTTTCGTTAAATACGCAATGATGAGTCATCACCTCAACTTTACCTACCTGCAGTAATGAAGTTGTTACACTTTAAAAACACTCAAGTGGCAAACTGATGCAGACATGGCAATTGGTTCCTAAGCACACTTTTTACTTCATGGACACAGCTATTAGCTTAGTTCATACTTTACCTCATGTTGTTTAATAGTCACAAACATTTTGTTGTTTATTTTATTTTCCATACTCCAGTAGCTTTCCATGGTACTCAGCAGCTCCTTGAGGGGTGTTTGATTGATAAAGGTAATGCCCTAAGCAGGGGTGGCTTCAGGGTTAAATTTTGGGTAGGCCCAGACTACCGCAGGGGCACAGTTTTGGGAGTCCGGGCTCTACCGGGGGTCCTGGCCCCCATATCAGAGGGTTGTCCGGGAAATTTTTTAAATTCAGATGCAAAATGGTAAGTTTTGTGGCTTTCTAAGGGTAATTTATTTCTCTCTGAAGTCCAATAGGTACAATTATTTATCATAATAATTATTATAAACACACAATTGTAAGTCAACAAAGCACACTTTAATAGCTATATAGGTTACAAAATTAATTGTTAGGATTAAACTTTTGTTAATATAAGTTGAATATCATAACCCAACTTGCACCTTAATGTAAAATGCAGTTTCATTTCATTGCAAAATGCCCTCAGAAGGGCAAATGAGTACAGTTTGTAATGAAAATAATATTTACTTTTATTATAGTTTTCAACATAAACCTAACATTTAGTATGAATTGTGTAATTTATAAAAGGTTCCTATTTTCAATTTTCAATTTTGAAAATGTTGGGTAGGCCTGGGCCCACCTGCTGGAGCCGCCACTGACCCTAAGGTACTTTTATCCAACCCATTGGGTTAACCTTGTTTAATCTCGCTCATGACGATGTTTACTCCATCATTGCGGGTTAACTAATAATTTACCTAACAAGTATACTTTATTTTAAAAATATTGAAACAGCAGCAGTTCAAAAACAGGAATAAGGTTTTTATATTTAATTTGTTTAAAAAAAAAAAGCAGTGGAATTTTAAGACAGTTTTAAGAAAACAAAACGTTATGAGGAGTTACTTACAAAACCATAACTTAACTAATGAATTTTTATTTTTAAAAAATCTATTTACTAGGTACCTTTAGCTGCTGTTTGATTTTACTTTTCTAACATTATTTCAATTTCATCAACATGTTCTATGATTTTGTCAAACAAATAATTTGTTTCTACTTTAGTTATTTTCATGATTATTTAGGTTAGCTCCCACTATTTTGTGCTTATCAGCTGCTTTACTGAGCTACCCTATGATATGAAGAGTTAAATGTGAGAGGATCCGAGTGAAGCATCCAGCTAACCCAAACACTAGATTTTGAATGCTGGCAAACTACGCAAGGTTACATTTCCGAATGAATACAGTTTACTTTAACACTGATGGAGTTAATCTGGCATGGTTTTTGAAACCACCTCTAGATGTTAGGTGTTTGGTTTAAATCACACGTAGATGAGGTGTATGGCTTCTGAAGAAAGCAGCACATTGACACCAGTGGCGGACGCATAATTCCACAACTTGGGGGGGGGGGGGGGGGGGGGGGGGACGAACAACTTTGCCTATTGTTTGCTTTCAAAGTCTTTCCTTTGTTCGGGGAAATGATAGATTTTTAAGGATTTCAGGGAGTGGGGGGAGGGAGAATATATACCCCCCACAAATGCCCCTGGCACTCACTATACACTACTTCATTTTTTTTTTTAAGCGAAACTTCGTTGGGCGATATGAGAGTATAATTTCAAGGCTAAATTTTAATGCAACATTTTCGTGAAACATTGTTTTGAAATGTTTCTGACATGAAAAGGACAGAGAATAGGTACTTGGCCAAAGAGATATAAAGAGAGCACTAAGCTATATAATATGCTGGGCTCGTTTTCATTCTTCTCTTGTTACATGGGTACATTTTGGGAGTTGGTGGATCTTTAAGTTTCAAATGCATAAATAACAAGTGCAATTTTGTTTTATTTATTTGGTTTTTTTATAGCTGAGGGAAGATGAGTACATAAACATTATCTTAATAACAATACCTTCAAATACATAATAGGATTAATACATGTATACTATAAAATTTGTTGTATGGGTCGGCCCTAATCAAAATATTATTAACTATTTTCCTTCATTTTAGTAAAACAATAAAAATAAAAATAATCAATCCCAATCCTGTAGTTAATAATTGTCAAATCTCTCAGGATCGTCGAAGTAGTAGCCTAATTGGCATGCTGCAGGTATCAGGGAAAATTTGGAGATATGATGTTAGAAAAGAGCAGAGGAAGATGATTTTTGCTATAGATGGGCTACTTGGGTGCCGTAGCAGTCCTTGGACACTGAGGACGAGGAAAAGCGTGTGGACGCCGTGTCGGCTCCAGGCTCTTGGACCCTGTCTGTGAACAAGCCAAATTCAAATGGATTGCAGGTTGCAGCACTTGCTGAAGTGTTCCACAAGAAACACTGCCTGGCACTGGATTATTTTGGTATCTGACATAGAAGTATTGCACGGCCGTGCTGTCGTCTTGGGAGGTGTTGAAAAAAGCAACTACATACTTCACACAAATGGTCTCTCAGGTATTCCACACTCCTGAACCACGAGTTCCATCTAGTGATAACAGGCATTGGGAAGAGCTTCACTTTCTCAGATTCTTGAGGATACTTTTCTTTAAGAAAAGATAGGTATGCATGTTTTCTTTTCCGCGTATTCAAAAAAACATGTTTCGTTTGTCACACACTCGTTAAGCTTTTTGAGTTCTACAGCCCACAAATTTGTCACCAAGTTGACTTTGTGTGCCCAGCATTGTGTGTGTAGAAGTTCTTCAGAAACTAAGATTCTGATAGTGTTTATGCATTTCCCCATGTACCGAGCAGAATCAGAAGTTATGGAAATAATGTTTTCATACAGAATCTGAAGTTTTTGTATAACAGAAACAATTGCTTGAGAGCATTCTGTAGCATTTGCATTTTTTAGCACTTTCACACCTCCCACAAGCAAATTCTGAACTGAACTATCACCACATTCAAGAATCTTTACCAGCACCAAATACACACACTGACCCTTTCTGTCTGTGGTTTCATCGCAAAGAATAGAAACCCGCTTTTCCCTTACAGCATTCTTCATTTTTTCTTCTTCTTCAAGTATCAATTGAGGCACATACACATCTCGTAGCCTACTTGCTGTAGGCAAATCACCAGCACCTGGGAAAAGTAAGGAACGTCAGGAATGTTATATAATTAGGCCTAGGGCATTTCCTACATTTGGATAGAATTTCAGGATTTTAAAACCAGAAATGTTAAAAATATTATGAGAATTTAGGTTTTATTCAGTTTTATTTAGGTACAGAAAGCACTACAGTTCTTGTGTATTGAAATGTTATGCTCATTGACTGGAATTTAATTTTTTTTACAAATTTCAGTGTAGTTTCAAGTTTCTGTGAAAACAATAATAAAAAATCATAAAGTTTGTAAATCAAAGGATGTTTTTAAAAGTAGGCCTACCTTCAATGTACTTGTTCATCCAATCCCTTAATTTAGGATGATCAAGTTTCTCTAAAGGAATATTGGCTTCCATGAAAGCACGAACTGTTGACATAACAAATTCTTGTTTGTCTTCTTTTACCTTTTTCATGCGGGAAATTACGTAAGTTAGTGAAATATGACATTTGACACCTGACGTATTTCTTCTTCAGATTGTTTTGCAGCTTGTGCGAATGCTTTATTATTTTTGTGGGAAGCGCTGCCATTAATGTGTTTCACACACGTATCCTTCCTGGCCCACTCGATGCGCACTTTACAATACCTGCACATCAAAATCTTGTTGGTTTTGTCAAAGATATAAAATCCTTCGTGCGAGAATTCTTTCTCGCGGTCGTAAATTGTAACCACCATTCTAAATGTTTTATTTTGTAACGTTACATTAAACCTACGTAGACTACACGCAGTCGACAAAGCAAACAGTAAACAAGCAGATCTACGACGAGACTAAATAATTACAGAATAACAACACCGCAAGACTCCTGACATTCGACTAAATACTACTAACCGAATAAATATATTAAATCGACGAATCGTTCTCGCACGTCCAGTAGACAACTGCTGTAGTTGGAGAACGTGTTTCAAATTCACATTGCTCGCATTTAAGTTCTCACAACTTCGAACTTTCTCTTTGCACCTTACCTAACCTAACAACATGAACCTGAACCTAACCCGGTCAGACAGAGGTCTCGTAATTTGTCACGTAAACAAAAACCTGTCGATTCTTTAGCGCGAACATTACATCGGAATTTATCGAGCATAAGCAGTTTTCGTTGTTCTGTTGTTTGGAAATGGTAGTTTTTTGTGGACAGCAACGAGCTCACGTTAACATGGTCTGATCGACTTAAAGTGCTCAATCAAATAAAAGTAAACACAACAGCAAGAGGAATACCTTCATTTCGTGATTTTTTTCGCGTTTTATCGCCATCGCGGTAAATTTTGCGCAAATTCCTAGATTATGGCGAAAAACAGGTGGCTCTAGCCAATATCAGACCAAAGGGGTAGAAACGAGGAATGTTTTTTGAAAAACAGAAAAATCGCTGTAACTCCCATAATAAGGAAAATATCACATCTGTTTGAACGTATTATAACTCGTAATGGTAATGCCAAAAATCTTTTGTCTGAATAAGTCTTTGATACGACCAACCATAACTGCAAGGAGTTGAAGAAGAAAGGTTGGAGGACTAAAAAATAATAAACCCCTAGTTTTTACAACTTCCATCTGAAATAATTTTTCATATGACCAACCATTACTGCAAGGGGTAGAATAAACAAGGGCTGTAGGACAAAAAAAATCATAATGCCCTATTATCTACAACTTTCGTTTGAAATAATTTTTTATATGACCAACCATTACTCCAACTGCAAGGGGTAGAATAAATAAGGGTTGTAGGACAAAAAAAATCATAATGCCCTAATATCTACAACTTTTGTTTGAAATTATTTTTTATATGACCAACCATTACTGCAAGGGGTAGAATAAACAAGGGTTGGATGACAAAAAAAAAA
Source organism: Bacillus rossius redtenbacheri (assembly GCF_032445375.1). Classification (NCBI taxonomy): domain Eukaryota; kingdom Metazoa; phylum Arthropoda; class Insecta; order Phasmatodea; family Bacillidae; genus Bacillus; species Bacillus rossius. The sequence continues at coordinate 137,657,855 of NC_086330.1, read as the reverse complement.
ATCATAACTCCCTTCGTAGGCATAACACTGAATTTGTTCGGATATTTTGTAAATATTATAAGTTTTATCTAAATTTTTGTCTGAAAAAATTTTTGATTAGATGAACCATTGCTGCAAGAGGTTGAAAAAAAAGAGAGGTAGAATTTAAAAAAAAAAAAAACTCCAATAAGTAGTTGCATTATCATATCCATTCAGATTGTTTGTAAATCTTATAATTTTTATCTAAAACTTTAGTCTAAAACTACTTTTGATAAGGCAAACTATTGCTGTAAGGGGTTTTAAACAAGAGGAGGAAATTTAAAAAAAAATCACAAAATCCATACCTTTTACACAATTAAATCCATTCAAATTGTTTGTAAACCGTACGAATATTACCTAAAACTTTCTTCCGAAATAATTTTTCATACTACCAACCATAACTGCAAGGGTAGAAAAAAAAAGGGTTGGAAGTAAAAAAAAAATAATGTCCCAACAAGGACATAATTCAATCCGTTCAGATTTTTTTTTAAATTTTATAATTTTTACTAAAACTTTTGTCTGAAACAATTTTTGATAAGCTGAGCCATTGCTGCAGAGGTTTAAAAATCAAGGGTAGAATTTAAAAACAAATTGTAATATCTGTTACATGTACACTATCAAATTCATTCTTAATTTATTGTAAAACTTTAAATTATTATTAACAACTTTTGTCTGATATAATTTTTTATACGACTTACCATGACTGCAAGGAGTGGAATAAACAGGGGTACAATAACAAAAAATTAATAACTCCCTATAAGGCACACTATCAAATTTGTTCAAATTGTATGTAAATCTTATAATCATTATCTAAAACTTTTGTCCAAAACAATTTTTGATAATACAAAACATTATTGTAAGGGGTTGAAAAAACCTGGGATTGGAATGAGAAAATAAATAAAACTTCCCTACACAATTCACTATCAAATTTATTATTATTGTTTAACTGTCTAAATATTGACTAAAACTGTTGTTAAAACAAATTTTTGTTTACCGAACTATTACTGCAAGGGGTGGAAATAACAGGGTTTGAAAGTAAAAAAAATAATCATTACTTTTTTAAATAGTTGTATGTACTATCATATCCGTTATAATTTATTGAATGGATCCTAAACATCATCTAAAACTTTGGCTGAAACAATTTTTTACCAAACAAATTATTACTGTAAAATCATGATTGAAATGGGAAGGGGGGGGGGAGAGAGAGAGAGAGAGAGAGAGAGAGAGAGAGAGAGAGAGAGAGAGAGAGAGAGAGAGAGAGAGAGAGAGAATTAATTTCAGTGGTATTAAATTTGTTCAAATTAATTTTAAACCATCTTAATATTATCTTAAACCTTGGTGCTAAGCAAATTTTCATACGACAACATTATTAGTGCAAGGGATAAAAAATAGTGATTGGTCAAAAAAATTAAATTATTACCTTAGTTGGCATATAATGTGAAATTCGTTCTAAGCTATTCAATAATGCATTCTAAACAATTCAATGCTGGATACATTGAGTTAAAAATATTCATACTATTTTTGCTGCATGGAAAATACACAAATAGTTATTAATTTTGTAATATTGGAGAACATAAAAATGTTATGAACATTAAGCATTTAAAATGTTCCAGAAGCCTGTAGGCTGTGCCGAAAGGGATTTCTTTTTATTTGGGCCAACTGTAAAGCCTTATGCTGTTGGTGGGCATGTTACAAACAAACAAAACATAAATAAATAAATATCTTGTCGACTTTGTGTCGACAAGATATTTATTTATTTTTGTTTTGTTTGTTTGCCACAAAGTCATGGTCTAGTAAGAGAAAAAATTCTAGTATTTGCCTGAATTTCAGGATGGTTAGCCCATGATTTGAACCCCCAAGTTCTCTGGAACGCGAGTCCAGCGTCTCACCACCACGCCATCTCACTCTGTGCATTAGTTAATATTATAAATGCTAAAAGCCCCTCGAAAAGTTATGAGAGGTGGTTCGCTGTGTTGTGGATCATCAGTTTCCAAACACAGAAGCCAGAAGCAATTTTAGGAAAACCTCGCAAGGCACCACACATAATTTTAAACTTGCCTTTTTGTACAACTGTCTCCAGTGTGGTACAGATGCACTCGAGTTGGTGAGTACACTAACGTAACTGGTGAATTACAGGGCTCACTGAATCTGCAGAAAAACAACGGTGTCCTCAGTGACCTGGACTTAACTGGAACCTCAAAATCCTTAAGAATTAATCTGTCACCAACATTTGGGTGGAGCTGCAATTACTAAGCAGCTGTCTTCATGGCTTACAAAGAGAAGGTAATCACCTCAGCAATAAAGTGGTCCATATATGATGCATGAACAAGGGCTCCTCTGCGAACAGCTGAGTGGAAAGCTTCCTGTTCCAGAAGGCCCGGCACCGAGATGCTGCGATCTCGATGGCCTCGCTGATGTTATCCCACACGTGTGGTGGGAGGGGCCTGTCGCGAAGCTCTTCCACGTCGCTGCAGCCGGTTGATTTCAACAAAGCTTCAATGAACAGCTTCACCACGCTCAGATTCCAGTTCACTTTTTCTGGAACAAAAGTAAAATTTCTAAAGCACTTGATAGGTACAAAAGAAATACATGCTTATTCAAGACCTTAATAGTTTACAAGTTCTAATATTACCCACTATCCTGCTTACAGACCTCTGAAAGTTGTATTAAACACAAAACCTAAGGTGATTAAAATGTTACGCTGACCTTACATGTGCGGAAATGTTGAAATGGGCTATGCCACTATGGCAATAAAGAATGCAATGATTTGACATTAAAAATATTATTTGTTTATGACTTGCTAACCATCTTTTGCTTCAAGAAGAATTTGAAACAAAAATGCCCTACCATGATCATGAAATCTATTTTTTGTACATGCTAATTACTGACTTAATTATGTGAGAAAACTTATTGTAAATGTATGTTATTTCAGGAGAAATTACTTGCCACTGTTGTGGGAATAGATAAGTCTGATAGGACTGAATGCTACTATTTTTTGGTATTATAAACTCCCTCATGTGTAGTAGTCCAGTATTTTTTAATACACCTATCCCTCACTTAGCACGACTAATTCGGTACCTTTCCAAACCATCCTTTACTGACAGTGAAACCGATATTACTGTCCGGATAATTACATTTTAATTTTTCAAAAATTAAAGTGCTTACTGTGTCTTATCGCATAATCGTAGCACAATTTATAATGAGATCAAGTTAAAGTAGGGGTGCGATATTTATGCAAAAAAAATTGTTGTTAGGTAAAGTTATTCAAAAAAACATAACCCATTCATGGAAAGTACGTTTATTTAAAAAGTAGAATATAAAAATCACTCCAAACAATTTAAATTAATAAGTCATGCAACAAAAACCATTCTTCAACTTTAAATAGAAAAACAAAATCTGAGACCCAATGTGAGCCTGAACTAACGCATAACTATCGTCGCAGTACACACCACAAAATAGTGAGGGCTATCAAATGTAGTAAACTCGGCTCAAGACTGAGAGCGTGCGTTCCATGCAATCTGTGAGATATCAATATCGATATTCGACTAAGTATGCGGGCTCTATATGGGAAGCAACATAGCCAAACATAAATGTTGCCAACTAGCGCTGGCTACCTTTTTATAAACGGTACACGTTTAAAAACGTCTCTAAAAGAAAATTGTGCGCACAGTTGACTTGCTTAAAACTAAAGTATGACCAACATAAGTGTGGCCTTCATGACAATCTGCGCGCCGTAATGTTTCTAATTTTGTCTTAATTACTTGAACACGATGCATTATGAGTGATAAAGCACGTACAGTTACCAGCAGCTGAATGGCCAGATGTTGCTTTTGTTTGTGTGAATTCCTTGCCACTGGCTAGACTGAATTCACAGCCCGGTCTGTGGCCAGGCGACAACGGTATGGCACGGTGGTAACGCGCGGACGTAAAAACATTTGGTCCTTTACACTCCATAGCAGCAATTTAACTTGCCATAGCTGATGTTTGTACAACAGCCGATAGCGTAGTCAGACCTGTGCGTGCACTCTTCCCCCTTTGTTTGGCTAACTATCCCACAGCACATCTGTTGTTTACAACAGTTGAAACAGACTTCGTGGCGTCGTACCCGACTTTTTTTTTTTGCGTGTGGAGATTTCACGCTAACTGAAATTTACAGACGTTCTATTCGAGACTGGGGCAGTAAAATTAATATAGCGCTAAATGAATACGTGCAATCTGAAGACGTGCTAAGTGAGGGATAGGTGTATATATATTTTTTACACTTTACAGCTGACTGTGGCTTTGTTCTGCTGGCACAATAAAAATTCACAAACAAGGTTGTCATAAAAAAAGTTTTCCAACATATGTTCAAAGGGCCTTTCTCAGGAGTTGTCTTGTCATGCCAGCAACTACCCTTGAAAGTTTGTCCATGCAGTTTTCTAGTATTCTGTATACAAAGTCTTTATTTGATGGAAAAAGTACAAACTGTGGCTCTAAAACTTTTCTATGTCAAGTCTCAGCATAATATGTACTAAATTTTAATTGCAATACGTACTATTTTACATTAATTTTTTTGGGCTTAATGTCTTGTCCACAAGAGATCATAGGAGATGATGGACGCAAAACATAAAACTACGATGTTAAGGAAAGGGTTAACCATTGCCTGTGGTAAGGAACATCCTAACATTGCTCGGGGCCGTCGAGAGAAACCTAGGGCCGGGGTGGGAGTGGGTGTGGGTGTGGGGGAGGCAAATAATTTTGTTGGGGCCCCATAACTTAGGGCGGTATTCCAAGATGTTCATGTAAGGTAACGAATAAGCACTGCCTTGTTGGGATTCAACCAAAAATTTAACTCGCGGGCCATATTCCAGAACGAGTCCAACTGAATTGCAGCAAGATAACAGATCTGCAACATTTTTAATAAATGGTGCCCTGTGCAAAGCATTCTAGAAAATGTTTTGCATCCATCAATACAATTGTTACAGCAAAAATCCTAGAGATAGCAGCATCATCATACAAAAATGGAACCGCCTATTTAATTATTTCAAATACTTTTTAAGTTGCAATTTTTTTTATAACCATTAAAGTTTAAAAAAATGTAAGAGAGAATAGTTTTGTTACCATACAGTTTCATTTGGCACACCAATACGCTTGTTACATTCTCCAATGTTCACAGAAGTACTATATACGAGTTAATGGCACCAGTTACAGGTTCGCCATTTGGACAAAATCAACGAAAAAGTGAGCTCTGTGCATGCACGGATGTTTGGGGAACAGATAGGTCACAAACAGGACACCAAAATTCATTCCCTAAAAATTAGGGACTGGTCACGTATCTAAGGGTTTGGAAGCAGTTTTATGGTTAGGGTATAGGTGTAGCATATTCAACACCTAAACCCTTCTTTTTGTGTCTTGGAATACCCGCCTTAATGTAAACCCCATAGTTAAAAAAAAAAAAATTAAAATAATGTAAATGTGAACTGCAATTATCATATGAATTGTAATTCTATTAGCAATCAATTCTATCAGGACACCTGTGAAAAAAATCTCGAAACTCAACCTGGCCCCTGCCTGGTGCCCAGACTCCAAGGATTTTGTCCTCCCACCTTACTTCTTGAAGGCCCTACATTTGTCTGTAATTATTCTGGGAAACCATGGAAAATCACAATTAATGATCAAGATTTGAACCCTGGTCCTTCAGAATGTAAGTCCAGTGTCTTACCATTACACCACCTCAATCCGGTTTGCATGAATTAACCACACGTAACAAATTTACCTGTAGCTGCGTAAGGAACTTTTTTAGTCAGTCTATGGTGTTTGCTTATGTAATACCTATCTCTTTTCAATATTTTCGACAAAAGTACAAACGGCATCTCCACATTTCTTTCCAGACACCGTTGGATAAGTTGGTTCTCAAACTCAGTAAACCTGCAAAGGAAGGTGAAAACATTAAAAGCATATCATTTATTACAAATTTCCTTCAACAAAGAAGGGAAATCAAACCAATACTATAACTACTGAGTTTCTGAAGAGTACAAACACCTTCAAATACACAAAGAAATAGAAATTCATTAGGGCCTACATTTTGCCCTTTGATTTTCCAAGGTATTTTATCGACCACTGTTAATAATTACTATTAACATTAATATTATAAGAAAATTACTGCTACATAGTTTATTTAGGTATATGAATCAAATTTTTAATCACAATCACGAATGATTTAACACAAATAAAAAAAAAGGAAAATAATGTATCAAATTATAAATTTTTAAACTGAATGCTGCACCTCCTTGCGTTTGAGGTGTTGGAGTACAGCAGTCTAAACCTGCTGAGTATGCTGTTCAGCGATCTGTTCTCCAGGCCGTGCCCCAGCCACTGGACAAACTTCTTCCTCTGGATGGGATCCAAGCCATTCTGGACTCCCGGCAGGAAGGGTCCTGGGTTGCTGATGCCGTACATCCTGCAGAAGTGCTCCCAGTTGGCTCTCAACACGTCATCCTCGTCTGGGTTGAAACGGCCCGTTTTGAACCTGACGTTCAACTCTTTCAGCTTCTTGTGCTCATGTTCGCTGATGCCATGGGTGATATGTTTCTCGATAGTGTGTGACAACGGCACCTCAAACGGCAGGAATATATCTAATTTCTTGACTGACTACATAAAAAAAGTAAGGCATGGATTAATTTTATGAGCTATTTTCCTATACTTTCTACAACTTTAAAATAGTGACGGGTCAAATTCCAATTTTTTCTAATAAAAATTCCAGAGTACCTTGAATGTACCTCTGAAATTCGAATCCAGGTGTGATGTAACAAAAATTAAATAATATAAAAAAATTAAAAATTATAACCATGGTTGTTTCACAAACTAAGTTTCCAGAATCAATACATAAATAGTAATTTTTTTCCAAATAATTACACGTTAAAATTAAAATATCTTGGGGAATGGTAACAACATATGTATGAAGAAAACAATTTACCAAGTAAACTTCAGAAGTTATCAGTGTTGAATTTTTAAATTTATTTTATTTTCTCTAATATTTGTCTTAGAACCTTTCTTCCTCTAATATCAAATCCTTCAAATACAAAGAAACTGATGGTACTTGAGGACTTTATTGACCCATCCCTACTTTAAAAGAATATTATTTAAAACATAATTTAAAATTAAAATAGGAAACATCTAACAAAAATTTTGAATGTAATACAGTAAAATGTCTTTAATCCAGCATGTTCGGTACCACAGTCATTCCAGATTAACGAACCCCAATATAGTTTTAACAGGAATACTAAATGTGGAAACGTGAAGTATGAAATCTGCTAGAAAACAGGCAACACTGAAATGAAATCTGACAGTGATGGACTAAAAACGCTGGCAGAGCGGAAATGCGACCTCGTCATCGGCTCGGCTGGAATCCACCTAGGCGAGCGGTTGGACTGGTGCTTGACTACACATGAGTCAGGATGGCAGAAGAGGGATTTGAACCACTGCGCCACCTTCCTCCTTCCGAACAACCACACAGCGACCAAGAATAAATAGAGACTAGAATATTGCAAGTTCAGTGATCTCAGCTCTTACAACACAAAAACACAACATTAAAGTCATACTTCTGGAATATTGCAGACACATAACAAACAGTGTTTTAGTGACTTAACATATTGTTACATTTATGAAATGTATGTGAAAAAATGTGTGCTGTATAGGTAGGGATGGACTCCATAATTTCCTCATACTCTGGCAAATGTCATGGAATGTGCATACACTGCTGGATTAAAGACATTTCACTGTACCTAGCTAAAAATCCTTGATTCTTTCCACCGCAGATACACATCACCTGAGTTTCTTATGTCTACAACTAAAAATGGATGTTTCAAAGCTACTACAACGTAGTCCCAGTATTTCACACACACACAACCAAGCAATATAAAGGAAAATAAATTACATTAAACAAGAAATTGGAACAACTTCATAATATTTTTTTACTCTTCAACTAATGACACAGGTTTAATTAGTGTGCACATTTTATGGCATAATGTCTAGCAGATAGATCTCTTATTATACCTGCACTAATGCACTGCTCCCCTCCTTCCCCTACTCCATGTTCTCTCCCCGACTTCCCGTTACTTGGACAGCTGGAGGAGGCAAAGCTAGCGTTCGGTTCCCTTGCACTGTTTGAACCGCAACCCCTACCTACATTTAGCTATATTTCAACAAATCACATATTGAGGATTTAAACAAGTTTGCTGATATGAATTGTTACAAAGTCACTGTTTTTGCAACATGCCATACTTTAACAACACGTTAATTAATATTATACACACACTTATTGCTGCCGCAGGGGAAGCAGAGCCAAGACTTGGTTATCCCAGTAAAGCTGCATTCTGGCTTTAGGACATGAGTGGAAAACACAAAGATGGTTGAGCTCCGAGTCTGCGTAAGAAGTGAATAACCGACAATAGATTGCGACACTAGTAGCGGAGTGAAAAATGCTGTCTCAAATAGTTATTGTTTGAACATTTTTAATGATACTGAAATTGTATATTAAGATAACCAATCCAGAATCTGATTAAATTTACATTTTTATCCCTCTAAGAGTAGGGGAACCGACAGTTCTTTTGGTTTCATGGAATATTCGCCTATGATTTTGGGCTAAATCGGCAGATTTTGAAAAGAGGCCGAAAAATTTCAGTTTACAGTGTGAGCTGACAATGGGACCTTTGGCCTTCAAGATTTGAATTGCGCGCCGTGCCCCAGCGAGTTTCTCCTGGCCGAGAGACACTTCTTCTTTCCACCTTCTCTTTAATTTTGTGGGATAACTATGCCTGCATACTATGGTTAATTTTAAGGTGATTTTATGACTTTTAACTTATGAGCTGGTCCTTTGAAGTTTATGTGGAACTAATATTTTTGCATGAACAGTTGTGTCTTGTCTTAAAAGTCTAGTCGTTGCTAGGTCTTTGACTATGGATTTGCGCAGAGTCTACAGGGATATGGTCAACATGAAAACGTTGAAATTTTGTTGTCACAATACGTGATTTAATTGTAAACTACAATTGCACAAGGAATAAGGCTGAGGCTACTGTATTTACATATTTAACATTGTAATATCTCTTTTCTAGTCATGTTATAGATGTAAAGATTAATCACATATAAAGTTATTACTTGCATTCTTCTGGATAAACTTATGTTGATGGCCACTCTAGACTGTCAGAAATCCAGTTGCTTTATTTTAAGCTTACGTTAAATGGTGACTTTGATGTCTGACATAAACATACATAATTTTCCAGACATATGCTTAACGAATGTGTCATGTTATGTATTCAGATAAAATAAATTTTGAAGTCATAGCTTTTAGACAAGAGCGTAATTATATTGGTAGTACATCCTGTTAGCTGCGTATTTTGTATTGCACACACATCATTGGGACACATGCTTTAGAGTGAAATTCTATATTTTCTCGTGCGTCTGGATTAACTAATTACTTGTGGCTGATTCAGCAATTAGTTTATATTTGGCAAAGTTTCTTAAATGCATACATTGTTATCTGTTCACCCTCACAGTTATTGTTATGTATTGAGACGGTTAGCCTTAAGTAGGGTATTTATGTAGTCATAAGTTGGTAGCTAGGGAACTTTAAGACAGTGTGCACATGTGGCAACATTCCAAACAAACTTTGTGTACGTTCTAGCGAGAACGGACTCAATGAATGTGTAACGACAGTTACCACGATAAATTGGTATTGGAACAGCCATGAGCATGGTTATGGGCAGTACACAAGTTATTTTTTATATTTTACTTTGAATTAAAAAGAATGTACAGAAATGTTAATTTTGGCTTGCTGCTTAGTTTTACCTACTTCACAGATGAAAGTGGAACACAGTTTGAAGTCATTTGGCTGACTCCCACCTTTCTATCACTTTGAAACCTTGAGTGGAGAATGCTCGAACTTGGGATTCAAACCAGTGACTTGTCACGCCTCCTTCACTCTGGTTTCAGGTGTATAATAAAATTATACTAAGCATAAATGTTTTTATACAAATCTGAGCATTTTTTAAGTTATTTGTCCAAAATAATTATGAAGAACCCAAAAATTGATTCTCCCATTTCCTTAAGTTTCCTCTGTAAGTTCTTCGCACCGCTTGCTTTCAATACCTTCCCCTCAAGCCAATTCCACTCCTGCCCCGTCCTCACCTGGAACAAGTGTTTCCTTGTTTCTGTTTGCCTCCAATCCCTCTGTATCTTCCACTCATGGTCCCTCCTCCCTCTATGCAAGCTTCCCCCCGCTTCCCCCAACCATTGTCAACGAGAGGTCAGCTCACTAAGCAACCACCAAGGCAATCCAGGTTTGGTTCCCGGTGGAAAACACGACTTACATTGCAGTGGGTGGATGGGTTGTCTCACAGTGCTCCAGCTGCCCCCCCCCCCCCCCCCTTCAACACCGCTTTCATTCTATCAATGCCTCAGTCATATCACATTACACACACTAGGAGATGTTTAGCCACAGGTAATTCTTTGATGTGTGCATACAAATGCACACATATATACATATATTTTTATAAATTTTGGGTTAAGGGCCCTGTCTACTAGGGCAGACATAGGGTGTACAGAGCTTCAGAAAAAACCATGCAATTTTAAAACTACTAAATGATATCCTAAATGTTAACAAAAATCATTTAAGTATACACTGAGAGTGGACATGTAGTTCTGTTTCCATATTTTGTTTTCAAACTGTACTTTTAAAAGAGTGTACTTGACTAAAACTCGTATTTTCAGAGTAATCTTTAGGCAAGAAACACCCGGTAAAAATACTTGAAAGCACCCAAGGGCCTTGCAACACATCTTTATTCTCATTTCTGAGCCATCTAAGGTTATGGTTACCTCTCAAAGTTCATAGTTTCCCTTTGCAGTCCAGAGCTTTGTGCTTAGAGATTATACTGCGCTAAAAGCACAAGCGAGTGTGACACTTACAATTCCGCCTCACTAACACAAATTCCACCCTGGCTAGGCAGACCTCTTAAGGTCCTGTCGACGTTGGGGTCACTAGACAGTAGCTCAAGACCACACAGACCAGGCACATTAGGCAAACTTGGCCATGGCCTACAATAAGGCCACATTTTCCTGGAGTGATTTAGAAAAACCATGGCAAAAAGAAACCATGTTGGCCAAATAGGGACTTGAACCCGGGTCCTCTGGAATGCAAGTCCAGTGTCTTACCACTGCCATCTTGCAATTTCCAATATTTTGATGCCACTTGCAATAAAGATCCCATGCTAAAATTTTTGGTTTGACGTGGCATAGGACTTAGCTTTGGCTACTAGTTGAAGTCACTTCTTGTGAACTGGGTGTGGTTATCATGAAAGTTGTAGTCGCCCACATGAAGTAATAAGTGGTTCCTTCACAGAACTTACAAACTAGAGCCTGTTAGAAAATATGTGTTTGCAAAAAGATACAGAAGATCTCAGAGATATGATTTATGCCTTGAAATGCCAAAAATTGTGATAAATAGTTCAAAATTTGAGTAATATCAAAAAAATGGATAATCCAATAGGCATGGCCTAATCACCCTTATCTTACAGCAAATGTCTTCAAATATGGAAATCAACGTTTTACCCAAAAAAATACATAAGCAGGGTTCCTAAATCCTTACTTAAGCTCATTTTCCTGAGATTTCTGTTTACCCTGTCTCATCTATCATCTATCAGTCAAAATAACACATACATTACAATGCAAATTACTATTAAAAAAAAACATTTTGATAAACATGCATTATATGCAAAATTTACAGCAAAATGTTATCCTGCACTATTTAAACTTTGCACTGTTATCATTTCCATCAACACTTTGTAACCAAAACTGCCAGTATAAAAAAAGATGATGAATAATTTGTTTCACCTAACTTTGAACTGATACATTATCAATTACCGATTGAGATTAGCCTAAAACTTTAGATATTTGATTCAGCTTCAAATTTATACAGTTGTTTGTATTCTTTAAATTTAAATAAAGTTAGTAGAAATTGGATACGGATTACTAACAGCACATAGATTAATTATTGAAATGTCTACTGTTTCAAGTAAGACATTAAGCTACTGCATAGTTTGAAAAACTCATTCTGTAGTGCACTTACGTAGTGACATTTTCCCTGTGTTTTTCAAATTTTAAAAAAACATTTTAAAATCCTTGAGTTTTCTCGGTTTTCTATATTTTCCCTGTCCGAGGGAACCCTGATAAGTTAATACCTAGTAAGTGTTACTGTAGGGCCTAGGTTACAATTTACCTCTTTATCAGTTGTGAGCTCTAGCTCATCACACCCCTCATCAATAATCCGGTCCAATTCTTCAATGTTGGGGGGACCGACTGTTCCATCTTTTCCTGTAGTTTCGCCATTCCAGTCACTGTCGCTGTGGCTTGTAACTCCGACTTTATCCGTCACCTCAGTGTCTGTGTCGAGTTTAATAGTTCTCTGTTCGTGCAGCACATCGCTGGCCACTTTCGTCTCACCCGCTGAATGATTCAGAACACTATCCGATCCAGAAATGCTTCTCCTATGGTTCTTTTTCTTCTTTTGGTTTTTACTTCCCTTGGACGTAATGGTGACCTTTTCACTAGCAGCATCTTCATCACCCCAGTTGGTGGAATTCGGACTTGACTTTGGTTTTTTTGGAGTAGATGTCAAATGTGTTATATCAGTGTGCTTATGCATAAGTGCCACAAAGATTGCAATAGTTATTCTTAAGGAAAAATCTCAAACATGCTCTGTTGGCATTAGTCATATGTGCACACTTTGTAATTAAAATAAATGCTCTTGTGATAACAAAGTCCTGAAATAAAACATATCATTAATGAGACTTCATGAGAAAATAAAACTTCCTAAAAGACAGTTTCAAACAGATCCTATGAATACTTTACTAGGTATAGTTCACGAAAAAATTTACTTAATTCATACTTTATATACACACACACACACACACAGATATATATATATATATATATATATATATATATATATATATATATATATATATATATAAACCTTGGTCAACATTATAAAGTAGTCCTATTAAGTAGATTAGTTTGTACAGTTGAGTCATTTTACACAAAATCACCAGGGACCATGCACTTCAATATCACAGACATTGTTAAAAATGTTTTTCCCCCCTCTAAATAGCTAGGTAATACCTATAAAGTGACAGTAAATTAATTTTAATTTTTAAAATTTCTTTACAAAAAATTAACCAAAGGAGAAATTTCTGTATATCCTTATAAATAGATACCAATATACTTGAATTTCTTATATTTTCTTGCAAAAATTGTAATTTTCTTAGGTACCTACTTAATATAAGCTCTAAAAGAAACCACATAAAAATTCAATTTGGTAAATCCTAAAGAGTAACTTTTGATGGAAAACAATTTTTTGTTGTCATTGCCATTATTTCATTAGCTACTTTAGAAAGCAGGTATAGAGTGTTACAGGTAGGTTAGAACTAGTATATTATTTCTGCCATTTTAATAATAATAATAATAATAATAATTTACACCTGCAATTGGGCTTCCGCCCGGTGGCAAGGAGTTCCCACCCCCAACTACCCTCACTCCTCCCCCCTCTGGAGCCTCCTTCGTAAGTCCTTCCCTCCTCCCAGATCCAGTGTCCTCCCCTCAAGTTCGTTCCACTCACGCCCCGTCCTCACAAGGAATACCTGTCTTCCTCTCTCTGTCCGTCTCCATTCTCTCTGAATCTTCCACTCATGATCCCTCCTTCCTCGATACAGCCCTCTGTGCAACCTAGCTCCCAGCTTTCCCCAGCCCCCCTACCCCCCACGAATTACCTTATTCATTCTCACCAGCCTTTCCACCTTCCTCCTTTCTTGCAGTGTGTCCCACCCCAGCTCCTTCATCATCACCGATGGTCTGTGAGTTTCCCCCATCCTGCCTTCGCCTTCCCTTCTCCTCCACATATTCATTACCCATCTCGCTGCCTTGCGCTGCACCCTCTCCAACTCCTCAATTTCCTTCTCCACATAGGGGTCCCACACCGCTGCGGCATACTCCAACACTGGCCGTACCAATGTCACGTACGCCTTTTCCTTTACATTCCTACCTGTCCCTTTCAGTGTCCTGCTAAGCAGCCCTAACCCCATTCTGCCCTTCGTCACCACCTTCTTGACCTGCTTTCCCCACCCCAAGTCGTTCTGCAGGATCACTCCCAGGTATTTATACTCCTCAGCTTCCTGGATCACCTGTCCCTTCCAGCAGTACACTTTTCCCTCCACCCTTCTCTTCCTCGTGAACCTCACCACCTTTGTTTTCCCTATATTTATACCCATTTCGTTTTCCCTCGACCAGCACTCCAGTTTCTGCAAGTCCTCTGCCAGGTGCGCCCCTTCCCCCACAGTTTCATAGAGCACACAATCGTCCGCAAACAACCGCAGCCTGCTTTTCAACCCCTCCCCTACATCATTCATCATGATCAGGAAGAGCAGGGGTCCCATGACACTGCCTTGTGGTACCCCTGACATCACATTTCCCTCTTCTGACCATTCCTTACCCACTCTCACTCGCTGGATCCTGTCCCTCAAGAAGTCCCCTGTCCAATTTACCACCCTCCTGTCCTCTATCAACCCCTCCACCTTTTCCATCACCCTCCTGTGCGGCACCCTGTCAAACGCTTTCTCAAAGTCTATAAAAATAGCGTCTACCTGCTTTCCCTCATCCGCTGCCTCCACCAAGTCCTCCAGCAGCCCCGCCATCTGCGTTTCACAGGAGTAACCCCTCCGGAAGCCGTGCTGCCTCTCCTCCATCCAGTCCCTTTCCTCCATTCTTTCTACTATATAACTCACTACCAGCCTCTCCATCACCTTGCCTACGTTTGACGTCAAGCTGACCGGCCTATAGTTGGCTGGGTGTGCCTTATTCCCACTCCCTTTATAGATGGGCACCACCACAGCCTCTTTCCACTGCCTCAGCAGCTGTCCCTCCTCCAGTGACTGCGCATACAGTACTTGCAGGTACTTTCCTATCACCTTCCCTCCCAGCTTGAGGTGCCTGTTCCCTATCCCATCTGGCCCAACCGCCTTCCTCACATTCAGTCTCCTCAACTCCCTTAATACATCATCCCTCCGTATTTCCAACCCTCTCTCTCCCCCTGACTTCTCCTCTTGTGCTCCGCACCATACTCCCCCATTTACAAAAACCGATAAGTATTGTTCCTGCAGTAAACGAGCCTTTTCCAGGTCACTCACACACTCTTGCTCTTCTCTCCCCTTTAATACTGGCAGTCCCTTCTCCCCCTTTACTCTCCTAACATATCGGTACAGATCCGCCCAGTTTCCCCGCCCCCCTTTCTCCATCATCCTTTCCATGTACGCATCCCGTGCTTCCCTAGTTTTCTTTCCCAGTTCCTTCGCCAGCTCCTTCATTTCTGCGTTTAGCCCCTCCCCTCCACGCTTCTTGGCTCTTGCGTGGAGCCTCCTGCACTTTCGCTTTAATACCTTTACCTCCCGTCCATGGTAGGGCGGGTCGCCACCCTTTCCTACCCTCCTTTGGGGTACGAAGCACTCCACCATTTGCTCCAATATGCCCCTCAAAACCTCCCACTTCCCTTATAGTTCTGCAATCCCTTCCCACCTACAGAACTCCAATTCAAGAAATGCCTCCGCCCCTGCTCTATCCGCCCTGCTCCACTGTCTTAACACTTCCTTCCTACTTTCCTTCACCTCCCTCCATCCCATATCTATCTCCACCACCGGGATTTTGTGGTCACTGATGCCCTCCATCACCGTAGTGCCTACTACTACCTCCACAGGCCTCACCAGCACCACATCTAGTATGTTCCCAGATTCCCCCTGTCCTTCACCATTCCTCATCCTGGTGTTCTCCCCCACCACCTGCTCCAGTCCACTATTTACCAACTGGGTTGCCCATCTTTGCTCCCTCACCCCCATTTCCTCTGGTCCTTGCTCCCACACCACCCCTGGCATGTTTAGGTCCTCCGCCACTATCACCCACCTATCCTCCCTCAACAGTGACAGCCTGTCCTTTACCCCTTGTATAACCGCCTCCCCTTGCCCTGGGGGTTAGTACACTGCCAGCAGCATGAAATCTTTCCCTTTCCCTTTTATTTTCAATTCCATTATTTCCACACTTTCCCCCACCCATTCATTCTCTCCTACTAGTCCCTCATGCACACATACCATAATCCCTCCTCCTGTCCTGTTCCTGTCTCTTCTAAATATTTCATAGTTTGCCCCCTGCAGTTCCCCATCCCCTATTTCCTTGTCCAGCCACGTCTCTACTGCTATGGCAATGTCCACCCCATATGCTTCCACGACACTCCAAAACTCATCCAACTTTCTATAGACACTCCTACAGTTTATCACCGCCACTCTCACCCGCTTTCTTCCTTCATTCACTTCCTCTCTCCTGATCCCTCCACTCCACCTCCTTCCCTCTACTCTTTCCGCCCCCTCCATTGACAGTCCTAATCTCTCACCTTCCCCTATCCACTCCCTTTCCTTCCCCTCATTTCTCCGTTTCCCGAATGGTCCCCCCCTCCTACCACCGCCCTACGCATTTTTTCGACCTCCACCTCCAGGAACCTGGCTAGCTTGCCTTGCCCTCTCTGACTAAGATGGATGCCATCCTCGCTGACATCTACCTCCCCTAGGTGTTTTACCACGTTCACATATCTTCCTCCCATCTTATCACAAATTCCCTTCATCTCCCTGTTTGCCTGCTCTATCCGTCCTGCCGGGACTCCTTTCCTTGGGAGAACCCCATGAACTACCAGGCCCGTCTCCTGGCCCCATTTCTTTCTTATTTCCCTCACAAGGTTTTCCAATCCCTCCTTCACATGCTCTACTCCATCCGCATAAATTACATCATTAGTTCCGCCCTGTATTATCACTGACCTCACATTTCCTTCCCTCCTCATGCTCCTTACCACTTCTGTCAAGTCCCTCAATCTCCTTCCGCCCCTGAATGTTCTGTACACCTCCTCCCCATGACCCCTAACCCTAACTCCCCTCATCATTGAGTCCCCAATCATGAAAATTTTCTTCCGCTCTCCTTTATCCTCCTCTACTCCTGCAATCTCGCTTCTCCCCAACAATTTCTTCCTCCTCACTATGTCCACCTCTTCCCCCCTTTTCCTCTCCATCTCTACTGTAACAAATCCTTTCCCGCCCTCTTCCAGCCCCTCAGCAGCATTCCCACCTGCTTCCAGGCCCCTGTTTCTCACCACATCAGCCCAGTGGTCTCCTCTCACCCATTTGTCTTTCCCACCAGTCTTTCTACCCACCACTCCCTCCTCCCTGTCCCTCATCAACACTTCTGGTTTCCCATTATTTGTCCCCTGCCACACCCTCTTCCTGTCCCCGGTCCTGTACCCCCCCTGTGTTTTCCTCTGCTCCTCAAGGGACCTCAATTTTTCCTCTAGATCCCAACACCGGTCTCTTTCCCTGTCTCTATCTCTTTCCGCATTTAGTCTTTTGAACACAGTAATCAATTAATGATACTACCATCCGTAGGAAAATGTATTACATGATTATTTTTCATTCCACTAATCGTAAAAAATTAAAAGGCCACTTTTGTGTAAATAAACTGCAACGTTTTACAGGAAGAAATGCTGGTTATGTTAGGACAGCAAATTTAGGATACTCTAAAATTATGCAAAGGTTTGGTTAGGTTAGCAATATTCAAAAAGTCATGCTAGTTTTTTAGAGTAGGCTCCACTCACATAACTGAAAATTACTGGAGACAAAAAATATTAATTCAAAATGTCAGAATTGCATTTAAATAACCTAAGCCTACATATACAAACTACATACATTTTGAGTTTACGATGGTTTTGGGGTCTATGGACCATGAAACGAAAAACTACGTAAAAGTTTCCGGAAGTCACACCATGGTAACGGCTAGTTACAATAGATAGTCTTTCTTCGAAATCTACTAAAATACAGTTATCAATTTTTATTTTCGAATAAGTCACGACTTAGAAAATATTAACAAAAAGAATGTTGCTAATTGTACTTACAATTAATATTTCATTGTAGTCTCATATGTGTCTCATACGTAACGACAGTAGTTAACATAAACGAATAGAGTAAATAAGTAAACAAGCAAGGAATTAGGAGTACGCGACGCACGTGCGCTAGTGCCAGTAGTTAAAGTAAATATAAACAACGATTACGATTGTCATTTTTATTATTTGAGAGCAGGTGCTTTTTGTCTACGAATAAATAATTATTCGTAAACCTTTCAAACAAATAAACGATTTATATCTTCAAAATATTGCAAAGGAAAAGAAAATTAATAAAATAGGGTTTGAGATATATATAGACTTTCAGTTGGGTTTTAATATATATTTTTAACAAAATTTTAATATCCAAAACGTTGGTGGCAATGAATAGAGAGCGCATTCTTCGCCGTGTTTTGTACAAGTTCAAATGTCAGTCGAGTAGAATTTAATACCGATAAGTTAACGAGAATATGAAATATAACATGTTTTGAAATATGATATTTGCCAGTGTTTGTATTTTAACTAAAAATGCTTGCGATAAATGCAAGTATATCGTGTAAAGGTTATAGGTCGACATGGCGCATTACGGGTTAAAAACTGGCAATAAAAGGGGTCCAAGTGAAGTGATACACACCGGGGTAGCACGTAGACAAGATGAAGAAAACATTGTTGAAGAAAGCGAAATCATGTATAGCAAACAAAAAATTATTGAGGAAGTAAAGAAAGAGGTTTGTATGTGAAATTGCAATGATTAATGCTTGGGCTCATTTAACATTATTTACAAATACTTCTTGTACCTCTCTCTTTTTGCCTGAAATAATTACATTTGTTACTATTTTATCAATATAAATATAGTTGTGGGATTGAGTATAGAAACTCTTTAGATAGTAAATTTTGAAGAAAATCGAGCTGTAACGGAAGTATCTGGTCACTGTCGTAGACATGTAATTCCTGCCAGATATTATTTATTAATTTACATGCTGTTATCTCACCTTTATATCAGAGTACTTGAATCATTTTTAATAACCATGAAATTGCAAACACTTTAATTAAGTAGGAAATAATTTATAAGTTAGTATTTTTGGTTTGGCTGAACTGATCCAACCATCTTATATTAGTATTCATGGCAAGGCACAGATAGCAGTCACCAACCTTTCTCAGTGGGGACTGGTAATTATTGTATGCAGCTTCTGGGAATTAAGGTGAATAATAACTATAGTGAAAGGTAGATTAGCCAAATTAATAATTCTTAATATCCCAGTAAAAAAAAAAGGTAAATATGTATTGTACGGATTAGCGCCAAAAAAAATCTTACAAATATGAAATAACTTTCATTATATGCTATCTTACGTCCTCTTTTCAGAACCGCCTGCGGAGATAAAAAATTCCAAATACTTTTGGAGATATGGCCGTTCTTATTTTGCTATACCAGACGTGTGTAATAATTTGACCGTCGCCATTTTATATTTTGCCGTGTGCGCGTGAATGTCTAAATAACATAAATTTTCCATTATGTAAGGTTAGTTACATTATAAATACTTCAAAATAAACCGAAATTAAAAATAATATCAATTTATTTTACATGTTGTATAGTTTTAAGTATTTATAATGTAACTGACCTGACCTAACAAAATGGGACAAAGGTAGATTAGGTCAGGTCAGCTACATTATAAATACTTTGAAACTGAACAGACATTAAAAATAATAAAATTAATTTTATTGGTTGTTTAGTTTCAAAGTATTTATAATGTAGCTGACCTGACCTAACAAACCGGGAAAAAGGATGAACAGAATAAACTCACGTAAGTTTCTTTTTACATGATGTATTCGTTTACGTGAGAGTCCTAAGATCCACATAAAGTTCTGCCATTCCCGATTACACCCGAATATTCACCTTCGGCCAACCTCGGGATTTATTTATTTTTGCGCAGGAAAAATGAATTGAAATATTAAAAGTGGTCGGATAGGTTAGATACATTAAAACACTTTAAAACCATTTGGATGGTTAGTTAGGTTAGTATAGCTACAATAAAATAAACAGAGAAATATTAATAAATAAACCCGAGTTTGGCCGAAGGTGAATTGTTCGGGTGTAATCGGGAATGGCAGAACTCTATGTGCATCTTAGGTTTCTCCGTTCGGGAACATCGCAAAAAAAAAAAAATGATACTTGTAAACAAGCAACCGTTATCGCCGCACGAGTGCACAGGATGAAAATTAAAAAATTTGATATCTCCAAAAGTATTTGGAATTTCTTATATCAGCCGGGTTTAATGAAAAGAGGAAGTTTAAGAGCACAGAATAAAGGTATTTTCGGATTTTTAAATTTTTTTTTAAAAAAAATCCCCAAAAAATGAAGATTAAAAAATTCGATATCTCCTAAAGTAATTGGAATTTTTTATCTCCGCAGGCGGTTCTGAAGAGAGTACGTAAGATAGCATATAATGAAAGTTATTTCATATTTGTACGATTTTTTTTGGCGCTAATCCGTTTAATACATATTTACCAAAAAATATTTAAATTTTGGAATTTTAAATGTTATTAATGTAGCTGATCTACCCTAATAAACCTCTAACATTAGTTATTATTTCCCTTATTTCCTGGAAGATTCTGCTATGCGGTATATCCCTTCTGAATTTTACATATTTTCAACAAGTCATGTGCCTCATTTTTGATGACTTTCCAGAAACGCTGATACAACTGACTTTTATTTATAAACAGAAGCCTATACACCAATTTCCATATTTCTAACTTAAAAAAAAAATTCTTATCAAAATGTAATAAGTAGGCACACAAATCACAAAGCAAACTCAATTAATTCATATCTCCTAGCCAAGGAGATATAAAATCTATCAAAAGTTACAAAGAAATTTTGTTAGGTAGTTTGTATTCCTAAATTCGCTTAATTCTTTCACTAATATAAACTTATGAAAATACTTTTGTCACTGAGGTAAAAAACTAACAACATTATGTACTGGTTCTTTGATATTCTATGCTTTGATGATTGTGTCACTGAAGTAAACATCGAGAAACTTCTATGAGTGCCTTTTAAAAATCAAATAATGAAGCTCCATCTTTTGACCTTTCTACACACTACTAAGCTGGGAAAACTCCTAAAACTTTAAATTAACATTTTTTTTTTCATGAGCCAATTTTGATGAGATAAAGCCTATATGTTGCCCCAAGCTCAAATTACCTGTGAAAACCCCATGAAAATTTGTGTAGTATTTTTGGAGATTAGCATGTTCAAACAGACAGGCAAAGTTTTTAAAAATAGTCTTATTGTATTCTGTTACACTCCCTACATCACCTGCAATCAGTTTTTGCCAAATATTTTCAATGTACAGACAATGGTTTGCAATGTATTTTCAATGTGTTTTCAATATACAGATAATTTTTTTAGATAATTTGCTAAACAAAGTTAAACTGAGGCCTGCAGGTAGACAAGTTTGCATTCTGTGCTTGCTTTGTTGGTGTACCACAAAGCTAAGTGACTAAAAATAGGAAACTTTAGTAGCTCTCGAGAAAAAAGATATTTGGAAACACTTTTATTTTCCATACATTTGCTGACAATTTGTTACCCCCCATAATTTTTAAGAAATTGTTTTACCACAGCGACAAGAATTGTGGTGGTTGTAGAAGTTTCTTCATCTAAACAGTATCCAGATGCTCAGTGTTCCATCTTAAATGCTGTCTTTATTATTTGCAATGAAAAAGTGGTTCAGCCCAACTTCAAAGGCATATGTCAGCTTTGGGAATCATTTCAGATCATAAGTTTTAACTATGTTTTCAACTTATTTTTAATGTAAACCAGCAGCCAAAGTTTTGTCGGTCAAATTGTGGCTCATGTTGTATAATTACACCAGTAAAAATAATTCCAGTTATATTTTGCTGTAGAAAAATTCAGTGTTTAAAGTTGTATCTTCCAAAAAAAAAGTCAATTTCATTTGCAAATAAAAAAAAATGCCAAGAGGTTGTGACATCATAATTGATGTGTATCATGAAAATTAAAAAAAATATCAAGGAAGATGATTGTTTTCTACTTGAGTATGATGATTGTTTTCTTTGATTGTTAACTTTTGAACCAAAATATATTAATCAAATAAATGTTCTATTAATGAGTTTATAGTTTAAGTACAGTAAAAATCTAATATGCAATCTACCTACTATCTAATATGCAAAAAGTCTACTACACTAGCACGTGTTTGTATAATAAAAGTACTGGTGCTAGTACACACAAGAAATATTATTTTATAAAATACGAATCAACAAACTTAACCAACAGATACTTAATCTATGAAATAGAGCATTGGTCTCCAAACACCATCTCGCGAGCACCCAGTATCAGGCCTGCCATGGTTTTGCAGTGCACTGGTGTGATGAGCTAGCTAGATGTTGGCCCTTGGGCTTAGTGGAGAAGTCTGTGTGGCCTGTAGGTTAAAAAATTGGAGATCTTTGAAATAGAGGAATATCTTGCACATTTATATGATGGATATTAACTTAAACTTGTAAACATATAGAATGTAACAATATACTTTGTGCACCCATCCAATTTTTTTTTATTGCAGATGTCTACATATATTTGTAGTGATGAATCCCATATCTAAGTTAATGAGATATTCTGATCATCAATCAGCAGGATGCATAATAATAAATAAACAAATAACATTTTACATTTTTTTAGTATGGAAAATTATTATTAATATTACCAAATATTATTCAGGTACACTTTTTTGCCAAAGGCGAGTGACATAAACTATTCAACACTTTGGTCCTTATGTTGCAGTTGCAAGAGACAGAACGTAAGATTCAGCAGTTTAGCAGAATGCAGATGCTTCCTCCGGAGATGAATTCAGCTGTTCCAGGTCAGCTAGACAGACCTGTGCATGGTTGTTGGATGCTTGAGAGGATAAATCGCTTAGTGCATGAAACCAGTAATTGCTTTGTTCAGTATGATTTGTTGAACTTTTATTTATTTTCCTGTACATCCAAAAACTATCTAGTTGCTACGAGTAATGATTGAACATTGAATTTCAACATTTTAAACCACTTTAAGCTGTTACCTAATTAATCGCAGAACAAGTTAACAATATGATTTTCTAATTGTATTCAAGATAATGTTAAAAACAAAGCATACAGCACTAAATGTTTTTCATCTTCTAGTGAAGTATGATTTGGAATCATGCTAAAGAGGTGGTCATTTCTAGGATTCTTTTATGTTGACTCTAATGGAACTGAGGAAGGTATGTTTGAATGTTTATTAATATTAAAGGAGGACAAATCTAAGCGGAAGTTACCCTTTCTACTATAAATTCTATAAATGCTATACATGGATTTTCACCTTTATGCCGGATTTATAAACTATGCAAGGAACACATTGATGCAATAAAACAATATATGCAACCAATGCAAAAAAAATTACTGTCATTTATAAAGCAGGGAAGTTGCAAGAGTGTGAACAACCCTACAACTTAAAATTGTAAAATAGTAGAAAACAAATTTTTTTTTTCTTGGCTTCTTTTTGCTAATTAATGTTTATCATGAAAACATATGACATTTTTAATAGGTAATTTGATTTTAATGTAATATTTTCTTTCACTGTAGTAAAATTTAACACAAGTGAAAACATCACGTATAAAATAAAAACAACATTGTGGCCGGCTATGCACATAGCCATCTGCATCTTTAAAAGTTTTTGGAACATTCCACTTCAAATATGGAAGGCAGAAACTCATGCCAAAATGCAAGAAGTTGAAAGTTTGGCTATGCTTCCGTTGTGTTTTTGTGTGTTGCGTAGTTTATTAATGAGTATTTGAAAAAGTTTGGCTATGCTTCCGTTGTGTTTTTGTGTGTTGCGTAGTTTATTAATGAGTATTTGAAAACATCGTTATTGAACTTTTTGCATCTTGCGTTTGCATTTTTTGCATAGTTTATAAACCCAGCCTTAAGGTGGGACATCCGGGCACACGTTAGCAAGCTGTCGCAGTGTCTGAGGAACGTGGTGCGAGGGGAAGTGGAAAACCCGAACTCTTAGCTACCCCCACTACTAGCCGCCGGGGGTGGTGGACGGAGTCGCTGTTTGCCACCCCAAACCGGTTATTCTGTAGGAGATTGGCCGGGGGGAAGGGGGGTTGCGAAGGAGGCCGTGTGGTATTTGGTGTGGACTCGCTCTTCCTCTGTCCCTTGAACAGGCAGAGACGCGGAGTCATCCCTCGTTCATAGGCCAGTGACCTTGAAAGCGCTGCGTCAATAAGCTGACCGTGGAGCGTTTACTTGCAAAGTACTGGTGAACTGTCAGTGAGCATTTATCGTACACAAAATGTGTACCAGTTTTGAAATAAATGTTTAATTAACATCGATAAAAATGTTTATTTATTTAATTAATTATCTTGAAAACATGCTTTGCAGCTCATATTCGTGCGGACAAAAGTTATTGGTTTAGGGTGATAAGTAAAGAGTAAGATTTTCAATGCAACGCGCAAAATATTAGGTAAGTTAATAACCGAATCTCTGCCTTCATCGACTGTCGAGACCTCACTATTGAGCTATTTAGTTGCTCCGATATCATCGCTAGGTATTAAATATACATAAAATAAAATGGATGAAATGAAAGTATAAACTGAAGTTAATGTCTAACTTGTAGAAAATAATCGTGTGAATACCTAAAACAATAATTAAGCATTTGTATCAGCAACAAAACCAGTTGTGTTTACGTGCATTTATTTTTATCTGCAGCTGTCTGTGGTAGGCAGAGTAGTAAACTGGCATTTTTGTATTGTATCGTAAGAGTACTTGTCGGCCGCGTCTGTTGTACTATAAGAAGTAGGTTGTAGGCAGGCTTTGATCTGTACTCGCCCTGAAACTAAATACAGATTTAAAGACGTGATTGACCATTAGATACAATTAAATGTAATTAACCAAACTACCTATTTTCATATTTATTTTCCCAATAAACTCACATAGATATCCTATCAATTTGGTTGGAAATGTGTAGGCTGTTGTGTGTACCTTGACAGGAATATACTTCTCAAAAGTTAGTTAAGTTCTGGTGCGGTAAGAATATTTTAGTGTTCGTCATTGTATTTCATGACAAAACATATTAAATGAAGTCGTTTCAGTAGGTAGCAAAACATTTGAGGTAAACATGGAATCTGAAGAATCACGAACTAACTGCAATTATTTAACGAACTGCAAACCATTCGATAAATAAGTTAGTAATAATGTTTACTCATATTGTAAACATGATTGCAAATGCAGTGTATCTCAAGCATAAGATCGTAGATATGATGCTTGGCAAGTTCTTCAGAGGTTTAGTGAGCTGTTTGAGATAGGTAAAATACTGTTTCATTCGTAATACGAAACAGTACTTTATAGAACAATAACAGTGTAATTATACGCTGTTAATTGTTATGATTAGTGCTCGTTTAAGCTAATTATAATATTTAATCATGTTAATTGTTTGCAGTCTAGCAAACCTTTACACCTCTATAAAACATTTATCAGACAAACAAATAAAAGTACCAAAAAAGCTATTTCAATGTAGCAACTAAATATTTTATTTGGTATTGTACATATTAAAACTCACCTGCCTGCAATTTTGTTGACAGAAACGAAATCATTGTTAACATTAATTCTCACAGCATATCTCAGTTCCTACTCTGTATTTTTAAGATTCGTTGGTGTCGTGTTAAAACCGAAAATAATTTAAATGACAATGAACCTAAAACAATTAGACAGAAACGCTTCATTGTGTTCAGTTCTCAAAGAAAGTAAAGGAACACTGTAATAAACTCAATACAAATACATTCAAGGCGAAGATATTACACTTGTGCAGTTTTCGTGAAAACTTTAAAACGCAAACAGTAGCCTATATTGTAAATTTAATTTTACTGTGTTCTTTCAAATCGGATTTTACATAGTAGCAAATTTTCAAATGTCGATAACTGTAACTATGTCAATGTAGGGTTAGGCCTAAATGATACAGGCTAATTTGTAAATTGACAAATTTTGAATTCTTCATACATTTTTCATTCAATAATCAGTTAAAATCACGGTTTAATCTCATGAAAGAATAGGACAATTTAGTAAAACTAATTAGGAACAACATGACCAACAATAAATTTTCAATACCGTCTGCTATGAAATACCCCCAAAAAATGTGATATTTAAAGATCATTGCCTTAAAAAAATATTGCAACTCGTAGTTACAAAATTCTGTTATATTACATAATTAATGACTTTTCGTTTATACTATTATTTTTTCTAAATATTACACGTCCTTTCCGAAACATTAGAAAAATAATCTTCATAAACCGTAATTTTTTGTTGGAGCATAAATTCAATTTGTATATTTAGTCATCGTTTGAATACATATTTACAGCAAATAATACAAACACTGGCAAACACTGAAGTACTGTATAAAGTAATAAATTCAGTTTGCACATTGCATTCATTTGAACACACATTTACAACATATAATTCAAATATCACAAACATGATTTAAGTATAATGCACTTCATCATGTGCATTCGATTTCATTATATTCCACAAATATTAATAACCATATAAATATAATGCGAGTAAGCACTAGAGAAAATTTATAAAGTGTTTTCATTGGTAAATTGAATTTAATGATTCTGAAAAAAATTAACAAAGTAGTTGATTGATAAGTTTGTGTACCTATATAAACATATACGTAACAGTAAGAAAGTATGCACACCTAAAAATAAAACTTTTAAATTATTACCTTTATTTATGAAAACCTGTCACTAAGAAATATATCTCACCATAATCACAAATATAATTTTTGTTTTGTTATACTGAACTCACTGCTGATCCTGTGATGATCCTGAAATTGCTGGGCACTGCTTCCCAGTATTCAGTATGTAATCAGGATTTCTTATTGGCATAGAACGTGTGTATCTAGGGTCAATTATCTCTGGTAATAGACAATCCATGTAAAACTTAACATGTTTATCCTTCATATCTTTCTGGCAGTAATTGTCATCCCTTTTTATCCTTTGATAATACATACCCTTTCTAGTCCAGACAATGTACATGCAATAATTTCTTTTTGTAATGTGTAGCTGTTCGTGCACTTGAAAGAAATGATCATGGTTTTTGTTGAGTACAATTTTTCCATCTTGGCACTTAAATGATTTGATCTTTCCCTGAGCTATCGCATCTTCTGGATGTAAGTCTGCTGAAGAAAAAAGGCATTTAACTTCCACTATACCATCATCATCTATCATACCGTCTGGAGTGGCTCCCAAAAATTCCAGTTGCTCGTGTACAAACAGACCACATGGACGAATAGATATTCCTAAAGAATTCTGCAAATCTTCTAGTGCTACTTTCTCGTTTTCTCGACCATGCATGATTGCTTCATTCCGTAGAGATGTTCCTACAGAATACTTTTCACAAGCGAATCACACCGTTTTGCGGCGTTTACAAACTGACCCAAAATGTGAAGCAGTGAGTAGTTTTCTTCGTTCTTGCAACCACACTCCACTCCCACTTTGAAGTACTGTAATTTTTTTTAAGTTTTTTCTTTTTTCATCACTTCTTCTCAGTGAATCAAGAAATAAAGAGTGTTCTTTCTAAAACTCTTGATCATCCATGTATGGTTGTTGTGCATTTGGTCCATAAAAACTATCTTTGTCACAGAAACCCAAAAACAACTTCTTTGAGCAATTCTTGGACTGCTTTGGATATTTCTTCTGTACGTTTCTTGAATGTCTCTTCAAATCTGTCCTTCGTTTCCTTTTAAGTTGAACGTTTTTCCAGAAAAATCCAGGACTTCTGCCATACATTTGCTTGTGTATCGTGTAGGGAGCTGTTCCTGTGTTATGCTGTACTACTGCTCCAGCACATCTTGTTTGGTAACTATTTCCTCTACAAAAGTTGATTCTTTTCCCTCCAGTGTATTTGGAAATGGAAGAATTGTACTGTTCAGCAGCATTGTTGTCCATACAGTATAGCAAACTACGAGTATTCCTGGAAATGTGTTTTGCTGCCAACATAACTTTTTTCAAACAGTCCAGTGCTTATCAAATCATTGATAATGGAGCTTTCTTCTGTTTTTGCAGCATCAAAGAAATACCCCCGTTCTGCACAGTTACTATGGCTCCCAAATACATGATTTGGCCCATTCAAAATATCCTTTCTTAGCTCGGAAATGCTTAGTTCAATATCATCTGGCATGGTCTTATTCCTGTATTCTGCAGCCTTCTTCACTTTCATTCGAAGTCGCAAAATAGAATTTCCAATTTTCTTCCTAATACAAATAGGATAACGGCCTCCATCACTTGTTGCTGCAATGTCTCTCAGTTTATTACAATAATTCCTTAAAAGGTGGTTCTAGCACTCAATTTTTTCTAGTCAATGATTTTTAAGGTCTTGTGTCTAGAATATTTTTATATACACTGCTGTCTCCATCTGCAACCATTTTAGCGTATCTCTTCGAATACATTTCCTCACTTGCAAGAAAACCTTCAAGAATGATAGCCGATTCCATGCTTGTTGATGTTTGGTGAACACCCCAGTTCTTACTACAAGCATGATCGGCAGCAGTTGCACCTTTCTTCTCTGCGCGATCGCAAATAGTGCAGTACTTGTTTTTCACCCCAATGAAGAGCACCTTCTTCGTGTAGTATCCAACAATAGCACCCTACAAAAAAAAGTTATAGTTGTCGATAAATATAACAAGAACAAACGACAAAAAAATATAAAGAAAAAGTTGTACATTGCAAATTAACATTTCAATAATATTTGTACAGAAAACCGTTAAATAAAAAATAAAATAATGGCACGTTGTAAACTTTCAGTTCCTAATTTGAACAATTTGTATACAGTCAGCTATATAATACTGCAATGATAATGTCATGTAAATCAACGAGAGGTACACAGGAAGTAATGAAATATCTGATGTGTAGTAAGATGTTAACTGCACCAAGAGACACGTATAAGCATAAATATATAAGCACACACACATATATAAGCATATATATATATACAGGATATTTCTTAAATAGGGGGACAAAGTCTGCATGCGTGTTCCTCACGGAAAAAAATAATAAGACGAAAATATATCTTGCATTTTTCACTTTTCATAAAATGTTTCGTTCTAATTGTTAATTTTTTCATTTATTACCAGGTGCCTAAGTTTTGTTAACGATCAAAAAGTAATGATGGGAATAGAATATGGCAATAAAAAGCTGCCTTCAACAGTAACACAAATGAGAAGAATTAGCTGGAGTAGGCTCAAGGTTTTATTTACAAGCAAACGTAACAAAAATAATACTTCTAAGTGTGGACACGTGTATAAAAACAACTTAACCATACTTGCAATCGTTATGAAAAACTTAAATAACCCTTACAACTGTATTTTTAATGTTTAATACTTTCCCACTGAATAAATAACACCGTAGTATAATTACTGGCAAAGTGGTTCACAATGCAGCCCAAACAGTCGTTATTCTCAAGTTTTACTGTGCCATAACACACATGAAGGCATTGAAGTGTGTAGGACTAAAACTTATTTCACAATTATTGTGAAAATCTGAAATTTGTTACAATAAATACTCGTGCAAAAAATTAGGATATCGTGCAATTCTCCATGGAAGTTGAAAGCAATCTGTAATAGTACTGAAGCCAAGGAAGGAGTTCGTAAAAAAAAGTTGAGGTAATGAAAAGTTAGTATAACTTGGTTTAATAAACTTACCACACCAGACAATGATTTGTACTGGTGTTTGTTCGTCCGTTTAGCCCAGCTGCCATCGGCTGTAACAATAAGTAATGGAGTTCCGTCAGCTGCTACATGGTCTCTCTTTATTGCCTCTTCAGCTTCAAGACGCGCTGCCTTTTCCATTTCAGTGCTTGCAGTTTTTTCCCAGTTCTTACCGAGTCTATCGTGGTACCTTTTAAATGTATTGCCAGACATAGCCGGGATGTCAAGAGTGGACGTAATTTCTTCTAGTTGTGAATGTCCTCCCCCTGTGCTCAAAGTACCAGACACTGCTGCTACATTAACGTCCATATAACTAAGTTTACCTATAGGGTCCAACCACACGAAAGATTCCAAGCTGCACATCATGCACTTGAAAGTGATCTTCGAATTCAACCCTTTTATCTCTTCACGGACAGAAACCATGTCTTTGAATGAACAATGGAAAGGTTCATGGTCATCAATCGCTTGAATTTGCTTAAGAAATGAGTTGATGTCAACAATTCTCCTTCCCTGAAGCATGAATTCGGACTCAACTTTACTAGGTTCGCTTTCTTGTCTGTCTGTAATGTTTTCTGAAAATTCGTTAGACTACAACAAATTATTTATAAATATGTACAAGAATACAACTGTACCTAATCCTAAAAACCTAGTCTTACATATTATGTACCAATAAAACCTTCAATCATTATCGGATGTATTAAATATGGGTTTGTTTTAGATAGACTACTGTACTACAGCCAGGAATATTTAAATATAACCAAATGTGTGCTATTTATGGGTATTTGAACGATGAAGGGCCTTATTTTGTAACATTGAATTTTTTTTTCCTATAATAAAACATTACCATTTAAAATTTTGAAATTTTAAAAATGTTACAAATTACACTATGGAAAGTAATACCGTAAGGTACACTATTATAAATTAAAGGCTCTCTCCATTCAAATACACCACAAACTGTATACGTATCTAAATAATATTTATTATTTATTTACAATCAATATAGCACTCAATTATTTTACATGCATTATGTTAACTAGTACGAAACCTAAGCCGGTGATATAGTAATAGTTCAATTTCAATTGCAACAAAAGTATTGTACATGCAGTGCAAACCATTGTAACGAAAATTCACCGAGAGAGATAAATAATTGAATTAATATTTTTTCTAGTAAAAAGCACTTAACGTTTAAATAGTGCTTTATTAATAATTCGACGATATAAAATAGCATATCATAATAAATATAAAAGTCATGTTGCAAAATTGGTAACCTGCCAAGCTGTCCATTTTATATTACAAAAAATAATGGATATTCATTTCTATTGTGGAGAATATTTCGTCTTTTACCGAGTCATAGTGTCAATTTTCCCCCCCTTTGTAGATCGTTTATGCAGCTACACTTAGGTCGTTAACATGTTGTAATTTTTTGTTGTGTATGTCGACTATACCTATGTAAAATCCAAAAATGCTCACACTTTGTTTCACAATTTTACC
This sequence comes from Bacillus rossius redtenbacheri, assembly GCF_032445375.1. Classification (NCBI taxonomy): domain Eukaryota; kingdom Metazoa; phylum Arthropoda; class Insecta; order Phasmatodea; family Bacillidae; genus Bacillus; species Bacillus rossius. The sequence continues at coordinate 137,626,629 of NC_086330.1, read as the reverse complement.
ATTGTTAGAATTAAAAAATATTCTCATCCTATATTTGCTTTATACCATCATAAATTATGACATGGCTAACAAACAGTACATCATTGCTCACAAATCCGATTTTGTTGTCATTTAAATTTAAAAATTACATTGTTCTAATTAACCCTACGTTCATTTGCTTCAAACGGCTAATGTGACTATACAACACTTAACTTGATTACCACGACTTTTGGACAAGATTTCCAGTTGGGCTAAGCTACTTATACACAGCGGATTACAAAATAAACTGAACAACAGTATTTTTTAAAATATGTTTATTGTTTGTTTCACGGAAATGAACAGAGCAGTTTAGAATAGGGAAGACAGTCTTGTTTAGCGGAAAAAAATATAGTAAGTATTTACAATTAAACGTTTCTCTCAGTAATGCTATTTATTTAATAGGTTGTTATTTCTTGCAAAAGTTAGTATGGTAAAATTACATTATACCACGCAGTGTCGTTAACTCATTATATGTTGATCATTTAAATATTTCGGCAGCTGCACACAACCGATGTGGACAAAATTATGTGTATGCGGAGTAGCCACATTATGCAAGAGCGGGGAAAATGGAAGATAACCGATAATCGTGAATAGGAAAAATTATTCTAGTAGCGAACCTTCCGCGCCGAGAATCTAAATCCGATTGCCTTGGTGGAAGACAAACGCTCTCACCGATTGACGTTTAGGTGGTGGCAGTGGCGTAACGAGGGGGGAGGCCCAGAGTAGTCTAAAACTTCATCAACATTTTGGTTTTACTGGCTACGCATAAAAAACTTAATTAGTTTTACATCACACAAAATCTATCTAAAAATTGCCTTGTAAATACGTTTTATTTGCGCAGTTGTCTTGTTCTTCATTGAGTTCGTTCGTCTCCGACGCTGGAGAGTATTGAGACGAATTAACGTAAGTCGTTCGGATTTCCACGAGTTCGTTTGTTTTCACAGCTGTACATTTGGGTCTACCATGAGCTGTGTTTGTTTCATCTGACAACCTGAAAAATTGGAATAGCCGTTACAATTTTTGCCGCTTATAAAACTTGATGCTTGCACGTTTATTTTACGTAACCGTATTATAACTAACCTTCGTCTCTTGCAAGAATCCAGTAAATTCTTATTTGGCCTAATTTTTTTTCATTTTGTTGACAGTTTCAAATGCCGTGTACCTTTAGTCGACCAACGACTATAAACTGTGGTCTTCCCTTTTAGAGATTCAGAACTTTTGTTTTCCTTCTATTCTCATTACCCGCACACTCAGTAGTGAAAAACAAAGCACAGTATAGGATAGCTGACGAAAACTCTGTATGGTCAAAAAGAAACAGGTGCTTTGTGAATCACGAATCTAGGTAAAGGTGTGACAAGGTGAAGGTATAGTTTCCCTTCGAGCGGTTCCAGGAACGGAAGGAACGCGAACTTAACATACCTGCCAAATTTATTACCCCCATAGAGCGCAGGAGGAGAATGAGCTCGCCGATGGTGGGGGAAGCATCTTTAGAATGCGCTCTCTTCCGATAAAACCTGGAACTAAAATTTAAATTTTACGTGCCTGTTTGTATCAAAACAGTTACTTAAACACATGCAATCACGTATATATTTTAAAAAGTTATTTGAATTCCAATGAAGCTATGGTATCGAAAATCGAATTTTCGCTACTTGAAAATTTAACAAGTTTGATATTTTTTAATTATTTCTCTAATTGTGTAACATTAAAAATTCGACAATAGCTTTATTTTCCCCATCGTTGTCTTTGGTAGGAAAAAATTTTGTTTTAATAGGATAATCCAGCTTTGAGCTATAAGTCACGAAAGTCGTAAGATTTCTCCATATAAAATCCGTGCGGATGTCCCACCTTAAGCTGCCACTGAGGTTTGTCATATCAAGTAACGGTGATGTGTTGTAAAGCCGTCCAACAGAAGAATCTTGAGAAGAATTCTTAGAAGTGAGCTTTTTATCATCTGTGCTTTATCTGCTTGTTTTTTTCCCCTACTTCTTTCTTTACAATTTAAGTCACAGCAAGTTTTTGGTTAGTATATTTGGAACATTCTGGAGAGTCTGTGACAAGAGAATTTAGACTGGTTTTTGTCAACTGTATTTTTCCCTCATTGTTCACAAGTTCTATTAAAACTGTAAAAATCATAAACAGTTATGCATTATTTAGTTTATATTTAAAATTTTTACAAACCTGCACTTAAAATTAAAAAAAAAAAAGTAATCTAAATTTACAGTTTGGGGTATTGAACAGTTTAATGCACTTCTTGTTAATCTTTCATATTTAGCTTTAAAACATGGATTTTTGAAGTGCTGTACATAATATATTATAGCTTAAAACATGTTTCTACTACAATTTTTTGATCGTTCTGATAGCAAACAAGCCATTCAAGGTTTTGAATACAATTTTTTTTTAAAAAAGCTCATACGCTCACGTACTGAACGAGAAACATACGTGTTACAAAGAATTATTTTGAAGCTGACAAGAGCAACTGTGCTGCTGTGCTACTGGTAACAATGTAGTCCCCTCAAAGACTACACTACCACTTGTTTGCTGAGTACCAACTAGGAACTGAAGTCAATTTTTCAACCTCAGATACAATTTTGCATTTCCATATATACTAGAAAAGTAAATCTGATGAACCTCCATATATCTGCTTATCACTGCTTACTATCTCAATATTACTGCTTGCCAGATCCTAGTCAAAACTGCATCTAATAAAAAGTTATCACATCTCTGTATCAATCATTCTTCTTCTCCTTAATACAAAATCTCCTTAGTTCACTTGGCACGAGACAGAGCATGCGTGTTCCATGCAATAGGCGAGCTATCAATATTGATATTGGATTATGTGAGAGCACTCTATACAGTAATCAACTTTACCAAATATGAATGCGCCGCAGATAAAGACTATAAGATTGAAAAATCTTTGAAAGAAACTTTACACATCACCAACTTTGTATTTCTGTTAATTAAATAAGTAACCGGTAATATCCTAACAAATAATGGTTTTCAACTTTAAAATACATTGTTTTATACGGGGAAAGAAGTTTATGGGCAACATCTTAGACTGGAAAAAATAAAAATAACGTATATGTTATTATTGGCGGGAACAAAATATTTGACCGTATTGGACAGGAAATCGTTTAAATGTCATACTGTCTATGTGAGATTCTGATGAAACAAATCCTTGAAGCAGAATTTATTTATTTTTGATAAAATTTTGTCATTGCATTGATAACTCATAGTTCATCTGATCTCTATGAAATTTTGCACGCTTGTCTTTTAAAACCATGGAGTTATTATGCTATGGAATGGTTGTCTGTTCTGAAGTACTTGATACATTAGCTGTATAAAGGCAAATATGCTGTAAATTTGTTTAATAGCTTGAAAAGAACTTCCTAGTAAGAATTGTAAATATGCCATCATGTAGTAATGTTGTTAAAGAAACAAGATCTGCAAGAAATTTGGGTTAAACTTCATTATAACCAAAAATTGTTTTGCTATGCTGAAGGGAAAAAAGGGGTTAGAGGTCATTCTCATTTTACATTATTATTATTATTATTATTATTATTATTAGTATTATATTAGTCATATATATATTAGTCATATATAATATAATGTCATTATATTAGTATTATAATGGCAAAGATTGTATACAACAACTCTCTTACTACTTACCTCCATGTTTAAACCACAAGGAAGGTCCACTGTTCAGGTGAGATTTCAATAATACCAACCCTTAAAGCAAAAATTAAGGTGCAGCGCAAGTAGTATCCTATAATTACCAGTAAGTACTTTATGTCAGTTCCTATTTTCTATGGTCCGAATAATAATGGTAGCGTGTGAGTCGAGAGAGAGATAGATATAGAAAAAGCGAAAGAATGAAACAGGCAGAGAGTGATAGAGAGGGATAGAGGTAGAGAGTGTTATAGAGAAATACAGAGTGATGGAGAGAGATATAGATATAGAGAGAGGTATAGAGCTAGAGAGATGTATAGATTAAGATAAGATATATATATAATGAGATAAAAATTAAGGGTTAGAGATATAGCTATATTTATTAAAGATAGACAGCTATATAGATCTATATGAAGGTACAGATAGGGATATACATAGTGAGATATAGAGATATATTGATAGAGATAAGGAGATTGAGAGATATGTAGAGATGAATATAAAGAGATATATAGAGTTACAGATAGAGATAGATAGAGAAATGCTTTGTATGTATGTACAAATATAAAAAAAAATTACAAAGAGGTATTGCAGCGCATGCCGGGCATTAGCTAGTTTTATATAAATTTAATTCATTCAATAAATCTCACTCCAAACTAAAGAAGAAAAATTCACATATTGTGACAGTCAGTTGACAATTACAATACAATGCAATTTTTATGGCACCTACTCCGAAATTATACATGTTGTACCAGGGCCGGAACTAAGGGGGGGCATGGGGGGCATGTGCCCCGGGCGGCAAAATTAGGGGCCGGCAAAATATGAAAAGTGGTTCACTAAAACAAAATGAAACTAGTCATTAAAAAAAGTTTTGAAAGTGTACATATCGCAACCAATAAGTTAGCCAAGAAATTAAGAAATTCTATTTAACTTGATTATGCATAATTTGTAAATATATTCGTACTTCAAATGCATTACTTCATTCTAAGAAACAAGTATTACCATAATTCGTGGTCTGGAGTGAGTAAAACCACTGCGATGAGAGCTGGCATCTCAAGGACCCGTTGCGCGAGTGATCACTTGTCTGAGCGAGATGTAGCCCTTTCTCTGATAAATACCCTCATTTTTCCAGCTTCTACTCAGTCGCACCTGTGTTTTCGTACCATGTGCGTCTCTGCTTGAGGACGGGAGCAGATTGCAGTTCCCGAAACGTCGCTTGTTTCTGTTTTAGAAAAACTATTGTGTTTGTTTCGTCTTTTCGTTTTGTCGTGTTATTGTCTCGTTTCAACTGTTGTGCTGAATTTTTTTGGGTTCAATATTTTTGTGCTGTCATCATTTGTGGGGTTTTTATCGTTCTATTCTGTTTTGGAAAACTATTGTGTTTGTTTCATCTTTTCGTTTTGTCGTGTTATTGTCTCGTTTCAACTGTTGTGCTGAATTTTTTTGGGTTCAATATTTTTGTGTCGTCATCATTTGTGGGGTTTTTTCGTTCTCTTAGTACATTTTTCTTTGTTTTTCTTTGTTTGTTGACAATATTCCTGTTACGGAATATTTTGTGGTGTTTATATTTTGTTGACAACAGCAATTTTTTGCTTAATTTTTGCTTTTTGTCTTTTGGTTATTTTTACTTATTTATTAATTTTATTTTTTTAGTTTTCTTCTGCAGAAAAAGTGCTTAGAAATGGCGTACGTCCAAAAAACTGACATCAAGTACCTACTATTGGAAGTCATTGACAGATTAATTATGAAACTGAGTAACTGGTTTAAGGCTTTGGCAAGTGGTGTTCAAATTCATAAAATGGAAGTAGAAGATTTAAAAGTCAAAGCAGCAGAATTAGGAAACACAGTGCCGATCTTAACAAAGAAGAATTCGTATTTGAAATTGAAAGTTTTAAGCACCATGCATTAACAGTAGACTATGAATTAAAATATGCTACAGCATCAACAATGTTGAGCCTTATCTACAAAAATAAACTGGAAGAGGCACATTCTAACATTAGTACTGCTCTGAAAATGTTTCTCACCCTTCCAGTTACAATTGCGTCAGGTGAAAGAAGTTTTAGTAAACTTAAACTTATAAAAGCTATTTGAGAAGCACGATGGGCCAGCAGAGATTAACAAATTTAAGTATTATATCTATTGAACACAAACGAGCTGCTTTGATAAATTTTGATAATATTATTAACACTTTTGCAGCTAATCATGCTCGAAAAATTAAATTTTGAATTGAATTTCTTTGTATGGTTATTAATACAATATTATACTTAATTCAGAATAACATGTACCTTATGTAATTTTAGTACTTAATAAACTTATTGGTAAGAAATTAATTTTCACTGTTGTGCAAACAATAAACAATAGTTTGATAACAGTCTATTTCATTATAATAAAAATGTAATTGTATTAGTTTTCCAATTAGTGTACTTGATAAATAAAAGTTCTCAATTATGTATAAGTGAATGGTATCATTTCAACCACCGCTTCTAACGAAAAAGGGTATTTTATAATGTTGGTAATGAGGGGGCGGCAAATTAAGCTTTGCCCCCCCTAACGAATCTCCTAGTTCCGGCCCTGTGTTGTACCCAGGAGTATCATAAAATTGGGAATCATATTTTTGTTTAGTTCCTTAACAATCAAAAACTCCTCTATAACAAAATGAAAAAATTATGTCCCTTTTGTTTTGTTGTACAGGCATGGGTCCTGCAAGCATTTTTTTTTTTCGCATTTGGGGGGGGGGGGGGAATTAGTTGTTTTCCCTCAATCTTTGAAGCCTATAATTATTCTTAGTTATTTTTGTCAATGTATGTTCATACATTAAGAGTAACTTTCAAAATATTCTGCTAACAAAAAGTGTTCAAAGTCATTACTATTTTTGATATTTAAATGCATAAGGCCTTCAGTATATTACTTTAAGATTCAAATTTTATTCATTTAAAATTTTTTTTGTCACAAGTTATTCAAAATTGTATCGTTCACAATTTTTTTTTTTAATTATTCCTAGAGTGGCAGGGTATTTAGGTACTCTTTTAAGGTATGATGTTATTCCTGAAATGTCTTATCAACAAAAATGAATTTTCATTTAATTGAAATAATTTTAACTTTCTTATAAAATGCTTCTGAGTATAAATAACTTTGCATTCACATTTCATTAAATAATATGCATCACTTGGTGCTTTTGCTTTATTTTGTTGAAAACAAGATGTTGAAAATTACAGTCTGTGGTGTACTTTTCTTCAGAAAACATTTTATTATTAACTTATTTTATATTATGACACAAAAATTTGGTTTTGGCATAGCAAGCCACTAATATGGTCGTTGAAATGGACTTAATGCTGGCAGCGTGCTAAAGCAAGGCCACTCTTAATTTAAGCCACAACTGCTAACATTTTTGCAAATATATTTATTCAATAAACACTTACCTATTGAAATTAATTTTTAAAAAAAAATATTTTTTTTGTAAGAAGATACTAAAAACAAACTTTGCCATACCGTGCCCGTCATTGAGCTATTTATGCTGTTTTTTGGTGACGAGACTTTCCATTTGTGGTAAAAAATTTGTTTATAGCTGAGTGACTAATAAAATAATTTAATACTTAAAAGTAGGGGGAGCACGCCGGTTCTGTTACACTATAAACAAAGGGACAGGTGTTTGTCTGAGCACGTGGGGGGGGCGTGGCACCACGTGGTCGGGTGGGCGTGGCACCACGTGGTTGGGTGGGCGTTGCCGGGCGCCACGTGGAGGGGTCCGCAGGGGGTTATTGACATCACGTGGAGGGGGGGTGGGGTGTATGTATGTTTCTAAATGAGGAAGGCAGGTAGCGCTAGTGTCGCGCGCCGGAATTATTTTTACAAGTATAAAAATGTGAGGGCGGGCGACGGTTGAATTCGAACCTTCGTTTCTGGATCGTTAGTCCGTCACGCTAACCACAGGACCACGAGACCATGTTGGAGAAAATAATTTCAGATGTTGTATATATGCTTACAAAATATTTTTTTAAAGAGAAGGTATATATTTTTTATAGTGCTAAGCGTGAAATTTAAAAACGGGTGGCCGCCATGTTTATTTTTTTATAGTGGTAAGCGGTAAATTTAAACGAGGCGCATCGGCTGCTATGCGGCCGCCATGTTTATTTTTTTATAGTGCTAGTCGGCAAATTTAAACGGCAGGAAATTTAAAAAAAAAATGTATAGTGTCGGCTGCCAGTCGGCCGCCATGTTTTATTTTTTTATAGTGCTAAGTGGGAAATTTAAAAAACGAGTCGGCCGCCATGTTTATTTCAACATTGGAAAAAAAAATAATAATTTTGACTGCTAGGAAGTAACCAGAACAGCCAACTTTGAAAAAAAAATTAAATAATATTATATGTATGACAATCGATTGCTGAAAGTCGCCATCTTGTATTACAGCATACCAGGCCGCCATCTTGTAGCATAGCACACCAGGCCGCCATCTTGTAGCACAGCATACCAGGCCGCCATCTTTTTTTTTCTTCCCCATTTATAGTCATTGTTTTTTCATTTCTCAAGTTTGAATATAAAACAAAGTATTATTTCGTCAGCTACTACTCTGACTATAGTAGTAGTAGTAGTAGTAGTAGTAGATGCCAAATTTTGAAGAAAAAAAAACACACTGAAGTGTAGCCATGTTTTCTTATAGTACTAGACCAGTATAGTCATAGTATGCTTAATTTGGTGTGTAGCATGACTGTCTATAATAATAAATAAAAAAAGCTATAGGCATTACTTATGCTTATAGCGTGATGATAAAAAAAATTATACTTTACATATTTCAGCGAATTCAAACACCGTGTTGTGTTAAAGACATAATGTTCTCTCGTAGTGTGTGTATTGTGCAAATGAAATATATACAGTAGTATTAATTACTTAAAAAAAATAATATTATTTATAATATATATATCACCAAATTTTATTTAAAAAAAAAAGTATGCTTATTACGTCACTTGTCATTTAAAAGAAAAAAAAACTATTGTATTGTGCATTTATAGGCATTATACATATATATATATATATTTTAAAAAAATATTTTTTCCCAAGGGGTTGGAGCCGCGCAGACGACGATGGCGCGTACTCCCTCGCCCTTTTCTTCGTCCCCCCCATTGTCATTTTTTTTTTTTTTTAAATAAGACTCAGACACTGGCGCCCGCATAGGGAAGCCGCTCGCAGAGGGGTGGCGGCTGCAACCGTTACGGCTTCGAACCCTTCGCCCCCCATTGTAATTTTTTTTTAAAATAATAACCCTGCCAGTTGTCCGCCCGCATAGGGGGAACGCGCCCGTTGCGACACGTGTGCGGGGAGTCTTCACTCAACCCTTGCAAGGGTCTCCAGACAGTTGCGATTAGGGTCTGTTAAGGTCGGTTCACTCCATCAGTCTTCCAGATCGCTTCTAGAAATCCATGTTTTTACTGATTCTGGGAATCCCTTCCAGCTGACTAGAAGACGTGTAGGAAGTCGCTTGTGGATCTTATTAATTAAATAAGTGTCTATATACTTCGTCACTTGAATTTCTTGAGAATAAAAACCGCCCTTGATTTCATTTCCATCTAGATCAGACAAGTAGTATGTTCTAGGGTAACTGTTGCGTATTTTTATCACCTTAAAAATCTCGTGGGACCAATTTACGGAATTACCTTTTGCAAATAAATCCTTATTTCTTGAGATACGTACGTGATCTCCGACACTAGCTTTAAGTCGCCTGTGATCTATTTTTTTCACAACATTGTAAACCGTTTTAAGAAGAGAATTATCTTTCACCTCGTTGGGGTTCATACCGATAGTCCTATGAAATCTGCCGTTGTATATTTCCATAACTTTTGGTAAGAGCAGTAGCCATTTATAGTTTCCCTGAGCGCTCATTTCCGTAAACAAAAGCGATTTTAAACTTCTAATGAAGCGTTCAACTACCGAGGCCTTCAGCTCGCTGTTGGTTGAATAATGGTTGATTCCGTGTTCTTTCATCAATGTCTGAAATCTTCTGTTATAAAATTCGGTACCGCGGTCTGAGTGCACGTGAGTGAAACCTCCAGAATCCTTAAGAATACGTTTCATAGCTAAAGCCACAAGCTCCGCAGTTTTTTTCAGTACCGGAACCGCGTAAGCCCGCTTGGAGTAAACATCAATCACAACCAATATATATCTGAATCCTTTATTCACACGGTGATAAGGTTGCATTTCCACCAAATCGATCTGTAAAAGATCGCCGAGACCATTAGTGATTACACGTCTCCGAGGAAAACACTTTGCGTGTGCTTTTGTGAAGTTCAAACGCAATACCGCGTCTGGCAGTAATTTTTTTTTTTACTTAATTTTTTTAATGTAGCCAGATTCAATGAGTTCATCTAGTATGGCCAAAACTTCATTTGAATGGCTCTTGTTCCCGGATTGTTGCGATGCAAGTAATAATCTAAGCCGATCACATAATTCATTTACCGAGTTCCAGTAAACATATTCCTTTCGACGATTTAAATCTAGTTTTTCAACTAAACCACTGCCTTCATGGGAAGCAATGACAGGACAAAGATCCTTAATGAGCCCGAACTTTTCATGATCGGTGTTTTTATATCGTTTGGATGACGCATCATTCCTTTTATAACACACGCTAGTAGACCGCAGCAAGCGTGTGTATTGACGCAATGCAGCTTCTGAATACACCTTAGGTTCTTTCGAAAACAATAGCTCATATAATCCCGGTGAAGGTTGTATTAGTTCATCATCTATGCGAAGTATATTATTAGGTAGGAAAATAACTTCCTTATTTCCCAAGAACCAGCGATTGTTGCTTTTGTTAATTCCGTAGGTCGTATCATTTATTTTCGAATTGAATGCGGTTAGGTAGGACCGGGCTTCCTCACCCAACGGCTCACGTGACGCAGCCGAGCGTTTACCGGAATGAACAATCAGTGGTAAATCATCATCATCTTCTTCACCTTCGCTAGAGAAAGTCTTAATCTCAGGTTTAGCGATAGGTGTAGCGGATTCTTTTTTCACCTCAGCCGATAAATTATCCGCTGCAGCAGAAGAACTCTCGAGATGCGATGTGATCAGTTTGGATACCTGTTCATTAACTGCATCCCGCGCCAGGCGCGCGCGTTTGGCCAGCAAATATTTTTCACGAACGTTATGTATGACGTGATGGAGCTTTCTTGCTTCTGAAGCCATGACTGACTCATGTGAGCGTAAATAGAGGCTTTTATACATTAAGTATGCCTTTGAAGCGCAGTAGCTATAGTTGGTATAATGGGATTCTCAACCGGTACGGTAATACGCGGAGCGGAGTTGAAGATGGTCTTACACCAGACAAATTCAGCGACTGACCTCTTAAAACCGGAAGCGATACAGACTGTGACTGTGCCGGCTGGTTTTCAGGTCTGTCCGCTAGCTTCCTTCCCAATAGGTTATACAATAGGTCTAGACGATTTCTCATTACATTCAAGCTTTGATTAACGATATGTGGAAACTGAGAACATGAATTAGCTCCACTAAGGAGACTATCAACTTTATCCTCAATACTCGATAGAGACTCCTTAATAAATTTAGCATTATCTTCGCGTAGAGAACTCATCAAAGTATTAAATTGAAATTCCATACCGGACACTATTTCCTTACTTACAAGCTTCGGTTGCTCGCCCACGAGTGTTAAAAGCTCTGTAAATGTCGTGCGATCCGTGGCATGAACCTGCCTTAGGTATGCAGTCGTATTAGATTGTTTTTCGTTTGTAGACACCAAAGCATTTTTGATTGCTTCAAAGTGTTGTTTGTTTATATATAAAACCTCGTTGTGTTTAGTCAGAAAAATATTCTTTAGCTCGCTAAAGTTTCTATTGCAACCGCCACTTCACAGAGCCTTCAACAGCTCTAGAATCTTGGCAAATGACTCGCGCGTATCACTATCTGCCTGACGCAAGTAACTTCCCAACCCCCGTTGCAAGTCATGTGACGAGCTAACGAGATCCTTCACATCCGTAAAAATCACTTTCAGCTCATCACTACTCACAGATACAAGATTTTTCAAGTCATGTAAAACTTCCTTCTCGGGTAAATTTCCCCGAATGTTATCGAAAACATCTGTACTCTTCTTTTCAAAGTGATGTAGAGACGTTAGCAAATTGTTATTAAGATCCTGTGCATAGGAGAGGCTGTTTTTTGTATACCAAAGTCTTTTTCTAAATTATTCGCCATTGTACTAATTGCATGTGCGGTGGCACCGGAAGCTACATCTACGTAATTCTTTGTGGCAGCATCTGCCGCGTCACATGGATAGGCTACACCGCGCATACGTTTCCCGCCAACCTGACAGTGCCCATCTTCCGTAAGAGTCAGACATGACTGTCGCCGACGTTTATTCCCGCCGCTCCCAAATTTGGAGATGCCCAAGTTCATTCGTCACGAAGGTAACACTATGAAGTGATCGAAGCCACAGCGATAACGACCTTTTTGTAGAGGAAAATCCTTACCTATTACTAGGAAACCATAACCATCATTGCTATTCCAACAGCGAGCACAAACATCTTTAAATTTATCGAATGACATGTCGGTTGTGACGTGCTCGTGGTAAACATGTTGAAGATTTAGAAGATCCATTTTAAATAAAATTATCAAATTAGCATTATCCCGAACCAACTGTTTTCGGGTTTGGCTATACGTTTGAATTAAATAAAAACAATCGCACAAGAAATGTCGCCCCTTGGAAAAATACTGTTGAACTATTGCCTGTTTTTCACACCCGATGTCATCGAAAATTATAATCGAATTTGGTAGCACTTTGCTTGGCGGCACTACCTCTTCATTTTCACGAAATAGAAAAAATTTAATACCTTGAACATGAGACAATACCTGCGCCAAACGTTTATATTTTGGTTGTTCTATGCTCCTGCTATACAAATAAATATTCTCGAAACGCACTCCGTTAGGATGTTGTATAAGCGAAAGTAAAATACATGTTTTCCCGCTGTTTGAAGGTCCGGCAATTATACATCTTATGGTATTCGGCAACAGCGGTCCGTGGCATTGTTCCCGTTTGCTTATAAAATCATCGTGAATAATTTCGATCGGAAGACTGTCATGTTGAGGGATTACTTCCATTGTTACAACTGAAGCGTAAAAAGTATAAAACCGTCTTATTTATACCCCCCAAAGTCATTACGCTGATATGCGTTGTGCTGGAAGGAGGGTGAAGGGTAAAGGTCTTATTAACTCTGCCATAAATATATTACCTTTCGAGCTAAATTTGCCAACTTATCAGTACTGTGGGCCCGGTACAAAACTTGAAAAACGTTTAGCACGCGGAGACCCAGGCAAAAATCAATTAGATAGAGCGTGCAAAGAACACAATATTTCATACGCAAAGAGTAACGATTTGGAGAACAGACATCAAGCAGACCGTATTTTAGCACTTAAAGCTAAACAAATTGCACAGAACCATCAAACTAAGCTAGGTGAAAAGATCGCGGCTTGGAGCGTAAGTAAAATAATGAGTGTTAAGCGTAAACTAGGAGCCGGCATAAGAGTCGCAAAAAAAAAATAAGAAAAATAAACGTGATAAAAAGGGGCGGTGTTATACCATTTCTATTTCCAGCTCTGGCAGCGCTCGGTTCTTTGATCGGAGGCGCAGCCGGAATCGCAAAGAGCGTGACAACCGCTAATAATCAGACAAAATTGTTGCAACAAAATGCACAACATCACAGACGTATTCAGGCATTAACAAATCGAAGCAAAAATGGTGCGGGGCTTTTTTTACGACCATTCAAAGCCGTTGGAGGAGGCGTGGGAGGACGCAGCCGCCGGAAGCGGAAGGGGGGACAGGGAAGGGTGGGACGCTATTAACCCTGCCACGCGACCTCACGCGGGAAGGGTCGCTCTCGCCGCAGCGACTAAGAAAGCAGTAAAAAAAAATGAGGAAAGGGTGATTTTAGCCTTGCCTCACAGACCGCTAACTACGACGGATTTAGAAAATGCGGTATTCAAGTTGAAAATCAAAAATTTCCGAGGCGTTTTCATGAGAGATAACTTACCTTTAAAACCGAAACAGTACGAGTGCGGGATAATTAATCTAGACGTATCGACAGGAAAAGGAACTCACTGGGTTTCGTATAAAAAGTCTGGCAGCACTGCGCTGTATTATGACAGCTATGGCGACCTCAGACCGCCTCCGGAAGTAAGAAAGTACCTGAAAGGCACGATGTTAAGTTACAATTACGATAGACAACAGACGATCAAATCGTGGAATTGCGGTCATTTATGTTTAAGATTTCTCGTGTCCGCGTATAAGAAGCAAAATAAATAATTTCAAACAGCACAGATACACCAGCCATTGACGCGTCCAGTCTATACCAGAGTGCAACCTATCCTGGTGATCCATACTGTAGTGCAAGCTAACCTGTATCCTGGTGATCCATACTGTAGTGCAAGCTAACCTGAAATGTCAATTTCACTGATATTAACGGGAAAAAATTCGGAATTGCGGTCCGTATATTTTCCACCCCTTGACCTTACGAATGGAGATTGGCATATTGGGCTAATCGACTTTCAAACATACCATTCCATTCCGAACGTTGACGAAAAAAACAACAAATTCAGTTTTTCGAAAAACAATGGTCCCGTGTCTCAAATTATTCTTCCCGTCGGAAGTTATGAAAATTCAGATTTGGGAAGTTACATCGGAGATCTGTTACCACACGATGCGACATTTATTTTGAGAGGCAACCCTAATACATTGCAATGTAATATGCATTGTAATTACGATATCAATTTTACAGGAAGCGATACGATCGGAAAAATGCTCGGTTTTGAACCTAAAATTTACGTGGCAGGTGGAATGCATGAGTCAACACAACCGGTCAATATTTTCCCTGTATCGGTCATACGTATAGATACAAATATCGTGGGCTCCAGCTATTTAAACGGACAACCTAGCTTGAGCATACACGAGTTTTACCCCAGCGTCCCGCCTGGTTATAAGGTCATCGAAGTACCTAAATCTGTCATATACGTTCCGGTGATCGTTAAACGAATACACGAGTTGTCTGTGAGGATAGTCGACCAAAACGGGAAGCTCATCGATTTTAGAGGCGAAGAAATAACGTTACATCTGCATTTAAAAAAAATATGGGAGTGAATTACTTTGGCATTCATAAAGGCTCCGGCGGTTTCGAAGGCAGACCCAGTAGTCAGCGAGACGCCAAGCGGTTAACACGTAAAAATATAAGTTTTCTCAAGAAACTAGGATTCAAAGTATTCCAAAATGGATTCCAGCATTCTCCAAGTCGACCAGCCAATTCAATTTGAAAATGATATGACGAAAACGGAAACACATAGCTACCGGCCATTCATTTCGGGTCCTTATGATTTAAATTCCGAGATACGTATCGCAATCCAGAATTCTGATATTTATTGTTTGCCTTGCAAAAGTCTGTTAAGAATCCGCGGAAAATTCGTGAAACCGGATGGCCAGGCCGCTACATACGCAAAAATTGTCAGAAATGGAATTTTACACATGTTTAACAGAATTGCGTACGAGGTAAATAATTTACAGATAGATGAATGTTGCGACGTTGGATTAGTGACTACGATTAAAAACTATCTTTCGCTAACGCCCAGTGAAAAAGCCGTTTCCAAGATGGCCCACTGGGGCTTGTCTGAAGACTATAGTGTACCCATTAATGCAAACGGCGATTTTGAAATATGCGTGCCTTTGAGTCATCTCATGGGATTTTTCGTAGATTATAAACACGTTTTAGTTAACGTTCGACAAGAATTAGTGTTACTGGTTTCAAACTCTCAAAACAACGCGGTGTTAGACACGGCAGCGCAACCATTGCCTGTGAAACTAACACTCACGAGCATCGATTGGCTAATGCCTCATGTAACCATTTCTACCGCACAGAGGATTCGTTTGCTTAAAATTGTTGAAAAAGGAAAAAACATAGACATTGCTTTCCGATCCTGGAGCCTCGAAACATATCCGGCCCTGCCGCAATCTCAATAGGTACATTGGTCCATGAAAACATCATTTAATACGGAAAAGCCTAGATATATAATAGTCGCATTTCAAATGGGTAGGCAAAACAACGTCGCCGGTGATAAATCAAAGTTTGATCATGTTGACATTAAGAATGTGAAAGTTTTTTTGAATTCGGAATCCTATCCGTACACAAACCTGGATAGTAATTTTCGTAATGATAGCTACCTGCTGGTGTTTAACATGTACGCGGAATTTCAAGACTCATATTACGGCCGTCAATCATCACCACTTCTCGACCCGGAGAAATTTAAAGATGGCTCCTCTCTTTGTGTTTGATGTGTCTAAACAGAACGATAAGATGATTGGAGGAGTCGTGCATTGTAGAATAGAAATTACCACAACGAGAAATATTCCCGTCGGCACTCAAGCATTCGCACTAATTCTGCACGATCGATTGGTTTCGTATAACCCGAGAGACAAATCTATTAAAATTCTAATGTAATGTAAGTGATAACGCAGTCTTCCCTGGGACGTCATGCTGTATGCCAACCTCCAGGGATGCTATTCTCAGCACGGTTTCGTCTTAAAAGAGATAAGCCTGGCTAATGACGAAGGGGAGATAATTACGAGAACATTTCAGCCGCCATACTCGTGGAAGTACCTCCACAGAAATTACCAGAGAACAAATTCTTGGTTTACTAGACATTTCCACGGCATCCATTGGGATGACGGTCTGTTTCCGTATACTTCGTTGCAAAACATCCTGTCAGGACACATCAACGGAACCGTAATGGTGGCAGGCGTAGAGCAAAAAAGGTGGCTTGCAAAGTTGTGTAAAAAACATGTTAATATTCAGGATGCTCAGACCGAGCTCGGATGTCCATCACTGAAAGAACTGAATAAAATGTATACGCAAGATAATAGCCGTGCACGGCCCATTATGTCACGACATAACGCCGCGCTGCTTAGGGCTTGGGCGTTGGAGCATTGCCAAGCGACGCCAGACCCTGGTTGCTTCCCCCCCGATGCTATAAATTGAAAGCGTCGCTCGTAGGGAGGGGGAGCCTGGTGGGGTTGCCACCCTCGGTGCTATAAATGGAACGCGTCGTTCGTAGGGGAGCCTAGTCACCCTCCAAGCCACTCTTCGTACCAAATGCAGTTCAATCCGGCAATTTCGTATCGGGATGTGTCGCTCGGCTGCGGAAGGGTGATCTTCGAGACGGCGGACGGTCGGCAGTGGTTGCACGTGTGCACAACGTTGGGACACCTGGTTCGCGACGATGCAGACAAGGAAGTGATAGAGCTGCCTTGCACTCAGCAAAACTGCAGCGTAAGACTCCTACGGCCGGACACACACCTCCCATGCTCTCCGGAAGCTCTGCTCGTCGAGGCCGTAGATGAGGTGGTGCAGGTGTGGCCTGGCCAGGAGCAAGGTTTTGTTGAGTTCGAGCTGCATCGTCCCAACGGCACGGTGGTTGCCTGGAGTGAATCGTGTGATTCGTTCACACATTCAACATTCCTCGACGGGGGCAACCACTCGTGGAGTGTGCCGTGCAACCCGGACGTCTGTGACATCCCAACACCGGTCGGCTCCGACGACGAGGAGAAGGACGGCCGCCGTCGCGGCTAGACATCAGCCGCCAGCCGCCAGCCGCCAGCCGCCAGCCGCCAACCGCCAACCGCCACCCGCCCCGCCAGCTGCCACCCGCCCGTCTTCGCCAGTAACAGCTCCGGTGAGTGACGTCCGCCATGTTCCCACCCGTCTGGGGCCGAGACCCCATCAAGACCAAGAGGGAAAAGTCTAGACACATCCGCGGGCCGTATCCCGCAGGCTTAAGACTAGCTTCCGGTGAACATCTGGACGTTCCCATGCCGCTGTTCGAGGATGTTCGTTATTTATATACGAACCCAGAACAATTGTCAGATGATGGTTTTAGTGATAATCAAAGTGACCGAAACTTCTATGACATTCCTATTTCTTTGGCTTCGCGCCGATGGCGAGAAAAAGCGAAGAAACACATAATAGCAGATCCTAGGTTAACTGACACTTTACCGCAGATAATGTACGACTGTCAAGAAACTAGATATCTTTACGTGCATTCTAGCCTGCACTGTCGAATACCGTGTTAGATATTACGACATTGAGAAGGATTGTGAATGTCTGCCTGTATACTTTGAATCGTGTCGCGATAATATCCATTATCGCATGTGTTGGGATAAATCATTCCCATATACTACCATGAGACTGTTAACATCGTTTCACTGTGAAGATCAGAACTGTTACGTGCACTTATGTCATCCGCTGGCTAAACAACCAACAGCCGTTGATGAATTTAGGACCTCTAGAGTTAAAAATGATGAAACTTTCATAGAGCGCTGTACCGGAACCGATCATTGTCGAAAGAAAACGTACGATGTTTTGTTGGGAGACGATGACGACCTGAACACACCGTGTGTAGGACACCTATGTCCTATTTACCGTGCAAAAGTAATAAAAGAGTCAAACTTTTCAGTGTCTAAATCATTACCTCTTGTGCCATATGTCGGATTCAAGCTATCGACGAAACGTAAACTTTTCTAAAAAATAAAAAAAATAAACCATGAACTGTTGTGAGTCAGCGTGTTGTAACACCCTCTGTGAATACATTGCAAGTTTATTTATGGAAGCCATACGTATAATTGCTAAAAGACAAACAGAGTCTCAGCTCAGTGTGGAGTGAGCCTCGGTCGAGTAAACATGTCGTTTAATCCGGGTAACCATTATGAAAACCTGTCCTGTGGTTTATCTATGGTGGAGTACTCAATCTGGAATAATGGTATCCTGAAGAACTATGTGGAGAGTTGTGACGGTCACTTTCACACTGTTCAGATTATAAACCCGGACACTAACGATTTACCCCTGGAAGTTAATCAGTGCAATTCGTATGGACGTTGTGCAGTTAATTACATGCGAAAAGACACGCCATTGCCTTGCAGTGTCGACGAAGTCTACAATCACGCCTTGCAAATGCCAGAACTGCATTCACCCGACTGTGCATCAGCTATCATCGAGCCTGCGAAACCAGCGCGCAATAAATGTCAGCGGAGAGTGCCCGCAACGTATGCACCGCGCAAGACTCGAACCCGAGACCTCAGCCATCTGGGACCCGTCAGTCAAGATGGTGATCACAACGTTCAGCAGAACCAGCACGAAAGAGACCTAAGCAATGCCAAAATAGCCCTACGTACTGTACTCATAGAAATGTATAACAAACTGTAAGTTTTATGACTTGTGCTTTATTAATTTAATACGTGGTTTTTGTGGAAAAAACCTCTTCATATAAATGCTTTGTTGTAATTTAAAACACACATAAGTGTGGTCTAATATGAACAGTAATCTACGTATGTTTGGACTCTGATTAAAGAGTCATAATTTATTTTTTAAATTTAATACGTCGTTTTGTGAAAAAAACATTTTAATGTAATTTTATTGTTGTAATTTAAAACACACATAAGTGTGGTCTAATATGAAAAGTAAATATGTAATTTTGGACTCTGATTAAAGAGTCATAATTTATTTTTAAATTTAATACGTCGTTTTGTGAAAAAAACATTTTAAAGTAATTTTATTGTTGTAATTTAAAACACACATAAGTGTGGTCTAATATGAAAAGTAAATATGTAATTTTGGACTCTGATTAAAGAGTCATAATATTTTTTTAAATTTAATACGTCGTTTTGTGAAAAAAAACCTCTTAATGTAATTTTTTATGTGTATAATTTATTTATTGTATGAGGAGTGGTTTGAAGAGTGACTTTTGAATAAAAACTGTAAATGTTATTACTTGTTAGATTATTTGAATACTAGCCTGTTCATTGTGTTACTGGGGTGAGATCCGTCTGGAGGGAGGGGTGGTAAGTTGTAAAAAAAAATAACCAGACCCAACGCTCTGCGGCGTGAGGGCTCCCAGAGTAAAAAAAAAAAATAAAAAAATACGCTGGCAGTCATTTTGAAAGATTAGTTTCATATATAAATGACACAGACTGTGAGGGAACACAGTCTCTGATCAGTCGCCGCACTGCTGCTGCCGCACTGCTGCTACCTCGACGAGCAGAGCTGCGTCTCCTGTTTTTTCCAGCAAAGGTAAGATAGATAGATACAATTTACTGTAAATGTATTTACTAAGCTGTTTGAAATGTTAGGATGATATTGTTATAATTTTGAATGGAAATATTCTTTTTTTCATTTAACATGAAAATAATATCTTACTAAGCTGTTTGTAATGTTAGGATGATATTATTATCATTTTGAATGGAAATATTCTTTTTTTCATTTAACATGAAAATAATATTAAACTTCAACTTTCTTCACCTTTTACTACCACACATTGTTTTCGCATTTACCATCTATAATTTATTATCGTTTCCTATTCATTAATACGTAATTTTTTTTTTATAGAAAATATTTCCATCTAGAGATATTCTCTAAAAAAAATTTTTTTTCATATCTTGCAAACGGATGGGAGATTTCGTGTACAATCTAACATAGTTTTCTGAAGAAAAAAAATTAATTAAAAAATATTATGTCAAACTCATACGCCATAAATACGTCTACTAAATTTTATTCTTTTCTTTTTGTTTTAGCTTTGTGCTCACTGTTGAACGTAATTTCCCTCGCTCTCTTTCTTTATTTTCTATCTCTTTTCTCTTACTATGTCTTCCCGTTCTTCTTCCCCCGAGGCAAAGCGACTCCGTCTTAATGAAGCTGGGCCTTCTATCCCTGACTCTCGCGATGGTGGGCGGGGGTCAGGGGTGGAGTTGGCGCAGGGGCCCGACGTCTTGCCTCGCCTGGAGGGTGTTACCTTGAACACTGCATTTGCTAACAAGATAGTGAACTTTCGAATTGGAAATGATATTGAAAATGTTGATCCGGACTTGGACCGGTTTCTACAGAGATGTAGGGTTCCCTTTCTGGACTTAACTAACGAATTAATTCGCCCCTTTAAAGTTTATGTTTCACTCTCGGCTTCATTTGTTAAGGAATCTGCAGAGGGAAACGAGAGTGAAACTTTTCATTTCACAACTCACTCAACCGCGATACTGCACTCTGATGAGGTAGGGGAAATCTACGATTTAACATTCATTCCGGAAATCAATAAACACGTTAGTGATTTCGGTGCGCGTGGCAGTGGCTGGGCTCTAAAAAGATTGATTAACATGGATGTACATGTTTCAAGCTATAGAGTTTTCACGGTTGGCGCAGTGCACACGAAATTGCCGGCGTTTTTGTCCAATAGGAAAGCTTGTGTTAACATTGAGTGTCCCGAGCAGCACTGTTTTCTGTATGCTGTCATGGCAGGTGTGTCGACGGTGGAAGGCAATATTACTCGAGCCACTTCGTATCCAAATCCACTCGTGTATTTAAATACGAATGGCTTGACGTTTCCCTCCACACTGCATCAGATTAAAACATTTGAGAGGAACAATGATATTTCCATTAATGTTTGCGCTTGCGTAGATTCTAAGGGGAATATCGTTGACGAATGTTTTAGTGGCAAATCTGAATCCTCGATCCAGCCTCTTCGCGTATCCTCTGAGCGAAGAGAGAGACATGTAAATATATTGGCGATTCGTTCGAGTGGCGCGACAGAGCACCTACATTTTGTTTACATAAAATCAATGTCCAGATTATTGCATTCACAATTGTCCAAGACACAACATAAGAAATGGATTTGCGAGCTGTGTCTTCAGTATTTTACAAGCGAAGACAGATTAAATTCACACAATGTTCTCTGCAGCCAGCATCAAGCAGTGCGGACCTGTTTCCCTACAGAAGAGAACAAGTATTTGCAATTTACAAACTTTGCAAAACAGGACCGCCTAGGCTTTATTGCGTACTGTGACACTGAGTGTTACCTGAAGCCTTTCTCCACCTGTTTGCCCGGTGACGAGTCTTCTAGCACTACGCGGGTAAACGAACACGTGCCTTATGCATGTAGCATTTTGTTAGTATGTGGGTACGATAGCTCTTTGACCAAGTATGTGCAATTAGAGGGTGATAATTGTATTGCTGAAATGATCGCAGAATTAGTTTCAATGACACAGTGGGTTTGCGATATTTATTCAAAGATCATTACTATTAAGACACCGACCCCGGCCGTCTCTGCAAGGCTTGCGAGTCAAACACATTGCCATATCTGTCAGAAGGTATTGGCTGGGCAGACTGTGCTCGATCCCTGCCATTTGACTGGTGAAATACGTGGTTATGCTCATTCTAAATGCAACCTGGCTTTCAGGTTGCAAAAGAATCAACTCGTCGCGGTTTTTCATAATTTGCAAAATTACGATGCCCACTTTTTAATGCAACATTTAGTTTCGCGGCGGATTGCACAGCCGGACGGTTCCTTCGTTGTGGAGAACCCCGGCAGTGTCAAAGTCCTTGGAGTTACAATGGAGAGCTACAAGTGCATTACAAAATACATACCCATTTCAGATAATGCGCAAGGAGGCATGCGCACTGTGCGTCTTAGATTCATAGATTCACTTAACTTTTTAAATTCATCTCTGGAAACTCTCGCTGGCAATCTCACGCCAGATAAATTGAAAGTCACCCGTTCAATGTTTCCAGATGACGCACAGTTTCAGTTAGCTACTCATAAAGGTGTGTTTCCCTATGATTTTGTTAAATCTAGTGAACAATTGCAGACTGCCTCGCTACCCCCTAAGGAAGCGTTCCATAACGTAATGAGTGGCACGGACGTGAGTGATCTGGACTATACTCACGCTCAAAATGCTTGGGACGTCTTCCATTGTGCCACATTGAAAGAGTACGCACTTAGTTATCTGAAGGTGGATACTTGTTTGCTGGCCGACATATTCGAGTCGTGTCGTTTCGTTTCGTTTGCTTACAATATTATTCATTAGATCCTGCCCATTACATTACCGCTCCCTCGCTTGCATGGGATGCACTTTTATTTAAAACCGGTGCGCGTCTTGAGCTGATAACCGACCCGGATATATACCTCTTCCTAGAGTCAGCCGTTCGTGGCGGTATAACAAACGTAAGTCGACGTCACGCGAAAGCCAATAATGTTCACATGTCCACTCACGACCCGAGCCTTCCGTCTTCGTACATCTGCTATTTCGATGTAAACGCTTTGTATGCTCACACAATGTTAGATAAACTTCCTGTGGGCAAATTTGAGTGGGTTCCCAGGGATGAGTATGCGAGTTGGGATTTCAACGCCATTGACAGGGTGGCCACCAAACCGGGAAAACGGGAAAAACCGGGAATATGTCGGGAATTTGAAAGGGCCCGGGTAAAACCGGGAAACTGTCTGGAATTTTATTTCTTTCCTGGGAAAATGCTGCGGTGTAAATGCGCACAACTTATATAAGACGTACATCGCGGCGTCTGATAATCACGCGGCAAATCTGTACAGTGTCATGTTGGCAGCGACTGTAGTGTTCCCAGGTGTGTCATGTTTCTTCTTTCCTCATAGACGCAATACGTCACTAAGAGGCGGAGGGGGAGGGGGAATGAATATGAACCGCACTACGGCGTGCAACACGGGGTGTTGTTCTAATTTGTTCTGTTCAGTACAAGTCTTCGAGCGGTTTTAGTCTTACGCTGTGCAGTTTGTTAGGAAGCTATTGCGGCAATGTCTACTAGGTATTCCTGTCGTTATGAGTCTTGAGGTTCCATGGGCTACTGAGGATGTGAAAGACAGAACTTGTGCAAGATGTAAGATATGCAATAAAAGTTTCAAGATCGATACGATGGGTAGGGGAGCATTTACAAGCCATGCCAAATCTAAGAATTACAATAGAGTTATAAATAACCAATCAAGAAACCTGCAAGTTACAGAATTTTGTTTCCACTCAACCTGCTCAGGATGAAGCCCACGCTTCCTGTAACAAAGTTTTATTAGTACTTTAATTTATACTAGTAGCTTCCAACGGTTTAGCGGTGTTATAAACTACGACGTCTTGTAATCCATCGCTTATCAATAAACTGTCAAATATGTCCAGTAACTAACGACACTGCACGTTTTTTTTATGAATATTCGCAGCGTGTTGAGGCCGGCCGATAAACCTTCCGCATTAACTTACCTTTAACGTCGGTAATGCTATGTTCACTTAAATTTGTAAAATAATAATACTAAACATATAATTATTATGTACACCAGAACCCCGATTTCACGAACACCGGATTTAACGAAGCAGTGATTTTACGAGTACATTCTCGGGAACCGTAAAAAAATTGGAAATTTTGACCAAAATGTGAAAAACAGAAAAAAATATTAAAAAAAAAAGCGCAATGAAAGATCATATATACCGAATAAAAGCATGTTGGACCTCCTGCGGTCACCAGCAAAGCATAAACACGACCCAATGCGTGGTGCAACTGCTACATCGCTTCGTTATTGCTCGCGCGAGAGGCGGGACGTGGAATGTTAGAAGAAAGGAAGGGGTAAATGCGGGGGATGACAGACAGCAGCCAGTGTGTTTCCTGCGTGGGGAATAAGTGGCGTAGCTCCTTTTTTTTATGCTGTGTGAAGCGACCTTTTTCTATCAACTCACGGGAAAAGATAATTGCTTGAGCTGTCAAAATAAACATCGCTGCGACAGTTAAAACAAGACGCGGGCGAGCATCCGGTAGGTCGATGTGTATATCTACTCGAAAAACATATCTTAATTCATGACACTAATAAGATTCCTTATAACTTACACGTATAGCCTGATGTTTTCAGCCTGATCCATGCAAGTTCTTTAGCCAAGGTTTGAATGAAAACAACCTTTAGCCGGCCAGTGTTGTGCCCTGTTTAATACGCACAAAATATACCAAATATATTTGGTTAAAAAAAAAAAAACAGAAAAGAACCTCAGGGAACTTAAGGCAAAAAAAGTCAAAATATTGAGTGATGCCTTAAAACAGACCGCTCTCATAGACGAAGAAATTTTAAACACAAAAAAGGTTAAAGTTATGTGGCAAATATATATTTAGTAAACTGCCACCTGTTTATTTAGTTGGGTATGTATCACATTTTGTGCATTTTTGTTTTATATTTAGTACTATACAGTTCCGTGTTTTAAAATGTGTGCTTTGTATCATGTATTACATAAATAAAAACATGTCATTTTGTATATATATTGCAAAACCTGGAAAATCTTGAAAATACCTGCAAAAACCTGGAAAAAACCTGGAATTTTTTATCACGAATATAGGGGCCACCCTGCATTGACATAGATGGCGATACGTCATATTTCGCGGAAGTGGATTTGACCTTTCCCGATGATTGTCACGACCGCCTATCAGATCTGCCTCTGGCCCCTGTGAATGGCGTACCGCCAAACGGGCGAATGAGTAAATTATTGTTAACTCTCGCGCCGCGTAATAATTATGTTGTCCATGCTAAAACACTGCGGCACTACATTCGGTATGGGGCGGTCATCGGCCGGGTTCACCGTGTGCTGCGGTTTGAACAGGCGGCCTGGATGAAAGATTACATAACCTTTAATGCTGAGCGTCGTGCCCAGGCTGCGAATCCCTTCGAAAAATCGTTTTTTAAGTTACTATCGAATGCTGTGTACGGTAAAAGTTTAGAAGATTCTAGAAAACACAGAGACATTCGCATCGCTTCGTGTTACGAAAGTATTTATGGGGCAGCCGAGCTGATTGGTCGTTCGACATTCAAGGCTCTGCAAATCGTCGATGAAAATCTAGTTCTCATAGAGTTGCAGAAAGGTTCGATAACCTTCGATAAACCTTTGTACAGGGTGTCGCCATTTTAGATTTGTCAAAATTGATTTTATACGACTTTCATTATAACTACATGCAAAAAAAATTCCCTCCACAGTCTCTGCATCTCTTGTACTCGGACACTGATTCGTTAATTTACCACGTTCAGTGTGATAACGTTTATGATTCCATTCGACCCGACTTAGCTTCACGTTTCGACACGTCAAATTATGCGCCAGGTAATGATCAACGCTTCCCCTTAGTCAACAAAGGTGTAACAGGGGTGATGAAAGATGAAGCCGCTGGCCAGATCATTACGAAATACGTGGGTCTTCGCCCGAAACTCTACGCATACAAGATGGAGGATGGTTCTTGTATGCGTAAAGCGAAAGGAGTTAAGGCCAACGTAATCCGATCACTTCTGTTCCCTCATTACCTGGATTGCTTGCTTAAAAATTCCCGGATTCTAGGCAGTCAATACCATTTCCGTTCGCGAGGCCACGCCGTGTTTACGGAGCGAGTGAACAAGGTAGCACTGTCTTCAGGAGACGATAAGCGTTGGCTTTCTGAAGACGGTGTCAGCACATTACCTTGGGGGCATAAAGATCTGTGTCCTTCTAAAACTTGTACCTCGCCCGATCCCTCCTAATAATTGTACATATTTCCATTTTTTTCCCTCTGATTACGTTCACCAGTGAGACGAACACTGCTGACGTAACCTCCGAGCAGTGGTTGCAGGAACACAACAGCGCTCACCACTCCTCCCCTGCTCGGAGGGGCTTCAAGTGTATATATATATATGTGTGTGTGTGTGTGTGTGTGTGGGGGGGTTGAAGGCAAACAACAGCGCTTCTTCCGCCTCCCCTCACACACAAAAGAAAAAAAACTTATCCCGAGAGGGGTGTGTTCACCTCCCCCCACCGCGCCGCGCCATGATCCTTTCCATTATGCATGTGGAGAGAAAAACCGTCGGTATGTTAAAGAAAATGTGTAGAGATGTTTAAAAAATATATATATTCCCTGTTACCATGATAGCTTGCATATTATTCATTCTATCCTGATTTAACTTTTAAAAAAATACAAGTTTGTTTCAAGTTGCCTCTCAAAGTATATTCAATCTATCATGATTTAACGTAAAAATAAAAGTTTGTTTCAAGTTGCATCTCAAAGTATATTCAATCTATCATGATTTAACGTAAAAATAAAAGTTTGTTTCAAGTTGCCTCTCAAAGTATATTCAATCTATCCTGATTAAATGTAAAAATAAAACTTTATTTCAAGTTGCCTCTCAAAGTATATTCAATCTATCATGATTTAACGTAAAAATAAAAGTTTGTTTCAAGTTGCCTCTCAAAGTATATTCAATCTATCCTGATTAAATGTAAAAATAAAATATTCCCCTGTTTCTTTTAAATTTATATAAATCGTCCTCTTCATAGGATGCCTGAAATTTGTGTGACGTTCTACAGATCTCCCCAACCCCAGACAAATGGAACGGATCCCATCAGCGTTGGCGGCCTCTTTCTTCGAGGAAGAGGTGGAGGAGGGGGCCAGTATATCAGCCGACATTGCAGCGGCCTTCTTCGCAGAAGACCTGCTGGAAGGGCCGTCGTCCCCCCTCCTCCTCCTCAAACACCGCCGGCCAAGACTTCGCCGCTGCTGGTGGTGGCGGGCCCCTCTGGGACATGTCCCTGGGGTCGGCCGCTAACAGCCGACGAAAAAAGAGGGGTCCGGCTACCTGCTACGAAGCAGCAGGTGCTGGCTCTGCCTAGCGGCAAAGTCGTGGCCAAGCTGATGGCTATGGACACCCAGCGGGGTAGGGGAGGGGATAAAAAATAATTTTTTTTTTTTTTAACTAAGTAATATCGTTGTGTTGACTACATTATTTCAATATCCATTATGTGTTACTTGTGGCTGGTAACTTAGTATGCAGAAAATTGGTAATACGTGTAAAGAACTATGCGGTCATGGTAGACTGGTGTTAAGGTTTAAAACTCGTTTTGTTTGGAAAAATAAACGTACTATTTAATATAATTTTGTAGCAATGCGCTACTCGTAAAAAAAAATGCTGTGAGAAAAAATATATACATACATACATTACAGTTTAACAGAAACATTTACGTAAACGAGACTATGGCAAAATATTATTATTACAAGTTACTTTTACCTGGTATTAATCAAATGGCAGGTACAGGTAACTAACACACCAGGTAGATGTAATATTTTTTTTAAGTGTTGGGGAAATATATATTTTAAATTTGGAAGAAATTACATTTGTATACAGTTCTCTTCGGCTGCAGCCGCCACCCCTCTGCGAGCGGCTTCCCTATGCGGGCGCCAGTGTCTGAGTCATTATTTAAAAAAAAAAAATGACAATGGGGGGGGACGAAGAAAAGGGCGAGGGAGTACGCGCCATCGTTGTCTGCGCGGCTCCAACCCCTTGGGAAAAAATATTTTTTTAAAAAAAATATATATATGTATAATGCCTATAAATGCACAATACAATAGTTTTTTTTCTTTTAAATGACAAGTGACGTAATAAGCATACTTTTTTTTAAAAATAAAATTTGGTGATATATATATTATAAATAATATTATTTTTTTAAAGTAATTAATACTACTGTATATATTTCATTTGCACAATACACACACTACGAGAGAACATTATGTCTTTAACACAACACGGTGTTTGAATTCGCTGAAATACGTAAAGTATAATTTTTTTTATCATCATGCTATAAGCATAAGTAATGCCTATACCTTTTTTTATTTATTATTATTATAGAGTCATGCTACACACCAAATTAAGCATACTATGACCATACTGGTCTAGTACTATAAGAAAACATGGCTACACTTCAGTGTGTGTTTTTTTTTCAAAATTTGGCATCTACTACTACTACTATTACTACTATAGTCATAGAGTAGTGGCTGACGAAATAATACTTTTTTTATATTCAAACTTGAGATATGAAAAAACAATGACTATAAATGGGGAAGAAAAAAAAAGATGTCGGCCTGGTATGCTGTGCTACAAGACGGCGGCCTGGTGTGCTATGCTACAAGACGGCGGCCTGGTATGCTGTAATACAAGATGGCGACTTTCAGCAATCGATTGTCATACATATAATATTATTTAATTTTTTTTTTCAAAGTTGGCTGTTCTGGTTACTTCCTAGCAGTCGAAATTATTTTTTTTTTTCCAATGTTGAAATAAACATGGCGGCCGGCCCGTTTTTTAAATTTCCCGCTTAGCACTATAAAAAAATAAAACATGGCGGCCGACTAGCAGCCGACACTATACATTTTTTTTTTCTTAATTTCCTGCCGTTTAAATTTGCCGACTAGCACTATAAAAAAATAAACATGGCGGCCGCATAGCAGCCGATGCGCCTCGTTTAAATTTACCGCTTACCACTATAAAAAAATAAACATGGCGGCCGGCCCGTTTTTTAAATTTCCCGCTTAGCACTATAAAAAAATAAAACATGGCGGCCGACTAGCAGCCGACACTATACATTTTTTTTTTCTTAATTTCCTGCCGTTTAAATTTGCCGACTAGCACTATAAAAAAATAAACATGGCGGCCGCATAGCAGCCGATGCGCCTCGTTTAAATTTACCGCTTACCACTATAAAAAAATAAACATGGCGGCCACCCGTTTTTAAATTTCCCGCCGTTTAAATTTGCCGACTAGCACTATAAAAAAAATAAACATGGCGGCCGCATAGCAGCCGATGCGCCTCGTTTAAATTTACCGCTTACCACTATAAAAAAATAAACATGGCGGCCACCTGTTTTTAAATTTCACGCTTTGCACTATAAAAAATATATACCTTCTCTTTAAAAAAATATTTTATAAGCATATATACAACATCTGAAATTATTTTCTCCAACATGGTCTCGTGGTCCTGTGGTTAGCGTGACGGACTAACGATCCAGAAACAAAGGTTCGAATCCAACCGTCGCCATCCCTCACATTTTTGTACTTGTAAAAATAATTCCGGCGTGCGACACTAGCGCTACCTGCCTTCCTCATTTAGAAACATACACACACCCCACCCCCCTCCACGTGACGTCAACAACCCCTGCGGACCCCTCCACGTGGCGCCCGGCAACGCCCACCCGACCACGTGGTGCCACGCCCACCCAACCACGTGGTGCCACGCCCCCCCACGTGCTCAGACAAACACCTGTCCCTTTGTTTATAGTGTAACAGAACCGGCGTGCTCCCGCTACTCTTAAAGCATATGATAAATTCTTCCCTTGTAATAAACCATTGAAATGGACTTGGCGCTGACTGCTTGCTAAAAGTTTGGACAAGAGATTGAAACCTTTAACAACGAGAAGTTGAAATTTTAAAATATTAATTTGTTCAGAGGATGTCTAATATTTAAATAGATTGATTTCATACTAGCAAATTGTCGAGTGTTTTCGTATGAAGCCACTAAGTAAACAACTATAATAAAATCAGATTATCTGCAATCTTAAATTATCTATTATTTTAAATTATTCACACCATCACCTCTAGATTAAGGCTTGCGTTCCTCAATCTGAAAACTTTAATATAATTTTAAACTAAATTTTGTTCTTAAGTCAAGTGTTGTTTTTAGTTAAGATTTACCTACTTTCTCGAAAACTTAAAGGTAACAGGAAAAAAATTTATTCGCAAAATAATGAATTTAAGGTCAAGAAAGTCACTCGACCATTTAGATACCAAATTTTACAAAAGGGTTATAATTTTTTTTGAATTGGGTATATTGTGTTTAATTTTGGTGGCAGAATTAGCAGATCTTACATGTCACCCAATATGTATAAATTTTTAAAACTATTTTATAAATTTACCAATTGTAATTCTAAATACTTTATAAAGTTATATAACAGTGATTTTTATGTTATTCTTGCTACCCATATATATATATTTTTTTTGTGATATAAAAATACTGTACTTTCCTTTCATTTCACTTATATGCACTGGAAGAATGTAAGCTTTATCCATAAAGACACAATTCATTCAAAGATGACTTATTTACCTGAACTGAGAAAAAAATATACCTCTGATACTTTTGGCTCTGAAAATTCAGGTGGAAATCTTCAAACTTTAAAATTTTATTTTATTTTTGAGTGAGGTTCAGATAAGTGTAGTTTGATTACTTTCCAGTTCATGTAAAGCATTACCATAAGAAAAAGTTAATAATTTTTGCACTTGATTATTGACTTACAAATGTAAAGTTTAGCTTTTAGTTCAGTTCAGTTTCAGATTTTAATGCAATGCATAAAGTACTATGTAAAGATAAAGAGTAATTAAGGCTTAACAACTCTTTGATATTACATCTTTGGAGATGTGTAAGCAAAAATATTGAGGTACACCATTAATACGTTCATACTGTATTTTAAAACATGAATTTATATACATTTTACCATCTGTAATAATACCCCTATTACCAATATTATCAAAGAAAATACAAACTTCTTGCATGAAAAATGTATAACATAGAAATTATTAAAAACTAACTAATAAAATTAAGGCCTAACAAGATAATGTTACTGAAACTACCTATGATAGTATCCTGTCTCTTACTAAATATTTATGAGATAAATTTTCATGCTACATTCTTAATGTCTATTTTATAAAGCACTCTTATTAACCAGTACCTGACAGAACTGAAGCTTATTCTTCGTACATAATATTTGTGTTTGGTATATTGTGTACATTTTTTTATTCATTTGAATTTTCTTATTGAAGAAAGTGTTACCATAGTTTATTTTCACTATGCGTACATTTTTGATGTTTATGCATGCTTTAAATACTTAGGCCTATGTGAAAGTTTACTCAAAAGAAAATAATTATTTTGAAAATATAAGAAAACACAGTGTTTATGATTATTCAATCAGTAGCACAAGAAATTGGGAAAATTTCAACTCTTGACAGATATTCGTACTCAACTTACATGAAACTGAAATAGGGTAAGTATGCATAGGGTACATGAGGACCGTGATCACTAAGGCATCATCCTCATTTGAAGAGAGTTGTGGGATCTTCTAAACCACCTCTCTGCATGACTCTAATAATGAACACCAAGTCGGTATCGATTCGCAACCCATTATGATTATGAATAAACAGTGTTGTTAAAAGTACTCGGAAAACGTAATTGGGCTTAATTACAATTACTGTCGTGACAATGTAACTAATTACAAGTAAAAATTTCTTTACATAGAAGTAATCAGTTAAATTAAAATTAAAATTACTTTCCGCTACCATTTTAAAACTGATACGGTTCAATTTTTTTACACACTGTTACATTAATAAACATACATACATATATGTTTTGTTAAAAAAATGATTTCATTTAATGATTAAATTTATAATCTTTAATTAAATGAATATTATTTTAGGACAAACTTGCTTGAATAACATCAAAAGACTTCATGCAAGTAGCTACCTGTAATAAAAGTAACACTCTTTAAATTTTGGATTTGACCTTACAAAACAATTGCATTTTAAAGTTCTCATCAGATAGATTCCCTCTCTTGATGGGACGGGGGGAATCGTCCCCCCCCCCCCCCCCCCCCAATAATAAAAGTCTTCAATTTCGTCCCCTCCAATAATATATTTAGTTTCGGAGTTATTAAAAATATTATTTCTGTGATATAACCCATATGTTGCGAATGGTGCATTTAGTCCTATCGTGTTAATGTGAGCACTGTGTTTTTACAAATTGGTTCTCTGAAAATATTTTTTATAAAAAATGAATTATGTATTGTGTATTGCAACCAACTATAATTAGAATATTTAGGAAAGAAAAATGCCTAAAAACCACCTTTTTGCACTTTTAAACCCCAAATTTTCCCGGGGGGGAACCCCCGCTTTTTTTTCCCCAAGGGATGGATATTCCTCAACAACTAAATCAATTGAAGTCCCCCCCAAAAAAATATATCCTTGCAACGCCCATGGTGTTTACAAATGAAGTTGAAATACTGTTTCTCATTGTTTAAAAACTGCTATCGTATCTCGTAACACCAACCGTTTTAAGTGCAGTCGAAAACAAAAATAATATTCTTAATAATCGTTGCAAAGTTCTTTTCTGTGACGCGGCGTACGTGGGTGTGCGCTACATTTTGTATATAAATGACCTTGCTCTGCCAGATGGTTGTGCTAGCGTGGCGCCAGAGATAACCTCGAAAAACGTCTCAAGAATAAAATGATACCACATGTGTGTACATATGGCCTCCCGTTGACTACAAATAAAAGAAAATTAGAGGCGAAGGTGAAAAAAAAATGTATTTCCCCCTTAAATGGGCTTAAAAATTGGGTTGCGGATTATAATACAGGATGACTTACAATCATGGAAATACAGAGCTAGTGTCAGTAAATGTTGTAAAAAACAGTGTTAATACATATCATTAATAAAATTCATTATCTAGTTTGCTTACCGTGATGTGTTTCCTTAAATTTGAAGCAGTGCTCCATGCTGATCTGAGTCATTTATTTCCCAAACATAACTTACACTTCATAGACATATTCTCTTTGCTCTGCTTCCCAGATAATTCAAAATATTTATCAAGGTAAGTAAGCGGAAAAATTCTATCTTCATTATTAACGACTTCTTCAGCATTTGAATTTGTCGCAGTATCACTTCAGTTACCTATACCATCCATGACTGTGATGCGTTTGCGAGTAGTGGACACAACACAAGTAAAAAAAGTGAAGACAAGAAGGCCAATATATCTATAACCTGACAAGCCACTTCTGTGCTTTGTCATTTTTGATTATAAATGTGCATACGATCGTAGCACTACAAGCGTAAAATTATAAATTTTACTAATACAAAAATGTATGTTGTTCTTGTTCTAATTGTATTCATTATACGTTCCGAGAATAAAAGTAACGGAAAGTAAATATAAAGTATTGATTACCTTAATGTATCGATTACAATTAATGTTATGTATTCCGATTACAAGTAAAAATTACATTTTTTAAATGTAATTCATTACAAGTATAAATTACTTGAAAAGTAATCGTTACTAGTAATCCGATTACTTGTAATTCGTTACTTAACAACACTGTGAATAAACCACCTTTGCGTAGCTAACTATGCAATATAAAACATCATTCCCTTACATAGATTCATAAGTACATATTTAAGTCTCCTTTAGTGCTGAATGGACAGCTGAAGTCTCAGCGCTGTCGTAGTACACATTGCGTGCTTACACCCACATCCCCTGTACTAACAGAGCTATTGCTTGCCCTTAGCTCTCGACCTCAATTCATAACTATTAGCTTAAAGTTTTAAAGTAGTACAGATGCGTAATCAATATTAAGGTGTATCATCATTTACATCACATATTTTGTTAAATTAAATTACCCAATTTTGGATGTAATTAAATAAAATACTTTTTTGGGTTACTTATTGAGGTGACAAATTAAAAAAATTAATTATTGGATTAATTATTGTGGCGTCTATGATACAGTATGTCCTATAACTCAACATCAAGCTGAGAACAGTTGATTGGACAATTAATCACAAGTTCTAAATAAAAAAAATTAAAAAAGGTTCTTAGTTTTTAATTTATAGGTATTTTTTCAAAAGTTTTTAAATCACTGCCCTGCACCCATCATTAGACACTGTGACTAAAAATTTTGCTAGGCAATAATAAATAACCCTACTATTGATAACAATTGAAAATAAAATAAACATACTATACTATTTCATTGCACGACTCATGCAATTACTTGGGTAACTTTGACTATTCACACTATAAAAAAAAATTACCTGCTAGTTTAGCGAGTTATTTGCTTTAATGAACCATATTTTAAAAGAAGTTGCTAATGAAAAAATGCCTCTAACTCAAAAATACGAAACATTTAAATTTTAATTTTTTGTTCACAGCTGTAATTTACTAGCCTATCAACTATTTTCAGCTTGACAAGTTATGGGACATTATATAGTCTGTTTCAGTTACTTCACCAATTGTGACAGTTATTATGTGCTAGGAAACATACAAATCATGTCATTTGAAAATTTTTGTATCAAGTGACTTGATTTTGATGGTTGTGTTTTAGTTTGGTGACGAGTAATAAAAATTTGAAATAAAATGATTAATTAATAACTTATATCTTTTGTGGAAATTAATTAATTCTTTGAGTTGTACTTATTTAAAACTAAGTTAAATTTTTTTGGGATCTACATTAACCACTTGAAAAAAAGCACGACAGAAGATGAGTGTCTAGTATTTATGTTAAACATCTGTTGTTGAGTCTGGAATATTTATAGCTATTAGGGCTTACACGTCCATATGAGAATTTACAGCATATGATTGCCATAACAATCAGGCAGAACCATCGATGAGTGACTATGTGCACAACACTTCATAGGAATTTTCTACTCAGCATACACCAATATTATAGCAATCCTAAGCATAGCTGTTTTTATTTTAACACCTGTTGTATAGTGATGTTAATTTCCATTTTCTGAAACCTACATAGTTCATGAAGTTGCTGCTACTTAGCAGCATGGTACAGTAGTGAGTACCTAGTTTATTAGTTCGCCCCAACCAGATGGTGATAACGATGTTGATGCCTTGGCTAATTAAATATGTTTATTTTAGTTCTGGCATATTACAAGTTAAATTTTATGTTTGTTTGCGAAAATGTAAGCAATATAAATAGTGAGATTACCAAAACATTCCCTTACAAAAGTGAATTAGGTAAGAGTTTTTATAGGTATTACTGTACATATTTAAACAGCTGCTGCTGTTAATTATGTCATTTGAATTTTCTGACTGTGTCCTGTTTTCCTTTGTTTTGCTGCATGTCCAGCAAACATGTAAGCTTCTCTTTTGTTTTGTTACCACCCAAAATTTACCACATTATAATCCAGACTGTATCATTGTGCAGCAGGTGAAGGATTACAGTTTGGTGAATGTTTGCACACAATCTTCTAGTGTGACTGATAGTACAGTAATTTTTTTTTACTAGGTGATACAATGTGTAGAACATATTGAAATCTTGCAAGTGTGTAACCATGCAATATAAAACCTTCACTTCATTTTAAATTATAGTGTCACAGGTTCTGTAGATAAGACACTCAAACAAAACAGACCTGTCCTGGGTGCTGTGTAGTTAGGGGCCTCATGAACT
Organism: Bacillus rossius redtenbacheri; assembly: GCF_032445375.1. Taxonomy (NCBI): domain Eukaryota; kingdom Metazoa; phylum Arthropoda; class Insecta; order Phasmatodea; family Bacillidae; genus Bacillus; species Bacillus rossius. Next base: position 137,591,109 of record NC_086330.1, on the reverse strand, counting down.
AAACATTTATTTTGGACTTGCTATTAAAAATGTTTCCATTTTTAGTGTTTTGAAAATTCTTGAAAGACGTTACAAAATAAATTTTGACAAATGCCTAACTGGTGAATGATTTGGGCCTTTAGAAACCTTGAGAATGTATGAGAATGTATGAGGAATATAAACTGTTTTACAGTGCCCAAGTTGTTTCAGATGTGGTTCACAGATTTTTAATGTCACATAAAATGGAGGTGGGCCCATCTTCTGTGGTTCGTCCCAGGTCACGAGAAACTGCTTTGCGATTCTGAACCATTTTCTCAGTGTCTGTGTTTGCTGAGATGTCATGGCAATGTAGCGAAATTCTGAGGTCAAGACCACTTCATGGAATGGCCCAGTTTATAAACACGGTATCTGTAACTGAGTGGTGTGAAGCCCTCTGAAATCTCGAAGGCCTCTTAGCATTAAGCTTGTTTTATATCATTGCAGTGCTAAACCCTAATTTCACCGTGAATTGAATTGGAATTTCCACTTGCAATTGAGCTTCCACCCAGTGGCAAGTGTCCTCCCCTTGCTTCACTCTCCCCTTCCTTTCAGCCTTCCTCTTAGGTCCTTTGCATCTCTCACTCCCAATATTTCTTCCTCAAGCCTATTGCACTGCCTCCCTGTCCTCACCAGGAATGAGTGCCTCCCTCAAAAAGCTTTTATAAGTAACCTACAACTAAAACCAAACAAACTTTAAGTCATATGTCAGCTGTGTATTATTTAATGTGAAACCCTGATTTTAGTGAATGTTCACTCCCTCAGGAGCTTCCACTTGTGATCTCTCCATCCTCTATACCCATCTCTTTGCACTCTAGTTTCCCCTTCCCTCCCATTGTCACCTTAAACAGCTTTACCAACCATTCTACCCTCCTCCGCTGTAAAATTTCCCACCCCACCTCTGTAATCATCTTGGATGGCTTATACATCTCACTCTCTTGCCCTTCCCTTTTATGTAGTATGATTAAGTTTATCAATTGAATATAATTTAATTGAAATCCATTACTATTTTTTAATACTGATGCTATGTGCTATTAAATTAAGTTGTGAAAATAGGCCTATATTACCGGTTGCAGCTAAATATTAATACAATTAATTGGTTGTGGTAGAAATACATTTACTAGCTTCTAGTGTTGGAAATGTTTTAATGAACAACATTTAACATAAAAAGTCATATTCATCATTGAATAATGGTGCTTGACTTAATTTTTTTTCTTTGTACTCATAATATAGGTTTACATACCACTTGCACACTTCTTTTGCCAGTGCTGCTTTTTCTTTTACTACTGCGACTACTTCTTCTATATAATTGATACAGCAACGAGCAGCTGCGATATGTTATCAACTCTCTACCTCTAACTCAAAATTTCAAAACCAGTTCTTTTGATGTATTATTAGAGGCTGTGTTTCATTACTTACATGAAGACAAGAATGTGCATACTGGCCAGAATTGTTTCCTTATGCCGTGCATTTGATGTCGGAAGAGTAAAGGAATAGCTACTGTACATTCACTTCAGTGTTGTGGTACTAAAATGGAGGATGCACACTGTTCAGAATACTTAGCTAATATATTGTTTCTGAAATATTTACTGTATGTATGATGTTCTTCTCTAATCTGGAGAGTCACTGGAAAATATACTTGCTATTCTGTAGCAACATATGCAGTCTGCATTCATAGTCTGATTTACTGTAGATTCTTAATTTAGCAGTCTAAAAGTTGACTTGTTATTGCACATGTTTGCATCTTATGACATTAGTGCAAGAACTCTTGGCTTTGGATCACATGAGGATGATGCTCAAGGTTTGTCAGAGTTAGAAATAGAAAGCACTTACATTTATGCTCTTGGTTGAGTTACAGGACTCCTATCTCTCTACACAGTGTGCATGAATGTAGTCCCGAAACTCAGTCTGTTGAAGAACAGCTTTTCCCAATCTGTTGTGAACCTAAATTGATGTGCAAAAGACAATGCACATTTTCATTCAGTCTTAGTCTATAACAGGGGCGTATCCTGACAAATTTGGTAACGCATGCAATATAGAATACATCCAACCCCCCCCCCCCCTCCCCCCCCCCCCCCCCGAAGAAGGGGGGCCCGGGGCCCTCTCCCGGAAAATTTTGGTTTTCAGGGAGCAAAATGGTGCTGTTTAGGCAGTTTTTTAAAAAAATAATTAAACATAAAATTGGTAACAACATTAAATTTTTTGTGATAAACTTAGAGAGAAGAATTAACAAAGATATCAAATTGTCACTCACCATGTATTTACTTATAATGGAACTCTGCTCTGCGGTTTTTCCTGCAGAACTGCTCCGTGACTTCGTCGAAAAACGAGTTGCGGGCTTTCATCTGCACCAACAGATCTTTTTCTATGGACATGATGGAGAGTGCAGACAAACGACTTTGTCCTTGCGCATTTCTTGTGAATGATTTTATTCGTCTTAGTGCAGAAAACGAACGTTCTACGGATGACGATGTAGCAGGAATAGTTGAAACCATTACACACAGTTTATAGCGTTCTGGAAGTCCACTTTGGAGTTCATTTTGATACAGGAAATGGTGCATTTCTTGCACTGTCTTTCCCTCAAAATGTTTAGATGTAAACATAGCACTCAATTCAGATTTCAGCCTAACAATATCAAAAAATTTTCCATAGAGTGTCCTTAATTTTTGAAATGCCTCCTCGGGGAAAACATCTGAAAATGTTGAGAATTTTTTTGAATCAAACATTTCAATGAACTTCAAATCATGCAACGATTGAAACCGAATATTCAGCTGCATGATTACTGTGTCCAAAATCTCAAGGTAAATCCTCCTAAAATCGTCCTTTACAGTGGCTTCTGAGCAGTTTTCTTTTCTTCCTTGCAGGCTCACAGTCAGATACGGTTTCAGTTTTCAACCATATTTTATCAAAACCGCAATTTCTCTTTGTGTTTAGCTTATCCTTCAGAGCTTCAACTTCTTTGCTGCAAAATGTAATGTCCAAGTATTTTGACTGCACAATGTTAAATGTAACATCTGTCAACGAAAATAACTCTCCAAATACACACAACAAGAAGTTGAACTGAAAATCCCATAACATCATAAGAAATCCACGAGCTTCGTTAATAGCAGTTGTGTCCCAGTCTTCCGGATTTTCTAAAATGTGCTCGTACAGTTCAAGTTCTACTTTATGATCAGCGACAGTCTGAACTAAGCGACTTGAATAACTCCATCTTGTAGGTGCAAGTTTAGGAAATCTCTTCTGCACTATAGTGTCTAATAAATTGGTTCTTTTTGAGGAATGGACAAAAAAACTGACAAAGCCGCTAAGGTTAGCAAAAAACACTCTACATGCACTTATACATGAAACTGCTTGCGGTAACACCAAATTCAACTTGTGGGCGTAACAATGTACAAATACAGCATGAGGAATCACTTCTCTAACTTTTGCCTGCACACCATTCAAATGTCCGGCCATGACCGCCGCACCATCATACGTCTGCGCGACCAGTTTGTCCTTACATTGAAATACTTCAAGAGTGTCTATTGCAAGTTTTGCTAGTGCCTCTGCTGACCTGTCTCCACTGACATCATGAAAGCCTACGAACCTTTCGTATACTTGCCCCTTGTACACATATCTTAACACTGTTGATAGCTGTGAAAAATTTGTTACATCACATGTTTCGTCAAGCAAAATAGCAACAAACGTTGCTTCTTTAATCTCATTTTTTATTTCCGAAATCATTACATCATTGATACTTTGAATTAAATCATTTTGAATTATTGGTGATAATCCAGTGAACACAGAGCTTGTAGACAAGTGGACTCTCAGTTTGTCGTCAAACTCAGCCAACAAATGAACTAGCTCTACATAATTGCCTCGATTGTTAAAATCACTGTTTTCCCTGTGTCCTCGAAATGACAGTTCCTGTTGCCCTAAAAAGCATGTAGCTGCAGTCAGTCTCTTCAGTATTTCCCGATTCTGTTTTACAGTTTCATTGTGTTTTAAAATGCTTGCACGTTTCTGTGAATCCAGTTGCAAGTCAACCCTACTTTTGACGAATAAATGTCCGTACAAAATTTTTAGTTTTGTTATCTGTTTTTAGATTGCTAAGCGCTGGCGTCGGGCGCCCGTTTTTAACGATTTCTAACTTTTCATCAAATGAACATGATTGAAAAGGTTTATTAAAAATAGTCTCTACGACGTCATTTTTACAGTTATTCATCTTGCAAAACTACAATTTTACAACAAACTTAATTGTAAACTTTTCACTAAATCACTTACCATCACACAATCTACTCCTGTTCATGCTGAATAAAATGTCACCTTCAAGCACCTGCAACCTCCCACGTGACACATAAGCTTAAGGCCGGGTTTATAGAAAATGCAAGAACGCAGAAACGCAAGAACGCAGGACGCGACAACCGCAAGAAATTCACAGTCGTTTATAAAAAACGCAAGGACGCCGGCCATCGTCAACGTCAAAAAATAAAATTTCAGGAATAAGTCATGATTATTTTTAAAATCTTTGTTGTACTTATCGTACAGGCAGGGAAAATTTTGGATAAGCTGAATAAGAAATTAATCAGCTTCCTCCATTGCGCTGTATTCACTAGAAGAATGCCAGACCAAAACATAAATAAAGAAACACAAGCGTAACGATTACAATCGCAGAGCCTTCTATATGCATTACATGACAGTTTCAGTTTCCACATACTAAAGCAACCAGTATAGAAGGCCGAAACGCAAGGAGAAAACGCAAGAAGTAGAAAGTTCAACAACTTCTGCGTTGCGTTCTTGCGTGTCTTGCGTTTTTTATAAACGTGCTGGTAGAAGAGTTAAGGTTGGACTTTTACCGTAGTTGCGTTTCTTGCGTTTCTGCGTTCTTGCGTTTTCTATAAACCCGGCCTAACACAAGCTGCGACAAGCACCCACGCCGCACGCGTTAAGATTGCAGTGAAAAGGAAAAATAGTAAAATTAAGAGTTGAATTACAACTAAATGTGTCTACGAATGTTATATAATTCTAACCCAAACATTTAATTTAAAAAAAAAAAAAAACAGACTGAACAGACACTAAATGGACTCGTTCGCGGCCGCGCTGTGTTACTGATCAGTGAATGCAGAAGCAACTAGTGCATCTGCATGCATGCGACCCCGTCTTCGCGAGAGTTGGTAGTGACGTCACATCTGGAGAGTGGCTGTTGAGAACACCACAGCGCCGTACCGCGACAATCTGAGGAACTATTACAAGTATCATTCACGCTGTAGTCAATAGGTAGCGCTAATGCATTTGTTTGCCACACGTCGCACAAATCGTGAACGGAACGAGATTAGCTATAAAGAAAAGGGAATAACTTAAGCAGAAAACAATTACAGAACTAAACAGCGAGATAGTTATCAACGCCACAATGCCCATAAAATATTAGTTTCATTTAGAGCATGCACTGCATGCATTGCATTCATGGAGAATACGCCCCTGGTCTATAAGCCGTTAATTTTTTTACAACATTTGTGGAGAAATATCTACGCAGAAAAAGTATAAATTTGGATTTTTTATTTAACTACAATTGTAGGATCAAAATATTTTACTCGTAAGACATTTTGTCTATGCTAAATGAGAATTCTTGGTAGGGTAATGTATTGCACTATGAGCGTTGTTATGTTAGGAATTTATTAGCATTTGACATAAGCAGAAGCGTTTAATCTTGAATGAGCTACTAAGAAGCTGTCTATGAAACGACAGAAATTATAATTAAGCATTGTGTGTTGCTGGAAGTTATATTTATTTAGTGTATGTGGATGAATATATGTGAGGAAATGAACTTTGAGTCACAATACGTGAACTATTTTAACTGATGTCGGTCAGAACCGTTGTGAATGTTCACCATTAACTGCATTGGAAGTAGAAAACAGTTACATGAACTATATTTTCACAAACATATACCTTTACTGGTTTCGTGTAGTATTTGAATTACCAAGATCAATACTGACTACGCTGTAACCCAGCTGTTACGAGTTAGCTGTAAGATTTAAGATTTGACTTCGACTAGTGTTACTTCGTCGAATCTTCGACAGCCTCAGAACAGAGTTCCGGAGCCAGAGTGGTGTACCGCTGCTGTAGAAGGATTTCGGCACTCCAAGAGTCATTGTATCCTGTTTCAAAACTTTGGCAGATTCCAGTACTATCACTGTGGTGATGTGGAGACGGACTCATATCACAGTCATCAAGGCTAGACAAAAACCATTATTTCCTAAATGTAGGAAAACAATGAACCTCGATTGTAAATGTGTTCTGTAAATAAGGTAAATTATCTTATTTTGCTATTTGTGTAGGGTTATAATGTGTTGTGTGTAATTGTAATTGATCATTAGTTAACATTCGAATGAAATATTATTTTAACTCCTGTTTTAATTCTTTATAGTAGATTGTCATTTGTTTTACAACATATTTAACTCGTCATTGGTCGCGCTATGAGCATTTTGCTCACCCTCAGAAATATTGTTTTACTGTTATTGTTTTTATTGCTGCTTGGGGGTGACCTTTTTTCTAGCTGAGTTTTGAACCTTCCTTATTAAGTCACTAGGTGGCTGACAGGATGTAACTGATACTTGGCCTTGATATAAGATATCGCTTACAGGCATGCACGTTGCATGAGCAGTTTGCTCACAGTGTGACCAGTCGCGTTGCTACACTTGTGACAACTGTTCGGTTTGCAAAGTGCTGTGTTTAGTCGTGGAATATATTCTCGTGAGACCAAATTAAATGTTTCGTGGTATTACTTATTGAAATGAATCGGGGGAAGAAAATTGTGGCTTTGGCTCTTCAACAAATCGCTGAATGTTCCATAACAGGTAAGTTGTGTTATAATTATCAATATTTTTTTGAAAATACAAAAAAAAAAACATATATTACATAAAACATCAATTAACATCAATTATAGTAAATATTAACATTTTGTCACAAAATTGTTGATTTTCGTATAAAATAAGAAATTAATTTGGAATACAGAAGCTGAAAAGCTGAATTTGGATAGAAGTGAGAAAAGATTTTATAGTTTTGGAAAAGCACTTAGGAATTCCAGAGGAAGATATGTAATTGTAGTCTTTCCATAGTTTTATGTTTCTATTTTATTTTTCACTAGAATTTTCAGTAATGTAATATATTTTCTGTGCTTTGTATTTACAGTGGTTCCACCATGGTTGCCGGAGAGCCCACCTGAAAACAAAGCAGCCGCCAATGATCAAAATATTGACCAAGATAATGTTGAAAAATCCTAATAAAGTTAGGTGTTAGAAAATGTAAATTTCCATGAAAGCAGTTAATTTTGATGTAGAAATTCTCTATTGCATAATGTGTGTTCTATTAGTCATAGTCTCAAATGTATAACATAAATTAGTGTGCCCTCAAAAGACTCAGTAGATTTAATAATTTTTGTGCTAGAAAATTTTGAAATTGTGAAAAAAATGTGTGATTTTCTGTTGCTTCCAACACATCTGCTATTGTTGATGTATTCGTAGGCCGGAATAAGGAAACTCACTATACAGCCAAGTAGTTTATTGTGATGATTATTGTAAAACCTTTTTTTAAAAATTATGTGATAATAAGATAAAATATCATTTAAACAAGCAGAGTTGTTTCATTTGCAATAAGAAAAATATTTGGCCTTTTAAAAGTGGTTAAGCACGAATCTAATCGTAAAATTAAGTCTGTGAGCAAAATGCTCATGCGCGACCACTGGTGTAACATTTTACAATGCGACCAATGACGGGTTAAGTGCTTTGATTCAACCTTGCATTTTTTTCTCATATACTCAAATGATACCAGAGATAACTATTCTTGTAACGTTCTTATTGAATAACTTCTTTTTTTACTGTGCTAAGCTGAGTAACTTTTGAAATGTTGATTTTCAAGTGTTTGAAGTAGAGGATTTTTGTAGTCTCTTAACTGATTTTTTATGTAAAGATTTCAACACTCTTGTATTGGTAACTGTCTCATCAATTGCACTATTATAACAGTATATAATTTGAATGTTAGCTAAATTTAACTAGTACATAATCCCATATTTTAAATAGGTAATCTTTAACTATATATTTTTTTTTTGCGTACAATAAGTCAAGTTCTGTGCAGATGGAGATAGGAAATCATAAAGTTGTTTTCGGAATGAATTATGTTAGCTTCATTTCCTTCTGAGTAAAGTAATTTTGTTAGTATTAAGTATTTTCAAGGGTTTGCAATGGTGCCCAATTTTCGATCACGTGACGACTACTTTCAATCACTGACGAAATTAACATTCTTATGTGTGTTTAGCTGATATCACTATATCTTTATCGGAGACATAGCTTACTTATGCAGCTACTTCGTACTTGTAGGGTTGAAATGCACAATTTCGTGGGTGAGGAGACCCTACACAGTTAGTTTCAAAATGTTCATATAAATGGGAATATATTTTGTAATAGCATTGTGTAACAATTAAAATTTCTTCAGTTTGCTTGTGGTATATTCAGACATCTTAAATTTTTTTATGATAAGCTCAAGGTAATTTATGTTGCAGACTGGTAAGTATGTAGATTCAAGAATATTATTTCTTTACATGTTACAGGATTCTAACAATCTCTGAGGAAAGGAAAAGAAAATTGAAAAATTCAAAAGCTAATTAAAAAACATAGTTATATTTTACACAACTTACACAAATATATACAACAACCATAAATCTCTCTGTAGAAAGGAAAAAAAAAATACAACAATATCATGTGATTACTTTCACTGGAATATGAGCACCCTTACCTAATTTCAATCTTTATAAAAAAAATTCTGCAGGATTGATGATTTTAAAGTTAATCAATCAATATCAAAAATTTCCTAAGAGGTAGTGCCATACATACAAATTAAAAAGCATTGTTCTTTTTTTCCTATCATAACGTTTTGCAAACACATTTTTAATTTTCCATATGATCGGCTTCTCTTGCAAGGAATACGGTGAATATTTCATTTTATTGAAGTTAAATTTTTTAAAACTATAACATAAAATAATATATTTCTGACACTAAATCAATGATAATGCATAGTATAATACTACAATTTCTGAGATTTTTAACTTCAGTCACTGTTCAGTCCATGTAAACATCTTGCATAGATATATTGATACAAAAACAAGATAAGATTGGAAAAGATTTGTCAACATAATTATTAATTAGGTTAAATATTTCGGGTGGTCCTACAAACTAAACTCAATGTACTTTTTTTCTAACACATGTTTATGGACAGCTTTTGATGCGTCATTAATTTGAAAATGTTTACACAGAAGCCATTTAAAGAATTTAATTTTGGAAAAACATGTCACCTGTGCTGCAATTTTACATTATAAAATACAAGTATGTATTATATATTTTTAATTGCACAATTTCTTAACATTGAGCATAAAACATATGTTTTAATTTTATTCACGCAATTTTTTGTTTCCTCAAAACAAATAAATACACACAAGAAATAAAATTCATGATTTTTTAAGAGAGTTCAAAACTAAATGATTTTTGGCAAGTAGATGATGATTGAAATTTATCCAATAAACAATTACCTAAACAATGATATATTTTTTTAAATTACTACATTACTTAAGTGTGAAAAGAAAGAAACAGTGTACAAAGTGTTGAAGAAGAAAGACTTTTGTAATTTTAATTAATTTTTTATTGTTTTATTATATGCAACAACATATAATTAGTGTTAAGATGGTATTATTTCTACAAATATGTATCTTGGTCATGCAATTGATACCTGATTGGAAGCATTTTTAAGTGGATAAAAATTACCTTTAAATCATTTATTATTTTTGTGAACTTAACTCTTTCACCAAATACTAGAATCTTTAGCAATAAATTTTGTGCATCAGTCTGTATTTAAAATTGTTTTGGCAGATATACAAGTATTTGCATAAATTAATTTGAGTTCATTTGTGCATGTTTTACTGCATGGTAAAGAGGTAGTTTACTGTTCCAGAATGTTATTTCGTTAAATTTATTGTAAAATATGGTAGCTATTATTTTCAGTGCAAAACAAATTAATGAATTGTAACTAAACATTTAAAGAAAGCCAAATGCTACTGTATGTCTCTGAGTGTTCTGTGTCAAATTTAGAAACTGTGTAGTATATTTTAATCATATCAATTATATTTTTAAAATATTTGTTCTCTGCAAACACTAAGAGGTTTAACAAATCAAGTGTTCAGTTATTTCCAGTTTTTTTTTTGTGAAGCCTTACAATTTAGGTATCCTATTGTTACGAACGTGAGCAAGGCCACGTCACGCGCAGGTGTAAAGCTAGCTGGGCTGCATCACATGCCGCCGCAACATGAGATGTGCAGTGCGCACCTGGGTCGCCGCTTCCCCTCCCTCCAGACCTCAGTTCCCCGCGCGGCGCTGTTAGTTTGACATCCGAAACCTGACAGCTACGGAGTTACGCGAGCCGCCGACACGTGTTTCGAGAGATTTCTACCGTCGTGTCGGCGCGGAATGACGCGACTGGCCCCAGCCGCGCTCGTGAATTCCAGAAATGGCGGCTGATATATAAAAAGAGGACGTCGGCCTCAGCAGTAGAGTTCAGAGAGAGAGTTCAGGCGGGAGACTTCCCGCGGCGGAGCTTCCAGGACGATAGTGCCGCGGGTGAGGCAGAGCAGCGAAGTCCCTGGACAAAGGTTCCAGGGCGAAGAGTTCAGTTCCGAGTTATAGTGTCGTGGGCGCGGTGGAGTTCCAAGCGAAGTTCTGAGCGAGGAGTTGAGTGGGATCTCAGCGAAGGCAGGTGCGTCGGCGGCGGCGGAGTGCGGCGATGGAGTCCTGCGGCTGAGATCCACGAGGGGCGCTGCGGCGAGAGTTGCGCCAGAGGTGCGGCCTAGCGAGGTGTGCGGATTGTAAGAAACGAGTGACATTTTTAAGTGCAATTGATTATTTGGCAATTTTATAAGATTAATTATAAGTGACATAAGTAGTGGCCATCAATAAAACTGTGTAGAGAGTAGTAAAATCTATTAATTGGGCTATCCTTTACGAACCCTGTAAACCACAACGCTATTAAGTTACCGTTTCACTTAATGCACTTTACGGTTTGTTTTTATATTTTTGTAACTCTTTTGGCAAATTTGTAGATTTTCATTGACTTTTTTAAACTTATAAATCAGACACACTTTGTACACTGTTAGTACACATATAAATCTATGTTAAGTTTAACGTAGTAAGAGGATTGCAATAAATAACATTGTTATTATTGCAAACCCAAATGCTAGGGTATAGATTGCATCTCTTGTCCCATAAGCCTCTTAGTAATCAACAGGGCCTTAGTTTCCTTCAGGTCCATGCTTTACGAACAAATGTCATTTTACGAGTTTTGCTTCCCACACATCTATTTGCAGACTTTATTTTCGCACGTGGAATGCAAACGGTGGGTTGTGTGAGGAGAAAGAGCGAGGGGAGGAGGAATATACATTTTGCACGTCGTGTTACGTTCGCGGGGAGGAAATATCATTTCGGTTTCTTAATTTAAGTCGCGGGCTGAAGATAAATAGGTGGTAAGGGGTGTGGGGAGGCATATACTCTATGCGGCTGTTGCGATGAGGCCCCTCGGCTTTATCATCATAACGGACTTCTTCAGGGTGTAGTCCCATCCTCGCCAGCGGAACCAGACGATACCTGTGGAAGGTCATAAAATTACTGTTACTGGCTTAGTTTCTCAATTAACCACAATGTTTAAATCTGATGAGAAAAGTTTACCACTGCAGTGATTTACTAGCATGTACTTGAAAGAAATACATATTAGCATATACGTTCATAGAATGAGACCCTAAACTATAGGCCACTCTGTGAAACTTTTGAATTTCAAGCTTAATATTAGTGATAGGTTGTGGAGATAAAGAACAATGTAGGAAGATGGCTACTGTATCTAGCTTTTTAATTTTCTTTCAGTTGATGTGGTTTTGCAGAAGATTGGCTTATAAGTCTATGTGTCTTTTTTTTAAACAGTTTTAAATTAATGGCAATAATGTAGAGTTAATTTCAACACTTTGTTTTAATATTCCAACACTAGTGCTTTATAAGAGATTTTTTTTCCTTTGTAGTTAAACATTAGCTTAAGGATAACATCAATATTTTAAAACATAATTTTTGCTCTTGTGCCTTTTTTTGGAAAATTGATGTTACACAATACCTCTCTTTTTCCATAAACTGTCTTTTTAGATGCTCCTCAAATATTGTGCTAATGTATCTGTACTTAAATGCACAACCATATTTTGGAATAATTTTCTAAAATGTGAATGGAAAAACTCAGTAATGAAAAACTAATACCAGACATTTGAAAATTGAAATGAACCTGTAGCACACCTGTGACAGCCCAAGTGCTAGCTTGTGTTGCAGTTCGTGATGAACTAACACTTATCCGCTGTTGATTAATTATGCTTGCACACACAAGCATTTTTTTCTTTAAATATTCATATATGTGTGATTAAGTATATGGTTTCTGTCATTCTTTTTCACATTGTTTATCTGTATATTTTCATCTTATTTTCATGCTATATATAAAACCCAATGGTAATTAGCATGTGAAGTTTTCAATTTAATTGAATAAATAGTAGATAGTAAGGTATGTTTATTGAATATTGGCCACCATATATTTGATATTATATTTAATTTAGGCAATTAACAAAACTAAATTATGTGTGTATGGGTACAAGATCGACTTGTGACAGTCTTTAATCAGATACAATCATTGTCACAAATATAAATAAATATTACCAAAATGCCAGCTAATGGGCTACATTTAAACTTGACCATATTCTGTACAGTTAACTTACAAGGGTGACTAGCAACAGTAAAATCCTGGAACATTCAGGGAATTTTCAGCAACAGGAAGATGTCTCAGAATTTCTAAGGTTGTCAGGGTCTTTTTTTAATGATAAGGTAACTATAAAATTAAAGTGATAGCAGTTCCCTTTACACATCCCTTCTTTCCCCTTTCCAATTTGTATCTAAGTATTACAAAACATTTTCCTCTCATTCCTTTTTTTTTTTAGTTTTTAACATATCAGCACTTCAACCATGCACATTGATTTCGGTGCTAATTTAGTGATCAGGGAAAATTCCTTTCCAAGTCTGGAAAAGTCAGGGAGAAGTAAGGGAATTTTTTTTTCACTGGTTTTCTAGCCACCATGCTTATGTATTATGAGCAGTACATGCTTTTAGCAAGAAGGCCTCAGATGTAAATGATTAGTGGCTATTGATAAAACAAATCTCTCATCACTGAATGTTGTGCACTTGGCTGGGCGAGCCATGAAGAGACACCGGCCGTACCTTGCCTGGCCGTGAGGTCCTGCGGGTCATTGAGATAGAGCCCATTGAGCCCTCGGCCGCAGGATTTCCACCACCAGCCGCCCTTCAGCATGGACGCACAGTTGAGGCTCGACCGGTCGTTGTCCCTGCGAGCATTCAGCCATGCTGACATGTTACCACTAGCTGTTTGTTGCCTTTACTCTAATACATCTCACTCATTTGGTGCCTGAAGCACGAAATCATTGATCATGGGATAAATGACAGTGGTAACTGTGACCAGTCCTGTTATTTGGTCTGCCATATTTGATTTTTAAAGATTTTCTAACTCTTGCAGTAAAGATTTCCTACAACTTTTTTTTTTGCCCCACATTAAAATTATTTTTGAACACCTTTTGAAATTAAATTTCTTGGACTGTTGTAACCATTATTATAGAAGTAGTCACCCACATGAAGTATTCACTTATTTTCTGCCAGTGGTTGCAGACTATAGTCAGTTAATGGTCAATCCATATGAAGTGGTCCAAAATAAAATTGATATTTTGTGCCTTGTTAACATTATGTATTGACAGTTTAAAACTGGCACAATTAAATTTTTATTCTCACTGGTTTGATTATGGCAGCGATGAAACAAAATCTGAGGTGTTAAGCACATTATATACTATAATTCTGATCATAAAGCATCTTTCTAAAATCACTCAATCTTACCAACTTTTAAGGTTGAACTTCTGCCTCACAATTGCAAAGATTTGCATTTTCATAATTTTTTTTCCAGAATGAAGGCAGTATGTGTTGTGCTTCAAGTACTTGGCTTGGAAGTACTTAAGTAATAGTAGTATAAACACAAATTATTTGAAGTGTGAGACTTTGCTACTTTTTTTTACAATCTTGTAATTATGAGTTTTGTTATATTTTTGCTTACTTTACGGCTTAATATCTCTGGTGTACATTTATCTAAAAATCTTAAATTAGCTCACAATTAAGTACTCCATGGTACATAACTCCTGTTCAAATTTTGACTTTGAGTTTCAACTGGTTCATAAGTTACAACCTGTTGCAAACTCGTAAAAAAGTTATTTATTTGCATAAATAAAAGCAATTCTAATAACTGTATATATTTTCTTAATTAAATTTAATATAATGCTGTAAGTACTGTTATAAGTCATAATGTAATATGATTACATATTACATTAAAGTTTGATGTCAAAACAAATAAACACTATGTACAAAATATGAAGCACAATAGTCCATTTACATCACATTTCTAAATAGACAATATGTTTGTTTGATATTACAAATGATTTACAATTTTAATTTGTTCACCATATCTTATTTCTATGTTTGTTAAACAGCATTCAAATTTCGTCACATAATGATGCTGGAATATTGTGTGAACGTCCAGTTGCTGTGTATAGTTCTGATAAACTGAGCTTTCTCAACACATTCTTAAGAGGCATCCACACTGTCTGCACATGACATCTTAAATGACGTTTAGGTCCAGCTGGGTTGTAAATTTTATGTAAATGTCATTGTTTGCAAAATTAACTTCCCCAATGACTCCTAGCCACCACTGTTCATCATACACACAGGCAACAATGTCATTGTTCCGAAGATTCAGGGGGACAGACTTGGTTGAAACTGGAAGATCCTCATACTCTTCTGATTTGGGTGTTGCATAGCATCTCTAATAAGTTCTCATTTTATTGCTCTACAACCTAATACATCACTAACTATCTCACTCACATCACATTCATTACCTCAACTTGTTTACATACACAGAGTCCTATTATTGATGCTCGTCCTTTTTCCCTCCACACGGGTGCCAACCTCTGTCTCCACAATTCTCATGCTGGGTGCCAACTGACACATATCAACAACACTAAACATAACACAACAACACTAAACATAACACCCTTCCCCCTTAAGTGATGAAATCCTTCATCCACCCTGGTTTGACCGTTGCCCTATTAGGCCTGGTACTACTAGACACATCGCCTTCGTGTGTTTGATTCCCCTCATGGCAAGGGCCCTGTTGTGGGTTTACAAGCCGTGGTGCGCTGGCCTCAAAACCTCTGAAGTCTTCTTCCTCCTCTGGTGATTGCGGCCGCTGCCCCGGCGGTCGCCCCTGCTCTGCTCCGTTAGGCGGCCCTGGAGACTGTCCTTGCTCTGCTCTGTTGTGCTCCCCTACCTGCCGCTCCACTTCAGCACTGGAGGATCCTACTGCGGATCCTACCCTCTCACCCCCTGCTTGTGGAAGACTCCTGCTAGCATCATTTCCAGGAACAGCATACCTACGGCGCAATTGATCAATGTGTCGTCTCATGTAAACTCCTTCACTTGTTAACACTGTATAAGAAAGGGGCCCTGTTACGCCCACCACAACAGCAGGAACCCATTTCGGTCCCCTACCCATATTCAAAGCGAATACCAGGTCTTGGGAAACAAACATCCTTGGAGGAACTGGTTTGGTCTTCTCCTCTTGCTTGCTTTTCATTTCTTCTACAAAATCAGGATGCACCCTGTCCAGGCATGTTCGGAGTCGCCTCCCCATGAGAAGTTCGGCTGGGCAGGCTCCGGTTGCTGCGCACGGCGTCACATGCTGCGTTAATAACATCCTTGCCAAACGGTGTGGTAAGTCTGCCCCATCCAACCGCTTAAGCGCCTCCTTCATCGACTGAACCATTCGCTCAGCTTGACCATTTGACGAAGGATGGTATGGAGCAACCTTGACCAGCCTAATACCATTGTTCCTTGCAAAACTTATGAATGCAGCAGATGCAAATGCAGTTCCGTTGTCACTCACAATAACATCGGGAATACCATGGGTTGCACACAACGTACGCATAGCCTTTATGACACTCTTAGCATCTGTGGCCGCTACCGGTAATACTTCCAACCACTTCGAGTACGAGTCCACCACGACTAAGAACACTTGCCCTCTGATAGGTCCTGCAAAATCGACATGTAGCCTGGACCACGGTTTCCTGGTCCATTCCCACGGGTGATTGGGAGCCTTGGGTGGACTATGATGGGATGACTGACAGATCTCACATTGTTGCCCGACTGCCTCCACATCTCGATCAAGTCCAGGCCACCACACGTAACTGCGTGCCAGTGCCTTTGTCCGGACCACTCCTTGATGGCAAGCATGTAGCGTCTGGAGGATGTGCTTGCGAGCTTCTTCTGGAATTACCACACGGTTGCCCCACAGCAAACAACCTCGATGCGTGGTCAATTCATGTTGCCTCTGAACAAACGGAACGAATTCTTCCGTCACTCTTGCAGTAGGCCATCCTTTCATGGCCCAATTGTAGACTCTTGACAAGGTGGGATCCTTCCTGGTCAGCTCGGCGATCTCTTGTGCCGTTAAGGGAGGAGTGTCAAGCGCTTCTAGGAGAAGTACTTTCATTGGTGCTGGCACAGGGTTTTCATGGGTTACGCGGGGAAGGCGACTAAGACCATCAGCATTGGATATGCTTGCTCCAGGTTGGTATCTCAACACAAAATCATATCCACTTAGCAGTACACTCCAACGAAGCATTCTTGGCGAAATGATGTTTGGCGTAATCTTGTCTACTGTGAATAGCCCAAGCAGGGGTTTATGGTCTGTGCGGATCTCGAAATTTCTTCCATATACGTAGTTGTGGAACTTTTTCACACCTGCAATTATGCTAAGGGCTTCGCGATCAATTTGCGCATAATTATGTTCGGTGACCGTCATTGTGCGAGAGTAGAAACATACGGGTACTTCATCACCGTTGTCATTTGGCTGACTGAGAACAGCCCCAACCCCATACTGTGAAGCATCACATGTCAATATAAGGTGTCGATTTGGATCATAATGTGCCAGCAAGGACTCTGATGTCAGAAGGGCCTTGGTACCTGCGAAAGCCTTGTCATGGACCTGTGTCCATTCCCACGGTGACTCCTTCCGAAGCAGCTGGTGCAGGGGCTCCGCCACCTCAGCCTTATGCTTAAGGAACGAATGGTAGAAATTCAGCAGGCCCAAGTAGGCCTGGAGCTCTCCCTTGTTGGTGGGGACCGGAGCTTCATGAATAGCAGCCACTTTATCAGGGGTTGGACGAATTCCTTTCTGATCCACTATATATCCAAGAAAAGTCACCGCAGATGCTCCCAATACACACTTTTGTGCCTTCACATGGATTCCCACTGCTCGAAAACGCTCTAGGATCTGCCTTACCCTGCTATATAAATCCTCCATGGATGTCCCCTTCACCAACACATCATCAAAATAGGGCAAAACACCATCCATGCCCGCCAACAAGTCCTCCATGAACCGCTGAAACTTACCAGGGGCTACACTAACGCCGAACTGTAGGCGGTTCACCTTAAATGCCCCCTTATGCGTAACCAGCGTTTGGGCCATGGCCGCACTTTCATCCACTCGCAGCTGTTGAAATGCCTGAGCCAAGTCGATCTTAGCAAATACTGTGCCCCCATAAAGCTTGGTTAGCAGTTGGTTAATGGGAGGGATTGGGTACAGGTCTTTCTTCAAAGCCTTATTGATGGTGCTTTTATAGTCCCCGCAAATTCTCACTTCCCCATTTTGTTTTAATACTGGAACAATAGGGGTACCCCATTCAGAATGCATGACAGGTGTATAGACCCCTTGCTCTACTAACTTGTCAATCTCACGTTCAATCTTTGGCAGGAGTGCAAAAGGAACAGCCCGTTGTTTCAGTCGCAGAGGTCTGACTTCCTCGTCTAACTGAAACCCAATGGGAGGGCCTTTGTACTCTCCCAACTCTGCACTGAACACATCAGGAAAATCATTGACCAAGTCGGAGACTGAATAACTTACTGCGAGAACACCTCTAACTTCAATTCCTAGTGCCTTCATCCAGTTCCTACCCAGGAGCGATCGGTGGTGCCCCCTAGACACAATTAATGGCAGTTTACTCTTCCGCAATCCATACGTCACGTCAACTTCACAAGTACCCAGCGTCTCTATAGCATTCCTACTGTAATCCTGTAAGATAACTGTGCTCTTCTTTAGTGCCGGTGACCCCTGGGGGTAGATGTTTGAGAAGGTGGATTCATCAACAATTGACACTCCCGCTCCTGTATCTAGCTCCATTTCCACTGGATAACCTCCAATAAACACTGTTGTACCAAACTCAGCAGCTCCTTGCACATTGATGTTCCAAAGATGTTACACCTGGTCTTCTGTAGAGCTTGGAATGCTATTCACTTCCTCCTTCTGCCTTTGCTCTACCTGATTTACATTGCCCTTGTTCTTATCAGCCGCCTTTGCTCTGCAGACCTTTTCAAGGTGGCCTATCTTCTTGCAGTAATAGCATTCTACATTTATAAAACGGCATGTGGCCCTGAAATGTTGACCACCACAACATGTGCACTTAGGTGTCTTAGAATTTAGGTTACGCCTAGGTGCAATGTTCCTATTACTCACTTGGTCTACCCTCACAGGGATGTGTTCCTTCCCACAAGTTGCTTCCTGTGCTACATAATCGGCATTCACAACGGCTGCCGACGCACCACGAATGTCACGAGTGTTCTGGTATGCAGCCTCGGCAGCAAGGGCCCTTTCCTGGGCTTGGGCGAATGTCAAAACAGATTCAGACAACAACCTTCGCTGCACCGTTTCATCCTTCATACCGCAAACAAAACGGTCTCGTAGAGTAAGGTCAAGGTTATTGCCGAAATTGCAATGTTCGGCCAGCCATCTCAATTCGGCAATATACTCCGCCACACTTTCATCTTCCCGTTGATTGCGACAGTGAAATTTAAAACGTTGATAAATTTCCGATGGTGTAGGCGCGAAATGGTTTTTTAACAGCGCCACTATCTCCTGGTACGTTTTAGTGGCTGGAGCAGCTGGCGAGATTAACGACCTCACAACACTGTACGTTTTTGGGCCACACACACTTAAGAGAACAGCACGCTTCTTCTCGTTACTTGTGACTTCATTAGCTTCAAAATAAAACTCTAAGCGCTCTGCGTAGGCATCCCAGGTCTGTGGATGCGCCACATCAAATTCTTCAATGTTACCCAAGTTAGTCATGATGCTGGTTGTATGTGATACCTATCTATTGTATCCCATCCTCGTCGCCAGTAATAAGTTCTCATTTTATTGCTCTACAACCTAATACATCACTAACTATCTCACTCACATCACATTCATTACCTCAACTTGTTTACATACACAGAGTCCTATTATTGATGCTCGTCCTTTTTCCCTACACACGGGTGCCAACTTCTGTCTCCACAATTCTCATGCTGGGTGCCAACTGACACATATCAACAACACTAAACATAACACAACAACACTAAACATAACAATCTCATTATAATCTCAGTGAGTGGAACAAAGCTGTGAAATTTCAGTGTTCCTGGGAGCCGTTGGCAGTTAAAACTAGGTTTGAGTTCTTCTTGTAGAGCAGTATTTCCTCTTCTTTAACATGTATATATTTTATACCTTTAATTTTCTGTGTACAGTACATAAACATATCTTCAGGGGAAAGAATGTGATCCTTGACCGTTCTTTGAAGAATCACTTTTGTTACTTCCCTTTTTGTTGTTCCTCCTACCCCATCACAGGCATTTTTTCCATGTGATGTTGCGAAGAAATTCCACTCTGCACTAAGGCCAAAATCATTCGTATGGTGACAGACATTCATAAAATTCCTTTTATTTTTATACTGACTTGATGATCCATCTGAGAAGTAAATTATATGTTGAACCCAAGGAACAGTGTCTTTTAAGTGTTTCATAAGATGAGATTGAAATGTATGCACTGTTGCAATTTTACACAAGTTTGGCAAGGCTGTAACATATGAACCAGTTAAATCTCAAAGTCAAAATTTTAACAGGAGTTATGTAGCATGGAGTACTTTATTGTGTGCTAATTTAATTTTTTTAGATAACTGCCCACCAGAAATATTAAGCTGTAAAGTAAGAAAAATTTGAAAAAGCTCATTTTTACAAGCTTGTAAAAAAAACTAGCAATGTCTCACACTCCAAATAATTTGTGTTTATACTACTATTACATAAGTACTTCCAAAAATATTTTAAGCCCGACACATACTGCCTTCATTCTAAAAACAAATTATGAAAATGTAAATTTTTGCTATTGTGAGGCAGAAGTTCAACCTTAAAAGTTGGTAAAATTGAGTGATTTTAAAAAGATAATTTATGATCAGAATTATAGTATATAATGTGCTTAACACCTCAGATTTTGTTTCATCATGCTATGACCTACCAAAGCTAAGATATGGCAATGTAGGTAAACCCTTGTAATGTAAAAATTGTCGCGAGCCATGGCAAAAAAATGGCTGCCATAATTAAACCAGTGAGAATAAAAATTTAATTGTGCCCGTTTTAAACTGTCAATACATGATGTTAACAAGGCACAAATTATCAAATTTTTTTAAAAATGGTCAAGTAACTAGTGATTGACCACTTGGTATGGATTGACCCTTAATGAATATTAGATTACAAGAAGGAATAAAAGGATGGGGGAGATATTCATACCATTTTATGCCAAAAATAAGATATCATAATCAGGGCACAAAACTAAAAAAGTGAATATGGTGAGGACCAATTCCTCTTAACAGAAATTCTGACCTGTAAAAATAAAATATGTTTATGCTTATTAATTTATATAATTGTAGCTTATTTTAGCTAATCTGATAATTTAAAAATCCTTGTTAAGTGTTAGGTTTAAGTTAGTGAAATTTTACAATATGAAGCTACCTCTCCTAATATGTAGTAAGTCAAGTGTAAATCAAGCCATGTTTAAGTTAAAATTTTTGCATCTATAAACATGATGGTCAAATGTTAATTTCCAGTTTTTAGATTAGATGGAATTTTCTACAATTTAATGGTAGAATGTAATTTTTGCATTGGATGTCTTGATTTGGAATCTTTACAATCTTAAACAGTTAAGTATTATATTTAATTATCATGCATTTTCTTTGTATCAATGAAAAAAAATTGGTTGTCTGTAAAGTCAGTTTACGGACGATAGTTTGTGACAACGTCATAACAAAACATTGATGAAATGATTGATCCAGAAGAAAAGGAAATATATTCGGCCTGAGACTGAGCAGTAATAGGTTTTTGCAACCGAACCAGTTAGGCATTAAAAAATTATATTCTTTGAGGAAGAAATTGTTTTTAATTTTTCTATCTTTTGTATGATAAAATCTACCTCTGCATACTTTTATGAATAAAATTGAATAATTTTTATTGAATTATCACTATTTTGTATGGATACAAAAGAGTGAAATGAAATGTACAATTTAATTAATAAATTTACTTTTATTTGCATTCATTAATTCAAATATATTTATTACTTTTGAAATGTTGCGTGCGCTGTATTTCTTTTTACAAGACCAAAAAAGAAAGTTTGCACCTGCCGAGATTCGAACTGACAACCTTTAGATTGGAAGTTAGCCACGCTGACCGCTCGGCTACGAGGCCATACTTGAGAAATAACAGTTTCAGATGTTATATAAATATTTATAAAAATTTTATTCACGGTAGGAGAATAATATTATTTCGTTTTTATAACACGATTTCATAACAAATACGGATCCCAAATACACCAAACTTATTTATAATGTGTTATAATATTTTTTTAAAACATTGTGCAAAAGATCCCGAGTGTAATTTGAATTATTATGTGTAACTGTAAAACACCATTGTTGGTTCAAAACGTATTTGAATATTCAACATTACTTTTAAATAACCGTACCGATTGTGCTGAAAATCGGTGGACGATCGTTAAATTACATAATATTAATAATTTAAACGATGAAAATATGATTGAAACGTCAAATCAATGGTTGTTCCAATCGAGTGGAAGAGAGATGCCACGCATGCGTACAATGAGCATGAAGAGAGATGTCACGCATGCGTACAATGAGCAAAAACAGGACACATCCGTAGTGGGACATCCGTAGTGGGACACTTTTTCGTGCGTGCACCCGGCGTTCATCGATTTATTAGACGTTGTCACGTCAAAAGTGTGTTTGACAAAAATAAAACTTGGAGAAGGAAATGCGTAGAAACTACCCAGTGTTTTTTGTACATTTTATTGTAAGTATATTTGCTTTGCTGTTATTTGACTACAGTAAACGAAAAATAACATTTATTGTGTTCTTGCTGGCTGGAAAACTTGAAACTCATTAGGACTTAAGCTATAGATAAGATTATTCAGCGATTATTGTGTAATCTATTGGGTGACTGAATACGTTTTTAGAGGTGTGTTTGCATTAGAGGGAGGAACTTTTTCAGTGACCTGAATAGTGAATATTAACATTTTTTAATTTGTAGTGGTTGCAAATTTATTTGTTGTGCAACATCTGTAACACACACTTCAGGTCATAGTGTATATTTTAATCAACAATTTATTCTTGCTTGTGATTGACTGTAGATGTAGATGTTTTGTATGAAATAGTGTTTTGGAAATATAGCATATCTTTTGGAATACAACAGATTGGATTTCTGTTAGGTTTATTACAACTAGTCATTTATATAGTGTGAGCTAGAAGTATACATGTATCTCATAAATTTCTTTCCTGTTACTATTATCATTGTTAAAGACACATACATCATAATACCAAAAGGCAGTTCCCTATTTTGCAGATTGACATTACCTGATAGAATCAGTTACGCAGAGCTGTTTGAAATAAATCTATGAACCTTTCGAAATAAATCATGACACTAATGTGCAACTATTTTTTATGTTTGGAGACCCTTTTAGTTTGGCAGTCAATCGATTCTTCTAATTCGCTTTACGCCTACGTGTGAAGGCAGGCCCGCCACGCACAGGTGCTAAGCGGGTTGCAGGTGGTAAACGGTGGGCGCAATTGTAATCGAACATTGTAATCCCAACTGGCGTGGTACCCGTTTGACTAACCCATATTTACAAGTACGTAATCTAAAACAAGTATAACTGTTTTAATTTTAGAAACGGACGATTGTATTATTATAAATACTATCTCTAATACATTATTTGGCGAAAACATTAATTTTAATTAATTTTTCAACTTTGTACAACACTATGTGTCACTAATTTTATGCTTTGTGAGTTTTAACTTTTTTTAACCCAATTTTTAGATGTTTCATTCCTTGAGATGTTTCATGATAAAGCATGTGTAGAAAGTTAATTTAACAGGGTAGTTAATTAACAACACTTTCATCACCAAACTTGCGAAGATCCCTGGATATTTTTCACCAGCACTCTTCGTAAATTCAGGGTGAATAGTTTTAAATGTTTTCAAACATACTAATTATATTCACCCCACTTTATTTACATCTCATTGCTTTCAGCCTGCAATTCTATCCCGAAATCGCTCTCCGCAGACGACATTCGGGTCGAAATTTGGTTTTGAATTTCGAAAAGTGTGCTAAAAATAAATAAAATGTAGAAACTGAATGTTGCGAAAAATTTCTAATTTATACACTGGTACTCATCACGTACTGATTTATAAGTGTGTACGATGGACCAGAGGTCAAGACACTAGACTAACAACTACAAAGTCGTAGGTTCGATACCCTGCTAAGTCACTCCAATTGTTAAAAGTGTTTACTTGAACAATTAAAGTGATAAAATTAAAAATTGCTCTAAAGTACACATTGTTCATTATATATCTAAGAAAAAAAAATATATATATATGAAAAAATACAAATTAACATGTTCATTGTCATTGTAAATTAACTCAACAATGCAGTAAAATTAACCGACACTTGTGGTAAATATACAAATGCATGCATATGTATATTTATAAAAATACACCACCAGCTATAATATATTTACCAAACCACAGCAATTTCAATTTCACACTTTTGATAGTATTTCTACTTGAGCTCAACAGTAAAAACACATTAACATCGGCAGAGACACTGCTGCTTTATAATTTAGGGTAAAATTACACTTTTTTTTACAGTGAACGTATGCATTGTCTTATCCCGTGAAATGATCGGAAACCACTCACACATATCTGTACCTCGGGAGGCATAAGCACTATGTTCACTGTTGGGGAAAAATGCACTTTTAACCATAAACTTGACCACAGTTTGACGTTCTTTCTTTCGGCATTCAACATAATGATCTACGATGTGTCACAACAGTTGTGTGTATAAGTGAGGTACTATTTAATTGGAAAATAAGGCTCCGAGGTACATATGTACCCCCGCGGAACACGAGTGGTTGCTTTGCTCCGGTAGAGGGCGACGGGCCGCGAGTCCGCACTGACCTGTTGTACGTGGAGAACGGGCTGTTGTTGCTGCCGTACCACGGGTCGTTGAGGGAATCGCCGGCGTTGCCCTCGTAGCCGTCGATCTCCAGCTTGTAGTACTCCGCCTCCGAGTAGATTTTGAAGTGCGTGTACTGTGCGTACCTGCGGGACAAACGATTCACACTCTATGAAAAGCCTTGCTCCACAACAACACAGGAAAAAAAAAAGTTCCCGGAAGCGTAAGATGTGTTTGTTTCACCATCCGTCTGCCGATTCCACAATGCACGGAAACGTAACAAATTGCAACATGTGGTTGTGTTCGAAAAATTTGTGACGACTACAGTCACAAAAAAGTTACCTGCGTGTGTAAAAATTAAAGTTTATTTGTAAATGCACTACAAAATGTGCGTACATTGGAAGTGGCCACGGATAGTTACTGAAACTATACATGTTTTATAATAATACGGTTACGAAACATAGATTTAATTGATTTTTTTTAGAAGCGGTATCATAATAACACTATCAGGATTTGCATATGTTATAATATTATAAAGAGGGAATGTGAGTTGGTTTGTTTGTCCGAAGATAACTCGAAAAACTATTGGACCTATTTCAAGAATTCTTTCACTATTATAAAGTAGATTATTCCAGATGGCCATATGGTACTTTTTATTTTTAAAAGATATTTTTAAAAAATAATAAAATAAATACTTTAAAATAAAAGTAAACTAAAGCTATATATATATAAATATATATTTATTAAAGACATGCATATCAGGAAAAAATAAATTTATACTAAAGAAATATGGACGTGCGGATATAAATTGAGCTTGTATTAAACTCATTAGTTTTATCCTTTTTCACTTGTCTTTTAATGGAGGTAGGAAAATGGACATAGGCTATATTTCATTTGAGATATTAAAAAAAATATTAATGTTCCGTAAGTGATAGCAATATTTGTAACTAAAACCTGAGCTCTTCAAGCTTACGCTGAGTAAAAAAGTTTCAAATATTACCTAGTTATAAAATGTAGGCAATAATGCAAACAAAAATGGTATTGAAACTTTAATAATTTGCAGTAAGTATGTTACTCTCTTTTGCAAACAATGTGGCCATTGTTACCGTGCGTTATCATTGTGAATAGAATTTAATTTCCAATCAATAAGTAATATTTGTTGTTATATAAAAATATGAATTTCTCAATTCCCTCTACCTACCAGGCCTAAAAACAAAAGTTGGGATTCCAATTATTCTGATGCGTAACCTACACCGCCACGCATATACAATGGGGCAATATTGCAAGTTAAAGCACTCAGGAACAACAAAATTGGAACTATCACCCTCACAGGACCAGCAGCTGGGCAAATGACAACACATTCCTCGCTTTCCCATGATACCAAACGACTTACCTTTTAAATTTAAGCGCCTACAATTTCCAGTTAAAATTTCACGTGTTACCATCGTCAACCGGGCGAAAACATACTAATACCATTGAATATACATATTCAATGCTAATACGTTGGTTTTGATCTGAGAAAAGAATGCTTTTCTCATGACAACTATGTGTTGGTTTAAGTACAGGAGTGTGGAGAGTCAGTAGATTATGAATCCGTTCGGAAGTGGTAAAAAAAAAAGTAGTATACTCAAAAATAATGAATAAATCATTCTCGGTAAATTTAAACAGATCAATTATTCATCTGATCTGATACATCTTGGATACCTATCATTTATCTTTTCTGTACTTTATGTTGCATTTGTTTAGAAAATAATATCTTAAATATCTTCTTTTTTTGTGATTCTTTAAAGAGTTGTTTCTTTGTTAAAAATATTGATATACCCGAGTGAAGTAAGAGCGTGTTAGTATATAATAAAAAAATAACCATGAATTAATTCTAGAACACAGTATACCCGAGAATATGACCTATATAGTCTCGGGCACACGCGTGTATGTGTTATTCACTTTAGTGAAATTAAATTTAAAACCTTAGGTGGGCAATATTTGGTAGGTACATTCGTGGGAACATGGATTTTTTTTTCAAAACAAACGGCTATAAAACACTAATGCATAGTCCCACTTGAACGCGGCCCAGACTCGGAACCCAATATATTTTATATTGCGCATCCGTTTACGGCGCACTGAACCGTTGAAACAGCTCCTCAGTTACGCGCCTTTCGTGAAGGACGAGTGTGATGTGTGGTTCCTAAGCGATCACGCCTTTCGCTCCAACTAGAAATTCGAATTGTGTCATGTTACTCGTTTGAAATTAGATAGTTCTCAAAAGTAGTACCAATGATCTACGTATCCTTCTGCCACTGTTGTTATGTCAACATTGTTTGTAAAACAACTTCATTCTGTTGTCAGTGTTCGCAAACATACATATGTTGTTTCGCAAGTGGCATTTTGAGAAATAGGTTGCGCTGGTAATATTCTGAGAACGGTTACACACATGATACAGACTTTATAGTGCATCTGATATCTAGTTTCCAATGTACAGCGCAGTTTCCAATGCACGATTTATGCCGTCAGCTCTGTCCTTATTTGAGTGTGCACTGTTGCCATATCAATATCGTAGAGCCCAAAAGTCTTAGACACAGCTTTCAATGTTTCAGAAAAATTACGCTGTTTCAGTAAGGTCATTAAATATTTTAGAAATGTATCTGAAACATATGTTGTTTAGGATGATTTGGAAATATATTATTATTATGGCATTTCATCGAGAGCATCATGTGATGAACATTTCAACTGCGCACTTGTAATGAGACGGGACCTAGGCTCGGGCGATCACGAGATCACGACTGTGGCTGATGGGCTGCGCGTGGAGGCCGCGCTCGCTCCCTCTCTCGCCCGCGACTAGGGTCGTCGTGCAGCATCGGCGCCCGGGCGCGCGCATCTTCGACCTCGCTTTCACGAGACTCCCCTCCTCCGGGTGCAGCTTCGCCCGCCCCGGGCAGTCGCGGGCGTTTCTAGAGCACCCTCTTCCATGGTTTCCCAGAGGTCTCTCCGCGCGAGTTCCAGCGACCTCGCCGTCAGCCGGAGAAGCTCCCGTGTAACGTGATTCTCCCCGCTGGCTTGGGAAGGAGGGGCGGAGCAACGGGGGTGGAGTTGCCTGATCTTTCGCCTACCACCAAGACGACCGGTGGGAAATGTGGTGGACGTTGCTAAGAACCAGTGGACATTCTCTCTCTCTCTCTCCCAGTTTCTCTCTTTACCTCTTTTTCTGTCTTTATCTTCCTCTTTCTCTCTCTTTTATTTCTCTTTCTCTCGAGATACTCTCTTTCGTATTCCTGATCCGTGATTCATGCCGTCGATGTTCCGTTCTCATCTCGTCGCCTCTGTCGTCAGAAATGGGCGCCCATGTAGAAGAGACGCGGCACCCAATGCAATTAGTTTAAATCGGCTGTACACTGTATATTTATACGCCATTATATATATTACATTACATATACATTACAATCAGCCGCGTTCTTTGGGATATTAAATGTCTAAAATCAACCAAATCTGCAGGAGTTGATGGTATTCGCAACTTTATTATTAAGGGCTGCAAGGAGATATTAGCACCTATTTAAACTCACATTTTCAATAAAAGTCTGACTTCTGGAATCTATCCAAAATTTTGGAAACAAGCTATTGTTGTCCCAGTATTAAAAAAAGGTGATAGACAATCAGTTACTAATTATAGACCAATATCACTTTTATGTGGCTTTTCTAAAGTTTTTGAAAAAATTATACATAAACATATTTCTTTTCATACATCCCATTTAATAGCGGATAGTCAACATGGTTTTGTACCTGGTAAAACTACGATCACAAATTTATTTGCTTCTGTTAATTATACGTACGGCGAAATTTTATCCCGCAAACAAGTGGATGCTATATATTTCGATTTAAGTAAAGCATTTGATACATGCAAGCACTCTCTAATTGTAGATAAATTAGTGTAGATAAATTTTGGTTTGAATGCCTCCTACACTAATTGGTTCTGTAACTATCTAAATGAAAGATCCTTTGTTGTTCGTATTTGTAGCACTTTATCTTCATCTTTTAATGCACCGTCAGGAGTGCCTCAGGATGGAACCTTATCACCTTACTTATTTGTAATTTTTATAAACGACATAGTTAATGTTATTCAGCATTCCAGAGCTCTGCTCTATGCGGATTATCTAAAAATATATAGTACCATTAGAACACCTAGTGATTGTATATTGTTGCAAGAAGATATAAATAATGTAACTAAGTGGTGTCAAACTAACGAAATGAAATTAAATGTAAAGAATATTAAAATAATATAATATACTAGGAAAACATATACAGAAAATTTTAACTATGTAATAAACAACAACATGATACAGAGAACTTATTGTATGCGTGATTTAGGTATTCTCTTAGATTCTATATTTTACTTTCATCACCACGTGGATAATTTAATTGCAAGTGCAAACAAAATAATAGGGCTTATTAAATATTTAACTTATTTAGCTAGCTCTCTTGATTCTGTAATTAGTCTTTATTTTACCTTAGTAAGATCGAGATTAGAGTATGGCTCTTTCATCTGGAACTCTATAACTACCACTGACTCAAATAGACTTGAAAATATACAAAATAAATTGTTTAGATACATTTTTAACAAACATTTAATAGATAATAATCCAGAGAATTTTAACTATGACTTAACCCTTGAAACCCTGAACACGCATACACTGCAGTTTAGAAGGAAAGTTTCTGATACTGTTTTTGTAATAAATTGTTTTATAAATGTTTACCACAGCACTGAAATATTAAACAAAATTGGTCTTCGAGTTCCTTCATTCAATCATAGAACAATGCGACCTTTTCGAACGTATCACATAAAAAATGAGCTATCAAAACGGGGTACTGATAATTGTAATGATATTTTGAAAGATTTAGACCCTTTCAAAAGGGTAAAAATCTCAATGAAAGAAATTTTGAATTACTAATTTTCTTGCAGTTAAGATAATTTCTGACGTAAATAATGTAATATTGTTATTTCATTAATTAATTTAAAATTGACAAATTTAGTTATTATATTTTTTTAAGTGTCTTTTGTCATGTGTTTATGTTTGTATTGTCCCATTTTATTGTTGTGTTATTATTGTGTTTTGTGTATGTTATTGTTATTTTTTTGTAATATTTGTTAATTGCCCACCTGTTAAAGGCTCTGACTGTTGGTAGGCACTCAAATAATTATAATAAATAAAAAATAAATTTAAAAATATATATATAGTGGTATCGCTTTTTTAAAATGTACTGGGCCATTAAAATGTTACCTATACTACCACTTTGTTTATCAAAGAACCACAAGTATAAAGTGGCACCCATTCTGTTATTAACATGACACCTGAAAACAACACCTCCCCCAATACTCTTCAGCCAGTGCACATTAGCAATGCCTTAACTTGTCTGGGCCTGAGCTAATTTTCTGGCTTTTCCTTCACTTTACCGTGGTTTTAAATAATGGGCGTGTTATATATAATTTTATTTGACATAGATATGCTACATAAAGTTTATGTTATACCTATACCCATACAAAGGCGTCAAGGCACACCCACTGCCCACTGACCTCTTGTTGCCTTCGAAGTCCTCCAGCTCTATCCTGAGCATGTAGTCCTCGTTGTTGGTCAGCATGTAGATGTTCTCGTTGCCCAGCCAGAACTCCTTGGCGGGGTTTCCGAAGCCGTTCTTGTAGTCCGCCCAGTCCCTGTTGAAGTTCTCTCGCGGCTCGCCGAAGTCGTCCCTCCTCTGGATCACCTGCGAACACACTCGTCATTTTGAACAACTGTTGACAGAACAACAGTGGCAGCGTAGAATAAAATTTTAAAAAAGTTTAATCGTATATTGATTCTCATTTGTTGATTATTGCCTGTCAGTAGTACAGGTATGGGGCTCCAGCTACAGGCTTCTAGGCTGTGGAGGCTGGGAAGCCTGTCCGCCATCTTGGTTTGTGACGTCGTGGCGGCCATCTTGGATTACCTCGACCTTCGAAATTGGCCAAAAATGGCCTCAAAAGACTCAAAAATCACTATAATTTGCCAAAAATTCGCCAAAAAAAAACTTAAAAATTTACAGTTTATAGGTAAAAATTCCACCCAAAAATCTTAAAAATTAACATTTCCCTATTTCGAGGGGAAAATTCTAGTCTTGAGAAAAAAATTCCCGTTTCAGTCCTTAAAAAATACCAGAAGGTTGAAAACTCCCCATTAAGGCTTAAATTCCCAATTTACATGCCTCCAATAACCCTTTAGTGGGATGCCTTGAACTTGAACTTGACCTTGACTTGTACCTCAACCATCACCGTTGTACTATTTGGTATGAGCGCCATCTTTAAAATATGTATTTTTATGCTACACATTTGGGGAAAATTTTAAAAATATTAAAAAAAAATATTATTAATACAAGTGTAATACAAAGAACTACCGCAATTTTGAAAATTTTCCGCTATCTTGAAAATCCGCAATTTTCATTCAATTTTAATGAGAAAACTTTAAAATTTATAAAAAATAAATAACCTAAATTTTTAAACTAAAACTAATAAAAACCGACATATGTGTTGTAAATAGAGCTTAGTAATTTTACATTAAACGATTAAATAATATATATATGTAGTATGTCTTGCGTAATAATATGCCTAGAATATATGTTACAAATATACATAAGCGTAAAATGTATTTAGGTATGCTAGACATATTATATGCAGGTATATATCTAAATGAATTCGTTGAGCTGGATTTTCAAGACTTCTGTTGGTTTTCTCCGGGTACTTCAGGTTATTTCTGAAAAGATTGCTGTGGGTTTTCTCAGTGGTTATTCCTTTCAATATATATATATATATATATATATATATATATATATATATATATATATTGGTGTTTCTGTGAGTGTTTCTGATTATTTCTGAGAAACAATCCCTGCATGTAATTTTTATTCGTATTGAGACAATCAATTTTATTTACAGATTCTCTTAGTGAATTCCTGTTACCAAATCAGCACTTAAAATATATTTTTATTTTGTGGAATTCAAACAAAAGAGATTCCTTACTGAGTCGGTTACTAAGTCTGGAGATGGCTGAGAAACACTATTATGCAAGACGAACTTCCTTCTCCTTGATATCTAGCGAAGCCCACATTCTATTGCGACCGTAAGTGAGAATCCCGCATCCCACATGAAAAATAAATAAACTTTACCTCTGCGCAACATGTGGCAATATATGTTGTTGAAAAGCAGAACTACTTGGTCACGAGTCTTTCAAATTTTAAAATTAACTCTCGCTGACGAAATATTAAACATTCTATTTAAGTATCAGGTTCTAATCAAAACTCACAGTTTGCATCTGGTATTAGTCGCAGAAACTAACATGAACTCTGGTTCGTTATCAAAAGGACACCATTGTAGATACTGCAGCAAGGCGTTCACCTGGAGAAAAAATGATATACGACATGAAAGGAGCGAGTGTATTTTGGGTCCTTGCCTAAAACCATTTAGTTGCAGTCAGTGTCAGAAATCCCTTGGCCGAATATATTTCTTGAATAAACATCGCAAGACCTGTACAACTGAGCTGACTAAAGATAACGAGGACTAGTCTACAACACCGAGGAAGTGGAATGAAGGCAAATTATTAGAAGACTATAATGATGACGAAGAATTTAATAATGCTAATGCTAAAAATATTATCCCAGATGTTGCTAATAATTTAAAATTGAAAACTAACGAAGATGGGAAATCAAAAGATATTTACACTAAATTTTAGTAGACTCCATTAAATTTTGAACAAAAGAACCTGATTAGGTTCGAAGACTGCGATGAAACACCTGAAGCTGACGTGATCGAAGACTGTAATGAAGCACCTAAAGCTGGCAAGATCGAAGAATGTAATGAAGCTCTGAGACCAAACGATGGAAACGTCGTGATAAAAATAAATTATTCTTATATAGCTTACGATGATCACTGGGACAGTAGTGATCTTAAAAATATTTATAATAAACATGCAATGAATATGACAGCAGCAGAAGAGATCGATTACACATCATGGAAGATCCTAACATATTGGTTGATCATCTGAGACTACTGATAGCTTCGCTTATGGCAAGAAACTATTCTCACCTCAACAAAGTACCCACCATACCCAAAGAACTGAGGGAAGCTGGCTACATACAATATTTACTTGTTTTAATTACAGGAGAATAAAATTTAAAATTTAATTATATTTTGTATTTTAGAAGTGATTGTTTTATTTCAAGAAATCTGATTTTTAACTAGTATAAATCACCACAAATTACTTACAAAATGGAAAGTAATAATGAAGTCATTACAGCAATCAAGGAAGTTCGATTAAAATGAAATAGAATTGCGTTGAAGTAAAATGCACTTGAAATGTTGGAGATGTTGAAGCACTTGGGCAATTGGAGCTGTTGGAGCCAATTACTTTTAGAGTAAATTACATTTTGAGCCAAGTAATGTTGGAGCCAAGGACGTTTGTAGCCAAATACTGTTGGAGGCATTGTATCCTACCACATGTTGCGACCGATCTTAAACTATTGATGAGATCGTATCCTACAAGTGAAATTTTCGTAAAATTGTGTGTTTTTTTCGTTAAATTTGCTTCCTTTTTTTATTGTGCTTTTTTAGTGTTTTTCCTTTTTTAAATGTGCTTTCTGTTTAGAATTTGCTTCCTTTTAGAAGACGAATGGGATAGATAAGTCTGTACTCAGGACATGATTGGCCTCCTAGTTCAGAGACGATTGGTATATGTGCCTGACATTGAACATGATATGTTTAAAATGTTGTTCGCATATAGGCGAATAATACCTCTTTTTTCGGAGATAAACAAGATGGTTACCATAATGTCGTACAGGCTGACGTAATATCTGCCTAGGTTTTAGTGATGGGAGATCAAAATGCCAGTGGTTTCCGCGGATGAATGATCCGTTGCCATTTTTAAATGATTGACTTCGCCTGGGTTCAAACCTGGTACTTTTTATATATTTTAAAATTTTGCCATTAAAATTGGATGAAAATTACGAAATTTTAAGATTGCGGACAATCGTCACAATGACGAAAGTTACTTTTATTACAATTTTATTAATTACATTTTTTTTATAAATCTTAAAGTTTTTCCCGAATTTATAGCATAAAAAATACAGACTTTTAAAATGGCGGCCATACCGAAAGTTGCAATGGTGATAGTTGAGGTCAAGGTCAAAACTCCACACTAGAGGTTTATTGGAGACTTGTAATTGGGGAATTGAAGGCTCAATGGAGAATTTTCAATCCTGGTATTTTTTGAGGACTAAAATGTAAAATTTCCCCTCAAAACGGGAATTTTTCCCTCAAAGTAGGGAAATATTTATTTTTAATATTTTTTGGTGGATTTTTTTTCCTAAAAAAACTTAAACATTTTAGCGGATTTTTGTGAATTTGGGCAAATTTTGAGTCATTTTTGGCAATTTTTGGCATCCAAGTTAGCCGCCGTGATGTCACAATCCAAGATGGCAGACCGACTCCACAGGCTCCACAGCCTAGAAGCCTGTAACAGGAGCCCCATTCCTATACTTACTACTCCTGTCTGCAATGACTCTGAAAGCCACGAGTGTTTATGGTAATGTTCCTGGAAACATCGTTCATGAGATGACATACCGAAGCGAATACGGAAACTTTAATGCGAAGGTTCATCACCAGCCCTAAGATTGGTTGTTGTGGACGAAGAAAGTTGTGGCAGGCGTCACCTACACGTTCACCGACTTCTCATCCCTGTGTACCGGGAAAGTGCACGTGTCTTCGGTTGCTGCCGGATAATGTCAGAGGTTTGTGGCCGTGAGTGACAGCCGCTACTACGGGCGTCACGAGAAAGCCACCGAACACACCCTTATTAAAAAAATGATCCGGGATGACACACATAGCTTCAGCATTTCCTGCACGGATCATGGCGTGTTTGTTGTATTTTTCCTTAACATTGGGTATAATAGGCTATACTTTATGTGAAATGTAACTTGTTGAAGTGAAACTTCTTTGAACGCGATGAGAGTAAAATTTCAGGGCCGAATTTTAATGCAACGTTTTCGTGAAACATTGTTGTGAAAAGTTTCTGACGCGAAAAGGACAGAAAGAGAAAGGTACTGGGCCAAACAGATATAAAGAGAGCAATCTGCTATATACGTTGCTGGGCTCGTTTTCGTTCTCCTCTTTGTGCGATGATTCGATCCCCGCCAAAAAAAAACAAACAAAAAAAACAAAGAGAGAGAGCTAGATGAACGAAAGAATAATACAGAGTGTGTGCGCAAGCCCTTGTTTCAGAAAATAGATATAGATATCCTATACAGTCAGCTGTGAATGCCTTGAATTTTATATTTGCTACCATTGCGCTCGCATTCCTCCTTGTTCAACCAGCAGCGTAGAGAGCGCTGTTGATACAGTCCCTGCGTTTTCTGCATAGATAGCGCTACCTTTTAAGAAGTTAATATTTCATTCAGAGATTTTGCGTGTTTCAAATGGCAGAATTTTTCGAAGAATCAGTAAACGCCAAGTGTTTCTTTATGGTGTGAGTATTTCAACAGTGCGAACTATTTGTTGTTAATTAATAATTATTGATTGATAAATCATTTTGGAATTCCTGAACAGTTAATTTGAAGTGAGCAATAATTTTGTTAATTCATGTTTATTAATTTATTTTTATTGGTTAGAATTCTTAAATACTTGAATAAGAAATGAAAGACAAAAAACCGCGTAGTGGTATTTTTAGAAATTTTTCTTCTCTCTCTCTCTCTCTCTCTCTCTCTCTCTCTCTCTGCCGTTTTACACCTTACGTTATGCTTATAGTATAGGTAGGTTTGAATTGCCTAATAAGTTTCACTTATATCATGTGTACTGAGTTACACGCGCTCTTTTTTTTTTTTTTTTATCCCGACAGTTTTCAAAAGTAGTACCTTTCTAACCATTGTCCAAATGTCACTTTGCAAAGCATCGCATGATTTTTTTTCCCCCCACGAACAATGACAACTATTTAAAGTTTACAAACACTGTTGACAGAACAGCAGTGGCAGAAGGATACGTATATCATTGGTACTACTTTTTAGAACTGTCAAATTTGAGACAAGTTACGTAACGTAAACTGTAGTCAGAGGCTGCGGAATGACATACATATAATACGAAATGGGTCAATATTTGTCTGAAATCAGAATTAAAATATACTTTCTCGATTCACCATCCCAATAGTACAGTCTATCGGGAAATTATCCCGCTAGTCTCAGCTCTTTGAGGCGAGCCAGGCTTACATGCCTTAGGGTATAGATCGTGCATGCTTTGAAGGATGAAATTAAGTCACGAACCGTAACTGTTACTCGTTGCTAGAACGTGCTTTGGTATAAGGAGGGGGAAGAGAGAGAGAAAGAGAGTGTGTGTGTGTGTGTGTGTGTGTGTGTGTTGCAGTTATTTTTGAAGATGTCAGTCTGCAGACTGATGTGACGCAACTCCGTATGCCTGGCGTCTTACCCTCCGCTGATATTTTTCTCTCTCCATAACGAGAACAGCTTACATGGTTAAAATTTCTTTAGTAATGATAATATTATTTAGTTTACCTCTGCAGTACTCATCCACTTTAAATCAATTATTTTCTAAAGTAAAATAAGATGGTTTAATTAATTTTTTTACGTACGCCATTGCTAATTACACTTATGTCATTAAATGTAAATGGCGGACAAATAAACCTATGTGCAAACACGTAAAAAAAAAGCCAACATCTGCTGAAAACATAATTTGTATGCATGGACTGCACACAGAATTCAGTGAAAAGTAATATCCATAAAAAATATAGGTCACAGCACAGACGAACACAGTGGGCTGACATGAACGAGAAAGTGGCAAAAATGGCAGTATATAAAGACAAAAAACCTACCTTGGACAAAACAACGACAGAGACGAACTAAAGATCATACAATAAACAGATAATCTGGACAACACGACAAGAGACGCACAGTACAGGCGAACCCAGCGACGTGACTTACAAATATTTACGCCAGCGCAGACGTAAACAGTAGGCTACCTAAGAAGTTGGGTTCGCTTGTGCGTCTGTGTTGCCGTTGTATGGCCAAGATCATCTGTTTAGTATTATCCTTGAGATCGTTTTTTGCTATGTTGATCAGGTCGGGGTTTTGTCTTATTCACTGTCGCTATTGCTACCTTTTGTTCGTCTGGTGCAGTGACAATTTTTCTATTTGCTGTCACGGAATTCTGTGTGGAGTCTGCATATAAATTTGGATGTCGGCTGCTTTTTTCTGTGTTTTTGCATATTCATTTTGTTTTGTCCGACATTGAGGTTTCTCTAACTATGACGTATGCAAAAAATATTAAAACAATCTTTCCTGTTGAAATAATATTTTTAAAAACGTAACACGAGTTGCCTTACTAATACATCTACCGAGGATTCATCGAAAGTGATCATCCTCTTTCCTGTTGTTGCATATCATTCTGTAATTAATATTTGTGTGGTATGTGTTAGTTCCGAAGCGCTCTTCAGTTTTGTTCTTACTACATTGTACTTACTTCCTTGCCTGCATTTTGAAGTTTATGAATAAAATGGTTTTTTTTTTTTTTTTTTTTTTTCCCAGTTTGGAAACAATTACTTATAATTTTTCCCAGCCACTTTAATCACCTCAATTACCTCAACCACTTCAACCATCTCAATGACCTCAACCACTTTAATCACCTCAATTATCTCAATCATTTTAACCACATAATCTCAAATGCCTCAATTTCCACAACCATCTCAATCTTCACAAACACCCCAATCTTCACAGCCATCTCAATTAGCTCAACTACAATAACCACCTAACTACAATAACCACCTCAACTACTTTAACCACCTAAACCACTTTAACCACCTCAACCACTTTAACCACCTCAACCACTTTAAAGACCTCAGCCACATCTGCCGCGTCGACCACTTGTGCTCTTGTGATCTGGAGGGCCATCCCACTAAAAGGAAAGCGCCGTCGCTCCGGAGAGTGTTGTTGTAGGTGCTGCCGTAACCTTTCACCGGCAAGCCAGCAGGTACGGTCCGCCTCGTCATCCGCGCGGCGTGTGTCGCTGTCCGCGGCTCCAGTTCCTTCCTGGCTCAGTGTGGATCCCGCTACCCATATTATTTCTTTTTATGGTCACTACCATTATTCAAGGTCTGGCCCTGGAAATTTGTCTCGATAACTCTTGTGCATTTCATGTTTCGTCTCATGTCAGCAAAACTTTCATCCCCTATTTAACGCCTTCAGAGGATGAATTTTCAAAAATCCTTTCTTAGCGCTCACCTACGTTTCATAAGGAACTCATATGCTACATTTCATGCTTCTAGGCCCACCGGTTTAAGCTGTCCTTTGTCTGTCAGTCAATGTTGCACTTTTATTAAGTAGATATAGTAGCGGTAGTGTTAACAATTAAGATAAAATGCTTGGAATTCAAT
Organism: Bacillus rossius redtenbacheri; assembly: GCF_032445375.1. NCBI lineage: Eukaryota > Metazoa > Arthropoda > Insecta > Phasmatodea > Bacillidae > Bacillus > Bacillus rossius. The sequence continues at coordinate 137,553,122 of NC_086330.1, read as the reverse complement.
GGTTGTTTCTCTCCAAGTTTCATGAATTGTGTTATTGTATTCATCCGTATTTAATGGCCTCACTGACTACTAGACACAAAAAAGTTTCGTTTCAACAGGCGTTATATAGCATGTTCTTCGGGGCGACACAGCTACTGGATAAACAAGGAGCTCGATGTTTGGCCTGATGTGTGTGTGTGTGTGTGTGTTGATGGAAAATCCACATGAGCTTAAAACTAAGATACCTACCTACTTTATAATGGGTATTGTTAACGATTGTGTTGACATGTAACCTACCCTACACTCAAAAGAAGCCGTACTGCATAGTTCTCGCAAGCTCGCGTCGCACTGTTCCGATGAAGTATGAGCAGGCTCCATTGTGGGTCGGAGAAACACAACATCACGCCCTTCAACTCTCGTTGCCCAGGCGGATCCATGCAGCGTTCGAACTTATGATCATACAATCCTTGTAGGTATGTAATAATACAGTATGTCCATAAAATAACGTCCCAGTTACAAATTTTTTAGTAGTATCAACTATAAGCGTTGTAGTGTGTTGTTTCAAGGTCACAATTAAAGTGTAACTTAAACAGCTTTAGATAAATGTGTGCGCAAGTACAGCTTTTTTGTTTTCTCGCATGCAGCGCCATCTACGAAAAAAGGCGACTCCTGAGTAAAGCGTTTTGTGTTCTGCAATTTTCTAAGAGTGAATATGTAATTTCAGTTCAAAGTGCGTTTCATTTGAAGTGTAATTGTGATCCCCCAGTGTGGCAAAAACATCTGCCGATGGTATAGGCAATTCGAGACGACAGAGCTCTTTTTTCGTTGGCCTCCACGTTCACCTGACATAACGCCATGCGATTTTTTCTTCGGGGTTTTATAAAATATCGTGTCTAAGTTCCGCCTTCACCTAAAGATTTTCCAGAGTTGAGACACAGAATTGATGAGGCTATTGCTTCCATTGCTCCGGACTTGTTAACCAAAGTGTGGGAAGGATTGGACTTTAGTTTGGATGTGTGCCGTATAACTAGTAAGGTACAAATATTGAACATTTGTAAGAAAAACTAGGTTAGTTTACCTTCAATTTAAAAAAAAATGATTTGTTGTGAATAGTCTAAATTAAACTGTTATAATATATCATTGAAACTGTGACATTCTTTTATGGACAGACTTTTATGGCTGCAAAAAAATCTAAAAGGTAATTGGACTCAATAAGGTACGCCAGCAGTTTCTTCCTTGTAATTTGTGACCGTTTTCAAAAAAAAAAAGCAATTGCCTTATTTGACCGGGCTATTCTGGATGCGTTTGCATCCACACTGGATGGCTATGATTCGTGTACCAACAGTAAATACGTATGTACCTGAAAGAAACACAGCCACGCTATAGTGTTTTAATCCTCGGCTGGTCTCTAAATCTTTTCTTAAAAAATACATTCTCCTAATAATGGGCAGTTCTATTCTACACGGATGAGTGCGTTAGAAAGCTTTGTCAAGCAGGGCAACACGCCACAGATGACTGCTTGTTGAAATATAAGGCGAACATTCAGAAGTTTATTCGCGTTCAAATGAATATTTTTCAGGAGCATGAATCAGTTCTATTGAAGTTCGATAGTTTTGAAAATAAGTTTGAATAACCACGATGAGTATAGGCTAATATTTATTTTTATAGACAATTGTACGTTTTAATTATAAAAGCAGTATTTATGATTTATGGGATGGAAAGACTAAATATCCGGATGTAGTTTTGTACTTAGGTGAACATATTTATTTCTAAATCGTTGCTGTGTTTGTACAGCTTGGAAGGCAATGCACGTGATTAGTAAAAATGTTTAATAACTCATGTTTCAAGGGTAGTGTCCGTTTCTTCTCTTCAGAGTACACCTTGGATACTGATTTGCTGCTAATGTTAGTGAGAATTATCTTTCTAGTAACTTAGTTTGTAGTATTTCATTGTATTTGAGCTCAGTTTATGCTGCGCCCGGCACGAGCGTATACTCGGTTGAGTGGTAGTCGATTCCTGGTCTCTCTTGATCGACCGATCGAAAGATGGATCGATCGAATGGGGGCCAGTCCGCAAACTGGTTGTCCGGACTCAACCCCCGCCTGATTGAAATGTCCTCTTCGCCTCGTTCGTGTCCAAACCGCTTTCTTGTAACTTCTCTCTTCCCCTCCTGCTGTGACCATTCCCGTTGCCGTGTCGTGTCGTGTCGTGTCGTGTCGTGTCGTGTCGTGTCGTGTCGTGTCGTGTTGTATCGAGTGAGCGGATACCGTCCTCTCACTTCTTGCTTGTGTCGTCGCCGTGTAGCTCGGCCTGGTACCAGTTGGTTCCAGCAGACGGCGCGGCGGGGAGTTGGGTGCGAGTTGTTCGTCCGCTGTCTCCTGCGATGTGCGGGCTGGTTCTCGAGCCCGACGAGCTTCGTGAAACATCCGCGAGCTAATCTGCGACAGGGACGTCGATTGCTATTACCCATACTCTCTTTCTCTCTTTGTTTCTTTATCATTTGTCACTTTCTCTCTTTATCTCTTTGGCCTTTGACTCTTTTATCTCTATGTCTCTTTGTCTTTTTCTGTCTTTGCTTTTTGTATTTTTTCCTCATTCTCTCTTTGTTTTTTCTTTCTTTTTTCTTTATCTCTTTGTTTCTTATCTTTTTCTCTCAGACTTCGTGTCGGGTGACTTGGCATTTGAGTTTTGTATTTTAGGCGTTTTTTGTTTGTTTGTTTTGTAAAAGCATCGTAGATGTAAACCAGTCTTTTTTTTTAATGATTGCGACAAATGGGTGCCCAACATAAGGGAAAGCATGGCATTTTCAGGGAATTTTGAATTTCTGGAGAAACAGGGAAAATTCTGGGAGGTACATGGTACGTCAGGTAATAGTTTAAATTAAAAACACAAAGGATAATCCTATACCGCTTATCCATTAACTGTGCTATGGCGTATTGCATTTTTGGTTGAGTGTTCGTTGCAATGCTGGTGTGCCAAGTATATTTTTTTTTGTGAATAGAGTATTATATATTTTTTTGTTTTAGGTATGTGAGGCTGAATTATATCTGTGATAGTGCATCAGAAGAGTGTCATGTAAGATTGCTCACAGTTCATAGTTTCCAGGATTCTTGTTATTTTGTAAACAGTTTTTTTCCCACAGCATTGAAGAATCCGAAAGTACGTAGTGACTATGGAAGTAGTACAAATAATTCTAATGGTTGTTTTATGTGGAAATATTATAAATATGTTGTCAGTGACCAATCAATTTAAAAAAAAAAACTGGAGAAGTCAGGGAGTTAACGCTTCTTGGTTTCGCTGGCCACATTGAGCAATATGAAGCATCCATTTTTTTTAAAAATATCTAAACGTTAAAATTGACTAGTCAAACGCTAAAGTTAAACCAAGCCAGTCTCGAAGCATGAAACTAAAATTTCCTTTGCCACGGGGAATCGAATCCACGCCTAGTTGGCCCCATCGACCCGCCTGCTACCGATCGATTACAGATCGTGCGTAATGCGCAAGAGAGGAAAATCTAGGTTGAGTTCGTACGACGATAACAATTCGACTACCTGGTACTACTTTATCAGTGAACCCAATGATTGATCTCGTAATTTATTTTGCATTTGGTAAAGAATACACAGTGATATATTCCTCGTGTTGGCGGTAGCCTGGCGTCGCTGCAATTGCATGTCACTATAAATTCTGTGATATTTCTGGAGAAGATGTAAAAAGAACGCCATATACGCTGAGTTTATCGGTCATGTCTGTACGTTGAACCGAAGTAGCCGCAGTTCTGCCCGTCGTCCTCAGTTCCCTCCGGTCAGCTGACAGTTAGCCCAGGTGATGGTTCAATCCCGTCAGTTGCGTGGGAAATTTCGCAATGGCGGCATCTTTCGTTCACTGAAACGTGCAAATCCCTTCCCAAGCTGCGGAACTCCTGTATGAAATTCGAAAATTATTTAATTTAGTAAAATATTCGAGGTAGATTTTAATTAATAATGTAAATCAATAAATATTCTGAATGTTTATTCTAATTTATTAATTTTAATTATTTATTAAATAATAATGTATTTTTAATTTATAATGCAAATAAATTATACCTACGAGAAAAAAACCTTTACTTATAAATACACTTAAAAAAGTTTATAAACACAATATATATCACTTATATATACGATTAATAAATGTTTTAATAATTTGTATCAGGATTCAATATTAATCACTAAAGTATAAGAATTAAAAGCACATCTATAATTTTTTTTATGTAACCAATTTTTTTCATCCTGTGAAAATTTCGTTGCATGGTGCGCTCCATCTAAAAATTCACTCATCATTTTTTTCATAACGCACCTAAAGAAGCATAACCTCAAAAAAACCCTGGAGAAACTAGACGGAAAAAACTCAGCTGTGGCTACAGTTCAGGTGATCAGGAACAGTCCTGACGTCAGCTTACTGTCATATGCAAACAAAGGCGACTTATACTGACAAGCTACCTGATAATCTCTTTATTGTAATATTCTTTAAACGGGCCGTGCTAAACGATGTCGCGGGCCGCTAGTTTGGCATCACTGGTCTGTAATGAGCTCTTTATCAACGAGATTTTAACCCCACAGATGCCTGCCAGGCAGGGCCGGCGCGTCCATATAGGCGAACTAGGCAACCGCCTAGGGCGCCAAGTAGCTGGGGGCGGTGCAGCACGACACATAACAGCTGATATAATATGTTTAACGATTATTGAAACTAGATGAAAATGGATTTTTGTAACAGTTTGGAATGTTTATATTGATATAAGTAATTATTTAAAGTCCACGGTGACCTGTTTATGATTTGTAATAAGAAAAAAAGTAAAAAAAAAAAGAACACAAGCCTGCTTACATTTATTGTTGACAAAATCTTAGGCTTACGTGATGTATTTTGAGGCAAGGAAAGTTTTTTTTGGGTGTCCGGCCGCGGGGGTGTTTGGGGGGGGGGGGGGGCAATTAAGGTTTTTCGCCTAGGGCGCCAATTTACCTTGCACCGGCCCTGCTGCCAGGGCCTTTGTTCCAATCCCGTACTTCATATTCGGAAGCTAGCTTCTTTTTATATGATTGTCAATAAAAAAAACTGTTATGTCATTAGCTTCGAGTGAAGTTTTATTATATATTTTTTTAAGTTTTATTAGTCTCGAAAGTGTGGAAATCACTTAATCGAGGGTTTGCAGTAAAAGTTTTACGGATTATAGATAATATGTGTAGATTGTTGAATTGAGTTACTTCGTTATTTTTATTTATATGATTATTTGTATTTTTTTTTTTTCAGTTTTATGTTACGGAATGGTAGTGCTTATTGCTTATAGTCGTATACGTAGCCTACTACATTAAATTACTATACTATATACTAGCTGCAGTACCCGGCGTTGCCCGGGCTGAACACAGGGTGAAGGAGACCTTTTTAGAAATCAGATGTAGTTAGTAATTGTCTTCTTAATTTGAATGTCAAGTGTGAAAATTAATTTATATCACTTTCAGATCCCGACAGACGTTCTGCCAGAGTATATTTATTTACCTGTATATATTTCAAAATTGGTGGCCTGTATGTAATCTAGACTCTCTAAAGGACTATAGAAAAAAGCTGAAAAATAAGAGATTACTAATATTGAAAAGATTCATTATCTAGCTAATGCTTGGCATGCATTGCAATGCCTCATTCAGTTTTGTTTTGTAATATGTTTGAAGTAGTTACGCATATTCAAATCATCTATCCATCTCTCTAAATATATATTTATCTCTATCTACATATATATCTATGTATGTCTCTATCTCTATTTATCTCTTTATATCTACATATATACCTCCCACTATCTCTATTTCTTCGATATATAAATCTCTTTATAGTTCTATACATCTATATATCTCTCTTTATCTAACCCATTTCATTCTCTATACCTCGCTCTATCTCAACTTATCTCTCTGTGTCTCTCTATCTCACTCTATATATATATCACTCTATCTCCATCTCTCTTTTATATTTAAATGAATTGTGTCATGCGTGAGCACTTATTCAACAAAAACAGACGAAGTGCCGCTATATAATATGAAATTAACACATTTTTTGAAACGATTCGTGCTCCAACTATTGCAAAATAGTTATACCGTCTCAGAAACCTTCACGGGCATGCGCATAACAACTCACCAAGATTTCATCGCAATCAGATGAACGCATACGGCACAAACAAACGAAAATTAAAGACATGACAAACGCATCAAACGATAGTGCGTTTAAAATTAAAGGCAACTCTATCTATTGACGAAGTTAAGAACAAAACTGTTATTAGCGCTGCGAGCTCCACTAAGCGGGTTGGTCTCACCAAGGAGAAAATTTTGAATTTGCCAGACCTTACTATGTGTAGAATTGTGTGGCAGACATAGAGAAATGACCCTCACTCAATATTTGTATGTCTATGACCTATGATTTTTTTGGTTATAAAATGAAATGATCACTTTTTCACTCCCTTAGGACTGGAATTTCATATTAATATGTGGTCTATGTTCAGCCGTTCTGGCGTGATTGAGTAACAAACATCCATCCATCCATACTTACAAACTTTCGCGTTTATAATATTAGTAGGATTAAATACCGCTCTCTGTTTTTATATTAGTTTCCTTTGAATAAATTATATAGTAGCGTACGCGTGTCAATCTCGAGTCGATTGCTCTTCCATCGACTTTCTCCTGCTCCCTCGACCTAAACGCACGACGCGCTATGGCGTGCGACACTTTTTATAAGTCACGCTCGAGCTCTCGGTCAAAGTTTCTCTCTCCCTTCTTTCGACGGAGATGCCGCCCGTTGCGCGTAGAAAGCTCCATTTGTTGTGGGTGCCCGTTCGGAAACACACAGAGAGAAAGAGAGAGAGAGAGAGAGAGAGAGAGAGAGGGAGAGAGACCACATTAATACTCATACACATACAGTGGTGGATATAGACTTTGCGGGGTCCTCGGCTATTTGTTTATGCGGGACCCTAATATTTTTGAGAGGGCCCTTGTCGGGTAGCCCTGGGATTTGGAATAACCCTCCAAATAGGGAGGAAAGTGGTTCCGGGGCCATCCCTAAGAAAATTAAAGAAAAACTCTTCAAAACAACCTAAACTTAAATTTCGACGATGATTGTCTAATTTATCTTATGAAATTTTGATAATCTATTCTTGGTAAATTATATATGGTTAAAACTTATAAATTCCAACGATCAAATTCCTGTGAAATTGCGTCATTATTTGAGCACCCTTAATTAAGTTTTAGTGACAAAAGGTAAAAAAAAAATTGTTACAAATTTTTTTTTGCAAAAAGTATTTACTAACGTGAACAAATCACTTTATTCTCAGTCTTACTCTCAATAATTAACCTTGGAAAATATTTTAAACAAATGATTGTTTTAACGCATGCAAAACTACAGAATTAATAACTTAAAAGGAATGAATAAACTAAAAAAAATATTTGGTTATTGAAAGACTATTGGCGCGACAACCACAGACACACACGCAGCAGTCCGAACACCGCCTGCGACAGAGAGCGCCCGTCCACCGCCACACACACTCCCCTTGCCACGCTCACCCGCTGCAACCGCCTCGCCGGTGGAGAGTGTCAAATGAAAGTAACTAGTGCGCAATAAAAACTAAATTTCATGGTGTCGATGTCGAAAGTACCGAAAGAACCGTGAATCGAATTTAAATTCCCGGTTCTTGTGGTACCGGGATTTCCCGGTTATGAACCCTAGTGTATAAGCATGCCACCAAGTGAGTGTGGAAAGACGGAAACACAAGCGAACATCTTTTTAAGCTTGTCACACGCTGTTGTGATGCTCAACTGGGAACAGCGTGGTATGATAATGCAACACACTGTATTATTAGACAGTAACTGTGTAGTTACATTCGTAATATTATTCAAATGTTGCGAAGTACTTCGTCAATATTGGGCATCTGGCTCACATTAAGGGCCCCGTCTACCTGGGCACGAATACGGTGTGCAAAGGTTCAGAAGAAACCACTCGATTTGAAAACTGGCCAAGATAAGTGGTGTCTGTTTATGAAAAGCATTAAGAATACGCTGGGGGCGGATGAGTATTTTTGAAACTGTATTTTTAGGAGAGTGAAAATGGCTAAAAGGCGTGTTTTCAGAATATTTTTAGACATGAAACCAATGATACAGATTATTTTGAGAACTAATGGGCATTGCATTAGACCTTTATCTTCATTTCTCACTCATATAATATTATGGTTACCGCTTAAATTTCATATTTGTCCTATATGCACGACGAGAAGACTGCGCGTCAGTTCTGAACCTTGCGCTTAGAGGAGATACCATGCTAGAAACACCAACGAGCGTCGCACTTATCATCACGTATATATAGACCATGTGCAAGAACTGGAGGTGCCTAGGAGAGTTTCGATGGGTAGCCTCTCCTCCCCCCCTTCCCCCCCCCCCCCCGGGTTCTTCCTAAACAAATCCTTCCTCGCGGCTGTGTTTGCAATTCAGATTAGCCTGTTCGTCCCGCCAGTATTTGCACAGCCAGGAGCGTATTTAAATATAATGGCTGGTGAACTCGCAGTTATCCCGACCGCGTGGTGCGGACGAGATGGTAGTTCATTGGGTTGAGCGGTTCGTGGGAGGTGGAACAGCTTTCCGCTCGCCTCCTTGTCCCTCGTTTAGGCCCCTCTCTTCCCCCCCCCCCCCCCCCCCCTTCTCTACACGCTTGTCCTGCGGTTCCCCGGGACGGAACATGAAACAACTAGGGTCGCGACTGTCCCGCGGGCTCGCAGCCTGCGCGTCGTTGCGGGCGTCTCGGCAGTTTGTCGCCCGCGTGGGTTGGGCGTTTGCCGTGATAGCGTTGCTGCCTCGGATAGCACGCAGTAGTGTTTACTCCCATCTATTCTTTTATTTGGAGTGTGTTGACATTTGCAGAACCTATCGGTAAAAATAATCGACAACTGCCGTAACTTATAAAAAGTATGAATTACGTTTAGGGCAAGAAAAGAATTAAAGTATATTGATTGAGTATTCCAATATGTTCCATACGAAAATTAAAATAAGAAAACCTCTATTTTCGTAAGAAACTTTCAGTGAATGTTAATATGTATTTAAACGATTCCGTGGTTACATAGTAATTTTGACATTTATCTGTGCGGTAATAGTTTACTGTTAAATCGAACACAAAAATATTTCTGGGTGTACTATATTGAATAGTATTAAATTATTTTTAATTAAAGATATTTATATAAAAATTGCAGCATTTTATTTATTTTCGGTTCATAAGACCACATAAAATTTATTTTAACTTCGAATTTTTAGTTTTTCTACATATAGACACACGTTTTGTTACGAAATTCTTCATTAAACTGTCAATGACAGTTGCTAAACAATACATTTATTGTAATTTAAACTAAATTTAAATGTGATGAAACGTGGCAAAACATTTTATTTTGTTGTATAATATATACAATATGTGTAATTTGTTTTAGTGAAAGTCTGTAGTCAATTTGAATGTCTTTGTGCATTGCATTGCCAGTTGCAGCCATGTTAGAAACTTTTTCTAGTTCTGCATTAACTAGATAAACAAGCCTGTTTTTTGTAAATTTTTTAAAAATAAAACTAGAAAGTCGCTTTGTGTTTCTAGCAGATGCCGTATATAAAGAGGAGTGCAGTGTTGGAAAGATTACACCGGATATTTTCCAGCGATGAATCGGTCTTAGTCGGGCGAGCTACCTTGGAAATACTTATCCTACGAGACGTTTCAACGTTTTAGGCGGCAGGGTTGCCGTCACTTCCTTCACTGAAGTGATGCGAGACGCTTCGAGAAGCTCTCGGCTCGCTAGGCCGGGATGCGAGAAAGGCATTCAGGGAGACTTTCATTTCTCCTCTCACCCGTATCGGAGCAAACATTCCCAAAACACAGCTTTACACGCACGAAAACGTGGAGTTGCCTGTTAAGGGACCCGTATAGTCAGAGGTGTATCTGTGTTAGTGAGGTGGCTGTGCAAATACCGGCGGGACGAACAGGCTAATCTGAATTGCAAACACAGCCGCGAGGTAGGATTTGTTGTGGAAGAACCGCGGGGGCTGGGGGGGGGGGGGGGTGCTTATCCATAAAAACTCTCCTTGGCACCTCCAAGTATTTACACATGATCTATATATAAGGAAATATAAGTGCGACACTCGCTGGTGTTTCTAGCATGGTATCTCCTCTACGCGCAAGGTTCAGAACTGACGCGCAGTCTTCTCGTCGTGCATATAGGACAACTATGAAATTTGAGCGGTAACCATAACATTATATGAGGGAGAAATGAAGATAAAGATCTTAAAAGAATCTGTATCATTCGTTTCATGTCTAAAATTATTCTGAAAACACGCCTTTTAGCCATTTTCACTCTCCTAAAAATACAGTTTCAAAAATACTAATCCGCCCCCAGCGTATTCTTAAATGCTTTTCATAAACAAACATCACTCTATCTTGGCCAGTTTTCAAATCGCGTGGTTTATTCTGAAGGTCTGTGTTTGTGCCTAGATAGGCGATGCCTTTAATGACTTGCGAACATAATTCCTGTAACTTTAATCTCAACAGAGATGTGCAGCTTGGATATTATGACGATGGGTCGATCGGCCTGGAGGCTGCTTCAAATCCCCAGCCATCGCCGTGTAGAGATGGCCACGGTGTACTAGGCGAGATGATTCTGCAGTGGCAGGCCATTGCCTTCCGCAGAGTGTGGGTGAATAAATACACAACAAGCAGTTTTGAATTCAGGAAGGAAATTTTCCACGAGTGAAAAATCCACTACCGGATCGGGAACAAAAAAAAAAATGGGTGCGTGTATTTATGTACGCGCGTGAGAAGTTATACTTCTTTGGCATCATTAAAAAGTAGTTTTTAATGGCATGAAAATAATTAATTACAATAAAATAATAAAAGGGCTGGAAATAGATAGTCAACACAGTCAATAAAGTTCAGTTTAAATTTGAAAAATTAAATAAATAAAATTTAGAGAATAATAAATATGTATGACATAATTTGTAGTAAATATTATAAGATTCTTAATTTTAAATATTTTTTATTGATTATTTAATATTTTAAAAGAAAATAAATTAAATAATAGATTCAAAAACTTAAATTAAGTTTATTCATTTTTTAAATATTAATTATTATCTTAATTTAATATAAACTTTTCATTTTTATCAAAAAGTTTTCATTAAATTTGTTCATTTATTTTTATAAATATTTATTATTTATTCAGTTTAATAATAAATATTAATAATTGATATTTTAATTTGTTGTTCGATTTTAAGTTTTATCACAAATTTTTTATTAAATTTATTTCTTTATTTTGTAAATATTAAATAACGAATAATAAATATTTAACATTACAAATTTAATAATATTTTGTATTAACTATATTAAATAATAATATTTTAATTTATATCAATAAAGATACATACGGATAGTTAACCTCAATTATATTGGAGCACTTGAAAAAGTATATAAGCACAATTTTTTTTACTAATATTTACGAATAGTAAATAATATTAATCAAAATATTTAATTTAAAGCACTACTGAATATAATTTATTAGCACATATATAATTCGCACTTGTATGAAACTAAAACACGTATTGTGAATTTAGAAACTAGAAACATGTGGATAAATATTATAAATATGAAAACAGTGATCAGAGGCGACGAGCGTGCCAACATGCGCGACTATTTGAGGTTCTATTTCTATTTTGTTGGTAGCTTTTTTTTTTTCGAGACTTAATGAGCGATTCAACGGGCAGCTTCAACCTGTTAATTTTGTGTTACAGTGATGCGCGCGCATCTTAAAATTTCACTCTCATCATTTTTTCATAACGCGCCTAAAGAAGTATAACTTCAAAAAGTTGAAATGTTATTGTACAATAAAAATATCTCGTGTGCCTAATGTGCTTATAAGCACCAAATCTTATCAAAGAGGCTTTCGCACTTCCTAAATTTATTTAATTATGGTATATGTATTTTTATTATCGCTATTCTTCGGTACTCTGCACATGCGCAATGACTCCTCTGCTCTCGCTCGTCCCGTTGAGAATTCAGGATAGATTGTCTTTTGTTATGGCAGTGTTTTTCCTCACTCTGTGGTGCAGCTCTTCTGTGAAAAAAAAAAAAAAAAAGAATGTAACTTTGTTACATCTATAAGTATAGTAGCCGATTGTAAATTATCATTGATGCCTTATCCGAATTCGAACCCACTGCGCTAGCACATTATTACTATTTATCCTCTTATCGTTTTGTATTGCCTTTCTGGAAACATTTGTTTAGCTTTTTTTTTGTATCCTTCTTGTGCACCGTCGTAAATGTGTTTATTAGCGTCTGTTAGGGAAGTAGTTTTTAGGCAACGTGATTCCGGTTTTGCGATTATAGTGCAATAAAAGCAACAAAATAAAATATTCTAGTTAAAAAATCCACAACGTAAAGATGAGGTCATCGGCCGTAAATAATCCTAAGTTGTGTGGATTTAAGAATTGCTGTTTTAATCACAAATGCTTTCTTATTCTTGTAAATTGCTCAGACAAGTGCATTTTTATTTAGGCCTACTGCAGTGAAGTATATTTAATTTATAGTTTAATTTTTAAAAATGCGCTTTTGTATATTGTAACTAGCTTCAGTACCCGGCGTTGCCCGGGCTGAACACAGGGTGATATATTGTCCACGAGTAAAGCAAATAGATAGCGTTATATTACAGTATGTTGGACATAGAGAAATGACACACAATTGCTGTTTGAATGTCTGTGACCTATGATTTTCATTTTACCCATGGCAGTCTGTTGAACGGTGTAGAAGTTGATGCGCTGCAGCGCCATCTAGCGGCGAGATATAGCAAAATGGATATTGCGAAAATATTCTCCGTGTTCAATATATATGTATACCAATTTTCATGACGATAGGTCAAAAGGTTTCAGTGTTTATTAACGTCATACATACCAACATCCTATTATATTGTCGCGGGTTGAAATTTTGCAGGGTTGTTGAAATCAAATTTAGGGACTTTACTGACGGGACTCTGGGCTGGCTGCTCTGTTCACTCGTCAGCGCAAGTGGCGTGACCATGTAATTGGGGCACGGGGCCGGCGCGGCGCGCTGCGGGCTTGCAGAATTTTGTTTGTTTGTTTGGCCGCGCGCTGGCGCAGCCACGGGCCGCAGTTACTGGGGCGCGCTGTCGTAACAAGCCGCGCGGTGTGGCCTGCACATCGGGGTAGAGGGGGGGTAGTCTTCCCAGATGTTCTAGTTAGTTGTTTAGTAAATTTGACTTCAATAACGAGCTTTTGTTATGGTAGGCGCGGCAGGGCGCGCGAATTTAAGCGCAAGTGAGTGGTGACTCGGGGCTCACTCAGGCGGAGGCTCACTCAGGCGGAGGCTATGCGTCTCACCTGTGGTCACGAGTTGTTAGTTCGTTCGTGATGTAGGAATTCAAGCTTTCGGGCGGAAGCTATGGTCGACGCCAGAGGCCACGAGTCGTTTAATTTAAGTTAGGTCATAATGTAGTCGTCAAGCTTTCGGGCGGAGGCTATGGCCCTCGTCAGGGGTCACGCGTCATAGTTTTTAAAATGTAATGTTCGTTCGGGATTTCAAGGGCAGGAGAGGCCCCTACGTTATTTTTTTAAAGTAATCGATCAAGAAAGGCTTTTCGGAAAATGTGAGTATGGACTTATCTTTGTTTTAATTTTAAGTATTAATTATGATTTGAGGTATTCGGAAGGACTAGGGAAGTGTTTAGTGAAGTTCTCTCATTCTCTCTCTTGTAAGGTCGTTCAATCGTTAAGGAAGTAAAGAGATTATTGTTTTAAATTGTAATCCTGCTATTTAAATGTTCTTTAAAATGATGTTGAGTATTTGACTTTAAGAATAAAATAATTTTAATTAAGTATTATGTTATTTTGCAAAATCTCCTTAGTTCAGCTCTCACCAGACATCCTGTACGGGATGACGAACCTATGATCCTAGGTACAGTAAAGTATTTTATGAAGTTAAGACTAGTTGATGCCAAGCGAGTTGTTTCTATGTAAAGAGCTACGATTCTCGCCCCCCCCCTCTGAAGGTGGATCGTGACAGAAATGGCGGTGGCACCGGCTAGGTGTTCGTGATAGAAATGGTAGAGTTCGCCGGATAGGTTCTATTTCTGGAGAGAGAGAGAGGTAGATTTTTATGTTTATTATTAAGTTAGTTTCAGCTTCTGATAGCAGGTTATTAAGAGTTTACTTGAGGAGAGGATTACGGAATTTTAGTCTATAGTGGAGGAAGTCTTTGAGATTTTTTTTTTGACGTAACAGATGTTTATTTGAGTATACTTGTAAGGATAAAGTTTATAGTGATAAGTTGTTTTAAGTCGTTGAGTTTATCAGGGATTTTTACGTGAGGAGAATACGTTATAATTTAAATGATTAATAGAGATAATGCAAGTGGTTTAATTTAATTGAAATTAATTTTAAGATTGTAGGTTAAGAGAGTTAAAATTTAAAATAAAGTTTTTTTCGTAAATAGGAATTATTTTCAAGAGAAGTTTGTTTTGTTTTCGTGCGCGTAGGAGACGAGACGTACGAATTAAATCAGTCGAGGGAAGGATAAACGTTAGAAAGGAATTAAAGAGAAAACGAGAGTTTATGTAAAAGAGAGTTATAGAATTTATAGTGATGTTTTGTTTTAATTAGAAAAATGTTGAGAGTTGTTTCAGAACGACACGTCAGTGGACGTGGCAGAGTGAACACGTGACGGGGAGGTGCTGAGACCTAGCGGAGAACGGAGGAACCGCAAGCGAGGGTTGGCGCACCTGATGGAATTCGGTGACGTCACGGGCTCATACGGAGACGTGGACAGGCCGTGACCTTGTTTTGATCAGCTGTACGGTAACTTAGCGATAAGAAAATAGACTATTGGTTAAATAAATTTAAATTTAAGTGTGTTTTAGGAGAAGAGGAACTTTCAGTATGTAAGTAATTTAATTTAAGAAGTGTATGATGTATAGGCTAGAAGTGTTTCGTTGTAAGTTGTTTATGTTTTTGTTAGTTAAATTCTACCTCGGTTTTAAAAATATTTTTTTGGGATTTGTAAACATTATTAAGGAGGTACATTATAAAATCGATAAGCATTGAGAAAAGTGGGAAGGATAGTTTTTGTGTGTAGAGGGAATTTACTCCAAGGGAACAGAGAGACAAAATTAATGTTTTCTTTAGGGCGAGGGACCCTAAGGTGAGGTGTTGTGTCCCTGGGAAGTAGGGATTGTAGAACAGACCCATAGGAGATGGGCTATCTACGTGAATTAAGGGTTAGGAGAATCCTGAGTGTTGTTAGTAGTTTGGGGCAGGAGTTCCCCATGGTAGTACCGAAGTGGCTATCCTGTATGGGATAGGGTACCATTTCAATGAAGTTTGTTGGTGGGGTTAGAGCCCCCTGTGTAGTGGGCCTATAGCAGATAGGCACTACAGTGAAATTTTTGGTTATTTTGTGAGGTAAATTCCCTGGAGATTAAGTAAGATTGGATTCAGTTAGGAAGGAGGGAAATGAGAAACATTGCTGTAGAGAGTTAGTGTACTTGCCTAATGTGAAATTGAATTTTAATAAATTAATTAATGAGAAAGTTTTTTCTGGTCAAATAATAATGGAAGGGAATTAATTAATTTTTTTTGAGTAAGGTGTTTTAAGTAATGAAATAAAATAATGTGAAGAAGTTTGAATAATTGGGGAGGAATTTCTTTAAGAGTTTAGATAATTGTTTTTGAATTTATTGAGATATTCAGCCAGTGGAGTTTGAGTATGAGAGATACAGTGAGATTTCAAGGAAATTGGTTGTTTATTAATTAGGACGAATGAGATTTTATGATTAAGAGTCAGTAAGCATAGTTAAAATTTACGACATGATATTTGTTGACAGTTTACAGTTATTAAGGAGAAAACAGAGTAATCTATTTATTTTTATTTTAATGGTTTGAAGATAAGATTATGAATTTTTTTTGGAAGTTTCTTTGGCATGTTGGAATAATTTTTTTTGATTTTTAGAATTTACAGAGAAAATTTAATTGATTTACATTAGTTTGGAAGTATGGAGGTTTAGTGTTCGATTAGCCCTAACTTGATGGTCGGATCCCAAAAGAATGCCGTAAAACCGATAGCCAATTGAGAGGAATGCGGTAGGCGCTTGTGTAGAGAGGGGTTGTGGGAAAACTCCTTGGGACTGATGGCAGATCAGGGGCCCTAAATAGTGTGTGATGCTGTAAAACCAGTGCAGGGAAAGCCTGGTATGCTTAAATTTTTGGGCACAGGTTAGGTAAACCTGGGGTTCCATGGGATTTAGTCATGTTAGCTGCTGTGAGACATTAAGATTTCCAGGCTCCATAGTAAATTCAATGTAAATTTTTGTTTTCTTAAAATAATAAATTTGTTTTTAATTTATTTGAGATATTTGATTTGGAACAGTGAATACAGACCCCGAGGAATAGTAGTTGTCATGATGAGAAGAAGGTGGTAGGCCTAAAAGGGTACAGGCACCACAGAGGTTATGTGCATTGCATAATTTAAATATAAGGAAACTTGAGAATTTGAAATTTTGTTGTTGGTTTGTACACCCATAAGAAGAGTATAGGCAGAATTTTTATTGTTATGAGATGTCTAATTTAATTGAAAAGAAGAAAGTTTAAAGATGCAAGGTAACATTATTATTGTAATAATTGAAAGAGATTAAGAGGTAGAGAGAAATAGGCAGTTTTTGTTTGTAAGTACTAAAGTTTACATATAGAAATTTAGTAACTAAGAATGAATAATAAGTTAAGTCTAGTGTAAAAGTTTTTTTTTAAGTTTGTTAAGTTAAGAGTCACAAGTAAATTTTTTTTTAGAGAGAATGTCTTTGATAGGAAGTATTAGAAACTTATGGGAATTTTAGGGTAACATAAATAATGTAGGTAATGAATAATAAATAGATGGTAGGTCTTAAGTTAAGATTAACATTTGAAGCAGAATTTAATTAAGAAGAAGGAAAATAAATAGGCCTAATGAAAAGAACAAAAAAGGATTTTATGGTAAAGCATTTTTTTTAAGTAATAAACAATGAATAATAATGTTGTTTCAGGGTAATGTGTACTAATAATACAATTTTTTTTTTAGGACCAAAGAACAGGAATTATGTAATTTAAATTAACATGTATTTTTGAAACTGTTACAGATTCCTTAAGATGAGCTGAGCAGCAGTCCAGTTTACAAGATGACAAGAGTTCGAGAGACAAGATACAAGATCACTGAAACAAGAGCCAAGACTGAAGATTCAAGAGAAGAGAAAGCTGGCAGCCATGGACTTACAAGTGGAGATTAATAAGGTCATGTAAAGTTTTATTTTTTTTTATGGAAGACAGTAACTGGAGTTTTTTTTTGTTATAAACATTATTTACAGAACTTTTTAGGTTATAGTAATGTAATGGAACTAGTGAGTTGTGGTAGCTGTCAAAAAGAACTAATACCTTAAGTTTAATTTTTAAAGTTAATTTTCTTAATTTACAGAGGGATTAGTAGTTTTTTTTAAACCTTATTTAGGTTGGAATTTCAATACAATAGCTTATTATAAATGTGTACGAACAGTTCAAGTTCACCGTACTGATAGGTAGGTCAGATGATCTTATTGATTTTGATGATTTGTTGTTTTGAGTTGATTTTTAGGTGTTGTGAATTAGACAATGAAATAGTTTTGAAAACTTAAATTATTTCAAGCTAAGAAATAGTAAATTTAATTGTAACTCAAAGGACACCAGAATTTAATTTTTTTTTGAATTAGTAATGTTTGAAAATTTTATACTTTACCAGAAAGGTTATAAACAAACAGATCGGATGGAACAAGGATGCAGTAAATCACAATTTCATTTAGAATTATTGATTTGCTTTTGAGGTTATGAAGGAAAAGTAGCTATAATTTAAAAATTTGAATAAAATTGGTTTTTTTTTATTTGTTTGAAATAGAAAGTTTAAAAGTTAATTAGTCATGATCTAGGTGGGTGATGGGGTGGGAATTGGCCACTCTTTTTCCCTATAACCTCCCTAACATGGCCTTCTATTACATCTAACAGAATAGAAGAAGAAAAAGACTTATTATTAGTTAGAATGTTTTTTTTATGAAGATACCTGATGAACTTTTTTTTTATTGTTGGGAAGAATAGTAGCAAGATTAATCAGATGTTTTACTCAGAAGAAGAAGAAGAAGAAGATAAAGCAGTTTTATGACTCGACAAGCCAGAGATTGGTGTTTCCCCTCTGCGCTCCTATTGACTACGTTGTTTACTCTCATGGGATAGCTGGTTCGGCACCATGGAGAGAGATTGGTGGGCATTGTGGTTGCCCCCAGAAGAAAAGAAGAGTAGAAAGGTTATGGGTGGGTCATGTGAAGTGACCTTCAACCCAGTTACTTCGTGGGGACTATTTGCTGTATAGAGAAGATCAAGACTCAAGAGTTAGGGAAAATCATTGGAGGTCATGTTTCCCTTCCTTAAGTTTTTCCTATCAAATTATTTGCCTGATTAGATTATGCTAAGGGTGGGATACTTTATGTTAGCAGTTGAATTAATTAATTTTATTTTTTTTGTGTGTTTGCATCCTTGCCCATCGATTGCAGTTTAGTAGTTAGTTTTGTATTTGTCAGGCGTGATGGTAATGCCTGTTGATGATGTTTCAGAATTGTAATCTGTTCGTGATGAGGATGGCACAACTCCGAAGCAGATGTGGGGAGAAGTTGTGAGCTGCCCTGGAAGCCAGTCCAGTAGCTGTTGGAGTTGAGTGGTGTTTGCTGATGGCCAGCCCAGGGAGCTACTCTTCTCGACAACACTGACTTCGAGGAGTTGCACCAACCTTCACGAGATAAGAGTTTAATTAATTGAAACACTGTAAGGACACTTAATTTTTTTTGAAGAACGAAAGAAGTATGGTAATAAACGGAAACCGAAAAAAAAAAAAAAAATAATAATTATCAAGAATTTGCACATTGTTTAACGAATACTGAGAAACTAAGAACAGTAATTTAATTTGTAAAGAGAGCTTCACTAACAGAACAATTTTTTTAGAATTGAGAACTCGAGCCTCTGAAGGTTCCTGTGAGAACAAACCAGATAAAAGTTTTACATTTAATTTTATGAATACTTGTTGTTTTAAAATAAATCTTATGCAGAATCTAGATGTATGTTCAGACAGCAAGGAACTAAGAAAATTATTATTTTTGTGAAATGAGGAATTTATAGTTATGGTTTAATGGAAAAAGACAATTTGTAATTTTGAGGTAGCTCGATGGGGCTCGAGCTCTGTGAGGGGAGGGTTATGTCGCGGGTTGAAATTTTGCAGGGTTGTTGAAATCAAATTTAGGGACTTTACTGACGGGACTCTGGGCTGGCTGCTCTGTTCACTCGTCAGCGCAAGTGGCGTGACCATGTAATTGGGGCACGGGGCCGGCGCGGCGCGCTGCGGGCTTGCAGAATTTTGTTTGTTTGTTTGGCCGCGCGCTGGCGCAGCCACGGGCCGCAGTTACTGGGGCGCGCTGTCGTAACAAGCCGCGCGGTGTGGCCTGCACATCGGGGTAGAGGGGGGGTAGTCTTCCCAGATGTTCTAGTTAGTTGTTTAGTAAATTTGACTTCAATAACGAGCTTTTGTTATGGTAGGCGCGGCAGGGCGCGCGAATTTAAGCGCAAGTGAGTGGTGACTCGGGGCTCACTCAGGCGGAGGCTCACTCAGGCGGAGGCTATGCGTCTCACCTGTGGTCACGAGTTGTTAGTTCGTTCGTGATGTAGGAATTCAGGCTCACTCAGGCGGAGGCTATGCGTCTCACCTGTGGTCACGAGTTGTTAGTTCGTTCGTGATGTAGGAATTCAAGCTTTCGGGCGGAAGCTATGGTCGACGCCAGAGGCCACGAGTCGTTTAATTTAAGTTAGGTCATAATGTAGTCGTCAAGCTTTCGGGCGGAGGCTATGGCCCTCGTCAGGGGTCACGCGTCATAGTTTTTAAAATGTAATGTTCGTTCGGGATTTCAAGGGCAGGAGAGGCCCCTACGTTATTTTTTTAAAGTAATCGATCAAGAAAGGCTTTTCGGAAAATGTGAGTATGGACTTATCTTTGTTTTAATTTTAAGTATTAATTATGATTTGAGGTATTCGGAAGGACTAGGGAAGTGTTTAGTGAAGTTCTCTCATTCTCTCTCTTGTAAGGTCGTTCAATCGTTAAGGAAGTAAAGAGATTATTGTTTTAAATTGTAATCCTGCTATTTAAATGTTCTTTAAAATGATGTTGAGTATTTGACTTTAAGAATAAAATAATTTTAATTAAGTATTATGTTATTTTGCAAAATCTCCTTAGTTCAGCTCTCACCAGACATCCTGTACGGGATGACGAACCTATGATCCTAGGTACAGTAAAGTATTTTATGAAGTTAAGACTAGTTGATGCCAAGCGAGTTGTTTCTATGTAAAGAGCTACGATTCTCGCCCCCCCCTCTGAAGGTGGATCGTGACAGAAATGGCGGTGGCACCGGCTAGGTGTTCGTGATAATATATATATATATACATATATATATAATGGGAAAATTAAATTAAGTATTAGTTAAATTTCCTCGTTATCTCGTGGCTTTTTAAAACGTTTCTTAATCTTGTGAGATATGAAAACAAAAAGGCAAATAGCCGCTCTAACTTTACCTTTAAATAAGGGGACTACAGATGTGACTCTGTAAGGTGCATAACTGTAAAAACTAGGGCTATCAACATAAATAAAAATATGTAAACAGATACTGGAAATAGAAAAATTATGTGTGACGGGCGAATGGCGAATCTAGTAAAGTAGTAACAAATATATTATAATGGAAAACCAAGATGGTATTGAATTTATTATTGCTGTTTACATAAGCTAGACCACTCCAGCACTTTATGCACAATGAGTATGAAAGGGGGGCCTAGAATAAACAAACTGATCGCTGCCAATACGTCGGACACAACAAAACAAAAGTTCCAATATTAAGATTATGTTGAAAAAAAAAGTCAAATTAAATTTATCTCAGGGTTGTCTTCCGGCTAAATCACGTCGTTAGGGCTCGAAATTCTATCGTTCAAGACTTCTGGACCTGCGGTCGTAAAGTCTTGTGTGTTATTTGAATGTCAACAAATAAAAATAAATAAAAATTGGCCTTTAAGATTTATATATCAAAATGTAGCTGTTCCCAAATGATGAAAAATATTACTCTTACACTTTTCTCACTCAGATGATTATTTCGCCGTTAATCGAAAAAGCGTCACCTGGAGCTATAACGTTTTTCAATGGTTACCTGGTTATGCGCAGGGTCCAATTTCATTCATTCATATAATCATCTGTATTGTGCAGATCGGAGGAAATCTTACATCGGCGACTGCCGTGAAACGTCGCCGTAATTTTAACAATGTTTTTAAGCCTCGCACACGAAGTTTTTGGGTCACTAAACGCCTGACGACCAGAGCTGTCGTCAGACCAAACGCACTTCCCAAGATGGGTCCAAAACGTTCTCTTCCCCGGCATGCCTAGCGCCGGTCCTTCAAGCCGGCGCCGCCGGCCTCGGGCCAAACCCCGGCCTCCGTTGCGTCTAACGTACAAAATTCAAAGAAACGGCCGAAAGAAAAAGTTAATTAGGGTTGTTTTCAACAAATAAAAATCAGTTCTAAATTCATCAAAATAAATATAAAATGTCTTTGGTACATAAAACTGTTTTATAGTAAATGTAAACAAACACTTGAGATTGTTATTGCACACGTCTAGTTGCCAACGACGGTAAACGAAAAAGGTAGACAAACCACACGTGTCCGTGTCAGAACCTCTGTGATAAGGCCTATTATCACACCGCGTAGCCCAAGAAAAAGGATTTTTGTTGTAGTTTGAATTTTTGTGATGATAATGATTTTTTACGTGATTTATTTCACGATTTTCTTAGTGACCCCATGTTTCATGCTCAACAGAACACAACAGAATGTTCAGTCTTTTTCGAGTAGTTGGTTGAATTTCGAAAACATTTTCCACTTATTTATGCCGTAGATAGGAGTGCGCCATTAATAAAAAGCGTTGAATAATTGTTTAACCACCGCCAAAATTTAAACTAAGATGTAATAATTTTGGCGTGTTGAGAAATTTTCATTAATTTAGCAGCCGTGAAATTTAGAATTTTCATGGTCTTGTTCGTTTTTCGAAGTATCACCTTCAAACAAAAGCCACACTGTGCACTAAAAAAATTAAATAGATATGTGTTTCTGTAGGTTTTTATCACGTTTAAATGTTTAAAACTTAGAAACATATAAACATATAAAAACTGTTGTATTTAACATGTATTACCCTATAATGGTACACGGTTGGATCTCCAGGTAGTTAAGTTTCCTTGTATCGTTAGCTGGCTTGTAGTTACATCAGCAGGCACATTCCAGGAATGGAATTCGGAAATGAAGCACTCAGGTCTCCGTACAGCCGCAGACGCGTTTCTTTACTTTCTACGTGGCAGTGTTCGCACATCCGGGGCCTGTAACTAATAGCTGCGAGGAACACGTGCCTCGACTTCCTCGTCTTCTCCCCCAGTTGTCGGCGGTCCTCCGTCCACGTCCGCGGACGAGCAACCGTCGATTCTTCTCGAGCGGTCCGCCTAGTCAGGAGTGGATCTGCGTGTTGGTGGGGCGGGATGATAAGTGCGACGCTCGCTGGTGCGGCTAGCGCGGTGTCGTCTCTGAACTGGCGCGCGGTCTTGTCGTGCAGAGTACAACCAGTGGCGTAGCCAAGATTTGTGTACGGGGGGTGTTAAGAAGCATGCCCCCCCCCCCCCCCCAGTATTAAAGCCGGGGGTCCGGGGGTCCTCCCCCGGGAAAATTTGGATTTTAAGGTGTAAAATAGTGCTATTTTAGCAGTTTTCGGTACTTAAATTTAAATATTATTGTAATGGTAAAATTTTATTAGTTTTTAATATGAAATTTGTTTGAGTGATAAATGAGAAATTTTAAAGATTTGGGGCTAAGGAGGGGGGTTGAACCCCTAACCCCCCCCCCCCCCCCACCCTTCCCTGGCTACGCCCCTGAGCACAACTATGAGGTTGAGCGGTACTAATCATAACATTATATAGCGGTTATAGAAATCCCTTGAGTGCTTTCAAGAATTTGTACCGGATATCTTGAGCAGTTTTTCTTCGGAAGTGCTGCACATCGTACGTGTTCCCAGGTAGCCGGGGGGCCATTAGTGCGAACGCCTCTCCGGAACGACTCGAGGTGCTTGCAACTCTCCCACACATCCGCCGCTTTGCCGGCTTCGTCGCCGTCGTCGCGAGTCCTTCTGTTGGGCCTCACGCTGTCGTTTATTCAGAAACCCAAGATTCGTTGTGTTCTAGTCAATCGCCCGAATAATATACGTTCGTGCATCTTCAGTTTTTCTTTCTGTTGTAAAAATGAAATAATTATCGCAAAAAAAAATACTTTTTTTGGGAGGTTTCCACACGTCTACAGGATCGTAACTAATATGCAAGGTTGCTCAAGTTAGGTCAGCAACATTTTAAATACTCTATTAAATTGTGAAGATGCATGAATACTAGATTTTATTTTATTTTTAAATTCTGACTGTGAAGTTTTACGAGCGAGAACTTCGATTATGTTAGGGACTGGTCGGGGGATATGGAATTCTAGGATTTCCCAGATGATTCATGAACGATTGTCGCAGCTCAGCTTCCGTGATTATGACTAGGCCTATATCTCATCCGTCAGGGAAAGATTGCTTTTACTCTTTTAATTTGCGATGCTTTCTTTCTTTTTTTACCGGGACAGCTATCCATATTACAGAGAGTTATTTTTAATTATTTTATATAATAGAAAATTCAGAAGTAGAATCAAAATAAAATTGATCTTATAAGGTTCTGAACACTTTATTATCGATAGACATACCTGTATTTCGCGGAAAAGGTCTGTGTCAATCTGTTTCGCTAAATACTATAACTTTTTTTTGCTGTTGTAGAAGAATCAAACACCAACCATAACCAGTAACATAACCGATGATGCGAAATACAAACGCGGTGTGTCGAAGTCAGTCATATTTTCCCATGAAATCCAGACATGTTTATTTATAACACGTGAGTCTGAATTCGAACGACAAACTTTGTCTGCAGATTCATTACAAAAGAATAAGTTAAAAAACTTAGGTCTAAAGTGATTTCCAATGTCTTTGACGTTGGAACTAAAATATATTTTTGTAAATAATAGAGAAAGTATTTAAGATGGAAAACACAGAGTCTGTATTATGTTTAACAGACTGGCATTATACAACCATCATGAATATTGTCGCTGTCGCAAAATTATTTCATTGAAATATTAGGAGGTAGTAACCCATTACAGAAATATGTGAAAAACAGAGCTGTTGCCCTTTATTATTTCAATGAAATATTTTTTTTGAAACAGCGACATAATTCGCTGTAGTTGTAGAACTTCATTCAGTTAAACATAATCCAGATGCTCAGTGTTCCGTTTTATAAACTTTATTATTTATAAAGATTAAAGGTGTTCAACTTCAACTTCAAAGACATAATTATACCAGCCTTGGGAAGCACTTTAGATCATAAGTCGTATGTTTGTTTTCAATTCGTGATGAACCAGTAGCCGAAGTTTGTCGATAGAATTCAGACTCATTCTGTATATTAGGAACATACAAGCAAGTCATAGTGTGGGACTATGATATCGGTGGAACCAGCGTGTCTTGCGTCGTCATGCGAAAGGCTGTACATGAAAATATGTTGGTTCCACTTATATCATCCTGGATTTGTACCTAATCTTTAAGCTACACTATGCCATGACTGTGCCTACACACTTGTATTTCACAGGAATATTTGACTAGGCATTTCCAACAACACCCGTGGGTGATATCCTTCCTGTGGCTAGTGACGTTATCTCGTAATCAATTTGCTCGTTGGTACATTGTTTGGCACAACTAATTTTCATACTTTTTAACACATAGAACACTAGTTATTTCGTTTAGAATCCCTCACTTTTTTTTTTCCAACAGGTGTGCGATATGAAAGTACAAAATGTGTGCGTAGTGGTGATGCCAAGGCACCTCTGTTGCGCACGCCTCGGTGCGTGTTTCCGTGGCGTGCCGCATTCCCGAGGCGAGCAAGGAGAGAGTGTGACCACAGTCGGTCCCCGGGGCCGAGGTGAGGCATGTCTTCCGCGCACGAAAGAAACTCACGAAAGGGGCAGCCGCCGCCTCGAGGAATTAGTATTTTACACTTTCCAAAAGTCGCGAAACATGCGCATTCACCCGCTTAGAAAGCACGTACGGCGAAGAAATAATTTCCGCACGTCTGGGTCCGTGGACGACATGGCCAAGAAAAATAAACTCCTGTACAGGGGTGGTAAAGTGGGGGGGGGGGGGGGGGTGTTCGGTGCGAGATGCACGGGAAGACCTCGTCGTAACTCTCGACGGAACTGCGCTTGAAGGCTGGACTTCCCGGTTTTACGGGTTCCTTCTGTCACCGCGGACCCTCGACGGCGTCCCTCCCCCCTCCCCTAACAGTGTTCGTGGGTCCGCGCTTGACGCTGTTCGACCTTCTTGTCACTTGTTTCCGGAGCCCAGCGCCCACCGACACGCGCACGCCGCTCGCTCCGGGTGGAAATTTTGACAAGTAGAAAGTGGGGAGGCCCAATCGAATTTCACTGCGAACTAGTCCACTGCGGTGGCAGTTGTTTTTTTTTTTTTGTGGGTTAGTCATCTATTAATATGCAGGCTTCGCGCTTGGCTCTTCCCACCACAGTTTTGTACCGCCCATTACACGGAAGCATTTTAAATTAATTTATACGTGTCGTCAACAGAAAATGAATTAGAGTTTGACGCATAGTACAGAATTGGGGGAATGACTGGGACATGGCCTGTGTTAAGGAAATAATCACACAATTTGCCTGGAGTGATTTCGGGAAACTGTGGAAAGCAAAAACACGATGAGTTACACTGATTGTGAGTTCAATGTTTTACCTTGATGCGGCCTCGTTCGCTCGGTCTATGGATGTCGGAGCATAGTGTGGCGCGCTGGTTTTGGCAGCTTTTACTTTACTTTGCATTAATGAGTCCACGAATCTTTCCCTTAGAGGCCCTCAAGGGTCCCGCCCGTCTGGTCAGAGGTGTATCTGTGTTAGTGAGGCGGAATGATAAGTGCGACGCACGTTGGTGCTTCTAGCACGGTATCGCCTCTAAGCGCAATACTATGCAATGGGGCGCAGTCTTCTCGCCTTGCATGGGGCAACTATGAGATTTGAATGTTAACCATTACATTATATGGCGGATAAATGAAGATAAAAATGCAATGCAAGTTCCTTGAGTGCTTTAAGAATATGTACTCGATGTTTCATACCTAAATATTATTTTGAGAACACGCATTTACGCCATTTTCACTCTTTTAAAAATATATTTTATAAACGAAACACGAAAACAGGATCACCCATCCGCCCTCAGCACATTTTAAAATGCTTTTCGTAAACAGACCCCACTCGGATATCTTGAAAAGTTTTCAAACCACCTGGCTTTTTCTGAAGCTATACACACCGTATGTGTGTCTAGGTAGGCGGGGCCTTAAGCGGCATGCAGTGTACGTAATAATATATAATTATTTCAATTTGTTGTTCTTAATACCACAGCGATAGCCTGGCGCGATGCGCCGTTGTTTGTTTACGCGGAACCGGTTCGTGAGAGTCCGCAAGGAAATTGCCTTAAATTGGCAGCCGTCGATACAGAGGCAGTGCAAAATATACGGCTGGTCCGCAGTTAAACTGTGCCAAAGACTGATGAGTCTGCTGTGACTTCCCTGGAAATAAAACATTCCTCGGTCTTGGACATTTTTGGAGGAAGCACGTGGCTTCGAATACTGAAAGAGAGCGGTGGTTAGTAATTTTAAGCGTCACAGTTTTTTTGTTACATCTATAGGTTGGTGCTTTCTGAATGACAAAAAAGTCCAATACAACAAGAAATATTAAAGACGGAATATTTTCTGTCCATGTTTCCCACATGCTTGGTGATCAGTTCTCACGTCCGATAAAAATACAGTCATTAAAAAAATACATAAGTTGAAAGTTCAACCTGTACATAAAACATTCTTCTGAACGACAAATAAAAGAAAAGGGGGAGGGAGGAGAGTCTAAAAGTACATTCGTAAACCAACTGTTTCAAGCAAACCGGCTAAAAATACACCTTCAGTAACGCAACCTGCATGTGCAGCAGTAATGCGAGTGGCATAATTCCACGGCGGTATTGCTGCAACATCACAAATGTTCAATAAATTGCAACCATACAGTGCGGATGCTGAAAATGTTTGCCTTTCTGCAATGCATTGGTAGTCCTGATAGTAGGACAAAAATTACATGTATTCTGTTAACAGAATTCATAGTAAACCTCATAAGTTATGCGATTCGCGAATCACATTTACAGTTATGGTTACGGTAATGTTTACTAGTTTTTAGAATTTTTTTAAATTGTGGGGTTTAAAAAGTTGTACATTAAGAAGTAGGGAAGGCGCCCTACAATATGATATGTGTACTACCCTTAAACTTGGTGGTCGTTTGCGTGGTTACCCTAATTTTTTAATGTTCTTTGGCTGGCTGCGACGATTCGATCACCCCGCGTGTAACTTCAAGCAAGTAAACGAGAGACTAACAGACAGTGTTCGCAGTGTGCTATATTTTGACTGTTGTATATTAACGATTATTTACCTGTACTTCTGTTAGGGCAGTTGTTCACTGTTATTTATAATGTTACGACCTATAATGTGGGGAGAACTGGGTTAGTAAGGTATAGCCCAATTGAGTTTTATTACAATTTTATTAATTACTAATTTTTATATTAATAATAAATAATTGTACTAAAAAATGTCCGATCACAAGTCAATTGCACTTAAAAATGTTTATTCGCCAGTCACTCAATATCTGTCGAGTTCCACAGTTCGCACTCCTCACTGCAGCTAGGCTCAACAGTGGTTCGCCCCTTACCTCGCGCCTGTCCACACACACAGTCTCGCGCCACTCAGTCACCGCTCTCTCACGATTCATCGAACTCCCCGTCGCGCCACTCTCACCCTATTCGCCGATGTCGCACTTCCCTTCACTCGGAATCCGCTCGGAACTCTCGCCGCTCTGTCGTGGCACACACCGTCGCGAGACTCTGTCGCCCGAAAAACTCTCCCGCAGAGGCCGGCGTCGCTTCTGAAGTAGTATGTGGTGCCCTTCTAGAACCGACCAGAGCAATTGTGACGAGTTGCGTCATCCCGGGCCGACCCGACGCCGAACAGTCGGGAAGGGTAGCGTCCATTATCGCCACTCGGCGGCCTGCTATATTGCCAAGGCCGCTCAGCGATAGATAACGGCGCCGTGGAATGGGATGCGTGTGGTGCGGGGTGCGGGGGGGGGGGCAGCGACTACCCTTGTAATCCGGCCAGGCACGCGTGGCATGCCTTACGTCAGTGGAGGCCACGTGATACGTGCATGACGCCAGTGGCCTGGTAGGACCGCCAGCCTGTTCCGATTTGGCGCGTGTCGCGGTCCTGTTTGCGTTTGTAACAACAGGTACAGTAACAGGTTTTTCATTAAATTAGTTTAGCAACCAAAATAACGACCTATGTAAGGGATTTCTAAGGAACAGAAACTCTAAAAACCACCTTACACAATAGTCTCGATATGAAGTGAGTGTCAGTTAAGTTTAATGGAACAAACTACATACCGCCAGATTACTGTTCAAATACTTTTTTTTGACGATCGCACCATGTTCTGTAGATTAGACTTCCAGTTTCATGTAGTTTATCAATCTTCTACAAAATTGTGTATTGTTCATAAAGTCAACGGCATTACTGTGAGTTGGGCAGTCTACCACTTGCTTATTTTACGTCTGCTCTCCCAAAAGCCTAAATACAATGAGGTAACAATGCATTTATTGGATATTTTAGTTCGAGTGCTTGTATAATACGTCTTTGACTCTCGTGTCGGTATAGTTAACGGGAGGCGGTTTTCACATTATCTTACCTAACTATAACAAACCAATCCAAAATCAAACAGAGTGTCTACAAATTTATGGTTTACCAATTTCAGAACTTTATCACGAACTTTTAATAAAATATTCTTACAATTTTTATATCACAAGATCAATTTTTATATTTAATAACCGGAATTAAACGTAATACGAGATATGTCTACTATTTCGAGGAACTTGCCGATTTTTTTTTGTTGGAAAGTAAAAAAAGAAATATAATTTTCTGAGATAATAATGTGCGACTATAAACTAAAGTAACGCGTCACAGAAACAAAATGCACGTTAGCAAAGACTGCTGGAAATTAACAGTTTCGTGACTTCTAGCAGCGTTACTGTTTATTTTTGGACTTTCTCGAGACTTGCGTGCCTGTACACACTCTACAAGGACATGAAAATTCCCTTTACCCGCTAAGAATCAAACCCGACCACCTGATCCAATGTTTTCGGCAGGACCCATCAAGTAGCTTATTTTACTATAGTCTATACATAAATTTTTTGTTAAAAGTTTGGAAACTTGTGGCTAACTTGGGACCAAACTTAGATAACACTAACAAAAACAAAGTAACACCGCTGCATTACCCAGACTTAAACCCAGAAACTTTACACCGAAAGCCGACGTGCATCGACTCCACTACGGAGGTCGGATACTCGTTTTTTTTAATGGTGCTATATATTTTTATTATGTAATGACAGTCGAGATTTGCACATATATGTCAAATTTTTCAGTAAGTAAAATAAAAACTAAACGTTGCCCTTGTTCACCAATAACCAGTTAGGTACCGACAACATATCACTTACGAAATTTGTGTTTAAAATTGGTGCAGGTTGGCTTACAGAGACAGCCGGAGAGAGAAAGAGAGAAGCGAGTAAAAAAAGGACCCAATAAGGCTGTCAGACAGGACACAAGTTTCCTTTGTAGTGAGTACTAAGTTCCCGACATTTTAATTACCCCCTCTCTCTCTGCCACTCCCTCTAATTCTTCTTCTCCCCCCCCCCCCCCTTCTAGTTTTTTTACAATCCTTCCACTTCCTCATCCCCTCTTATTCTATTCCTCCCCTCCTCCACCTCCTGGTCTGTCCTCGGCCTATCTTTATTAATTGTGCCTGGCGCAGATGATATTAATGCGATTTTCTCTTCGCCTTTCTCCGCGCGCGCTCGTGGAGTATGTCCGACCCTGCCCGCGTCTCCGAGATCTTGTTCCTTTTAAGGAACTCGCGTGTGTGGTTAACCTATCCCCTCCACCACCGTCGCACCTTCCGCCGAGTTCTTTTGCGACTGTGAAAGTCGCGAACTCTTCGCTTTGCAGTTTCTGAACTTCCAAGTGCAGCGAGTGGGGGCGACTCCGCCTTAGTAAAGAGAAAGTGCTTCGATGCGAGCACGTGGATCTATACTGCGGAAAATGTTGCTTCGAAAGATTAAATAAATTGTTTTAGCGATTTATTTGTGGCTTACAGATGTTAAGGCTCGGCTTTCATACCAATTTTTTTCTTAGTACAATTTTTACTGATGTTTCGCTACACAAGCATTGCATTTTGTGTTTTGTAGCAAATTTTGTTCTTAGACGTTTGCATCTTGTTATCTTCTATTTGTGAAAAGTCAGGAAATAATTTATAGTTAAGATTTTTGTCTTATTTATTGACTGGTGGGCATTCATTTGAAGTTAATTGTGCATACGAAATATCTTTTACAGTCTCATTGTTTCAGATATGTCTTCATAAAAATTTGAAATGAGCCCAAACCACTCAATTGTAACATGACGTGAAGATTTAAAATGATTTTTTTTTAACATACGCCGTTGCTGGTTACACTGAATGTCACGAACCCCTAACGGACAAAAAAAATATGCGAAACACACTGAAAACAAGCCAAAATAAGCCGATGTCAATTGTTAAATGCATAGACAACAGAGAATTCCGTAGAAGGAATTAGAGAAGTCTGACGGGAGCAGATGCCAGTTTCTGAAACATCGCAATTCTTGTGTCTTAGGGTTCGTTTTGCTGTCACGTTTTTCGTGACTGATTCCTTCCACGGGATTTTTTGTGCGGTCTATGGATTGAACTTTTGACATCAGCTGATTTTGGCTTGTTTTCAGGATACTTTCATGTTCATATTTTTTTGTCCGTCATTGTGTTTTCTTATGTCATACAGTGTAACAAGTAATGGCGTATGTAAATCAATCTTTCCCATTGCAAGAACCATTGAAAGAACGCGTGGCGCGTGAAGCCGACCCTCCCACGAGCTGCTGTTGAACTGTTGTTGCACTCACCGTCCACCCGCCGTCGGCGATCTCCTGCTCGCAGTAGACCTTGAGGAACCAGTACGTCGTCCCTCGGATCTGCAGGTAGTACACCCCGGAGTCCTTCATGCCGGCGTTCAGGAGATCCACGCACGAGTAGCCCTGCAACAGGCGAGCGTCCAACGTTGTACGTTGCGTTGCAGTTTTGCTGCTCTTGCACTTTCGAGCAGTTTGAAAGCGCTGATCATTAATGTATATATATTCTAAAATTATAAAGAAAGAAGGAGTATGTGTGTGTGAGTTTGTCGATGTGATTACAAGAAGAAAAATCTAAAACTACTGCACCTATCGCAAAAATTCTTTCATTGTTTTGAAGTTACATTTTTTCCAAATGCAAATAAGCTGTTTTATTTTTAAAAATTTCCGGTAAGATCTAATGATATTTGTAACTCAAACCGAAAAAAAAAACAACCAAATTGTCTGCTTTCTTAGCTTGCGTTGAGTAATACTACTATGGAGAGAAAAGTTTGGTATCAATGATTTTTACTTAATCACGTCTGTACTAATGGAATTTTGATGAATTTGGGTACACAGGAAGCCCATATACTTAATTGCACATTGACACATTTAATCTCGTCAAAAAGTAAAGTTCTTTAGAGCAGAGGATTATTTCCGGCTGAACCGCCAATATGAACCAATACGAAGTTCATCCCAAAAATAGTTTAAAAATTTTTTTATAGTTCAAACTCACAAACTATATCTTAATAGCATTTGTTATTGTATATAATTTAAATTTGTACCAGATCCAACTGTGCTGTTAAGGCAGTGCAATCTCTCTTGCATTGCTAGTTAAGTTATTCGCACAGGGCAGCCAATCGAGCGAGTGATCGTGCGATACAAAACAATAAGCCGCGGCGCCCTTTGCGACTCTTGGCGGCGCACACTTTGGGAACCCCTGTCATAGGAACAGCGGCCAACGCGAGCTGCAGTAGAACTCATTTTTAAGGATTCAATAAACATGTTTTTTTCATAACTATTTTTATATTGGCTAATGATTTGATTTTTTAGTTTTTATTTTATTGTATTAGTAATTACTTTTAATTTTTTTACATGTACCTGATTAGTAAAGTATTATGTGGTTAAAGTGTAAGACAAGGAGAAACCGCCTGTACTTAACCACATAAAGTAACTCAATAAAATAAGAAAATAAAAAATATATTTTATTTATTGCTACCTATATATGGTGATGATACAGCGGATATACATTATTAACGATATATATATATATATATATATATATATAGGTACACGGAAATCGATACCCACCAATGACGGATACATTAGCTTGTTGTACATAAAAGTACTGTAGCTTATTTATGCGAATTTCAAAACTAACGATGAGATGAACGAACATACAAAATTTCAAGTATGTGTGGGTTTTGAGGGTCAACCGCGGGGTATGGTCGAACAGTAGGTATATTTTGGTGATAAAATTAATTTAACTCTTTATTTTCAGACTTTATTACAGTAAACGAGAACTTTCAGAATTGGAATCAGCGATTGCGATGAACATGTCATTTGTAAATTAACTTGATTTGTATCATCTGATCGGAAATTCAGTGAAAACATATTGAAGCAATAGAATACATTTTTTTATTAGTGTAGCAAACCTATGAACCTTGTTCAGAGATCTACGTAATGTCCAAGTTGACAGTTGGGTTTAATTTTTACTGATGGTTTTTTTTTAATGGCTGAGTGCAGGTTTTAACTAGTTTTTTTTTTTATTGTAGTCGTACAGGTGAAAACAATTGTGATAAAACTGAGCTTCATTAAACAGTTTATATACTCTATTTCACGATTTTACTATGTGTTGCTTTCCACTTTCTCGCCTGTCGAGTATGAGAGTTTTCGACTCCTATTTTTCGGCTTGCGAAACCGGATTTCCCTCGTCATACGCCATTAAATAGCAGCTATCGGCCTCCGCCATCTTTGTATTTTAATTCTCGTCGTGTTTTTCTGGGCGAAATTTTTAGAAAGTCTCGCAGCAAGGTGCTCAGATCTGCGTGGGTCCGTTAGCCATGAAAAAAACATTAAGACTATTTTTTTACGGAAGCCAACAACGTTTATTTATACCTTTTAGTTGATACCAAAAAGGTTATTACGTTACGTAATAGTTGGTTTTTTTTCACCAATCTTTGATCAAATATTATAGAAGACAAAATCGGAAACCAGACCCGTTAACATGGGTGAGGCACGAGACACATTATTATGGCGATCTTATCAGGGTGAGTTGTAAGCATAGGAAATTTAAATTCACGTACGTATTCTTTTACCCATTGCCACCTCTATGGATAGTCAGCTTGAATTCATGAAGCCTACACTTCACCAAATATTGTAGTACAAACCATAACCCATTTACGCATTAAATAGCAATACAAGTGAAATAAAAACTCAAAAATCTCGTACTAACAACATTTTTTACAACGCTTAGTACAGCTCATGCTGCCAGGATCGCTGCCAGCATTTCTCTCGCGGATTTTCCACGACTTTCCTATATTGTCCTACTACAGTGTTTGCTTTAATGTAGCAAATATTTTTGGGGACATTCTAATCTTAAGGTTACCACTGTAATGCGTAATAAATATATATAATATATATAATAAAATATATAATATATATATAATATAATATATATAATATAATATATATAATATAAGAGTTGCGGCTCTGAAGGAGTGTGTGGATCTGAAGCTCGGGTGAACCGAGTGCTTCTGGAAACATTTACCTGGCAACATGTGTCCACCCGCACGCTCAGCGTACTTGTTACGTATCCAAATTTATCCCTGGATCCTGATGGCATGATTGTGTGTGTGTGTGTATGTATATATATAGATCCTATGGTAAATTATGCTTGCTGTTTTAATGTAGAACGTTGGAAAATTATGGCTAAACAAAAACTCCAATATCCCAATACAAACAAATTATGTAAGGTCTTGAATTTTTTTAAATTTAGTATTGAACATATGATCATAATTCATAATTATCTCACAAACTTTTGTTATGTCCAGAATCTTCGGCGTACTAAATTAAAATTTCAACCATCGTGTACCAGAGGATCAGTGTACACAGGATCATGCCATCAGGATCAAGGTATGAACTTGGATACGTGACCCCAACTGTCACTCTCAAAGCATCGCGTGAGTTTGTTTACGAATACGGACAACTACGTGAAGATGTTTACAAACACTTACAGCAGAACAAAAGTGGCAAAAGAATACGTAGGCCATTGGTACTACTTTTGTAAAATTTGAGACTGTTGACATGTCACATGCTTTACATGAAATTTGGCTGCGATAGGTGAGGCCTGAATCGTGCTAAGATTTGCAACAGTGCAGTAATTTATTGTTTTTTTAATACGCTTGTGTTTCATGCCCCTTGCTACTATGTACAAATAGTAGGTCCTAAACAAGACAAGAATGGCTCCAAGCAAATGCAAACGGTTTTATTCACGCCCTATGTCTTGACGTGTTGCTTCCTACCTAACCAACATGGCGGAAACTCGATGTGCGGCCTTGTTGCCCACCGCTGCTCGTGAACCGTTATTCAGACGTTCCAAGTTGCATTGAGCTCGGCTTCTCTGTAGCTAGCTGGTCGTAGAGGAGTGTGACGACGGTTTTCCGTGTATCCTAGCCAAAGTTTAATAATGTTGTAAAGGTAAAGTAAATAAGTTAATTTCTTTAAGTCTCCTTGTATGTATAGTATGTTGTTTCCAGTGGTGGATACAGAATTGTTTTGGTGGGTGAAGCAGTGTGGGAGGATTTTGGGCAATATAGGAAAAAAAAATAGAATTGAACAGGTGGTTACGAAAAAAAATCTTACATTTCTATTGACACTAACATATGGGCCTATAGTAGTCAACCTTAGGCGATGCGGCTTCTCACACTTGTTGGAATTTTAGGTGTTGTAAATAATCCACCTTTCATCACCCAAAAATAACATACTGCCTCACTGATATTTTTCAAGCATTTCCCCAACTGCGCCCGCTACTGGTTGGTTGAGTGGTTTAGCGCTCCTGGTGGGAGAGACACAATTCTATCTTTCTATTTTAGGACGGGTTGGGATCCTTTAACTCGTGTAAAATGTCCACATTTAGGTTAAGGACTGCGGAAGGCAGTGGTGAGACATCGCAGAATCATTTTGCCGTGGCGAACTTCCCTTGGCGATATCTGGTTGGGGGGGGGGGGGGGTTTGTGCATGTGTGGATTGGGAGAAATCTGTAGTGATTACAAAAAAAAATCATAGTTTTATCCTCACATTGACTGGAGAATTAGAGTTAAATATTCCAGGGCCAGTGAAAATGGCGATTCGCGTCCAACCATCTCGATTTAATGTTTACCTTGGTTTACAGAAATCCCTGGAGAATAATGCTAGCACGGATCGTTTCCACAGACCACGTCCAATTGCTTCTATAATTTCCCGGATATGTGTATAACAATGTAGAACAATGAAATAGTGAAATTTGCTAAATAATAATAAAAATAATAAAATACTGAAATACGTGTGAAGATTGTTTACTGTCTTGGAGTAATATTATATATATATATATATATATATATATATATATATATATATATATATATATACACACATACATACATAAATTTTTATTTGGGCGTGAAAGCTAATTTATTTATTAAACTCCAGCAAATGCTCTACTTGTTTCGCAATGTTCGGCTCTCTTCATTCTCGCCGCCGGACGCGACAGCTGGTTATGAATAAATAGCAGCCCCGGCACTCGAACCAGGAGGCAGATGCCCCCAGGCAGCTGGCTGTCTTCCCGGACTGCCAGTCAGTGTGCGCAGCTCCATGTGTCAGCGTGCCGTTTAGTATGAAGAAAAAAAGATAACCTCTCAAGAGTTTTGAGTGGCATCTGTTTACGAATAGCAACTGAAGATGTCGGCATGCTGGGGTTCACTCTTTTTTTAAATATTGTATTTATTTAGAGAGTGAAAGAGGCTTATACATGATTTTTTTTTCTTAATAGTGTTCACTATAATGACTAAACAGAAGATTTAAAGCAGAAATTGAATTCTAATCACACATTTTTTTTTAACTACTGCTACGCCATAAAACGACGAGT
This sequence comes from Bacillus rossius redtenbacheri, assembly GCF_032445375.1. Taxonomy (NCBI): domain Eukaryota; kingdom Metazoa; phylum Arthropoda; class Insecta; order Phasmatodea; family Bacillidae; genus Bacillus; species Bacillus rossius. The sequence continues at coordinate 137,516,739 of NC_086330.1, read as the reverse complement.
TTCATATTTAAGTCCAGTAGAGGCGATTCGGCATCTGATGTGCCAGCCAGCATAGATCTTAGCGCTTCTGCGGTTGATTACATATTGACATCGAATACCCAAATTATTGTCCAATGCACAATATTCATTATGCATAGGTACCTATAATTTCCTTAAAATTATGTGATTCCTTTGACCTGGCCAGTGTCGAATTTAGGGCACCAGGGGTAAGTGCCCTCCCCGAAACATCAATCTGTTCCATTCCTAATTGCCAGCATGAGGAAGAGAACAACTACAAGTCCAACCTAAGATTTCCATGTACAATGTCGTTAGCTATAATCTCGGTGTACCGTTAGAAACAGTATTTATTTTTCAAGAGTGGCTTGTGTTAATAAATCTGGACCCCAGTTACACTCCAACAGTGGAATACAACAAACGCGTTGGTATCATAAATGCAGGTTAAGTGTGAATACCATAAAATTTAAGTTGTATTACTTTCACCCGACCTCCAATCAGAGGTGAACCTCAGGATCTGGCACTTCGGCAAAGGTGAAGTTGGGATATTTCGTCGCGCATTCATACACGGGGGCTTAATATGTGTGACCGCCAAGATTTTTGAGAGCTTCGGATCACTTGGGTACAGACTCCGTGGTCATACATGTAGTCATGTCAAGTCGAGAGTTTTGGGATGGAACCAGTGACCCTCGCCACAAGACCGCGAGGCATTCGCGATCAGACCAAATAAACACTAGACGAGTTCACTAGTCACTCGCCGCGAATCCACTCGTTGCGAACAAAATCGCTCAGTGCAATCACGTCGACTCGTTAACTCGCTGCTCACTTTGGTCCAATTATAGTTAAGTTGTGGATTGGTATACTTTTCTCGTCACTCACTAACCGTCGTAGTGTTTTTTTTTTTGGTCGTTGAAGTAATCAAAAAACTGTTGAAGTATGAATTTTCTTTAAAATAAATTGAAATATTGTTAATTTTAACTCAAACTGAAATAGTAGCTTGGCTACTGGGTTGTAGCCGTGTCCACGGCTACAACGGAATCCACGCTACTTCAGACAATGGCCGCGAAGCCTGCGATCTTTATCAAACTGAAATAATTAAAACAAATATAAAACGTAGGAAGTAACGTCATTCAAGAATAACAATATAAACATATTGTGAGTGAGTAAATTAGTTGATATAATTTATACTTAAGGCTGGGTTTGCAAATTACGTAAGAAACGAAAGAGCGCAATGATGCAACACGTAACAAAGGCAAGGAAAATATGGTGATTTATAAAACAAGACAACTTGAAAATATAAAACAATAGAAAATTGTTTTCTTTATCCGGAGTCATTTAATCATATTTTTATCTATAAGCATAATTTGCTTTCTCTGTGCGATAGTAAAACAAGTGCAAACGGGATACGTGTGAAATAAGCTCGCAGCCTATACATACATAACGTATGCATCTTTAAAGGATTTCATAAAACTTTAAATATGGAAGGCGGAAACGCAAGCCGAAACGCAATAAGTTGAAAGTTGACCGATGCTTGCGTTGCGTCTTGCGTACTTTATAAACGGGTATTTGAAAACGTAGTTATTCAACTTTTTTGCTTCTTGCGTTTTTGCGTAGATAATAATCCCGGCCTAAACGCCAACAGCGTTTCCGACAGCGCGCAGAAATCTTCCCGTGGAAGCTCCCCATTGGTCGGGAGGGGAGGAGTGAAAGTGGTCGCCGCTGATTGGCGGGTCGGCAAGAGAGGGTGCGGCCGAGGTTCTCGTCGAGCAGCGGCAGGGCCGTCGATCGTTTGATTGCGTCCGTCCGTTGTCGGGGAAACCTGCGCCCTCCCCTTCTCCCCTCCATCACTAGTCCGATCCCCAGCCGGCGGGATCAGCTTTCAGGCCAATCGACGTTTTCATCGCTGATAAAACCTGGTCTCGATTACCACCAGGGGGGGGGGGGGGGGAGAAGTGGTTTATACCATCGCAGCAGCCTGTTTCGGCGTCTTTGCCAAGTTTCCGGAGTTTGGCTTCGTTCAGTAATGCTTCCCCTCCCCTTCTTTTTCCTTAGAAACTGCCAGTCGTAACTTGCTGATAGAACGTGCAACGCCTACTTGGGCCGTCAAAACTTCATAACACGCGTGATTTCAGAACTGCTTAGTAGATCCGATGCGCGTCTTGGCGTGAACGAAACTGACCAAAACTGGTGTTTTTTTTTTCCTTCAAAATAATTTATTGTTTTAGGTGGGAAAATTGCTGCTCTTGATTTTGAAAGCAGCATATGTACCTCATGTAATTGAGTTATAGGCAGTGACCTTTTTTAACGGTTTATTTCAAAAATGTTCAGGTAAGTGTGGATGGGCCGTAAAGGTGATTATCTTGAACTGTTATAAGACTTCCACTCATCCGCCTTGTTGATTTTTTTTTTTTTTTTACAAATTCCAGAAGAAGAAATATTTCGAAAATGGGACTAGAGAAATAAAGTTGTATTCATTACCTAGCTGTGGAAAACCGTGGAAAAGAACTCCTAGCTAGTGACCATGACACTATTAGTAGGAAAAAAGTTCAATGTGATTATCTGCCAGACTTCTTACAAATAGCTGATAACGCACAGAATATATTTGGCGCAAAAAATAACAGCGAAAAGTAATTGCCATTGTGTAAGGGTTCTATAATCATTCTTGGCCTCTTAATAAATGGTCCGAGGTTATGGCACTACCAGAGTAAACTCTGGAAGGAAGATCGTATTCGGCGGTATTCTGGATCTGTGGATCTTCACACTTATTCGTTAAGTATTGCCTTAGTTTGATTAGTCATAAGAATTACATAGATACTACTCCCACGCTTGTTTGATTCATCAAACACTCTATTTATTGTCTTTTACATGGGCATGCACTTTATAGCTTCGGTCACAGTATGTTCTACTCTCTCTCTATCTTCCAAACTGACACTCCTCGGGTACGCGACACTAGTGCAGTAGTGCAATACATCCTCACTGTTCGGATACCTGACACTACCATTAACGTATGTCTTAAGCGCGTCTCTGTGCAACTATCGTTTCTCTACTCTCACTGCTAACATAACTCTGCTCTCATCCGCGGCTTGTGCACCAGTCCACGTGACCTCGACTCCTCCACTCGGGCCAGCGCGACTCCACACGAGGGAACCGCTGACGAGCGCGGCGGCTGCCAGAGGAGCGACGAACTCAGAGCTGACGATGCGAGTACACACACTCTCGCACGCCCAGACTACCTTACAATATCATCCAATATTAAGTGCTCTTACAAATGCTTATTAGCCTATAGTGAAACCTCCTTAGTTGAAATCAAACAAAAATAACGACGTGAAAATTCAATACCCCACTTCGAACTTGAAGCCTAGCATATAGTAATGGAAATACACATAGTCCTTACAACAGTTTTTATGCCATAACAATGTATCATTTAATAGTGAAAAATGTCCCTCGTAAAAGAAAAATCTTAATATTAGAATATTTACAATGACACTGTGTTCATTATAACAGTGTTATTACAATTGTGGTCATTCAAAAATATGAATTAAATATTAAACGCGAATGACTTCCCAGCCAGACATTATTAACTTCATGACTTACATTAAATTATGTACCTACAATGCTTACCGATTTAAAATATTGTAAATCTAACGATATAAATCTGCCACGGCTTAATTACTGTCCAAACCAAGACTGAAAATATTCTGCTACTGACTCTCTCCCTTGAGTGGTGAGAGGACCAGCCTCAACAAGGCGACCCGGGTTCACTCTAAGTACACCATACCCAGTGATTTCCCGCTAGGGGATAATGTGGTGGGAAACAGTCGTAATCCTCCACATAATAATTTATCTACTTGCTGTCATTCCTCCGCTCCTCTTCACACTTTCGTCTCTCCTCTTCCCTTCTACGCGCTTCCCTTCTGTATGCTCATCCCCGGCAGATTCTTTCAAGGGCCCGCCCAGTCATGGGTGTATTGTGTTAATGAGGTGGGATGATAGGTGCTACGCTCGCTGGTGCTTCTAGCGCGGTGTTGCCTCTAAGCGCATGGTCGTGGATTGACGCGAGGTTTTCTCGTAGGGCAACTATGACCTTTGAGCGGTAACCATAACATTATATGACGGAGAAAGTATGATAAAGGTGTAATGCAAGTCCTTTGAGTGCTTGCAAGTGAATAAAGATTAATCCGAAATCTCGCCTTTTGACCATTTTCGCTCTCCAAAAAATGCAGTTTAAAAATCGAAATCTGTAAACAGAAATGCTCATCCTTCTTCAGCTTTTCGTTAACAGACACCACTTTGATGTATCGATCAGTTTTCAAATCGCGTGATTTGTCGTGTTATACTTGGTTACAAGCCTTGTAATATAGGAAACTCAATGTGTTTAGCATTGACTAAGCGCGATACACTTTAATGCATTGCTTTACAGCTGTTTTCCACTCCACGCCGCTAGATGCCACTAATACAGCTAGTTTCTACACACTTTAAACGCATATTGTACAAAAACTTGGGACACTTCATGCCGCCAGGCTCGCTGACATTACTTTTCTCTTTTGTTTCTTTCATTTTACTACATACAACAGTGCTAAAATTCCTGTTTGCCATGCAAAAAGGTTTAGAATAAATAATTAGGTACTAAATGATAAATATCTTCAGAGTGGACTTCCTGCGTAGTCTGAAGAATTTTTTTCTTTCTCGTGTGAAAACAGCGTATATTTTCAGTAGTTCGTCTCCATTTCCTGCTTTGTACTTCAGTAACACACAAATGCGTAGGGAATACGCAGTGGGTTTTGCGCTTGGAGGTAACCAACACAAGTTGTCTCACTAGGCGGTTCAGCATATATGAATGCTTTACTGTAAGCGAATTTTTTTTTTTTTTTAAATATTTAAACTGTTTTTTCCTTAAAAATAAATTCGCTATATTATCCTCGTTCCACAGTTATGATTGCCTCTACAGTAAGATGCTTTTTTAAAAATCTTCATTACTGTGCCCCCCCCCCCCCAACTCTTCCCTCTATCGGGATTTACACCTATGGTAGCAAAAATCAATAATAGGCTCGCTGTTCTGATCCTCCAAGGTGTGTTTCATCCTCTAAGCGTATCCGTCTGCAGTGCGAAGAGCAGTGACCGCGATGGGATAACGATGGTGACACATTCAAACACGACGTATATTCAAGTACGAGTGCAGTTAAAGCATTTAGTCCTCCGGGGCACGAAGACGAACACTGTGATTAATCGTCCGAGTCGGTATTTGGCTTTCACCGCATGGAACGTAAACTTCTGCATTTTGCAATTCGCGACCTCTTGTTTCGACGAATCGTGAAGAGTTTTTCTTCTTCTTGCTCTTCAATTCAGGGAGTGTTTTGATTTCCTGCATGCTTGTGGTGTCTAGAGTTTCTCTCCGTCTCTACCGTTTCCTGGTATAGTCAGTGTCATGTAATGTGTCAAGAATTTGACAGATCTCAGAAGTAGTACCAGTGGTAACACATTCCTCAAACTTCACATACAAACTTCACTTACAAAGCATCATGTGACGTTCGTTTACCAACACTGATAATCACATTAAGTTGTTTGCAAATACCGTTGACAGAACAACTGCAGTATAAGGATACGTATACCATTGGTACCACAAAAGAACAGCCGAATTTGAGATAAGTTGTTCATGACACATTATTGCTTGGAATAACGACCCAAAAATAACCCAATTCTGTTTTGCGCGAACCGTTGTGGCTGGTGAGTAGTTTGGGTCTGGGGTTAATTTGCGCATTAATTTTGGATCACTTGAGTATTTTTCATACCTTTGTGCAGGCGATGTGAAGGTAAGCTATCAAGCAATAATAATTTTAGCCTACTCTGTTTTGATTTATTTGCCTTTTAGGGCGAGACATTCACTGTGCGTGGATTTTGTGACCGAAAAGTGGTTATAGGAGTTTATTTTCTATAATATTATTATCGAGAGCGCGTTTTCTCGGATGCGAGTGTAATTGATTGAACCAAGACTCTACTCGCCCGATAGGCTGGATACATTGGGGACAGGATTAGACCTATGTCTTCAATGAACCATCCGAAAATTTTCCTGGCGTGTTTTCGGGAAATCACAGGAAACCGAAATCAGGATGCAGCGCCATCGAGAAAAATCCAAGGGCCTGGGGGAAAACAATTTAAATCTCTTTCCTATTATTTAAGTAAAAAGTTTTTAAACAAGACAAATTAAAAAATCTAAAGAATATAAACGTTGCCGTGGTCACAACTAAGCGTGATCCTGTACATATCGCAATATGCTAGAATCACAATAGCGCGACGGCAACGACACTTCTGTAAAGTCAGGGCGAACAAAATAGAGGATGAGTCAGAATTCCCGATTAGAAATATTTTTTATTTCCATCGCGTTGCGGGTGCGGCGAAACTGAATTGCGTGTCAAAATTTTGTTTTCAAAAGATGGTTAAACTGGGGCATTGGTTATTATAGTATTATTCTTGTATTTTAAAGGCTTAGTATACCAAATTTATCTATGAAATCTCTGAGATATTTTTACGACAAGATATTTTTTCAATTGAATATTATATTTTAAGTATGAAAATTACTCTCTTAAATATCTATATAAAAAAACCTGCACTCACTAATGACTGTCGATTGTTTGGTACGTATGTAACAGCAATAAACATATTATATACAATAGTTTATTTTTTGGTTGTCGCGCGGCTGTTCACAATAACCGTGTGTTCACAATAACGAGATATTTTTATGTCGCATCGTCATTGTGATTCCAGCATTACGTGCAAGGTTTCCTATGAATTATATTAGCAATATACTTGTAAATTTCGTCATGTCATCTAAAACCCAACATTAAAAAAATACGGGAGAAAAAAAAAGTGATCGAGTCTTTCAGTACTTGCCATTGATGTGTAACGGTAACGAGCAAATTCATGTTCTCATGTTGCAAATAAACTTATAATATGAACCTGGGACACGAAATAAAACGTAGAATTATTTAAAATAATGCCGATAATGATTATGTTTTCAACTATATTTCTTAACTTGAATCACATTAAGTTTCCGCACTTTACGCTATAATTCGCTGCCAGCGCAGCTACGACGACTATCGAATCATTCGATTTGCAGGTCAGTAAGTTAAACTATATAATGAAACGGCTCCGATAAAAGCGAAAGAAAAAAAAAAGTTAAATTCGGCTTTGGACGTGATTTTCGAGAAGGACTTTTATTAAAATACTGCCCATCATGTTAAAATTTATTAAACAGTTAATGCTATAACGTTCCCTTTGTCTTTAAAAACTTTGGTTCGCGCTAAATGCCACAGAGGGCAGCATCGTAGTTACACATTTCCGTTCCATGCAACTTCCGTTCCATTGATCTAATTACTCATACCGAATGCCGTAAACCGAGAGCTAAGATTTTTACACATCAAAAATAATACCTGAATGTGATCGCGTATAAGCGTCTCGTCACGGCGAGAGACCGAAAGACTTGTCGACGCTCCTGTTCACTAATAATCGGTCGGGAAGGTCATGGGTCGACGACGGGGCCTGGTTGGCGAATGACGTCGACACGTCGTGGCCTGTGCATCGTCATCCCTTCGCCCCCTCCATCGCCCTTTTTCCCACTCTGTCCGTGTTGTGGCATATTTGCGATCGATTACGTAATGCGCCAGCTGCTGTTGCAAGCCGTGCAGTCGACATGGGATCGTGAGATGCGTGTGCACGCAAGCCGCGTGGTAGTTTATTTGTAAACTTCACCCTATACCGTTTCGCATTACACACTGTTAAAAAAAAAAATCCTTAAAATTACGTTTGTCTTGATATAAATACTGCAGGAACCTTCGCAAAATTTCAAAAAAACATACCTAATTCCGTGAAATCACGAATTACGTGAATTGTTTCATTATTATGTTATGAATATGTGATTTAAGAAATTGTAATTTTACAAATAAGTTTAATTTTAGTAAGCAGGTAGTGCTGTGTTTAAAAATAAATTTCGAAAACATTTTTTTAAAGTGTTTTTGATTTAACCTAGATTGTGTGCGCGTGTATATGTGTGTATATGCGTTGGTGTGTGGGTATATATATATTTTCTGTGCACAGTTGATATGTATACAAATTAAACTCCGAGCAGAGGTAATTTTCTGCTTGTTCAAGACTTTCAAGTGTTTTCGTCTAGTTTCGGTTATTAGTGACACATATTTAAGTAGCCCGCCCAGTGTTTGTGAGGCGGAATGGTAAGTGTGACGCTCGCTGGTACTTCTAGTGCGATATCTCCTCTAAGCGCAAGGCTCTGAACTAGCGCGCAGTCTTCTCGTCGTGCATAGGACAACTACGAAATTTGAACTTTAACCATAAAATTCTATGGCGAAGAAATTAAGTTTAATGTGTAATTCAAGACTCTTGGGTTCTTTCAAAATCTTAACCGGATGTTTCGTATCTAAAATTTAGTCTTGAAACATACTTGGTTTAAAAGTTATTTGGAGGGTAGATCTCAGAGAGTCAAAGTAAATAATAAATTAGGAGACATCCAATATATAAATATATGCGTCCCACAAGGCAGTGTCCATGGGCCAATTTTGTTTCTGATATATATAAATGATTTTTGTAACTTAGACATAACGGGCAGATAGTTTATTTTGCAAATGATACTGCAATTTTATATTCATCCGACAATTGGCCTTCTGTTTTTGAAACGGTAAATAACGAACTTAAAAAAGTCAAAGAAATATTAGAGGATAGTTTTCTTTCTCTAAACATAAATAAAACCAAATATATTACTTTCTCTGCCAACATTTTGGGTCAACCTAACGAACATGAACTAAAAATTCATGTATGTAACGAAATGAACGTTAACTGTGAAAAATGTAGTGTCATAGAAAGAGTATAGGATATAAAATACTTAGGTATATTGCTCGACTCTTTTCTAAAATGGGATAAATATGTTTCTTATCTTACAAACAAGATTCGAAAAATGGTGTATAAATTCGTTGAACTAAGATCAATATTATCTATTGAAGGTATTAGAATAGTTTACTTTGCTATTTTTCAGTCTGTTATGCAGTATATGGCATTTTGGCTTGGGGAGGGATGAGCAAAACGTCAATTAAGCCACTTATAACAATTCAAAAACTTATTTTACGAGTAATTAAAAAAAAACACATGTACCCATCCAAGGAACTTTTTAAACTATTAAATGCATCTGATATGAAAATATTGTTTATTAGAGCTGCAATAATTAATATATATCAAAGGGATAATCATTTAAATTATATAGATCATAACTATCATACACGGCATAGACAGAATATAATTTTTCAAATCCCTCTATTTCATAAAACAATATCTCGGAGATCTTTAGAATTTTTGCTTCCAAAAATTGTTGTTATTCTTCCTGGAAACTAATAATTATTTTCAAATGAAAAAATATGTTAATATTTGGCTAGATAATTTTACTTATGAAGATATGGCTTTAGTATTTAAGTAAGTTTTATATATTGTTATAACTTCATACCTGTACTTTACTTAAATACTATTTTTTATTTAATTATCTTTTAATTTATTCATGTAACAATGTTATAATTCATACGTTTTTTGTTTAAACATAATATTGAATTTTAATAAATTGTTTTTTTTAACTTTCATATATATATAACTAATGTAAAGTTTCTTAGGTTATATTTTATATATTTATTTCTCAGTTATTATACATTTACACATGTTTACAATAGTCAAAATACCGCATGTAATTTGAAGTGACTAGATGCACTCACATACAAGCTTGCTTTCGTGACTGTTAAATTTCCTGGTTAATTAAGTGAATATTGTTAACAAAGTGTAAAAAAATGGGAAATAAATTATTATTATTATTATTATAACATGCGTTTTAGCCCTTTTCTCTCACCTAAAAATACAGTTTGAAAACGAAATGAAGAAAAATAACTACCCATATACCCTCAGTGTATTCTTAAATACTTTCCGTAAATAGACACCACTCGGAAATTCGGAGTGGTTTTCAAATCGGTTGTTTCTTTTGAAGATGTGCACCTGTATGTTTGGTCAGCTAGGCGGGGCCTTAATGCTTTAAAATACAGGTGCTATTAGTACGATTGTTAGGTGCGATTGTGTCATCTACAATAGACTGTGGTTAAATGGTGAATCGTGTTCGATTCGGGATGAGGTCGAAACAGGATTTTATTTTTCGCAAGTGCGAAACGTGGCAGACGTTGCCGTGGGTTGCGGTGTTTTTTTTCTGGGTACTCCCTTTCCGTCCTTCAAATTATCCCGTCAGTGCTGTATTGGTTCCTAGTCACGTTTAATATATCTAATGACCTTGATGCCTACGGAACGTTAAGGTCTATGTATTTATTTTTAATTCTTCAGATAGCTATTGGATTGATTGTGCGATGAAAGGAATGGGGAATATGTCGAAAAGTGAATAGTGCATTACATAGAAGACACATATACACATATCAAAGACACATGCTGTACCTGATAGGTAAAACAAGAATTGTGTAACCGTGCAGCAAATAAAAATGTTATTGGAATTGAATCATTACTTTTCAGTCTACCCTAATAATTGCTTAAGTTGAGAAATTGCGCTGAAGTTGGCGTTTGTATTAAACACGCTTCCGAATGTAGCCAGGTAAAAAAAAAACTGCTGCGTAAGAGCGAATACGTGAGGGTGCATTTCGCGACGTTTAGTCATTCATTGGCTGTCGAATAAAGAACACATGAAGCCTCTCGGCTATAATGAACAGGCATTCTACTACTTCTCTTTATAATCGTTTACTACCTAGAAATGTAATGGGTTTTTATCTGTGTGGGTTAACTGCCTAGCCTGGATTGTCTTCCAATTGGGATGTTTATGGCTTGGTTTTATTTCGTCACTGTGTTTATTGCTATTTCCAGTTGCTGTGGTTGATCTAATAGCACATGTAAGCCTATTACACACCAGACCTATTTCGTCGAACTTTATACATGAGATGGCCGTAACTCATTCGCAGTACATACGAGGATTTCCATATTCGTATTATCAGGCAAAATTTTACCTCTAGTTGCCGCTTGGAAAAAGATTCATCTACGCGAGATGTACGCGATACAAAGGTATAAATCCAAGAAGTTACTTCGTAACCTGTGATTCAGGTTTACCTCTCGCAACCTTGCAAAAAAAGTCCTAGGGCTTGGAAGCACTTTATTACACCGACCCTCTGCTCACACAGGATCACAGCGAAATGGGCTCGAACCATAATGGGCCTGCTGATCGCCACGTATGACGCTTAGCGCTCGCGGCTACCGACACCCCCAATTCCCCGCTATTGCCTTTGAGGTTCGCTCTCGCTTACCATAAAACACTAAGGAATCATAGGCTCGAAACTAGTTAAAATGCATGCTCGTATCGTGGCATGACCTTACATTTATTAAAATTGAAATTGCTTCAATATAAAGGTATGTTTTATAAACTTAATTGGTGTAATAGAAGGCTTTCTAAAAGTTTTTAAAGTTTTGCCATGACTTACTGTAAATAAAAACAGATACACACTGTGTTTATAATTTTATTGAATTTAAAATTATTTATTTTATAACTTGTTCTTACAAATGTTCACATGTTGCATTACTATTTAGTTAGGCTATGTCTTAAAAATTGTTTTATGACTATAAAATATACTCAATCCATAAAAGAATAAAATCAGTGATTTTTCCTGTAACTTTGTTCAAAAGTTCCCCAAAACTTTTAAGTTAAAATATCTTAAAGTCAGAATGAATCTACAGGTGAAGAAAATATATTCATAGCATTCTAATAATTATAGTAAGTACTTTATGAAACCAAGCATGCTCATATATATATATATATATATATATATATATATATATATATATATATATATATATATATATATATATATTTGAATCTGTTTGAAATAAAATTTTAACTCAAGTTTTAGTTTTTACTGTAAAAAAATACGAAAAATCCCCCCTCCCCCCACTTGAGTTGGTATTTTATCGAAAATTATTTGATGCCATGTGTTAAAAAAAATAAAAACGTGAAAGTAAAAAATGTGCCTTTTTGTAATCTTGAACGCCCATAAGATACTCATGTTGTGAAAACTTGTAAGGTGTACCGCGGTTGTAATGCTAAGCAAGGCAACTGAGTCGCACACTGGGATTCCTAATGCACGCCGTGGTTATCTAATGCGCGCAGTCGCACGTGAGTGGATCCGGCTGCTTGGTCCCGCGCTGGCGAATGAGGCGGCGGTAATGAACTTGGAGGCCCGTCCATGCGGATCGAGTGTGCAGATAGAAAAAAAAATGCGCTGTGATGAATGTTTCTCACCTGTTAGCCTCACGGCCGCGCTGGTCGAGACGTCTTTTGGCGTCGAGATTTACATCTGCAGTCCTTTTGGGCGAGGGAAGGGGCGGAGGCGGGATTAATTCATACTCTCCCTTTTTCTCCTTTTCTTCCTGCTTCCAGGACATTTCTCAGAGTCGCGTACACGTGTTAATACATTCTATCGTCCGGCCTGCATGCCTGAAACTCGGCGTAAAAAAATAATAATACGTCATTTGTCGTATTGATGGTGAATTATTTTATCTGTGATATTTTTAACTTGGCGATATCCTTCTAGATTTAAACAGTACGTTATGGTTTATATTCGTATGACACAATTGGGCGTTGTTTATGCAATAAGAAACGAACTGCCATTTCTTAAATTATGTTTATCTTGGTTGAAAAAATCTACTTATCAATTTCTTTGGAAAGGTATCGATAAAAAATGATTATACAAAAATTATGTGGCGCTAATGTAAGTGTAGAATTTTTTTCGGATGGCTCTGTGACAATATCTGTAGAACAAGTAGAGCGATTTTTGTATTTGGTTCCTTATCGCATAGCTGTGTTCAATTGTAACACACGGAGATACAGGCCATTCGTCTCATATGTATGTATTTCATTGGATGTATAGTATTGTAAATGATGTTAGCAAGAGTTTTTTATCACGTGATATCATTTGAAAGAGGAGGGGTAAGGGTAAGCGGATTCGTTGTTTGATCATGTTTTGTCCGCGCTTTTAGCAAGTTTATTTTTTAGTAGTAGTAGTAGTATTAGTAGTAGTAGTCGTACATGCATCCTTCACGTAGAACCTACTATTTTATTGTAAGGTTTTCGCATTTAGAAAGGTAGTTTCCTAACATTTGCTTCAGTAATTTTTATTTGGTTTTTTGTATATGTTTAATTTACAGTACTACTTTTGTTGATCGTTTATAAAATGTTTTGTCTATAGTTTTAAAAACTTCATAAAGACAAATTTGTATTACAAGTGGAGCATGTACCAGGAAAATGTTAAACACATGCTATATAGTTTTGAATTAACCGTTTGTACATAACTGTATCCTAAAACTGTCAATTAAGATATTTGTTTTCCTTAAAATCACGGAAAACATAAAGTTTTCGATTGCCTGCAATCCATTCAGATTAATCTGAACACTTTTGAAACCATTTGTAAAAAAAATAAAAAATATATCTACTCTTATACCGGGGAATACAATAACTAATTAAAACTCTGGTATGCAACTATTGAGATTGGCTGCGCGCTAACAGGAGTAGTTCCTCAACCTGACGTCCTATAAAACAATATACATACATATATATATATATGCATTAAATCTTATATTTTTGTTTGTGTACGTTCGAATGAGATATATCGTGAAGAAAGTTTTTGTATCTCTAACAGTATTACAGTATCATCTTACACGGTGTATGTCTACAAATCTCTGGGCTCATGGTGATGATGTTTAGGCGTGTGGTGTAGGAATACAGGAAGTAGATCTCAAACAGGGCTCTCGAGAAGGTACACGTAAGAGCGAACTTCTCGTCGGAGGCGTGCGCAGTATGCAAAAGTAATGCCCGTCACTTTAGCGTGTTTCATCCGTTGATTGCAGTGTAGATTTGAACAGGCATTTACTTTCTATTTCCAATGCACGATTTTTGCCATTAGCGCTTTTCTTGTTTCAGTGCGATCTGGTGCCAGATATACGCCACAGAGCACAACATGTTTTAGACACAACTTTATTATATAATTGAAAGTTTATTATTTTAATGTATCTGAAACATGGCATTTTGTAAAGTATAATTTGATTTTTAAAAATTTGTAAATACATTTGCTGTTGTATTTCATCAAGAGCGTCATCTGATAATATTCGTTTTAAATTTTCTGTAATTTTATTATTGGTTTAAACTGCTGGGGTTAATATTTTTTTATATAATTTAATATTAAAAAGTTTGGTTATTTTTGAGCATAGCACATACTTTTAAATAATCCCTTGTTGTTAATAGTGACCGACTGCTACAAATAGTTTCTTCAGTGAAATAGTAATTGGTGTTCAACATTGATTATTTTTCCTGCCAGAATGACTAAAATTGTAATAATACTGTCAATAGGCAATATTTTTGTGGTCTCAAAGATGAACAATGGCCGAGCGCGGAACGCTTAACGAGCCACGGCTGTCGCGGCGCCGGCATCGCCGTGAGGGACGCGTCGTCGTCGTCTTCTGGAGACCGGTCCCGGGCGGTGGGTGCAGGGTCGAGGGAAGGGTGGTTCCCCCGCCTCATCAAGATAGGCCGCGCGGTCCCGTAATGCCCCGGCCCGCGGTGATCAATTGCCGTGATCGTCGGCGGTTCGATTGAAACTAAATAACAATGATCGCGGGACCTCGCCAAGCGGCTTTCTCGTCGCTTTGTTGGAATGAGGGTGGGGGCTCTCTCTCTCTCTTCGTCCGTCTTGTGAATGGCGATGAGTTCCGCCTCCGCGTGCCTTGCATCAGTGTTGCCAACCCGTTCGGTATTTGTGAGGGCGTGCGGTAATACAGGTATGTGTACGGTAAGGCTTGCTCGTAATAAGGTAACTTTGACGTTATACACACGCACACACACACAATTTGTTCGGTGCCTTAATGATGAACGTAACAAACACTTTAATTTAATATACACTAAATATTTATCAAAAATTCGATTTTTTTTCATATTGTGCAAATGAAAATTATTTCTGATATATATTATATATATATGAAATTATAAAATAAAAATTTAACAAACAAGTTGTTTTTAGTGAAGAACCTCTTGAAAAACTACACTGCATGTGAATTGTCTCATTCAATAATTTTTAATGAATTATAAAGACAGACTCAAGTAATCAAGATTGATTTTCAGCAATAACTAGAATATTTACTTAGCTACTTTGCGAAGTGAAGTAATCAAATTCAGAAAGTAAAAGAATGTTTGAAAACTCACAAATAATAAAGAAGCCTTTCTTTAACTTTAGCGCCAACTTTTGGTGAAAAATGCAACTGCACTTCTGAACGATATAAAAATAATATGAAAGTGTTGCTGTGTGTAAAACAACAAGTGCGGCTACCTGCAGTGTGCCGGCCTCAGACTCCTGGTGGGCGACTTCCCGCTGCACTCTGGAATTCTGTAGGCAGGCGCTATCTTACAGCGTTACAGAGACAGTGAGTCAGTGATGAACTTCAGTATATTATATATTATATATAATATATTATGTACCATTTCACAGATTGTAGATTTTAAAGAATGGCAATGTACAAGTAGAACAATTAGAATCATCTGTTTATGAGTTGATACAAAAATTGTCAAATAAATTATTAAACATTTTATTTCTTAATAATATGCAGTCATCTTTTATATTATGTTTGTATTGTTTGTATCCTCAGAAATATCATGCGGATTTAATTGTAATATATATCCTCTTCGGATATATTCATAAATAACTCCTAAAATGAATCATATTTGTATTTATCACTAAATTTTTAGCTCGTGTTAAATGAAACTGTATAAATGGTACGTTACTATGTTTGAACAGCGTATACGTAATTTATTTTATTGGTATTTTCAATTTAATTATCATTGTTTGAAACATGGTTCTCGTGTAGTGCTTTGGGAAGAAAACGAATTTCTTGGTTGGTCACCGACTATGGTACATTTTTAGGGAGTAGAGGGTGGGAGAGGTTTACGATAAATGTACATTTTTGTAACAACGGTCTACTATTTTCACCATGTATGTTGGCAACAATGCCTTGCATTGAACCTGTACCCCGCGCACCGCGGGTCAACCGGTCGGACGCACAAGCTCTAAAAGCGCGGGGCGCTAAAGGCGATACTGACTCGCTCAACACACGCCTCTTCGCCTCTGCGCGTTAGGCGCCGAGCTGGCGTGCAATTTTCGCGTCGAAACTATTGGTGGATAGGGGCGTGGGAATGATAGATTGTTTAGAATTTCTTATGATTTCGGGGGGGGGGGGGGGGGGAATTCCCCTCATCCCCCTACCCAATTAATTCACCCCTGATGGCGGGATATGAAAGATGAAATCTTCCTTCACGTCTCTCCATACCTAATAATGTCCGTTAAAACATTTTTAGCGGTTTTCGCTGTTAAAAAATACATATTTATAACGATACATCGAAGAAAACTTAGGTATGTGGAAAAAATAGTACCTAATGGCTCTTAATTTCTACTCATTGTCAGGTGCCTTTCAGAAATCTTGGTTGGTTTTTAAGTCGCGAATCAACACCTGGAGCTCCGGAGATGCTTGGTGGACCAGAGAGGCAGTTCGAGAAAAAATGTCGGATGTTTTAACGAGTAGGTTGGTATTCTCGATATGCTGTTCCCGTTTTCACTCCCCACCAATGAATTGCGTCGTTTCTCCGTTCGCATCACTTCACCTCACCCGACTCAACGAGCTCGATGCCTTCGAGAATTCAAACCTAATTGATTATATTATTTCTGTCCTATGCTGTAAATATGATTAGCTGTTATTTATTTTTGAACTCTTTGGCTTCTGTATTCTTGATCGGATTTTAAATCTTACGGCTTAAGGGCATGCATACGGTATGCAGAGCTTATGAAGGAACAATGTTTTTTGAAAATGCTCAACATATCCAATGGTGTTCTGTTTACGATAACCGTATAAGATTACGCTGAGGGAGGTTGAGCATTTTTTTTTTTTTCAGGATTTCGTTTTTTAAAACTGTATTTTTGTAAGAGTGAAAATGACTGAAACAAGTGTTTTCACGGTAAATTTTAGTAATGAAACATACTGTTGAGATTCTTGAAAGCACTCAAGGGACTTGCATTACACCTTTATCTTCATTTCTCTGCTATAGAATGTTACGGTTAGCGCTCAAATATCATAGTTGCCCTATGCGCGCTAGTTCTGAGCCCTGCGCCTCCCCCCCCCCCCCTGACTAGACGGGCGACGGACGACGTGAGCTCCCGAGAGAAGCGGTGCAGGGGTGTCGGGACGGAACCCAGACCCCGGGGGCGAGTGTCGACCAGACGGCGCAGGCGTGGGAAAGGTGCGAGATGCGACGGCGCGCACGAGCTGCGCGGACGGACACGCCTTTCACCTGCCGCCCGCAAGTCCCACACGATATCCATTTCGTTAGCAGTTTTCATACACGCCTGCTCCCGTGTAGCTACATTTCAGCACTGGGTATATAAGCTTTCATACCCGAAGTCTTAGCTTAAACCGTTCTGTAACGTATATATCTACTTCCGTAAACATTAAGGGACGTATCAAACGCATTGGTGTGCCAAATATAATTTTGTGATAGTGAAACTACCCAAAAATATGTTTGGTAAACTTAAATAGTAATAGAAAGAAGTAATCACAAGTTTTAAAATACGTTAGAAAACTGGCTTTACTATGGTATAATTCATGGTCTCAACCTTTATAATCCGTAGACTGATAGTGGGGTGGTTAGAGCGCACGGGTGTGAATCTAGAGGAAAAAATATTTTTGACGTCGTTCAAACCTCGGCACTGAAAAAAAAAAAACTTTTTTTTTAAATAACAGATTACTGGATTATAAAAATTGTACTTCAAGGAAATATGTCTTATTATAAATGTATTTGTTTATCTAATTGCCATAACAACATAAAATAGATAGCTCAATACATGGGTTTGATTATTTTATACTAGGTAGGCCTATAGACTTTATACTTAAAATAAAAATAAATTATAAGTTCACGTCTAATTTAAACAAAATAATAATAATTCTCTAACTAAAACACTTACGTCCATACATTTGTATTTGTAACAAATAACTGGCATTTCGACGTGTCCAACTTCATTGCATGTGAACACATGTGTGGTGAACTGGACGAAAATGAAAATAACTACTAAAAGTAATATATAAAGTTGGTACCGAGTGAGAATCCAAGATGGCGGACTTGACGGAGCAAGCACAGTCATCGTCGCCGCGGGCCCGACGCGCGCGCGCCCAACCGGGCCACGGACGAATCGCCCGCAGCCTCGCGCATGCGCGCACATGCGCCCGACCCTGAGGGAGTAACACGGGGAACTCCCGCGGACACCGTTCCTCCGACGTAGCTCGAGGCAATGCGCGTGGCCCCGTGTCGGCGTGCGTAGTTTCATTCATGTCGTGCTGCTGAATTCTCGCAACCACCGACGGCTAAGTTTGCGAAACGTTCTCGACAGGGGCGCGAGCAAGAGGGGAGAGGGGGGCGCTGTATTCCCCCTACCGAATTCATATATTTAAAAAAAAAAAAAAAAAAAAAAAAAATCCATCATTCCCACAAAAAAAAAGGAAAGAATTTAAAAGCAAACAGCAGGCAAAGTGGGTCAATTTCCCCATCACCAAAATTATATTCTCGTTCTCAGGTATAGAACACGGTGCCCACATAATGGAAATTCGGGGAAAAATCGGGGAATCTACTTGAAATCCTGAAAATGTCGTGGAAATTCCCTAGTTATAGTGATTCGAGGGAGAATTGTTATGCTCCAGTCTGTAATCACTCAGACTGTGAAAGCATTTTTTTAAGATACTGATTTAGTTATAGTCATAAACATTACAAAATGCCGTATGCAGGGTTCATTTTTAAACAAATAAAGTGTAGAATGAACTATGCCACTTATGGTTATTGTGTAGGCTTAATTTTCTTTATTTCTTTCAGAAAATTTCAAAATAGGAAAATTACTAAAAACAAAGTAATCAAAATTTGAACTTTTGGAAAGTCAGAGGGATATTTCATTACATATTTGTGTGGACAGAACATTTTAGACGCCAAGAACTACGTTGGAAAGATAGGCATTGAATTAATGGGCTCTTGGGCAGAGAAGACTTGGAAGTCATTATAGACGATGAGGTGTGATTAGATAAGGCAGGAACTTTAGTGGAAAAATGGGGTGGGGGAAGCAGGAGCAGGCCAAGAAAATCCACCGGCATGGCAACGTCTGCCACATTTCCCCACCTGCGAAAATTTCTAGCTTCGATTCCAGGCTGGGTCGATGCAGTTTCACTTTTGGAAAATGACCTTCCTGGTGGTTCAAGGTGGTGTATGTATTTACACCCCCGTACTGCGGAAGGCAACAGTGAGTCACAGCAGTTTATCTCGCCGTGTCAATGGCTGGGGTACAATCAAGCCTCTGGGCTGACCCCTCCCCATCAAATCATCATTTTTAGTTTTAATTATGCCGTGCGGTCAAGTATGATTTGGAAGAGCGGTGACCCTGGCTTTACAGTATGGAGGTATATGACGTCCGATTGTTTTTCTCTTATCATTTCCTTTTCTGTTTGTTCTCCCTATTTGTTTTATGTGTAAACATCTTAACTCTCGGTATACGGCATTTGGTAGTAATTTCGTGAATGGAACGGAAGTCGCTTAAAACGGATGCTGCCGTCTGTGGCGGATGGCGCGAAACTTATCCACAAAGACAAAAGGAAACTTTATAGTATTTACTGTTGAATGAATTTTAAAGATTCCTCGTCGAAAATTAGGTCAAAGGCCAGGGATTAGTATTGTTCAAGTCTTTTTCGCTTTTCTGGGAGTCGTTTCATTATATAGTTTAAAATTTCGATCTGCTAATCAAATGATTCAATAGTCGACATAGCTGCTCCGGCAACAAATTCTATTAGGTATTGAATGCGGAAGCTACGTGTGACTCGCGTCCAGAAATGTAGTTGAAAACATAATTAGCGTGTATATGTATCACGCTCGTCATTATTTTAAGGAATTCTACGATAAATTTCGTATCCAATGTTTCTTTTCTTTTTTTGTTTTCCGCGGTGTTCCGCTCGCTCGCCCCCGCTAGGAGAGTGTGTGTTGCCCAGTTGGGTGAGGGGGGAGGGGGGCTAGTGAGGTGTCGACACCCGGCCGACGCACTTCCCGACAGGAAAGAGGCTGGGCCCCTCTACTCTCAGGGATTTAATGGCCACCACGGGGCGGGCGTGCGAGATCATTACAGAACCATTTTGTGCCACGAACCAGCGTGCGATGACGCAACCCTCCCCCCTTTTCCTTTTTCCCCTTATTGCGAAACTTCGCCGGCCCACGTCGACCGTTTGTTCGATTGGGCGATCTGTCTGTCGGCGTTGTTCTGTTTACTTGATTCATGTGGGTGCCCTGTGTGTGAGATTAATATTTTTTTTTGTTGTATTGCCCGTGATTTAAATTTAATCAATAACATTACTGTATTTGATAGTTTGTAAATGGTTTATGACTTCAGTAAGAGGTATTTAGTTTTTTTGTGAAATTTTAGCACAGTTTTGAAATAACAGTTCTTATGTAGGCTTATTTTAAAAACTATATTTAGTGAATCATTCATTAATAAACAAGAATATAAAGTTCTTAAAAACCTGAAAAAAAAAACTCACGTGTCTATTACTGTAGGAAATCAGTATTTTTTATTACCGGTAGTAGGTTTTACGATAAAAGGCTAAATACGAGCGGTTAATTTAAAACTGTATACGATATGATAACGTTCTCGAAGTTCATGCTTGGGTTGGAATTAAATGGACCTTAAAATTTTAAAACCATTACTTAAACATGTATTAAATTAAAAATATATATAAATAATTAACGATGATTATACTATCAGTTTATTTAATATAAATAAGGCAACAAATAATAATTATCAAACAATCCCTTTAAGCAATCATTTAAACCTCTGTATTGCCGGTGTCTGTGTTTTTGGATCGTTATTGTAGAAGCTTACCTCTTCTAACTGGGAAGAGCTAAGGCGTCTCGCGAATGAGGCGTGGCTAACACCAACCCTGCCCTGACTCTTATATGCAAGAGCACCACGTCTTTACTTTACTAGGTCACGTACCACATGAATTTAAAAGGCCCTATATAGGTCTAACCACGCGACGTAAAAGCCTACTTTTACTTGATTCACCTGTGTGCATATGGAACCTGTGTGCATATAGAGGACTCAGGGAAACAGTGGTGTATGTCAAGAATTTCGCAGATTTGAGTTTTCTATGCCATAGAATTATTTAAGCGTTTCATATGTAAAATAATTAAATATCTCAAAACAAGCAAAAATTTTAACTTACACTACTATGTTCATAAAACCTACATAATTATTTTTAATTTCATCTTTATTAATTTATTTCAATTGTGACCGTTTTTGGCAATGTATTGTACTGTCAGGGACATAATCAATACCCACTATTTATGCCTTTTATTATATGTTGCAGTATTTTTAGTCATCACTATCCGAGGAACAAGCTTGTAGCAAAGCCTCTGGTTTATTTTCATGTTTCTTATGTTCATTACATTTATGTCATAATACATGTACTCTTTTGTCTACTCATCGTGTTCTATTTCATTTGCCCAGTACGCTTCGTCACATAGTAATGGCTTTAAATAAATAAAAAATAACTAATATGAAAACATTTAGATGTAAAATTATTAAAATCACATCAGAAAAACATCCATTGTAACCAAATCTTAGAAAGAAAAATATGTTACAATTTTAAGCTAATTTTAACATATCAAAACATTTTATCATGCAATTGTAAAAGAAAAATATTGAAACATATTTCGTTCTGAATTTGGTTATCATAGAGTTTTTTCTTCTGTGATTATAATTATTTCACAGCCAAAATATTTTCCTTTTTTTTTAAAGACCTTATTTTATGGCGAGAAAAAACAGTTTGAAATTTTATTTCAACTATACGCTGTATCGACTGTTTCTGTACATTCAGGATGGAAATCTCTAGCCGACAAAACAAACTCCATCGAAATCTGTCAAGACATTCAGATTCTGTTATTGTTTTTATATTCTCGTCGTTCATGCACGATGTGACCTTTCCTGTCCTATTAGTGTTTCTCACCAAGGAAATAACTCGGTTCGGAGAAGTGTAATGTAATAAACGAAATCTATTTTAGATGAAGTATTGCGTGCAAAATTATTAATAATTTACTATCGTACGTGCGTCACAAATCGTAAAAACCACGATGACAAATTTTTTGTAATAAGTTAAAGTATAAATTGTGTTTAGGTTATCGACGAACTGGACCAACTGTATCAAAATGATGTAGGCACTGCGAAATTTTATTCTTGCTGCAAATTATTTGTTAATAGATTCAAGAACTGCTTTTAAGTTTTTAAGTTCAGTAGATGTAGTTTTATGATTATTGAAAATTCAATTTGTTCTAACGTCCCCAAATAAACACCTGGTTTCAAAAATTCTTAGTAAACATTCACTTATCTCTGTTATTAACTCTTAATAGAAATCAGCATTAACATTTTACTTTTTAACGCGCTTGTATTAGCTTCACTCGTAACTAACTAACGAACTGTGTAAACAAATCTTGGAAGTCGATTTTAACCTACTTATAATTTTCGCACCTATTTGAAAATTTGCTAGTATATGTAATCCGGATGACAATACAATAATTTGGTACCATTGAACTGATCTGATGATGGAGCCAGAAGGTGGATAGTGGAACTCTTAAACTTTTTAGTGTGTAACTGATAAAAGCGTATATACATATATATTTTGTTTTTAAAACTGTAATAATTTTTTTTAACTTGAAATTTCTTCTAAACGTAAGCATTACAAGGCATCTCCACAAAATTTTTTTACGTATGTAATAATCCGAAAAATTGTAATGTTTGATAATTTTTAGTTTCAATGTGGATATTGTTTTACTTTTTTTTTCGTTGTGTGTAGGCTCAGTGAGAACACACATACTTGGTGATGCATTATGAAACAAGTAAACGACTTCAGTAGAAATGATGCCAGAAGGCCAAGTAGCCATTGAGCTCGTTACAAAGAAGAAGAAAAGAGGGTGTCGTGGACATGTGGTGAATTGTAATAAGATAAAGTGACTTGCAAAACAGGTTTGGCGAAGCATTGTGTTAACAAACTCGTTTCATAGCACACACTGTCAATATTTCAGACTAGTTTCGCAGTGAAACTTATTATTAAAAACGACAC
The DNA here is from genome assembly GCF_032445375.1 of Bacillus rossius redtenbacheri. Taxonomy (NCBI): domain Eukaryota; kingdom Metazoa; phylum Arthropoda; class Insecta; order Phasmatodea; family Bacillidae; genus Bacillus; species Bacillus rossius. The sequence goes on along the minus strand of NC_086330.1, from coordinate 137,493,492 downwards.
ACCTTTTTTTTATAATGTATCGTTTGCCAGGAAATGAAAAGGAATCATTTTGGTGTATTTTAAATATATGCGTGTATGATATTTATCTTACGCATAATTTAAGGCCCTTATAGCATACGCGTGACGAAAATTCTTCGAGAAGGTAGCTAAAATACGATAAGTGCCGCATTAGTAAATTATGTGAATGGGTAAAAAATAACAAAAACAATTCCTCTAAAAATGAAATAAAATAAACTATAGGTAGCCCATACTCATCTGTAAATTGAGAGAAGAGTTTATTAAAAAAAAAGTTTTATTTGAAATTAAGGAAGTGTGATTTAATTTCCTGGTAGAGTACTGCCAATTAAATTATGAACTTTTTTATTTCACAGTTATATTTTTTAGATACGGATACAGATCTGTTTGCTGTACCCATACAATACGACAAACAATTAGAGGTTCCGTCTTTACTGGCATCATCTTAAACGGTTAATCATCAATGAAACTAGGTGGCAAAGAGATAAGACACTGAACTCGCAAACACTCAAGTTAGAATCCTGATGAAGGGAATTTTCTATCTATAATTCCTTAAGCACTACCGAAGATCATTGTCGATATATTTCTTTCCTACCGTGATTTTTACCTGTCTATAATATGCCACACGCATAAAAGCTAAGGAATTTGGTTAATTTTGTTCATATTGACAACTGAAAACATTTTTCAACTCCGAATTGGTAGTCCGCGACGCATAAATGACTATAAATGTTTTTTTTTTTTTTTTTGTAAATCTTCATGATTTACATTTGATCGTTGGATTAATAATATTATTTCTCTTTGGTAATAAAGAAAATGCACATGTTTTTAGTTTCGGGGTTAACTTGTAAAGGCGTTCCACAGGGAACGCCAAAGTGAAAGGTAAAACATTTTTCATCTGCGACCGGTATTTCCCTCCCCCCTCACCGAAATCTTAAGTAGAGCATAATTTAACCCTAAAGACATTTCCCACTGAATTATGATCTTGAAATTGATTTCCCAGTAATTTTAGGAGGGCAGTTTTTTTAAGCAACTTACGTTGAATAAAAAATTCAATAATCTTAATATTTACATATTATGAGATACTTAAATATATATTTTTTTCTCTGGTAATAAAAGTACTTTATCGAAATATATATTTGTGTGTGTAAGTTATTTATATGAGAAGACTACAAATTAAAACCAAAACACGACGTTATAAAAATAAGTTTGGATAAAAGCAACAGTACTACATTGAAAACAAAGTAATTACGTACTTGATCGCATATAGTCAGAAACCTTGTAAAAATTCGTTTATAACACGTTTACTTAAACTTGTCACGTGTTTCAGGAATAAAGCATCACTTTTTTTTTCGGTCGATGGTTTTGTTGTGAAGCTATCGATACTTATTGTAAACCTAGCCCAGACGAACCGGGTTCGATTCCCATCCCTGGGGGGGGGGGGGGGTTTATCACTTTTTTAAATGTTTTTCTTGTTCGAGAAACGTGGTGGACGTTGCCGTGAGTCTTTGGATAAGGCTCTCCCATCTCCACCACCAGTGCATTCCACACCTACTCCATCTCACCGTTCCACTTTTTATCTGTCCCTAATGACCTCGATATTTAAGGGATGTTAAACTATAATTTTTCTATCTATTTTTTTATAGTCATTTTTGTTTGCCTAGCCTATGTAAAATTGCAAGAAAGATTCAAAGATAGTCTGAATATTTTTCTTACATTAAAATTTTATAACGCTCATAAACAAACAAAGGTTTTTCTATTTTGATAAAAGAGAGAGGTTGTCGTTCGCACAGAGAGGTGACGGAAAAGTCTAGATTAGTGAAATTTAGTATACAGATTCTCCAGGTGGGATACGTGTACACCTCAAAACTATATTTATTTCTCAAAATTCGATTTAGTTTTTTAATATTTTATTTATATTCGCTCCTAAAAACTGTTTTTGTCATTTTATCTTTGGTTTATATTTATTCTCGTTTATCTTAGTTGAAAGAGGGGAAGGGGCAATTAACCCATGCTGTAATGGATGTGAAAAAAAAGTTAGCCACAGCTTACAGTGTATATTTTTAATGTAATTTTATGGATCGATATGACCTATCTCTGGGCCCTTTTGAAGCCAATACTCGCGTCGTTGTGTAAATATTAAATCATCTGCAGTCACCGCGAAAACGTCTGAACGATCATTAGATGCAATAATATATGTCCGCGCTAGCGCAGTATCAAGAGAAACAATTGCTTATTTGATAAGGCCATTCAGAACGCGTTTGCTTCCACGCTGAATGTTGAGATTTGTGTTCCAAAATACACGTTCTTAAAATAAACTCAACCAGACTTGAAACAAAGACTATGCTACAGTGTTTTAACCCTCAACTAGTTTCGAAATCGTTTCCCGAAAAAATACATGCCACAAATGATTTCCTCCAGACTATATCAGCGCAAAAAAAAAAAAAAACAGGGAATATATTACTTATGACTTGTCGGGTAAATAATAATGATTGATATTTTAAAATAGGAGCTTTTAAAAAAAGTCTAAATACATTATGGACTAATTTCATCTCCAAAGGAATCGCCAAACCGTCTTCGGTAGGACGTAATCGGTAACCGGCTGGAGCCTTTGACGTCCGACTGAGGCTTGACGCACGCTTTTCACTAACATAAGCACGATTTAATTCACTCCATTCTTTCGTGTACACTTTTATTTTCTCTCTTTTTTTTAAATTTCCCGCCGGTTACGTAAGACGGCCGGCTTCGTGGGCTGTCAGTCAACGGCGGAGGCCCGGGTTCCCGATAGGCAATTGGTGCTCCCCCCTCCCTCCCCTTTCACCGTACTTCTCCCCCCCCCCCCTTTTTATCCCATCCTTTTCACACCCAGCCCTCTTGTGATATCTTTGGCGGGGTGGCGGAAGGGAAAGCCCCCGGCATTACGTCATGCGCGGGCATTAGCGATTGTCTCGAACTGACCTATAGAGGTCGACTGCGCTACGTGTACCTACGAGCAGGCGTGCCTTGTGCACCATTATGAAGTCGGCATGGTACGAAAATGTACCGTTATTTTAAATCAAGAGCATAATATTTAAGCCGAAAGACGCCATGTTGGATTTAAAAGTTTTATTGCCATAACATATTTTTTCCAACTTGTATCCTTGCAACTTTGCCTTTGTCAAGGCGTAGATCATACATTAAAATATTTTATAATACTGCATTGTGTCCACGTTACAGGGAAAACTATTTACAGCAGACATTCCACTATAATATATATTATTTGAAAATTAAATACTGTAAATTTATGGCCTAAAAATGGTTGAATTAAGATTACGAATTTTTATTCTCCTCTCTCTCTGTTTCTTCTTCTCTCTCTCCTCTCTGTCCTTCTCTCTCTCCTCTCTGTCCTTCTCTCTCTCCTCTCTGTCCTTCTCTCTCTCCTCTCTGTCCTTCTCTCTCTCCTCTCTGTTCTTCTCTCTCTCGTCTCCTCTCTCCTCTCTCTCATTTTCTCTCTCCTTCTCTCTCCCCACACTTTCTCCTCTCTTTCCTCCCCTCCCACTCCCTCCCATAAAGGAAACTATTAAACAGTGCTGGATTATTTATACAAGAGTGAAATTCGCGGCGTTGGAATTTACGTAATAACGAAATGTCAAATCTAGCAAATTAGAAATTGACTTTTCTTTGAGCCAGTGTACCATTGTTTGTTGACAATGTGCCTTTATTTTCGTTTTTAACAACCCTTGGGAACGCTATCGTAGTCAGACAACGAGCCGAAATTTGCGAGACCACTTGCTAATTTGAAAAAGGAATGATCGAATGAATTAGTTTTTCGTCGACCTCGGAGTTCGTTACAGATGCCGAAGGGGTTTAACGGTGAGGCAGGACCAGATATGGATTGCGTTGGTGTGAAAATAAAACTGGAGTTCTCCAATAAAACGCACTGTCTGACGGTCTGTAATCAAATCCGGGGTTCAGATCGCTTGAGATTTCTCAATGTTTTCTGTCTGCGAACAATATCAAACAAACAGTCTATGACATAATTCTAGAACCAAATTATGTGTATATATTTTTAGAAGAGTTATAATACCGTAAATGAGTGTTTTCATTTGCATATTTTTGACTGAGATGTAATCAGTTTAACTGATTAGTGTGGGGACCTCCCATTTTTGTCCATTTTTTTCTCACGCTACGGTTTCAGATCGAGTTGCCACGATGGACTCTTATTCTAGAGTACCTGGGTTCGAATCCTGAGTTTTACCTCCGTAGTCACTCGGGGGAAATACTAGAATCGGTTTCTCTCAATAGGTAGGTTCCTTCCTCGATTGCCTTGCATTGTGCTCGTTATATGCGCCCGGCTGTAATGATTCCACTGCCAGTTAGGCGGGTGATAAGAGCGACGCTTGCTGGTGCTGCTATCGCGGTATCGTCTTTAAGCGAAAGGCTGTGGATTGGCGTGCAGTATTCTCGTCGTGCATTCGGCAATTGTAATATTTGAGTTTTGACCATAACATTATATGGCGGTGAAATGAATAATAATTTTTAGTTCTTTCAAGAATTTATACCGGATGTTTCACGTCTAAAAATTGTTCTGAAAACACGCGTTTTAGCCATTTTCACTCTGCTATAAACACGGTTTTAAAGCAAAATACGAAAACAGAACTACATATACTGTATGGGCTCGTAGGAATCAATAGACGCCAGCTTGGTTTTATCAGTATTTAGGCCATAACGATTTCAAAATTTGGTTCGTTAAAAAATTATATTTAATTTAGTGCAGGACTTTGCTTTAATAGTGACTGCCTGCTACAAACAGTTTCTCCTGTGAAGTCACCATCAACGTATAGTGTTGTATTCATTTTGTTACAGTATTTGAAAATCTCTTGTGTGATCTCTGTTTCAACCAGGACAAATGTGCAATATTAAACGGTGAATATTTGTTATAAACTGAAAACTGTTGAGACAAATGTGACGTGTGTCAGCACAATGGTGTGGTTTGTTCGCGAGCTCAGGCGTGGAAACCACGGCGTAGCTTATCCGCCGGGTTCGGCCGGCGACTGCGCCGGAGGTGCTCGCCCTGTCGAGGTCGGAGAAGCCGAGCCGGTTTGTGATAAAAGAGTCGAGGCTGCCATTAGTCCCCGCCCGCACGAGGCCGCGGTCGATAGCCATCGCGATACGACTTATGCCCGCGCAACATTGACACAGTGCTGTCGCTAGGATTGGCTAGGCTAGGGGAAGTGGGGCGCATGGGATATGCGGCCTGGTTTCATTAGGGAAGGGTGGCGGCGACGGCCACGGACAAAAGGGGCAGGGAAAAATATTAACGGATACCGCGAGTGGAAATGTACAGACATGTCACAAAAAACCTTTTTCTGTCGCTGGTAATTTATTTATTTTTTAATTTCAGAAATACATTTTGGTAAATGCAGTGTAAACCATAAATTTCAAAATAACTAGACGGTCTAGGCCTTTATGCATGCAGTAAGTGCAAATTTTTAACCTGAAACATTATTTCGTGTTTTTTCGGTATACGTTCATCGTCCCCATTTATGAGTTTGATTTTGTAAGTGCAAGCGGGCCCTCACTGTGAGAGGTTTTTAAATTCCAGTCTCTGCTCCCCCCCCCCCCTTTTTTTTTCTTCTCACTCATCCCATTTTATTCGCTCATGCAACATTGAAGCTGATGTATAATAATTTTTTTATTGTGATTTTTAACGATTTTTTAATTTAAATTTATAAAACTGATTAATTTGACTCATACAACATTACAATGTTCAGGTTATAATTTTATAATTTCTTTTTGAAATGAAGGCGTGAGTACTGACGTGTTTCACTGCATAATTTTTTTTTAACACAATACATTTTAAATCTGTAAATTTTTTAATCTTCATTGTGATGAGCTTTCAGGTTTTCATTATCTTAAACGTTATGTGTGTGTGATTCAACTGCTAATATTCCATGAAAAGATTTTCAGGAAGAAGCGACGATTAGTTCAATGTATACCTTATTTTTTGTATTAATTTTTCCATTATTTAGACAACTGGTTTGAGCTGATATCAGTTTTTGAGGATATGGCATAGGTAACACTTTAAGAAAAAAATTAAAAATTTTGGTACGGCAGTGTTTGGTAGTTCGGTTACGTCTGTTACAGCTAATCTGAGAACTTTAGATATGATCATATTTCCAGCATGCCTGTTTACAAATGTACAAATTTTAACTTAACATACCTTTTCTATCACCTGTTCCAACTAATAATAATAATATTAATAATAATAATATATTTCTACACATAGTTCAAGTTTTTAAGTCGTACGTTTAGCTTAAAAAAAACGTAGCAAGGATTTAAAAGTATGCTTAAATGGATTAGTTTGATAAATGTGCTTACTTTGACATCCTTGATGGTGGCGATGATGTCCGTGGTGAAGGTGGTGTTGGCGAGAGACGGCTTGTTCTTCACGCTGGGGAAGATGACGTTCCTGTTGCGGGGCGTGGAGCGGCCCGACGCCGCGCCGGCGGCGGTGCTACTGCTGGGCGGCGCCGTGTTGCCTGGCGTCGTGAAGAGCGTGACGGGCGGCGGCGTCGCCTCCGTGGCCGTCGCCGCCTCGTCCTCGGGGAACCTCGCGTTCACGTCGAACTCGACGAGTCGGTCGATGGTGGGGTCGAGCAGCAGCTCCGCGGGCACCGGCCGCTGCGCCATCGCGACCACCGCCTCCTCGTCCTGCTGTTTCTTGAGGCGGCGCTCCACCAGGTCCAGGTTGGCGATGATCTTGTTCGCCTTGGCGCGCAGGTCCGCGTGCACGTCGCTGATCGCGCGTTCCTGCCGCTGCGTCTGCGTCAGCAGCTCGTCCGACTTGGGCACCAGGTCGTCGACGGAGCTCTTGGTGCCCACCACCACGTCCCACACCTCGTCCATCTTCTCCGACACGCTCAGGATGGGGTGCATCTTCTGCACCAGCTTGTCCAGCTTGCTGGAGGGCGACCGGGTCGGCGGCAGAGGGGTCGTCGTCGTCGTCGAGGAGCTCCTGTTCCTGAAGGGCTGCGGCACCGTGGTGTCCGTGTCCTGCTCCACCACCGCCTCGTGCACCTCCGACACCAGGCTCAGCACCTTGCCGAGGCTCTCGGTCACCAGGCTCGTGTGGAACTGCAGCTTCCTGTCCACGCTGCCCGTCGCGGAGCGCAGGCCGTCCAGCTCGCTGGACACGCGGCTCATCAGCTCGGCGTTCAGCACCTTCGCGATGTCCACCGCGCTCATGCTGATGGGCTTCTTCTCGCTCGCCTCGGCGTTGATGTCGTCCGCGGGCAGGAAGTTGGTGTCCAGCTGGTTCTTGAGGCCGGCCAGCTTGGAGTCGATGTCCGTGACCTTCTGGTCGAGCGACACGAGCCGCATGTCCAGGCTGTTGTCGAGCGGCGCCGAGCCCGCCGCCGCGCTGTCCGCCAGCGGTTCTTCCTGGCGGAACAGCTTCAGGTCGATGCTCTGCAGCTGGTCGATGACGGCGTCCGTCTTGCCGATGTTGTCGGCGACGCGCGAGTCGAGCGTCTCGACGCGCCGCATCAGGTGCTCCACCGCCTTGTCCAGGTTGTCGATCCTCTGCAACTTCGACTCCAGCGTCGACACGATCACCTCGAACACGTTGAACAGGTACTGCTCCCTGGAACAAGCACAGCATGACGTCACACACCCTGCCGAACCAGCAGTCACGGTGACAGTTTCCTGCATACGATTTTCAACTATACATGACACCGATAGAAAGGATTGTTTACCTGAACAATATTTTTCTTTGTCTATGTTGATCAAATATATATATACAGTCGATTTAAACAAATATATTTAATTAGGTGTAATTTAAATTTGGATAGGTCATAAAATAATTGGTCACAGAAACTAAGATATAGTTCGCCATACATAAACAATTATTTGTTTGTATCGAATCGAGTATTCTTTGAAACTCTAGATATTTATGAAGACATAGTTCGAAAATGGAATCATGGAAGCAAAGTTTTATGCATTTCCCAACTGTGGAAACACAGGAAGTAAACATATTTTGAGTGACCATGGCGTTATTAGTCAAGTAAAATTTTTAATTATTTTTTATATTTACCTGACATTAAACAAATATTAGATAACGTATTTGATTTATCTGGGGCAAGAATGAATGGAAATAATATGTAATGATTATTCAGTATGGGGAAAAAGGTGTGTATCGGTTTTGAAAGGCTAATAAAAAACAAGGATCAACTTACAGAAAAAAGGTTTATTTTATTGAAATCAGTATAATTTACATAGCCATTTTTTTTATAAAGTTCTGAAAATCATATTAAGAAGTTGTTGGCTATCAGCAGCGATCATTAATGAATGTGATTTCGGAACTCTTAGGCTGCTTTTCGGCACATTTCGAGGGTATAGCGGCCACTTCCTCCCAAATTTGCATCTTAATTCTTTCAAGGTGCGAAGAAGATGTTTGAAAACATTTTCCTTGAGGTAATCCCACTGGGAGAAGTCACAAACGCTCCTATCCGGTCTGCGCGGGCTCCGGATTTAAGCGTGTGACTTCTTGATATGATATTCAGAACTGAATAAAAAAATGGGAATATATACTGATTCCAATAAAATAAACCTCATTTCTGTAAGTTGCTCCTTTTTTTTTAAATAGCCTTTCAAAACCGATAACACACCTTTTTTTACCCATTCTGTATAATGAAACATCCATTATGAAATGCGATAGTTCAAAAATAATAAATCCTGAAAAAGCAACAACCTTACTTGGAGTTAAAACTGGTTCGTGTTAGCGGCTTCTTGTTGCTAAGGGCGCAGGTATTATCACGCGAGTGTTACGTGCACACTTCATTCTACCAACTTCCTTTCATTTCTTTGGGAAACGTGGCGGACGTTACTGTGAGTCGTTTGGTTTTCTCTGGGCACTCGCGTTTCTCACACCCAATGCTTCGCCAATTCTCCGTTCTCATTTTATCCACCAAACGGATTAAATCCTTTCCTTGTATTTTTATTTAATTTTTAATATACTAGTATAATTAAAATGTGTTGCCATGCATTATTGTAAATTTGTTTTAAAATATATTTCTGTTTGTTTTACATTATAGTAAAAAATTTACTAAAACAAAGTTATCGTCAGAAACCCTCTGTCAGTGTGTAAAAAAAAAATAATTAATCGTCTGTAGGGACCCCAAGATTAACGAGACTTGAAGCCCTACTTAATTTAGTCGTCCTTCCATACCTTCACCTTTCAGCTCATTATAATTTTGTTTTAGCGTCAATTAAATGTGACTTCTCCCGCTTATTACGAAGGGATAGGGGAGGGTAGGGGCGGAACCTGCAACGGACTTTTTTCAATATCATGAACATAACCACTAAAAAGTCTACATGTAGAACAATGTTTCACGTAAATATTTAATGATGGTTAATTTATGTGCATAGTAATGCACGTTTAAATGTCTTTTTCATTGGATCATGGGTTGTTTAACACGTCCCGAAGGACATGAAACCAATAATGCAATGACAAAGTTCCCACGATCTAAACCACATGGGATGCGAACAGACGGTAATACGTGGAAGCAACTTATTATCAAAACATATTGACTTGTTGGTTAACAAGTGTGTGACTATCTTGGTGGCAAAAAACGCAAAATACGCTTTGTAGACAGGGCCTGCACAACCAGGTCTGCCACTCTAGGCAAAAGTCACATTTGCCGCCCCTCCCATGACTAAGATGACTCTTTTTTTGCCGCCCGTAATATGTTACCGCTCTAGGCGGTCGCCTAATCGCCTAATGGGTTCGCCGGCCCTGATTGTAGGTGAAATCATAAAATATAATGTCTTCGTCATTAAAATTAATGGCATAGACTATCGCAGTAGAAGAGTATTTGGAACAATCATATCCACGCCTACTGATAGAAACTTGTTGTGCAAAGTTTTGCACGTGTGTGTGATTTTGATGGCTTCGATTTTCGTCACAAAATTCTAATTCAGTTACGTACTGCCGTTGCATTGTCCGCTCGAGGAACATGGGTGGAAAACAGGATATGTTGGCGACCATTTCCTCAATTTCAAATTCAAAGCTAAATAAATTTTAGTTTTGACGTGACAACGTCCAATAAATCGATGAACGCCGGCTGCACGCACGAAAAAGTGTCCTGTAACGCACATTGTCCCACTACGATGTGTCCCGTTACGCTCATTGTACGCTTGCGCCGCATCTCTCTTCCACTCGATTGGAACAACCATCGATTTGACTTTTCAATCATGTTTTCGTCGTTTGAATTATTAATATTATGTAATTTAACGATCGTACACCGATTTTCAGCACAATCGGTACGGTTATTTAAAAGTAATGTTGAATTTTCAAATACGTTTTTGTACGAACAATGGTGTTTTACAGTTACACATAATAATTCAAATTACACCCGGGATCTTTTGCACAATGTTAAAAAAATTACTGTAACACATTATAAATAAGTTTGGTGTATTTAGGATGCGTATTGTTATAAAATCGTACTATAAAAACGAAATAATATTATTCCCCTACGGTGCTGTCATCTACGGTGACGGACGCGAACCGGACGAATCGCGCTATCTAGCCGCTTCCGCGGCAACCAGGCACTCGTTAATACACATTTTCCTTTGTTTATCGCGAGGGGCGTTATTATTAATGAATTATAAATAACATTTTGTGCCCGGGGCCACAATTGCATATCATTTTGAGCACTGGAAGACATAAAATCGTAAAATATTCTCGACGAATTTTAATCTAGACCCCAGCGCATCACGAGCGTCTGGGTTGGAGATTAAAGCTGAAATTCTTTCTTAAACTTACTAATACTTATTTTATTAACTGCAAGGATATTTTTATTAAATTCTACGTTTAATTTCACGACGAACAAACTTCGTCGTTAAATGTGTAATTGCGAAAAAGCGTAAAACATTCTCGACGATCTTGAAGTTAAATAGCAAACATGTATAAAAGTTATAGTTAAAATAATCTCTTCGTTAAAGTAATAAACATATTTGAATTAATGAGTGCAAATAAAAGTAAATTTATCAATTAAATTGTAGATTTTATTTCACTCCTTCTTTGTATCCATACAAAATAGTGATAATTCAATAAAAATGATTCAATTTTATTCATAAAAGTTTGCAATCATTTCATCAATGTTTTGTTATGACGTCACGTTAAACTATCGTCCGTAAACCGACTTTACAGACAACCAATTTTGTTTATTTGTTCGTGTACCTATTAACTCTTTTTAATCCATTCAAACTAAATTAGTTGTTAGACAGCAGCTATATATATATGCTGTCTGAGAAGTTGTGGAACTTAAAATCAAGCAAAGTTTTTTTTATTGTTACTTTCCGTTTCCCAAGAAATAATGTTCATTAAATGTAAGCAGGTAAATTCGTGCGAATAGCAGTAATTCGCTGTTTTAATAAGTACTGTGTGTTTAATTACTGTGTTATTAGCGATAATTAACATTCTCGACTTAAACGTTTAAGCAAACACGACACGTTTCCACATTTAAGTAAAGCGTCAATTATGCACAAAAAGGCTGGTGATTACTATGAACATTTGTCAACAAGTGTAATGGTAGCTAGGTTGTTAAAGCACTGTCGTCAATATAGTGAATTTTTTTATAATGTTCCTTTAAATGTTTGTATTTTTTACTAACATTTTCTGTTATTGGAAACATTGCTACAATTATTTTAACCAGTTTGTAACCGTTAACTCGGTTTCACGCCAAGTTGAATTTTCAATTTTCTCGTCATTACTTTTATTTTAGGGTTAAAACTGAAATTTCAACACGATACCTCCCTTGCATTTGATATATCGCACAAGTATTTTTTAACATATATTTACAATGTGTATTAATGGATGTAACGTTATCATAATTATTATCATTTGCGCGACGTTTTACAATCTTCATACTACACTAAGGAAATGTATGTTGAAAATATTTGTTACCAACAGAAAATAGTTTGAAGGAATCGTGTTTAAAATTTAGAAATAGTAATGACGAGAATATTAAAGCTATCACTATGGCATGTAAGACTTAGTGTTTTTTTTTTGTGGACTGATTAGTTGTTTTTATAACATAGTCTTAAATGAATTTTGAGTTAGTATAAAGTCCGTTTACTTATTATTTGGCTAATTTTTAGTTTTATACGTGGTAAAAGTAATTTAGTTTCATTTCAAAAGTATATATCCAAATCACGTCCTAGAAAATTGCAATAATGTATCGGTGCAGAATTGCATCCGGGCAAACTTTATCAAACTTATAAACTTTATGTGTGTTTCGTGAGGCGTGGGGAAAACATTAATATGTGATGATCATGATCGTAGACTGACTAAGGCCACTTAAGTGATACTTAAAATTCTCTTGCGTCGTCGAAGTTGCGCGCTCTTCCCTATAAAGTTTTTTTTCCTTAATTTTTTCTTTGATTACACTTTTACACGCGGAAAGGTTTTATGGGAGTGGTGAAGTGCAACCATCATTTTGAATTTGGAACATTGTCGAACATTAGTCAGAACACCAAACATTTGGACAACACAAACATACAAATATAATTTTAAATAATATATTCGTTTGTATGTTGTCATGTTCTGTAATGAAAAACGTCGAATATTAATTTTTCGTCAAGTGTCCGATACGTGGTTTTTCTGATCAGATAGGATACGTTTTTGTTTTCTAGATAAATCGTAATTGCTAGTTTCTCGCCTTTCTTAAAGAGAAAATATTTATTAATTATTGTGCACTTTATTTGAAACATGCCTAAATCAGGATGAATTATATACCTACATTTGCTCACATTTTTTTAATAGCATATAACATTTAAAAACGGACTAATGTTTCGGCGCTGGGAGTACGAGTATAAAAATTCGTGCCCGGCGGGTATCGAATCCTCACATTATGTCCTAACGTTTTTTTCTTCAGGCAATCGGTTTTTTTTTTGTTTCGACAGGCCGCTCCTGTGTTCTTGCTGCCGCAAACACGTTTAGGAGCTCATCAAATATGCCCGAGAATTGAAATAATCGTCGCATATCAAATTAACGTCGTAAAGGTGTGCGACACGAGATTGTTGGCCGCCGGCTGTGTATAGCGTGTAGAATTTTACAGCGTGTTCAGTTTGTCTCACGAGGGGGAATAAAAAAAAAAGAAATATTAAACGAGATCTCCATTCGTGGTTGCTGCTTCTCGGTGGGATTTCAATTCCTCAGCCTCAGCCCCAGCCCCAGCCCCTTCCCTCCCCCCTCTTTGTTCCTTTTACTTCTTTTCCTTAACAATCTCCGTCGCCTGCTCCAGTAAAGGAGTGGCGGCCGTCTAGAATATTAAATAAAGTTCTGCTTTGGTGTGTCTAGCTGTTTATTATACGGCTAGCACGCAAAGTCGACCATGTTTGCCGCTGACGTCTCAATTATGCTGCCTAGGAACTAACGACTACGTCTGGAGATTACTGTCCAAATATTGAATACTGATGATGCCGGTACGAAAAATGCTAGCGTTTATTTTGTCTCTCGATACCTCACACTTCAATCAACACGGTTGAAAAATGTTACCTATAACTTACGAAGGACGCTGGTTAAAGATCATCCAGGGATCTTCGTAAATCAACACATATCATAGTAATTTACGGGCACAGATCGTTATGCTATGAACGCGAACTCAGATGAGTCAGCTCGGAGTGTTGAGAAAACCATCGAAAACATATAATGTCTAGGGGCAGGCCATTTTTCGCAAAACATTCTGAGCACCCCTTAGACTGAAATATGGTATACATGCATCAGCTGTTTCTTCCTGCAACATGGGAATCTGCTAGATTCCCTTGTTTGCCGGGCCGTTCAGGACGCGTTGCTTCCGCGCTGAATTATTGTGATTATTATGTTGACAGCAGGCATGTACTTGATAGAAACTCGACCAATCACGAAACACTGACAATGCTACAGTGTTTAAATTCTCAGTTAGTCTCAACATGTTTTCACGAAAAACGTTCAAGCACTGCCGAAGACACATTTTGCCTCCTTTGCCCATTATCGAAAAATTAGACTGAAGTAGTTTAAAAAACGCGAATTGTTAAAATTTTGTGTAAGTGGCTTTATTATATTACATGGTTTGGTAGATATCTCCACCCCCTTTATTTTTTATTTTAACCCAAGGTTATGTTTCTTTAGATAATTTGTGGTATAGTACATGGTGTCCATAAGATAATATCCCAGTTTCAGTGGTATATTATAACTGTTTAATTTGGACTATTCACAACAAATTATACATCAAATTGAAGGTAAACTAACCTAGTTTTTTTATTACAAAAGTTATACGGCACACATTCAACTTAAAAGTCCAATTCTTCCCACATATTGGTTAACACATCTGAAGAAATGGAACCAATAGCCTCTTCAATTGTTTTTCTCAACTCTGGCAAATCGTTAGGTAGCGGCAGAACTTAGACACGATCATTTATAAAGCCCCAAAGGAAAAAATCGCGTGGCGTTCTGTCAGTGGAACGTGGAGGTCAGCGAAAAATAGCTCTGTCGTCTCAACCATTACGACCAATCCAACGGTCAGGGACTTCGACGTTCAAATTGGGAGGGACTCCATCCTGTTGCCAAATAAAGTGTACAGGTTCACCCTTTGCTAATTTGGGGAAGAGCCATTCTTTCGTGCAAGCGAGAAAACAACAAATCAGTATCCGCGCATGTTTGAGTTACTCTTGAATTGTGTACTTGAACCAATACTCTACATCGCAATTAAATTTTATAACTGGGACATTTTGTTGTGGACATGCTGTATTAAAGATTGTACGGATGCCAGGCGAAGCGCATGGTTTGCTGGTTGGTCGTGAGCGTGTGTGCGGGCGAACTGACGGCCCAGGCAGTCCGCCGGGAGCCGCGCTAGTCCGGGTGGCTGCGCGCAGGAGACGGTGCGCTCAACCACGACAATTTCACAACTCAAGTTCAAGTTGTAAAACGAAGGATTGGGATAATTTTTTTACCATTTATTATAAGTGTAAGTAGCCGTTAGCGTCTATGATAATTCTCCAGTTTTTTTTAAATATGCTCAACTAAGTCATCTAAACTGCTTACATATCAAACTCCTAAGTACTGCATGTTTTAAACTTTATTGTTATGTGTAATGAAAGTATACTTCTGATATAAAACAAAATTTTTACAAAAGAATGAATGTAACGTAGTGGTAGCCTATACATTTGTTGTATTTTCCCAAGTCCATTTGTATAAAAGAAAAATACCTGCCATCTCAGATAAAACAAATTATTTCTGCAATTCAGTTGACGTACTGACTTGGTCAACGGTCCTTTGGCCAGTGTTGAGTTTCATGGTTTAATGTGTATCTCTGCACGTAGAGATAGAGAATTACTGAGAGTAAGAAAATGTAAGTGGCTTTGTGTTTGTTTTACGCGATTTCTACGAAGTAGTTAGTAATTTTACTTCTTTAGATAAAAAAATCCCCGATATATTGTTGGAATATTTATGACCAAGTTCTGTGGACTCACAACACGCGGCGTCTGTTCCTTATTATTATGCATGTTACCACTAGCGATAGACCAATTTCGGTTTTCTCGAATTCGAATCCCAAAGAGTACCTCGAGTATACCCCTCGAATCCGAATCTAGGTCGCAAAGGTCAAAAATTAAAATAATACACGAGAAACAAAAATGTTGACTATGGTGTTGAAATATTCAACTCTTTAAATGTTTGTTTCACAAAATAAGTTTCTGAAATTTAAAAAAATGTTGTAATTTTATTTATATAATTAAATATTAAATTACAATGTCTCGGGAAATGGTAACTGGATAGGCATGCAGATATAATTTACCTAGTAACCTTTATTTTTTTTACTTTATTTTAACTAATACTTTTCTTTAATTATTGTCCTTGAGTATCGAATCCTTCGAATACTAAGACAGAGTGTCCATAGACCAGGAAAAGTCAGCGAAGTTGAAACAAGTCAGGGAAAACCTGGAAAAGTCGGGGATTTTTTGATGGGTCAGGAAATTTTTTGAGATAAGCTTGTTTCGGCTTTGTAATGGTTTCTTGAATGGCCTTTCTTTATAAAAACGGGATTTAGCTGTATCATGTTCAAAATTGTGTGATCATATTCATCCAATAATCCACGCAGAATTTTTAAAAATGTTTCTTTAAAAGCATTGTCGCGGCTTATTCAAAACTTGACAACGCTGCAAGGCAATGCTGCATAAATAAAGTTCCTTCAAGCTCCAATGTTAGTTAACCTGCTGTTTGTTAAATGAAAACAGACATCTTAATGTGGTTTGAAAGTGCATATAGGCCTATTTGTGAAAAAAGACGTTGCAATGATTACCGAAGGTTTGCGGTTGCGATTATCTATGGCGGTTGAAAACCTCTAAAATGAAAACAAAATTGATAATAAAATGGGAAATCATGTTGTGGGAAGTCGGCGTATACATGACTGGAGGAAAAAAACCGAAATTTGTGGCCGAACTTTTAATGGCGCTTCACTGCAGTAAACGAAACATCTTCGGTCGGCACGGTACTCATTATTTTTCATTCATGACAATTTTTTTCTCTCTCTACAAGTTAAACATATCATTCACAGTTAATTCATAAATAAAATACGTTCTACCTAATATCTGAAGAGACGTGTATTTACAATTTGCTTCAAGAATTTTAAGGGAAGTTTTGAAACTTTTAACAGTATTCTTACGGCAAAAATATAGTGCGAAAAAATAACTTGTAGACTTCTACAGTGGTACCGAGAATGATATATTATTTTTACAGGAAACCTTTAAGACATGTTATAATTTGGAATGACTTGATGTAAGCTTTTGGACATACGCCATTGCTAAAGCACATGTATGTCTGTAGAAGAAAACTACTAAAAACACAAAAGACAAAAACACAAATTAAGCAAACAATTGTTGTTGTCAACAGGATATAAACACCACATGATATTCCATAACAGGAATATGGTCAACAAACAAAGAAAAACAAAGAAAATGGACTAACAGAACGAAAAAACCCCCACAAATGATGACAGCACAAAAATATTGAACCCAAAAAAATTCAGCACAACAGCACCAGAAGCTTACATCAAGTTATGCACTCCCATTGCACAAATCTTTCAAAGATAATATAATTTGGAATGATTATGCAAGCCCGGAATAAAAAAAATTATAGAAAGTTTTAATATGATTCTAAGGTGTATGTTTAAGTTTGGTGTTAGGCTTATTCTCATCAAATTCTTTTGGTTATGGTCTGAATATCAGGGGTGCGAGGCTTATTGGGGTAATTCGAAAGAAGAGCCACTTTACTGTAAAAAAAATATTAGAAATTCTATGTTTTACAATTATTCTTTAAGAAGGTGTTGTGATACAAGTGGTGAGGTTAGGTTACATATTACAGATACTGTGGTATTATGAAAATGATCAGTTAGGTTAGCTACATTAAAAATCCTGAGATATTATTTGAATTATTGGAAATACCAATATTATATGTAGCTTTCTTAAACCAACCAAACATCTTCACTATTTTATAGAGTTTTTAATGAAGATAACTAACAGTTAACATAATTTAAAAGTAAATCTAAAGTAAGATACCTAACCTAAACAACCATCCACACTATTTAGTGTTTTTAATGAAGCTAACGTAACCACTAACCAACCATTCTCACAATTTCACTCTTGTTTAATGTACCTAACATAACCATTCTTTAAAATGGTTAGTTAAGGGTAAACTACTTGCAGGATCACAGTGCCATCTTGGATAATAATTAGAACATATGCCAGAAGTAAAATAAATAAGCATTTTGGAATTTTTATTATAATTTTTGCGATAAAGTGGCTCTTCTTTAGAATTTCTGCGTCTTATTTTACTAACTTAATTGTCTGCTACAATTTATTTGGGTTACTTACATAATCTCTTAATGTTTTTTACTCTCGGTGAGTTTTGTAAATGGATAAGAACTAGAAATACATATTATTACATCTATATTGCTCTACCATGAATAAAATTAAGTTCATTTTCATTTACTTATTTGTCTGTTAAATATTTGCAATTTAAAAAAACGCTGGTTAATTTTTAAAAGTGAAGTAGCCTAAAAGTGTGATATAAGGGGCAGGGAAATTTTTTATCTGGTCAGGGAAAATCTGAAAAAGTCAGGGAATTTCATTTGAGATTTTGTGTGGCCACCCTGTAAGAATTTGATAGTATTTGAGTATTTGGGTATTTGATTGACCAACTCCTAGGTACCTACCACGCTTGGAAACGCACAAATGCGTGATGTACTATTCCGAGAACAGTGAACACGTGATTATGTATAGTTATTTGCTTCGTATCGTACCGCAATCAAATGCCAGCCTAAAATGTCGCGTGCTGGAAGGACATGTTTTTGCTTTCTACTCGCTCTCCAATCTACCGCAGATTACTTTACGCGTAATTCGTCATGTGTTTTGCAATGGACAATAAGTACATGTCAGGAGCAAATACTGGACGGATGAAGTAATTCATGTCGGGTGGGGTAAAGCACTTCGTCGTTAGCCCAATGCAATTATGTAGGCTACGGACGAGAAAGATTGATAATGATCATGTGCCGAAATGTACTGTGATGTTTCGAAAAGTTTTTGAAAGCGACTTTGAAAGGCGCACACGTTCGTCAACGTCCCAGCCAGCTCGTAAGACAACTTTTACCCATCCAGGATGGTGACGTCAGATGTTTCCCTTCTCGTTGTGGCACTTATTGTCATAACATCGGGGCGTATGTATATTTATATATAATGCAAAACTTAAACATTTAAGCCACGTCTGTGGTTGTTTCCATGTAATCCTTTGTTGAAACAAGTTAGCCTGACAGAACCATCACGTCATGACAAGCTACATAAAATAACTATTTCGTTGCTCTGTACGGAACTGAGGCGTTCGTAAGGCGAGCAGCAGCGACAAGAAGGAAGATCGAGCGAGCGAGCGAGCGAGAAGCGTAGGATAATCTCCCAGTATGACTTCGGGAGAGAGAAAGCGGAGTGCGTAATAAGCCGCTTACGATTGTGTGGTTAAGTGATGCTTACGTCTTCAGCGCTAGCGTCGTCGTAACATAGTAAGTACAGTTGGTTCGCAGTTTATTGAACTTATCGGAAGCCTTTCTTGTGGCTCTGTCTCGCTCTCCATGTTAATTTTCCCCCCAATTGCATATTTTTATTAAGGAATATTTTGTAAATAAAATCATAGAAGCAAATTTTTATCTGTTACCCAATTGTGTAAACCAAAAAATTGAGCAAAGAATGTAGTTTGGTCTTTAGATAATCAGTTATAACTTTTTTATCTACTCGATATTGAGAATGTAATTGCACTGTGTTGAAGGACTCAAATTGTTAATGTATGATAGATAGAAGACAGTACAAAATGATGTCTTGGGAAAGAGGGGGGGGGGGGGGGGGCTGGTTTAAAGGCTAATTAAACTTAACTCTTTCTTCTTATTTGTATGCGTACAATTACTTGTAAAAAATATTGTAATTATGAAATGTGAAATTAAATCTTAATGTTTTTATATCAACAAAAATAAAATTATGACTTACCAATAATTTATTTTAAAATGGTGGGGAGTTAATAGAAGAGAGTTTATAGAAGATAGAAGGGGCTTACTATGTCACCAGTAGGTACTTATCATACTTATCATACTTATCATACCCAAATATATATATATATATTTTTCAAATTGTACGTGCAGTATGGGAATAGGTGATGTATTATGTAATGTTATTTCGTTTAAAAAAAAAAAAAACTTTAGGTCTATTTTGCACCAGCTTTTCCCAAGCATTCGTAATAATTTCTTAAGGTTATTTCTATTTAAAATATGACTGGAACCAATTTTTAAGGAAATAATTATTTTCATATTTTATGTAACTCATTTCGCACGAGCAACCGTGCCTAAAAAAATTGAGAAAATTCGGTTTTTTTTTTCGCTTATTAACGGGGGTGCTGGTCCGCCCCTCAAGCGTAGTTGGGGAGGGGGTGGGGAGGCACCTCTTATAAAATAATTTAGGAGGGTTCGATTATGAAGTGTAAACCGGGGCATGATTTGATTTCATTGTGCATTCGAGATGATATAAGCATATTTGAATAGACAAAATTCAACTCAACAATTCCTGACTCGCGCCTGTTCTAGTTGACAAGGTGCTTGTACAAGTAGCTTGAACGGATTCACGGCACAAAGTTTTTTTGGTACTTTTACAAAGGATTCCTTTGGAAACTAGTTTCCAAGAAATAGTTTTTAATACTACAATAAAAATATTGTAACTTTGTACAACACGTGGCTATGGCTATTTTTGTTTATATGAAATACGTTTTTCGAGATAATACCGAACATTTCTTACGAAAATTAACCCATAATTTTATATTTATTGATGTTTCATTCAGACATAAATTTCTAAACCATAGAAATTATAATTGAATATACAAAAACAAAACAATAACAAATGGGGCGTGGCTGTGTCATGGACACGGCCGTGTGTTGTACGTGAATACGTGTACTTAACAGGTAATATTTTCTATACATAATATAAAATACGCTACTTATTATTTTACACAATATATATTCACTGTAAATATTTTACACTAATTTTTTATAGGTATATGCAATTGATAGATTTTGACGAGAGATGATGATTGAAACGAACGTCGTAGCTTCTCCGAGTCAAGTTATACTAAATGTAAATCTCTAAACGCAGCAAAATGACCTCAAAATGGCGGCGCTTCCCCCTCCACCGCGCGCGATGCGTCACAGTCCTCACTTAGCGTAACGAATTCTTATCCTTTAGCTATCCAGTGGTGTATTTAAAATTTGGATGGAGATGATAGATATGTAGCTGCAACACCAAACTATCCCCCGATTTTGTTATCATTCGTTTTTTTGAATTGCATCCCACTATGGAAGCAATTTTAAAGACTTATTCGCGTCAAAAAAACCAGTTCCATTTACAAGAACAAAATCACAGCGCGAGCAGGACCCGCGGGCGACCCCCCACGAGGCACTCGGCCGCTCGCGGGATCGTCGGCCCGCCAATCACG
The DNA here is from genome assembly GCF_032445375.1 of Bacillus rossius redtenbacheri. Lineage (NCBI taxonomy): Eukaryota > Metazoa > Arthropoda > Insecta > Phasmatodea > Bacillidae > Bacillus > Bacillus rossius. The sequence continues at coordinate 137,472,443 of NC_086330.1, read as the reverse complement.
TGACCGAGCGCGGCTCCCGAGCGGCAGCCGGCGATGACCGGGACCATTAGCAAGTCAGGTCGGCGCCTGTAATCCGAAAATTAGGAGTCTAGCCTCGGTATGCATAGCTTGGCTTCGACATCGCGTCTTCTCATAGCATCAACATAATTTAATACAAGTTGACTCTCAAAAATGTCTTCGTTTCTTAATTAATCAGAAATTTCGCAGAGCTCAACAAAATATACCATGTATCGCTGGCATATTTTTTTGGCTTATTTTGTCGTGGAGTAAACAGTTTGCTTTTAATATTTTTGGATGTCGAAACTTTGATACAAACAGATTTTATATTATATGAAGGGTGTCTGTTCACGTAAAGCATTCATGAATATATTTGGAGGTCGGAATGTTAGTACTGTTTACTTATTTATATTTCAAACTGTTTGTTTTTTGGAGAGTGAAAATGCCTAAAAACGCTTGTATTCACAATAATGTTAGGACGTGAAACATCTGGTAAATGGGACTAGCATTACACCTTTTATTTTCATTTCTCTGTATTATAATATTATGTTTACAGCCCAAATATCGTAGTTGCCGTATGCACGACGAAAATACTGTGTGCGATAGTGCGTCTCATCCTTTGATTGCAGTGTGCATTTAAATGGTCATTTATTTTCTCTTTCCAATGCATGGTTTCTGCTATTAGTTCTGTTATGGTTTCGGTGTGCTCTGTTGCCAGATATTCATCAGAGAGCTAAACCGTTTTAGACACGACTTTGTAATGTAATAAATATTGTTACGACCTATGTTGGGAGTACTGGGCTCGTAAGGGACAGCCCAATTCAGTTTTCCAATTAAGTTTGATTAATTACTAATATTTACATTACTAATAAATAATTCTACTTAAAATGTCCAATTACCAATCACTGGCCCTTAAAATTGTTTATTCGTAAGTCGCTCAATGTCTGTCAAGTTCCACAGTCCGCACTCCTCACTGGAGCCAGGCTCTACAGTGGTTCGCCCCTTACCACGCGCCTGTCCACACAGTCTAGCGCCACTCAGTCGCACTCTCGATCCCGTCACTCCGCGTCGCGCCAATCTCGAGGGGGTCTCTCACCCTCTTCGCCGATGTCGCACTTCCCTTCACTCGCGGAACTCTCCGAACTCTCGGAACTCGCTCTGAACTGTGGCGGAACTCTTGCGGCACTCGTCGCGGGACTCCCGCGGAGGCCGGCGTCGCTGCTTAAGTACTTGGGGTGCCCTTCTCGAACCGACGAGAGCGGTTGTGACATGTCGCGTCATCCCGGGCCGACCCGACTCCCGAAAAGTCCAGAAAGAGCGGCGCTCGTTCACATCACTCCGTGCGGCGGCCCCAGGAATTCCCAAGGCCGCTCAGCGATATATAACAGTGCTGGATGCGGAGGGGAAGGGGGGGTAGCGACGACCCTTGTAATCCACAAGGCGTGCGTGGCATGTCTTACGTCAGTGGACGGCACGTGACCCGAGCGTAACGCCAGTAGCCGTGCAGGGCCGCCAGCCAGCTCAGAACCTGGCACCGTGGTCTGGTCTCTCGCGTTCGTAACAATATTTATTAATTCGTAACAATATTATTGTATTTATAAATGAATAAAATATTGTAATTTGTAAGTTAAAATTTGTAATCATAATTTTTGAAATAATATTTTTCCTGGTGCATTTTATTAAGAGAATCTGATATTGATTTTTATGCATATTGAGTCGTAATTAAAATACGCAATCTTGGTTTCAAATGTATTTGTAAACAATTTTTATAATGTTCAATAGTATTATTTTCCTTATTTTTGAGCAAAGTACATATAATTTAATGGCATACAACAATATTTGTAATTTAACAAGCTGGATGGTTGAAATCTGGCAACAGTGGTCCAAGCGTGAGACGGAGTTGGAGCAGATACCAGCGAGCGAGGCACCCCTTGACGAGGTGTCCGCCCGCGCACGACCTGACGCGCAGATCGCCGGCTCGTGAGGGGCCGGCGGGGAACACGGGAACGGCAACCCTCGCGCGAAGGACGCGCCATCCATCAGGCTTGTCGGGCGGCCGCGGGTGATTGATGTGCGGCCGGAAGAACCCCACCTGGTCGCTGTTCGCGTTTCTCACATGCTCACGTGAGTCATCGCGCTGTCGTTCCACGGATATTCTATCAACGTATGGGGAGGGACAGGAATTGAAAGACGCTCGTAACTATTTTAAATCGTTTAATTTTCAAAATTTGACTTCGTTTAAGGGGGATTAGGCGTCGCTATCGTGAACTTTAAAATAGTTTGATACCGCTTGCAAAAAAATCATCCGTGATAATTTTTTCTTTCTTTACGTGGCATATGACTTAGTCTTGGCTACATCTTGAAGTAAACATTAGTGAACTGTTGTTGATTATCATGACATTTGTAATCGCCCGCGTGAAATAACTAGTTATTTCCTCGCGGCGCTTACAGAGGAGAGCCTGTTAGAAAATATGTGGTTACAACAAGGAATAGTAGGTCCTATATATATGATTTATGCGTTGACATTCTAAAATGGGCTAAACAGTTTAAAATTAGAATTATTAAATAAATATGAAAATTCTAAGATGGCGGGTCATAATCTGCGCACGCCTGAAGTTAAGAGTGATTGGCTGCTACAAACAGTTTCCCTTGTGAAGTCATTGGCGTTAAGTAGGTACTGCATTTATTTTGTGAATGATTGTATTGAAATGATCCTGTAAACATACAATTTTTTCATTGCCTTTAAATTATTTGCCGTGCCGTAAGAATTTGTTACGGAATATAAAATGCTGGGCCTAATACGAAGTACTTCGGTTCCTATTAATATACTACTAATAAACTAAACTACATTTTCTCCGAAGTACCATAGGCTACCCAACCATTTACCGGTACTTTTCTCACAAATATTGGATGAATATTGGGTTGTGAAACTAATAACTTTGAAAGTTCTTTTAACGACACATTTTGGACCGTAACCATGCCGGATTTGCGATTTTGCCGAATGATCGAGTGCCGGTATGGTTTAAACGGAAAAATTAATGCTCTGTTCAGTGATATTCAAAACAAGTTGTTATGAGCTGCAGTATAACTGTACACTGGAAAAAAAATACGAACGTCGAACGACTCGATCGGTGTCGGATTTCGGAATGTGCCGAACCGAAAAATGCTGGATTAAATAGCGCATCCTGTATGTTCCTAAAGTTACCTTTCAGAAAAGTACACTCTTTCGAGGGAGGTACTATAGATAGTTGGCGAGTAGAGTAACAATTCATTAAACTATACATCGTATAAAATATTTACCACACACATGCTTGGCAAATGCCCTATGTTTTTATTTTTATCATAAACAAATAGGCCCTAGGAGAAATGCCATGATGCGTGATAAATATATTCACGGTTTGTTATGTCGTTTATTTTAATTATAACCATTTTGATTTGGTTGACATTGGACATTCAAGTAAACGATGTGTGACCCCCACCTGCTTGTCAAACCACTATTTGAGCCGCAGGCTTATATTTAATACATTATTTGATATGGTTTATGTTATCACTAAACTTGGATGTTAAATTGGTAAATGATTCATCGGTAATTGCTGTAATGTGTAATTTGTTAGTATGTAATTTGATGTTTGATTTCTAGATACCTATAACTTATATTACGTTGTTTATATCTCATGGTTCTGTGTAAGAGAAGGTGTAGGTACACGCCTAAACTGCGTCAAACTAAGTATATATATGTAAACAGTGTAGAGAGGTGTTGATGACGGGCCGACGATGCTGTCCAGACGGACGTGAAAGTCTTGCTTCCCCTCGGCGGGGCTGGGAGAAGGATTGTCTCGGGTAATTGCAGAGTCCGGCAGGGAGCCATTGTTGTTTCGGCGATACGCCCTTGGTCCGCTGACCCGACCCAACGCGGGGCACAATCGCCGCTCGCCCTCCGCGGGACCGCGGGCTGGTTCGTTGACCGCGGGGCTTCTCCCCCTCGCGGCCTCCACTCCGCACGTTGCAGTTGGCAGTAAGATATTTATTTCATCAGTAGGTACTCTGCATACCTACCGTCAGTCCATAGCATTTATATTCATAACCCTTATAGGCCATATAGCCTGTTGGGTTTTTGTTTTCAAGTTGAAAATAACTTTAAGACATCTAAGTTTTGCCAATCACCACCACACTCATTCCTTGTTTGAGAATGTATTGATACTTTTAATGTTTTTATTTCTACAAATGATTCTGTTTGTTCACTTTATCTTTATTTTTAATTTTAAGTCAAATGTTTTCTTTTTTGGTAGAAATTTTCTTTGATGAATAATTTCGTTGGACTAGTAACGGAAACTTGTGAATACATAACATTGTTATTTACGTTAGCTTTTAATGACGTTCGTGATACCAACATGCGACCAAAAATGTTCAGATTATCTGAGTAAGCCTATATCGCAAGGAGGCAAGAATATCTTTATTTTGCAGATGGTTTTTCTTACTTTAAAAAAATTACTTACAAATTTATTACTAGTTCTTATTTATTTATTTATTGGGCATCTTTTATTGAAAAAAAATGTTTTCAAATAAAGTAATAAAATATGATAACCTGGCTCCTTTATCAGAATCTTTTATTGCATTTTAATTCCTCACCTAAATTCCTATGTCGAGAAAATTTTACCGAGGTCTTTTCTGCCAAAGTAAAGGTGGCCGCCTGGCTAGGTTGCAGAGCTCCTGGTATTAACGCGCTATTTACAAACCGTTCAAGGTTTCTTAAAAATGTCTGAGTGCGAATAGTATTTAAGGGTCCTTTGGATCAAGTCCGCCATCGATTTTTCAGGCCTTCGGGAGAAAACATTTTATGACGAAACCTGAGGTTTGAAAAATATTCTAAAGATATATTTGAAGAACTTATACTATTACCTGTGTTCATTAGAAAGTGATTTTGCATTTTAATTTTTTTCAACCGAGTTATTCAGTATTTAATTAAACAAAAAAAAGTTTTTGCTGTGAAATGTTTAGAAGAAATTAATGTCATACAAACATGCGCATTGCGATTACGAACATTTTGATGTATATAAAACTTATAGTCGTCACTGAAACTTTTGAGGAAAAGCGTTTCTTCTATATGAATTGTAGCCCTGGAAAGAGTCGCGCGCGACGGCAAGCCGTGGCAGCGAGAGTTAGCGGGAAGAAGGCATGTCCTTGGGGGCGCGTGGGGGTGAGCTAGCGGTCGAGGGGTGGGGAGCTGGGGCGGTAGGGGAGGCAGCGACCACGCTCAGACCACGGGGTCTAGCTGTCTCCTCGACTGCACAGCCTTCTTCCCGCGCTTCTGTGGATTGCGTTACTATTCAAGAATCTTCGTCAGGAGAATACGCATAACTGAAGAAATTTCGTTATGAATGCAGACTACAGAAAAGGGAATAAGAAAAGACTGCACCTTTTTGCACGTCGCAAGAAAAGGAAAGGAACTCAGTTTTTGGAGTCCCGAGCAAAATAAGTATTTTATATTTGTAATTGGTTAATTCTTATAAATTAGGAAAACTTAGCAATTGAGAATATATAATAATATTATTATTTTTAGATTTCAATGGCTGTCAGTAGTTTTATATTTTACGTAAAGATATTACTTGAATGCTGATTAACAACATGTGAAAACTAGGCTTGAATGATACTGAGCCATTTTTATATAATGTGAAAATTTTAACGTTGCCATTTTTTCACAGAAATATAAAATTACCATAGTTGAAACTGATGATGCCATTTTTTATTTGCTGAATCGCTAGAGAAATGTTTTTTATTGGCATTTAATTTCAATATTTTTATCACAACTTCCTTTATTTTATTCAGCAAACGGCAAAGTTTACTGGAAACAACGGAAAGAAACTTCGAGGTACCTCAAGTTCCTGATACTAGCTGCGAACTGGTTGACAGCGCCGATCCCACCGATCCCAACCATAGTGAACCGTCAGTACTCAAGCAAAAATGCTACTTCATTTCTTTGTAGGCCTACTCAATGACGTGGGAACATCCCTCTCCTGAAAACCGAGTGGGGAAGCGAAATGCTGGACGCGCATTCGGGAGGACACGGGTTCTATTCCCGGTCGAGTGATTACGGCCTCGGGCACGGATCTCCGTGTCATGACACTACCGCTGCCAGATGAATAGGTCAGCAACGACTCCAAAGAGAAATATATATAGAGGTTGGTACTAAATTTACAGGAAAGACGTCTTATTTCTTGAAGTGAAGATATATCTTTACATATCTATATATATAAAATGTGAATTTAATCGGGAAACTACATTGTAGCCAATGGTATTATATTAATCTGGCAATATGTAATTCGTATGTTTCACAGGCGTCAGGATGATATATAAGTTGAAGCATTTCATAAAAATAAAGCCGTATAAATTTCACAAAATTTGGTCTCACAGTAATCTTCATATTTAATGTTTGTAACTTGATGCCTTTCAAAGCTCAACCAAAAAGAAATCATATTTATATATTTTGTTTGAGAAGCTTTACATAGCATCCGCCATTTTTTGGGAACAAATGCGTATCATTTATGTTAGTAATATACTGTAAACATTACCTACCTATGCAATTTTAAGACTATTAATTATTAGACTTTATAAATTTGCGATTAATACTGGTCAGCTATAGTATACATTTATGTGGCAATACTAGTTTTAGGTCGACTGTGACCATATATCTCGTTCACTGAAATGAAGTGTACTACTTGAAATAACTCAGATATAAAGCGTGGCGTTAGTATTTTTCATGAATCTGACGGGGAAAAAAGAAAAAGAAAAGATAAAGAACTCTTTGAAACATTTCTTGAAATACAGATATCTCGAGCTGCATACGTTAACAGGTTTTGGACTTAGGCTGATGACAGAACATTCAAAGTTTGGTATTCACCTTGAAATGTGGATTTTCGCTCAAAATTTGCTTATTTCCTTTTAAATGACCATTGCCATCAAACCTTTTCTAATTTTTCCCCATTTTTCTTATTTTCCTTTAACACCCCTTCCCCCCAAAAATAGCGTTGGGCTTATAGAGGCTGCAGATTAAAATATCACCTTATTTTACTAGCTACTTCCTACTACATAAGTATTTAAAAAATAATTTACTTTTTTTATATTTAGGTCGTCACAGGTCGTAACATACACTGTTCTACAGCCTGTGCCACCACATGAACTACCTATTTTTTCCATTTCTTCTTTTGTGGAAGATGGTGGAAGTTCATCTGTGCTGAAGAAACGATTGTGTTGCCAAACAAAATAGATTTTCATGTGACACTGTTTGCAGAAACCTCAGAAAACACAAGGAAAGAGGTATGTCTAATTAACACTAAATGTACTGATGTTTGGTGTGAACACAATGCATATAACGTAAAAGAATATTAATACGTGGCGTAAATTAATTCTTCAGTTAACTTTTTTTTTGGTTCGCATAACAGCTATGCTATAGGTTAAGCATTATTTGGTTAAACATATTACAGATGTAAAATGCTCTATGCCCTGATGATGCTCTAATATAATAGGCCTACAACAGTTAAAGTGGACATAGCAAATTCTTCAATTAAATGATATTTTCGTTTTGTTGGTATACATATTTTGTTATATCTTGTATTACTTTGTTAAAGAGAATGTCTTTAATGTTCACACTCTTACTATTTTCGGTGGAAATTAAAACATCATTTGTTTTAATCGCCTTAAAATTCAATTAATTTAGCTTTCAATATATTTTTTTTCGGAATCTTACTTTTGTTTACATAAGTTTAATGTAAGTGTTTTTCATTTTTTACTACTATTTAATATTTTTCAAAAGCATACTGTTTTTTTCTTCTGTTTTCTTGAATGTTCCTTTTTGGCACATAGCCCCTAACTAAAATGTTAAGTTTTCAATTATCTACGAAAATTGACAAATAATTCCTTCAATTGTACGGCCTAGTCATCTTGGAATGACCTACTGGAGAGTTTGAGACTGTTTTATACCATAATGTAATTTTACCTCCATGAACAGTTGAAATGGTTTGTGCAAACGTATGTATGTGCAAAAATGAAAACCTTTTATACCTATCATATTAAAAACCTAGGAATAAGGCCCATTCAGTGTTTGCGCTAATTTATTGTTTGCGTCAAACGTAACATTTAGTAACCTTGGACGTTGTTTGTATTACAAATTGTGTTACCAACATGGTTACAAACTATAATTCAAAATACAACACTCAGCTCTTGTTATTTTCAGAATGGTTACTCGTCTAAGGTCAATGAACCCATGATGTCCCATGTCTTTAAAGTTAAATAATTGCTCAAAATAAATTAGATACAAATTAGGCCTACTTGAAATTCAATTTTATAAAACATAAAACATTAAAGATTTATAGTTTCGGCGTTCAGTTCAGTTTTCTAGGTTCAGTGTAAGGCTGAATATGAATAGCAGAAGGTGTTAACCATTGGCTGTAGGGAGTTTCTTTCTAAGTTTTTCATAATGTATATGTTTATAAAGAGAATAATAGCAGATACAGATAATTCCAGCTCCACCTCCTCAAATAAATACAAGGCATCAGCAGGTGAATTTCAAATTTGTTTTGTGAAGTTCTTTGTGAAAATTGAACCACATATCGTGCCGTACAAATTTTTTTTTGAAAACCACCATTCAAAAGGTAAAAGTATCTGGCTCCTAAATTAACGATACATAGGCTATTTGTCCCTAATATTTCTGAAGATGCTAATTTAGGTCTTATCGGCAGTAAGAACACTCAGAATTGTAATATAAGTAAAATTATTCTCTTTCTATTATTTGAGGAAAAAAGAAGTCCCTAAACTAACTTTGGCTATAAACAATGTGGAAAACTGAGGTGCCTCATAATTTTGGGTCGGGTCGGTAATGGACAAGAACTTAACTTCATGCAATATTTTCGTAACAGTATTATTATATGTCATGGTATTTGCTTTCAAAGGTATGGTTAGAATTTTTTTCGCAAAGCGATTATATATCAGAGATAGATATCTGGATATTTTCTGAAGTAATTTTGTGTGAGACGAGACAAACACCTGTTGAGTTCTATATTCAGATCAGATGTATTTTACTGATTGAATTATACGATAATACAATAAAAACTATTTTAGTAGATACTTAAATAAATAGAAGCACAATGTGTCCTTCAAACAGCGAAATATGATGTGTATAATGCGACAACGAATAAAAGAGCGTTCACAGATTTTCCTCTGCGCATCCACAGACTTCCCCTACCACGGTGGGAAAAAAGGGGTGGCAAACCAACCCGTCACGCCTGAGCCCGTCTTACACGAACACCAACGGCGTACTTATGCATTTCATTTCATCATTTGACCACAGTGGCAACTAAATTGCGCCTCACAATTTTTAAATTAGTTTTCCAGATAAAAGTCTATTTCCCTCATGGTATAGCATTATTGTTATTGTTTTTCCCATTTTGATGTTTAATTTCATGATGGTGTTTTGATTGAAGATTCATGTATCGACTCGTCGTTTAAATCACAAACATTTAACACTTTTAATATATATATATATATATATATATATATATATATATATATGTAAAGGCTCATTCAAATGCATGGCTAAAAAAACTTAGATTCACCGAGTCTAATTTATTATGTAGGAAGTTAAAAATTATATTTGCGCAAAGATTATACCGAAGTGGTTTAGAATCCATTTTAAATGTAAGTACTGCTTCAAAACATTGAAACAGGCATAGAAAATAACCACTTCGTAAACAAGGAAAAAAATATAGCCCACAATTAACATACTCACCTTTTCCGAATCACAAAGACTGCTTTCCTCACTGTCTGTTTCGCTTGCAGTGTCCGTGTCTCTTGAACATCCGACATTTATTATTATTTTATCAATTTCAATGTCAATTCTCCTGTCACTGCTAACATAGTCCAATATTTTTCAAATGCTTGCAACACTCTTTCCATTTGTCCACAGCATAGATACTGAACAATTCCTCACACAATTTTCTTTTATCATCTAGCGATGAAGAGATTCCTTCCCGAATTTTGTTTTTGATGTCTGCCCATACCAGATCAGTCGGATTCAAATCAGCATGGTATGGAGGCAGGCGAATGACATCATAGCCACACTCCATGATTAACGCAACTATTTTAAATTGTTTCTTTACTGGCGCACTTTTTACTAAAAGCAGAAGACTCTCTTTGGTCATTGTTAAAGAGAATGGAATATTGTTTTTTGCTAGCCAGTTTTGTATGTCTTGTTTTAAGGATGATGCTGTAGGTTTTTTGTTTAGCTGTGCATTATGATAACTGGCGTTGTCCAGAACTACAACACATTTTTCAGGTAAATTTGGCAGTAATTTACTTTACACCCACATTGAAAAATTTTCAAAATTAATATCATCGTGGTAGTCTCCAGATTTTTGTTTTGACTTAAAAATAAGTAAATCATTCGGAACAAAGCCTTCTCCACCCGCATGAACAATAATTAATCTTGGACCTTTCCCAATGGATTCTGTGACGCCTATTTCCGTATCTGACTGCCAACAAGAACTTACGCTGTGTGTAGCATGAACATAAGTTTCGTCAACATAAACTACGGTTCTGCCAGCCTCACGTAACTCACGCATTTGTTCAAGATAGCGCCCTCTCCAAGCAGCTATTTCTGGCTTTTCTATCAAAATCTTTCTCTTCGATTGACACTTTTCCAGCGAAACACTAACCTATTCAACAACTTTCGCAAGTATTCCCTGCTACAGTTCAAAACATTGTCTTCTTGCAAAGCCTTAGTCAACTTATTTAATGTCCTTACTGTATAAAACTCTTGAATTTTTCTCCGCACGGCACCACATGTAAAATCGTCTACTTCGATTATTTTCCTATGCTCTGTTTTCTTACGCGTCGGTGTCGAAAAAGCTAAACTGGTTTTGCTCGTTAATTTCGCCTTACCTTCTGCTATAATTCGTCTATCTGTTGATACTGAGACACCTGTTGCAGCACTTGTTGTTTCAGAGACATTGTACGTCAATTTATACAACTGTTTTTGTCTACTGAGATGTGTTGCAACATTGTAAACAATCTCACGAGCTTTTCCCCGCACTGGCGTGCTAGATTTAATACGTGATTTAAATCCCGAAGTAGAAGCCATTACGTAGATCGGTTCGTGTAATACGGACTGCGAGACAGCCGAGCGCGAATGTGTTTTCAGCCAGACAGCGGCTCCATTACTAACCCCCTCCACTTCCTGACGCACTCATCATGTGACTGTCTGCTGGCAGTGTGATCTGCGCAGGTTCTTTTCCTTGTTGTCGCACTATAGATTGCATGGTAAATATTTTTTCTTTGTGAAGATCAATCTCCAAGTTTTGTCCTTCGTAATGGTGTACCTAATAAATTTCCTTCCATGGTGATGGTATATTCGGAATTTTGCAGTCTTCACAAATATTAGTATTCATTGATAAAGGTTTCTCCCATTCTTTATGTAATACTAAATGCAGAATAAACATAATGGTAATGATGTTATCTTATTCAGGACTTTATTTTACTTTAAGATGCTATAATCGTATTGCAATCTACAGAACGAGATACCTGAGGTCGAATTTCTCAAAATTAATAATGACTTCGGGAACATAATGAAAAACATATTCTTATTGAGATGCTTGAAATAGACAATGCAAAATACATTTTTTACAAATGTGATGAAGAACCTCTTGTAATAGAAAATGAATGCTCTTTTACATCAGGAACAGATACAGTAACAATTCCTCTTCATGGAGTTAGAATGGTAGAAATAGAAAACTTCCTGAAAAGAATCACTGAAATCTCAAATCACAATCCACACTGTGGATGTTCTTTGCGCAATATGAATGTTTATAAAGAAATCCCCAATGATTAGTCTCCTACTTTTGTAATGTATTGTAATATGTGTAATCAAAAATTCACTTACGTACAGAGGATCCAGTTAAAGACAAGACACATTTAGATGTAAATTCAACAGCCGTTGCTGGGATGATGAGTATAGGCGGAGGTCATTCGCATATCGAAGAGTTTTGCTCATCTATAGGTATTCCTGTCATGTCATCCAAAACTTATACCAAGGTTCACAACAAAATATGTAATGCATGGGAGAAAGCTGCTCTACAAGAAATGGAGAAGGCAATAAGAGAAGAAGCAGCTTTAGCAGTAGAGAGAGATGTGAGTGCAGATGGTACTCCTATTTTAACTGTTGTAGCAAATGGTTGCTGGTCAAAACGTTCATATATATGTCAATACAATGCTCTTTATGGTGTTACAGCAATAGTGGGGTATTCTACAAAAAAAAGTTCTGTTTATGGGAGTTAGAAACAAGTTTTGCTTTGTCTGCAGTCGAAGTCTTGATGGAGAGATTCCTGCCCACACCAGCTACAAAAACTGGACTGGCAGCTCAGCAAGTATGGAAGCAAGTATTATCGTAGAGGGATTTAAACAAAGTGAAACTGTATATGGTGTTATATTTGGTAAGCTTATAGCCGATGGAGACAGCAGTTGCTACACAAAAATTCTGGAAGCTAGACCCTATGCAAAGATAACAGTAGAAAAAATTGATTGCCGTAATCACCTCCTGAGGAATTACTGCAATAAATTGAAAGTACTGTGCGAGCAGGCAAAAATTGCTAAACCAACACTCAGAAAAAATGTACGAAGTAAGATTTTGAAACTGCGAGGGGCCATCACCGAAGCTATTAAAAATTATGTGTAAGTAATGGGTAAATTTACACTTACTTTGTTGGATGCAATTTAATAACAAAAGAGAGTTCTTTACACATACAAATGTGGATTATAATACACTCGATCACGTGAGGGTATAAATACGCATACATCGGTGAAGATACAGCTGCCACCTACATTGGTGTAAAATTATATATTTGTTATATTTTGTACAAATGACTGTTGAAAGTACTATTTTTTTTTTTTTGGTAAAAAGGCTTTCTTTAAGCTGAATAGTGTTACGTGAAATCCGCCAAATTTCTATGACCCTATAATCGTTTCATAACGTAAAGGTTTTTAAAAAGCGCATGGGCTTAGCAAAACCAGTACAATTATTACTTAAAATTTTTTTTGTAAGGAATACTTTATAATGACAATTATCTCAGTGTTTATAAATTGACAGTAAAAACCTATGTAAATACAATATTTCATTAAAAAATCCTGTGTTTGTACTCACTCTAGAACTGCTGCTGTTGTAGCTATCAGCACACATTTTTTATAAATGTAACTTAATGGAATTAGTTTATTGGTTTAAAATTTGCCAATTCTAATAGGTCTTTAGAAAAGTAGAATTTTGGTTTGTTGTATCATGTAAAAATATATGTTGTCTGTAATATTAGTGTTGTATTTATTTTTGTTAACTCCTTAATACGAAATTTTAGGAAAAAATTAAAACATGGAAGGTAAAATTAAGGAGAGAAAAAGGGGTGGCATGTGTTTTCAAACAATCTTATATATCCCAATAATCTGGAGACTATCGCTTTTTTTTTGGTTGCATAATATTGCCTAAATAAACGCACGTTCCCTTACCTAACTTTTCGAATTTTCGAAATTTAACAATAATTAGAGATGTGAAAAGAAGAAAAAAATTACAGAACTCCCGAAAGTGAACGTGGTAATGGAGAAACGATTCAAAAGTTGTTAATTTTTTGCTAATCTATCAATAAATATACCTCATTGGGGAGCGTTCAAGTATTACGTAACGAATTTGGGGGGGAGGGGGGGGGGTCCTTGTAAAACGTTACGATGCGTTACAGGGGTGGGAGGGGGGGGGGGGTTTGACCTACGCGTTACGTCACATTGTTTTTTTTTTTTAAACCCTTCAGAACGGTCGCGTAGAGACAGATTCTTTCACGCATTTTTTAAACCTTTTTTTTCCCTCAAAATTTCAAATGGCATGATAACTTAATTTTTTTTTACCTTCACAAAATTGCTTCTGCTTGCTTTACAGGATTAGAGAGTGTTTTTTTAACTCCAAACGTAAAGCAAAAATATATATATTTATCAACAGCTGTGATAGTTTTTCTCGTCACTCCAGTAAAGTAGTTAAAACAAAAAATACCGCTATTCGGATGGTTTCGTTATACTTCGGTTGTCAACGTAGACTCCAATCGCCATATTAGAAATTATGTAGGTATTGATATTCACAATACACGGTTTTCTATGTGTGAGATTTTCTCTCATCACAACAGTAATGTTGTGGTACGAAAGACGATTGGTCTGAAGGGTTAATAAAACTACTAGTGAATTAAAATCTCCCAAGTTTGCAACCCTTTTCGTTTATTTTTTACGGGGGATTCCCGATTGAATTGTTCGTATTTTGTTCTCAAAAGATGGCAACCCTTTTCGTTTATGTGCTCCAAGCACTTGGCCGACTGTATGAAAATTGACAACTACTATGTTTCGGCGGAATATAGAAACCCTGAAGATAGCTTGCAGGATCCAGCAGAACCTAATATGGCGTGGTATAGCGCTCACGTCCGTGAATCTGAATATTTCTTGCAAGTTATTAAATGCGCGGATGAATCCTGCTGTTCCCGCTTGAGGAGTGCATTAAAATCTGTCTTTCCAGAAACTTTCCTGCCGCCACCCTGCCCATCCTTCAAACCACAAACAAAATCGTGGTACCTAGTCAGATAGACAAAATATCATGCAAGTTTTCGCCACTTCTTGTGAGGTTGTCTGTTGATCTGTCGCCTCCTCTAGAAGGGTTTAGCAGATGCCTTACGATTTATTTTGTCCATTGGTACAATCCGACCTAAAGAACCGAGTATGTTCAACCTGTGGGATTTATTTTATATCCCACAAGAGTGTGCAAATGCACAATCGTTTCATGCATGGCAAGACTGCCCAACACCTTCATGAAAGTCGAGTACGGCCACAGCGACTTGCTGCAAGAAGGGCAAATGAGCTTCTCTGCATTGTGCGTCGCTGTGAAACATCGTCTGAGGATGCCGATTGGCTCGACGAAGACGAAGTTGATGCAAGCGGGTTAACAATTCCGGAACCCTCTTCGTCTGCTCTCTGGATGCCAGTAATGAAAGAATCTGAGTGGCTGGCAAGCCCATGGACAGAGGAGCAGTAAAACTCCAATTGAATTGTTTTTTTTTTGTTTTTTTTTACAATCTACTTATTTTAATTATGGCTAATTTTATTTTAAATGTTTTTCGTTTTGGTTCGATCGTATTCTTAAATACGATTATATTTTGACAAATATGTTTTATTTAAGTTAGTTTTATGTTTGTAATTGCATTGCCAAAGGTAAAAATAATTATTATAAATAAAATTTGTTATTTGATTTTAATAGCTTTATTAGTAAAACGCTAAAATAGGAGAATGCGTGAGAAGAAAAATGGTGGATAAAGCAAAAAGTGTGTAAGGACAGGGCTAAGTCAGGAAAACGATGTAATTAAATGTATGATTGCTAAATGTATGATTGAGTAGTAAAAATTTATTAGGACAAAAAAAAAACATTAGAAAGCTCTTGCTTTTAAAAACAAGACATTTCAAATGTTAATAAATAACATTAAAGCGATTAAAACAATAACAAAGGTATTTTAGTGACTTATTCCGGTACGTTACGCCACATAATTGTAACTTTAGGTAAAAATGGTCACGTAACGTTTTACTAGGGGGGAGGGGGGGTCAAAAATATCAAAAAATTGCGTTACGAAATACTTGAACGCTCCCTTGGGACTGGACCAGTTTAGAGACAATAAATCTGACAACCACGTTGATCCATTTGTTTCCGCGAGCGTTTAAAAAAAAAAAAATTACCATACTGTCGTTACTGGGATAGCGAGCGAGAGGCGCTGTACCTGCCGCCGCGACAGTCCGCCAGCCCCTCGCTCTCGGGGTGCCTAGCGGACAATGACGAGGGGAAGGGACAAGCCGGGCGGCTCGCACCCCCACCACTGCAACAGTCTTTAGGTGCGTCACTAGGGAAGACCACGCCCCCGACCCTACACCACGCCTCCCGGACTGCTCGAACACGTGGCATGGAGAGCTCTTCTCGCGGAGACCATACGCCCAAAGGACCCTTAAGAGCCATTGCACTTGTCTATACAGGTTTCATTCCATGGTTTCGTCGATAACGTATACTTTTTGGAAAATGAAAAATGGCTATAACGGGGGTTTAAAAAAACGTTTTGAAGTATGAAAAATTCTACACACAGTGTTGTAAGTAGTATATGGAAGTGCAGTGATTCTTTATCTTTAACATTTCTAGTATAATCGCCGATTAAAGTCCCATAGAGGCGCGTTACCGATGCGAAGACTGCACGCCACTTCAGTGCCTGGTGCATAGGGCCTACAGGCGAAGAGGCGTGTGATGCGCTAGCCAATGTCACCCTTAGAGTATTCGCGATTTTCTTAATCTATGTGCTGCGTATTTAAAAATGAATTTTGTCTCCAGATTGGTGGAGATAAAAGAATCATGTAAAGACATCTAAACCTGCGTCATAAAGAAACTTGTGGAGGCATGTTTGCTTCTGTTGGGACACAGTCTGTTTTGTCAGTTCATCAGGCCGCAAGTCGGTGTACAGACTTAGATATAAATTTCGCACTCCCTTTCTTTCTCGCTCACTGTCGCGCTCATATGGACACCCTTACATACACACGTACACAGTACTTGATTCAGATTATATTTCCCACCCCGGAAGAACTTTGTCCGTGGTTGGAAAAGGTCAGTAAGATTCGTGCGCGTGGGCGCGGCAAAAGAAAACAAGAGCTTGTAAGTTGGTTACTTTGATGCATAAGTACCATTATCGCTGATCTAGCGCCAAGACTCCTGTATGCAAATAAATGTGTACAGAACCTGTTTTCTCTTTTCATTTCCTCTTCTTATGTCGCTGTGCATTCGGAGATAATGACCACGTGGCGACGACTAACTGCACTTTTCAGTCTCAAGAACCCCGTGACACGACAATGCTCTCCCCCCAATATGGCGCCGTATGACCGTTTTGACACTTGTGTCCTTGCGCCCGGACGCGCGCTCACTCTCGAGAGCTATCTGCAGCCGAGATTCCCCACACTCCGCGGCCAACTACTGTGTCAAACTGTCAAAATTTCGCTTCCGACACCTTCCAATATGCTGTCAAATAAAGTTGGAGGGTTATGACGTCACCGAAAACGTCACTAGCGTAGCAGTGTTTGACAAGTTGAATGACTTGTTTTTGTATAATATATATAGAACGGGTTCTAAAATATATTGTATGTCGGATGCATCAGCCAATCAGAATCGTGCCTACGGAAATGATATCCGTTTCCGTCACAACGAATCTTTAAAGTGGCGAAGAACATATGGGCGATTAAAGAGGTAATAAAAGCGAAATAACTAAAATAATAATAGTATGAATGTCGGTATTCGACATAATTTTTTGTGTAAAAGTTATATTTATGTAACTTAAAAAAATCACTGAACACTTATTTTTACTACTTAACGAATATTATTTATTGTGAGTTAAATTTACACATGTTAAAAATATTGATTAATGCACAAATAGCATAACAAGTTGTAAATTCCATCCATACGTTATTTAATTTCAAAATGAGATTATAAAATTGAACAGTTTGAGATAGTTCAGACCAAAAATAAACTTCGATAGTGTGATATTATTTTTAACCTAGGTATTTGAGGTTATGTATCCAAATCTATTTAACGAGAAAATTGGAATCCAGTTTCCGTCCAATACTACCCCTCCAATTCTTTTGTCAAATATAGTTGAAAGAGACAAATATTTGGGACTGTGAGGGGTCTTGAAAATACCTTTCACACACCTCCACGGCGGCTCAATGTCGGAGACTTGAGCGATGTGTAGGCGATTAACCCATTGTTCTCGGCCAGCCCTTGCTCCCCGTTAGTCTCGTGTTACACGGGCCGGATAATTACACGGCGGAGAACAGCCGCGGCCACGAATTAGTTCGAAGGGTCCCGGCGATGGCGAGATTAGTGGGCGGTTATGAGGATCGTGTTTCATTAACGCGCGCATGTGATGTAGGGCCACGTGGGTTACGGCGGTTTCTGATCGCCTCCGCCGTATTAGCTGGAGTCCAGCACCCGTGCGAGTCATTTTATTGAAGCTTTCAATTTATGTTTGATATCTGATTGTTTGTGACCTGAAAGCAACGCATGTCTAACTGTGGTTAGAGAGCTTGCCTTATTTCAAACATTTTGATACCGCTTGCAACAAAACTTCTGTCCATTTTTTTTTTGTTTTGTTTGTAATGGCATAGAACATAGCTTTGGTTATTTGTGCAAGTTAACGCGTGTGACCTGCCGGGCGAGCATGGTTCTCTTTTTCGCCCGTCATAGGGATGACACGTCATCGGTATGACGCTTCGCTACTAAAAGCGAGCATGGATCTTTTTTCGCCTTCTGGAAGACGCCTTAGTTACGACATGCCCGTCATACGTAAGGCGCAATGGCTGGTCAGTCGTAGACCCGTCATAGCCGTCATAACCCCGTCATACAGCCGACTACGTGTGTAACTTTCATTTAATACTGGGAAATAATTCTTTCAAATGAGTTAAATAATATATTTTCGTGATATTTAAGGTTTTGCCTCAATTCTATTTACTCAGAAATTACGTATGTGAGATATACGATGTATCTAAAAAAAAAAAAAAGTTATGTTTTTCTCTGAACAAACTTCGAAACAACTTGTTTCCGATAATAATCACGCCGCATAAATTAAGTGTCTATGTTTCGTGTGAATAAGACACATTGATTCTTTTTTCTAGTTATTTTTAACTGCACAATACTCAGTTTACCAAAATATATCATACTAAAAAAACTGCCAATCTGCCTACTTTTGTCATATCACTTAATAAAAAAATAAAGGTCACGACAAAATAACGTAATATTTCAACTAGATAGAAGATAACATCACATTAGTTAATTATTCTTTATAAAAGTTAAGTGTAAAACACCTATAAGCGTGTGGCTTATTAAACTTCTAAAAACAACTCGTTTTCCCTTCAGCTTCCATACGTGTAATAAAAAAAATCACTTGTAAAAATAAAATACATGCATTGATAAGGTTGAAAATACACAAGAATGCCGCTGATAAATACATAGTAGTCTGATGGTTATTTAAAACCTTCGTTTTATTGCATTTTAAACACAAAGCATTTCCTCCAAACATTTAGTGACTTTTAGGTTAGGCCTACTCCCCACCCTCGTTGGTGGCTAGGTTTGCTCCTGCTGTATCGCATATTGAAACGTATTTTATTCACCTAAGATTCGCTCAAATACTTTCAGTATGATAAAATGGTAACAATGTAGGAATAATAGTGTTTCACGTAGAGTTGAGAGGTTTCGTGTTTATAGTTCATACGAAAATTGTAATTTGTGAGAGGAGCGGCTTATGTGAAAAGAAAGTAATTCCATTAAAGGGTATGTTTAGTTCCTCTACTCTTCTGGTAGTTATAAAATGCAGAAACAATACTGTCAACTACAGTTTACTTAATAAATTATATTCAGGCATTTAATTAACAACACCGACTTCGTCTTATATTGTTTCAAGCTTGCACGATGCTAAATAAATAATATTATCAGCGTATTCACCCAATACATATGCTACGGTACAAAATAGTGTGAATAAAACTTGCAGTGAACGAGAAAATATGCTATAAACAAGTCTAAGGATAATATAATTAAATATAACAGTAGTATTTTTTGAACAGTGGGACGTATAGCACATCGAGTTGTTTCGATACCTTCAAATCTGCAAATTAACTTTAACGGTGACGAAAATTACCAAATATAGACCTGATTTAATCATTATTTGGCAAATAATGATTAAATCAGGTCTAGTATTGTAATGTTTCACGCCGAGTCACAAAAGTGTTTTTAAATTTTTTCATCATATGATTTAAAGTAATAACAACTGACAATTGAAAACAATATTAATAATAACGGGCAAAACGTTTCACAAGATCGCTAAATAATAATTTCATATTAAAAACTACAAACTTTCACAGTTTCTAATGCACTCCTTAACCTTCTTATATACTTTTTAATAATCATAAACGACTTTGCTATGTAAAATGATTTTATTATATTTTGAGACAGACGTGACGGGTGTTTTACTGAGAAAAAAAATAGTCTGTAAAACTTATATTTACGGAAAACCAACAGGCGTACAATGAAAAATGATATAAATATTGAATATAGTTGTGGAAAATACATAATTCGATAGACACATCATGCCTAAGGTTTACGAATGTCCACAATCTTGTTTTCGTGTAGGTAGTTTTATATTGGCTGTAAATTGCTAGCAGATACACCAACTGCCAAATAAAACACATCCTTTCTGTAAATTCACTGCCAACCTCTGCATATTATCGATTGCCAAGCCGTCGTAGGTAAGGCGCCTTAGCGATGACGGGAGAGATATGACGATGGGAACCGTGCTCGCATTTTCACGCAGCAGTCATAACTCCGCCGTCATACCGGCGACGCGTCGTCGCTATGACGGTGGCGAGGAAAAGAACCATGCTCGACCCACCGGTGTGGTTATCATGACAGTTGTAGTCTCTCGCGTAAAATAAGTTATTTCCTCTTTGTGCTTACACACTAGAGCCTGTTAGTAAACATGTGTTTGCAACAAGGTATAGAAGGTCTGGGAGATATTATTTAAGCCTTTACATGCCAAAATTGGGATAAATAGTTCGAACTTGGAATTTTAGCAAAAAGATTGAAAAACCCACGATGGCGGGGCCTGATCTCCCTCAAAACGGCCTACTGTACCGAGGATAAGACGGTCTTTTTTAAACTTACAGTTTAGATAAGTTTCGATGAAATAGCTGCAGCAGTTGTAGGGTTATAAGAACATCCTAAAAATGTTGGGAAAATAATTGCATATAACAGAATGCCCGTTCTAACTAAATTTTATATTTTCATAAATAGTAGACGACCGGCTTGCATAGTTGTGACTTGGAACACAGTTAAGTATTTCGCTATTTGATTAACCAGCAAAGTTTTTGTTTATATACAATTTTTATTTATCTGACCCTGCAAGCGGACCGTATTATATTATTTGACATTAAATTATAGTGGAAAGAGTTTCGAATATCGCGTTGCCAGAAGAAAATGTTGCATCGTAAGCCCACGTCACGTGAAATGCGTGTGTGTGCGCGTGTGCGCGCGCTGTGCCAACTGTGTGCCAGGATGAGCGCTGCGAGAGAAAGTGCAGCCGATCCCCAAAGACAAATAACTCGCAGCGCCGAGGACCGGATGAGGGCTCGTCTCGCGGAAGGAGTGTATCAACCGTCACCCGGAAACGCCCTGGAGCAAATGGGCCGGTCGACAACACAGCGGACTGGGCGTTAATTTATTTCTAGAAACAAGTCGGCGTGGAAGAACAGCGTACGTACACTCCGAAGCGAAAGTGCGAAACCTCTGTCAGTCGGAAGCCGTTGTTTGTGCGAGTGATTCCGAAATGTGATTTCAGCCCTGTCGAATCTTGGGGCCAAAAGTCATGTAGTCCATCCCCATGAACGAGTGCACGTTAATGACAGATTTGTGTGATGAAGGGGCAAGTATTTTTCGAGAAAAGATTTTGAGACAAGCTGAGAGTATACACTTTTATCGTCTTGGCACACTAAATCACAGCGTCCTGAATGGCCTGGTCGAATAGGGAAATGGCTTCTCGTGCAGACGGCCGCTAATTGCAAGGAAGAAAGCGCTAGCACGGGTACACCTTATTACAGTCTAATGGGCGATCAGATTTTGCTTTCGCGAAAAATACATGGCCCTAATTTGAGGCACAGAGCTGCCATCCATGTCAGTTACAAAACACTCCTATGCTAGCAATTCCCTTATATGCTTCTAAAATTGGTTCTCATAGTCACATAAGCATTTATTGAAACAAGCGTTGCACGTAACTACTATTTTCAATTCTTATCACTGAAACAAGTCTTACTTATTTGCCAACCTTTAGGTAGTTCTTCATCAATCAATGGTTTCTCAGGTTTACTTATTTTTTAAAATTCATATCCACGAAAATGAATAATGCGTGTGTCCCAAAAATTCACAGTCGCTAAGTAAGTATTACTTATTTTAAAGTATTCACAGTCAATAAAGCAGTGCTTATACGTCCATATAAGTTGTTTTCCATTTAGTTTGGGCTGTAGTTAACTTAAGCTTTAATCTCGTATACTGTTGCATTGATGATGTAATTTTGACGGAATGGGCTATCGCATTAAAATGTAGCTCTAAAATACAAATATGGTATATTGTGTTTAGCTTTTTAAGTATATATATATATTTATATATATATCCGTTATTAATAGTGTTTAATCTGGTATACAACTAATAGTTTTGAAATGCTGAAAAAATGTATGATAACTTAATTATTCTACTATAGGTTCTACTTAATGAAGAAAACAAACTTATTAACTAAAATTAGGTGAATTAACAAAAAAAAAGTAAATCTATTTATTGGAATTTGTTGTGAATTTTCTAAGCCATTCCTGGTTTTTGAAATATAAGAAATTAAGCTATTTGAAATATGACACCAATGATGACTAGTTTGAGAAATTAGTTCTTAACAGTTATGAAAACTAATACAATATATTGTGCGAGCCTAGAAAACATTTTTTTTAAATATTAGTAACCAGTTAATAATACAGTTTCTCGTAAAATGTAATCACACATCGCTAAATAAATGACCAATATTATTTACTCGACAAATGTTTTACTATAAAACGCTTTCAAAAACGTACTGCAGTATCGGTTAAATTAAACCGTCATAACACTTAGTTTTAAATTGATTTATTTTTATTAAGATTTAAATATATGAAAAACCATTAATATTATTAGCATTAAATGCACACAAAAAAGGGGAAATGTAAAAAAAAAATGTTTATGGTAGAAATGAGACAAACACGCTACCGACTTCGCTACTGTATTCAATTTACTTTTTAATTGTTACTATGGAATGAATACTTACTGTAGTATATATTTTTTCAACTAGGGGAACTTTATTTTATCACATTATAGCCTACATGCTAAAAAGGCCGTACGTTTGTTACAAGAGCCGATAAACACACGAGGTTATCGTTACTGCTTGCCATCATGGCCGCATATCTTGCTATACGAGGCGAGAAGCAGTACGGAAACAGTTCCGTGTGGATTGGCACACCCGGGAGGGTTATTTAGACATTAAGGCCGATATTCCGACGCACAAAATCGTATTCCAAGAGCAATAAACTGCTAATTCATCCTTAGATAGGACACAGCCAGTCCCTTGTTTCTAGGGAACGGATTTTGGTGTCATATCCGTGATCTATCTGTTGCTCAAACTTCCGCGCATGCGTAGAGCTCACTTTTTTCGGTAAATTCGTCTAGATGGCGGACCCGCAATTAACTCGTATTTAGTCACTTTCTTGAACATTGGAAGACGTACCAGGCGTATTGGTGTGCCATATGATACGTTATGGTAGATAAACTGTCCTGGAATAAATTTTGTACACTTTAATGGTCATAAGAAATAATCGCAACTTAAAAAGTACTTGAGAAATTTATAAAGGTGGTTCAATGTCTGTGCGATGGTGCTGCTATCTCTAGTATTGCCGTAACAATTATTGTATCGATGGTTGCAAGAAGATCGCTTGAATGCGTTGAAATCAGTTTCTAGCCTCCCGCAGGGCACCGTTTATTAAAACCGTTGCCGATTTGTTTCATTACTGGGATTCGGTTTGGATACATGTGGAATACGGCCCGCGAGTTAGGTTACGATTTTATCCCATCAAGGCAGTCCTTATTCTCTCCGAACGTCTTAGAATACCGCCATAAGAATGTCATATAAATAATATGAATACTCAAATACGCTGTAAATACTGCTTCATATGCTGCACGGTCATCTGTGTTCAGTACAGCTACGTATATCGTTTTCATCAAGTGCGAAATGGTAGCTGTAGTAGTGCTTCGTCAACCATTACTTTTTCTAATAGTACTTGTTTCAACATTATGAATTCATTACGCGGATAAACGAGGCTTATAGAATGAGCACTACTCAACGAAGTATTGCTGGTTTGTCAAATAGGTCCCCGATTGTAAATTCCACGCTAAAGGTTTGTCAGAATGTTTTGCAGCCACGAGCTTCAGGTTCTGAAATGAACTAGACCAAGCGATGAGATAATTTAAAAACTGAAAGCTATCTTCTAGCATAGGCTTAAAAAGCAAATTTCTAACTACTACTCAGCATGATCAGTTTGCGGTCCCCATACTGAGGAGATGTGTGTGACTAGTAATCCCAGTGTTCGTAAGACATCTCACCACAGATAAATTTTGTTTGTACGACTGTTTTATTTGTTTGCCCAGCAAATCTGCACATCTGACTGGGACTTAACCACACAAAGATTATTTCCCCGCAGGATGAGGAGTATCCATAGAAAGAACGTACCCCTCAGCTAGGGTATTTCCTCACACGAGGAGGATTCTCCATTGAATAGATGTTCCTACAGAAAGGGTAATTCCTATCAGGAGGAGGATTCTCCATAGCATGGGTGTTTATCACAGAATGGGGATTTACAGTCTGGTATGTCCCACGGAATAGGAATTAACTATTTAATATTTTTAATTTTAGAGGAGTATTTAGCAGGGTATGATTTGCAACTTATTCAGATAATTTAAATGATAAGTTCTTGATTAGTATAATTTTTGTTCCCGTAAATCACAAGAAACATTGACCAAACTTTTCATTAAAAAAGTAACATATTCTATTTAAAACATTATATTAAAAATGACCATTTTTTAAATAAAAACCACCCTTTTTTCTCTCTCTGAAAGTGTAACGCGTTGGAAAAATTTCCCAAAAATACTTTTCCTGAAAACTAACATCGCTCGCTAAGACTCCTAACATATTGGGTCGTGACAAAGGTCGGGGTTTAAAAAATAATAATTCACAGCTAGTATCCAAAATTATTTTTTTATATATATTTCATTTGTGTGCTTTTTAAATGAATAATGTATCAGCCGTTCAGGCAGTTTGCTAACTAGCGTCGGGATCGATGTTGGCAGAGCCCCCTGCTGACAACACTATCCTTCAACGTTGGGGCAGGTAACGAGTTCGCAAAATGTGGAGTATATTTCGCGGGTTTTCGAAATGGGGACGACGGTTTTACGAGTAGCGTGCGAACCGTCATCACTACAAAACCCTCTACCTCCCGCCCCCTTTCTCACAGGATCTGCCCGGGTAAGATTTTTTTTTTTTTTTTTTAGGAACATGATGGCCGACGAACGTGATTAATCGTCTGAGAGCCTAAGGCGAGGGACGTGTTAGCGTCGCGGCGAGGATTTACGGGCCCACTTATCTCCCTGGGTTGGGGGGGGGGGGCGGTTTGCCCGGCTGTCTCCCCCCCTTCTTTCTTCATCATCCCCTTCACAACTCTCATGCCGCGCCACATCGCTTCTCGCAACCTTCCCGGTGGTCCGAGGGCCTAATGACAGTTTCACGACTTCGGTTACTTTAGCGTGATCGCCGTCTCGCTTGCGGCTGTTTAAATCGCCGTCGGGTGGTCCTTACAAGAGGCACCACCTAAAAAATCGATCATTCTATCTAGAAAATCGATTAGTCGATTGTTTATTTACCTTAACTTCCGTTATTGCTGAAGCATCCAGGAAGTGAAATAGTCCGTCGATCTGCTTTGTTTGTTGAGTCTTATTTTTTTTTGTCTCAATGGTTCGGATTGTATTTAATGTTAAATTTTTCTGTGGCGAAAAAATATTAAAATATAAGTACTTCACTCTAACCATTGTGTGTGTACATATATATGCATACATATATAATATACATACATACATACATACATACATACATACATACATACATACATATCCATGCAATACTCCAACTTGAGTCGTGTTTTTTTCAATGTAAGTATTCTATTATTAAGTGTTGTAAAGTGTTTTTTTTTCAGCTTCGGAAAAAACAATACACTCGTTTATAATAATTTTGGAGGGGTCCTTTGAGTTGTTGCAAGTGCAATGCGATAAGACTTGCTTATATACCTAAGATTACGATTAACAGAATTGCTGCCAAATGGTTGCATATTATAATAAGTGCGATTAAAACGCGTATTAAAATGAGCACTAAGTTAAATGCGGAAGTACTGCCCGAGGCTGAACAAATTTCACAAAAATATTTCTTTATGCTCTGTTATCGCAATTATCCTCACTTTAGAGGCGCCTCTTTCAATATTTTTTTGTGCTGTGTGTTTTTTCTCGTTGTGGACCACATACTAAAAAGTGGGCATCTAACTTTTTTTTATGCGCGACATGTCCTTTCTGTCACTGAAGGTTGAGACACAAACAAACATCCTCGCAAAACACCAGTAATGATTCCACACTTGGATTCTGAGTTGGCATTCTTGTTCCAACTGTATGTGGTGAGCGTTTGACTATATACTATTTGAAGTAAATGGCTCGCTGTTTTTACTGCCGAAAATGAGTTTAAAGAACAAAAGATTGAAAGCAAAAACTAATAAAAACCACAGAGAAAAAATGGCAACTGGAACCGAAACACACAGTTGTCATTCATTTTGTTCCTGTCTTTATTTTTTTTGACTGATGTTTTGCTCTTGAAAACGTATATTAAAATTGATAAGCCTAATTATGCTTCACCGATGCCATTAAACTGCAAAGTTGTAAAAAGTGTTTAAATTAGAACATTCGAAAGATGTAACTTGGCATGATGTGCACTTGAAGGCTTAATGCGACAGGGCTTTAATAACCACCGATGTACTAACTCGGTGCTCATAAGGGCTCAGGGGGTGGCCTCTCGACAAAGGGCGTAAAGGGGGTGGCCTCTCGACAAAGGGCGTAAAGGGGGTCGCTCTGACGTCCCAGCTGATCCCTGCTCTATCAGCCCTTATCAGACATTAGTTGCCTTAGTTGCTTATTAATAATTTAATAATATTTTTATTCATTTTTAGTAATATATTATTGCTTTGCACGGATGATATTTTATGAGTACACTTATTTTAATGTGATATTAATATTGAACTCCTTTATGCTAATTTGTTAGTAGTATCCAGTAATTTCTCAAATTGGATATCCGCGTCTACATTTCATGTTTGATATTTTCTTCTTTATTTTTTTCCTCTCTTTCTTTTCTACACTTTTGTTCTTTGTATTTTTTACATACTTGTATAAAGTCAGCCTGTTTTAGACTATGTTTGTTGGCCTGCGCTTAATAAATGTACATGCTATATTATTAGGGGTATGCATTTTTCGCGAAAACATTTCGAGACTAGCCGAGAGTTAAAACATTTTGCATCGTCCTGTGTTTAGTAATTGGTTGAGTTTCTTTAAGGTATATGTTAACTATTGGTAAACGAATCACAGCCATTCAGTGTGGATGCAAACGCATCCTGAATGACCTGGTAAAATAAGACAGTTGTTTCTCTCACATACAGGTCGCCAATTACAAGGAAGAAACCGCTAGCGCGGGTGTACCTTATTGGATCTTAATGATTTTTCGGAATTTTTTTCGCGAAAAATACCTGGCTTTACATATGATTGAAGCGAAAGACTCGCCTTTGCCAAAGACACCACTCGTCGGCGCGCACGGCCGCCGGGGATTGGCGTGCACCTGTTTCAAGGTAGTTGTGGAATTCATTTCATTTCATTTTAAAGGGGCTTAAATTTTCGAATGCTTAAAATCCCAGCACTAAGAGTGTACATAGTGTGTATTGTACACTATGCTAAACGAAACGGGTAAAATATATTTTCATTAAATAAGTTATAAGATTTTAATTAATTTAAGACTGAGATCGGTGCTTACTACTAAAGCTCGGGTGTGATATTATTAAGTGGCGTATAGGTACCCCATTTATTGTTAGTTAAACTTGTATTTTCTATTTATCGCTGCTTGGAATGAAACTCCTGTGTTTATCAAACGAGAGAATCATTTGGAATCTGACTCGCCTTACCTTCTTCGCCCGGCGAAATTAAGTTCGTTTCCAATTTACAGGTATGGCACTGAAGGTCTACAAATGGAGGAGTTGAAAATATGTTGAGCAATTGAATATATTTTCTTTAGGAAGATATGCCGCTCTCTCAGTGTAAAAAAATTCACGAAGCCAAAGTATTTTGTTGTTCGAAAATTCAAACAGGTGATATTTAACTTTCTACTTAACCAAATGTTATAACTTCACAGCATAATATCTCAATACGACCTGAACTTCTCACCATAAAACCTTTTTAAATAAAACACTTTTTTTTCCTTTTCAATATTTTTTAATATTAGAACTATTAAGAAATTAGCGTATGTCTAGTACAATCTCTATCATATTGTTACGACCGCGAGAGACCAGACCACAATGCCAGGTTCGGAGCTGCCTGGCAGCCCTGCACGGATTCTGACGTCACGCGACATCCATTTAAATTTAAGAACAATAATATGAATAAATAATTATTTAGTTTATTTTAAGAGTGTTCGTGGCAGAAAGGATGTATGCTGAAGAGGTTATTTATTGTTGAAGATCTCAAGAAGATAATGGTTGCCCTAGAAGAAATTTTGAATGACACGAGGGAAATGATAACCAGTATGAATAACGCAAAAGAAGTGAAGAGTGAAATGAAGTAGCGTAAGAACCACCTTGAAGAAAAGAAGAGTGAGACGAAGGTTGGTCAGGAAGAGATGATGAGTTACCAGGAGGCCATTCAGAATGAAATTAATAGTGAAATAATAGACCACCAAGAAGAGGCTAGTATGGCCATGAAGAGTAAATGCAACAAAGTAGAGGGGAAGAGTGAAATGAAGAACGAAACGAAAAACTCACAAGTGGAGTTGAACGCCACGATGCTCGAAATTGATGAAGTGAAGATAAGCCAAAAGGAGAATAGCAAAAAGAAGAGAAGAACATCCAATAGAAGAACAGCCAGGAAAATGAGATCAAAGAAGATCTGAATAAGGTCACAAAAGTGATGAAGATGGGTTACAAAGTGATGAAGATTGAACAAGAAGAAATTTAGATAGACCAAAGAGAGATGAAAAATTGTCAAGAAGTGATGAACATGAGTCAAGAAGAGATGGGGAAATACAAAGAAGAGATAATAAATACCAAGAAGAAGTGAAGAAAAATCAAGGAAAGATAAAGACAGATAAAGAAGAGTCAATAAGAACACAAGGAGTCATGAAGATGGTACAAGGAGAAACTAAGTGTAGTCCAGTCGAGATTCAGAAGAACCAAGAAGAGATGAAAAAGAGCCAGGAGGAATTTCTGTATGAACAAGTAGCTGCGAGAGAAGGAATAGACAGGAAAAGGGTAGAAACAAGCAAACCGTTGGAAGGTAATGGGCAATGCTCTCAAGAGTATCGGGCCCGTCCAAGGCAACGGTCGGCCCGGCTCGGGCAGCTGGCTGAACGACATGCGGCATCTGCGACGCAGAAGTGTCACCGGGTAACGAGAGAGGCTATATATGCTGCGAGAGCGGGATATCTGGTGTAGCTGTACAGCCCGCGATAGAGGAAAGTAACGCGGCTTAAACTTTGAGTAGCATGGGGACACCCAGGAGGATATGCATTACCTGTTCGGGACGAACAGGTTTAAGGAAAGGGCAATGTTACAATCGCGAGAGACCAGACCACGATGCCAGGTTCAGAGCTGGCTGGCGACCCTGCACGGCTACTGACGTCACGCGGCATCCATTTACGTAAGGCATGCCACACCTGCCTGGCCGGATTATGTACAAGGGTAGTCGCTAGCCTCCTCACCCCCTCCGCCCCCCGCGGTGTTATCTATCGTTGAGCGGCCTTGGAAGTTCCGCAGGCCGCCGCGCGGAGCAGAATGAATTGACGCCGCCCTTATGGACTGTTGGACATCGGGTCGACCCAGGATGCCGCGACTCGTCCCAGCCACTCTCGTCGACTCGAGAAGGGTGCCTCAAGTACTTCAGCAGCGACACTGGCCTCCGCGGTGAGAGTTCCGCGAAATACCGCGTGAGTGCTGAGTTCCGAGCGGATTCCGAGCGAAGGGAAGTGCGACATCGGCGAAGAGGGTGACAGACACGAGACACCCCCCTTCCCCCTGAGAATGGTGCGACTCGGAGTTCGACTGGATCGCGAGATTGCGGCGACTAAGTGGCTCGAGACTGCTTGTGTGGACAGGCGCATGGTAACGGGCGAATCACTGTTGATCCTAGCTCCAGTGAGGAGTGCGAATTGCGGAACTTAGACATTGAGTGATTTGAGAATAAACATTTTTAAATGCCGGGGATTTGTGATCGGACATTTTAAGTACATTTATTTATTGTAAATTACAATTTCAGGAATTAATAAAACTGTAATAAAACTTAATTGGATTATCCATTACGAACCCAGTTCTCGCCACATTATAAATCGTAACATTATCTATATTAGTTAGACATTTATTTGTGTTTTTTTTTGTATTTTTTTTCTGTGAAGGCTCATTCTTTTTCTTTTTACTTCTATATGTGTACTCTTTTATCTAATTTTGTCTGTAAATGCTATATTTATATATCTATGTTACTGGTTTGCCTTCTTATATACATTTGTATTTGTAAAAAATGACATGTTTTGTCGTGTCCATTACCTTTGTGTGATACATCTTTTATGGTCGATAGGATGAAATCAAAATTTAAAAATTTTTGTTGCTAACGCAGCATCGCACAATGTAGCGGCGTGAGAATAGGAATCAAATTAAGTGTAAACTCGTTGGACGATTCTCGGGAAGACCGACACTGCGAGATGCGGGATCGTGTGAAAGGGGTGTGACGGGCGCTCGTGGGTGGACGGTTAGCGCGCTCTTTGCGACCATCTGCGTCTCCCCGCAGGATTTACGGTGATGTTTTCGAGGGGCCTTGGTGAGGGTTGCCAACCGCTGCGCAATTACACTAGTCGTGGGGTGATTTCAGTATCTGCACTACCATTAGAGATGGTTAGAGAAAGCTGTTTTTTTTTCTCGTGAAAAATGTTTACCGAAATGTTTCCAGATCTAAATCGCATTTTTCTTTCTTCGTAGGCACACGATTATTTCGCGGAATGTGATATATAGGGCCATGTTATTTTCGCGAAAAGATTTCCAGTCCAGCTGTGCGTTAAAACTTTGTAGCGTTATCCGTGTTTCGTTGTTGTCTGTGTTCATTTCAGGTACGCGTCTTATGTCGGTACACCAATCTTAGACATCCAGTGCGAAAGAAAACGCGTCCTGAATGGCGGAGCTAAAGAGGGCAACATATTCTCTTACAGACTGCCGCCAATTACAAGGGAACAACTGCTAGCGGGAACAAAACTTATTGTTGTCTAATGAGCGATCAGATTATTTTGCGAAAACTTCATGGCCCTAGTGATCTAGCATCGGCAAAATAGTTGGCAACACTTGCCCGTCTTCTCTCAACCTGTTCCTGGGAGAGAGTGGGAGGGAGAGAGAGAGAGAGTGAGTGTGAGAGAGAGGGCGGAGAATTACGTCCCTAGCCGGCACATAAAGAAATCCTGACGTCCTATTCGCGACAGTCGTCGCCGGCGAGAGAACTCTTGATAGCCCGGCTTGCGCGTGTACTTCTGAAGTGCAAGCTTTGCAGCGCTTTCTAAATAATTTGAACATTTCTGAATCAACTTTTTTCCAAACAGTAGAGAAAGTAGTTCAGATTGTACAATGTAGGGCTAGATAATGTTTAAGTGGAAATATTACTATAACAATCGCAAAACTTGTGCACTATCGTAAATCTATTTTGTTGAAACAAAGCCTGTCGTACACCTTCGCGAATTGAAATCACACTTAGACAATTTCTTTGAATTGTTCTTACAGTGGCGAATATTGATTTAAAACGAAGCCTACTGTATTCGTTTGTGCTGTCGTCGTTGTGTTGTCCAAGGTTGTTGCTCGCCTGAATTCACTGTTCTTGTCTCAACTGTATTGTCGTTGTCAGCCCACTGTGTTCGCTGTGCTGTGATTTTATTCTGACTCAATCAGTTTACGGGATTTTTTTTGTGCTGTGTAGGATTGTAACATTTGTCATCAACTGGTTTTGGCTTCGCCTCCGTCTTTTTATGGGTTCGTCTTTGCTGTCCATTCTTGAGATTTGTCTTTGACATACAGTATAATCCAACAAAATAAAATCTTTTTAAACTAAGGCAAGTGTTTTACATTTTATATTTTCGTAACTGAACGAAATTCAAGTGATCAAATTAGGTGGACGGCATCATAGGTGGCTCAAATTCTCGCCCGAGACATTCAACTTGTTCTCTTTGCTGTGCTTGTGAATACGACAGGTGAAAAGGTCGCTAGGATGCGATTGCAGGACCTGATCGATTTTGACGTGACAACGTCTAATAAATCGATGAACGCCGGCTGCACGCACGAAAAAGTGTCCCGTTACGCTGTGTCCCGTTACGCTCATTGTACGCTTACGCTGCATCTATCTCTCTTCCACTCGATTGGAACAACCATCGATTTGACTTTTTCGAGGCACATTAAACTTGAAACACTCCAATTCGTTTCCTACTTTTCCTATCATCGTCCTATCCTTAACAAAATAACACAAATTGGAAGAAGTTAAATAGCAAATATGTATAAAAATTATATTTAAAATAATCTGTTCGTTAAAGTAATAAACATATTTGAATTAATGAGTGCAAATAAAAATAAATTTATCAATTAAATAGTAGATATCATTTCACTCCTTCTTTGTATTACAAAATAGTGATCATTCAATAAAAATGATTCACTTTTATTCGTAAAAGTATGCAATCATTTCATTAATGTTTTTATGACGTCACGTTAAACTATCGTCCGTAAACCTACTTTACAGAAAACCAATATAATTTTTTTAGTTTGTCTTGGGGGGGGGGGGGGGGGGGAGTTAAATGAAGATGTCGAAACCGCCAAACAGCAAATGCAGGGACATGTTTCGATTTGTTAGAATCTTCACTTAAATAACGTAAAACAAAATAAAAATGTGTATTGCAGATTATCTCAATTTTACTCTGGGTATCCCTTTGCACCTTTTAGAGATTTTGCATCTTCTTTGAACAAATTGTTGTTTTTTTTTCTTTCTATTTTATCCTAAGTTAAAACTTCTTGCATTTGAGTTGTTAGACCTTTCTCCGTTTGGTTTTCACCGATAACTCCTAATTGAGTTTAGTTCTCATTATAATTTTAACATTTTGATTTTTAATTGTATAAAATTCATTCGTTTACAGGTAATTTAAAACCCTTAACTTTGCCGTCAGAAGAATCTGGTAAAGAATATAAGCTAGTAGTTTTTTTTTTTTTTTTTTGTAAATTCTTCCTGGCAGTTTTCCACCATGTATTTTGATTTACGTCGCCAGAATTATCGATCTCTTTTCAAATATAACTTGCATTTTGTGTCGAAAGATACGCAAAATATATGGCTACCGTAGTAGTGTACCAATTAAAACCTTTTGAGAACGTGTGGGCTTCTGTCAAGGATAGACAACGTAATCTAAATTTGGCGCGAACTCGACGTAATGGTTTTCCTTTGCTTCTCCCACACGCCCTTGGATAGTGTATACACTTGCTGTAGCACTTTGATAAACGAAGCAGTGTATAAAAGAAGCAGACGTTGTGGTGAAAGGTGACAGAAGAAAGATACCAGTGTGCCGCTGGAAAGTCGTCGGGAGAGATGTTGCATTTATCCGTCGCGAGAGTCCACTTGTTCCATTAGCGTTTATTAACATCCTCGTTTCCGCGCGTCGCCGCGCGATGGCGTCCACACATCACGCGCCGCGGATGTTGACTTGATTCTTTGTTAATTCTCCGCGCTCTGCGACGCTGTAATCGCGGGAGCTCGCTCGCCGCCATCCCGAGACCACTTCACTTCTTGTGGGCGGTCTTCCTCCAGTCGCTGTCCGCCAAACCTGTTTCCCGCCGACTTCCCGGCGGCCGTATTGTGTGGCCGCGCGCCGAGCGCCCGGGTTCCGCGGACGGCCGTGGCAATCGTGACAAATGAGTTGAAGCTGTTTGAGATAGTGGCTTTACAGCGACTTCTTATTACATATTAACAGGTATGTACATGTCGCGAGGGGAGGCAAGATCTTAGCTCCGTCGGCCCTGCTTGCAGCTCTCGTCGTATGGAATGAAGCCATGGTATTAGCCTGTGTACAGTCATACCGGATTAGCGACTTCGCTGGATTATATAATGATATATGGCAATACCAAATACTTCCAGAACGTTTACAGTAGTATTTAAAAAGCTACTCAAGATTTAAAAATATTGAAAACATATAATTACGCTAATGTACATGTGAAATGTGAATGTAACCTTCCAGAAAACAGGAAATCTGTATGAAAACCGACAGTAACGATTACACTCTGGGCTAACAATAAACGCGCTTGGCAGCGCAGTGCTGCGACCTGGCGGCCAAGTCAACGACAAGAATCCCTCGGGAAATTATATCTGAACGTGGTCTGCTCAATTGGTACCATTTTACAGAATGTGCCGAACTATGGAATGTTGGATGAAAGACCTTCCACTGTACACATGCACTCATTTCGGGAAGTGACGTACACTTTTTAAAATAGTTTAATTTTTAAACAAATTATTCCAATTTTGTTGTTCTATACAAGCATATTTTACTTATTTTGACTTAGTTGAGCGTGTGGGTTGTTCTAAGCATTTGAATTCGATGCGTTTCTTTCTCTCAATTCCTGCAGTTCTTCTAGGAACAGTTGCTTGATGAAGCAGTTCCGGGCACACCACCGGACCACCACTCACAGCCATCACGGGCCCAGACCGAGCACCAGACAGGCATGGGCCCACGGAGTCCACCGGGAGTGCCCGCCCCTAGCCCCCAGTGTTGAGTTGCCTGAAGCTAGGTTTGCATGCTGTTGTTACAGAGGATAGTAGGGCTGCTAGTTAGCACATTTAAATTTATTTGTGGGGTCTCGGCCGTGGCACGAGTCTATAGTATGGAAGAGCGGAAAAGAGGGGGGTTGGGAATTTTAATCTACTGTTTATTGATTTGGAGTGTAAATGTTTTGGGTGGCTTTAAATTTTTATGTGTTAGGTTGCGGGCATTGATATTTATTATCTGCGCAGGGAGGTAGCTGCGTAGTGTGCATATTTCCGCTTTAGGAAGAAACTCTTACGAAAAGCGCCCACCCGTTGGGACCTCTACCTGAGGTAGATCTCTTGCCTCCCACCGAGGCTGCTTGCCTCACCGCGGTTCAAAAAGTGGAAAGGGGAGGAAGGAGATTCCCAGTCTCGAATCGTGCCAGACCCCACAGCATGATGAGGTTATCTCGGTCTGTATCCACGCCCGTCCTGGATTCCCTGCTTGTTCCGACTGACGTTTCATACGTGAAAACATAAATATCCTTTTGAAAAACAAGGGGGTTCAAAAACAATATTGTTTCAAAAATTGATTAGTTAGCTGAAATTGTGCCGTGAACGGGTGGGTTTTTTGAAGTAGGTACACAGAAAATTATTTTTCTCTACTTTCACAAAATATTCCTTTGGAAACCAGTTGTCAATATATAGTTCGTAGTACTACAAGAAATATATTGTAACTTTTTACAATATATGACTATGGTTGTGACACTGAGTATTTCTTAACGAAAATTAGCTCATAATTTTATATTTTTATTGATGTTTCTTTTATTCAAGCATAATTTTATAAACCATGAAAATGATAATCGAATATTCAATAATTTGACCTTATTTTGTTTTATTATTATGTGCGTTGTTAATTCTAGAAATCTATTCAGGGATCGATTCACAAATATCTTTAACTGTTGGAGGAACTGGAACAACACCCAGCATAAATGTTCAGATAAGAATCAGAAGACAGTATTACTGCGAACACTATTTTGTAGTGATACAGTTGTTTTCATGTAAATGTACAAATTTATAAATATCTATAAGTTTTCATGAATATTTCTGGTCCATTAAAAAAAAAAATACTGTATAGGCAGGCAAGATAATGTGAGGTTTTTAGTGCAGGTTCTGCAAGGAATATTCAGACTTTGACAGCTGAATATTATTATCAAATTAATGTAATAATTATCGATACGCCATTAGCTAGTATGGTGCTACAAGAATCTGTATTTTTTTTTATTATGTTACAACATTCTCCAGTCTTATTTACCCGAAATAGCTACTATCGATTGTAATTTTCTGGATATATGTTAACGAGACGTTAAAACATCTTCGTTAATTTTTAATATTTTTATATGTTAAGAAATTAACGAAAGGTAATTAAAATGTCCCAAACGTAGGAGACCTCATGTTCACATCAAGGAAGTGAATTCACTTCAGTATGGTAGAGAATACAAGATGAAGTTGTGGGGTCGGGGATTTTTAATTATCTCAGTGTCGTGCGCAAGATATTAAGGGGCCCGCTTAGCCAGGGGTGTATTTGTGTTAGTGAGGCGGGATGATAACGTACGACGCTCGCTGGTTCTTATAGCGCAGTATCGCCTCCAAGCGCAAGGCTCTGAACTGGTGCGGAGTCTTCTCGTCGTACATAGGAAAACTGTGAGATTTGTGTGGTGACCATAACATTATATGACCGACAAATGAAGATAAAGGTGTAATTCAAGTCCACTTAGTGCTTTCAAGAATCTGTACCGTATGTTGCATGTCTAAAATTTACTCTGAAAATATGCGTTTTATTCAGTTTCACTCTTTTAAAAATACGTTTTAAAACGAAATAGGGAACAGAACGGTTCATCCGCCCTCAAGAGTATTCGTAAATGTTTTTCGTAAACATACTTCACTCTGATATTTTGAGCAGTTTTCGAATCGCGTGGTATTTTTCTGAAACTCTGCTCTCCGTTATGTGTGTCCAGGTAGGCGGCGCCCTCAAAAGACACTCTCCTCCCCCTTTAAACACTCTGTTTCTAATCGCGACACAGGATGTGCCACAAGTCTTTCTCTAATAAAACCTTAGGAGCCCCTGCCATCGAGACATATTTTTATTGGCTTTCCGTGGCATGACTGATCAACATACATTTCCAAGAGTTATCGGGGTTTCCTCAGAGTTCTTCAGTCCCCCTGTCCCCCATGTGACCTTTGGATCTACTACGAATGAGGCACCACGTCATAGACACTTGGTACCACACAGGACTATGGCTATTTTTGCATATATGAAGTACGTTTTTCGAGATAAAACTGAGTATTTTAACGAGAATTTGGACCATAGTAGAGAAAATCCGTTCACAACATTGAATGTACGAGCATGAGAATGTTTACATCATTACATTTCTTTGATGTAATATAACTCTGGATTATATTTTACCAATATAGTTACTGTTTTTATTTTGCTTCATGATTTTGCGGCGCTGTTTTTGAACATTTGTTGGCATTGGAGTCAAATTCTCTCGGATACAATACACTTAAATAATCACACGTTACACTTCTACACACATGTAATAATATTACATAAATTAACGTCTACACAGTCGTCTACCTTCTTAAAATACAATGCATAACATAATTCTTAAAATGTATCTGTAAAGTGTGTAAATAATATAGGTATGTGTTAAGTCTAGGTCACATTTACATTAAGTGAATTTTAATAAATTGTAAATAGTAATAATAATTAATACGGTTTAGAAATCAGGTAAATTTTACACCGTTCTATTTCTCTGACTTCTGTTACCTTAAATATAAATCCCATTTGGCACAGCCTACGGGCGTAGGTAGATTTCGAGGTACCTATTTCTTTTCGAAATGTTTTGGAAATTTCTATAAACTCCTGGAACGTTTAAGAACTTAATGTACATAACATCTTATATGTTTTCCAATATTCCAAAAAGATCGATTTAACGTTCTCTCATATTCCTTGCAGCAAAAATATTTTGAACTTTTTTAACTCAATGCATCTAGCACTGAATAGCTTAAGAATGTAATATTATGCCTATTCCTATTAAGGTAGTTAGGCAATTATTTTAGAAATTCAAACACTATTTTTTATCCCATACACTATGTGGTTGTATAAATTTTTTTGGACCTAGGTTTAAGATAATATTAATATAGTTAAAAGAAATTCGAATGAAATTGATACTAAGGAAGTATAATTATTACTTTTTTAAATTTTAAACCCTTGTTTAACGGTAATTGTTTTTGTTTCAACAAAAATTGTTTTAGCCAAAGGTTTTAGATACAGTTTAGGAGTTTTGCAATCATTTATAACGGATTTGATAGTATATCTATTGAAAAGAAGTAATTAAATTTTGTCTTTCTATCCTTGCTATTTCCACTTCTTGCAGTAATACTTAGTTACATAAAATTAACTTTAGATAAAAGTTTTAACACTTTTTTAAAAAAGTTAAAACATTAATTCGATAGAGTACATTTTAGGGAAGTTTAATTTATTTCCTTTTTGAACCCCAGGTTTTTTCAGTTCCTTGCAATCAAAGTTTGTATTATCAAAAATTGTTTCAGACAACAGTTTTAGATAAAAAATTTAAAATTTACGGTTAATTTGTGCAAATTCGATGTTGTGCTACGAAGGGAGTTATATTTTTATTTTTATTTTCAAACCATTGTTTTTTCAACCCCTTGCAGTTATGGTTGGACGTATCAACAATTTATTCAGACAAAAGATTTTGGTTTTACTCGTACGAGTTATAATATGTTAAATTGATGTAATGTTTTCCATATTATGGGAGTTACAGCGATTTTTCTATTTTGCGAAAAACCATTCCCATTTCTACCCATGTGGTCGAATATTGCCCGTTAAAGAACTTGACCGAAATTTTCCACTCCTAGAGTTTATTATCAGTTTAGAAGTGATTTGTGAAAAATTGCGGCAGTCATCGCAAGCTAAAAAGTTATTGTGTGTGTGTATATATAATAATAATAATAACTTTTGAGTTGACGATGGTTTTGAGGTCTATGGACCATGAAAAGTAAAACTACATAAAATATTTCTGAATGTCGCACCATGTTAACGGCTACAATAGGTAGTATTTCATTGAAATCTGCCTAAAACCTTTCAGAGAATAGAAACTATCTAAAATAACTTGTTTAAAAGTTTTTATTCTGATAATGGCAAATTTTTGATGTTTTTTATAGTTTGTGAGAGTAAATTGTAGAGTTTTATGCCCATGTAATTAATGATTTTCTCAAATTGGCTGTTATAATCTACTGTCCTCAATTTGCAGAAATTTCTGAGTTTGTATACATTTATGAACAGCTTTTTTTTAAATTTACTTATTTCCTTATAAATTAATATGGGTATACTTAAAATGTATTCATTTGTAACAGGCGAAATTTTTTTTCTTTGCAGTGAGATGGTATTTTATCATTTGTTCATACTTTATTAACGTTTTTGGTATTTTTATGATTTTTTAACCCCCAATGCATGCCACTAAAATCCAAAGTTGTACGTGATTACCGTGTATATTTTTAACAAAGTAAACAATTTCCAATGTTTCTGGATTGACTTTTTCTCTAACTGAATACAGTTCTACTGAAGAAGTTATTGTCCCAAAATAGGCTGTTTTTTGTACTGTTTTTTTTTTCCTTTCATTATTGGTTCTCTTTTTTTTATTGAAAAAGGTTTTCCTGAAAACCAAAAATTAATTTTAAAGTCTTGCCATGTGTTATTTTTATATATATCTGACTGCATTAATTTTTACACAGCATGGAATATTAACGTGAATTTATATAACCTCGTCGATAAGTAAAGTCTTGATGATATGCATTGTCAGGAGAGTCATGCTGTGACGTAGTGAAGTCATTTTTTTAAATCGCCATCGCCATATTTTTACGCCGAAAACATTGCGAAAATGGTCCTGGACCGAGTTCAATAATGGTTAGTAGGTATACATTAGAATCTCCGTCGATAAACACAGTCACTTCTATAAAATACAGTTCTTAAGAATTATTTCCTCAATGCAAACACTACACTTTTCAGCCAATGTTTTGGGTGTCTAACCAAAATGGCGCAACAATTAACTGAAGAAAAAAAACTGTTTCACCCCTCTTAGCATGTAATCATGCAGACTTAGCCACCACCTGAGGAAAGCCCCGTGCATGAATATGTATGTTATCTAAATGAGCGAGCGGGTCACTTCCATGGAGGTTGTAAACACTGCGCACGACCTCATTGGCCACGTGACGGGGTGTCGGGCCGCGACTCAATTCCCCTTCGCGCCCGCGCGGCCTCCGCTGCCGAGGCGCGCCCCTGCCTGCGAAGTGGATCATTATCTGCCCACCTCCAGCCCCGAAACAGACCTCGCTGTTATTTATGGCTCTCTCTCTCGTCGCGCGTGCGTGCGCAGGCCGTGACTGAATGAAGTTGCATCCTTCCGCTGTTCTCTAACAGAGGAGGTACCCCGGTCGAGTTTCCAGATTTTTACGCCTTTGTTGTACGGAATTTGGTGTTAGTAATTTCCTGAAAGCGACGGACGTCAAGGAACGGAAAAGCGTAACAGCCACGGTGCTGTCATCTGTGGCGGATGGTGCGAACAGAAGTTCACAAAGCCAAAGGTAAAACTTTGTAGTATTAAGTGTTTGATAAATCTCAACAGTATTTTAATAAAATTCCTTGTCAAAAATCAGGTCCAAACAGGGGTTTAGTATTTTTTTCGAGTTTTTTTCCCGCATTTTTTGCGGAGCCGTTTCAGTATATTTAAATTTTCGGTCTACAAATGGTATTTTTCGATAGTCGACGGAGCTGCTCCGGCAGTGCAAGGAGGGGGGGGGGAGATTTGCGGAAACTGGGTGAACAGAAATTCAGTTGGAAACACATTTTTCGTATAGGTACTTATCTAAGTAACATGTACATTCTTTAAGTTATATTATTAATGTGAGGTTTGAGAAGTTGTACATTAAATAATAAGAGAATGGGCCTGACAAAAACTATTTTCCTCGAGTCCTTAGTTTCCCTTGACGGCCCCTCAGCTCCACTGCATACTCCATGAAGGGAAGAACAGCCCGGGGACTGGTTACGGTGGTGGATTCAGAATTTACTCCTGGTATTACCTCTCCCCAATAGCTACATCCGGAGTACCGGTAAAGTCCCTCAAAAAAAATTAAAATGTCAACGGGTAACTCCTCTTTTCATTGAATTATCTTTAATGTTTTGGAAATCTGGTTTTTTAAAAAAAATATTAGTGTATGTATAAAATTATACAACAGAATAACAGTTCAGCGATTTCCTAGATATTAGATCAAGGCTAAGTTATTAATAATCATAAATATGTATTTTATATGTCTTAAAAATAAAAATATATAGCCCAGGAAATTTACTATAGAAGATATGTTAACGAGTGCAATTTTAACCTTTCTTTTGTGGGCCGGGGGGAGGGGTGTTTCCTGGATCCGCCTCTGGCTGGTTGGGATCCCCAACCATAGCCGCAAGGATGATGACCACGACATGGACAGGTGCGGGAGTTAGCGTTTGCTAGGGGCAATCATCTTTCGCGAAAAAAAATCCAAACGCCTTTTAGACTACAATATGGCATGCCCGCGCGAGCTATTCTTCGTCGCAATTGGCGGCAATCTGCAAGAGAAGCTATTGCCTTATTTGACCGGGCCGTTCATGACGCGTTTTCTTCCGCGCTGAATAGTTGGTGTGCCCAGTAGATATGCACCTGAAATAAACTCTACCAATCACGAAACACAGACGATGCTACAGTGTTTTAACTCTCAGCTAGTCTCGATATCTTTTCGCAAAATATACATGCCCCTACCGATAATACAGGGGGAAGAATTGTTTATGAGACAGGGAAAACAGCCAAAATTCTGGGAATTTAGCTGATCTAAGATTGTGGGAACCATGAATAAATTCGTAGTTACTGTCACATTGGGCGACGAGTGGAGGTGGTATTTTTTGCATGTAGCTATCAAAATAAACTTAATGCAGAAAAATGCTGAAAAAAAAGTTATTTGCATCCGAACAGAAAGGAGCCTTCTGAGGGAAATAATTTTCCACAAGTAAAAAATTCCGTTATCTGACAGGAATCGAACCAGGGATCGTTTCGATCACCATCCATAAGTTCTAAACACGTATGCAAGTGGTAAGCGAAAGCTCAATATCGGACAGGAAAGATGAATACGCAAACACACAGAAACCAAGCAGAAGTCATCCTCAGTCACATTTCTATTCGTTATTGAGGTTTCTCTATGACATACAGTGTAACCATCAATGGCGTATGTAAAAAAAATTAAATAAATCTCCCTCGGTGCAAGAATTATTCAAAGAAGTACGTAAAACAATTAATTTTATTTCTTTGAGTGTTTATCGGCGTTGAATGTACTCCTTCGGCATCTCAATGCAGATATAAGTTAGTAACACTAAACCATCTGTATGGAATTAAACAATACGCTCTTTTAGCTCCGTCCATAGGAAAATGTTCAACAGGTTTCCGTGATGCCTGTCCCATAACCGACCCCTGGGGGACAATTTCTGGTCAGCCGGCTTTTCTCCCAATGCTGTCCAGCGCTATAGACATATTACCTATTTTGGAAGAAATCCATTATATTACCGGGTTCAGGTTTTATTTTCCGGTCTTTTAAACTGCGCTATTATGTCAGGCCATTCAAGACTGGCGGCGTTTGATTTACCAGAGCTGGCTCTAGGCTTTCGCCCTGCTTTATATGGTTTTGTAAGAGAATCTACTCTGTCGTGTTTATTTCCGCATGTCCTGCTACGAATTAGCTTCCAGATGTTTCTATGGACCAAGTAAATTGCACTGCATTCACAATCTCGAATATTGGGCCTGGAAGGAAAGGTGATCGATGATCAGTTATCTGCTTTTTAAAAATGTTCTTGTGTATATATTCTCGTGGTTATTGTTCTGGGCGCGCATTTTGTTTTCAGAACTTCGGCGTACCAAAAGGGAATCACCTTATGGTAGCATATTGTGTTTTAACCTGCCATTACTTCGCAATCATCAGTTTTTAGTATTTTTCGTGATGTGATCTCGAGACTAGCTGAGAAATAAAACACTGTAGCATCGTCTGTGTTTCGTGATTGGTCGAGTTTTTTTTAGGCACATGTCTACTGTCAGCACACCAATCACAATAATTCAGTGCGGAAGCAAACTCGTTCTGAATGGCCCGGTCAAACAAGGCAAATAAATTGCTTCTCTTGCAGACGGCCGAAAATTACAAGGAAGAAACAACTGGTGCTGGCACACCATATTGCAATCTAA
The DNA here is from genome assembly GCF_032445375.1 of Bacillus rossius redtenbacheri. Lineage (NCBI taxonomy): Eukaryota > Metazoa > Arthropoda > Insecta > Phasmatodea > Bacillidae > Bacillus > Bacillus rossius. Next base: position 137,429,336 of record NC_086330.1, on the reverse strand, counting down.
TGCGCATTCAGAATTTTTTTTGCGCGAAAAATGGTTGCCCTTATTAAATAGTTGTGTTGGCATGTTGTCTTTTGTTCAGTCCTGTCTTGCAAAAATAGTTCTGTAATGTCGGCCTAATTTTTAGAATGTGCCGAAACATCGTTCAAGGTGTCACGACAGCATACAAACGAAACACGTGGGTTGTGTTCTCCGACAGCTAAACGACGTCTAAAGAATTATTAATCGTTTCTGGATTTAGAACAGGCCTGTCAATCATTTCGAGCACGATAAGTTAACACTTGAATGGTCACCTCACGAACTGAATTGTCAAGGTAAACATGTTTAGCCAACCCCGTCGTCAATTAAACTAGGACATAAAGTTGAATTTTTTTTTAGTTCAAACAGTCGTCAAACCTTTGTCGTTCTTCGTTTGCAGTAAACGTTTATGGTCACCGCCTTAAGTCCATTGGTTGCCTGCATCACGATAGAAAGTTCCCAGCTTGGATCGGTACACTTCACTTCTAAACCCGGGGCTTTTGGTTCGCGTCACATCTCGTATTGACTATACCTGTAGCTCGCACGCCGCATTGAGTTTATAGTGCAGTTGATGCGCTTGCCATCTTCGACCCTATCGTTCCCCATCTGAGTTGTCAGATGACTCGTCCTCTCACCAAGGCGATCAGGGCACGATTACCTACTGGCGAACTCCCTTATTTTCCGCATGTGCCCATCTACGCAGCGCGAGGAGTCCTGGCTTCGAATCCCGGCCGAGCCATGGATGTGCGTGGTGTCTTATATAGCAGGTCTGAGTTACAGTTATGCTAATTTTGTAAGTCGCTCTGGTCTTTTTCCTTTTCCCACGCCTACAAGCACACACATGAGCGTACATTAATTAAAAGGGGGCCTTAATAAGTCCGTATACACGCTTAAGGTGAAAATACATAAAACAAAAGTTTCACGTAATTAAAAATACATAAAATTAAAAAAAAATCATGTCTCTAATGACCCCGACGATGTCAGTGAAACATTTAAGCGCTAATTGATTCGACCCAAACTAAAAAAGAAAGAAAAAAAGAACTATTTAGCTTATTAGTGACATCAATATTGTCACTAGAAATGATTTTTTTTTTAAATTCAAAGCGGCAATGTCGACAGGATAAAGTAATACGGTTTAGTTTACATGGTCGAAATATTACGATTGGGTTTGCATTAAAAAAAATATTGTGTCAGGGTTTACATTGAAGATAAGTTGCGATGGAGCCTACATTTACAAAATATTACTGTTGGGTTTACATTTACAAAATATTACTGTTGGGTTTACATTTAAAAAATATTATTTTTGTGTTTATATTGAAAAAATATTATGGTTGGGTTTACATTGTCAAACTATCACGGCAAGGGAGGGAAGAAATGTTTTCTCCCAGTGAGTGCTCCCGGGCCTCAGACGCGCACGTGACTGATGGAGGGCGAGGGCGGTGGCCTGGTTTCGACACGCAGGGGTGTTGCACCGCGGTCCCGGCCTCTCGCAGCAGCGCTGTGTTCGCTGATCTCCCGGAACATTTCACTATCGCGTCTGCTGCTTCTGCATGCACGGAGACGGATCTCCCGGAACATTTCACTATCGCGTCTGCTGCTTCTGCATGCACGGAGACGGATCTCCCGGAACATTTCAATGTCGCGTCTGCTGCTTCTGCATGCACGGAGACGGATCTCCCGGAACATTTCAATGTCGCGTCTGCTGCTTCTGCATGCACGGAGACGGATCTCCCGGAACATTTCAATGTCGCGTCTGCTGCTTCTGCATGCACGGAGACGGATCTCCCGGAACATTTCAATGTCGCGTCTGCTGCTTCTGCATGCACGGAGACGGATCTCCCGGAACATTTCACTATCGCGTCTGCTGCTTCTGCATGCACGGAGACGGATCTCCCGGAACATTTCACTATCGCGTCTGCTGCTTCTGCATGCACGGAGACGGATCTCCCGGAACATTTCAATGTCGCGTCTGCTGCTTCTGCATGCACGGAGACGGATCTCCCGGAACATTTCAATGTCGCGTCTGATGCTTATGCAATGCAAAGGAAATAAAAAAAAAATATTTACTAAATATTATTCTAATTAATATATATTATTTTTTCAGATCATAAGCATAAGCAGAATTTTCAATTATTATGAAAATAAACGCGTAATAATAAAATACCAGATATTCTTGAACTTAAAAAATAAATTATTTATAACATAAACATGGCTACAACCTCAGTCATTTAATCGGCTTCTATTGGTCGCTCGGAGCAATGTAAACGGAAGAGCTCAGCATTGCCCAGCTAATCCGTACGGGTTTGTTTCCATCTGCGTGCTATCGTAGAATCTCTGTTCCCCGTGCGTGATCTGTCTCCCCTTACGTGATCAGTCTCAGTGTCACTGTAGAACGGGCTTTAACGAAATTTATTTTTTAAGGGTTTATTGCGGTCCCCACGAGTGTTTTTGCTTCGGTAGCGGGGCCATGTTGGTTTAGGCTGCGCACGCTGGATTCAGTGCAAGGGATTTTGGGTTCGTGAGTAGATTTGTGTCATATAAATATGTCAAAGTCAATTAAAATATAAAATCTAAATGTCATTAAAAAGACTCAAAAATTTAATAAAGAAAAAAGTGGACAGATCACTTGCTTCCCTCTAAGAGGGGTTCGAACCACTTTTTTTTTAAAGCGAGTTACGTGGTGTACGTTGTAGTAAGCGCGCGGTTTTTTCGGGGTGCTCCTGTTTCTTCTTATTATTAATTCCGTCAATAGACCATTAGCATATCGCCACCAAGCTCGTTCATTCGTTCGCTTCATAAGCATTTCATTTTTTTGTGTGATAATTTTTTTTTCCTCCTTATACATGTTACATCTTTTCCGCTCTTCGTAAAAGTCCGTTAGGTTTTCATAGTTAAAACTTTTTTTCTGATGTATTGTATAATGGTTACTCAGTGAGTCTACAGCTCAAAAAAGTAACAAAAATAACAAAACTGAAGGACTGTTCACGAAAAAAACGGAAAAGGCCCAAAAATTTTCAGTTACGGTGTTAGAAGTCACGAATTTTCAATTTCGAGTAGCTTTTTGTTAATTTACTTTTTTTTCTCGTGTCATTTTAGTTTAAAGACAACACATTAAATACGAATAGCTGTATACTGCCCACTTAGATTATGTGGAAATTATTTCTGAAAAATGTATTAGCTTCCTGTAACGAACTAAAACTTGATTGTTTTATTTCGTACCATCTTTAATTTTGCAAATTACATGTAAAGTTCATAATATAAATGTTGTAAAAAATTTTAAAGGTCCCGAGAATCTCTAGAAATTTCACCAAACATCTGTAGACACCCTGACACTAACGAGGTAATTTTCTAAGATTTTGTGTGTGCGTACAAATATGCTGCTATGGTCCCATTTTCTAAGTATGTCTTCATAAAAACATGGAACCTGCTAAAAAAAATTACGGAAATTTAAATTGGCGGGTGAGTATCCAGAGCCAGCTTGAAGCGGATAGGGTGACTTCAAGGTTGACCGATGTATTTAATATATGGCTAAGGTCTACAACACAATTATATGACAAACGTGCGTGCAGGGGCGTGGCTAATGTTCCCCGCGCGCCGAGTTTTGTAATCATTACAGTCATCATATATTTTCACCCTCATTTGCTCAAATTTATCAGCATAATCGATAGTTAACACACGCAACGAATGCGGACTCAAATACAACCAAGGTCAAAATGGCTATAAGTGCCCCGCCTAATTGGACACACGCAGGGATTGCTGAGCTTCAGAAATATTCACGGGATTTGAAAACTGTTCAAGATAACCGAGTGATGTCTGTTTACGAAAAACCTTCAAGAATATGCTGAGGGTGGATGAGTGGCTCTGTTACCGTATTTCATTTTTAAACTGTGTATTTAGAAGAGTGAAAATGGCTAAAACGCTTGTTTTCGGAATAATTTCTACCTATGAATCCTCCGGTACGGTATCTGGAATTTACTCAAGGGACTTGCATTACACGACCGTAGAATGTTACGGTTACCACTCAAATGTCATAATCTCCCTATGAACGACGAGCAGATTGCGCGCCAGTTCAGAGCCTTGCGCTTATAGGCGATACCATGCTAGAAACACCAGCGAGCGTCATATTTATCATACCGCCTCACTATCTCTAAACCCCTCTCGCTAGGCGGGCCCTTGAACTACGAATCTGGCATACAGAGCGTGTCGGGCAGGCAGCACAGTTTTAAATGCTTACACTGGGATTCGTACCCATATTCCTAATTTTCTGAGGAAACAATATCAGTTTATCTCAATAAAATTATTTTTGATTGTTACCTGTCCTACAGGAAGGAACCTTCGCCACGTAAAATAAGTCAATAAATAAATAAATAAATAAATTTGCCTTGAAAGATTCCTGTTAGCAAAAAATAAATTGAAGTAAGGAATGCTGAACCGTGTCCTCCCTCGCGAACCCATTGCTTTACAATCGTGCCGCTTGGCTCGGCAACACAACTTAAACAAGACTGCGGCAACAAGTGAGCTACAAGATATAGTTATTCGTGCACGGAGAAGACAGTATCATCACATGCATCAGCATCGTGCGACTGCGGGTGTAATTACGTTAAATATTTAAACTCACGTGATAATATGTAAATGTGCTATCTCTCTTTACGGGTTCACAGATTCTTTGCCCCAGATGAGATACGAAGTCGATTTAAGTCAGATAAATTAGAACCATATTATAAAAAATTATATATATATTTTTTTGCTAATTTAATATGTATATTTAGCCGAAAATTCGTTCTTAAATTTTTACGACATAAGTATTTTTTTTTAAATGCCTTAGAGAGCACATTTTCCTTTTCAAAGATCACACTTTAAATTTTATAATAAATGTTTTTTATTAGTTAAAAATGTAACTGTGATGATAAAAGTTATCGTTACATATACATAGGTAGTTTTATGAAGATAATTTTGTATCTATCTTTCTAGTTAGGTTCCTTACGCCGTGAAATATGAAGTGCTTCAACTCGTTCACGTGGTACAGTAAGGTGACCTAAGCGATAGCTACACTCGCATACTCATGACGTCACGTCTCGCTGCGACGGCTACAGTTGCGAGGTTCGCCCCCGAGGGACAAGGCTCGCCGATGGTGGCCGGTTCTGCTTTGGTTCGCCGCTCGTTGCTCGGGTTGTTGCAACACCGATACGTATCGCCTCGCCTCGGCGCTCGCTGCGGTCGCCGCAGTCGCGCTGGAAGAACAACTGGCCCTGAGTTGGGCAACGCGGAGTCCGGTGCGAGCTTGCCTGGGCGAGGACCGCAAGGTCGGCCTATGACCACTCGACCTCAGTGTATCCTCGCCGCTGTGACGAGCCGGCCAGGAACTTTTCAAATACTGCAGGGCCGTTTTTGATGTGTCGATGTACGACATTTGGTGGGTGTAATTTCGTGAATATAACGGAAGTCGCATGAAACACAAATGTGGAACTTTGCTACTGTCATCTGTGGCGTTAAGAAGCGGGATTATTCTCACACAAGTACTTGAAACTGTTGTTTATATTTGTGTAATCTGTATATCATTTCATTGTAATTCATTTTATATTTTTTAAAACTAATCTTATAAACCATTTTATTTTGTTGCCTTATCACATGCCTCATATTGGAATTTTTGATCATCGTACGGAACATATAAGACGAATAAATTGTTAAATATGTAATATTGATTCAAGTGTGTCTGTCTGGCTCTCGGATTAGTTTCAAAAAAGTTATTAAGCCTTCAGAAAGAGTGAATTTGGGCATCACTGATCTGAAACATCAAAGTAGTTTGCAGTCTTTTGCGGCCATTATCCGATAACTCGAGTCATGTATTTTTCGCGAGAAGATTTCTAGACTAGCTGAGAGTTGAAACACTGTAGTATCTCCTGTGTTTCGAGATTTGTCGAGTTTCTTCCAGGTGTATGTCTACTGTACTACTGTCAGCACAACAGTCAGCGCGGAAGCAAACACGACCTGAATGGTCCGGTCGAATAAGGCAAATGGCTTCTCTTGCAGACTGCCGCTAATTACAAAAAAGAAACAGCTATCGCGAGCCTACCATTTTGCAGTCTAATGTGCGTTCAGATTTTTTTTTCGTGAAAAATGCCTGCCCCTACTGATAATGCTAGCTTGGCGTTCGTGGTTGAGCTGCGTGGCGTTGGTAGTGTTAACCGAAGTTTCGCTCTGCACTGCAGCAGGCATCTTCAGGGCTGAGAATCGACTTGATTTTTTTAGTTGATTCTCATCCCTCAACATGTCCACTAGTGCAATGTGACACTTCGGTGAACACTACCATTACAACGCGGCTCAACCTCGAAAGCTAAGGTGCACTGTTAAAAATTACAAGTAAATTGAAGGACTTTTCAAAGAATAATTCACCTCAAATAAAGGAAGAGTTCTTCGTAATTTCACATAACTGTGTCTTTGTATAAATAAGGCCGTATTTAAACTTACGAGTTCTGTTTTTTTTTGTGCTAGTAATATGATGAAAGTTTTTCAATGTTTTTATTGTATACTAAAATTATGCTTTTGTATTTATGTTCGAAGTAAGTAAACTTAGTACCCGTAAATTTACAAAGAAAGCGATATAGTTACGAAGATCTCTAGATAACTTGTAACCAGCGTTTTTAGTATATTTAAGAACATTTTTAACAGTGTAGCTTAGTCGAAACTTTAGTTGAGCAAAAACATGTTTTCGAGAGATTAGGGACGATTTTTTCTATATCCTAAACAAACGCAAAAACCATATCTCAATTCAGCGTTTCGAAAATTTGAAGGTTTTCCAACGAAAGTTACAGAAGACAACACAATCAAAAGCATATTCATAAGGTTTAAAAAAAAGGTAAGTGAAGTAGGAATATTTTAAAATCTTATTACTTACTGACAGTGAAAGAGACGGAAAAAATTTAGGACCACATTCCAGTGAATTTGAGTATGAAATTGGCATTTTCCCGGCGTTATTTAGAGAAACGACGGAAAAATTGAAAGAAGAAAATAGTGTAGTCGAGCACGGACACTGTTCTAGATTGTTCGGAATTGGAGTCCAGTGAATTGAACACAACGCCTTAACCTAATTGGTGTAGTTCCAGGTAGAGTTTTAGCTCCGCTGGAGTTCGGCACGTGTTTTCAATGTGTCTTTACAATTACATTTTTCAAAGCCTTCCCAAGTCTAGGAAGTTTGCCAGTTCATCAACGGAGTGTAAAATTTACATTTTTATATAATCTCGTATCAGTTCTTTTATCATTATTTGTTGTTTCTTGAAATTTGCAGCATTACCGTGTTTTTACGATTAACGGTTTTCTTCTCCATATCTTTATCGAATTTTTTTCCCTCGTTTTACAATCAACTTCCCGTTCTCCCCTGGGTCACTTGAGTTATTTGAGTTTGCTTCAATCTTCACCGTCGTAAAAGGCACAAATTTTACACACCGAGTTACATGGTTTGCTTCGTATCGTTAGGAAATCGTGGCTCGCAAAAAAAAAAGTGTGTGGCGAATCTTGGCTGAGTATCAAGTGCTTCAAACCCCTCTCGCCAGCGTATGTTGAGCATTATTAAAAAAAATGGTGGTTTGATCTGTTGCAATGGCGGCCGGTTCCGCCGTAACTCGCCACGGAAGGCGAGCCAACGAGCGCCTCTCAGGACAACAGGATAACAGGCGTGCCCGTGGCGAAAGGCCGATGGAGCCTCGGATAGCGCTTGTTAAGAGCCGAGTCGACCGGAGTTTAATACTTTCGTGGGCTTCCAGCGAATCATTTGTACCCTTAATAGGCGGCCACTTTCAAACAAGAGGAATGCTGATTGAGTGACGTTGAGTGAGGATGCAAACGAAAATAAGTTTCTTAGTTTTTTTATTTTTTTTGTTTAGAATTTCCTGTTATTTTATCGAGCGATAAAAAGATTGGTTTTCAAACGTTATTTTTTCTACTTTTTTTGTTCTTAACAATCAAAATAGTTCAATACCATAATATGCTGGTTGTCATAGAAAAAAAACTGAGGAGTGGACAACCAATATGAATAAGGAAAAAAAAAAACAATATTTATTAGCTGATGCTTGGAAAGAACCAGAGAATTCTGTGGAAAATATTTAGTCACAAAAAAATGACAGCACGGATGAACTCAGTAGGCTGACTGCGAGAGACAGTTGTAGCCAGAACAACAAACTTGTATATAACTTCACTAATTGGAAGAATCATTAAAATAACAGATTAGTTAGTATTGGTACATTATTGTGGTTCAATTTAAAACAGTTCTTAATTAGTGAAGAAGTGGTTGACCCTAAGGTGCCCCGCACAAAATTTGTAATCCCTCAACGGTGGAGAAATACCAAAGTACCATAGGTCGGTTTCACTATGTATGTATTTATTTTAACACACTTGAAGTCGCAGCAGCTCCCCAATATAGGGGGAAGTCCCGTAACGCCGAACGGCACCTAGCGTCGGACACTCGTACTATCTCGGATGTCGATTCAAAAACAGTTTAAAGAGGCGCGGGGAAGCGTAGCGATATAGGGTCGCGGTACGCGGTTTACCAGTGACGCAGATGGCCACGGCAGGAGCGGGAGATTGCTGTTTTTGGCTGGAAAACACTGCGTCAAATAGATCCAGGTATGTGTTACTGCTATTTTTTTTGTGTTTAAGTGTTCATAGTAATTGTTAATAAAGGTAGTGTCCATTATTATTCGTAAACTGTGAAAGTTTATGTTGATTTCCAAAACAGTTTTGGTATGGAACACGTATTTTGGCGATTCCCAGTCCCTTAACACCGAACACTGCACAAGTTGTTTATTCTCGAATTTATACTTATAATAATAATAATTATTATTATACGTGGTTTTTAGATAATAGAAGAACGGAGAGAGATCTAAATGAAAGAGACGAGAAAGAAAGGAAAATGGGGACCAACAATTTTTAAAAACTGCGATAGATAAGGTGTTGTCCAAAAAATGAGTTTAAGAGAAGCTTCGTCGTGCTGTAACATCCCAGATTCTGCTACAAAAAAAAAGATCAGCGGCTTGGAAGAGATAATGCGAAAAACGTGAAATTTTAACATCACCACCATGCAACATTGCTGATGAAGACAACAAGAATGAAAAGAACGTTAAGGAGAAAAAGAAAAGAATGAGAACTAAGTTCGAAACAGCAATAGAAGAGAAGAGGAAACAAGCCAAAGGAAGAAGTGGAGTTGAAGCTGACATAGGAAGAACTACTTGCGCAGTGTGCTCAGAGGACCTGGACGAGGACTGGACACAGTGCTCCAGCTGCCGTGGGCGGGCTCATGAAGCATGCGCAGACATCCCTGAATGTGCACATGCCTACATATGCGATCCATGCAGGATGTTTTGAAAATGTCCGGCGTCCGGTATTAGGTGCCACTTGCAGTGATTGCATTTTTAAATCAAATATTAATTTCAGTTTTTGAATATGTTTATGAAGAAATTGCATTTTTGATCATTTATTTTATTTTATGAAAACCTAAGGTGTTCATCAATATGGACTTCTCCCTACGTACTAAGGAACCAATCAAGAAAAAAAAATAACAACAGTTAATAGCAACGTTTCACTGCCTGCAAATCAGTTCACTTTAAACACACCATTATTGCAGAATTAACGAATGGTTTTTGTCGGAGCGCCAATTCTGCAAAATTATCGGTTCACTCCGCTGCACTAGATTTCTTTAACCTACAACCTAAATTATATTTTCATTATCGTAAAAAAAAACTTTTTTTTCCGTTTGTTTTATAATATTCGTTCTTATTTATTTCGCAACATACTATAACAAATGTATTTGTTTAAATTCCCTTTAGAACCTTTACTTTTTATTTTCATAAATAAAACTCTACACACCTATATTATGTTAGTATTCTTTATGAGGTTAAATGAAATTGTATAGTAAAAGTGATCATTACATCAGACTGACTATGACGAGCGCAGGCCTCGTCACACAAGTTGTCAATCTAAATGACACGAACTTCAACAGAAGTTTTGTAGCTGCCTTAAATTTTAAAGTGAACCCTTTTACAGCCGGTAGAGAAATATCAGAATCACAGGATAACGGAAGTGAATGGGTAACGGAGTTAACGTGTGTAACGTATGTATCGAATATTGTTTTGAATTGAAACATTTTCACAGCCGGTTTCAATGGCAGCAGCAGCGCACGAATTCGTGTACTTTCCAATACTTATTGTAAACTTTTACATACTTGATCATACCTTTGCATACTTTCCTTATTGGTAATTCGCAACTCTAAACCCTCAACTCTGAGGTTGGATCCGGTGTTGGCATTAGAATTATTGTGACGATGTGTATAATTTCCTGTAAGGTTATGTATCATATTTTAGCTATCATAAACCCATTGATTCGTTCTTATATTCCATTGAAGACATGGAAAGACACTCGTACGTAAAGGTCTCTTTTCAACTCGTGACCACACGTGTTTAAAAAGATGTCCTAGCCATGTTTAAGTGCGAAGTTTCACCTTGTAACGCGCGCGGATGCCATGTTCGAGTGGAAGGGTTCGCAAACGGCTAGTGGCGGCTGACCGCGAGTACACGTCGCGGGCTTCGCGTCCATTCAGGAGTTGCCCTGTGCTTTGTGCTTGGAGGCGAGCGTCACACTCATCATCCCGCCTCGCTGACACAGATACACTCCTGCATGTGCGATCTCGGCCTCATCGAAGGCAAGTTTCAATTTTAAATGATAAAACATTTGTGATGGTATATTAAAATTCTAACTCAAGATCAGGGACGTAACTAGACTATATTATATGGCCAACACATTAATTTCACTATTCCAAATATTTTTGATTCAACTTAGGTCTTAAATTTCTGTAATTTTTGTAACTATTAATTGAAAAAAAAATTGTATTAATTCAAAACTGGGTGTAACTTTTAATGCTGGGTTCACAAATGCGCGGCGGTGTGACGCTTAGGATGCGATGTGACAGGAAACAAAAATTGCGTTATTGTGAACATGACGTTCTCACCCAACTGACAAATAAAAACACATTATTAACTGCAAAAATTTTCGTGCTATTACACACGTAACGAACACACGGCAGCCTGTAGGTATCATCAAAACTTGTAGAATTTTTTTTAATGGACGTGTTTGAGAGAAAATTGTATTTTTAAAATTTAACATTAAAATGGAATAATCATCATGCGTGAACAAATTTTCGAGAGTTCACAAATAAATTTAGTAAACAAAACCTTTTACAAGTACGCCAATAATAATAGTATCATCGACGCAACAGGTTGACCATATTTCGAAAAATATTTCCTGACGTTCATTTCAGTAATTTCGTACCCGCCCCGCGATGTAAATAGAAAATTATATTCGGGAAGTCTGTCGGGTCCGCCAGGTATGTTGCGCTGACGTCATGGATGTGTCGATCGTGTTTGGAAAAATATTCGCGTCTTAACGCATCGCTCCCATCGCGGAATTGTGATTCCATGATAACGCGCCTTTTTTTTTTTAACGTGGCCAACCTTACCAAAACAATATTTCAGTTTAGTTACGCTCAAATAGTCATGTAACACTCATAACATAACTTGCCTTTTATTTTTTCAACTTAAAATAAAATCTGGAAATACACGTAAACGGACTACGGGTATCTGTGGGTCAGCATATTCCCCTGCCTTCTACGGCTCGTATCGGCCAACTTTTCTTCATTATTTCTGCGAATTTGATGAATGAGGGGGGATGGGGTGTACTCGACGGCATTACGGCTCGGCCGTGCCGGTGATCCAAATCGGGGCTTGGAGCTGCTCCAGATAGCCCGGGGGACTGGTTTCGGGATCCCGACGTCCTTCGATGCTCGGCCTGCCACTCCTCCCTTCCCTTCTCCCATCACAGTCTTCAACATTCTCACCAGTCAACGTTCGAGTTGAGCCCACGCCAGAAGCTCAGTTTAAAAAAAAAAGTGAACAAGTCTTACAGTACTCGCCAGTGATGTGTAAGCATATTACCTCGGTGACCAGCAGACTCATGTGATCTCATGTTGTTCATGTTGCAAATAAACCTATAATAAGAAAAAACGGACACAAATATAACGTGTGTATATATATATATATATATATATATATATATATATATATCTAATGCCGAGCATGACAAATAAACTGATAAATAAAATTGTCGCTTTACAAATACCCAAATTTCTGGTTGTTTCACTTCTATTGCATTACTAAAATAAAAATATTAACCTGAAACATTTTAAAACATGTTTGTGTGTTTGTTTTTGCTTAAATGACTGAAATCAGTCTGTAAATACTTCCTATGAACAAATGTTTACCATATTAAGCTGATAAACATTATAATATTATAATTTTATTAACAAATTTCCAGGGAAAATATTTGAACTTGAACTTCCCCCCTTGAGGTTACCAAGCGCGCGCGCTCTACCGCTGTGTTTTGCAAGGAGAATATGTATTATAATCATTGTAATGCCAGTTTTCTTAGGTATTTTAAGACTTGTGATTACTTTGTACTATTACTATTTTCATTTACCAAATTCCAGGGTAGTTTCACTCATGTTTCATTTGGCACACCAATACATTTGGTATGTCCGCTAATGTTTATTAAAGTGACTATATACGTAGGTCCGCCATTTGTGACACATTTCCGTTAATAGAATTTCGTTACATTGTTACGAAATTACTCCAACAAAATACCGCATACCGAGAGCTAAGATGAAATAAATAAGATTGCCAATTAATTCCAAGAATTGTTTGCTGTTGGTGGAACTTCATCGGTACCTATATTGCGGAATACACGAAGTTTAAGCCTTCTGTTATCTAAATAGATGAAATTATATACCTAGCGTGATCGCGTGATCGTGATTTTTATTTTACATATGCAGTATTTCGATACGTTCATGCAATACCCGAGATTTAGTCAAACATTACTGAGGGCAGTTTTTAACTAGAGTTCTCCTTTCAGAGAAATAAGTGTGATAAAGTTTTAAAAGCTGATATTCGTATTTTCGACCTTCTTTCTGTGACTAGATTTCATTGAGTGACGTATGATTTATTTAATTTTTTGTGAATCGTGCCGCTGAAAAAAAATTAATGAAGGGTTTGCATCGTTCGGGTACCGATTCATTAGTCACAAATTATTATACGTGGCTGAGGTTGGATACAAGCTGTTTCAAGGTAGGTTAATTTATATGCCAGTCTTTATCTGCAAAATATAAGTTAAATTTTATAACGATGTCAAAAATTTAATTTATTGTAATTTATTGTAATTTTAAGTTGTGAATATCTCTTACATTTTGCCTCTGGGAAACATCTAGAAGACAGTTTAGGCTGGTCACGTACTATGCATTTCTGCCGTTGCAGCTGAATCTTCCGCGGCGTTTTTTTTTTTTTTTTTTTTTTTTTTTTTTTAAAGGCGGCAGGGTGTTTGAATATTTATTTGACCGCTTTTCTTAGAAGGCACATTGCAGGTCTCTTCAGAATGCACCAAGTGAATTTATCCAAAGCGAACATGTAAACACTTGATCTAGAAGAAACCGCCTAGTAGAAATTGGCATAGTGTGACACCGGCCTTACGCAACAAAAATCCTGACAGTCAAGTGGTTGCAATTAGAATTTAATTTTAACTTTTTTGTTTTCAAAGGTTGTTCTATATTTACTGCCTTGCCGCAGCCGGCTCAGTGAAATTACACAATTGGCTAGTGAGAAAACTCTCCTGCTCGCTTGAGAAACTGTTATCGTGGTTTGTGAGCATCTTGCCGGCCTTCAGCGAGAACCACAAATAGTGCCGAGTGACAACTAATGCGTGGAATAGGCACATTAGGATAAGTCTTACAGCAATAAAAAAAAAACCTGCTGTCAGTAGCTGATATTTGTTAACCACTCGCGTAAAACTTGGGTTTATAATATAATAATAGCAGGGTTGCCGCAGACTGGGAATCTCTGATGAGTAGGGAAAACTCAGGTAATTTAAGAGCTGCACTGTTAGAATTTACAGTAAATTTTCGGACGTTTTAACAATAACTTAACTCTAAGTAAGGAAGATTTCTCCAGAATATCAAATAACCGAATCTTTGTAGAAACTACGCCATATTTCAACTTACGAGTTTTATGTTTCGTTCTAAATGAAGGTAAACACATACACGTGAACAAAACCAGACTTAAGTAGTTTTTAATTTTTTGTTAATACCAAGAATATTCTTTTGGATTTATGTTAAAAGTAAGTTAACACGGTGGCCATAAATTTACGAAGAAAACCGTAAATTTACGAAGATGGATAATTTGCAACCAGCGTTCTTCGTAATCGAACGTGAAAATTTTTAATAGGGTGGAAAACACAAGGAAATTTACAACTACTAAACTACTAAACAGTAGACTAGCAGTAATTTTTATACACTGTAAAAATGTTGTGTCTTAAAAACAAATTTATGTTAGTCATAAATTTGTGCCATTAGTATTTGCTAGCATTAATTCAATGTAAGGTATACAAACAAATGTGTATTAATTTAATGCACATTATCACAATATATACTGTATGTTTCAAAGTTTGATAAAAAAAATACTATACTGGTAATATTATGTAGTTATGAAGTGTTGATGGAAATTATAACAGTGCAAACTGTATATTTTTCAGGAAATAATTTCATAGTAATTTTATGCATGTTAGTTTAATTGTTTTTGATATTTGTACCTGCTATATTTCCAGATAGACCGGTGAGACAGGGAAAAACTGTCAGTCGGGACAGGGTAAATAGGGAAAGCTCAGGGAAATTGACTGATGCAAGAGTGTGAGAATCCTGTATATGAAAGTTCGAAGCCAAGCCCGACATCTCCTGAAGTGCGGGGAGTGCCAGCTGGCCTCAGAGCGGTAGCGTCGGTAAAGAAATGAAGCCGAAATACCCTGCCAGAAGGTTTATCGGTCAGCAGGGAACGTTTCCAACGAACGAACTTGGGACCAGGTTGGACGCTGTCATTCGTAATTTAATTTTTTGACGTTATTGTTAATTAAGGGATTTTATAGTAAGTCTGTTCCAGCGGCACTCTTGCATTTCTTGTTGTCTCACATATTCTACCAGAATCGAACTAAATATAATTTTTTATCTGTAAGTGGAAATAATTATGAACAGATTCGTTAACTTTTATGGGTTATTATATAATATTTACTGCAAAAACGTTGAGGCGGAAAATAAAATGAAAGAGAGTTATCGTAATAATTTTACGGGAAAAAAAGTTATCACATAATATAGTAACGAGAAGAATAGGAAATAACCATCCTGACGAATAATACCTAGCCCGGAATCTCGCTCGCCGTCACGATACTTGCTCTCATTACCTCTTCCTCTTCCTCTCTCTCTCTCTCTCTCTCTCTCTCTCTCTCTATCTCTATCTCTATTTCCCCCCCCCCTTCCTTCACTTTTCCAAATGCTTCCACCTGCCGCGTGCCGGGAGTGTTGACACATGAGGCGCGCCCACGTTTAGTCCGGACACTCGCTCTCCGTGTGGTCGTTGGAAAGTAGGGGGGGGGGGGGGGTTTATCTCTTTACTCGCCGGCTGGCCATGCTTCGAGCCCCGCCCACGTCGCGTCGGCCGTCCAAGAAGAACCTACGAGATTAAAAAACTTCTCAAACTATCCCCGAGAGTTGTCTGTTTGTGAATAGCAGTTTTTTTTTTAAATGTTGAGTGAGAATGATAATTATAATTTTTTAAATCTCTTTTTTAAACTCTATATACTGGAAAATGAAAGTGTCAAAAAAAGTTTCTTATTATTCTAAATAATTGTTAAGATGTTCTGAGTGGGTGAAAAAGGTCCGGAAATGAAGGCCCAGTTAATTAGTTGCGGGTTTATTTATTAGCTAATACTTACACTATTAATTGAATTACAAAATTTTAAATGTTTGTCTCCACAAATTAATCACACATTCGTAAGTCCAAATTTTACTCCCCCCAATGGAGCTCGGCTCGACAGTGGCTTTCTCTAGTCTGTTAGTCTCTTACCACATAGCTCGGTCCCAACACAATGCTCCGCACTACTCACTCGTCCGCCGCACGCACGGTACCGTCTCGGACGCTTCGGTCGCCGATGCTCCGATCTTCGCACACGAAGGCCATCTCTCGTCGTCAAGGGGTCACTCACCCTCACTGTCGCCGCAGGTTAACCTTCCTATTTGCATTCCTCTTAGTCCCGCCCTGGAAAGGTCTCGTAGCCCTTCGAAGTGTCACCACTTGAAACTGCGAGAGCAATGGCGTCTTGTTACGGCACTTCACGCGGACGGGGCTCTGGGTGCGCGCCAAACCCTCGAGAGAGACAGGGAATTTCCGGGCTCAGTGGGAAAACTTCGGGGGCGGGGAAAGGGGGTGAAACGGCCGCGGCAATAAATATTCGTTTTCAGGGATCGTGCAGGGTGGCCTCGTCTCTAGCAGCCACGCAACAGTATGAAGATACCGGTACAGATTCTTGAAAGCACTGTCTCTAGGTACGTGCACTACACATTTATCTTAATTTTTGCATCATAATTGACAGGATCATATCTCGGAAGTCTCATGATCGCCATGAGCACAAGGGTAAGACTGGGCGTTAGTTCAGAGCCTTGCGTTTAGAGGCGATACCGCACTAGAAGCACCAGCTAGAGTCGCACTTATCATTCCATCTCAGTTTTTACACAAATACACCCCTGGCTAGCGGCCATTTTTTAAATACGATTGACCATATCTCAATTTTATCATCTAGTCGAGTTAAAATGTTTAAGTACAAAATTTTTATCGAGGTAACGACGAGAAAAGTGTACAATTTTATTTTTTAAAAGGGAACATAGTTTCGAAAATTTTAATTTAGCTTGTGCTTCTTGGGTGTTATATGCAAAACAAAAATGCAATTTATTCAACTCTGGATATACATAGATCATGATGAAATATGCGCCATTAAAATTAAATCGAAATACAAATTACACTTTTTCAATTGTTTTCGGAATAGTTTTGCCAATGGCGATAAATAAATGAATTAAATCGAAATATTTTTACCGAGTCGTAATATTTAATTCATAATCCATGTAGTTTTTTTCCTGGGTGGGGAATGTCACATCAAATTAATAAAGTTGTAGCAATATTAGGGAAGGAGTCGGTCATGAGCAGTTGTAAGGAATCGCCCCTGCATTTTCCAGTTGTGATTTTGGGAACAACGGAAAACATAAATAATATGAGCAGTTTTTAGCAAACCCTGCATCTCCAAATTTCAGATGGCGATAGCCAGCCACTACAGAGTCATCCCTCTCTAGACACTCCGTGACGACATCCGACAAGCCCATCGCCGCCACCCGCGCACTGCTGTGGTTGGTTGGCGCTGGACACCCCTGGCGAGTAAAGGGTTCGAAGCCGTCGTGGCAGTCGCGGTATGCAACTGCTACCCGGGACATGGCGGCTCGTCGGATGATAAATTCCTCGACATCAGCTTTTCTACTATCCACGAACCCTTGGGTTAATTGAAGGCCGTGACAAAGAAGGCAGGGGAAACTTGTGTACGGGTTGTTTCCGCGGCTGGGTGTATGTCGGAAACATCTGGAGTGAAATCTTGGCAAGTTTCTAAAACTATACGACGACGACGTAACCGCCTCAGTTTGAGCGAGCTCCCAAACAGGGGAACCGGTCAGCCGTCCTGCCGCGACACTCCACCTCGACGCCGCGGGGCCGACCTCCCCAGTTAGCTGCCGTGTTATTACGCTTGGAAAATAGCACATAGTAAACTACATTACACATATATTTTTTTAAAAAATAATAATGCAGGGCTATCCAAAAAGCATAAGTAATGACAGGACCCCGGCAAGCCCGTAACGTAACGTTATCGGCCGTTTAAGCGCGGATGAGGAAATATTAGCATCGCATAGCGCCAATTTAACGTGGTATGTAGTGAAAAAATTTATGACCCCAAAACACCCCTAAACCTCTCCCCCCTCCACCCCTCCGGGTACTAATAATCTTCCATACCTACCTAAAATACACCCCGTCACACGGAAAATCTCCCCCCAGAGTACGGAAAGTGAAAGTGTAATTTCAAAGAGGGAGACACACAAAAAAACGTGAGCGAGTCTTTCAGTACTCGCCATGGTTGTGTAACATCTAACCTTGGTAAAGAGTAAATTCATGTGTTCTCACTCGGACACGAAATTTAACGAATAATTCTTTAAAATAATGCCGAGTTTGATACGTGTATGCAAACTGTGTCTTCAACTACATTTCTTGACGATACACGTACATTCCGCACCCGCCGCTATAATTAGCTCCCGGGGCAGCTATATCGACTATTGAATCAGTTGATTAGCAGACCGCCATATTTACGAGATATCTGAGACTTCCGCAGATTGCAGCACCGTGGTTATTTCCGTTCTTTAGACTTTCGTTCCATTCACGGAATTACTCCCACCAAATGCCGTATACCGAGAGCTAAGATGTTTACACATTAAAATAGTTAGTAACACAAATATACAAATAATAAATCATAAAATAATCTTTAAACTTATATATTTAACCAATAGACTTATTTTTTTTTGTATATAAATTATAACACTCAGGAGGTGATTTCCCACTACTCTGAGCGCGTACCTCGGCAGAGCCTCGGCTCCCGTCACTTCGCCGGTTTGCCGGAGAAGATGTAGACACTTACTGCTAGTTAAGAATTTGTATTATGTTTGTATTTGATGTTTTGTTGCCAGACAGTTTATTAATTTGGTACAGCGATTTCTTTGTTTGTAGACGCGGTGTCTGGGCGTGTAACTTAAATTTACAAAAACTACCAAAGCTACACGCATTAATTGTTCATGTTTGTTAACAGGAGTGAGTGTAGTAATGTATTTTCTGTTTGAATATTTCTTGTGATCTATGCCTGTATCTCGTCTTTCTCTCTTCGTGGGTACTTACTGTGATCAGAGGGTCGCAAAGTACCTAGCAAAAAACTTACGTTAAAGCAATGTATTGTTGGCTTTTCGGTTAATTAATACCATCGCCTGCATATTAAAAAAAAATGTGGACCAAAACTCGTATCTAACAGTTTTTGTATTCTATATTTTATTCATTTTAACCAGTGATATAAATCACTGTAATGATAGTGACAGAAAATTCTGTTATAATCTGTGCCATTTAACTTGGTCTACTTGTGGACTTCAATTCCATCCTTTTCTTAGGCAGCCACTCTTTTTCCATGATCTCATTCAAGTCCTGAGCTCCTGTTTATTTCATTCCTGATCCTGTCTCGCCTCGTAACTGCCAACATACTCCTCACAAACTTCGTACCTATTGCACTGATCTTCCAAGCATCTTTCTTGTCAACAATCCAAGTGTCTGCCCAATAATTGAATATGGGTACATAGGAAGCACAGTTAAATCTCGTCTTTCTGGACTAACTGGGATCAAAGGTAATCAGGACAATCGCAAATCAGTATATTCAAGATAATATGGGTAATAAGCAAAACAAAATCGTTAAATAAGCAGACTTACCGTTTACTACGATAAAAACTATGTTTTGTAAAAAAATTACATAGTACACATAC
This sequence comes from Bacillus rossius redtenbacheri, assembly GCF_032445375.1. Taxonomy (NCBI): domain Eukaryota; kingdom Metazoa; phylum Arthropoda; class Insecta; order Phasmatodea; family Bacillidae; genus Bacillus; species Bacillus rossius. The sequence goes on along the minus strand of NC_086330.1, from coordinate 137,409,799 downwards.
CTAATATTGTTTACAAGTCAATAAATAATATAAAAGTAACTTTCAACATAATTTCTTAACAAACAGTTTGTCACTTTCTTCTATTTAAAACAAGTATGGCGTTTGAATGAAGCACGCTCAGGTATATTATGGTGTGCCAACTGTATTTGTTTGCATACATATAGAATACAATTGTCATTTTTATGTGAAATAAAATAAAATTTCTACAAATCTTATCCGGATTATCTTGAGAATATCCGGATCAACGAGGGCCGAATAAACGAGGCTTTACTGTATTTGCATGACGCAGACTATAATGGCCCGTTAATTGACTGTTTCAATCTGGGAACCGTGACTTAACCGTAGGAATTTGCTGACACTCAAGAATCAGTTTTAACACATTCGTAATAAAATTTCAGTTTTTTTTTTTTTTTTAAATTTAGAGTGTAGCAATAAAGATTCTTCAAACATCGCAACTGCAGAGAATGGTTACGATTGTCCCGCTACGTAGGTCGCACGCACGTTTGGACGAGTGCGTGCACAAGTGGAACACTTTCGCTCGCGGCAGGGCGTGGCCGTACGAGATTAAAAAAAAAAAATAATTACTGTAAAATACCGGTCCTTTGCCTTTCCCCCAAGGATTTGTTCCCATGTATGGCTGAAGTATTCGTGGTCGCCGCAAGGTGCCAAACCCTGCTGTCAAGGTTTAGCAATGTTTCGCTGTAAACACTCGCGTTTCTTCCGCCGTGCCGCAGACTAAGCGGTACTTGACGTTAAGTTTCGGTCGCACAGGTTATGTTGATTATTTTAGTTTTTTTCCGGTCATTACTTTTATTTAAGGTTTTTTTTTAGAATATTTACTATATACCTCTCTTGCATTATTTGTTTTGCCACAAATAATTACAATATATATTACACTAAGTAATTATATCATTTGAAATCATTTGTGGCAGAATAACAAAAAATGCAAGGAAGGTATCGAGTTAAAATTCTAAAAATAGCTCTTAAATAAAAATAATGACAAAAAAGAACGAAAACAATCAACATGACAAGTAAGACTGAGCTTTAAGGTGAATATAAGACTCGGTTTCATTCCCTATGTTCATTATTTTCATTGTCTTGTCATTACTGTCGATTGAGGGCTTTTTTCTGTTCGTCACGATCGCTATCTTGATTTTTATGTTTGGCCTCAATTTTTTTTCAAGTGAAATTTAATAACTATTATCTAATAGCGGCAAAAAAAACGCGAACGTTCATGATTACATTTACGTGCGTGACATTTTGCAGCTCTAATATAACGTTTTAGTAAATATACGGTGGGAAAATTTGTGAACCAACAACAAATTCAAGAGAACTGACCGAATATATTTACAGAGAAAATCCCTAAATTAGTTATAGTTGCAAGAAAAATCAAATAACCAATTATTTTTACTAACATAACTAATTTATTTGTTTGTAAGGGGTCTGGGTTAGGGAAGACTCTAAATGCGTCTCAGGCCGAAGCCTGTCCACCTAATCATGCTGGGTTCCGGCCATGCAGAAAGGGTAGCATGCAACCAACTCGGCGTGTGAGACCGAGGCTCAAATACTAAGCTACAACTTGCAGCACAGCTTCTGCATGATATTTTGTTTTGTGAACATGACACCAAATGTAGTCGGGGGGCACTTGTGGATCTCGACATTCGTGAAGTGGTGTTATAATCAAGACATTTATGGTTTCGCGTTTGAAGTAATACGTTATTGTCTCCCGGTGGTTCTTAGACTGTGGACTGTTTCATACATGTCAAGCTTTAGTGAGGTATAATAGCGAGAAGTACCTCCCCATGCTATAATTATAGATTTAAAATATTTATATCATAGCAAATTTTAAAAAAAAGGTTTCAAGATGGCCGTTCAAACTCTGACTTGAAGAAGATGCCTTCGTAGCAAACATGTAAACCGTTTAAATACAAAACAATTTCAACTTCTTGAATAACCGCATGTTTATTTTTAAAAATGGGTGTTAGTTTGCGCGTTAGAAGTATACTTACTTGGCGTAATAAAAAAACTACCGTTAATTTGGCATGCAAATAATTAATATGTAGAAATAAAATAATGCAATGATTGGAATTATATCAAATACAGTTGGGAAAGTATAAATCCAATCAAATTATAACATTGAAATAAATACACAGGTTTCAATATTAATATAAAGATTAGTATAAAATTAACTATTTAATTAAGAAAAATAATTGAGATAAATTAAAATTAATAATTAAAATCAATCAATATGTAAAATATGTATTAAATTTTATTAGTTTTGATTATTTATTAAAAAAAATAGGGAATAATTTATAATGAAAATTATAACCTCACTTAGTAAATACATTTGAATAAGTTTATAAATACAAATGCTATCACTAACACACACAATAAATAATTTACTTAATGATATAGGACCATTATTTAATATCAATCACTATAGTATAAAATTTAAAAGCATATTTATATTTTTAATTTGTATGTACATTTTTTTTTATCTTGTGAATTCGTTGCATTGCGCGCGCGTATTGTAAAAATTCACAAATATATATTTATATTTATTTGTATTTAACTTTGTCGTATTTACGTTTAAGTGGTTTCATAAGTGACCACCATTTGTTCATCTGCCAAAATGGATGGTGGTTACAAAAATTAACCACCACAAATCGTAATATTGAAACAGTTGAAATAACATTAAAGCAAATGTAATAATTTTCATGTCTTTCAGTTACACTTCGTTATGCTATGGAGCCAAGAATGTGAAAAACATTTGCATACTTTTTTATTTATTGCCCTATAAAGGGTTAAAGTGCTGGGCTGTAAATTAAATTGCATGATGAGCACAACAGATTTCCAAAGAAAGTATAACTTCAAAAATAGTTGAGAGTAAACCCAATTTACAAGTCAAGCCCAAGATGTTCGGGGTTGAATTTAACTTCCCTGCTAACAGATTTTTAAGTTGCTCTGAGGACGTTACAGATTAGTTCCGGACCGCCTCGCCTCTGGGATGCGGGATGAGACCATCAGGCCGAACTCATTATACAGTTTTCCTTTCGTGTCGCGCTGCGCGACCTGTCCTCGCTAATTGAGCGCCCGCCGGGATTTGTGTTCTCGACGGCGCCTTGCTGAGATCTGGTCCGCGAGATGTCCGTCCGCTGCGATTAGTTCCTTCCAGAACCGGACTTTCCTTCTCGTGCTTCTTTCCAGCTCGCGTTTTGCATTTGCTTATTTATGTTTGGAACTGCGCGCGCAACACTTCCGTCTGATTCACTAACGACGGCTCACTGGAAGATAAAAGTTCTCCTGAATAATTAGCCCGTTCGTGCGATAATGAGGCGTGTGCGGGAACGCGTGATCAGTTCCCAGCCAGGGCACACATTTTTCTTAGTTTTCAAGGATTTTGGGCTGGCGAACTTTTTTTATACATTAATGCGTATTTTTGTATTTGCTATGTAACCTGTGTCAAATTTGACAGTTTTCAAAAGTTCTACGTATCAATCTGCAACTTTTGCTCTACATTGCTAAACATTTCACTTTGGTTAAAAATTATCTTTGTAAATTTACAGTTATTTTCATAATTTTACGGGTGCTGAGTTCACGTACTTTTAACATGAATCAAAACGAATAACATATTTGAGACCAGTTACATGACACAGAACTGCATCTGATTTTTAAGATCACTGTATGAATTGAATAACTTATTGAGGTACGCGAATGCTGCCTTAAAGATTAATCTGTTGCCTGAATTTTTGGCTTTTTCCCTTTAATTTTTCCTGTTACATATCTACGAAGAAACTAACAACCAGCAACGAATTCCGTAATGCAGAACCTCTCAAATAAATTTAAAAATCTATGATAACTATCCACTAAATTTCCTATGATTCGTTTTCGAAGAGAATTTTTACATATTTGGCCCTGTTTGTCAGTTTATTCTTAGCTATTACTGTATTCTGGAACTTACTTATATTTATGAGTGTGTTGGTGAAACATGAATAAAAATGTAGGCCCTAATATTGACTTAAGTGCTCACTGGGCTCTCGTGGACATTCATTTGTTACAGACACTCTTGCCTTTTCCTTCATCTGTCAGGGACCTTGAGCCGAATGGCTCGTCCCGTAATTTGCTGACGGTAAGTGAACCGTGAGAGAGTACCTCGTCCCGGCCAGCTTCTCACCTCATCACCTTGCTCTCTACCTCCCTCCCCCTCTCCCACGCATTTCCCAACCACCCTGAAACCACTCCTCCAAGGTTCCTCATTTTGGCAGTTAGTGGATAGCTTTCCGCCCTCTGGCTGTTGGACTTCTCGCGTGTTCTTACCTCGCCTTTGGCATAGTTTGGACCTACCAGCATTCCTTGGCCTATGCGTCATCTATGATATTCGTTTTGCTTACACGCACAGCTCTGCATTTATGACTTGATTGTTTGGACGTCTTGTGTTAACGTTTCAAGGTCAAGACTATGAAAAGCTTCATTTTCCACGGGTCTCGTGATATACGCTTTCACGTTTGGGTTCATTATTTTCTTAATTATACGTGGCGGTTTCTCTCCAGGTACGGTGATGTACCTGTGGGCTAGCCCACCCCGCAACATCTGGCTGGGTGGCCTTAAATCCTTATACATAATGTCGCAGCTTACTCGCGTAAGGCATTGTTAAGTGTTCAATAAAGGAAGTTTGAATGTGTGCCGTAAATATTTTCAAGTCAAGAAAATACACAAAACTTACACAAATTTAATTTTGTGTGTTTATTGATGAGTACCATCTTAGCTCTCGGGGTACGGCATTTCGTAGGAGTAATTTATTGAATGGAACGGTAGTCACATGGAACAGAAATGTGTAAGCAGACGCCAGAGGAAAATTTTGTAGTATTAACTGTTCTAGGTATTTTAACACAATGGACAGTATTTTAATAAAATTCCTTGTCGAAAATCAGGTCCAAAGTCTGTTACGCTTTTGTGAGAGCCGTTTCATTATATAGTATAAAATTACGGTCTGTTAATCAAATAATTCAATAATTGACGAAACTACCCCGGCAGCGAAAACTAGCTGCGGGTGCAGAAACTAACCGTATTCACAACCAGAAATGTAGTTGAAACAATATGCGTGTATTTATCACGCTCGGCATTATTTTAAAAAATTCTATGTTAACTTTTGTGTTTGAGTTTCATATTATAAGTGTATTTGCAACACGAGAATACACGAACTTACTTGTTACCGAGGTTAGATGTTACACGCATATCTAGCGAGTACTGAAAGACTAGCTCTTTTTTTTTCTACTTTCCGTAGGAATTTATTTATGCTATCTTACATTTCACTTTGTACAGTAATACAATTTTTTGCTTAATTTAATTATGTGTAATTATAAATGCTGTATTATGAGGAAGAATTGTTCGCTCGAAGTTGTTAGCACGAAAGCAGAATTTGATACCTACTGTAATTTAAAATATGAAAACGTTAATTTTTGCAATAACATTCCGTGGATTTAGGAGTCTAGCCATCTTTATTATTATGACTTTGGCCGTAGCGGGAATAATCTTGTATGAAATTTAAAATAAGACCCTATAACCTAATGTAAAAAAAATATATTTTTTATTCGTGTGTAAAAATTGTTTTATGTTTTTTACTGGAATTTATATTAGAATGGAATTATTTAATTTCATGTAAAAAAGGTGACTTTTTGCTTCCTTTTCTGGTTTTGTTTGACAGTAATTTACTCGGACTTGTGGTGCATTTCATTACATTTATAGTGAAACAATGGTACACGTTACTATAGAATACAATTAATAGTTCCGGGCCTTTATATATGCCTCTTCCAATGTTATGGCTATTGTATTGTCATTCATTTTCTTGGCTTCTGGGTGTAGGCCGTGTCAGGTAATTGTCTTGCGACGTTTCGACAGTAATTGCAGCTGCCATCATCAGGTAGACTAAGTCTGACTGACTGATGCAGAGGATGCACCAGAAAACAGCCACCAAGAACCCTTCCATTGGCTAACCACCCCAGCTAATCAAGGAGCCAGCAAGCCTGTCATTGGATGACCAGCCCAGCCAACCAGCAAACAGCCACACAGACACCAGGGTATAAAAGGACCTGCACCAGTCAGTCAGACTTTGTATACCTGATGATGGCAGCTTCAGTGACTGCCGAAACGTCGCAAGACAATTACCTGACAAGTTCTACACCCAGAAGCCAAGAAAACACAGACAATGGTCGTGAAAGCCTGCGATCTTAATTATATTGTCATTGTCTTTACTGCCACAACCACATTAACTCTATTCCAGAAGATCAGTTCAATGGACAACTCTAAGGTCGTTCTACAATGAGACGAAAACGAAGACGGATCTCACGGAACAGAGTATCTACAATATCACGCATGCGGACACGGATCCGTACCGATCTGCTCGGCAGCAATGCTCAGCTCATTCGTTTACGTTCCTCCGTACGACCATTAGAAGCCAAATATTTGACAACGGTGGTAGCTGTTTTGGCTTGGAATTCAAATACGTGAAAAATTGTTTCAATTACAAGAATTCCATTGTCCTATTACTTTGGGGGTTATTTTTATAAAATATATAAATCCTGACCGTGTTTTGTTCTCGGATTTAATGTGTTTTTTTTTTTGTTTTTTTTTTAAGATTAGTTTTTCGTAACCGTGAAGTTCAGTCTCGTTAGTGGCCGTTTGTTACGGTTCCGTGCATTGTTGAAGGGACAGACGGATAATATAACCTAAATATCATGTAGATCCAGATTCGTTTTCGTTTTTACGTTTCCGTGTCATTGTAGGGGAAAACTCTCGTATAAGAACCTCTCTTTTGTGAAGTTGTTATTGTTCGTTAGATTGTTTGTTGTTAGAGTGATTGTTCGTTTGATATGGTTTTACGTCACACGGTTTTGCACAGAGGTTTGAGGCGGCTGAACCTCCAAGATGGGAGTGCGTCGTTTGCCCTACAGGCGTTTGCCCTAAACGCATTTTCGAAGCATATTCTCGCATTCCTCATTCCAAACAGGCGTTTGCCCTAAAAGCGTTTGCCCTAAAGGCGTTTGTCCTAAAGTCGTTTGCCCTACAGGCGTTTGCCCTACAGGCGTTTGCCCTACAGGCGTTTGCCCTAAAGGCGTTTGCACAAAATGTTTGATAATCACATTCGGACCAAGCTCCGGCATTTGCCCTAAAGGCGTTTGCCCTAAAAGAAGTTTTTCGACAGTTGTTTGCCCTACAGGCGTTTGCCCTACAGGCGTTTGCCCTAAAAGTTTTCGAATTTTCAATAATCGGAAAATGAATGCTTGCCGGCGTTTGCCCTACAGTCGTTTGCCCTAAAGGCATTTGCCCTAAAGTCGTTTGCCCTGCAGGCCTTTGTCCTACGAACCTTTTCGAAGATAGATGTCTTTACGTGTGTCGCCCCTGTTGAAAAATGTTGGAACCATTCTCCAAATGAGTACAAAGTACAAAATTCACAAATTAGATGGCAGCACATACGGTTTGCTTTCCCAACGTTGAAATCTAAGAATGCAGCTGGTAATTGAACCTTACAACAGATGGTGCGCCAATCTCAGTGACTGGATTGTATTTTTTAAATCATTTTTTAACAGAGGTTGATGATGTAATATTATCCAAGGTGGGGGGCGGGAGGTTAACTAGCGAACGAATTAACTTAATTTAATATTGCTGCTATATATAAAAACAAGCGTTAACAAAAGGAGCTTACAAAATTTTATTATCCTTGCCTGCTGGAATTTTCACTTCAAGTCGTCCTAAAAACGATGACCCTAAAATAATTTAAGGCAGAAGATTATACATATGCATTTATAAAAACATTTTCAGTGTTTAAAAGTTATTGTTAAAATAGCCTCCGAGACCTTCATGCCTATTTTAAATTTTTATATAACATGTGCCCATCTGAATCTGTCGTTTTATTAATATGTTTGTAGAATGCGGTGAAAATACTTCCATCGAGAGTGTGCATATTTTGCTAATTCGCCCAGACCATCTATAGCTTAACCCCTAATAAGTTTTATGGGAACAAGTGAAGTATAATAAGACTGATTTTATGTGTGACAGCCAATGAAATGTACAACTTTTCAAAATGCATTTACACATATCATCCATATTGCCACAATATTTGAATGAATGTCATAAGTATGAGTGTAAACTAGGAACGATTTTGATATGTCGTGGAATGTACAATAATGAATTACGTAAAAGTATAATACACAAAGAAAGATCATTAAATATAACTCTGTTTCATATGCTAATGAATCAGCAAAAATAGTGCAATTTTAGTTAATATAATTTCAAAACAATTTAGTTTCAGAATTGCTACGATCTTGTTTTTAAACACTGAATCAACACCTCTATATTTTTTGCAAGTGAAGATTAGAAAATAATTATTTAAAAAAATAATTCACCGAATTACATAATTTTCAAAATAAACCGTTGCAATTTTATTTATTTAATTACATATTTGTCACATGCCCACAAACAGTCTTACGACTTTAACAGTGGGCACGATATATATATATATATATATATATATATATATATATATTCAGTATTTGGTTAAATGTACGTAATAGGTTTATCCAACCCGACTTGCTTGCCTTGGTCGGCAAATATGTTGGCTGTTTTCTCTGTTAGAACTCTGGGTATCGTGTGTATGGAGTAATGAATTCTTTCTTCACTTCTGCTAATGAAATTTATATACCCACTTTTATACCCATGTGTATAATAGAATATAAATCAGAAATTGGACGTCGTGTGGGGCGGGCTTACAGGACAGCAAACCATAATAAAAACTGTTAGCATAACAATCATGTATCAAAAATAGTATTAGTTGTGCACGCGCAGTTCATCTCCACAAATTAAGTTTGTACGTGACTATAATTTTTTTTCTCCTGAGATCGTTTTTAGGTAGATTTCGCAGAGCGACTTACAGAAAATTTCACGATATTTAATTTTCTCCTGTCTAGGTCATATGAATTTCAGAATTTATAATTGAGGTAAATATGAATGTCTAATGTATTGTTGGATTGGATTTATATCCCATACATATTGTTGAGCCAACAATTAATTTGCAATTTATTGTTACATTGGATATTCTAGAAATATTCATAAGATTTTACATAGTTATTGAAACTTCTGGAATTTTTCAGAAAGTTTTTTTTATATTGGAAGGCCGCACGGCGAAATATACCTTTCCGACTGGCTGCCATCGGGGATTTTTTATTTATAATTATGGGATATATGATTTCACACTATTATGCACACAGACGCTTCATATCTAAAACAATCTTGTTCAAACGAAAGGTTTTTAATTTTTTAAGAAGACATTTTTTTGTGACAGATATCTCAAAGAAAACAAAACCAGTAATTCGGCAGAATTCTATACGAGCCTCGTTGACAAATTTAATGGACCCAAAATAATAAATTACCTACGCACAGACACAGCGAGGCTCTTTTCAGCGTAAATGTTACATGGCAGGACAAGATTCAAGAATGGTTTAGCTTGGGAGAGGAGTCCTTTCAAAAAAATGTCCGGTAGGAGCCCTGGTTCAATACACAAGAAAGTCATTCATAAAAAGATCCGACAAGGCACAACTCGGCGTAAACTGGCTTACCAAGAAGATAGTCGGTTGAAACTAAAACGGCGTGAACTCCAATCGACTAAACCAAATGTTGACTATGGATCCTCATCAGGGCAAGTTACTGATGTGCAAGGGTGTTATCTTCCTGAAAATGAACTATTAAGTAAGTGTGAACATTACATCGCGTCACTGCAAGTCACTTTGGAAGAAGGAAGGAATATTGTGGAACAAACAAATATGCATACAATCCCGCAAGGAAAAGTCGTTCTGTGTGCGGTGGGCTAAAGTCACATTATTATTATTATTATTATTATTATTGAGAAATACGATTACGTGTCTTCATTATTTTATTTTGGGAATATAAGTGGAATCCACTATATAAATATGGGAAATATTATGGATATACATATTTAAATATATATTATATTACGGATATAGCCTATTTTAAGAATCATGACAACCAATGACTTTTATCGGCCAACTCTTATAACTGAACGTCAAAATGATCTAACACAAACATTACAAACTAAATGCAAATTATGGAAAACCCAGAACAAAACGAACTAGAATACTTCTTCATTGTGTACTTCAGCTGTATGTTGTGTATACATTCCAGAATAAAATAGTATGAACAATATGTAGGAGTTTAACTGCATTAGTACTATTATGCTAATTAAGAGAATGTTTAACAGCTAGTATTCGCATTATTTACCTATATGATCGTAATATTTTAAGTAATCATAGCGTAATGCGCGTCTGACAGCTGAAATTGAAATAATCAAAGCCCCGAAAAAAATTTGAACCTTTTTCGAGCGATATTTTTGTTAAATCGCCAATACTGTTTTTTTTTATTATACGATTTCTTTTTTTGGTCGAAGACCTTACATCATCTAATGTTCCGAAATATTTTACAGAGTAAATATTCGATAACATTGAACTTAGTGCAGGGAACCATCTGTTGGTGAATCTAGGAAGTTCATACCACATGAATTCCCACCAAACCTCGATATAGGCTTACATAAGTGCCATCTAGCGACGGTTTTTTAAACTTTGCATTTAGAGGGAAAACATTTATTTAGGTACTGCCACCTGCGGAGGAAATATAAATTACGAGAACACTGTTTGAATAGATACATAATTGAAAAACCTACATTACCCAAAATAACCTATACTTCGTTTACCCTAAAGTCATTTGCCCTACAGGCGTTTGCCCTAAAGGCATTTGCCCTACAGGCGTTTGCCCTACAGGCATTTTCCCTAAAGGCGTTTGCACAAAATGTTTGATAATCCCATTCGGACCAAGCTCCGGCATTTGCCCTAAAGGCGTTTGCCCTAAAATAAGTTTTTCGACAGTCGTTTGCCCTAAAGGCGTCTGCCCTACAGGCGTCTGCCCTAAAAGTTGGTGTGGTTTCGTTAATCCAAAACATAAGTGCTTGCCGGCGTTTGCCCTACAGTCGTTTGCACTAAACGGCATTTGCCCTAAAGTCGTTTGCCCTACAGGCATTTGCCCTACAGGCATTTGCCCTACGTTTAGGGCAAACGCCTGTAGGGCAAACGATGTGTACCCTCCAAGATTATAGCGGGTCTCGAACCCTGTACTCATCTTTCGAGCTTCGCGCATTCTCTTCGTATCCGCGTTTGTCTGTGTGCATGTTGGGCGGGATGTTTTCTCTTCTCGCCTCGCTTCGTTAGACGTATTTAATTGTGGGATGTCGTAACGGCCGGTCCATCTCGTGTCGGCGAGTTACTCTCGCTGTTTCTGTTCGCGTGGGCGGGACTGGTTTCTTGTGTTTTCCAGACACGTTCGCGATGACTATCGTTGACAGGTACAGGTACACAAGCTATTTATGGAAAAATGCAGTTTCTGTGGATGTTTCCGGGTAAGGCGGCCCAAATATGTCGGAGTCCACGTCTTCTGTCATCAACTATTGCTTTTAATTGTGAAAAAAAGTGGACTGACTTGCAGAATGCCAGGGAATGCATTTCTCTTGGATTAGTATCGAGTTGAATTTACTTTCGTGAATGGCTCAGATGTAAATCCGGCATATAGTAAGTTGAGCACAAACGATCTATATACTTCAAAGGGTATTAGGCCTCTCTATTTTGAAAATTTCAAATAATTTTATACCGCTTGCAATAAAGCTTTCGTGTTAAATGATTTGGTTTTACATGGCATATGACATATCTTTGGCTAACTGTTGTATTCAGCTCTTGTGAACTGGTGTGATTATCAGGACAGTTGTAGTTGCGAAAAATAAGTAGTTTCCTCGCGGCGCTTACAGACTAGAGCCTGTTAGTAAATATGTGGTTGCAACAAGGTATAGAAAGTCTGGTAGATGTGATTTATGCTTTAACATGCTATACATTGGGGTAAATAGTTCGAAATTATAATTATAGCAAAAAGTTGCAAAATATCCAAGATGGTGGGGCCTAATCTCCCTTAAGAATATCATAAAAACGAAACGGTGCAGCCGATTTACCTGGAACGCCTTTAAATTCTTTCAATCAGTAGAGAATCTCTGGAAGTTTTTGAAGTGACTGGCGATGTGTATCGGCATGTGTGCACAGGTAAAATCTTATGAGTTCGGTTCACCGACATGCTGTAGTAGCAGTAAGTGAAGTTAAATTGTCCGCGTTGAGCGTTTTTCTTTTGTTTATTTATTTACGTATTGAATGTTGATTATTTGTGGATTTAAGTTCATAGTTTTTGTGATTTTTTAAGAATAAAACTTCATTTATTCTAATTTTAAAGTTATTATTGGTAGGGGCAAAACATATGGGTTCGCGTCATCGACATGCTAGTGATATAACACCAAAACCATTTTCTTACGTACATTTGACATAGAAATTGTCATATTACACATTTAAAAACAAAGTTTTAAGCTATCGCATCTGTCGACAGTCCTCATGACAGCCTTTTCGTTTTTTTTTACCATTATTGCGTATTAATTTTTTGTAGCTCGCGACCACTATTGCGCCTATCGCACAGCATAAATTGGGAGAAATTCAAACGGCTTCATCTTCCAACAAGATAGTGCTTAGATGTCAACGATGCAGGGTGGGGCAAATAACCGCCGCGATCACCGGACTTAACCCCATTCGATTTTTTCTGAGGGGTTATGTCAGTGACAAAGTGTTTGTACGCGATCTTTGCTGGACCTGAGACAGCGAAGCACAGTGTCAATTGAGTCCATCACCGCACACGCACTGCACTAAGTGTGGTAAGAGTTTAAATACCGCCTCTATGTTTGCCGCTTAACTCGAGAATCGCAACCTGAAACACTATAACCTTCACAAAACTTTCAGAGATTCTCTATTATCTGAAAGAAATTTCAGGTGAATCAGCTGCACTGTTGCGTTTTTATGATTTTTTGAAAGAGTTCAAATCATATATGCTCATACTGTAATATACACAGACGCTTGTTTATTCATGTTGATTAAATGTATGAATTTAGGCTTAACATCTATTCGACATCGGGATAGTTACAGACGATGAGGGCAATAAGAAAAGAAGGAAGCATTGGCAGATGAAATGGGTGGGTGAAACGTGAGCGCCCCGATCAAACCCACCGGCTCACAGCAACATCCGCCACGTTTCCCACTCTCGAAAAATGCGGATGTTTGACCCCGCTTCGGAATCGAACCCGGATCGCCTTGAGTGGGAGGCAATTGATCGAGGTGGGATGATAAGTTCGACATTTGCTGGTGCTTCTAGTGCGGTATCGCCTCCAAGCGCAAAGCGCGCAGTCTTTTCGTCGTATATAGGGAGCGGAAACCATAACATTATTTGGCGGAGAACTGAAGATAAAGGGGTAATGCAGATCCCTTCAGTGCTTTCAAGAATCTGTACTGGATATTTTTCATGCCTTAAAATCATCCTGAAAACTCGTGTGTTAGCCATTTTCCACTCGTCTAAAAATAGTTAAATATGAAATACGGAGATACAGCTACCCATCTGCCCTCAGAGTATTTTAAAATGCTTTTCATAAACCAACACCACTTGGCTATCTTGAGCAGTTTTTAAATCGATGGTTTCATCTGAAGCTGTGCACACCGCGTGTGTGCCCGGGTAGGCGGGGCAGGAGTCGGACGTGTCTCGGACGCGATGGCGCGCTCAGCCACTTCGTGACGCGAGAAGCAAGCGGCGCCGCACAATGGACGCCGTGTCGGCATGGCTGACTTCCTGACGTCGCGCGAGCTCCTCCCTCGCAAGGTACAGCTAGGCCGGGCTTACGAACCGCACAAGAAACGCAAGACGCAAAAGGTTCAGTAATGAGTACGGACTGGTAAAATCAGAGATTTCGATCATCCTGCATGTACTCTTATGGACCTGCTCATTCGCTACTGACTTGTGAGACCGGTTAACTAGTATGCATATGTGATTCGGTACTTCTGTTTACGTAACTTATAGTTCTCTAACAAATAAACTCAAAGATGAAAAAAAAAAAACGCTTTTATCGTTGAATGAACTAAATATTAAAAATAAAATTTAAGTATAAGTTTTTTGTCCAAAAGTCGAATAAGCACCACAACTCCGTATAACTAAAAGCGTGGGGTACTCTCTTCTTTCATTTTCATAATGACTATATTCTAACATTTTCGTATTGACTGTATGCTAAAATTACTGATAGAAAAGTTATTACAAATCATTTTGTTTATTACTGATAAAAAATTTAAGATAAATGATATCAAGCACCCCATTACTATATTTAAGTTTCATATTGTTATTATTTTCATATATTCATTTTCGTAATGACTAAATCCTAAAAATAGTGATAGAAAATCTAAGACGAATAATATCCAACAACCCACGCATTTAGTTACACAGAGTTGTGGTGCATTATTAATTCAATTTTTTAATATTTTTATTTAATTCAATGACAAAGGTTTTTTTTTACTTATTTATACTATAAGTTAATTTTATTATTTTGGTCTCAAAATAAAATGTCGCCATGTTTGATACAGTTTGCATTGTCCATTTTGTACTTCATTGTTTACCACAGCACATTAGCACTACAGCACTACCACAAAACTGCAGACATTAATTAATTAATAAAAATTAAGACAGCAGTGATTTTAGCTTGCCATTTAAAAATTATCATGAAATTTAATAACAAACATTAATGGTTTTGGAAATCTAATTTAAAGGAAGAATAATCTAAATTTGTGAGTTCTATGTAAAATTAAAGATCCTGACCGTCTTTCAAGTATATGTTAACAGGCTTGAAACCCGGCAGGGATATTCTTTATATTACGTACCCATTAACTGAGCACGGGGTTTTCCTAAAATCAGCCTCCAAGCCGGGTTACGGGAGAGTTAAAGATTTTAGGGCTTTATCACCTCCGTTGGCACTTTTTCCGCCATAACCCGACCTATTGGATTGGAAACACTCGAATACAAAAATTTAAAATTTTAAAATTTTTGAAATTTGGTGTCATTAAACCCTCCTCCCTCCAAAGGGGAGAAAGTCGAAATCCGGACACATTTTTCACTATAACCCGACCTCAGAAACACTCTAAATGGAAAAGAATATATTTTTAAAATTTTGGAAATTTAAGGCCCCCCCCCCCCCCCCCCTCCTTCTCCCTTCCCGGGAACAGTTTCCACCATGACCTGACCTTTTGGATCGGAAACACTCCAAATCGAAAAATCATTGCGTTTTAAAATTTCCGAATTTTGGGTCTTTAACCCCCCTCCCCCATGGTAACAGTCGACCCCGGGGCAAATTCCCATCATGCTCTGACCTCATGGATACACAAAAAGCAAGGTTATTACCCATAGCTTGAATTTAGTTGTTTTTTTTGCCCTCTAACCCCCACCCCCCACTCCTTAACTCTAAGGTCTTAAGCTATCAAAATATTGTATTGTCATGGTTCTTTGTATGTATGCAAAATTTCAACACATTCGGACGTTGAAAAGTGGGTAAAAATTTAACAGAAAAATTTTATTACATACCCATTAATTTATATACAGGTCAAGCTAATAAAACCGTGATAAAAATAGGTTTTATTTTACACTATGTTCGGACAGCACAATACCTTTATTACAAACACTTTATCTGATTGTACAGAAAATAACATCACTAATGTCCAAGCGGTGTAAAATTAAAAAAAAAATGAATTACAAAATATTTTTAGCTGTTTTAATTTGACGAAACCTCAAGTTTTAAGTATTAAAAAATAATTTTGATATTTGTTTAATTATTTGAATACCTTGGATCCGTTTAGGTTTTGTTATTTACTGGATTTTTTAAATAACGTGTTGGGTTTTTTGTTAAAATATTTTATAATCTCTGCATTTTTTAAAATTCCCCACAACGATAGAAAAAATAAAAATAACTAGTAACCTGATAATGTTTATACATCGCTTTATATGGTAGTATCTAAAATTTAAAGTTTATACCTAGTAAAAAAAGTCCTACAAAAAAATGTCAATTTTTGTAAAAATTCATAGGGTTGGTAAAAAAAAATAAAAATGAGTACTATGCCATGGCCCCTACGATGGCCATCCGGTGTTTAATTTTAATATTCGTGTTTAGAATTTTGAAGCTTGCTAGTGCCTAGGGCGATTTTGGGTGGTGTTCCAATATGCTTTTTTTCGCCTCTACGCACATTGTATTGTACTGTCAAGAAGTCTATAAATGGGCAACGCTTCTAGACTAGATGAATGTGTTTTTATTTTGGCTCTCACGGCGCTTCAGTATTTGATTTGTGTATATATAAACAACTTTAGGATTTTCGTGTCAGTTTTAGTCTACATCGTTAAAATTATTGAGTTCACAAAACAAACGTTAATTTTACAATAACGAATACTTAGAAAAGTCATACTGGTTATAGCGATAGTGAATCATAACCACGCATTTATTTTTAATGATAGCCGCATGTCTTGGCACCAGGCCGGCTGACGCCCCCCCCCCCCCCCCTCACTGCCCTTTTCCAATACAAATTTGGTGTGCTTACCACGGCCTTATTGTAAGGAAGCGGTGGCGAAAATAGTGAAAGGGGAAGGGAAGGGAGGAAACCCCTTTCCTCGTTGCGTCATTCGTTAGCGTCTATACATCAGCCCGCCGCTGCCAGAGGAGGATAGGTTGTCCCGCTTCGACAGCGGTTTGAATTATTGTCACGTCTCCGGCGGGTTGGGTAACTTGGCGCGTGGTCGTTATAGCCTGTGCCATGTGACTTGTCTCGTGCTTGACAGGTCGCAAAAGAAGTACCAGGGGTACTCTTTCACCCCCTGTCATTTGCAAAGCATCAACGTGATGTTTGTCTGTTTGTCTACATACACTGTTGACTGAACAACTCTGGCTTGGTATAGTCTGTCTCAGGCTTAGTTTGCAGTACAGAGCAAATGGCGCATACTGTTGCGAGATTGATGCTACCTGACTTGTTAATATTAAAAATACTATTCGTATATTATGGATAATCTTAATAATTACTTGTTTTTCAGTTTAACAATTTGTTGATTTTTTGAGATCATAAAATAGTTTATTTTGGTGGTATTATTACTACTGTGTGCATTCTGAAAGAAAGAAAAAAAATCAAGTTTTAACACCAGTTATTATTTCAGAAGAGAATCTATTTTTACCAGTATGTCACTATTAATAAGACATTCCATTAATTATGTACTATAGCCAAACAGAGACAAAAGTTTTGATAGTAAATGATACTAAAAATTTTGATTACAAAAAATGCTGAAACCAAGTTGGCGTCTTGCAGTTGCGGTCTATTAAAATAAAGATTTTAATAAAATACAACCAATAAAATGAAAGGTATTTTTGAAATTCTCATTCCGAAATTTCCTTTCAAAAACAGTTATTTTTTTGTAGAAATTAAAACGCATTTCATTATATTATAAAGTTGTGTTTAAAACTTTTGTGCTCCAAGATACTGAAACAAGGACAGCGCTAATAGCAGATATCGTGTATTTGAAAGAGAGAGTAAATTGCCATTAAAATGCTCATTGCAATCCAAGTATGAGCCACACTATGCTAATTTTGAGGACTTGTCGAACCCGAGACAAGGTAAACGACGCGGGCTATACGTACTCCCGTTCCGGGGCAGTTCCGTAATGGCCCGCGCGATATGCATCACGGGTCGCCGGTCGGCCGAGGCAGAACGAGTCAGCGCAGGAGAGGACGAAAGGCGTCGACAGAGAGAGAGAATGAAAAGCTTGTAAGTGTCACGGATGGCGACCAGAACAAGCCCCCGTCGGCAGCAACCTCGCCGCTGTTCTTGTGGGTCGGTTCGCAGGTGCACGAGCCCGACCTAGCGAAGCCCTGGCGTTAAGCCTGTATCACACAATGGAGGTTTCATACAGGTTCCGCTAGAAGCTTCCAGCAAGACTGCTAGTCAGGCCTCCATGGCAGCAGGTATGGATGTTTCTATGGAAGAAACTATCACACGTAGACTTGTGAGTGGTGTTGGCTTAGCTTGTACGAATGGTTCTGTTATGAGTGTCAATACTTTTTGTATTGTACAAACGTGGATGTTTCTCTTAAATGTCGCATAATAATATAACTGATTCAATAGACCACATGGTTACCGAGTTTCAAATCAATAATGAAGATAACTTCAATCCCTCCAAATTAAATTACATTTGTTAACACTAGAGACACACTACAACATCATTCTAATTGGATAATATTTCTACCATCTATGAAACCGTCCATAGAAATTCGAACACGACCAATTAAAAAAAACTGCCATAAAACAGTAAGTGTTCTGTTACTTCTTCCACAGAACCATCTATACTGCTGCCATGGAAGACCTTCCAAGGAAACTTCCATCGTGTGATAGAGCTTTTAGCGAGGCCGGCGTCCGATCTCCGAGGCTGTATTTCTTGTATTCTCGGGTCCGATCTCCGAGGCTGTATTTCTTGTATTCTCGGGTCCGACCTTTTGGCCATCTTCTGGTTATAGAGATATGAAGGTCCAGGGTTCGATTCACTACCAGGTCGGGCTCAGAACTGTCTTATGCTCAATAGTTCCCGCAGACAGGGAACATCTGTCAAACAGGGAAAACTCAGAGAATTTAAAAGATGTCTTTATAACTTGTAAAACATAGGTATATTGGCCAAATGTTAGTTACCAAAGTAGATTACTAATTTTTAATTCAAATGTGAGCCTATAGTGTCATAAACCAGTTTGTATTTTAATCACAATTTTTGTACTGTTGAAAACCCATCTGTTTCGTGAGAGATCAATTGATTTCCTATCACCCTTATTCCCTTTTTGTCTTTCCGAATACCCGTTGTTGTAATTTAATGTTTAAATTTATGCCCCTGCGGAATCGTTCATTGTCTTTGGTGGCGCAGGGTGAATAAATTGTTGATCAGCTTCCATTTGGCGTGTAGATGGTTTTTATTCAGTGCGGATAGTCTCTGGATACTCCTGCCATCTGCAGAGTGCTAAGATAGAGTAGATGCAGTGGCAACACTAAATGCATTGGCTAGAGACTCTCTGTGTTCAGATTCTGTGATTTTTACAATAAGTGATTAAACGTGATTTCCCGTCAAAGTTTAAGAATTGTACAAAATTATTCCTTTATACTCATTGAGAGGTTTCAAAACATTCATAATTTGTTAAAAAAAATTATCAAAGAAAAATACAGATGTGTGTGTTGGTTGTTTGGTGTTGGGGGGGGGGGGGGGGGGGGGGGGTTATATATAATAGCATTAAAACGTAGGTTTTTGAATACTGCTTGTGATAGTAGTCCAGCAGTTTATTTGATAATTAGTAATACTTTTGTTACACTTTTTTATAACATTTTGTTGACAAAGAGAAATAAAGTGGATTCAGTTTGAAAATAGGTATAAATATGGTTAAGAATCAGTATTATCCGCGAACCCAGTCCGATCACGAGGATCTTAAAACTCTTAACCCGCGGCAGTGTCTTTTTTACTATCTTGTATCGCCAAGCATTAATTTTGAGAGATATGTATCCCGTGTGCTTGAAATAGCTAACTCCACCAGCGCCTTAATTAATTTTTTTTATGGAGACTAAAATTTATTGCAATAATTTTTAATGTGCTGTTTTATGCGCCCTTTAATTTTAATAACGTAGCGATGATTAACGATGTCTCAAATATCTGCTGTTAAATATAATTATGTAAATAAGTTGGGACTCTGAAACCTTGGAAAATTTTGACCTAAAGTAAGTTTGTGTGTGGTATTTATAACCGCTTACCGATTCACCCATGTACATTTTTTACACGCTGGGGTTTCTTGACTGTGCGTAAGTTAAGTTACTGATAGATAATTACAATCGGTCGTAAATACTGGAGCGCTTTGCAAATGATTTAAAATTGCGCATGTTAGATCATTATTTGCGTGCTAGGTTTGCATGGTTGTGTAACGTCTGGGATGTATGTTTCCTTGAAAGAAACCCCGTAGCGAGTTTCGAAATCTGACTTGCAAACGCGTTGCGCACGGAGTTCGCACGCCTGGTGGGCGTCTCGCGGGCTCGCCGCGTGTTTTTGTTTAGTGTGAGAACTTGCGGTGGGGTTACGACCTTCGCGCGTGTTTCAACTTCCATGCGTTCTTGCCGAAGTAACCACCACGTGTGTGTTCCGCGTCGAGCCCCGAGCGGAACAAACATAGGCTGTTGTAACTCAACCCAACACATCACATGCGGTTGTCTGCATGCCGTGTTATTTTCATGCAGAGGGCACTTATTTATATTAATCAAGATTCATTAACGCTAAAACAGAGAAGTTTGAAGCCAGTCTGTGTGTCTGTTACATCGGAGCTCCCAAACGGATGAAACAATTTCCATCTTTTGACGTGATAACGTCTTATAAATCGATGAACGCCGGCTGCACACATGAAAAATGGTCACGTTCCGCCTGAGCCGAGCGTGCAAGAACCGGCCAACCACCGTGCGGGAAAATCTATAATATCAAACAGGTTATGGAGGGCTTTTTAACTAATTGTTCGTGATTATATACAAATTATTTAAATTAAATTTGCAAAAACTGTAAATAATATTTGAAAATTAAAAAGTATGCAATTTTTATCAATGTTTTCTTATGACATCACGTAAAATTATCGTCCGTAAACCAACTTGACAGACTTGACAGGCTGGTATTAATCGGGATGGTTCTATAATTGATGAAAATATGTTCATTCGTTTAAATATCATCAACTCTTTTATAAAATTTGGATTTTGTTAGCAAAAAATAAATAGTTAAAACAGTATTGTTTTTACTATACATTTTAATACTCTATGTAAATTAATGTATTGGAACACAAACATAATTTTTTTTCTGCGTAAACGTTAAGCTATCACATCTATCTCTTGTCATTAGCATCATCAGGTTTTCAGTAAAATAATTTCGTGCAGTCAGGGTCAGATAGAAAAAAAATAAACGTTACACATTGCTAAGGTATCTAATTTGCTAACAGATAATATGTTTAATAAGTTATATTACGTAAAACACGGGCATACACTAGAATTGTGTTCATTTGTGTTGATTTACGATTATAATATACTATTATAGAAACGTTTTGCTTTAACTAGATATGATAATCTAGGGCAAAAATAAAAAAAAACTTACTGACATTTCGACGTAAATGGTTTATTTATTTATTTATTTTTTAGACGGGAATACGTCGATGCCAATGTCAAAAATGGAGTGTAAAGAAATATGTTGGATTTGAAACGTTATAAAATATAAACCGAGTTTACTTTGTTCGAGTTGCGCATATATATATATATGTGTGTGTGTGTTTTTTTATTGGTAAGGGTGTGTGGTAAGGGTTTACGCGTGCGACATTATAAACAGTTTTTGTGTATATACAGGTCACTTTAAGTTGAAGCCAAGTTTCTCGAACCTTAAATTCCGGGTGACTCATATACTTTATGAGCGAAAATTGGGCACGCGCTTTAGCAAATTTGAATAGAAAAGTATTTTTTTTGTATAAAATAGTTAACTATTTAAACAACTTTTGAAAATTAAAGAAAGTGACGATATAACATCTGTGAGACGAAAGTACGATTAATAGTGCAAAAAATACAATGTCGAGGCATATGGTGAATTTATACTCTCGGAGTGGTCAGAAACGACGACTAGAAGAAAGAACAGCTCGTGAGGATTTCTAAAAAAACACCACGCACCGGAGCCGCACGGACCAGACTGCTTGGAGAGGAAGAAAGCTAAGATGGCGGACGTCTTCCTGGCTAGTACGATTGCAAGCATCAATGATAGTGTTCAGTCGTGGCCCAGTGCGATTGCAACTATTACTGACAGTGATGTGAGTTCCAGGAATCGCCCCTTAAATAAACAGTTGATTGTAACTACTGTCTTTTTTTGAACTTTTCATTTACAGGGCGTATTCACGTTATAACTTACGTCTGTGTCCCAACATAGCCTACCCCAATTTTCTTAAACAATATTTTCTTTTGGTACTAGCTAATTTTAAATTAAATATATTTTTATTTAAATATTCTTAATTTTTTTTAGCTTTACGACAGTGACATTTTTAACTGCTTTAAATGATACTAAAAAATAAAACAATTCTTGAAATGAAACAAAAATTAATCATTAAAGACGACATAACAAATAAAACTTTTAAAATGTAAAAAAAAAGTCTTAACTATTTTTTAACTTTAAAGCTGTCGGGAACCACTGAGTAAACATAAAGTGAATTTAAATTACTGCACTTAAAACAGAAATAAGTTAATGAATTTTCTCAGATAAATTGTCATATCTATTTAGCCTAACGTTATAAAAGGATATAATCGCTGTATGTATTAGACATATTTTAGTACTAATAATAGTTTATCTGAGAAAGTACTCACGCTATCGGAGTGTGGCGAGCGAGCTACCTGGTGCGGCGCACGCGACGTCACCGAGTGAGCGACCCGAACAAGGACAGAAGCGTGGGGGAAGACACCATTTGACGGTGTGTCTATTTGGCGAATTTTTCAGAGTAATTAAATATTCAATTAAAAACATGGGCAGAGCTTTTTGGATTGACATGTGCATGACAATTCGGTATTGGTGTTAAGTTACCTACCTCTTTTTTTGTTTCCGTATACACCTTTAAGGATAAAATACCTTTTTGAAAATAATAAACCGATTTTATTTTGACTTTTTAAGAGTTTGTTTTGTTGTGTCGCGTAGTTTTTAATTTTTCACTTATTTTTTTTATTGAATATTTTTGTGTACTTAAACTTCTGTGAAGTCATCAGACGTACTTGAACTTGATTTTATGG
Organism: Bacillus rossius redtenbacheri; assembly: GCF_032445375.1. NCBI lineage: Eukaryota > Metazoa > Arthropoda > Insecta > Phasmatodea > Bacillidae > Bacillus > Bacillus rossius. The sequence goes on along the minus strand of NC_086330.1, from coordinate 137,387,006 downwards.
GCATTCCATCGCCTGCTTCACACTTTTGCTTCTGATCGCTGGTTAAGTAATTGGTGAACTGAAAATTTCCAGCTTACACTCGCCTTCCGCTGATGCTATTCGGGTTCGATTCCCGGCGGGGTCAAACCCAGTTTTTTTTTTTTTTTGCAAAGTGGGGTTGTGGCGAACGTCGCTATGAGGCGGTGGGTTGTCTCGGAGTCCAACCGTTCCCCCTACCCGTTCATTCCATCAATCACCACCCTCCATCGTCTCTCATGACCTCGAGAAGGTATCTTCTAATTTATTCATTAATGCATTGTTTTTTCTCTCTAGTTTTCCTCGCATTCCCGCCTTATGATCTCGTTTATGCATCGGCCTGACGAGCCTGCGAGAGGCCGGGCGCCCCGCGATGGGCGCATGGCTCACTAACGACGCCCTGCCTGCGCAGTGGTCAAACACTGGACTCGACGTGCGGGAGGACCCGGGTCAGCCATCTCCGTGCTTCCCCGCTACTTGCCTCGTCACGTATTTATGTCAACGTTAATTACCAGGAATACAGCCTCTGAACTGGTAATCATACCAAACTTGATCATTTAAGTTTCTGAATTTCCCGCATGGGTGATTTACACCGATTAGCAGTGTTTTCATCTTCCCTATTCGCTACTGCGTGTTCTTATTTCCAGCGAAGTCAACTAATTTTCCAGTCAGTAGCATGGTTAGAACATTTTTTTTGTTCTCCTCCCCCTTCATAAAAATCGCCGCTTGAGATTTGGGATGCTGCATCCCGCAATGCAGCCGTGATAGCTATCACGATGTGGTCGCTAACACGGTGGGGTATTACGTCATGTGTCTTCGCACAGAGGCTTCAGGCGACGTAACTTCATGATCGCCGTGGTCTCAAAACCACTCGACTAACGAGTCAGTGACCATAAACTGAGTCATAACCACGTGTGCTTATACCATCACTTTTTAAAGTGAAACTTATTTGGGCGCGACGAGAAAAAAATTTTAATGCCGAATTTAAATGCAAAGTGTTCGTGAAACATTTTTGTGAAACGTTGCTGACTCGAAAAGGGCAGAAAATAGGTACTTGGCTAAAGAGATATAAAATAGCACTATGCTATATACATTGTGGGCTCGTTTTTTTTTCTCCTCTTTGTTCCATGATTCGTCATCTGCCCTAAAAAATATATAACTGAGAGAGATAAATGAACGAAAGAATAAGAGAGTGTGCACATGTACTTATGTCAGAAAATATATATAGGTATTTTATATTTTCTATCAGTGCGCTGGCGTTCCTCCTTGTTCAACCAGCAGCGTAGAGATCGTTGTTGGGACAGTCCCTGCATTTCCCGCATAGATAACGCTACCTGTTATGAATTTTATATTTCGTTCTGAGATTATGCGTGTTCCAAATTGCAGAATTGTTTGAAGAAACAGTAACATGCACAGTGTGAATTGCCAAAGAAGTTTCACTTCCTTCCTGTGTACTGAGTTACACGCGCTCTTTTTTTATTTACTGGCTGTTGGTGACTTCACTGCCAAAGAGTTGACCATTTCCCGTTTAGTGTAGCCAAAGTTATTTATTTTAAATTTTCAAGCAGAATTTGTCTGTGCGCGTCTGAATCACTGATGTGGGCCATCGCCCAGGACCTTCTGGTGCGGCGGGTTTGGGACACGAGATGTCCTGTCTGTCTGGCTAATTCCCCCTCCGTAATATAATATTAAATAAAACAATAAACAACATGTGGTGGCTACCTTCGTGGCTTCCCCTCTCTTTCAAATCCTTTTTTAGTTAAAAAAATTTGCAACCAACGTAGAGCTGGTTAGAGCCCCAAGTGCTACCCTGCTAATTCAAACATAACAAAACAATACTAACATTTAAATCCATTTTTGTTTCGTGTAACAACTTAATTTGAGTGTTTACAGGCCCCGCCTACCTGAGCACACATACGGTGTGAAGAGCTTCAGAACATAGTACCACGCGATTTGAAATCTGCTCCAGATATCCGAGCGGGGTTTGTTTACGAAAAGCTTTTAAGGATACGCTGAGTGCGGATGAGTAGTTCTGGTTCCATATTTCGTTTTCAAACTGCATTTTTATAAGAGTGAAAATGTGTAAAACGCTTTGTTTATCGGATTAATTTTTATATATGAAACGTCCGGTACAGATTTTCGAAAGCACTCAAGAGACTTGCATTACGCACGTGTACCTTCATTTCTTCGCCACATTGTGGTTGCCGCTCATATTTCATTCATACGAGTAGTTGCACTTTGACTGCGCACCAGTTCAGAGCCTTGCGCGTGGAGGCGACTCCTCACTGACCGGGCGGGCGGCATCTCGGCGGGACCGTGGTACCCTGGCCGCGAGGCTCCGCTACCGCCAGTGCAGTTTCGCGGCGCACCTACAGTGTCGTCGCCCGATCAAGCAACTCCGGCCTGAGCGAACCCTCCCTCCGCGCGTGGCGGGTTTGTTTCCCAACGCGGGCCCCGCGTGTGTGGCGTAATTTGGACCTGCGTGGCGCACGCGCACTTTGACCCTGGCCGGCGGTCGGCGCCGTCGGTGTTCCCACGGCGCGGTGCTTTCCTTGGCTGCCCTTCTTGGGGTCGACGTGAAGCTGCACTATTAAACAAATTCTGCCTTAAATGTACTGAATTTCACTTACTTTGAACAGGAATCCATAAGAATAATGTTGATGTATAAGTCAGTTTCAAAAACTTGTTAAGGCTCATGCAAAAACACATTTATTTCTTCCACGTGTGTGCTTAGCCTAATTATACCGAGAACAGAACTCGGAAGTCGAAATATGAAGATAATGTTATCTGAAAAAATTTGAAGATTTCTGCATTTATTTGAGATGAATTTTCGTCTTTGAAATATCCAGATATGTATGCTAATTTCTAACACTGTAGGGTTTTAATTTGTGAATGTTGGCCGGAAAACGCGTGCTTTTGTAGGTAGATCTTGAATATAGACTATCTATCATTGTAGTCTTTACCATGGTGCGATACCCAGATAATGTTTACCTAGTTTTTCTTTTCATGGTTATTAGAACCCAAAACTATAGTCAGTTTACACACACGAGACACACGTACGATAGCTGCCGAAATTTTGCACAAATTATTTACAAACTGATACGTTCACTATATATCCTATAGGCATGGAAAATCTGGGCCCTGTTAGTTAACAAGTAACATCGGGTCAATCGTTAATGTTTTTTCTAGTTTGAAAAATCACTATAACTTTCTTAATATAAAAAAAATATTGCGTTATTTTGGAGTTATTATTCATACCTTCTAAGTGAGTGTTTTAAAGGTATTTTGATAATGTAAACTATTAGATCAAGGGAAGAAAAAAAATGGGTGATTGAAAAAAATTATTCCACATAGTAGGCACAGTATAATATCAATTCAAAGCTATTGTATACCTTAAAAAAATAATATTTTATACATTTTTTTTCGAAAACAATTTTGATACATCCATTACTGCAAGGGTTGTCATTTAGTTAAAATTAAGTTTTCGCCATTTTTGTTCCAACGTACAGAGATATTAACTTCGAGATCTACCGAGTAGAAAGATTTTTTTTAAGGCCATTGCGTTACGTGATCTTTGCTCGCGCCCTTTCAGAAAATTTAATTTCCAAACTTTTCTCTCAGAAGCATGTTATGTTGAAATTTAGTTGCTATAAGCGAAGTGACAAACAAAATGGTGAAATATTCTCCGCGACATCATGAATTATAGTAAAACAAAAGGTTATCCGTGCTCCGTGTGGCTATATATCACCAGGTTCGTATTTTACTCAAAACTGCGTACCATCTGAACACCTGAACAACGCCAAGATCTTAGTCGCATCTTGATGTCGGACGACGGATGACACCTGCTTGTGGGTTTTCCTGTGTCGTTGGCTCGAGGTATGGTCGAACAGTGTTGACAGTCTCTCTCCAAGATAGTAGCTTCCTAACCACTTGGACGGAGACTGTGTGTTCATAATAGAGTCTCGTTAATCCGGATCTCGTTCGTTCGGACATTTTAATCCGGATGGGATTAAAAATAAAAATTTTGAATTTTTTATCACCTGATCATTTAGTACGATAAAAACTTAGTTCCATGTTGACGTTATTATTAAAATGGGATTTAATTTATAGGAAAAGTTGTATTTATGCAAAATAAATCATAGATTTTTATGGTTTTACCCATCTTAAACTAGAATTACGTGCATTTGAAAGCAGATACAGTTCAATACGGACTTTCGGTGATTCGGACAGGGTCCGGTCCGATCTAGTCCGGATTAGCGGGACTCCTTTGTAATGATCTCATGCATTAACGCTTGTTATGCTGAGTGTTAAGAACGATCCATCGACCTCTGCCATGCCACATGAGCATGAGTTCTTGATGACCTCGGCCACAGATTACCTTGTTTCTTAGACGGGTGTTAGCGACGCAATTGTGTTTATAACTTAAGCTAAAGTGCTTGTCGAACCAAATGTGTTTACGTTTAGAAAAAAAAATTCTTCTCTGAAGTTATCCTTTTTGAAATTGTCTATTAGTGAACTTCGCAATGTTGGGTTAGGTTGCAGCTAGATAACTGTGATTAATATATTTTCTTCAGGGCTTCGAATGCTTTTAAAAGTTCCTTGTAAGACTATATGCACACAAAAAAAAATCATTTTGACGCAGTGAGTGCTTACAGCGTCTGTAGCTAGGCAACCTGTTTCTCATATTTCGCTTTCATGCATTTTGCTTACTTTCAGGCGTTTTATATAATACAACGATCCAGCTCGTAACCTTATCCTAGCTTAGCTTTTGGTACCCAAATATTTAATTTCCGAATCGTATTTGATTAAATGTTCTGAAAGATCTACGTACTGTTTTGCATGACCGACGCGGAAGACATCGCGTCTCTGTGATCGCTCCAGGAACGTGAAGCTGTAGTGTTAGCAGGGACTCTCGCGGAATCTGTGACGCAAGGGTTTTGCGCGCAGGGTTAACTAGCGACACAGGTCAAATCTATGTAGGGACTTGTTTGTCACATTATGAATAAAATAACTCGATTTTTACGTAGTTCGTGTGTTCTAGCTAAATAAATCAAAGAAACGTGTGTTTGCAATAACTATTTATCAGGACTATAGGTGTGTGTGTGTATAGTGGAGAGTTAAAAAATATTATTGTACAAATTTATAATAATAAATGAATTTAAAATAAAATTGATAACCCCCAAATCCCCACCCAGTGAGGGGCTTTGTGTGAATAAGCAGAAGCTAAAACTAGGTAGTAACAACTAGCCTGGAAGTGAGCTATCTAGAAATTCTGCAGATAACTACCACTAACAGTAACATCACTTGAGTCATCAATGTTATCACTTCAAATTAAAAAAAAAAATTACACCTTCCCCGCACAGACGTCTCTATCACTTGTATGTTGCTCTCACTAGGAACACGTGGTCGATTAATTAAATGGTTTTTATCAATTCCTTTTGATTTTTTGTAAATTGGGTCTTCTAGAGAATCTTGTGACGATAATGATTTAGGCAGAAAGAAAATCGTGATAGAGCTGTTTGAACACCCGGTATTGTTACAGAAATCTAGAGTACTCAAAATTATGGTAGAGAAAAAACGCGCTCGGGATCAAGTAGTTACGGGATACAGTCTTGCTATCGGAACCAAAGTCACTCATTCGCACATGAATAAAACTCTTCAATACATGAAAAATCACATCAAAACAAAAACTGGTTCTAAAACTGCGGGAAATAAAAATATTAAGTTGAAGAAGTAAGAGAAACAGTTGTTAATTCTGGCCGGGTGGTGGGGGAGGGAGGAGGGAGGAGGAAAATGTTTGATTTATGAAAGTTTATGAAAGATTTATGAAAGATCTGCATACCAACTGAACAGGACTATTGAATGATAGCAACCTATCGTCTTTAACCTCACATAACGGGAACGTGAAAACCACACACAGCAGACGTATGTGACACCGGGTGTGAAAAAAAGAGGGCGTGTTATAAGAATAACGAACTAAAAGAGATACCTATCCATACCGCAACTCAGACAATTGTACAATTTAGAAGCAATTAAAACTGCAAAAAAATTCAAATATAAACTACTTAACAAAATGTACTGCGATAAAGAAGTGTAAACACATGAGGTTGTTGTAATTGAAATTCCGAAATAAACATTTTCCTTTTAAAATATTACTTTCCAAAAAGATTAATTGGTTTAACTATACTCTCACATTCAAAGCGCATAAATTTGCTTGCACTTTTCTACCCCTAACTCTCGTCTGTCACTATAACTTTATCTATTCCTCACATGCATGAACATGACCATGGCGAAGACAACTGTCTGGCTAATCAAGACCTTGTGTGGGCTCTCTCGTACTAGAAAATAAGCTAGTTACATCAAGGTCTAGGTTAGACTACGAATTCCGAAATTCGAAGTTACAACTAGAATGTTAGTTGAATCTACTTTCTATTCACTCCACTAATTGTATGGTTATGGTAATAACAGCGCACTTAAACATTTTGTTCATTTTATAAAAGAAACCTCCGGAAACCAGTGGGTCAAATGTTATTTGACCCTTCAGTTAAAATATTCTTAATTTTTATAATCCTGAGAATTAGAAACGCATTGCAAAGTTATTTTAACAACTAGTTTTCAAAGAATTTGTGAGTGGTTTATTTTTTTTTTGTGTACATGATTTGCAAATTACGGTTTTTAAGTAACATTTTGGTTGTATAACCTGGAAGTAATAGGGTCGTCACTGGAAGTCACATAATTTCACACCGCTAAGATCATGCTTTATTGCAGTTAAATTCTTCGTAAAACTGATACCGTATTAGTTGCACTTGCGAGTGTCAACCTTAGCGCTCCTTTGATACTGTATCATATGCGCATAGAGCTATAAGTAGGCCTATAAATGCCCGTTTTGCATGAGAATATTAAAATTATTAAGTATGGCATTTTGTAAACGTATATAAGCTGATAGATTAAAGCTTTACAGCCATTGGTTTTGTTTGGAAACTCGGTTTTCTCTTATCCTTTGTTTTTTCCTGGGTTATGACTAAATTTTTTTGTCGTTCGCCATTGAACTAACTCAGTATTTCGGCGTGAATTGTGCAAAGCAACTGTCAAATCACAGGCCCGTGGTGTTTTCTACTATCTGTAATAAAACTTGATTATTAGTTGGTTGTATTGTAGCGTGCCTCCTGAGGAACCCAGAAATTATTATCATTTCACCTTGACGCCCATGCTGAAGGTTACTAAAACTCTCAAGCGCCATTTCCTTCATTAATTGGTCTCGGATCTATGAAGGAAATGTTGATTGGCGGTTTAGTCCTAAACAGTTATTTTCAACGTTCACTCTGCACATTGAGAATTTATCACCACGGGCTTTTTTTTTTCCTTTAATTTTAGGCCTGCTCGAGGCGGGAAATGACTGCGCATGATTATGATTATTTCCTTTGGATGCAATATCTGATTGCGTTTGAAAATACCTGTTTTTTTATATTTTGGTACTTCTTAGTTTATCGTTAGGGCCTACTCATAGGTAAAAACACATATAAACACAATCAGTTCTGGCCATTTAGAATACTTTTCTTCAGACACCGTAACGTTTTATAAAGGCAATATTTACCCTTTATAGAAAGTAAATATTTAATTTCCTTAGTATTTATTTTGTTTAATTACACTTTATTCCGTATGTTTACATTTGTAATCTATGATTAATTCAGATTTAAATTTCTTTGGTCATCGTTTTGTATATGTATTACTCTATGTTAATTTTTATTTTAAATTATTGTCAAGGCTAGAATAGCAGTATTTTGATTTAAACCACGATTAATTTAAAGATGAACAACGACAGTAATGGGTAGTAATTTTAATAGTTTTGTTTTATCAACAACCTTAAGAAAGTCGTTTATTAGTAACGGGGAAAAATATTCTTTAGAACGAATTGAGACTCGATGAAGGCAACATCTAGAAACGCAACGACTTCGACATTAAGTGATAATTGAATATTTATAGAAGAATTGAAAAGGTTTATTAATGCTAATATTGAATGAGATTTCGAAGGAACTACTAATTTGAATCAACGAAGATAAGATTCAGACGTCAAGAATTCAAACAATTATTTAAGAAGAGAGGTCTACGAATATCCAGATTCAAGAGATCGTCCAATGAATATAAATTGCTTTGAAACTACGAAGAATAGATGCCGTTGATCAGCCTGAAGAAAGAAGAATCCTGTCGAAGAACGAAAAGTCGCAGTTCGAGCCCAGGAAGGATGACCGTCGTGTAGTCCAGCCCAGTTCCCGCACGCAGCCCGAAGGATGGAGTCGTGACGGCGCGTATTCCTGCCGCCCGCTAGAGACCGGAGGAGCAACACCGAGTTCGCAGTCCTGATTGAGGCGAACCAAGGATTCTTCGAGCACCTAAACGTCTCGTGGGTATCCTGCAGCAAGGTTTGGTCCCTTACCCCATCACCCGAAGACTCGCTGATTAAAGAAGTATTCTCACGAATTACGATTTAAACAAGACGAACAATTTTCACCGAACTAGAATCTTTTAAGTTATCGAACATATTCTTTGTATATAAAGACCGTGTACTTGTTCATCTTTAGATTTATCATTTAAATTCCGGAATCGCGAAACCGAACTAAATAATATTAGGTAGTATAGATGGAACTTGACATTGAAAGAACATGTTGCTATTTTGTTTGACGGGTACTGCAAGTTACGTACCCAGTAGTCCACGCTCTGCGGACTGAAGCTAGTTTAAAATAAATAACACACAAATGATTAACATTTTATCTTAAAGATAACTTACTCAAATGAGAGAATTGTTAGATGCTTTGAAGTCGAGAATGATAACAAATTCCATCTGTATCTTAACATAAATTATTTTAGTTAAGTTATTTATATAAAGTGTGATATTGTGCCTGCCGAAGTATATTGTCACCGTCTGCACAAAACCTTACACGCAAATATAAATATTACATTTGAATTTGTTTACACGTCATTACCAGGTCTAGTCACGAAATTAGTATTTAACATACTTTTGACACCCTGTAATTTTGACTTTCAGACACAAACTTCTAGAAACAATTCTTAAAACTGATAGAGGTAGGCTAGAGAAATTGAAATTATTAACTACATCAAAGAATTTCAATAATTACACTAGCTGACTCTTCAGTGTATTTATGTAAATGTATGTATGACTTAATACCTACATTCCAAGTGCCGAAACCTGTTGTTTTTTTTCCTGTTGGTTCTTACCTGTTATTTAACTGGTCGTTCTAGTAGTGAATTGTAATCAAAGCCCGTGCGTATGTGTGAATGTATTTCTGCGTTAATTTTCGTATTTCATCTTTTATAATGTGATGAATTGAAAAGAAGGAAAAAAAAAACAGGAAATCGAAGGTAATTTCATCTGATATGGAATAACTCATCAAAAGTCTCATAATAGCTTATAAGTTATTTCTGTTTATTCGAAATAGTGTCATTCGCGGTGTGTGAGAATTATTACAAATATTGACATTGTCAGAGTAAAGTTTTACCTCCGTTTATTTTGTTTATAACAAAGTAAATCTTCCTTTGAAATAGTTAACCTCATTTACGACTACGTTTTTAAAGGCATGCGTGTTTGTAAGTTGTGAACGCGTGTGTTGCTTCCGTAGTGTGAGGTGTGTTGTGTTTTTATCTGCTCGTAAATCAGAAGTGGGCCTGGCTGACGGTTTGGGACGGGGTGCAGGCAGAGGAACGGGAAGTTTGTTGTACGCGGGTGTCGGGTGTCGCAGAGGGGCGGCGAGCCACCGCAGGCTCCCGCAGTCAGCGGCTCGGGGCTTGGTCGCGCCCTCTGTTCGCCGCCGGACAACGAGACTGGCTCGTTCTCCTGCCATGGCCACGGAGAGATGACTGTGGTGACGTGAAACTGCAGTGGCTCGCCTGTTGCCTTCTGCGGTATGAAGGAGAAGGGACATCACAACACCAAGTTCTGAACCGGGACCTTTGACTCACCACCCAGAAGCTCTTGCCACTTTTGTTTTTTAAACGGCATTGGTTTTTTTTTAATGACTAATCAAAAGGGCGTGGGCTTCGGTGGCTGAGTGGTCAGATCACTCGCCTCCTAACAATGCGATCCGGGTGCGATTTCCGGTGGAATCAACCCCGGATTTTTCGCAAGTAGGAAACATGGTGGACGTTGCCGTGAGCCGTTGGCAGTTTTTCTCGGGATACTTCCATCTCCCCCACACAAGCATTTCGTAGCTTCTCCATTGTCTCTGATATTATTTTTTAACACGTGCTGCAGCGACCTTCTACTGTATCGCTTTCAAACACAGAACGTTATGTGCTTCGCGAAGGAGAGAATACTGCTGCGTTAGAAAACAACAGATTGTTATTTTAGATTTTATTTAAGACGTTCAAAGCGACTACACCAAACCTCAAAATTTTTAGTTTATGTTTCTTTGTGTATGTAATGATGTATATGCTGTGCACATTGTGATTTACGTTTGAAAGCAATCTCTAATAATAACATACGTAATATTTAAGGGCTGGAGCTCGAATTGAGTTGGCATTTAGGCCGAAGGCAGACAGTAAAAAACTACTTTTATTTATTAAAATAATTTCTATAAATGCTTAGTTTCTTTCCGGTTTTCAATATTTGTCTCACTCGTAATTTCCGTCTGTCTAACACGTGCGAATTGAATTCGAGCTCTGAATAGTATACTTTGTATTTTATTTTTATTAATGTACGAAAATAATTTTGAAATATGGTCGTTATTGCAAAAACAAATGCAAATATTTTTTTTGTAAAGAAGTTGCCAATTTTGTACTATTTTGAAATCTTGCTGAACAACCTGCCAACCTTTTTTTTTTTACATTTTTTTACAGTTTAAATAGCAAAAGTTATCCCATTTAATGTTTTTACCGCATACGTCACTAAACGTATAGCAAGCTTGATTTTATTTTAAATTGTCATCAAAATTGCTGTTATTCAGGATTTCGTTACAAAATTTTGATTGGTATAACGTGGAAACGTGTAGCCTTAGTATTTAATTATTTGGTGAAGGGTGGGGATCTTAAAACTTTTGGAAGAATCCCTTTAACTCGAAAACTTACCTTTTTTATTTATTTTATTCAGAACCGTTATTAATCGGCCTATCAACTGTTCTTGGCTTGACGTTGAGTTATGAGACACTCTGTACACGCATTTTCACTGAATTTTCACTTGAAGTATTTTCGGATGTTGATATAGCTGTAATAATTAGTGAACCTTTCTCGTTTCTCCGTACGGAGCCAAGACAATTGCTTACGTAACGTACGCGAGTGGCGTGAAGCCGCTAACGCGAGCTCGTGAGTCGCGTGTTATCGCCGACATCAGCCTCGTTGTTATTGTTTCTTCCGCGTTCATTGTTCGACCATCGCAGAAACGGACCACACGGAAGTTTATTGTCGCTCATATTGTATACTGTGTAACAAATAAACTTCGTTACCTTTACTTCAGTTTAAGTTTTCACGCGAGAAATTTTACTCTGTCTCTGTATGTGACTGCTGTTTTTAAAGAAAAAAGTAACTGTTCTCGTACCGTGTTTCATGTTATGTTTTAATTTTTTTACGTAGTTATTTTAAGTCTGAAATTACGTACTTTTTTTCAGCTGTGAGCACATTCAAGTAGTTACCTAAAAATACTTCCACGGTGTGGCCCTTTCACCCTTTAAAGCACTCCATAGAGCATCACATTGATTTTACGAAGAAATGTTATTTCTTGTATACGTAAACTTTTTTTTGTCTAGAACTATAGTGATGGTGTTGCGTTTGTTCGTTTGGAATCACGGACATACTATTTTTTTCCAGTTCAGTTTTGATTTGGAAATATCTTTAATTTTTTCACATGTTAGTGCAGTTCTTAAATCACAGTTTGTAGTTTTATTGTTGATTTTTTTTTGTTTCCAGAAGCTGCGGACTCCTGGATCATAAGTAAGACAGGTAAGTCTCAGAAACTGAAAATAATTCCCTAAAATACGATGTTAACTACTTAGCGTAGTATTTACATTGTTAATTGATTCTTATGCATATATCTACCGTATGATCTCACTCTGCGATGAGTTAGATTTAATATCCTATATCGATCAAGGATTTTTTTGTGCTTGAATAAAGTTTTAGAGTTACCAGGGATTTCTTTTTAAGTCCATACATTCCAAAGATAAGTTACTGTAGCGTGCTTCACATGAAACTACATTATTTGTTGAGAATTGTGTTATAACTATCCTGGCATTGTTGCCCTACAACAGTTGGACCTAAGAGACGGCCAATGTTTAAAAAAGACTACCGAGGACGCGAATCTTCTGCATTTAAAAATGGCTAGGGCTATAGCTATCACAATTATCATTAAATTTATCCACGATCCACAAACAAAAATATAATTTTTTTGCCAGTTTAGAAATGCAGATGGCTTGGCTTCGGTAGGGGAGAAGCCATAAATAATTCCTCCTTTTATTTTTTGCGTTTTTCAGCCACTTGCCGGCCCTATAGCCGTAAAATTAAGTTAAAGTGACGTGGAAAGAAGGAAGATATTTCTTACTTGGCCAAAATAAAAAGCGTTTTGAAATAAGAAATTGAAGGAGTTGTAAAAATACAAATTTTCCGTAAATCAATTTCCTCGAAGGAATACGTGCGTAGAAACATCCGTGAGAGTTGGTGACTGGTGGCCGGAGTAGTATGTAAATGGGCATACTAGATCTGGCTTCTGGCTGAGGTGCCGAGGTGCCGGTCCGCCATCTTGGATTGTGACGTCACGGCGGTCATCTTGGATGACCTTGACCTTGACCTTTGACCTTGACCTGGAATTTGATCCTCAAAAATCGCCAAAAATGACCAAAATTGGGCAAAAATTGCCCAAAATTCCTCAAAAATCGTCCAAATTTCAATTTTTTTGAAAAAAATTTCCGCCAAAAAATCTCAAATAATTCCACAGTTCAAAAATTAGGATTTCGAAAATCCTCAAAAGTCGCGTTGCCCTAGAAAAAACGAAAAATCCTAAAAGCGGCTTAAAACTCCTAAGAGCTAGCCGCTTATAAGCCGCCGACCTTGAAAATAAGGATGTCATGGCAGCCATATTGGATGATGACGTCACCGTTGCAATTTCCGTTACGGCCGCCATCTTTAACTTTTTTATTTATTATCCGATTTTAATGACATTTTTTTTAAAAAATATAAAAAAATTCAAATAATAAAATTTTTAATAAAAAATATTTAAAAAATATACTTTTACGACACGGAGTTTGGAGTCCTCGGTTCGAACCTGGTGAGGGCAAAAAAAAATTAAAAATGGCGACAGGCTCCTTCCTCAATGGTGGGTGCTAGCAGACTGACTCCCACCACTTTTTTCAAAGCATATATATCGTCATCTAGTATGACGTCATGTCCGCCATCTTGTCTTCGATGCTGGAAGTCATCATAATTGTATCGTCGGCTAGAGTGTGCTGATGCCATGTTAGTTTAATTCTTACCCGCTAGAGTGCAGTAAACATTTATTACCGAGGTGCCCCCGCCATCTTGAAATTTGGCCGCCATCTTGAAAATCCGTAATTATTTAGCTACAAATTCGGGAAAAGTTCCAAAATTCATTAAAAAAATCACTCATTAATTTACATATTGATTCGATCGATTCCCGTCCTCGGTTCGATACCCGATCGATGCAATAATGTTTAATTTTATGTAAAAAATAATAATTTCAATAAACCATGTTCAACATTCGTAAAGAGACTCTAAATCCTCTACTACCATCATCCTATCAGACGTCAAGACCACCATATTGGAAATTCGTAATTTTAATGCTAGAGAGGCGGGAAAAAGTTCCAAATTCATTAAATAAATTTGTAATATATATACTGATTGATTGGATCGACTAAGGTACTTGGTTCGATCCCTGACCGATACAAAACAACTTTAATTTAAAAAAATACTAAAAAAGTGTTAGGTTTGAGAAAATAAAAACAACACAAGTCCTTTTAAAAAAATTTTTATTACATACATACTACACTACTACAGGTACAAAAAAACACTGACAAATCACTAAAGCCTTTTGGATTCCTCGATTCAAACAGTCTTCTTATTGTACGGACTAAGACTTTTACATGACTTTAAATGTCTATCCGATCCGTTCATCACCACAGCCAGAGACGGACTGAAGTTCATATCACTCATATAGTCTCATTAGCCGGTACAACACATGAGTCAAATCAATAACCATGTTCATTATACGTCTCGGAGCATTTTTTATAATGACGATGTAAGCTATCGAGACGTGAAATTAGTTTATTGCACTTATTGCACTGAAATTGTATTCTTTGAACATTATTAGAACAACCGCTTCTTTCATGTCTGCGAGCATTTGAGGTGATAGTAAATGACGCACCACAGTATTTGCACTGATGCGAAGTACGCTCTTCATTAATTGAAGTATTCAATGATGATGAAACTTCAGTTGATGGTGGAACAGCACATATCGAAGTCTCCTCCAGTGTTGTCAGAGGCGTCGCCAACGGGATCTGCTCCAACATCGTCGACGCCGACGTCAAGGTTCCCGCAGTCGATGGTACAACCTCCATCGAGTTCGTCGTTAAAGTCGGTAAAGATGCCATCGAGTTCGCAAGAACAGGCAATTACGCGATTTATGCACCAGAAGAAAAAACTAGGTGATCCTTACACCACCGTCGTCAGAAACAAACTAAGCGTCCTGCTGTCTAGGACTCGTTTATATACATGCACCGGATGGAATAATACGCTAGTCAAATCAAGAACAATTTACTAAAATACTAGAGTCAAAACAACATTAAAAAAATAGAAGCACCATCAAAAAAAAAGGAAGCACACTTGGAAGCACCGACAACGAAAAGGCAGCACATTTGGAAGCACCGACAACGAAAAAGGCAGCACCATCATCGAAAAGACCGCACATTTGTCATTGGCTCCAATATTCATTGGTTCCAATATTCATTGGTTCCATCAGTCTATTGATTCTATCAGTCTAGTGACTCCAACAGTCATTGACACCAACGGCCTTTTTCTTCATCAGCTCCAATGATATTTGGCTAGAATGCTACGAGTCGAAGAGACCATGAGGCTACAATTCTACGAGTGTACAAGACTCCTCCAACTACCTTCAAGTGTATAAAGCTCCAAATGCTCCAACAGCTCCAACACGCAATGTACGCGCAATACATGTAATTTACACACAATAAATGTAATGATTACACAGTACACACACACAGGAAACGGAACGTACACACAGTACACACAGGAAACGGAACGTACACACAGTACACACAGGAAACGGAACGTACACACAGTACACACAGGAAACGGAACGTACACACAGTACACACAGGAAACGGAACGTACACACAGTACACACAGGAAACGGAACGTACACACAGTACACACACAGGGAACGGAACGTACACACAGTACACACAGGAAACGGAACGTACACACACAGTACACACAGGGAACGGAACGTACACACAGTACACACAGGAAACGGAACGTACACACAGTACACACAGGAAACGGAACGTACACACAGTACACACAGGAAACGGAACGAACACGTAATATTCACGCAATTGACACACAGTACTCGCAGAGTACACGCAATTTACGCAAAGTACACCCAATGTACGCAATGTACGCAATATATATGTAATGTACACACAATGACTACGCTTCGTTCGCGCAGGACAAGCATTTAATGAAAACGAAGCACGTTTGGACGGAAATTCTATAAAACGAAAGCTCATTTAACGAAAAGGAGGCGCATTCTCTCGTTCATTCAACTTGGTAGGATACGATCTTCAATGATAAGTTAGGATATAATCTCTCCATCAGTCTATGAATCCAACAGTTTATATTTCCATTAGCCATCGACTCCAACAGTCATTGACTCCAACAGTCATTGGCTCCAACAGTCATTGCCTCCAACAGTCATTGTCTCCAACGTCCTTTTGGTTCATCAGCTCCAATGATATTTGGTTAGAATGCTACGACTCTAAGAGACTATGAGACTACAATTCTACGAGTGTACAAGACTCCTCCAACTACCTTCAAGCGTACAAAGCTCCAACTACTTCAGCAGCATTATGTTATAATAGTACAAGGCTACTTGACTACGAAGCTACAAGTCTACATGGCTCCAATTGCGGCATCTGTCTTCGTCTGAATTTTCTCTTTGACTCCAACTCCGCCCGCCAGCATCTCTTCGATCTGCACCTCGATTATGTTATAATAGTACAAGGCTACTTGACTACGAAGCTACAAGTCTACATGGCTCCAATTACGGCATCTGTCTTCGGCTGAATTTTCTCTTTGGCTCCAACTGCTACAGCAGCATTATGTTATAATAGTACAAGGCTACTTGACTACGAAGCTACACATCTACAAGGCTCCAATTATCACATCTGTCTTCGTCAGCATTTTCTCTTTTGCTCCCACTGCTCCAACAGCATTATGTTATATGATTCCATGGATACTTTGTTACGTAGCTACAGGTCTACGAGGTTCCAATGCATCATGTTTACGAAGCTTCCAGAACACAGGGTTACGAGACTGCGAGGCTACAGGACTACGAAGCTTCCAGGACACGAGGCTACATGGCTACGAGACTACATGACTCTAACTGATTACAATAGCAACACTCAGTGGTGAGAGTTAGGTTATCTCATGCAAAAGTACTTTATGCATGTAGTTCTGCTTTTCAACAACAGATGTCGCCACATGTTGCTTGCAGGTAAATAATATTTAGTTATTTTATGCGGGATGCGGGATGCTCACTAACGATCGCAAAAGAAGGATGGCTTCGCTAGACTCCAAGGAAAAGGAAGTTCGTCTTGCATGTTGGTGCTCCACAGATGTCTCATGGCGTAATATTAATTTGACTGAGTAATGATATTTGTCAATTCCACCTGATAAAAATATTGCAAGTTTTGATTTAGTAGCAGAAATTATCGAATTAAATGTAACTCCAATTAAAATGACATGTCTCAATAGACAAAAAAAAATCCATGCAGAAAGTGGTTCCTCAGAATAGTCAGAAACACTTGAAGAAACCACAGGAATGATTGCAAGAACACGGGAAAAACCATCAAATTATTGACATTAATAATCAGGAGCACACGGAGAAAACCATCATAATATTGGCAAGAATAATCAGGAGCACACGGAGAAAACCATCATAATATTGACCAGATTAATCAGAAGTACTCGGAGAAAACCACCACATGTTTTCCTTGATATCATAAAATTACAGGAAAAAAATATTTAAAAACAAAAATAAATTAATAAAAAAATTAAAAAATAAAAAAATTGCATAAATTTCTGGCTTGTACAAGAACTCTATCTTTGCTCAACAATGATAAGTTTACAAGCTAGCAGAAACTGTTTATGCGATTTTTTTATTTTTTTATTAATTTATTTTTGTTTTTAAATATTTTTTTCCTGTAATTTTATGATATCAAGGAAAACATGTGGTGGTTTTCTCCGAGTACTTCTGATTAATCTGGTCAATATTATGATGGTTTTCTCCGTGTGCTCCTGATTATTCTTGCCAATATTATGATGGTTTTCTCCGTGTGCTCCTGATTATTAATGTCAATAATTTGATGGTTTTTCCCGTGTTCTTGCAATCATTCCTGTGGTTTCTTCAAGTGTTTCTGACTATTCTGAGGAACCACTTTCTGCATGGATTTTTTTTTGTCTATTGAGACATGTCATTTTAATTGGAGTTACATTTAATTCGATAATTTCTGCTACTAAATCAAAACTTGCAATATTTTTATCAGGTGGAATTGACAAATATCATTACTCAGTCAAATTAATATTACGCCATGAGACATCTGTGGAGCACCAACATGCAAGACGAACTTCCTTTTCCTTGGAGTCTAGCGAAGCCATCCTTCTTTTGCGATCGTTAGTGAGCATCCCGCATCCCGCATAAAATAACTAAATATTATTTACCTGCAAGCAACATGTGGCGACATCTGTTGTTGAAAAGCAGAACTACATGCATAAAGTACTTTTGCATGAGATAACCTAACTCTCACCACTGAGTGTTGCTATTGTAATCAGTTAGAGTCATGTAGTCTCGTAGCCATGTAGCTTCGTGTCCTGGAAGCTTCGTAGTCCTGTAGCCTCGCAGTCTCGTAACCCTGTGTTCTGGAAGCTTCGTAAACATGATGCATTGGAACCTCGTAGACCTGTAGCTACGTAACAAAGTATCCATGGAATCATATAACATAATGCTGTTGGAGCAGTGGGAGCAAAAGAGAAAATGCTGACGAAGACAGATGTGATAATTGGAGCCTTGTAGATGTGTAGCTTCGTAGTCAAGTAGCCTTGTACTATTATAACATAATGCTGCTGTAGCAGTTGGAGCCAAAGAGAAAATTCAGCCGAAGACAGATGCCGTAATTGGAGCCATGTAGACTTGTAGCTTCGTAGTCAAGTAGCCTTGTACTATTATAACATAATCGAGGTGCAGATCGAAGAGATGCTGGCGGGCGGAGTTGGAGTCAAAGAGAAAATTCAGACGAAGACAGATGCCGCAATTGGAGCCATGTAGACTTGTAGCTTCGTAGTCAAGTAGCCTTGTACTATTATAACATAATGCTGCTGAAGTAGTTGGAGCTTTGTACGCTTGAAGGTAGTTGGAGGAGTCTTGTACACTCGTAGAATTGTAGTCTCATAGTCTCTTAGAGTCGTAGCATTCTAACCAAATATCATTGGAGCTGATGAACCAAAAGGACGTTGGAGACAATGACTGTTGGAGGCAATGACTGTTGGAGCCAATGACTGTTGGAGTCAATGACTGTTGGAGTCGATGGCTAATGGAAATATAAACTGTTGGATTCATAGACTGATGGAGAGATTATATCCTAACTTATCATTGAAGATCGTATCCTACCAAGTTGAATGAACGAGAGAATGCGCCTCCTTTTCGTTAAATGAGCTTTCGTTTTATAGAATTTCCGTCCAAACGTGCTTCGTTTTCATTAAATGCTTGTCCTGCGCGAACGAAGCGTAGTCATTGTGTGTACATTACATATATATTGCGTACATTGCGTACATTGGGTGTACTTTGCGTAAATTGCGTGTACTCTGCGTGTACTGTGTGTCAATTGCGTGAATATTACGTGTTCGTTCCGTTTCCTGTGTGTACTGTGTGTACGTTCCGTTTCCTGTGTGTACTGTGTGTACGTTCCGTTTCCTGTGTGTACTGTGTGTACGTTCCGTTCCCTGTGTGTACTGTGTGTGTACGTTCCGTTTCCTGTGTGTACTGTGTGTACGTTCCGTTCCCTGTGTGTGTACTGTGTGTACGTTCCGTTTCCTGTGTGTACTGTGTGTACGTTCCGTTTCCTGTGTGTACTGTGTGTACGTTCCGTTTCCTGTGTGTACTGTGTGTACGTTCCGTTTCCTGTGTGTACTGTGTGTACGTTCCGTTTCCTGTGTGTACTGTGTGTACGTTCCGTTTCCTGTGTGTACTGTGTGTACGTTCCGTTTCCTGTGTGTGTGTACTGTGTAATCATTACATTTATTGTGTGTAAATTACATGTATTGCGCGTACATTGCGTGTTGGAGCTGTTGGAGCATTTGGAGCTTTATACACTTGAAGGTAGTTGGAGGAGTCTTGTACACTCGTAGAATTGTAGCCTCATGGTCTCTTAGACTCGTAGCATTCTAGCCAAATATCATTGGAGCTGATGAAGAAAAAGGCCGTTGGTGTCAATGACTGTTGGAGTCACTAGACTGATAGAATCAATAGACTGATGGAACCAATGAATATTGGAGCCAATGAATATTGGAGCCAATGACAAATGTGCGGTCTTTTCGATGATGGTGCTGCCTTTTTCGTTGTCGGTGCTTCCAAATGTGCTGCCTTTTCGTTGTCGGTGCTTCCAAGTGTGCTTCCTTTTTTTTTTGATGGTGCTTCTATTTTTTTAATGTTGTTTTGACTCTAGTATTTTAGTAAATTGTTCTTGATTTGACTAGCGTATTATTCCATCCGGTGCATGTATATAAACGAGTCCTAGACAGCAGGACGCTTAGTTTGTTTCTGACGACGGTGGTGTAAGGATCACCTAGTTTTTTCTTCTGGTGCATAAATCGCGTAATTGCCTGTTCTTGCGAACTCGATGGCATCTTTACCGACTTTAACGACGAACTCGATGGAGGTTGTACCATCGACTGCGGGAACCTTGACGTCGGCGTCGACGATGTTGGAGCAGATCCCGTTGGCGACGCCTCTGACAACACTGGAGGAGACTTCGATATGTGCTGTTCCACCATCAACTGAAGTTTCATCATCATTGAATACTTCAATTAATGAAGAGCGTACTTTGCATCAGTGCAAATACTGTGGTGCGTCATTTACTATCACCTCAAATGCTCGCAGACATGAAAGAAGCGGTTGTTCTAATAATGTTCAAAGAATACAATTTCAGTGCAATAAGTGCAATAAACTAATTTCACGTCTCGATAGCTTACATCGTCATTATAAAAAATGCTCCGAGACGTATAATGAACATGGTTATTGATTTGACTCATGTGTTGTACCGGCTAATGAGACTATATGAGTGATATGAACTTCAGTCCGTCTCTGGCTGTGGTGATGAACGGATCGGATAGACATTTAAAGTCATGTAAAAGTCTTAGTCCGTACAATAAGAAGACTGTTTGAATCGAGGAATCCAAAAGGCTTTAGTGATTTGTCAGTGTTTTTTTGTACCTGTAGTAGTGTAGTATGTATGTAATAAAAATTTTTTTAAAAGGACTTGTGTTGTTTTTATTTTCTCAAACCTAACACTTTTTTAGTATTTTTTTAAATTAAAGTTGTTTTGTATCGGTCAGGGATCGAACCAAGGACCTTAGTCGATCCAATCAATCAGTATATATATTACAAATTTATTTAATGAATTTGGAACTTTTGCCCGCCTCTCTAGCATTAAAATTACGAATTTCCAATATGGTGGTCTTGATGTCTGATAGGATGATGGTAGTAGAGGATTTAGAGTCTCTTTACGAATGTTGAACATGGTTTATTGAAATTATTATTTTTTACATAAAATTAAACATTATTGCATCGATCGGGTATCGAACCGAAGACGGGAATCGATCGAATCAATATGTAAATTAATGAGTGATTTTTTAAATGAATTTTGGAACTTTTCCCGAATTTGTAGCTAAATAATTACGGATTTTCAAGATGGCGGCCAAATTTCAAGATGGCGGGGGCACCTCGGTAATAAATGTTTACTGCACTCTAGCGGGTAAGAATTAAACTAACATGGCATCAGCACACTCTAGCCGACGATACAATTATGATGGCTTCCAGCATCGAAGACAAGATGGCGGACATGACGTCATACTAGATGACGATATATATGCTTTGAAAAAAGTGGTGGGAGTCAGTCTGCTAGCACCCACCATTGAGGAAGGAGCCTGTCGCCATTTTTAATTTTTTTTTGCCCTCACCAGGTTCGAACCGAGGACTCCAAACTCCGTGTCGTAAAAGTATATTCTTAAATATTTTTTATTAAAAATTTTATTATTTGAATTTTTTTATATTTTTTAAAAAAAATTTCATTAAAATCGGATAATAAATAAAAAAGTTAAAGATGGCGGCCGTAACGGAAATTGCAACGGTGACGTCATCATCCAATATGGCTGCCATGACATCCTTATTTTCAAGGTCGGCGGCTTATAAGCAGCTAGCTCTTAGGAGTTTTAAGCCGCTTTTAGGAGTTTTCGTTTTTTCTAGGGCAACGCGACTTTTGAGGATTTTCGAAATCCTAATTTTTGAACTGTGGAATTATTTGAGATTTTTTGGCGGAAATTTTTTTCAAAAAAATTGAAATTTGGACGATTTTTGAGGAATTTTGGGCAATTTTTGCCCAATTTTGGTCATTTTTGGCGATTTTTGAGGATCAAATTCCAGGTCAAGGTCAAAGGTCAAGGTCAAGGTCATCCAAAATGACCGCCGTGACGTCACAATCCAAGATGGCGGACCGGCACCTCGGCACCTCAGCCAGAAGCCAGATCTAGTATGCCCATTTACATACTACTGGCCGGGTTTCTGAGGAGGGAAGAGGGAGTACTTGTGAGAGAGACTGTAATGGAGCGAAGAAGGAACTGATCGAGTCAGGTAGGAGATGCACGTGTAGTCGTGTCACGTGGCAGGTGATGCGGCTTCACGCTGTGCTCCAAGCACGCATCGGACCTATCGGGACCACCTTCCGTTGTGCTTGCCTCCTAGATCGCCCTCCGTGTCCGGCGTGACTTTCTGTTTCGCGACAAGTCTCGGACAGTGTGCTTTACCCAGTTCATCTCGCAAATCACTGACTGTTCCAACTGTGCCGAATCAGTGCTACTTTAGGCACGATTTTTTTTATTTTTTTGGTTTTACAAAATTTTAAATTTTTTTATAACTTTAATTTTACGCTTTCGCCCCATCCAAACTTGTTTGGTCAAGTGTACCGGCAGGTTACCTTGTTGAGCAGCATAGTGCTCTCACCACCGTTTCCCACCAAATTTGCTGGGTCTAGCCGACTACAGGACTATCATCAGCAACGGTATCCACTGGCCGTCGCGTTTCGTCACGAGTTTAGCGCTACGCGTGACGAAAGTAGCCGCCCTAAGCTTCCCATGGTCACCCCCACCCCTTCTCGGAGGTGTGCTGAAGTTTGCGGTCTCTAACACGTTTTGGTGTCCTTTTTTCAAGTTCCGCCGCACGTCCCGACGTCTGGCCGGCGAATTCTCCCAGGGCAGGTCATTCACCGGACATACCCCCCACCCCATCCTGGTCCACAGCGGTCATCGGCCAGCCGCGGCAATGTCCCCTCTCAAGGCCAAAATCCCCCCCCCCACTTGCAAAATGGCGGCCATCAAGTGCCGCGATGGTCTCTGCGAGACTCCGACCTGCATGCCTACACCATCTATCGACGAAAGGACGAACCAGCTGAGAGCGAGAGCACACTACTGACCACCCTATCCCCTCCAGGAGAAACAGTCGACCTCACACTCAGTCGATAGGTCGCTGGAGCCCTTTTTTTTTCTTTCGGAGCCCTTCGGAGCACTTCGGGGTTCCCGATCCCCTCCTCCAGAGGAACAGACGACGGGACTAAAGTTTAAGTTAGCGTCCCGGCGCCATTTTCAGGGATTTTGAGGGCAGCTCTCGTCCAGCGCGCATCTTTGCAACAAGTCGCAGTAACGACCAGCAGCTATCGTGATCCGCTTTCGGCAATAATGTAGTTGCTTCTGAGCCAGGCCATGTCGCCTAGATTTTTTTTTAGTTTTTCTTAGTAGCTGCCCAAATAGTCAAGTTTAACTTTAGTTTTCTTTGGTTTTCGCCATAACTATTTCTTCTATGGCTACCGCGAGCTCCCGTGCCGCGCATCCCCGGATCACCCCCAGGGACAGCCACTATCTACTTCACCCTGCCAGCTAAGGTAAGCTGCACTTCGCCCCACACAAACCTGTTAGGTTGCCTTTTTTTTGGGCTTAACTTCGCCCGTCATAAACTGCCTGCTAACCAAGCTAATCCAGGTGGATTATTGGTTACAGGCAGGGTTCCAGAATCCCAGAGGGTTCCAGAATCCCAGAGTACTTCAAGGACCCCAGACCAGTTCAAGATGGCGGCCCAGTTCCGGCGCCACATTTTGCACCTCAACCTGTAACTCGTGAGCCTCTATAACGGAGTCTCCCTCCATCTTTCGGCACCCCTCAAAAAGAAGTGAAGAACAGTTTATAACTCCGCCAGTTTTAGGACGTTTTCCATATTATTATAAAATATTGTATTTTAAACACATATATTTGTTTGATGAGCCTGCGAGCTCAATGTTCCTAAACAGTTGAACATAGCATAGTATGAAATGGTGTTCCCCCCCCCCCCCGGCCCCTCTTTCTTCTTTCTTTTATTCGTTAGTTACTCAATGTAATGTATCAAAAATAAGAATCTGACATTGTTAGCAGTTTTGTTTGTAATGGCTGTAATGCCGTAAGATATTTTCTAATGTAAGAAACCTATCAATGACAAGATACTAAACTACTAATCAACAGTAAAAGCCTCTAATGAAACCAAACCATACGAGTGTTTTCATTTGCTGCTACTTGAAACCACAATCCACGTAACCTTTCCTACTGTCAGGGAGGTTAATTTTAAATTGTGTTTGTAAGTGGGCTGTGCCCCTCTGGCAAGTTCTTTTAGATAATTAGCCTGACGCTTCCACCGGACATTTATTATCAATAATTATGGTTTTGTTTTGAGCACAGCACCACGGTTACACAACCTTATGAGGATAACAATATGTATTATATCTCGCTTTTTGTTTTGTTTTATGTGTTTGTTTATTAATGGTTATGCATGGTACATCCAAGCTGCGTACAAATTACATTTACAATTTTATTTATATACTCTCAGACGTTTGTCTCTTTCTATAATAATGATAGTAGGTCTTTTGATACATCTGATTTCCTCACCTTAACGTAATGCTCATGATATGATGATTTAAGCCACCATTACCAAACAATTTTCTGCATTCACCGTCGCTTCTCGCGAGGTAGACGGCTGAGGCTCGCTCGAACGCAAATTTCGCGCCTTTTTCGGGGGCTCGTTTCACTCCACTGGCTCTTTTCTCTCGGCTATTTTTTGCCTCGTTCGATACCAATGACACTCCTTTGCTTTTTTAATTCCTACTGCTCAGACAATTTCGCTGATTTTCTTTCTTTTCTTTAACATTACCTGTTTAATTAGGCATTTTACGATTAATGGCTCCAAAGCCAAAGTTAGTCTACTATATAAAAATAAGTCGGGTTTTCCTTCCTGACGCTATAACTCCAGAACGCACGAACCGATTTCCACGGTTTTGCAGTCGTTGGAAAGGTCTCGGGCTCCGTGAGGTTTATAGCAAAGAAAATTCAGGAAAAATTCAAGACAAACCAACATTTTAAGTAGATGGCGCCGGTGCGTGATACATTGTTTGACAGCTACTCATTGTTCTCTGCTCAGTTAATTTCATGTGACAAACCGGTATTGTGTTTACTTTGAAATTGTGAAAAAAAAAAAAAGAAAAAAAAAGTTATTCGTTTCCTAACATTTCAATTGGAAACCATCAAATCAACTACTCATTGTTCTCTGCTCAGTTAATTTCATGTGACAAACCGGTATTGTGTTTACTGTGAAATTGTGAAAAAAAAGTAAAAAAAAACATATAACGTATATTGTGCAAATTTTTATTCAATTTCAACAGCAGGCATTTGTCTTTAAGGTCGTAAGTTGAACTGTGTAAATTATGTGGATCGTGCATTTGAGGTTAAATTCACCACTCTGTCCATAGCCCAAAATGCCTAGAGGACGACGTGCCAACATCGGCCGCCGCACAAGACATGCAAGCCAGCAACAAGTGTATTCACAGAACTTAAGCGAAGAAAGACAAAATATAATAAGAGAAAATGCCCGATTGAGACAACGCGTGAGCACACGAAGATCATTGGCATCATACAATCGCTTGGCATTCCAATATGATCCCACTGCGAACTACAGTGATGATGACAATTTAGATATTGGACCAATGATTCATTGATTTTGGCCACTATTCGATCAAGATGTGACATAGCTTTGGCGTTAGCATCATCTGGAATTGCGGCGACTCTTCTAGATGGCGGTCGTACTGCACATTCTGCGCTTAAGTTGCCACTCAATTTAAACACAATTGATACTCCAACATGCAATATTTCCCGATCCAGTGCAATGGGAAAATTGTTGATGCAATGCAAGCTCATTGTTTGGGATGAGTGCACAATGGCACATAAGAAATCACTTGAAGCACTTAACTTCACACTGAAGGATCTTCGGCGAAATAACAACATCTTTGGCGGATTGATGATATTGTTGGCAGGCGATTTCAGGCAGACGTTGCCAGTAATTCCCCGTGGAACGCCTGCAGATGAATTGAATGCTTGCCTGAAGGCATCACCTTTATGGAATAATGTAAAAACATTATCGCTAACCACTAATATGAGAGGTCAACTTCAAAATGATCAAAGTGCTGCACAATTTTCCAAACAATTGTTAGATGTTGGAAATGGAAAAGTCCCAGTTGATGCGACATCTGGATTAATTACTCTTACCAACGACTTTTGCCGATTTGTAGACTCTCAATTAGCTCTTATTGAAAATGTTTTCCCAAACATTAGTGAGAATTATCAGAATTATGCTTGGTTAAGTCAACGAGCAATTCTTGCCGCAAAGAATAATGATGTACACGCACTGAATTTCACCATTCAATCAAAAATTTCTGGCGATTTGGTGACATACAAATCCGTTGATTCCATAACAAATCCCGATGATGTAGTAAATTATCCAACGGAGTTTTTGAACTCTCTGGAGTTACCAGGATTTACACCACATAACTTGCTACTCAAAGTTGGTACAGTTATTATGATATTGCGTAATTTGAATCCACCGCGACTTTGCAACGGTACTCGACTTTCGGTAAAAAGACTTACGCCGAATTTGATTGAGGCAACCATTATTAACGGAAAGTACGCAGGTGAAAATGTATGTATTCCTCGAATACCAATGATTCCGACTGATCTTCCGTTTGACTTCAAACGATTGCAATTTCCAGTTCGCCTTGCGTTCGCAATGACAATTAACAAGTCGCAAGGCCAATCGCTTAGTGTTTGCGGAATAAATTTAGAAAATCATTGTTTTTCACATGGGCAGTTATACGTTGCGTGTTCACGAGTTGGGAAACCATCCGCTTTGTTTGTGTTAACGTCAGACCAAAAAACAAAAAATGTGGTTTACCAAAGAGCACTTCAATGAAACGGATAATTTGCGGACACGTATAACGCTTCGATTCAGTATTTACTTTGGATTCACTTTCATTTACTTAGAGAAGTTCAACTAAATAACACTTCATTTTTGTAATCGAAATGAATTCATTACTGTTGTGAAATGAAATAAAATTTTTCCTTTTCAAATATAAAACAAAACAAAAATTTCTTCATTTTTTAATCACCAAACGAAATGTTACATAAAACGAAGCCATTTGGTGGCGAAACGGAGTTCGCCGGGTTTGCTAGTAACTTTATAGTTATTCCACTCAACTAGCACCTCTTAATGCTCACTCACGAGCAACTTAAATTTTAAATCACGCAAATCGGTCTATTACTCTCGCAGTTACAGCTCACTGACTTCAGTTCGGCGCTCCCCACCAACGCTCATTACGTCATCACTGCAAATAATAACAGAGTGAGGCATACGTAACGACCACAAGCAAAGTCTTCTCTACTAGATGTATTTACTTCAACTCTGTAGCTTTTATAGTTTACGAGTTTTAAGCGGTGTCGAATCCTCATTCGAAGTGACACTCAACCCGAGATTAAAGGCATTAATGATCGTGTTGGAAATGCATGTAAAAAAATAAACATTACCTGCTGGTGATCTGGTACTGCACACGCATATGCATGTCCTTAATTGTTGAATTGGCTCCTTCCCAGTGTGCTGGGTAGGAATGACAACACGTCGAGCCTGAATTTTCACCTCACCTGAAACAAACCAAGGAAAATGCGCGGTGTTAGTTGCCGGAAAAGAAGATGTTCTTCTTTCAGTTTCAAATTAACAACCAGCACGTTATGTGGGCGTGGTTTTCCACAGCAGTGGCCCATTCCCGCGCGTTCATCCAGCCTATAAAATACTGTTGTTAATAACAACGGGATGTATAATTACTACACGATGGTAGACCTGAAAAGAAAGGACTTTGCTTTATTAATACATCGTCGGCTAGAGCTAGAAATTTTCAAACCTAATGGTGCGTATAGTGTATTATAATGTTAACAGACTTCTCTGCTCGCAGCTACTCTTTTAAGAGTTAAGTTTTTTTTTCAAACACGAAATATCCAGTTTTTTTCCATGTATTTCCTCTCAATAGTAATTGGTCATGTGCTCCGAATTCAATTAACGGGAAGCACACTGAGTTCAGCTCGTTATTTTACACTATACTTTGATTGGTTTTAAATTGGCAAATATTTATTAAAAAATAATGAACTGCTCATTTCAATAATTTTCACATAATTACACACAAACATCATAGGCCAAGGTTTTTGTTTTTCCTGAATATCATCATTAATATATAGGCCTACCGTGCATATATTTACGCGTTCGAAAATTACTCTAGGGACTCCCAAGTTTTGCTAGGGACGCCAAGTACAAAAGTAAATTTTTGCTTAACATGAGCCTAAACAGATAGTAAGTATAGGTACATTAAAACTGCAATTAACAACCTTTTTTTATTGCAAAATGTGTCGTTGAATCAAACCTATGACTTTCAGGAAAAAAATTGATTTGACAATGTGCTGCAATTAGCAATGTAAAAGTATTTAGTAGTTTTGGTTTCTGTTAACTAGTTTTTTTTTAAGATTATCAGGCACACTTATTTACCATTATGTATGAATTGAAGTGGATAAAATACCATAATATGTTAAGGTTTTTGAGAAGTTGATATGCATTATTTGATTAAGATTAGTAATATTTTTTGCTTGTTACTGCAGTTAATCATTTATTACAATTATTCGAACATTTAGCAATCTGTCAACAATAGGCCTACTCTGTGCATGGAAAACTTAAAAACTAAGTGCTTCGCACTTTCATTAAATTAGTATTCACAGCTCAATATTACATGGCTTCCTTGATTGTGTTTGTTGGCCCCGTAACGCTTTGTTTCAATTTTGGTGTTCATTTATTGTATATTTTATTTACTGATATTATTAACCTCCCGTTTCCACTTAAACTAACCAGACAATTGCTTATTAACTAAACTAAGTCCAAAATAAATTACAAATCCGTTATTCGAGCCCAGCGAATTACGCCATAGAATTATCTTCCAACTGTTCGTAGATTAGGAGTATTGTCAGGCCTTCTGTCCTACTAAGGGAGAAAAAACAACTAATTTTCACCCAATTGGTTTTCCTTCACGTTTTGCGTTTTATGATAATTACTAGCTCCAAAGAGTAATGTAAACTATGTTTATTATAACTTTAGACATAGCCAGTAGACTAATATATAAATTAATTCTCGCTCCCCACACGCTAACTATTGTGGCCCATGTCATAAGTTAGACATAGAGAAATTAAACCCAATGTTTATATGTCTTTAATTAATGCCCAGCGTCTATGATTTTTTAGTATATTTCAAAGATAGATTTAGCTATTGTAGCAGTTACCATGGTGCGACTGACGGTAAATGTTTTATATATAACACATATATGGATACGATAACTGCCGTAATGATGCACAAATAACTTCGAAACTGATACTTGAAATAAAGTAATGGAAAATCTCGCGCGAGTTCGTTAATGAGCGAAGTACGACCAAAGTGGTATAATTGGGGAAGGATTTTTGAAAAACAAATAAATCACTAACTCCCTTAATATGACAAATATCTCTTCCTTATGAAGTTAATTTATCTCATTGGAGAGTAATACCAAACTGTTTTGTCTAAATAAATTTATTGATACGATCAACCAAAACAGGAAATGGAGGACAAATAAATTAATAAATCCCTTAATAGGCACATCATCGAATCCATTTGAATTCCTTCTGAAACTTTTAAATATTATCTAAAACTTGTGTCTGTAACACTTTTAAATACAACCAACCAGTTCTCCAAAGGGTGGAAGAAATAGGAATTAAAGGACAAAAAATCATAAAAGCCTTTTTAGGTAAACTACTAGACTTCAAACAATTTATTGTAAATCTTCTAAATATTATTTAAAAGTTTTGTCTGGAACAATTTTTTATAAGATGAACTATTGCGTGCAAGAGGTTGAATACCCTCGGGATTAAATAAAAATAATAAAACATTTCTTTAATAGGCACACTATAAAATTCGTTTAAACTTATTTTATATCTTCTAATTACTGTGTGGTGATGTGGAAGTGGGGGAGGGGGCCACACGAGCCGGGCTGATCGATGTCATCGTCATCTCCGTTTCCTGGACCCATTAAGTCAGCCGCAGTTTTTGAAGACCCGAGGTCGACTAGGGGACATCTTGGATTTCTTATTCAGTTTATATCATTACTTAAATCGAGAGGTAACTTTCTAAAAGCTGACCATATTAGCAGCACTTCAGAAGTTTTGGGATGGGCACAGTTCTATCTCCTCTCCCCATGGCGCTTTTCGCCCCGACATTAAAAGCCAGTATCGGCCACCCACAACGTGCAAAATCGTTAGGCTGCGTCCCCCTCCCTTTTTTTTTTATCATCAACAAGAAAACCCTAATATATGCACCATTTACTGCGACTGTTCTTCAAAAATCCTTCGTATTTATCTGCAGTTAAATTTTTTTTGTCAGGTTTGTAACTATACCCAAAATCAGTCAATAATTAAAGTATAATCGTACCGACGTTCACACGATTCCGTATGTCACGGCGCGTTTTAATATTTCATCTGCAACGTAGTTGAGGAAATAATGCGATGCGGAGAGCCGTGCGCTGTCGCGAAACTGGTCGTCGGGACGCAGTCCTCGCAGAGAGTATGTCGGTCTGCCGTCGGCTGCGGTGCAAGAGGCATCGCCCCATGCGGCGTGAATGTCAGTGGCGGAACCTGTCCGGCCGGCGCTGACCTACTGCCGCCGCGGGACCAGTACGGCGGTGCCTCGTGCCGTAACAGACCTCCCCCGCGCGACATTCGTGTGTGCTCATGCTGCAAGTACACTTATAACACGAAACATCGAACACACAATTTAACATTGAATTCTTTAAAAGAATGCATATACGGTGTTTTTAACTACATTTACTGACGCGAATCACAAGTAATTAATTACCGCACCCGCCGCTAGAATTCGCTGACGGAGCAGCTACGTCGACTATCTAATCATTCGATTTGCAGAGCGAGATTTTAAGCTAAAAACACTAAACCCCAGCTTTGGACCTGAATTTCGACAAGGAACTTTATTAAAATACTGCCTTCTTGTTCAATTTCATAAAACTATTAATGCTTAATTTCATAAAACTATTAATGCTTAAAAGTTTCCCCTTAGTTTTGTGAAATTTGGTTTACGGCATACGTCACAAATGGCTGCACCTGTGTGTACAAATTTTCGTTACAAGCGACTTCCGTTCCATTCACGATATTACTCTTACCAAATGCCGTCTACCGAAAGCTAAGATGTCACACGTACAAAAAAATCACTGAAATGTTCTTATTACGTTTCGTATTTGTAATTAGTACGTTATTGTAATTAAAATCGATATTTACTTTAAACTTCATTATCGAAATGATGTAATACCTTCGTAACCTTAGGTAAACACACTTGTTGGTAAACACACTTGTTGGTAAACACACCTTTCAGCAAACTAATGTACTTTAAACTTCTAAACGGTGCCTAACATAAAATATATGTAAATTGCATGTATCCAGATTTTTTTAGTTACAATTACAAAATATATTATATATTTAATTTTTTTACATTTTTTTTCAGTTTCTGAAATTGGTCTGTAATATTGGTCAAAAATATTGTGTAATTTTAATAAAAATTATTAATTTTTTTTAAGTTTATACCTACATTTAATAATTTATTTAATTATTTATAATTCGCTTTATTATGTATCTATAGTTGAACTTAATTTTGCGTTGTACCCTGTTACTTTATTAAAATTTGAAACAGGTTACAAATAATACTTTTACAAATGACATCTAAGAGAAGTACATTTTAAATTGGTGGCCTCTGAACATATATTTTGTTTCTATTGTATGGATGTACTGTGTATTAGGAGCTAGAACTGCTGTTATAGTTATAAATATATCGAGCTATGATTTGCGTTTAAGTAATCATGTTTGTACGCCGTACTTCGTATATCTTATTATCCATCATTTTGCCGCGAGTCGAAATCAACATTAACGTGGGTCTAGTGACTTATCGGGGGCGGACCCAATTTCTATCTTGGGAGGGGCAGTTGACCAGAGGATTTTGATTGGCATAAAATACCTGCCAGTTAAGTGCAAGTCCAAACTTTTGAAAAATAATAGCCTCTTAAAATATATTTTAACACATTCCAGACACGTTTAAAATTAATTATCAAAGATATGAAGTAGGATATTTGTTGTTTGTTGTTAACTGAAGATAGTTTCAGTTCTTGGGGTATTTGGGAAGGGAAGAAAGGAGGGTCCCAAAGGACCGCCACTGTGACTTATTGCCTCGCGTTAGTGATATAAAACTTTAGAAATTATGAAACTTAATCATTTAAGCGCTAATAAAAGTACTACTTAAGTTAAACAAAAATTAATCGATATCAGTTGCCATCTATTTAGACATTATACTTAAAGTAAGACGTTTTAAGACATACGACTTACTACTGACAGGCATAATAATTTGAACAGATCTTTCAAATGTATATTGACAAACATGAAAGTATGCCAGGACTTAAAAAATTGCATAACGTTATCAAATAAATGTTGGGAATGATAAGGGAAATGGGTGATTTTTTAAAAATTCGCATGTGGTATAGCAGCCCTGTCTTTCAAAGGGTCTTCCTTGTCTGGCAAATTATTTAACTCATATCACGATGGTGAACTGAAAAAAAGAATATCGATACTGATAAGTCTTTATCTAGTAAAAAATAGTCACGTAACCTATGTATCTAACTCATACACATTTCACCGGGATTTCGACCTCTGCGTGAGATCCATTGCAGTAAGCACAACGCACAAAGCAGTCGCCACGCCAAGTTGTCTTTGTTGATTTTCAAAGAATCAGCGGAGATGTGAATGAGAATTTAAAGAAAATTATTTCGCTCCCATATTTCTCTCTTTAAATGTAATAATTCGATGGACTCTCAAAGTTGACAGTAAAAATAATATTTAATGTCAAAATATAAGTAGCATGAACCATTATTGTTATAATTACGATAGAATGTAATTTTAACTATTCCCGTGCGTGATATTGTCCTTTTAGGACTAGTTATCTAAAAATTTGCAAAAAAAAAAAAAAAACTCCCACTATATACATATATGAAAAAATTTCAGTATTGCAGCTTTGTCTACATACGGTTCGTTTACAGTTCGATGTAGTAAGAGCAGCGAAATGTTTCGAAACAAGTTTATTCGAAATCACAGATAATTTTCTACTTTTAAGCGTGTAAGAATGTATAAACCGTTATTGGTGCACATGTGAGTGAGAGTGCGTGTGAGTGAACAGTCCCAGTCCCGTAGGGCAGTGCCGTTCTCTATCCCAGCGGTTTGGGGGGGGGGGGGGGGAAGGGGGTCTGAAATGCTGGAGGCGTGGTGGAAAATGAAAGTAGTTCAGTAGTTCGACTCCCGACCGGCGGCGGCGTCCCGCTGTGTCCAGTGACCTTTCATCCAACCCCCTCCCCCCTGCCGCATACAACCTCCTCAACCCTGCTCCCATGTTCGCTCGTTCCTTTCCACGCAAGGGAATGTCACAGCGCCGGGTCTCGCTCTGCGCGCATTATTTCCGCGTTGCGAAACTTTACATAACACCGGGGGAAATGTGCAAGTGATAAATTTTATTATCTGATCACCACAAGCTACGACGATATTAAAAATACAACTTGTTGCCTTCCTGAATGTTTGCCTCCTTTTTATTGGCCGCTATGCTCTCTTTTAGAAGAAAAATCACCTACTTATTGCTTACCGCTCGCCTGTAATTAAGGCTCAATCTCACTTGGCTTTCTTGATGTGTTACATGTTAGCTCTCGGTGTACGGCATTTGGTGGGCACAAAATCCGCGCTGCGAGCTCACTACCATACTTCTAACAAAATTTACCCAATTACAAAATAAATAGTATACGAATACATTAAACTGACAACTAGGCAGACTCGAACTGAAACGCGCGCAGGCTCTGTCCGAGTCGAAATTTCGAGGAGCTCCCAAACGTTTAACATCTTAACTACTAATTAAAACTCGAGTGTTGCCCACACACCAGTTAAATGACTGTCACATATCCTTAAAATATTACAACATGTCTAGCCAAGAGCTCGAAGAAGAAAGTTTTATCATCCTGCGATCATAGTTGCAACCGTCTACGACCCAGTGAGCATGCGCGGAGGGGGAAGGTGAAGCAGCTGAAGGGAGGGGAAAAACACAGTCCAGAACCGGAAACCTCACACGTCGCGGCGGGCCCTTCAAATCCTACGTGCCCGCCCCTTACTGCCGGCCCAATCCAGTTGTTCCGAAATTCAGTACTCGAAATTATATTTGTTCTACCATGTAGTTTGGAACTTATGTAAGCTGGGTTATGTTTGAAGTTTAATTTCCTCTGTTGTGAACAGGGATTGATAAAGTTAATTAACTTAATATGTATGGTTAAATAGTGCATAGTTTTTAGTTTTTAAAGTTATACTGTGTAATTTTTATATGTTATATTATTTGACGTGATAACGTCTTATAAATCGATGAACGCCGGCTGCACGCACGAAAAAGCATGACTCATTGTCACGTTCCGCCTGAGCCGAGCGTGCAAGAAACGGCCAACCACCGTGCGAGAAAATCTTCTATAATATCAAACAAGTGTTAGGCGGGCTTTTTAACTAATTGTTCGTGATTATATTTAAACAAATTATTTAAATTAAATTGGCAAAACCTGT
This sequence comes from Bacillus rossius redtenbacheri, assembly GCF_032445375.1. Classification (NCBI taxonomy): domain Eukaryota; kingdom Metazoa; phylum Arthropoda; class Insecta; order Phasmatodea; family Bacillidae; genus Bacillus; species Bacillus rossius. The sequence continues at coordinate 137,352,371 of NC_086330.1, read as the reverse complement.
AAATAATATTTGAAAATTAAAAAGTATGTAATTTTTCATCAATGTTTTCTTATGACGTTATCACGTAAAATTATCGTCCGTTAACCGACTTTACAGACAACCCCCTTTTTTTGTGTATTAAAGTGTAAGTTCTTGGTTATCTTTTTTTAATTTTATTTTTATATTGTGTACTTTTTCTCTGTGAGAAACCAGACAACTATTTAAGAGCATATATTGAAAAAATTAATTATACTTTTTTTATAGTTTCAGTGTGAACTATTTTCTTAATATACCCATTTCTTAAAAGTTATCATTTCTTTGTTTTTCTGTTTAATGTTTATTTTTATTTTTAAATATGTGTTTAAGTGTTAGAAAAGGCTGTGTTCACGTCTTAACTTCGCTAAAAGTAAAAATAAGACTAACAAATAAAATAATAAATGAATTAGTGTTGGCTTGTGGATGCATATTCGGTCACTACCTCGGCAGGATGTGCTGCTAACCCGTATGTTATTCTGTCCATAGGCCCGCGAAGGATTGCCGCCCATTACCCTTACTTACGATATAGTTACATTTATACGTGTTTGTGGTGGTATAATCTCTAGTCTAGGTGACTGACAAAATTAGTTTTTTTTTTTCTTTTTTTAATAGTAGTGGGGTAGCACTAGGGGCTCGAAACGGTGCTAACGATGGTTGCAAATCTTGTCTGAAAAGAGGGACTGAGTAGCGACACTACTAAAATTTCTCGTTCTATTTTAATAGCAAGCTATCCTATACAGTGTATGTTCACAGGAGCATCGTGTCTTTCTTATTGGCGGCATTTCATGTCGAACGTCAGTGCCTCCTCAATTCTCCCGCGTGGTGTTCGGCCGCCCGCCTATTCAGGTGTGTACTTGTGTTAGTAATGCAGAATGATAATTGCTATGCTTCCTGGTGCTGCTAGCGTGGTATTGCCTCTAAGTGCAAGGTTTGGAACTGGCGCGCAGTCTTATTGTCTTACATAGGGTAACTATATGGCAGAGAAAGGAAGATAAACGTGTAATGCAAGTCCCTTGAGTGCTTTCAAGAATCTGTACCGAAAGTTTTATGCCTGATATTTTTATAAAAACACGCGTTTTAGCTGTTTTAACTTCTAAAAAAAATACAGTTTAAAATCTAAATACGGAAACATAACTACTCATCCGCCCTTATAGCTATAGAGCAGTCTTAAAATACGTGTTTTTTCCCCCTGAAGTTCTGCACACCGTATGTGTGCCTAGGTAGGCAGGACCATTAACATTCGTTTCAATGTTATGTGGGGCGTGTTCAATTATCTACATTACCCAATCAGAAATTCGAAAGAAACACATTCTGGTCAATTGTAACGCGGAAATGCTTGGAATGAATATATGGGGAAGCCATGCGCGCGATCCAAGGGGCGTAAACCGGGCAAGGCGCGTAAAGGTTAATTGCTACGGGGGAAAAGGGGGGGGAGTTGGGTTGGAAAGCCGCTCCAGTTAAAAGCTCGCTAAACGGCCGCCTTGCGACACCTTCGCTCCGTAGAAAGGCGCTCCGCGGACCCGCTTTGCCATTCACCGCGCGTACGTATACGAGCGGCGCGTGCCGTATGGTTCGCTCACTCGCGCGCGCACCGTGTGTGTGCTGCGGTTGACCAATATAACCCCCCTCCCCTCCCCCAACCTACCGGCGGGTGGGCGTTTAGCTTTCCCCGCTCCCATCTCTACTTATCCACGCTTCGCTCCCATCGAACATTTTATTCCTCACTTTGCCGTCGGCAATCCTCTTGGATTACACGAGCTGGGAATAAATAGCTGTGTGTCAAATTGGGACTATTACCAAGTGCCCAGCTTCTGTGCCCAGCGATTTGTAACTTTAAATACGAGATTATTATAAGTAGCCGTATTGCTATAAAAATTTTATAGCCTTGAAATCTGCGAATAAATTCATAAATTTTAAAGCCTGCTCAAACAATATAGACAAATGTAAGCCTAAGGTTCTTAAGCTTACAAAATAGTATGTATTTTCTTGATATCCCGTAAACAGCACCTACTAATGAAAAAAATAATATAATGTTTTTTTTTTTTGCGAATGAATAAACAGACGATAAATCAACATTCTGTTATTTTCCCCCCTCTCCTTTTCATAATTACGTAAATAATACTATTACGTGGAAAACATTCCTATAAATCTACACGTGGTTAAAATTGTATGTAACCTTCTATCAAAACTTCACAGTTTTTAACATGTAACACACCAATAGTTAAAATCATGCTTTCTGGGGACCTGAACAATAAGGAAAAAAAAACACATAAAAGGCGAGATTGTAGTGATTTCCATTGCAGTTGGAACTTACTCTACCATTATTTGCAAACTATGTTACAGTATTAAATTTAAATAATATTTTTCTTGACAGATGGGACTAGTTGGGGCAAGACATTAGTGAGACACTGTTTTCGCATTTCGCAATCTCGGTCTGACCAGTCTTATTTCTGTTTCCACGGTTTCCTGAAATAAATCGCTGCGAATAGGGGGCGTGTTCCTTACTGTATATTAGGTTGATATTGATAAGCCGTGAATTACAGTTGGTGGACCTTAAAATATTATTTTTTAATTCAGACCGGTTCCTAAACTCTAATGTAGTTATTTTTATACATTTTGAGTTCGGCATATTTTTGTACTAATAGAACTTATAAATTTTTTTTTGCGAGAAAAGGTTTCAGGCCGTCTGTTACCACAATCAATTATTATTGAATGCTACATAAAAATGGCTTGTCTGTATCGTGCAAGAATCTCGTTATTCTACACCATCACTGACTTGAGTTTGATGTGTGTGAAACCGCCATCCAGCATCTAATTTGTGTTGGTTTGTTTTTAACGTTAATATTCAGTTGAAAGCTCGTGGTCAGTTTTCACAGAGCGAGCGACGTCATGACGCAAACACTGTGATAAACGTCCACAATGTCCATGTGCTTCTCATGTTGTAACGTTCCCAAGAAACGGTTGCAAATTTACGTACCGACACGCTGCGCCGTGGGGGAAACAAATGTGCCAGGAATCGGCCATTTTCTCAAAAGCGCTAGCTGAATATTTGTAGCGACTTGAAATGTATCATCATCCACATAGATAATACTCTCTGTAACTGTGGATAAGTATTGTGTAAGTGCGAGTCATGGAGAAACTTAAGGCCCTGGTGCACCCCCATGTAGGAGTATTGCCTTTTCGTGTCATTATATATATATTTTGTTAACTAGGACGATTTATCCATATGTTCCACTGTATGATCATTGCAATTTTTTTGTTTTGTAGAAAATTTGGTTATCAGATGTTTGCTGCTTGTTGCTGCTGCTGGTGATGTTGCTGCTATTTGTAAAGCGTCAATTAAATATTAGTAATTATAATTTTTACCTGCCTTTTTACGTTTTGGTTACATATTATAGGTTAGTTCACTTCCTGCATTTCCTCATGTGGGTTATGCATACAATATTTGATTCAGCTAACTAATTTTTTTAAAATATTATTTCTTAATAAATATATAATTAGTGAAGCACTGGGAAAAAAATTGTTGGCTAGTGACGTCTAGGGCGTTAATCATAAAATAGGACCACCGTGGTGGTTCACGGGCCTATTTATGTTATTTATACGACCTCTAACTACCAAAGCCAATGCTCTTAAACATTCAGTTGATATCAAGTCGCGTTGCGAACTGGACATGGTGTACCGCAGCAACCCTTAGGCTGTTTTTTAAATATATATATATATATATATATATATGTGTGTGTGTGTGTGTGTGTGTATGTATATATAGGCCATAATCGAGCATCCTCGAACAGGTTTTCAGTCGGCGCCTCCGTAGATAACAGGTTTTGGAGCGAGCCGCGTCATCATGATGCACTTCAGAAGGCCGCGGTTGTCGGGCGGGTATCTGCACTGCATACCGTTACTTCAACGTGGTATTGCGACCTTTAGTTCGCATACTGGAACGATAATGCTTGTTACAACTATCTTCTTTTATTTTGTGAAACTTGTTATATTGCGTTCCGCTCTGGTCAGCTCTTGTATAGGCTGTAGATTAATTTCTTAAGCTGACCTCCTTTGAAGCTCCCATTTCGGCGCTAGGAGTTCCGAGTGAGGCGGAATGATTGTGGGGTACAATCATAAAAGCATAGGTGTCAGTAATTCCAATAATCTATGTGTGTGAATATATATATATATATATATATATATATATATATATAAAATTCGTCTTCAATGCGTTCGGCATCTTTCATCCGATTGAGTTGAAACGTTGCACACTTTATCTTCAAAACATGGGGAAGGTCACGCACTGTCTAGGCGAGATTCTTATAAAACCAACCCTTAAAGCATAATTTAATTATTCTTGATAAAATTCTATCATTGCGTTGATAACTCATCGTTCATTAGATCTCCATGAAATGTTGCACGTTTGACCTTTGGAACCATGGAGGTATAAGTCTATGGAGTGATTTTCTGTTCTGAAGTTGAAGTCAACTGGTAAGCAATTGGGTAGCAAAACAAATTGTAGCTCTATAAAGGCTAATATGCTATTAATTGGTTTAATAGCTTGGAAAGAACTTGCTAGAGATATCCGTAAAGATGCCATCATGTAATGAATATTGTTAAACAAGCATAATACCAACACATCTGCAAGAAATTAGGGTTAAACTTCATTATAACCAAAAATGGTATTGTTATGTAGAAAGGCGAAAAAAAAGGGCGGAAAGGGGGGGGGGGGTTAGAGGTCGTTCTCATTTTGACTTCAAGTATTAAAATGGCAAAGATTGCATAAACCAACTCCCTTACTACTTACCTCCATGTTTAAAACACGAGGAAAGTCACTGTTTAGGTAATATTTCGATAAAACCATTCTTAAAGCAAAAATTAAGGTGGCGCGCGAGTAGTATCGATAGTTATTAGTAAGTATTTTATGTCATTTCCTCTTTTCTATGGTCCGAAATATACTGATGGCGTGCGAGTCGAGAGATATATATAAGAGATAAAGAGATATAGCTATAGAGATAGATATAAATATAGAGAGACAGAGAGTAATAGAGTGAAATCGAGAGGAATAAAGATAGAGTGATAGAGAAATATATTGTGATGGAGAGAGATATAGTTATATAAATAGAAACACAGAGATGTATAGGGATGTATAAATAGAGTAATATTTAAATATATAGATTAAGAGAAATTTAAATATATATATATATATATATATACATTGAGGAGATATATAGAGATATAAAAATAAAAGGTTAGAAATGTAGAGACAGAGATAGTTATACAGCTATATTTATGAAGAGATAGACAGATATAAAGATACATAGAAATTATGAAGATTCATGTATAGATATAGAAATATATGGATATAAAGTGAGATAAGAGATATATAGATAGAGATTGAGAAATAGTGATATAGAGTCACGGATAAAAAGAGATATAGATAGAGAGATATGATTTGTGTGTACAAACTTAAAAAATATTACAAAAAAAATTAAAGAGGCATTGCAACGCATGCCGGGCATTAGCTAGTTGTGTGTATATGTGTATAGGTGTGTGTGTATGTATGTATGTGTGTTTGTCCTTGAGCTCCATACTTGGTCCATGATTAAACGCGTTACCGATTTGTTTCCCTTCATTTCCGTCCGTTATTCTTTTTTATCGGCACGAAATACTGTTCCTCGCAGTCTCTCTTGTTTATTGGATATATTCTCCTTTATTCAGCTTACATTTGCAGCTATCTGGTTGGTTAGGAACAATTAATATTTTATTGTAATCGAAGAATTGTAAACTGCTCGTTTATTATTATGAAACAAGTGTGTGCTTGTGTAACAAAAATATTGCTAACACTTAAAGTGATAGGCCTACAAAAATAGATTTTGTTCAAAAAACGCTCTAAATGTGGAATAGTAAACGTCGAATCTAATCAGTTAAATTTTTATTACAAATCTCTTTAAACATTCGTTTTAATAACGATATTTTTTGACAAATAATTTCAGTGTCTAAACTTTACATTTAATGAGAGATATCTAGTGATTGCGTAGTAAGTTGTTCTACCTTGAACATCGATTACGAGTGAATTACACTAACATACCAGGCAGCAAATTCTCACTGTCAAAGGTTTCAGTTCCTCTATTTCACTGATTCAATCTCCTGGTTCACATTTAGAGAGCAGCAAAATTTTATTGGTATACCATCCATTTTGTTTGATAAAACCGTATCTGTAGTACAACAAAATATTTGTTCAGATTAAGTTTTATAAATTTATTTTACCAAGGCTGTTTAGGCTAACGACCATTTCTCCGTGTGCACACAAGATAAACTAGGTGTTTTCAAAATAAAAGCTTCAAGATATGCTAATTAGAACCTGATTGATATTTCGTAGTGACATATTATTCTAGAAAAACACCACAGTTAGGCTATTTGTAATTTAGATTCTCTGTGAACTACATACCTGAAAGTGGCAGAACATAAATGTGTGATGAAAAAACGCCAATTGTCACACAGGCGTCAACTGTAGCAGTAAAACTGCTCCTTCACCCCCCCCCCCCCCTTCCCGGGGATATCATTTCACCACTAAAGGCCTCCGTGTGAATGTCGCATTTCACAGTACTCGTGATTACTCGTTTCCTGGAGTCCTTGTCCCTCTGGTACACATTTCATCACACATTTCATCTCCGAGCAAGCGTATGTTAGTGCAAGTGTCACAACTTCACTGAAGTGACCTTTAAGACCCGTTCTACAATGACACGGAAACGGAGACGGATCACGTATACGGAGACGGACCCGTACGGGGCAATACTGAGCTCTTACGTTTACGTTGCTCCGTGCGATCAATAAAAGCAGAGTACTTTTCTACGGTCGTATAGCCATGTTTGTTTATGTTTTAACTATGTTAAAAATTGTTTTGCGGACAAGAATATTTTTGTTCTATTATTAGTTGTCGTTTATTTTTATTTATGTAAATGCTGCATGCTATTATTTTTTTTAACTAATTTAATATTTCGTAACCTTGAAATGCATTATCATATTCTCGTTTGTGGCCATTTGTTGCGTTTCCGTGCATTGTGGAAGCAGCAAACGCGATAGAGAAATGTTCCAGGAGATCCGCCTCAGTTTACGTGATCCGTCTCTATTTCCGTGCCATTGTAGAACGGGCCTAAGGCCGATCACACTATGCTGTTTTCCCGCTCGGCTAAAACTTCCGCAGCGTTTATCAGCTGAATGTTCTTCTAACCGCATTTCTTATAGTGCACAGTGCAAGTATCTCGAGAATGCTCTGAAAGAATGTGTCAAAATCGAACATGTAAACAGTTGACCGAGAAGAAATGACCAAATAGAAACTGACAACCGCTTCGGCCCAACCGCATGGCAGGAGCCGGGTGTTGACGTATAGGCTACGTGCTTGGGATGAAGTTATCCAGTGCCGAAGCGAAACTAATTTTAGTGGTCGGTAGCGTATTACGAGCACAATGGTGAGCATGCGCATCTGTATGCCCCCCTCTCACCGCACATCTCACTAAGGCTTAGAAATATCTCACTTTTTTTTAAGTGGCCCCGTCCGTGTGGTGTATAAATCTGCGCGCATTTCCATAAACATCTGTTCTCTTGGCTTGTGTTATCTGGAGTCGTGCCAATGCTTCGGCGGCGAATTGTCCCGCCGTTAAATGGCGTGGTGGATGAAATTACTTGCTAGAATGGGGTCGTAAATCTGACGGCGAAGCTGGGTCGTGCGTGAGCTGAGCACTAATAATGGAAATTATCCTATTTTTTTACTCGAGATTCGAAGGCCCATTTCTCCCGAAATTTTATAAATGGTATAGAATCATATCCAAACAGTTAATTAATATGATGTTTGGTTTCCTTCTGGATGTCATGGGTCAACCACCTATCCGATATAATACTCTTTCCTTCGTCATATATCACTATGTAAATTTACTTATCTTGAAACTCAAGCATGATTCGTAAAAATTACCATTTCTTCCCGCATTATAAAATTAGATAATATGATAATATTAACATGCTACATAGGTTATAAGCTTTTTTTAAATGTACTTTTCTCCTTTTTAAGTCACCAAAAGCAATTTTGTTTTTTTTTCTAATGCATTAATTTTGGAACTTGAAGCTACATGACATAGAAAAACAATAGTTTAATGATAATAATTTAATTTCTAATGGATTTGAAGTTTTAACGTTTGCCAGTTAATCGTGGTGGTCACAGAATAACAGATTTAGTTAATCATTTTACCACCAAATTAAAAAAAATAATTAAATATATTGATTTAAAATTATATAAAAACACAGTTGTTTTGAGTTTACGATAGTCTTATTCTAGTGGTACGATATTCTGTCCTCTTTTGCCATTTAAATGCGCTCTTCTTTTTGCACAGTCATTGCATACGAGCGAAATGTCTAGGCCCTTCAGTCACAAAAGTGAAGATGGCTCCTGTGGAAAGCCTTCTTGGTCGACCTTGCAGACATCCAAGACGGGAAACTAGGTCACACTGGGCTCCCACCAGCTGTCGGCGGGTGGCCGCGCTTCCCAACGGCCAGCTCGTGTTGCGAAGGTTCGCGGGTTCGATCCCAGACGAGGTGCTGGCTATTTACCAAAACCCAGTCAGTTGCCCGAGTCGTTTCAGGGTCCCGATATTATCTTGGAGGCCTCGTCGCCGCTATATGTTTTTTTTTTTTTTTTAATGGAACAGATTAGATATTTGTCAATTTGTACATTTTAATTACAGAAAAACTGTATCACTACAAAATAGTGTTCGCAGTAACACTGGGTTCGGGTTCTTACCCGGGCAGTGATGCTTTGTGTTGTCCCAGTACCTCCAAAAGTTAACGTTATTTGTAAACCGTTCTCTGAATAGCTTTCCAGTTTTAACTGCACACATAATTAGCGTGATACAACAAAATAAAATAAAATTCTTTAATATTCGTATCTTTCTTTTGGTTTAAAAAGTTAAGTTTGATTGAAACATAGATTAAAATATAAAATGATGCGCCATTTTTTGTAAGAATTAGCTACTCACTATTATCTCTAAAAATGTATTTCATAAGTGCAAAAATAAACATAGCAATGTGTTGTACAAACATACAATATATTTCTTGTAATATTACAAACTTTTTCTCTGGCAACTGGTTTCCAAAGGAATCATTTGTAAAAGTACTGGAAACTCTGGCAGAGTTCCTCTCATGTGTTACTTTTATTATTATCAATATTATTACTGTGACTCTGAAATGATCGTTGTAGGATGCTATATTACACTCTTTTCATACAAATATAAATGCAAAACCTTTATTATTTTGTTTGTATTTATTCTGAACAGTGTGTGAAAAATTATAATTATTATAATTTACTTTGAATTCATTCGCATAAATATTATCAATAAGATTGATGGCAGGATGATTATATACAACAATACTGCATAAAGAAATATTTTAACTTTAGTTAATATTAAAATATTTTTAATAAAACAAAACCTATGTCCTACACACTTTGTGCAGGCACAAACAAACATACAATACTTATATCAGAACTCTTAGTAATTTATGAACAAGGCAATTCAACATCGGTAGCATGTTAGATTTCAAAATATAGTCTCCTACAAACCACCAGATATACTTCATTATGATCTGATATAACAGTAATTACGACGTGACACTGTTTTATAATTCGCAAAAGTGTTATTTTGTATTCGGGTTCTCTAATAAAAATACTTCGTACAAAATGTTATTATTAAAAAAAAGTCTTAATGTTATTATTGCTCCGGCATAGCTTTAAGTTCAGGGTAAAACACCAAATTCTATGTTCTCAGACCACTGAGTACGGTATTAAATTGTTATCGGTTTACACTTTAAAATATGTTTCCAATGATCGTTAAAATTTAAATCATTGAACATTTACTTAATATGGCTTTAAGCATTATTATTAGTTACGGTTTTATAATGCTTTCACAATGAATAATATTTATTTTGTCAATAGGCGTATATCATCAAAATCCACATATATGCCGTGTGAGTAAGCTTTAGGGACATCAGGGTAACTACTCACAATACTCGTAGCACTCCTATTTGCAGATTATTGAATAATCCGCTCTGTTTTCTGGAAATACAAACTTTTATATTTAAATACAGCATATCCATAAGTTCGGATGCTGGCCTATCCAAATAATCCCTATTAGATTTATTATGGCACTTCTTTGCTACATGATATTCATTTCGACGCTATGTAGAAGAAGCTGTTTATAATTTTATTTTTTTCACTATTCGTATATGTTTATGAACGGGATCAGCTGATTGGCTACCGCTTACGTCAGTTCAAACGTCCAAAACATAATATTGTGCAAACAATAAGCAATAAGTACCTACTTGCTTTGCTTAAATCACATTTTCTTTTTAATAGCTGACAATGGCCAACGGTGCTGCGATCGGCGGGCGGGCGTCGTCTCCGTCGCCCTTGGGGCCTCGTGGCTCTGATCACTGTGGCGTAGGGGCGTACGCAGGGAGAGTGGTTTATATTCCCCCCCCCCCTCACCGTGCGCTCTTGTTGGTCCGTCACGCTTTATTCGGGGTTGAGAGGGTAGGTAACCACACCAATGGCTCTTGTTGGTTCAACAGCACCGGGTCGTTGGCCAAGGCGCTCGGTAATTTGGCCTTGAGCCGTTTTGTGCGTGACTGTCCGACTCTTGGGTCGGAAACCATACTGTTTAATATTCGTATTCGTGCAGTGCCGAAAAACTATAAAATTATTATCTGAGACCAAGTATGACCATTTTTCCAAATAATAAGGATGCTGTTTGTAGGAAAATGCTCTAATTCGAACAATTTGTTCCCCTCGATGTATTTTGACAAATTATTGCCGGAATTATTGCAAAAAAAAAACATCTTACCAAGCTAAACATTTCCGCTCTTTTTCATGTGCAAATAATTGCGATACATGCCAAGTCTTCAGCTCCGATTCGATACTCTATCATGCTGGATTATTGTAATTATATGTCATTACTGTTGGTTAGAGCAATTCATACGAATTTTTCGTGATATAAGCATTGCTTATTATTTTTGTAGCATATTTCGATGTGCTACGTATTAACACATATTTACAAAAGTCTAGCAAGTTATCACAATTAAAAAAAAAATTTGCCGATGGTGTCTTGGTCACTCACTATAAGTTTTATTTTCTGTGTTTCTATTTTCAAAATATTCCTCAGTAAAACTGTGTTCTGTTGTGTGCGGGGTGGGAGGGGGGGAGTCTTCTCAGTACTCGCCAGGGATGTGTAACATCTGAATGCGATAACGAGAAAATTTATGTGTTGTTATGTTGCAAATACACTTTTAATACAAAACTCTACACGAAATCCCAGCGTGATTAATATTTACGCAAATTGTGTTGTCAACTACATTTCTTGACGTGAATCACACTTAGTTTCCGCACTCGCCGCTAGAATTCGCTGCCGGGGCAGCTACGTCAACTATTGAATCAATCGATTTGCAGACAGAAATTTAAAATATGTAATGAAACGGCTCCGAACAAAACGAAAACGACTTGAAAAAAAAAACCAAGCCCCAGCTTTGGACCTGATATTTTTGAAATGCTGCCCATCTTGTTAAAATTCACTAAACAGTTAATACTATAATTTTTTCCCTTTGGATGTGTTAACCACATATGGCAACTCCGTGGTTACACATTTCCGTTTCGTGCGACTGGCGTTCCATTCACGAAATGACTCCCGCCAAATGCCGTATACCGCATATCTGAAATGGAACACAGTGGGCGAGGCCTAGTGTTGACCAGGAGCGCCAGTGTGGGCTCGGTCGGCTGCGGCGGGGCAAGTGGGTCAGACCCGGTCGCGACCTTAAAGCCGGCGTCGCGCGTCGCGACGCTTCCCGGCGCTCGCGTCGGGAGGAAACAAAAGGGGGGAACGCCCTCGCTCGACGGCGGTAATTAACCCGTGGTGCGCGCCTCCGCCGAGCGCGGCCTTGGGACCCCGTCGACGACGCCCTGGTTCCGCTGTGGTGGTGGAGGTGGGGTGGGGGGGGGGGGGGCTTTCGTCATCCAGTCGGTCCCGCGGCTCTCTCTGATCTGAGGGAAAGGCAGGCGAGATAGTGGAGAGAGATACTGTCCGAGCTGTGGGACTCGCCCGCCAAGGCCGCGATAACACGGCACTTCGCGCCGCGCGCTTCATAATTAGCGACACGCGCGCCTCGCTGTTGTTCCCAACTCAGTCTGGGTCAGGCTCATGCCAAGTGGATCCAGCTGTTCCGCTGGGAGGCAGCACTGAAGGGCGCCGTCTGCACGGGCGAACACGGTGCTCAGAGCTTCAGGAAAAACAACGCGATATTCGAGTGGGGTCTGTTTGCGAAAAGATTTAAGAATTCGCTGATGGGCGTAAAGTACTCTTGATTTCGGATTAAGTTTTTAAACTGTATTGTTGGAAGAGTTTCGGTGTGATTTTTAGGCGTAAAACAACCGGTACAGATTCTGGAAAGTACTTAAGGAATTTGCATTACACCTTTATCTTAATTTCTCTGCCATATAATATTACGGTTACCGCTCAATTTTCGCAGTTTTCCTGTGAAGACGAGAAAACTGCGCGCCAGTTCACAGCCCTGCGCTTAGAGGCGATAACGCGCTAGCAGCACCAGCTAGCGTCGCGCTTATCATCCCGCCTCACTGACACACATACAACCCTACCAGACGGCGCCCTTCAAGGCTCGGTCTCACACGCCGTTTTGTCTTGTTTTTTTTTTGTTCTGTTTTTTCTTCACTTTTTTTATGTTATTTTTAAAATTTTAACTCCTACAAATATTTTCCACATATATTCGCTTAGTGTAATATCGTGGGTGTAAAAACGCGCGCAATTATTCGTAATTAGCACTGCTTCAGCAACTTTATACACCCATGATATTACACTAAGTGAATATTTGTTTAAAATATTTGTGGCAGAACCACAAATGCAAGGGAGGCATCGAGTTAACATTTTATATATAGCCCTTACATAAAAGCAATAAAAAACACAAAAATAAAATCAACTTGGCTTGTTAGACTGAGCCTTAAGTAATGTTTTTTTTGGGGGGGGGGGGGGAGAAGGGAGGTGTATTTGGCCACCGTAAAATATCGTTTTAAGTTTTCACGTTGACACATATTTCCTGATGGCAACAAAATAAGTTTTTTTGTTAAGAAAATACCGTTTATAAGTGATAGCAAAACTTTTATGGTCACTACAAGGAGCAATTATGTGAACGCTGGAAAGTTATTATTTTCCCATCAAACGATATTTGTGTTTATTTATTCATTTATATTGTTCTAAGTGAATCTGACATGGAGCCAAGTTCTCCGGGATATAAACGCATACACACATATAGCTACATTAATAATACAACTGTAGGAAAATTTGGCTGTCTGAGTACGTTACAAACATTTTTTTTGCAATGCCGATGCAACACAGGTCAACATGACGCGTTAATAAGGTGGGATCTAGAAACCACGATGAAAGGGCTATGGGTCATATCTCATTCCTTAAAGAACTTCCGGGAATAATTTCTAGCACACCGGGGTCATGTAACGCGAGACACCATGTTTTAAAATGCTTTGACTACGATTAAACGCTTAGTTAACCTATTTCACAATTTATTTAGATCGTAATAAGCTGGCGACCTCATAATGTAATGTAGGATCCTGCTGGGTGAGATGTCAATACGTGTGAAATACTCATCAAGACTTAAAAACTACACATACTCAGTCCGGTGATGAATTGACTACGCCTTAGGTAGCGCTCTTTGATATCGATAGTGTACTCTTCGTTAGGCTGGGCTTGTACTTTTATGTATTTTTAAATGATTGTGAGGCAGTCGTAAGACTTCTTATGAAAAGCCTGGACGTGTGTACAAACTTGTCTAAAGTAATGTGAATGGGAATAAAAAATTCATTTGTTACTTACTTTCATACTTTACAAACTTCGTGTACTAAAAATCAACTTTTAAAAAGCATTTTCTTAATTTGATTATTTGTATTTTTTTTACTTTAGTGATTTAAAAAAAATAATTGCATCATAAATGTTTCCTGATTGAGAAGGTATTGGACTGAAGGTTATTCGTTCGTAGTTTTTTTTATCATGTATAACTTAGGGCATGGTTATCTCTTGCAAGATTTAATTATGTGTTTTTTTTTTTTTACAATCGAGAAAGTTGTTCGTATGAACAGCTGGTTTTTTGGGTCCCCTCCCTTCTGGATAATAGCAGCAAGTTCGTAACCCTAATGCCAGGTTTTCCGTAACAGCAATATCGTGTAAAGACAATCAAATATTGCAAAATATAGCACGCTTTTATATGAAAAAAAAAATCACGGGTCTATGTATCAGAAAAGAGTCAAGTACCTAATACGTAAGTCTTTATGTAAAAATGTTTGTAATATTTATCCAAAAAAATAATATGTACTACTTACTAGTTTTGTACAGCTAACTGACATTACGTCACATAAGTGATAACATACGTTACTGTGGTGTACAATCATGTAAAAGACAAAAAGTACAATTTCGCAAAGTCCTTCAGCCCACTGAGATTTGAAACGAAATGGCTCTTGGGTAATTTTCCCTTACATGAAAGGTTTTTTTTTTTAACACGGTAAGTAAAATTCTCCTTTATGTTACTGTAAAATCATTTCACTTAAAATGTAAATTTAATGTTCATGTTTGGGGTACCTACTATTTTCTTCACATTAGGCATAATATTTCCCGTTGTAATAAAAATAATTTTACTATAGAGTTAGGAGATTTTATTATTTTTTATATTAATCTTAATAGTTTTTTATTTTTTGTTTTGTTTCGCTGGCGTAAAATTGGTACTGAATATTTTGTAATTGTTTTTGATCATTAAATCTTCTGTTTATTTTTTCGTCAAAGGGTTTTATTAGCTGCTTGTGTGCGCATCGACCAAAATAAACACTTTTTTTTGCAAATGCATTTATATAGTTTTTTCACTTTTCTCTTTCTCTTAGCCTACTTACAGATAAGCTCAGTTAAGTAATATTTTAAAGTATTTGATTTTGTATTCAACCATGCAAACAGAGTAGGATAATCTGATAATGATAATGATAGATCGACCTGGATGTATTAGTGTTTAGAAATTGCTCAGACTAAGGTCGACAACTCCTGAGAAAAAATGTACTGGCAGTTGTTTTCTTTCGTATTTTGGTTTCTTAATATTTTTCTTAAGTACAAAACGTGTTTTGAAACTTTTTGTTGTAAGGTTATGCCAATCTCATCTTACCGAGTGTATTTAAAATTTAGTTCGTGGAAATTTCCAGCTTGTATCGTGATGGTATCGGGATGCCATAGTTATCAGCACGCAAAGCTTTTTAGGATTTGTGCGTGTTTCATTTATAAGGTAGAGGAGTCTCTCGTTTTTTAAGTGGTGTAAATTTGAACCAACTGCAAGTTAAATTTAATTTTGAGCTTGCAATTAAATAACCAAAATATCAGTGGAAAGACTTTGGCGTACAGCTATGATTGCTGTCTTCAGAACTGGATAATTTGCATAATAATTGTTTTTGTTGGTTTTCGCAAAGACAGAACTGAGTCACGTCCGCTTGCTCGCATGTGTTGAAATGCTGCCGCGTCATTGACTAGAGTATTTATTTATTTTCCACCTTTTCCGCGAATTCACTCAAGTGCTTCCATAGTGGGAAGCAATTCCAAAAAGGAATGATAACAAAATCGGGGGATACAATTTGGTGTTGCCGCTACATAGGATCTATCATCTCCATCCAAAATTTAATTACACCACTGGATAGCTAAGGATCAAAGAATTCGTTACGCTATGTTAGGACTGTGACAAATCGCGCGCGGTGGAGGTGGAAGCGCCGCCATTTGAGGTCATTTTGCTGCGTTTAGAGATTTATATTTAGTATAACTTGACTCGGAGAAGCTACGACGTTCATTTGAGTTTAAATATTTACAGTGAATATATGTGGTTTTAAAATAAAATTAAAAAAAAAAACATTATTATAACATACATAAAATAGCGTAGTTTATATTTTGTATAGAAAATATTATCTCTTACGTACACGTATTCACGTACAACACACGGTCGTATCCATGACACAGCCACACCCATTTTCTTTTTCTTTTTAATTTTGCAAGTGACCTTTTCACTTCTCTACTGTGGTTGGGCTGAAACGTTGTCTTATTTATTCTGAATATTCTGGATTGTATTCATTTCATGTCGTTAGCAGCTAGCGCACGCAATTTATTAATTTTATTTTCTGGCTCGAAACGGGATCGGCAGGGTAGCCGTAACCTGCAATTAAGAGATAAATGTCATGACTTGAAATAGTTTTCGTAACACTTTGGATAGCCCGCGGTTGTGTCGCGACTGGCGGGATATGTGAGGAGGGTAGGGGAGGCACTACGCCGGCCCGTGTTTGGTAGCTTGCCCGGCGCGCCGTGTGCGAATCGGAGAACTCCTCGCGTGGCGATGCTCCACATACGAGCACTGAGGGCCCGGGTCCAGGACGGGTCCGCCGAGCTGGGAGCGACGGGCGCCCCGCGCGGAATGCCGGCGACGCGCGCCCCAACTGGAGCGACACCCGAGACCTTGGGCGGGCGAGTGTGCGGTTGCGCAACGACCTTGGGCGCCCCAGAAAGCCTCCCGCTGCGTCGCCGCGTCTTGCGGGGATCCAGCGCAGCGCAGCGGGGAGCAAGGCCGGGTTTATTTAGCCTACGCAACAAACACAAGGCGCAGAAAGTTCAGCGACCACATTTCAGACTACCAGTTTATAAAACCACACAGCGCAATTATGGTCAAACGTGAATCAACAAAAGAAGCCCCGGGAAGAAATTCGCTTTCTGCTGTTTTACAATTTCAATGTGTCGGGTTTGTGACGTCTTTCGGACCTATAAACGACTGTGATTTTCTTATGAACTGATTGCGTGTTACGTTATGGCGTCTATGCATTCCGTGGGCGGATCACCGACCCGGCCCATAAGGCCGTGGGCCGGGTGAGAGAGGCTTCTCGCGATGCGGAGCGGTCCGGCGGGCTGTTGCCTCACCGCTGCCCGGATGGCTTTCTGCGACACGCTTGCGAAAAAAAAAGTTGTGAAGGTATAAAAAAAGAGGGCGACGTAGTTTGCGTAACCACCGCGACTTGTGGTGCGGTCGTCGTCCCCGATAGAGCCTTGCAGTGCACTTCACTTGACTTCACGATACGTCATCCGTCTACAGCGTGATTTACACTCTTACATTAATTTAAATTAATCGAATCTCATTGAAAATTACTTCATGTACAAGTGATTATAACCCCACTTATTTTCTAGTGATGTTCCCCTGATTTTTCAGTATATTTCTCAGCACCAAACATGTATTCTCAATGAATTGTACTAATACATCAGTCAGCAGAAGTTTAAGTGAAAAATAATTCAACTGCTTGATAGCTTCTTCCTTTTCATCGAAGAGGAGGCGGTATTTCAAGACAACCTTCTAACCTGTTTCTGTATTACTATGGGCGTCCAGTACATAACATTTGCAGTGGTCTTGGATAATGCTACATTGCGTTGTGAGCATTCGTAGCTAGCCTATTCAAGCATGCACACCAGTTGTTGGATAACAGGTAGTTGGCGTATGCAATGATCCTCGTCCACTTTCCTCGCCAAGAAGACCCTAGCACGGTCAGTGTGGATTTTTTGCTAGTTAACTGCCTATTCATTATAATAATTTAACTACGGTGAACTGCGGTTGTACAAGCTTTGCTAAGTAAATATGTATTCGTAACAGTTATATCAGTTGATATACGTGACACCGGCACGCGGTGTTCTAACCACGATTTGAACTCGTGACCTCGCGCTATAAATCCTGCTCCTTATCAACTTCGCTGTGGGTCGCCGTGCCCTTTGATTGGCTGGAGGAATTAGAAAGGTGGTGCAACGTAGGCGCAGCCCACGATGTAAATATTGGACAGGAAACTAGGCTGGGCTGTAGTAACCTATGTGACACTGTTACGCTGTGGTTCAAGGGTGAATAAATCAATTTTGTAATCTTGAATGTATCACATTTTTAAATAACTTTTGTGTGGAGGTTCCTAATTATATTTTGTCGTTGGAAAGGAAATAATTAAAAATTATATATTTTTGTACTTGATTATTCTTAATTTTGCGATGACACGAAAAGTGTTGTTAAAACGTATATGAATTTTCTGCTTTGGACGTGTTTTGTCTGGAAATAAAATTTTATTTATTATGAATTTATACGTGGCAAAATTTAAACTAAGCTTAAAGAAGGAACTCCTATCTTACTTAAGTATGCCATATATAGAGACCAGAAAAAATCACGAATACATTTCGCAATTTGTTTAACTAAAATCTTATTTACATCTGCTTCTTACTTCTTTAACGGCCCAACAGTTTGTATGGAGGACTTGGGGAGGCTTTCGAATCGCAGGCCAACCAGGTTAAATTTCGCTCAAGTAAGCAACCTATAGACATCATGCAAAGGACTGTGGAGTTTGTTCTTAAAGGTAATTGGACCCACTAATATTTCCCGTCTCTAAAACATAGATGCCTTATTCACGCGTTAGTGTCGGTACAGTTAACTTATCATTTTGTGGTATTTTCCTACCGTGTGAAATTATAGTTTTTTTTGCTGATTGCAGAATTTTGTGAAGAATTATTTAGAAAATGAGATTATGGAAGCTATTTTCTATGTGATACTCATCCGTGGACACTTTCAAAACTCCCTTTCTTTTTTTCCTCTAAAAAATATGAACTTCCAGTGATTGACTACGACGTACGTCAGGCCAAAATTAAAATTATGAATAGATAACTTGTAGCAAATATCCGGCTAAAAAATTTGCTACATGTCACAAAAAGTGTATTATGCGAATCAATTGTCTTAGATATAAAAAATATCACAAAAAATGTGAGCGAATCGTCCAGTACTCGCCTGAGATGTGTAACATCTAAACTCGGTAACGACCAAATTCAAGTGTTCTCATATCGCAAATACACTTAGAATATTAAACTTGGACACTAAATTTAACGTTTATTTCTTTAAAATAATGCCGAAAGTAATAACTATGCGCAAATTGTGTTTTCAACTAAATTTCTGCAAAAATACTAAATCCTGGCTTTGGACCTAATTTTTGACATGGAAATTTGTATTAAAATACTGCCCAGCTTGTTAAAAATTATTAAACATTTAATACTATAAATTTCCCTTTGTCTTTGGAACGTTGGTTCGCGCCATCCGCCACAGATACTAGCTCCGTGGTTAAACATTTCCGTTCGATGTGACTTCCGTTCCATTCCCTAAATTACTCTACCAACTGACGTATACCGATAGTTAAGATGGTACAAATCAACAATGCAATAATGCATCATGGCGATAACAGCTGCGGTACACACCTCGGCCGCGACTCTGCTTGCCTGAAGCGCTGGTGCTCATTGACGGAAAACGAAGCCTCTGAATGTAGGGGTTGCCGTAACCAGGCAATAATGTTTTCCACTGTGAGCTGTCATCAGAACGACAAAAAGGAAAATAGCGAGTGGGGTTGTTCTTCAGCCCCTCGAGCCAACTCAAGCCTCTCAACATGGACGTGTCTCTTGCTGGCAGGGCCGTCGACAGAAACTATGGGCCAGATGGCTATTGCGTTTTTTCCGAACCCCTGTAAACGTCATCAGCGCGTATAGTTTAACTTGAAAAGTATTTTATTAGCAATCGAATTGTGATTTTTGTCCTACTATCAATGTTAACTAACTAATTAAAAACAAAAAAAAATTGAAATCAAACTACTTCCCCCTCCCCCCAACCCGCCCCCACCCACCACCACCATCATAGTGCCCGATACCCGGGGATGTTGCCTCCCCTGCCTCTTCCATTCTCTCGATGGCCCTGCTTGCTGGCATATCGACTATTTGGATGGAAGTGGTCGCGACCTCCGATGACCGCTTCTGCCCGGAGAGGGGAGCTTCCACGGCCGCCCGCCGTGCGTCACGCGAGAACCTCTGTCACGCCCAGGGTAGGGGCGCCGCAGTTGCGGGCGGGGTGTGAATAGAACTGCCGCGTTAGGTAACAGCCGCGCGACGACCTTCCAGCATTAACGGTAGACGTCGGCGTAACAGGACGGGTGATTCGCCCAAGGTCGGCCCCTCCGCCGACTGACCTCGCTCCTTTCTTTTCCCCTTCCATCTTTTCATTTCTCTCTCCCTCGTTCTCTCTCTCTCTCTCTTGAATTCCCGTCATGTTTGTTTTCACCCGCGGCTGTAGCCGCGCGCGCGGCGAAGGTTGGCCAATTGCTCAATGCAGCCGGTGATCATCTGTTCGTTATGTCACGCTGCGTGTGCGCACCGGATGCGAGCTGCGGGCTGCCTTCCGTCGAGCTTGCTCAAGCCGCGCGTCCTTGGTGGTCTGGCGGCACTGGAAGATCGCCGACGGCGACGATGCCCAGAAAGCGCATGCGGCAATGTACAATAATAAATACTATGGGCGGCACTTGACGCGGTGCGGTGGCAGTCGAGCGGAACGCGGGGCAACCGAAAATAGCGAGTGGCACTTGGAAAAGGATTGTCGCATAAAACAATATACTTCCCACAAAAAAAAACCTAAACCTTATTGAGCTGATGCAACAGTTAAGTTTGAACAGTACAATTTTCATCACGAAATTCTTTTTATTTTTCATGTAGTCGAATATTATGAAAGCTAACTATTTGTTGTGTGTCTACAGTATGATGATAGCTGCACTATCTCTACATTTCAATGTTTCCAATATTTTAATTCCTGGATTTAAACGTATTGTTGAGTTGTCATTATTTATTTTTGTGACTATAAATTACAACATAAAGTATTAATTGATAGTTGTACTATTATAAAGTTTTATTTTTTTAATACGTATGAGCGGTGTAAATTCTGTTTTTTTTTTTTTTTTTTTTTTTTTTTTTTTTTTTTTTTTTCACGAAATCAATATATACGGATGTATCAGGCGGGTTCGCCATCTTTTTGAGATTTCTGAGACTTCCACAGATGGTAGCACCGTGGTTGCATACACATTTCCGTTAATTCTACTTCCGTTGCATTCACTTAATTACTCCTACCAAATGCCGTATACCGAGAGCTAAGATATTTACACATCGAAAATTGTGGAACGTTGGCATTAAGAAAAAAAATTATTACATTTTAAAAAAGCCACGTGGAACTTCAAACAAAAAAGTACTCCGGCACTGGAAAAAGGCCCATGTTATTAGGGGTGGCACCTGAAAGACTTTCCGGGAGAGGCTATCTTACGAAGAAAGGATGCTGTGATTGGCCTTAGAATATTTACAAATTATGATCTCAGTTACTAAACTTCAATAGTTATATTCAACATTTGAGGTAAAAATGTTTAACACGTGAATTTAAGTATTTAAGTTAACATAAGTATACTAACCAAAAAAAAAAAACAGAAGTAAAATTCCTGTTCCTTCTCCCTCCTCTGGATCGGAGCTTGCATCGATCTACTCATAAAAATAGTTAAGGGAGGCCCGAAGTCTGTGGAAATACTATGCGACAGCTTTCGTAAACCATCGTTAAGATGTTTGACGATTTATAAAAATTTAAAACTCTAAATTGTGTTTTTATAATTTTTTTAAGAATATAAATTTCGGACATGCACAATTATAATAAAATATTTTTTCTTTTCTAATTATAATATAATTATAATAAAAGTATCCAACGGATATTATAACATGGTTTCTCCAAACAGCGTATAATGCAGCATGCGTCCGGTTTTTTTTTTTTTGCTTGTCTTTTCAACATTCCTGAATATCAACTTAGTAATTATCCAATACACATAAGGTATATTATGTTTTTTTTTTTTTTTTTTTTTTTTTTGGTGGAACACCAACCACATTGTTTTATTGGTGAATTAATTTGAATAAGAATGATTATCATTTGGAAATTTTCACTGCCTCTCCGTCTAAGGCAACCCCGAGGTCGCCCGGTCAGGAGACACTGTGTGGAAGCTCTGTAACATAACGCGAGGCAGGGATCGGCCTTCGTTGCTATCCACCAGATGGCACGCGAGTACAAGTGGTTCACAGTGGCAAATTAAAAGTAGTACCATTGGTAGGGGCTAAGCGTATAATAGATTTCTATGTATTCTTAGTATTAAGTTATGGGCGACCATGCCCCGATCTCCCTATGCCTTTTCTTTTTTTTTTTGTGCATTGTCCCGATCTCCCGATGCCTTATCCTTATTTTCTTCTGCATTGCCCCGTTCTCCCGATGCCTTGTCCCGATTTTATTTTCATTGCTACAATCTCCCGATGCCTTGTCCTTATTTTCTTCTGCATTGTCCCGATCTGCCGATGCCTTATCCTTATTTTCTTCTACATTGCCCCGTTCTCCCGATGCCTTGTCCCGATTTTATTTTCATTGCTCCAATCTCCCGATGCCTTGTCCTTATTTTCTTCTGCATTGTCCCGATCTGCCGATGCCTTATCCTTATTTTCTTCTGCATTGCCCCGTTCTCCCGATGCCTTGTCCTGATTTTCCTCTGCATTGCCCCGATCTCCGGATGCCTTGTCCCGATTTTCCTCTGCATTGCCCCGATCTCCGGATGCCTTGTCCTTATTTTTTTCTGCATTGTCCCGATCTCCCGATGCCTTGTCCTTATTTTCTTCTGCATTGTCCCGATCTGCCGATGCCTTATCCTTATTTTCTTCTACATTGCCCCGTTCTCCCGATGCCTTGTCCCGATTTTATTTTCATTGCTCCAATCTCCCGATGCCTTGTCCCGATTTTATTTTGCATTGCTCCGATCTCCCGATGCCTTGTCCTTATTTTCTTCTGCATTGTCCCGATCTCCCGATGCCTTATCTTTATTTTCTTCTATTATTGCCCCGATCTCCCGATACCTCGTCCCGATATTCCTCGAATTTCCCCGATATCCCGATACCTTGTCCCGAATTTCCTCGAATTGCCCCTATCTCCCTATGCCTTGTCCCAATTTTCTTTTGCATTGCTCCGATTTCCCGATGCTTTATCCCATTTCGATATTTCGGTACCTTGTTTCGATTCTCCGGTGCTTGGTTTATATTGCACGTATGCCTTGCTGTGATATCCTTGTGGCACAGCCGCCTTGCCGGCGCGCGGCGCTCTGACTGGCGACGCCGCGGTCCTTGGGCGCATGCGCGGGGCAGTCAGTGCACCCGCGGCACCGGGCGGCCTTGCACCAGTAACCGGTAACCAGCACCACCACCCCCCCTCCTGCTCTCACCCAGCTCCTGGGGGGGGGGGGGGGGGAGCCGACGCCCAAGCACCTGCCCAGCCGGCCGCGCCTTATTCCCCCCTCTGTACTCCCTCCACGTACAGGGGGGAAGGCGCGACTATATTTTCCTGTTAAAGATAATTATTTTACTTCTAATATTTCATGTTTTTGCACGCGATTTTTAATACATTCACAATATAGACATGTCTAATTTATAAAAGTTGTATTCAACAAAACTAGTCCTAATTTAATAATTTTTATGTACTTAAAGTAAAATTTTTATGTCAGTCGTAGCATGTACTGAAAGCATTAACTCATATGGAATACAGATTTGTATTAACCGTTCTTATGTAGCCTTCGTCCTCAAACTATTTTTAGTATGAAATTCATTAATCAATAAAATTTAGGGTTTCCTTTATAAAAAAAAACCCTTAGAAACCTGGGTTTTCAGTAATTTAGGAAAACCGAATTTTATGGTACAATTAAAATAAAGAGTTTGAATATGAAGACTACATATGAACGTGTAATACAAAACTGTATAATACATGATTTCATGCTTTCAGTGCATGCTACGATTGACATAAAATTTTGAATTTAAGTACGTAAAATCCATTAAATAAATAGAAAATATATTTTTTTAAATAATTACATATTTTTATATTATAAATTTGAAAAATCATTTGCAAAAACCTGAAATACTAGAAGCAAAATAATTTAGGATACTATTCGTATAGTACATTTTCTTCGTGATTCAGCAGTGCATGCCTGCACATTGTTCGAAAGTCTCTGTGGTTAGGCCTACGGATGCCAAATTCGTACATTAAGTTATTTTTTTAACATCCACTATATGCTGAGTTGTGTTATAACAACATTCTAAGGTTCCAAAAATCATTTTGTGGTCATTGGTTTTCTTGTGCGGTGAGATGCCCTCGGTGGTTAGTGGTCGACGCATTATTTCTATCCTTGGGGTCCCGCATTGAGAACGTCGGTGTTTAGATTTCGTTGTTTCGCTATATCCTCCCCTACCTGCACCTAATTTTCCACTGTAAATTATACAGGCTATCCACATTCTGGTATGACAGGGTAAAGTCAGGAAAAGTCAGGGAATTTATTTTAAAACCTGGGAAAGTCATATAAAATTACTCAGTGATAGGTAATTGAAGGGAAAATGGCATGCCGTCACTCAGACTTTTAAAACTTTTTTTCCAGGTAGTGTTTTAGTGCGTAGTTATACAAACGGTAAAATTGCATTGTGCAATGCAAGGTTCTGTTTTGAACTAGTACAGCCCTGGGGATGGTGGAGGATGGATTGACTTTATTTCTTTCAAAAAATTGTAAAATAGGTCAATTATTTTAACAAATTTGGCGTGGAAAATTTTTTAATTTTGGTCATTGAAAGTCATGGTAAAGAATGATTATTTTTTTTCTAAACATTTGTGCGGACACCCTGTTATAGTTATTTCCAGCTAATGTGAACGATCTCGAATACTTGTGTAGTGTTTTCTTCTTGTGAAGAAACCAAAAAATTCGAAACTAATTGTTTTACTGTATTTTCAAGTGTAAGGTATGCTATTTTTAAATTGAATTTTGAGAAATTGTTGATAATTATAAATGTTGTAAGTTGTGCGTAAGATGGTTTTCTTAGAGAGCATTGATATCTTCGCGCAAAATATAAAGGCAAATTCAACGGAGTGTCATTGTTTTAAAATTACTTTAAGTATATTTCTATGAATACGAGCGCCTATTTTAGGAACTTGACTTTAAATAGGACATGTAGTTCGAGATCTTTTGTTTGGCTATCCTTATTTGATTGTAGTAATTGTATTTCAACATAAAAACACAATACTTTCACAAAGCTCAAATCGGTTATGGTTATTTAAAATTATTTTTGTAATACGTGTGAACGCGCTTAATCATTTCGATAATTACGACCTGTTTGTCTGTACTTCGGTAAGTTATTTGAAGCGTTGGGTTGGGTCAGTTTTGGAAGTTGTGACTTAAGCAGCAGTGTCATTGACGCCTGTGTACAATTAATTACTCCTTAGGAAGTTATTATCGAGTAGATTGTCAGAGGACAGCTTAACTTCACAAAAGAAACGGGTTGATTGTACGCGAATGCCTTTGCATGGCCAGTCAAAACTTTTCTGTTTAGCCGATAATGCCGAACATTGACTTATTCAATATACAAGTGATCGAATAAATCACGTACGTTAAAACATTACTTAACTTCCCATTGATTACGCACCACCTTTCGTAAAATTGTAAAAGTTAAAGGTGCGTATTTTGCATTATGTATTTCATAAAACAATACATAGGATACGAATCATAAGAGGAAGATAATTTATATTTATTAAAATGATTATTTATTGAATTTTTATACTTGATTGGTTGATGTGATTAGTTTTGATGATTTTAAGTGGAAACTTGCGTTATCTTCGTGTTTTTCAAAACGCTAGAAATCGTTTACCTAATATTTTGTGGCACATTCTTTAAGTGAACACGTGTCTTTTTAATTAAATTTTACGTCCAAAAATCACAGCGTAAGTGTGTCAGTGTGTGGACCAAGCGGAGTGGTCGACCGCAAACCAGCAGTTTGAGAACAATTAAGGAAAGGCGACCAGTCGAGCAAGAACGTAAAACAGTCGTGTGTATAATTTTCTGATCTCGTATCGCACTGGTGGTTGTGTATTTTCGTTGCACAATCATGCCAGGTGTTCTCTGGCGCGGTTCAGCGGCGAACTTGCGGCTTGATGCCGTGTCTGTTCTCCAAAGTGATGATTATGCCTGCTTGCAGCTGGACTCGCATTCCACGG
The DNA here is from genome assembly GCF_032445375.1 of Bacillus rossius redtenbacheri. Lineage (NCBI taxonomy): Eukaryota > Metazoa > Arthropoda > Insecta > Phasmatodea > Bacillidae > Bacillus > Bacillus rossius. Next base: position 137,326,331 of record NC_086330.1, on the reverse strand, counting down.
AATCCGAGGTCCTAAAAGGTTCTTTCCCCGTGGTTTGGTGTTATCATCTCGAGGACCACGCTGGTAACGAGACTTCAAGCCCTTATTAATGAATGGATAAGTAAATAAATAATTGTGTTGCTAGTACTTTTGCCGATTAACCAAAAAAAAAAAAAAATACAAAATATTCCTTTGGATACCAGTAACCAACAAATTGTTGGTAATAATACAGAAAGATAATTGTAACTTTGTATAACACATGGCTATGGTTATTTTTGCAAATATGAAATACGTTTTTCGAGATAATACTGAGTATTTCTCACGAAAATTGGGGCATCATTTTATATTTTAGTTGTTTCATTCAAGCTTAGTTTTTTAAAACCATGGAAATGTTAATCAAATATTAAATGATTTGACTTAATTTTTATTATGCTTATTTTTGTGCGTAGATTATACTAGGAAGCTATTCAGGGAACGGTTTACAAATAACTTAACTACTGGAGGTACCTACTTGGACAACACAAAGCATAAATGCCCGGGTAAGAATCCGAACCCAATATTACTACGAACACTATTTTGTAGTGATACAGTTGTTATCATTTAATGTACAAGTTCATTAATTACTGTAATTTTACATGAATATTTCGGTTACATTTACAAAGAAAAAAATAGTGTATTTGTCTTATTTAACTCTGTCTCGCACAACATGTTAGTTATGTACTTAATTTTCTTGTCATTAATATTATTTCTGAACTTTTCCTGTAAATTTATCACGATGGAGATTTTGCATAGGTATTATGTTTGGTCTTAAATTTTATCAACATATATTTACTGTCTAATAGCTGTAAAAAGTTACGAATGTGCTCATTATTATAATCACTTGCGGGACCTTTTACAGCTCGAAAATTTACGTTTTGTTCATATCTGGTGAGGAATTTGTGACCCATCAACAAAGACAAAGGTAGTGCATCAGATTAATAAGAAAAGTTGTTTTATAATTGGCTAGTAAAGGCGATAAAATGAAATAGACAACTCGGGGTGTAAGTCCGCGAACATAAAAAAAAAAAGAAAGCTATTAGAAGCGTGAGTGAGACCTCGTTTTATAATTCGCCAGACCGCGCCGGAGGTCGGTACTTCCCAACTTCCTGTGGAGTAGTGATCTCACAGTGACCGCTGCAACCGGTCTGTCACTACAGCGCTGTTTTTCCGCCGCGATCGCTCGGGGACCGACGCACGTAACGAGGCAGGATTAAAAGTATCCGGCCCACGCATCCGGTTTCAGAAATTTCTCCGCCATGAGCAATGAGTGAGTGAAGTAGGTTACTTTACAATTAAAATAATTGAAATTTAGTCAACAATTCCTGAAAATAAACATTCCCCAACCTTGCCTGCGCTGTGCTCCAAACAATTCTTAAAGCGCAAATTTACCTGTATTAGAGTAACACGTAGCCTACAACGGTTGTTATGTTTTTTAAGCTCCTTTACCATAGTATCGTTGGGAAATTATAATCTGTCCCTCCTATTTCAGGTATTTATATCCATTCACGCCTTTCCCCCCCCCCCCCCTGCACCGATTATGTGGTGGTTAGTTGTAATGGACTCGGTAAACCCTGTTCGCTTGATTTTGTTTGCGCAGTACCTTTTCTTTTGTAACATTTGACATAAGCGGTCTTTATTTCTTAAAGAAATTATGGGGAAATGTTAAATACCGTTATTATTAGAGCTACATTATGAGACCGAGACGTAGACGATAATCTAATTAGCCCATTGTAAACAAAATCATGATCAGAACGCAAAGGGCCGCATAGTCTAGGAGTGTATTTGTGTTATTGAGGCAAGGGACAAGTGTTGCGCTTGCTGATGCTTCGAGCACGGTATCGCCTCTAAGCGCAAAGCTCTGAAGTGGCGCCCAGTATCTCGAAGTGCATGGGGAAAATATAAAATTTGAAATATAACCATAACATTAGAGGGCGGAGAAATGAAGATAAAGGTGTAATGCGAGGCCCTTGAGAGCTTTCAAGAATCTGTACCGAGTGTTTCGTGCCTAAAACATTACTCTGAAAACAAGCGTTTTTTGCTATTTTTACTCTTCTAATATTTTAAAAAACAACAAACGGAATTAACTACTTATCCGCCCTCATCGTATTCTTAAATACTTTTCGTAAACATACCTCATTCAGATTTCTTGAGCAGTTTAAAAATTGCGTGTTTTATTTTTGAAGCTCTGCACGCAGTATGTGTGTCGGGGTAGACGGGTCCCTAACTAGTGTACAATTGTAATTTCCCCCCGGTCGAAAGGCAGCGTGCGCTCTGTCACTCACCTCGACTTGAGACAAGCGAGCATTAGACGGTTGCGAGGTGGCTAGCCGGCGGTACGCACATTCACCGCCCGCAGCGCCGCGCGCCGGCGGCGGCACTGACGGTAATTACAGTCGCGGCAGGGCAGGTTCCTCCCCCTTACCGCGCCGTTGTGACACGGAGTCGTTCGCGAAGTGATCGCGTTCGGCGTTAACTCGGTTACTGTCCGTTCCATTCGCGCTTATCTGCGACGCTTTCGTAATCTCGCCGCGGTCCGGTGCCTGCCGCTAGTTGGTGGATTGTCACGGCATGCATTTCATTGCTTCACCTGTCATCTTTGTTCGATAACCACGATGTCGACAGGGGTTCAACTTTGAAATCGACTTAATGAAAAAAAAAAAAAAAAAAGACACTGCTCGTACTAGGAATAACTGGAATCGTTCAGTGTCTGTAGACATACCAGTTAGGTTGGCAACGGTACAGAAAACGTTGTTACCCGAACGCTACCAACATCGGTCTGTGTCATGTACTTCATAATGGACAGTTTTCAAAAGTAGTACCAGTGGCAAATCATCACATGTTTGTTTACGGACATTAACAACCACGTAAAGAACAACAATGGCAGAAGGATACGTTTACCGCTAGTACCTTACACTTTTTGATAATTATTGCCAAATTTGAGCCGAGTTACATGATGCATTTTATAAAGGTATTGGTAATTTTTATGTGTAACATCTTATCTCTAGTTATACGGCATTTAGTTGCAGTAATTTCGTGAATGCGACGGAAGTTAAAGAACGAAAATATGCAACAGGAAGTAGGGACAAGCGCGCGCAATTACATTTTATTCTGAGAAATCGATAGTGCTGTATTGTTAAACAGAAATATGGTTAGTTTTGAAAAGAGGAAAAGTTAGAGGGAGAAAGGCAGAAAGAGAAAGAAGACACAGCTGTTTACCGTTCTTTCATCTGAGAGTAGACTTGAACAGCGCGACGCACTGCCAAGTGGCATTTATAATACGTTGTGAAAAAAAATACGTAAAATTTTTAATTAGTAATTTTTATTTTTGTATTAAAGTACGTTTTGTGTTAATTCATAGTTTGTGATACGATAGGTTAGATTCTGTACATAACTGGCGAGTATTGAAATACTAACTCACTTTTTTTTCTAACATTGGTGAAGGTGTTGTGAAACTCGGACAGCGGCCATACATATTTTAGTTGGTCACCTCGCAGACGTTGGTGATTAATAACTTTAAATTACATGCGCTAGTTTGGTATGACGTGTTTGCGAATAATTTTTTTTATCGTCCTCGCCCACATCCTAACTTCTGTGAGCGTAATAAATTACTGTTGAGATATATTAAAGGTGATGAAGGATAATGACCGCGCGGAAACTATGCCAAGTGACGTCATGAAGGCGGCACGTGGTTGGCGCGAACCGGTCGCTCAGAGAACGGCCCCGCCGCGGCGGGCGTGCTGGCAAGTGACGTGGGTGGAGACGCACCGACGCGCGCATCCCTGATCGGCTGGCTTATACTCTCCGGCCCGCCTGGTCATGGGTGTAGTTGTGTTAGTGAGGCGGGATGGTGAGTGCGACGCTCGCTGTGGCTTCCAGCTGAGAGCAAGGCTGGACTGACGCGCAGTCTTCTCGTCGTACATACGGCAAATATAATATATGAGCGGTAACCATTAAATTATATGGCGAAGAAATGAAGATATATGTTTAATGCAGGTCCCTTGATTGATTTCAAGGATCTGCACCGGATGTTTCATGTCTAAAAATTATTATGAAAACATGCATTTCAGCCATTTTCACTCTCTACTATTTTAAAACGAAATACGTAAACAGGACTACTTTTCTGCCCTCGGCGTATTTTTTAATGCTTGTAGAAAACAGACACCACTTTAATAGCTTGAGATTTTTCAGATCGCGTGTAAACTGTAAAGAAATTTTGTACTCCTTACAAGAAAAATCCTTGCAATCCCTTTTGCCAACGATGTACTTTTAAAACTGCAAGGCAGGCCTTTGTAAAATGGCAAATGGTACAAAGCTCTACCTTGCAATTTTACTAGTGATATAGCTTGCAACTGAGTTTCCAACGATTCTTGTAAAAGAACAAAATAATTTAAAGTTAATGTGTGCCCAGGTAGGCTGGGGGTTTAATGCGGTCCCCGCAAGATTGCCGCGGCGGCTGTGTTGGGGTCGTCAGAGCACTACAGAGTGACGTACAACCTTCAGCTGCCGATTCGCCGTGAAAAAAAATATGTTCAAAATCTATTATGACCTACTGTATAATAGTGATTCCCTATGCTACGATGCGCCTTTTCGAAGTTGGAGTTGTACCAGTTTTTTTTATTACACATAATACATACAGAAAATTTTTAAGATGAAATATTGAGCGGCCGTATAATATTTAGTTTTACAAAGTTCTACAACCAACACAAAGTTCTATGAAGTGTAAAAATTATAATTTTTTTTTTTAATAATGTGTGAAAATAAAGATGGAAAAGTCTTGGCTGAGGACGACTACCACACAAGCTAAAGTGCAAATAGTGTTATTTATAACTTTTTCGAACATTATTTCCACCAGGGGTGACCTTCGGAAGTTTTTAAATATAGCTTGATTGTAATACACTTAGTTTTAATATTTTACTTGTGAGATGTTCTCGGACAGTGTTTTGAGAGCGTACATGGCTGGACCCACTGCGAGACCGTGTCGCTACGTGGGCACTGAACAGCCCCGGCCACGCCAGAGAGCAAGTTGCCGTGCCGCTCCAACTGTACGGCAGCGACGCCAGAAGGCTTTCCGGCCTGCTTCCAGGGTCGGCCGCTTGTAGCTCTGTCTGTGGCAACACAAGCATGCCGGCTTGAGAACCCGGAAACTGCTGTTTTGACGTCTGTTTGCGGCTTTCATTTGACAAGCACACGAGCTTCTGCAGTAAGGTCTTGTGCGTTAGCTTAAGCTCAGGACAGTCTCAAGTAATCATCGACAAGGCCTCCTCGATGAAGATAGTATTTGTAGCCTCGTGGCTACGGACTGTGATCGGGACGAGTAGGATCGCATTTCAATGAAACACAGTATAGTCGGAGGCGTCCTTTATTGGCGGCAGCGAGAACGCGTACAAAATGCTATGACCAACCCTGTGCGCGTGGCTGTGTTCCGAGCCGGACTGGCCCGCCTCTCGGGTCTTCCTCTCGCTGCGTGCCAGACCCCCCAGGGCGGGGGTGGCCTGCCGGCCTAACGGTACTCCTGGGGGGGGAGGGGGGGCGCATCCTGCCAGCTGTACGCTCGCCCGCAGGGAACCCGTGAAGCCGGAGGGCTCCGGTCATCGCTGCAGGCAGCAGCGACCACGGCCGCTACAGTATTCTTGTTTTTAAAAAGGCAGTATCTGTTAACTGGGGCCATATATATTTTTGCGGAAAGATTTGCAGACCAGCTGTATGTTAAAACCATGTCGCATTGTTTGTGTTTCGTAGTTGGGTGTTTTTTTTAATTTCAGATACATGTCTACTGCCAGAAACCCAATCACAGCCATCCATTACGAAAGAATACGCGTCCTGAATGGCCCGGCCACATTTCATGGCCCCGCAGACAGCGAACAAAAACATCTTCATAAATTTAACCTCTTGGTTAAGCTCGCCGTAAGCCATGTCTTGTGACCGGAATATAAACTCAACCCTTAGATAATGGAACGAATTATCCTGGCAGACCTAGCGGTGGGAGGCACCGCTTATCGTCCCACAGTTGTTCACTTCAGGACAAACAGTTTGCACACCAATTCAGAGCTCTGCGATACACCGTTTGAAGGATTAGAAGGAATGTTTGTCTATATGCGTTTTTAATTTGTTAAAATGTGTAATTGTATGGCTACCTCTATTTATGCATATCTGAAAACGTAAAAAAATATTAATAGTTGCACTAATCTAAACTAAAACTCTACTAGTGGTCAGGGCTCGAGACTGATGTCCCGGAGGGACGAGTATACGAGTGGAAAATTTCTTTCCCGGGTTCAAGACTAGGTATTGTTTTACGCCGCATGATCATATAGATAATTATTGGGTGACGGAAGCACCTAGGTACAGACGCGTTGCCCGTATAGTTCACTTCATGGGTGGGTAAATGGTGTCGAACCTGCGACCCTCGCTACTCGAGTGCCACGACGCGTCAGCGATCACAGCCGTCGAGGACCGCCTGTTCTGTGGCTGCAGGACGCGAGGCCATCCGTGGTCCCTGAGCCGGTGTGGAGTTTTCCTCGGAGTGCTCCCGTTCCCCACACCCTCCTCCACCTGTAGCGACCTCACCGCCGCGACCCAGTTCGTCAGCGCGGTCAGTCCGCCGAGGCCAAGGCCGGCACGAGCCCGCAGCAGGTGTGCCGCCCCGCGACCTTGAACCCTCCTCGCTTCCTGGCTCCCAGGAGCTATTGCATCCTTTACTTTTACTTCGATCTTTACCTGCTTACTTCACTGCCGATCCTCGAGTGCGTCCAGCAGATTTGCCTAGGGAATCTGTATCGAAAGAAAAATGTCGATACTGTACTCATAAAAGCATATAGTGAAATGTATCGCAACTTCGAGGTATCGATACTTTCCTTAGATACTAAGCGATGATTTTTGACGTGACAACGTCTAATAAATCGATGAACGCTGGCTGCATGCACGAAAAATTGTCCCACTACGGATGTGTCCTGTTTACGCATGCGTGGCATCTCTCTGGTATGATGCGGACGGTACAGAGAACTCGGCCGGCATGTGGCGGCGTACTGCTCAGGTTTCACCCCGCCATGCTGAAGGGATTGGCGGTACGCGCCGGTTGGATCACGCCTGCGCATGTCGCCACACACGGCTTGGGGCAGACAACAACATAGCGGGGTTCAAAGTTATTGTTGTGCACCGCGCCACGGGAGTATATTCGCAAGGAAATGGCGTTCTTACAAGTACGTATTATTTTAATTACTAGTGTAAATCAGTATATTTAAACAGTGTTGTATGAGTATTGTTTTAGCTGTGTAACTAAATATTTATTGCTGGTATGATACTTTTCACGCTTTAGTTTGACATTGGTAATTATTTGTCATGAGTTATTATTTGATCAACTAAATCACACACCGTATTATAGGTATGAGCCCACGAGCGTGTAAATATTTTGAGTCCAACAGAGAATATGCTAGTTAAAAGAAATTCAAAAAAATATCGTGCGTCGTGGAATATTATTAATTTATACCATGTGAAACAATATTCTCAATATGGCCTCGTGACTGTGCGGTTAGCATCGCTTGACGGATCAAATCCCGGCGGCTGAAATTTTTTTTTTGTACTTGTAAAAATAAATACAGCGCGCACGACACTTCAAAAGTAATAAATATATTTGAATTAATGAATGCAAATAAAAGTAAATTTATTAATTAAATTGTAGATTTCATTTCACTACTTTGTATTCATATAAAATAGTGATAATACAATAAAAATTAATCAATTTTATTCATAGAAGTATGCAGAGGTAGATTTTATCATACAAAAGATAGAAAAAATTTAAAAAAAATTCTTCCTCAAAGAATATAATATTTTAAATGCCTAAACGGTTTGGTTGCAGAAATCTATTACGGCTCAGTCTCAGGCCGAATATGATAATTCATTTTCTTCTGGATCAATAATTTCATCAATGTTTTGTTATGACGTTGTCACGTTAAACTATCGTCCGTAAACCGACTTTACAGACAACCAATTTTTAATTTTTACATCAAAATAAATAAATAACATAACAAACTTTTTAAAAATGTAATTTTGTATTACTTTTTTTGTTACAAAAACCATAAAATACGACATGACGATACGAAACAGATTATCAGTGAAACTGTAAAACTATTGGAAAGTACCCATATAGTCACTTTTTGGGTATTTTCAAACTCATTGAACTAATAAGATATTAAAAATAAGACTGATTTTGTTAAAATAATTCGATACGATATCTGCCAATAAAAGGGCTCATTTGTATAAAAGTATATTAAAAAATATCAAGAAAATATCGGTATCGAATTAAAACTACTCGATATGGAAGAGTATCGATAAATTTTCCGCTGGAGTCTGTGTTGCAGGTTCACGCCCCAGATAGGAAGGTTTTCATTTCTCGCTCGGCAGTTTGTTGCTCTTTAACTTTATCGTGTGTGCACATGTGTGTGTATGGGTATGTTGTATTATCGCGGGCGTGTGTCTGTGTGTGTGTATGTGTATGTACACCACCTCGCAATTTACCTGGAAACTGTTTAAAAAACAAATGAAAGCAGGACTGACAAGTATTATAACCCAGGACTATTAATGCGAAGCCAACGTTTTACCGTTGCGCCACCTTTTCTCGGGCAGATACGTATTAATACGTTAGGTATGTTGAGCCTACTAACGTACTCGCTTTATGCTGGAAGCCTTACGAAATAAACAATCCCGTACACCTATGTCCAGCATTGGACTCAACTGCATGAGCCCAGGGTTGGAAGTTAGTTTGAGCTTACCGCTACGTCACAGACTGGCTTGTCAAGGGGTCCGCATAGTCAAGGAAGTATTTGTGTTAGTGAGGCGGGATGGTAAGTGCGACGTTTGCTGGCGCTCTGGCCTCTAAGCGCATGGCTCCTAACTGACGCGCAGTATTCTCATCGTGCATAGTGCAATAATGAGATTTGAGCGGTAACCACAACCTTATATGGTGAATAAATGAAGATAAATGTGTAATGCAAGTCCCTTGAGTGCTTTCAAGAATCTTTATCGGTAGTTTAATGTATAAAAAGTATTCTGAAAACGCGCGGTTTAGCCAATTTAACTATTAAAATACATTTTAAAAACGAATTACGGAAACAGAACTACTCATCCACCCTCAGAGGATTAAATAATCTTCGTAAACATACCGCACTCTGATATCTTGAGCAGTCGTTAAATCGCATGGATTATTCTGATTTTCGGTTCACCATATGTGTCCCCAGTTAGGCGGGGCTCTTAAATTAGGTCGTCTTAACTTTCTACCTCGTTTTTTTTTCTAATTGTAGTGCCTTTTGGCCCTATCACACTGTTTTTGTCTCTAACTATATTTGACAATGGAGTTGGGGGGGGGGGGGGGGCTAATGTTTGACAATAAATGGCTTCCTATTTACTCCATCAAATAAAGTTGGACAGATAACCTCAAATTGTTAAAGATCTAATTCTATCAAAGTTTATTTTTGTCTGAGCTATCATTTTATTATTATTTTAATCTCAATTTGAAATTAAGTAATGTATCTTTGTACTGGATGGCTTTTTGAATTTTTTAAAACGTCTATTAAATCGTTTTTATACCGTTATAATCACTTGTATCACCCATGCGTTCTTCGTAATTTTAAAGATATGTTGTGACGGAAACAGACAACATTTCCGTTTTCGCTATGCATGTTTTTGGTTGGCTGATCGCATCAACATCCAACATATAGAACCCGTCCTATGTGCAAAATATTTAATGGAAACTCAAGTCAACCATCTTCTCAAATAAACAAGGCTGCGCTAGTGACGTTTTTGATGACGACATGACCTTCCAACAGTATTAAACAAAACGTTTCGGAAGGTGATGGAAGCAACTCGGTGTAGCTATTACCTAAAAAAAAAATCTCTCCTGGCTTGTAGGTTCCTGCAGAATTACATTTACGTTGCCTTTTTTTTTAATGGTATTTAATGGCGTCATGTATTTTTATCAGTGTTGCCATACCCTTCTCGGTATTACTGTTAGCCTATATTGTTTCGTGATACTGATAGGAATCTATCTTCTGTTGGCTGCCTTTTATTTATTTTTATTTTTAATGGCTGTGTAGAAAGTGCGCGGCGGTCGCTTAGACGTGGTTTCCTTATCTCTCCGAGCGTGCGAGATCTGCTGTTTATCAGTTCCGCACGACTCGGCGAGGACAGAGCCGATTGGCCGGAAGGGCACGCCCGGCTGGCTCGCTCGACTCGCTTTGAGAAAATGGCAGTCGTCGTTCTCCACCTCCCCCGGCTGATCCACTGGGAGTAGGAAGTGGCGCTGTGTACGGCTGCCCGAGTTCCCCGCGGGCTGGATGGCATGGGACAGCTCAGCCCGCCGAGAGAAATGTTCAGACTAGTTGGATTGCGTGATTTTCATTGGAACAAAAAACACATCATCAATACATCCTGTTACACAAAAAAATATATATATATTCTGTACTTTTACAAAAGATTCATTTTGATACCAGTTGCCAAGAAATAGTTTATAATACTACAATAAATACATTGCAAATTTGTATAACACATGGCTATGGTTATTTTTTATATATTTTTTTTCGAGATATTACGTATTTCTTACGAAAATTAGCACATAGCCAAAATTTTTATTTTTATTGATGTTTCATTCAGGCATAATTATTTTTAAACCATGAAAAATATAATCTTATACTTGATCACTAGGCTTCATTTTGTTTTATTGTGCTTATCAATGTGCGTAGATTATACTAGGAAGCTATTCAGGGAACGGTTTACAAATAACATAACTGTTGGAGGTACTGGGACAACACGAATCATAAATGCCCGGGTAAGAATCCGAACCCAGTATTACTGTAAACATTATTCTGTAGTGTTACAGTTGTTTTCATGTCAATGTACAAATGTACAAATAGGCTATCTGTAAGTTTACACGAACATTTCTGTTCCATTTACAAAAAAAAACACAATGCAGTGATAACATCCGAATACTCCATCTCGAAAGGGGAGGGGAAAGTAATCGCTGCTCCGAATAACCAGTCGTGCGCGAAAATAGTAGTTCCGCAGTTGGCAACGAAAATATGATGCCAAAGTTCTCCGTGAGCGAATAACTAAGAAGTGGATTCTGATGTGTAAAAATTTAAATTATTTCAGGCCAACACGTTTTGATTTTTTATCAAAATTGTTATGTAATTTGTATAAATAAAATTGTGTATTATTATTGGTTAAGCGCTCAAGTAGCTATTCTATTTTATTGTGTTAAATGCAAGACACATAATTTATTGTAATTTTAAGGCCAAATTAATTTTTAACACTGTTTGTAAGATATGGTAGATAACGATGCGCAGAAAAAATGTATTGTTCCGTGCAGAGGAACAGTTTGTTTTAAATAATTTTCTGACTTTAAATATCAACGATGGATATTTTACTGTATAACAATATTATAGGTCAAGTTTTCATTTTTAGAAAGATGCATATGTCATTGGTACTACTTAAGAGAACTGCCCAATTTGAAACAAGTTAATGACACAGACTATATACTTGCATAAAATTTGCAGCCTTTCACTTGTTTGAGATGCTGCTCTTCATCATTATATGAGGTGCATGCATATTAGACGAGTTTTTTTTACGTGAGTAGCGAATGAATCGATCACATAATTGAGTTTGGTAGTAGTAGTAGGTGTTTACTTCGAATCTTCTAGTAAGTAAATGCGAAAAGTCATATCCAATTTCTCTGGAAAATTACCAGTTAGTTTTTTTTTCCTTGCTTATTTCGTGAAAGGCAGTGTGTTGCGTGATTCCCAAGGAGTATTTTTTTCTTCTCTCTCTTTTATTATCACCCTGCACGAAGAAATCCTCACTGCGTACGTAATGAAAATGTAATGAGGCGTGCTCTCTAGCATTTGCCAGCAAATATCATTCGGACGTGGCCGCACTGCGCCTGGGTTCGGGAAGCGAGGCGCCGTGACCTTCCCCCTCCAGGTCGAACACCTGCATGCATCGGCCGCTCGTTACCGCCGACCCCTCGGGACCGCGGGGAGCCGTTGCGCCATCGGCCGCTACCGGGCAGTGCCGCGGTCGGCCTCTTCTTCCGCCCACCTGCCGGCGTATTCTGCTCAACAGCTCGGGATAACTTGGTGCTTCTGTAAGGCCGCCTGCCCGCCCGCGCACACATACGGTGTGCAAGCTTAAGAGAAAAACACGTAATTTAAATACTCATTAGGTAGCCGAGTGCTGTTTTTACGAGTAGTTATGTTTCCGGGTCTCGTTGTTAAACTTTATTTTTTCGAAGCGCTTGTGTTTTCAGAATAAATTTGAGGCACGAAACTACCAGTATAGATTTCTTGAAATCACCCAAAAAAACTTACTCTACTCATTTATTTTCATTTCCCCACCATGTAATGTTACAGTTACCGCTCAGATATCGTAGTTGCTCTATTCACGACGAGAAGACTGCGCGCCACTTCAGAGCCAATACCGCTCTAGAAGCACCAGCGATCGTCACACTGATCATCCCACCTCACCAACACAAATACACCTCTGACGCGTGGTCTTCCGTGAGGCAAGGGGACAGACGGTCTGTCCAACCGCGAGACCCCAAGGCTGACTGCAGTGGGACCGCACCAAGCTCCAGTCGTGCCCGGTGCCCCTGCCGGTCTGAGACTCTGCACTCAGACAGCATCTGATCTGATCGGAGTGCCTTCCACGCCCCTGCTTCTTATCTTATGATAGAAGCAACGAGCAATTGTCGCCGTCTCCCCGCCATATCGTGGGCTTACTATCTAAAGCTCCTAAGTCTAATACTCAAGTTTTTAGAGCAGAGGCAAAAAATATTTAGTTTGTAATATAATGGAAAATACAGATATGCTGTAATAAATACAAATGTCAAAATAAAGTGATATTTAATTATAAAAAATGAAAATACATTGTGTAAATTATTTATGAATTATTTAAGACATATAAGTTATAAAGTTATTGATTTCGTAATACGAGAGTTCAGAGTCATAGGAGGTTTCAGTTAATTCCGTTAGATGTCCTTGCATTCATAATTGGACTTTGGAGGTTTTACAGGCCTGTGTGTCAGTAATTTATGAACCAAAATCATCTATATCACCAAAGTCTCAAAATTTAGACTTAGTAGGTTTTGATAGTAAGCCGACGATATGCAACCTTTTTATAAGAGTTGATCCGGACTAGCACGGTCTTCCAGCGGTGCGGTCCGGTTACAGAACTGGCAGTTTACCGTGAACTGGTGGGTTTCCTCAGTATACTCCCGACACAGCTCACAGGGACGTAGCAGAGGGGTGTCCGTGAGTCCGGACCTCCCAGGATTTAATGAATAAAAAGTAGAGAATACATAATAAGAAAATTACAGCAATTTAGCTACATGATGTTACTGAGAGATCATTTTGGGAGAATATTAGTGGGCTACAATACTTATTTCCCTCCATTATAGCCAGATATGCCTCATACACAAAAGCTGCAGGAATTGTGTTCCCACGTAGTCTATATTTAACGCCGGTTTGCGCAGGTGTAAACGTAACGCATGTATTTAATATAAACCAGACGTGTGTTTGAGGTATTTAATAACATTAATATAGACTACATATTTATTATTTGTTTTAACAAAAATCATCCAATATTTTACTTAAGAACCAAATATTAAAAATAATTAAGTAAAAATGTTCAGTTTTATTTTTTCAAGCAAAAGCATTACTTAAATTTCTGCGTATAAACGTCGGAGTTCTAAAAGAATACTATTCCCTGTGATTGTAGTGTGGGAATCTATATTATTTTAAAATTCATTACAAAGATTACTAAGTTAGAAAAAAATTATGATGGCTCCTTCAAGATTCCTGACTACGGCTCTGCTCCACCCTATCCATTTCTTCAACTGTTCTAATGGCATCGATGTTGACATTCATTCATTTATTTATGTGTAGAGAAATAAATGCGGTACTATTTCTCCTGTTAGTCCTCTAACGTTCGCAATACAAAGCGGATCCGATTTCAGCGTTCGCCAATGTATACGTTAATCCTTAAGGGGATTGGTGCAGGACAAAAAACAGTCATTCGTCAGAATTTGTTGGAAATGAGCTTAAGTGTTTCATAAATGCTTGTTTATTACTACTGTACGGCCAGCCAGCACGTATATAAGCTAGCGGGTGAGATTTGGCAAGTTAGTGGCGAGAGAGCTTCCGTGAGGGGAGGTTGTCGAAGACTGCAGCTCTGAGGCCTGCCATCTAGCGGGAATCTTTCGAAGGTCTTCCACAATATCGCCTTTCTCTCTCTCTCTCTCTCTCTCTCTCTCCCTCCAACACGGACACCCAACCAGCTCTTATCTTCGCTTCCCATCTCGCCCTATCCTTCATTCTCGGATCAGGTAGCCGCCCTTCCCCGCGTAGACTTTCGTGTTACTCCAGGAAACCAAGACAACCTGTGAAAAATTTGTCCAAAGCTGAATTTTTGTACTGTGGTAGAGTTGACTATGCTTAATAACATACCGAAAGTTTACCGCTGTAGACCTTGTGCGTTATCACCGAAAATTTGCATTTAAGTCCTAGGTGACAGCAACTTGCATCAGTCCATTAAAATACTACCCATTTATACAGTTTTTAATTTTGACTGTCCGTAAACTTACCAAAATAATCTAGAAACTGTAATACACCCATTAATGTTAGAAAAAATTTAAATATTTAATATTTAAGATATGATATAAAGCGATTAATTCACGACATATATTTTTTTATATTTGCCAACCAGATAAAAATACGATTTACACCGATTTGAAGAGCCCAATGCGAAAAAATGTCTAAATAAATGTTTTTAATTATACTTTTAGCTTTAAGATAGTATATTTATAAAGAGTCTAGCATAATTAGTTGCCTCATTAAAGCTGCCCGAGCGTTGCAGTGTACTGCAGCCCTACTGATGTTTCACGGCCGGCGGGCTTTGAAACACGCTGCGTATTGCGACACTCAATAAACTTGGTCTTATTTAAGGATTACTTAAAATATATTTAATGCATATGATAGGGTGTATTCATGTTACATCTATTGAGATATACATATTCTTTTTTCTTATATGAATGATTTTTGATACAATAAAATTAACAATAAACAATTTCTGCTTGGAACTTGTAAATCAAAATTCTAGAGGACCTCTGGTTTTATATATGTGTGTTCGTATTTTGTTACAAAAATTTTATTATTAAGAATTATTTTAATACCAAAAAATATAATTATTTTTTTATTTCTAATACATTATATTATTTTAGATCAGAACTGTGCAAAATTTTAATGTAGCCTATATTATAATATATATATATATTTAACTGTATGAAATTAATTTACTACATAACAATTGAAGAAAACGATACACCGTAAATGTGCTTATTGAGTTTTGTCACTTTTATAACATAATTCGTATGATAATATTTTTCTTCCAGAAAATAAATAAAACATAAATTGTGTTGTAAAATGTATTGATAGAATTACATATTTAGTATTTTTTTCTAAGTTAATTCATTGGAGTGCTGCGCCTAGCTTACTTCGTTGAATTGCTAGTGACAAAGAGCAGTGGTGGATGTTTTTGCAAGAGTTTGACCGTATTTTATAACCCCAGCTGTGAGAGGATGTTCGTCCCAGAAATTCTAACGGTCAAGGAAAATAGCCTTTCTCTGTAGTCACGTACGGGTCTGCTACTCGCGTAATATCGTCAGTTCATCACAACTTTCCGGGAAGTTTTATTGTTTTTATTTATTTATAATTTATAAATTAAAGAGTCGATCATACTAACATTTTTACCTAAGCAAATCGCATCCTGGAAGATTTTTATCTACGTTTGCAGCAAAAATCACTTGCAGTTTGGAAACTTTTATTCTTTCAGTCTGGAATTACCATACATTAAAAACCTTAGTTTTCTGGAGCAAAAAACGTCCCAGCACGAGCGACTTTAACACTGCTGCACACACACTACGAAGCTTGAAATACATCAGTGGTCAGACTATTATACCAGACACTCAAAATATATACATTTAAACCTTACAAAAAAAAACACAGACAATATTTATGAAGTGATTTTGACGCTACGCTCAACATATTTATGTAACATGCAGTCAAATTTCTATAAAAAAAATATATATTTCTTACCTTTTATTATTAAAATTACCAATTTTAATAATAGCACGTTTAAACATTGAGGTGTTTATCACAGTTTCCATGTAGGACATTCTTTTATATTACTTTGGTGCCATAATGATAACCGGCTTAAAAAAGTATTAAAGTTATTAAATTTACGAAACATTTTTGTGGATCATTGTAGAACTTATCATTAAGGACTCAACTGCTCATTATTGGTGTGATCACAAGTTTTCATCGGTAAACTTTTGACGTGTTACTAACAAATGTTCATTCTACTACTGTACAAAATTTTTGCTTTGGGATAATTTTCCATGTATTAAAATTTTTTGTTTCCTTACAGCGAAATTTGTCCCGACCCGAGCCTACTTCGACAACCTCGCAGTAGTATACACTACGCGGCTCGGATCGCTTTAGTGGTCAGACTAATTGTATGAGACACTTAAAAAATATACCAATTTAAAGATGAATAAATATGCAACAACGTTTACTCTAAACGATTTCCACGTTGGGCTCTTTAAGTTTATGTAAGATGTATTTATATTTCCTTAAAATTGAATGAAAGTGAATTAGTTAACTTTAATGATTTAAAAGGTCTATTTCATAGAAACATGTATAAACTTTGTGCTTTTTATCACTATCCTCAGATAGGGCAATGTTTCTAGATTATTTTGGGTTCCATACTGACGGTCTACTCCATAAACTGCATTTTCAATATCCATTATTGTGGATCGTTGCAAAAAATTGTCATTTTGGACTTAACTGCTCGTTTTTGGTGTGACGCACAAGGTTTGCGCCAATACTTAAACTTTTGACGTGTTACTAAGAAATTTTCATTCTACTACTGTACAAATTTTCGGCTTTGGGATAGTTTTCCATGTATTAAAAACCTTTGTTTCTTCACAGCGAAATTCGTCCCGACCCGAGCCTACTTCGGCAACCTCGCAGTAGTATACACTACGCGGCTCGGGTCGCTTTAGTGGTCAGACACATTGTACCAGGCTCTCAACAAATAAACTAATTTAAAATTTAAGAACTAAATCGTGATCGTAATGTGGCCGCCATGGTGATTTGCGAATTTATGGAGAAATAAAAGCAGCTAAAATCTTATGTAGTTTCCAAGAGACATTATTACATCACCAATCAACTAAAGTAACAGGTTTGCAAAATTTCAACATATTCAGTAACTAGTCAGTTTTTCAAATGTGTTAGTATTAACAATCTGGACCATATCTAGTCGGTGAGGTCTGTATTGTTACAGACTATCTGTATTCTGGTATTTGGATTTTGAAGCTACTTAATGATTCGCTTTCAATGTCTATTAAAATATACCTAATGCTAATTGCAGGAATATTTCTACTCGATTTAAAAATTATAATTCCTGAACATTTGTAGCGGACACATTTCAATGTAACACTAACTGATTTTCGAGTTATGTTGAGGTTTCACATGCCACTTCGTGTACACGAGATGGCCCCTGCTCTGGTAATAATGAGTCATCACAACCGGTGCCGTCTGTACGAGCGTCTTCACAAGTTATCCTGAAATATGTTCTTAAATATTAATTCAAGTGAATTCTTAAAATCCTACACACCTTATCTTAAGTTTCGTAAATGAATCGTTATATTTTGTAAATCTATATAATATAGGAGCCAACATGGCGCGAAGCGATGGACGCGATACGAATAATATTTTTTTTTACCAACCACTACATCAGTAAATATTTGTGGTTTCCATTCGCTATGAATTCAAGCATGTAACATGTGTACTGCTTCTTCAATTCGGCCACAGTTAAATGGGAGGCTCTGAATCACTGAAAACTCCTCAACAAAATCAACGATGAATCACAGGCATTACAACAAACAGTTGTCACAAGTCAAGTAGCCAATGAGCAGGTGACATTTTTCGAGTCCGTAGAGGATTGTTGAGACTATCCTACAGGTCAATGGCAACGTGCCCTTACGCGCATGGTTAATACCCCGCATGAGTAGAGTGTAAAGGCGTAAGCCTGAGACACATCTAGGTCCTCATCTAACCGCGCACACTTAGATTTAACTCAGGATAGGGTGAAAAATATTTACTAATTTTGCAGTCCTAACAGTCACCAACGAATAGTCAGCAAAATACATAAATAAGCTCACGAATATTGTTCGTGAATGAAGGCGAAGCTGATACTTTGTAAACGTTACCAGCAGATATTAAATAATGTTTAACTATTATTTACGTAGCTTACTTCTAAAAACTGCATTCATGTAAACAGATTTTGTGTGAGACTATGTTGAGTGTTTTCTGCTACACTTAGTTTTCTGATAAAAGTCTATTGTGGCTTAATAAACTTGTTAACATTGATGCCTGTCATAAAAAAAATTCAAACGTAATTATACGGATACATGTTGAGTATAGTTTATGAATGGTTCACGCATTGCTGAAAAAAAAAACATGTTTACAATTTTACACATCTTTTTGTTGTCACATCGGGTCCATCGCGTTGTACATACGCAACTCTGAAAAATAAATATATGGTAAAAAAAGCTATAATAAAATAATCTCTTATCTTACGCTTACAACAAAAAACATCTAGCTAAATCACTGTGCTAAATAATAACAGAGAATAACCATTCAATTATACGCTGAGCTCGACCAAACACGTTCTCTTATCTACTGAAATTGAGTACGTTGATCTTCATATCAGTTTCCCGCGAAATCCCGTCTCCCCTTCGTAAAAGGCAGACAGCTGTGGCAGGGTGGCAACGAGCTGCAAAAAGTTTGGAAAACTGTCGCAAGGTGTCACTACTGTCCAGCGCGCTCTATAATTCCTCGTATCCGAGCTTGCACGCTGCTCAAATTTCTACAGCTACGTTTTTACTTTAGGTCCGACTACAATAAGCTAAAGATTAAAATAAAGTCAATCATTCAGCCGACATATATGTAGGAGTTTGAATTACAAATGAAAACGCGAATGTTATTAAATTCGCAAATGAATATCACGCAATTTCGTAGCAGCTCATTTATTAAAATTCAAATTGTAAATACGTTAAATTAATAATGATTACAAATAAAAAAATGGTCACAGTCATATCTCCCGTGTCTGAAAATTTATCTGCGAAAGTTTTACCACTGATTTCTTTATAGTTTTTTAATAAAGCTTGAACTTAAAAAATTCCCGAAAATCAGCAATAACTTAATTAAAATAAAAAAATAAAAAAATAAATTTTTCACCAGAATGGTTCAAATCTTCTCTAGCAGCTGAATCATTAACAAATATATTGTTTTTTTTAATACGATGCTGGTGCACCAATCCCCTTAATACGGGGAGCTGGTTTTACAGAGGAATGTGTTTTATTTAAGTTTTGTACTCTTAAGGACAGTTTTTTTAAATGTTTAGTTAGTACGTGTTCAAATTAATTTGTAGTTAATCGCGCCTTTGTAATGTAGATGGGCGCGTCGAGCAAAGTTGCACTAAGCGCTGCGTGCCAAATGTGCTTCCGAGAACATCTCTCAGAAGTCAACTACAGCCAAGGCCTTCCCGCTGCTTGATGTCGCAACTCTGAAAACGCGAATCGTCTGTGATTTAATATTGTTGCCTCTAAAGGGCGATGCTTCAACGTTCATGGGGCTGCGGTCGGTGTCTCACTCTGGTTTAAGATGGTAGTACCCTAAATTATTTTGCTGCCCCTAATTACGTTCTTTTGTTAATTATTTTGAATTAATTAATCATATGTATATCTATCGTAATTGTTAAAAATAATTTATAATTTATTAATTAATTATTTCATTATTATTATAAACTTAAATGCAGATTTTAATTTTCAGAATAGCATGCACTAAGAGCATGTAATCGTGTTCGATACAGCTTAAATTAATCGTTTGTGTGTAACCTTTGACATTTATTTGCTTAAATTTTTTTGCATATCATTCATCCATCAATAACAAATTGGTTTTCCCACAATCCTATAAACTTGATTTTTTCAGAGCTTTGGGAAATCCAAATTGTTATTGCTTTATGAACTATATACAACCAATTGTAGAACCCTATACAACACGATTACATGCTGTTAGTTCATGCCAGGGTTGGCATAAAAATTAGCCTTTACGTTTATAAAAACAATTAAATATATTGTTACGAACGCGAAAGACCAGACCGCGATGCCAGGTTCGGAGCTGGCTGGCGGCCCCGCACGGCTACTGACGTCACGCGCCATCCATTGACGTTAGGCATGACACGCGTGCCTGGCCGGATTACAAGGGTCGAAGCTACCCCCCTCCCCCCAACGCTCACGGTCATCGTCCTGCCTCGGCGCTGTTATCTATCTCTGAGCGGTCTTGGGAATTCCGCGGACTGCCGCGTGAACAAGCGACGCTATTCTCGATGTTTCGGGCGACGGGTTGGCCCGGGATGACGCGACTCGTCACAGCTGGTCTCGTCGGTTCGAGAAGGACATCCGTCAGGTACCTAAGCTGCGACGCCGGCCTCCGAGGGAGAGCCGCGAGCAGTGGCGTCTCGTCAGGGCAAGCAAGGCAAGCAGTGCTTGCCCAGGCAGTTTCCAGACATTGTATTTTTTAAATAAATATTTTATTCAGAATAGTATTTTACTTTGGCTCGTGCAGTTAGGTGTATGTATTTTTTACACTATCTTCTTGGGACCCAATACTGTGCGCTGTGCGCTATAAAAAAAGAACTCGTTGACACAAAAACATGCTGTTTTAGAAGCGTTGCTAGGTTTAGAAGCGCTGGCAGGACCGCTTTCAGCAGGAAGGCTGCCGCAGTAGTTTCCTTTCGGGAGGGGGGGGTGGCATGGTACAAAGGTTCAGGGAGGGGATTGGCTGGAAAAATACGCGGTAGAAGCTACGAAGGTAACGCTTTCTTGCCGAACTGGAGCGA
Source organism: Bacillus rossius redtenbacheri (assembly GCF_032445375.1). Classification (NCBI taxonomy): domain Eukaryota; kingdom Metazoa; phylum Arthropoda; class Insecta; order Phasmatodea; family Bacillidae; genus Bacillus; species Bacillus rossius. The sequence continues at coordinate 137,305,307 of NC_086330.1, read as the reverse complement.
ACATGGCCGAAGCAGACTGTGGAATTTTTCCGCCGACTGCTTCGGCTATGTCCGCCACAGTTCGGCAGGGCAGGTGGCGATGTCGCGTTTCAGTCGGCGGTCGTCTCTCGGGGCGCGCGCATCTCTCCCGCGGGCTGTTGGCTGGCAGTGCGTGGGGGATTTGTGGGCGTACGATGATACTCCACTCCCACTTAGTATATAAGTAATGTAGAGTAGGTATTTTACTATCAGAATAATGTAAGTCAATCATTATTTTTCAAAAATAATGTATTTAAAAAAAAATGTCAATTTTTCTACCTGTGGAATAGTCAATGTTCAGTTAAGAAAACTACCTAAATAGCACCATTTTGTACCTTGAAATCCATATTTTCCCGGCGGAGGGCCCCCAAACCCCCCCCCCCCCCCCAACCTCATCATGTTTTGGTGTGAACGGAGTTATTGCTTCCCCTCATGTAAACCTCACGCCTCGCCACTGGCCGCGAGAGTTCCGCAAGCGAAGGGAAGTGCGACATCGACTAAGAGGGTGAGAGGGACACCCCCCCCCCTTCTCCCCCTGAGAGTGGGGTGACGGGGTGTTCAACTGGATCGTGAGAGTGCGGCGACTGAGTGGCGCGAGACTATTTGTGTGGACAGGCGCTAGGTAAGGGGCGAACCACTGTTGATTCTAGCTCCAGTGAGGAGTACGAACTGCAGAACTTGACAGACATTGAGTGACTTGAGAATAAACAATTTTAAGTGCTGGTGATTTGTGATCGTACATTTTAAAGTAAAATTGTTTATTATTAATGTAAATATTCGTAATCAATAAAACTGTAATAAAACTTACTTGGGCTATCGCTTACGAACCCAGTTCTCCCCACATTATGTCGTAACAATATATTAAATTTCGAAAATACTTTATAACAAATAACGGTAGTTATTTTAAGAATTTATTTAAAATAATGAACAAACACGCGAAACTATGAATGCGAATTAATTTAGCAAACTACTTCCTCTAGAGTACCAAATCGGTTACTGCACTGTAAAAAAGTTTTTACTCTTCTAAAGGAAAATTCTTGGAAACTTATTTGCCAACAATATTATATACTTGTAAAACTACAAGGCAGAGCTTTGTAAAATTGAAAATGGTAAAATTATAAAATTGCATACATGGCCACTTTCTTGCTAGCACACCAGGAGGACCCATCTTAAAACTCCGTCACAACCGTCTTGTTTTAGATTTTCGATGATTTCCCGAAATTACACCATGAAAATGGGCCATAGACAATTTCTTTCCTGATTTCCTCCATTGGGTGAGTGTGTACTAGGCAAAGTGTTATTTTTTTTAAATTTCAAAACTGTGTTTGTGTTAGCACATACCAAAGAAGGTTGAATGATCTTATAAGTTAAACAGGCATGTATAGGTATACTCCTTTCCAACAGTTCTGAAAGATGTTGAATTAGTGCTGATAGTTTTGTTTCTATCGAACAGGCGTTAATTTTTCTACGCTTGCGACAGGAATGAGTGTAGACAAGTCGTTCAAATCATCTAGAGAATTAATTAGGTCTTAATGTCCCGTGAACGGATATATGGGTGAGGGAGAAATGCCCCAGATCAGCTAAATTGCAGCGTAGTATTTCGGTTCGCCACTTCGTCCGTCGTGTGCTTGGTGTCATTAGCAAATATTTGTAAAACATTATAGGAAACGCAGGCCCGTTAACATTGCCGTTGCGCGAGACACATTACTGCAGCTATCCTAGCAACGTGCGAAATTAAAATTTGTTTACGAATGCTTCTACCCATTGCCACCTCTATGGATTATTAGCTGGGATTCGGGAAGCCTTCATTTCACCAACTAATTGCTTAAAACTCGTTTAAACATTAAATACCAATAAAAGTGAAATAAAAATTCAAAAATCTCTTACTAACAACATTGTTTACAACTCTTAGTACAGCTCATGCTGCCAGGATCGCTGCATAATTTGTCTCGCAGATTTTCGACGACTTTCCTATATTGTCCTCTTACAATGTTTGCTATTATTCCATGGTATGGGTGCATGTTCTAAATTTGGCGTTACCCTAGTTAGCAATTGGTTAGCGAAAAAATCTGTAATCCAACGTTATACTTAACAGTAAATTGCAGTACCTGCACAAAAAATATTTAAATCTATTTACCCACTTGCTAACACCCCCCTTCCCCAAATTAACATACACGGTTACAATTCAATTATGGCCTAACATATACAAAAATTTAAACCAATTATAATGCTAGCTAGTATCCTTAAAAAATAAAGCCCATCTAAACCTAAACCTATTTATATTCCAAATCGGAGGTTGTAGGTGCCATTCCGCCGCCTGGTACTCCTTGCGGGCTCCGGGGTTCGATGCCCGAGTCTGGCGCTCGGTCCTCGGGGTCTGCTGGCGATGACGAGAGCCCAGCGGCAGCTAGCAGCGGCAGTTGCGGGACTGCTTCATCGAGCAGTTGTTCTGTGCTATGCTATGTTCTGTGTTCAGTAACTTGAAATTAACTTGCTAGGAATAAACGTAGAAAAATAACATCATGAAAGTATCGTTAAATAAAAATGTTAAATACATATCAGCTTTTAGCGTTTAACTGTATTATTTATATTTATTACGGATACGTTATTATTTTTATGATGTATTTGTAGTTCAAACTTGAATAGTAAACACGGTGGAAGTTGCATACACCCACTCCCCATCTTGTTACCTCCATGCAATTTTACAAATTACAGTAAATTTACAGACTTTTCAATGGGAATTTACCTATATCAAACGAAGAGTTATTCGTATTTTCCGTAGAAACTACGACGTATTTTGACTTCATAGTTCTGTTTTTTTTTTAGGGTAAACACTCTAGTAGAAAAATAAGAATTTTTTTCAGGAGTCTTAAAACGTTTATTTTTTATTTTTTTGCTAGTATACCAAAATTATTTCGTGGAATCATGAACAAAATCATATGAAATAACGGTAAACTTACGAAGATCCCTGTATGGTATGTAACCCGCAGTGTGGTCGGGAGGGGCCCTCTAGGGGGCAAGCGGCCGTGGGCGGCCCCGGCGGTCAGCGGACGAGGACATGGACCGCCCAAGGTCCGGCCAACGCCCAGCGAGAGACCTTGGTGGCCACGCCAACGGAACAGGGGGGACAGGGAAATAAAAGAAAATTCCCTGGCTGCGGGCTCGCTGCGTGCTCGTGTTGCGGCGTGACCTTCCCCGCGGCGGGGCTGTTGCCGTTGGACACCCTCGCAGGGTGACTTGTCCAAGGTCGGCCACCACCCGGACATGGCGGCAACCAGTTCTCGTAAACTACTTACACTGAGGGGTGTAGGTTAGGGAAGAGCTTTGCTTTGGGGATTGACCATCTATGGGAGAAATTGATGCCATACTAACTCCCCTATCTTAAATATAGAAGGATAAAACCTGCTTAGACACAGGGAAAACCCTGGACTCATTCATGCAAAATTCAGTATGGCAAGTAGCAGCTGTGGGTTTCCAGCGTTTATGAGTTTTTAATTGTCATGAGCAACAAGCTTTAACGTCGCCGTGCGCAATCGACTGTGGAGGCCGTCCACCATCCAGCCCACTCGGACGTAACTTTATACTTCTATAACACATAAACCCGCGTCCCTGAACCCGTTGAACTTCGCGCGGTCCTTGGCAGAATGCGTCGTTCACGAAGAGGGAGAATGAAACAGGTTTCTCTTGCTGGCGGCTGATCCGATGGGGCAAAATTCTGGCTTTTAATCGCGCGAGAGAAAATTGTGAATGCCTCCGATGTACACAACACCTAGAAAATAGTTCAGTGTCTGCTACAGTTTTGTATAATACTTTAGTCTTCCTAAAGTAGTACCAATGGTCTTCGTATCCTTCTGCCACTGTTTAATCTGTCAACTAAGTTTGTAAACTATATTGGGTAGTTGTCAGTGTTTATAAACACACATAATGTCATGCTTTGCAAGTGAGAATTGGGGTCAGGCAACACTGGTTCTACATCCGGGAACTAAAAATTTGATACAAGAGTACATGAACAGAGTGAATTTATTTTTTTTTTGTTATATAGACCCTATCCGACAGTTTTGTTGTGAGACAGCAAATAAGTGTTAGTAGTTTTATTATTTTCTGTCATACTTCGTGTTTCCTCCTGTCATTGCACACTACAGTCCACTCAGACGACGAGCATCGCCTTCGAGACCCTTCGACTTCGTCGACGGCGCCAGGCTCGTCGGAAACAGCGGGCGGGGGCGGCGCTTCGCCCCTGCGCCCTGTTCCTACACAACTTACTGTGTTGAAAACATCCTGTTCCAAACATTTAAATAAGTTTAAAAACAGGACAAGTAAATTTAACTTCTTTTAGTCAACCTTTTACAAACTAAAAAAAAAAAAGTTACCAAAGCCAGTTATTAATTGTGACATGTTGTGCTATTATATTACTGAGGTGATAACGAATATTACAACTATAGTAAAATTTTCAATTTATTTAACAAGATGAAAACGTTCGCAATTCTATAAACATTCCGACGTCGTCAACGCTCAGATACGTCGTGTCCGTCGTCTCCAAGTCGTCAGATCAGTTTGTTAGGGTTGTGGGTTCAATCAGTAACCCCCCATCCCCCACTACCTACTCTGCGCTAAAGCTTTCTAAATAAAGACCTTTAACGACCAAGGGAGGAGCTGTCCGCTGCGAGTCCTATAGCTAAGCGTGCCGAAGTCGCACGTAGCGCCTTATTGTGCCTGTCCGAGGAGGCCCAGTGAAAATAAATCCAAGAACACAGAGTTTGACATCGTATCTTTATATACGTTTGAGTTACGTACGATTGTTTTTTTTTTCCATAAAGTAACACTTTCCTAAGTTACATAGTTTCGTCATAATTTATTGTCAGTTGCAATTTTTATTTTATTGTTTTCATCTGAGGTATAAAGTAAGACAAACCAAAGAGGTTGGAATTTTTTTCTTAAGAGGCCGTGTCACAAATTTGCGCTCCTATCTATATCAATGTTATTTTAAAAGGCAGTTTTTCTCAAAGTCTATAAGAGGTAGGGGCCAGAAATTTTGCCTACTGAAAGTATACAATACATTTAACATAACCGCTTTTTTCAAATTTAGTTATCATATCATATATTATTTCTGTGATGAAAAAAATATAATCAATATTTTGATTTGTCCAGATACAGTGGAATTTTGCTTATATTTATAATTATTTAGCAAAAACTGAAAAGGCCATTGAAATGTATTGTACATTACCTTCCGATCAGTGTCTTCATGATCATGATGGGTTTAAAAACCTGGGTGTAATCAAGTCTTTAACTATTTCATGACAACATTTATACTTAATAATTTGGAGATAGGCCTTTTCTATCCTAAGCCCCTAAGCTTTCACTATCTGGTCTGGCGACCGACCTGACACTCTTCAACCACCCCAAGGGTCTCCGATTGCACATCCGATAAAAAAAAAGCTGTTCGTTCATTTGTTTTTGTGTCACAGACTTCACACATTTATGCCAAGGGAATATTCCGCTGATGTGACGCCATACGAATGTATTATTCGCGACCATACAACTTTTTTGTTTGTCATCGGGAAGAAATGTTCATTTTGAATTGAGCATTTTTAAATGTCAGCGTAGAATATGCTTATCTGCCCATTTTGTTTCTTTCCATAATAATGAGTAAAGTTAACATTGTCATAGACATTTTATTATATTCGTTTGCCGTCCAAGTAAAACTGTCACTATATTGCACGTAATTATATATTTTACTAATTTGTTAGTTGTCATTTTATTTAAGTTACAAATAACAGTAATCAAAAACTATTACTTAATAGTCCAGAAAAGAGATTGAGTTATTATTCATTTAATAGGGGTTTAAAATATGGTACTACATACATATTATATATATTATATATATTATACATATTATATATATTATACATATATTATCTTGTTGTCTTCTTTGTAACTTTACTGGAAGAATGGCATTTGGTATGTATGTTAACTCACAATGAAAATACTTCAGAAGTACTCAACAGTGAACAACCTAGGCCCTATACTAATTTCATTATGTTCATGGAAATATAATTAAAATTACAAATAATGAACTGTATGTGTTTCACGTAGAGATATCGTACGAACTGTATGTGGTACAGACCAACACTTGCTAAGGCTCTGAAAATACTTAATTTCAGTTAATGTGTGGAGAATATTAAAAGTTAGAAATAATGATATATATAAAACAATGCAAAGTTATCAGCATAAAAATAGAAGTTATTTTTACGTAGCGCCTATTGGAATGAATATTTTGTGTTGAATTATGTGGCATGATTAATATTCTCTTATGGTATGTGTGTTTTGTTAAAATCTTATAAAACATAACTTACTGTTGAAGGATTTTCATTTTTTTTGTTATGATCTTATTTAAACAAGTTTTAATTATATTACACATGTCTATTTTAAAATCATTTTAATGTATACTTATAGAATTGTAATAGGCTTTATAAGGACTCTCAAAATGCATGTGAGTATCTATAATTATCTACATCACCATTATGGCCGTTTCACAAGATCAAATATTTATTGAATTCAATCAGTTGCATTCATTGTACATGATTTTCAATTTGTACATTGAATTCAATACAAATTGAAGATGTTATTCAACTAAGCTTATTAACTTATAAGTATTTTGTTTGTCCAGTACATAAAAGTAAAAGATTCTTTATTATTTAAATAATGAGCATCTATAAGCAATAACGTTTTCTAAATATTTACATAAACATAATGAAATCTAATTTTTCAATACTTTATATCTACGATCACATCAACGGCAGTATTATGTAATCAATGAGGTAATTAAATATCTTTAAAAGATATTTTCTCCTCTGTAAAGTAAATTTGTGATACAGCCCTCTTAATGTTAGTCTAGTGAGTTATTTCGTCTTCTAATATGCTACAGCAATATATAAAACTAAGTTTTGTTAGTGTTTTAGTCTTTTGTAATGTTAAAGTGTAATGTAATCAATTCATTTTTTTTTGTAAATTCTTATTCATAAAGATACATATCATAATAAGATAAATAGTAATATTTGTAAATTTAGATTCTTTGAAACAACATCGATAAGAGGTTCTCCTACCTCTGTTAAACTGTATGATGGTGCATTGTAAAAAAATTAGGTAGTCTGACTTAAGTGAGATTGTATTTAGATTGTGTGTAATGCATATGCAATATCTAAGCATAAGAATTTATGTTATTATCCTTTTAAAACGTTACACTATGAATTTCGTATACTTTTTAATGTCAACTACCATTATTTTTCACGGAATATTACATCCAGATAAAGAATAATTACCACATGTTTGAAGATTAATTGTATTCCGATACATTTAAAGTATTAAAATTTTTAGATACGACTCATACTACAGTTGTAAATGTGAGGTTTCTTGATTCTGAATCCCTGCATCCGCAATTTCCTAGTGAGCCGCCGGTCAGATTGTCATCCTCTCAGATTGTCGAGGAACCAGATACATTTTTCGTCGAGTAATCTGGCGGTATAGTAGTTTTATCACGCGCTGCGGTTACAGTTACTTCGGTTGAATAAGCCACTAAATCTCACTGTTAAAAGAGAGAACTTCTAGACCAGAATATTGGAAATAAAAATTTACTGACACGGCCTCTTAAATGTGTCATCCTCTATTAGAAGTATGTAATGATTTAATTTATCTAGGCTACACGCTTAAAGAATAACCAAGAAACTGTTAATTACACTTTTTATCATTGTCAAATCGTCAGTAGTATCTTCAAAACTATTATCTAAAAGGTTTTATTTTTTTCACTTTATTTGTAACCAACAAATTGTGAAATTGTTTTGGTCATTACAAATAACGTATGAGACACAGAAAAAAAAATTGTGGCCGCACACTGCATTGTTTGCCACGTCTGCACAATCAACAGCGCTCGGAAGAAGTTATTAAAGTTCGGGCTCACATGTCATGTGATTTGGTTTCTTTTTTGTCATTACTTTTATTTAAGGGATATTTATAAAATTTTAACTCGATACGTCCTTTGCATTTGCTATTCTGTCACAAATACATTTAACATATATTCACTTAGAGTAATATCATGGGTGTAAAACGTCGCGCAAGTGATGATAATTACGAAGTCCTGAGACGATAACTACGCAAGGAACGCAACACGCAACCAACGCAATGAAGTCACGATCGTTAAAAAAGGTCGCAAGTCGCAAGACGTCACCAACCCTTTTCCTTTAAATTGTAAACATATTTTTGCCCCGTGATTCTTTTGATAATTCATATGTCACGAAAACAAATGAAATTGCCAATAGTTTGATTTTAAACGGTATTTTATATCATCTTGTTAAAGTTAAACTCGTGTAAACATGATGCATATAGTAAAAAAAACTTCGTGGGCTTCTGTGCATATAACGTCTGCGTCTGTAAAGGTTTTCGGAACACGTCTTCAAATATGGCTGAGTTAAACAATACTTCCTTTGCGGTATTGCGCCTTGCGTAGTTTCTAAACCCGGCCTGAGATAGGCGAGCGTGGAAAATGGGGGGGGGGGGGGGGGGGAGGAGACAGATAGAGAGAGAGAGAGAGAGAGAGAGAGAGAGAGATCGCTAGCCTATGCGAGCGAGAAGACAGGCGTCCGTCGGGACAGCGCTCCCGCGTCGCCCGTGATGGAGCGCGCGCCGCGCTTCCGTCAGCCCGCTCGTGTTGATCATATCGTCGCTCTCGCCCAATCACGGATCGACTCGAGTGCTGGGCCTGGCTGGAAAGTGCTCCGGGAAAGAAGTTTCGGAAGGCGATTGCTGCTCGACACAGTTTCTTTAAATGTATTTTTTTTCTTATGTGTAACGTCTTAGCTTTCGGTATTAGGCATTTGGAGAAGTACATTTAGTGAATGCGACGAAAGTCAAGGAACGGTACTGCCATGTGTGGCGGATGGCACGAACCAAAGTTCACAAAGACAAAGGGAACCTTTATAGTATTAACTGTTTAATGAATTTTAACAAGATGGACAGTATTTATTAGTAATATTCCTTGTCAAAAATTAGGCTCAAAAGCATGGGGTATAGTTTTTTTTAAGTCTTTTTCTCGTTTATTAGAGCCATTTTATTATTTCGTTTAAAATTTCGCCCTGCTAATCAAATGATTCAATAGTTGGCGTAGGTGCCCCGGTAGCTAATTCTAGCGGCGGGTACGGAAACTACGTGTGATTCGCGTCCAGAAATGTAGTTGAAAAAACAATTTTCGTATATTTATCACGCTCGGTATTATTTTAAAGAATTCTATGTTAAATTTCGTGTCCGAGTTTCTTATAAGTGTATTTACAACATGAGAACATATGAATTGCTCATTACCAAATTTAAATGTTACAGATCTTTTGCGAGTACTTAAAAACTTGCTAACGTGTTTGTACTTTTTTTTCCAGAGTCATTCATGTTTTTAATATCATTGAATTTTGGTTTAAGGTGATACAAACAGAAACTTAAGTAAATAGTTGGATGCTAAAGTTCTTTGTAGGTTTTTATTCGCCACGCTTGTTACAACTGTGAAGCGTTAGTGTGAAGCCGAACTTATTTAGTTTCTTTGTTCTGATTTGTTATTGCATATTTTGTTGTATCGTTCACGTGGAGTATTGAAGTGTGAAGTTTCACTTGTAGCGCTCTCATTTTTTATTGGAAACATAGGTATGTGATACGAGTGTTCGCAGATGTAATAAACCAACTGTCCTTTGTTCGTTGCTTATTATTGGCCTTTGAGAACAATTTTAAAAAAATATGGAGCGTGTAGTTTATCTCTCATATTTTTCTGGTAATTTAAATGCATATATAAATCCAGTTATTGATTAATAGTCATTTAACTTTTTGGGCGTATATATAATTGATAGTATGCATATGTACACAAGTTCCTCAATGTTTTTGTTACGTTTCTAAACATGTAATTGAAGTTGTTATTGCACACAGTTGCTTGTTATTTACTGTACGTTTATCCCATTTACATTTGTTTATAAAGATGCCATGCGTAGGAAATATTTGTAGGTAAATGTCTCGGGTTGGTATCTGTTACACGTTCAGGATTGTTACCCATGTATTACGGTGTCCGTTTTAAAGTTGTAGTTGTTTTATTCCTGGCACGGAGATAATGGTACATCGTGGAAGCACTTCACCATCGTCGGACCATGTGACCACAGTAAACACTGATGTCACGTGACGCTAGGTCACGGCGACCCGGTTGTTCGTTCCGCTTCCGCCCGTGCCCACGTAACTGATCGCCCTATCTGCATAATTATTTGATTGACACCTTCGCGGCGACTTCCTCGTCGAGGACCGAGTGAAAGGCTTCCGAACCGAAGCTCAGGTCGGACTGTGGGTGACGATTTTAAACGCTTGTTGAATGAAATTAGTATGTTCACTGTACAGCGATAGTGTTTTTTTGTAACCTAAGGTTATAAATTGAATTGATTGCTATGCGTCATCCATTCCAACAGGTAACTGAGATAAACACATGTGGTGACATGTCTGTCGGAAGCTAGAAAGTGTGGCTTCGAGAGAGAACGTTAACATCTATTTTTTATAAGAAACCAGTTGAGCTCCTATAAAGCTACTTCAAATTTTTTGTGGTATTATTTGAAGCTCCATAAAATATTATACCTCACATTTTGTGCTTAGCCAAGTCCTGCGTGCCTAGTAAATTGATTCACATTAAAATAAACCATATCTGGTATTAATTTCAGTACCCTTTTATCACACATTATAATTTGACATTACCTTGGGTGCCGGTAATACGAACTTATTACATTGTTGAAAAAAATATAAGTATTTGTATTTTAATGAATGAATGTAAATAAACCTATTTCAGCGGCCGACTAATCCGAACATTCTACTTTCAATGCGATTTCAATCCATTTGGAACTCTTTTTTTTATTCATTTTTCACTTTCACAGCTAACTGGACAAATTCTGTACTCATTATTCAACTAAATGAAATTCACATATGAACAGGAAAGCTTTCGAAAGCCTGTTTCAAAAGGTTTAATATTACTGTAAATACACGTATTATGCATTAAAATAATATTATTCGTGCCCCGGCGGCTTACGGAAGATGTACAGGCAGAGTGATACAAGCTAGTACAGTTTTTTGTAACACTTGAGTACTGGTCACTTACACGCGGACAGTAGTAGTCAAGACATGACGTCACAGCTACAAGGCCCTCCGTGTACTACGCTTTGCGTGAATAATTGAAAGTGTAATCGATTGCATAATGCAGCAAAAGTCAGTAAGCCAGACTAGGGCTGCGGTCCAATTCCGTGTGGTACTGTGGGATTCGTGGACAGTAATTTTCGTAGCAGGAGATCGTTTTCGAAAACGTTCGCTGGAGCCTTTCACCCGCCCGTAAAATACTTACTGGAGATGAGACGCTGAAGATGTGTATGCAGATCATTTCTTGAACTCCATTAGCAACTGGTCCCGCGCAGGGTCTGAAGTAACGGCTGTGTTGCTACAGCATTTGGTGACCTTAGGGTCGCAGCGGTCCTTGCCGGCGATGACTCTCCGTTACGTCACTCGGCCATCGGCCATGTGGCCCGCGCATCTCTTGCCACGCCAGGATTCCGCGTGTTCTCGTGTCCTGCATGCGTGCCGCGTGGCTCAGCTATTACAAGTGTATCGTTACGGCCGAAATATTTCGCTATCTATCATCGTTTACTATCGACAGTTTCGTTTAACCAGTAATTTTGTGAATGCAACGGAAGTAAAGGGACGGAAATGTGTAACAACCACAATGCTGCCATGTGTGGAGGATGACGCGAACCAAAGTTCACAAAGACAAGAGTATTAACTTTTTAATAAATTTTTAACAAATTATGACCAAAGCTGGGGGTTAGTATTTTTTCCAAGTCCTTTCCGCTTTTATTTCGGTCTGCATATCGAATGATTAAATAGTCGACGTAGCTGCTCTGGCAGCGAATTCTAGGGGCGGGTTCGGAAACTGCGTGAGATTCGCGTCAAGAAATGTAGTTGAAAACACATATTTATCACGCAAGGCATTATTTTCAAGAATTCTACGTTAAATTTCATGTCCGAATTTTGTATTATAAGTGTATTTGCAACATGAGATCCTCGTTAACGAGACTAGATGTTACATATCTCGGACGACCACAGAATGACTCGCTCACATTTTTTTTATTTTTACTTTAGACGCCACTATGTCAAAAATATGTAAAGTCTAACGTTTCTGAACGAGAGGCTACGTAAACGAATAAAGAAATAATTTATTATATTTCATTAGCAGGATGTAAATTGTTTTTATTTATTTATTTTTTTTTTTTCGTACGTGACGTTTCCACTGAGACGAGATGAAGTTTAATAATCCGATCTTGCCCAAGCAGGGTGTCCAGCAATCGGGAAATTCCGGGAAGTACTGGAAATGTACTTGTTTGTGTAAATGCTCGGGATTGTGCGGGAATGTACGGAATATTTACGTGGAAAACGGGAAACTGGTGTATGGCAATGCACGATCGCTTATGCCCATGGGCTACCGTGCATAGACGCTATATAGGGCAAAAAAAACAATGCAGCAGTGCTATGATCACTTCTTTCCCGTGACTGTTCTATTGCTGCAGTGCAGCGCGAGCAAGAAGTATACAGCGCACGAGTGCCAGCCCCTATACAAATGTTATAGAATAGAGAGACAAAAGTAGTGCCAGCCAGACAATTTGGCTAGCGCGAAAAATAAAATACATTTCGTGCATGCGCAAAAGCGGTGTAATTCCAAACAAGCCAATCTAATCAGAAAATGGCGCTTGTGCTGGCAGGAGCTAACATGGGTAAAACATTGAGATGTTCTGTTAAGTGCTGTTGGCTGCCCTGCATAGGCATTGTTCTTGACTCTGTGAAATGAACTTTCACTCGTTCGCCATATTTGTTTTGTTTGAATTTTACATTTCTAAACTGTGAAAAGTGATGTTTGCAGTAGGCATTTTGCGTTAAATTAAATGTTGTCCGTGAATTTGTTTACCGTTTGTATCTTATACTGTCGAATACGTACCGTTTTGTTGAAGGCCTAGTGAATTATTGTGATGATACTTAAAAGAGGTTATGGAGAGGCCATGGCATGAAATGTTGGCGTAAATTCGTTCAGTTGTAGTGTCAGTTTATAATATATGTGACCTGTGTGTGCATAGATGTCTAAAAATAACTGTGCTGCAAAACTCGGCGAGGAGTAACAAGTACGTGAAAATAATAATTTTGCACTTTTTGTAAGATGGGTCGCGCAGGAAGGGGAAAGACTAAGTTCAAACACAGATGGACTGAAGAATTCAGCTGGGTTTCGCCATGCCCTACAGATATATACCTTGCACGCTGTACATTGTGTCGTGTCGTTTTTAAAGTCGATAGTATGGGCAGGCAAGCTGTAGTAAGTCATAGTAAAGGCATGGAACATAAGAGGGCATTGAATGACAAATTGAAAACTGTGTCAATTCGTTCATTTTCAACTCTAGCTAATAAGTCACAAAGTGAGGAAATGTGTTCCAGTGCTTCCACTCCTCAAACGTCTCACTCTACAAAGAATATTTGCATCCAAGATTTAAATGCATTAGATGTAAACTCAGATGTGCAGCAACAGGTGAGTAGTGTTAGTATGAAAGATTTTCTAGCAAAGGACAGCTGTACAAAAGCGGAAATTCTGTGGTGTTTGCAAACAGTAGTATCGCATGCTTCACTGAGAAGTGCAGCAAAAAGTGTGAGTTTGTTTACACTTATGTTCCCAGATAGCGAAATTGCTAAGGGTATGCAATTGCAGAAGTCGAAAACTTCTTATGCAATAGTGTATGGGCTTGGATATTATTTCCATGAAGAATTAATGCATGACGTAAAAAATGTTAATTTTTTTGTGGTGGGTTTTGACGAGTCTCTGAATAAAGTAGCCCAGAAACAACAGATGGATGTATCTCTTCGCTATTGGGACACTTCCAAGAATCATGTCACCACTAGATATTTGAATTCAGTGTTTTTAGAACACACTGCAGCATCTGACTTGTTGAATGGCTTGAAGGCTGCCTTGGAAGGTTTAGATCTAAATTGTATCTTGCAGTTGTCAATGGATGGCCCCAACGTAAATTTAAAGTTGCAAAGGGACATGGCTAAAGAATTAAGACCAGGCAGAGAAGATCCTAAAATTCTTGATATGGGTTCATGTGGCCTTCATGTTATGCACAACAGTTTCAAAGCTGGCATCAAAGGAACTGCTTGGAATATAATTGAATTTCTGCGTGCTCTATACTATCTTTTTAAAGATGTTCCAGCTCGCCGTGCAGATTTTGTAGAGGTTTGTGGCGAAAGAAATTTTCCATTGAAATTCTGTGGCATTAGGTGGCTGGAAAATTCTAATGTAGCAGCTAGAGCAATTTCAATTTTACCTGGAATTCGCAAGTATGTCACATGTGTTGCAGGAAGTAAGAAAGAACCAAAGTGTCATAGCTTCCAAATAATTGCTGCTTCAGTAAAAGACAAGTTGCTTCTAGCCAAGCTAACACTTTTCCAGTCTCTGGCCACAGAAATGGAACCATTTTTGAGGGACTTTCAAACAGATGCCCCAGTAGCACCTTTCCTCTACGAGGCAATTGTTTGTTTGATGAAAAACATTATGTTCAAGTTTGTGAAGAGGGACATTATTGAAAGTTGTCAGCTCAAGGATATAGATGTAATGAAAAAAGAAAATCTTATTAGATGTGAAGAAGTAGATTTAGGATATGCTACACGACAGGCTCTTAGGAAATGTGATGGAGCCAACCAGAAAGAGCTCTTACTTTTTCGCAAAGATTGCAGAACTTGCTTTCAGCTTTTTGTGGCAAAAATTATGTTTCGGTCGCCACTTAAATTTCCACTCACAAAATCTTTGCAGTGTTTGAATCCTGCTGTTATAGCTGCTGGAAATGGTGACTGCTATCTTTCTTCAGCTTTGGAAATTTTAACTGAAGGCAATTTGATAGCAGGAATTAATACAGCAGATGATATTGCCAGAGACTACAAAGAATTTTGTAATGATGTACTCATCAAAACAGAGATGAAATCTTACAATAAGTCAGATACCCGTTTAGATTCTTTATGGATGATGCTTCTTAGAGGTTCAGAGTGGGAAAAATTGAAATCTTTTGTGCAGAAACTGTTAATACTTTCACATGGAAACTCACACCTTGAAAGAGGTTTCTCGGTGAATACTGAATGCCTCATTGGAAATATGAATGAGCAATCACTCATCGCCCAGCGTTGTGTTTTTGATGCTGTTTCTTTAGCTGGTTGTGTAGAGAGAGTAGAAGTTACAAAAGCAATGATAAACTCTTACAGACAAGCCCATATGAGGTACAAACAAGCTCTTGAAAGAAAACGGAAAGAAGAAAATTCAAAGATTGAGCGTCAAGAAAAAAAGTGAAGGTGGCAAGAGAAATTCAAGAATTGGAATCAAAGAGAAGAAAGTTAGTAACCGACACTCAGGTGGAAATACAAAAATTGAAGAGCAAATAAATAAGCTACAAAAGTAATTTTAGTCTTTAAAAATATTTTTTAATCAAGTGTGTGTATTTTTAAAATATTATTTTCTTGCCTGCATATTTAATATTAAACTTTGGACAGAAATGCTGTATCATCAGTTTTATACAGACAATTCTGAAGGAAAAAGAGTAGGCCTATCTTGTCGAATTTTGCATTAGTCAACTTGGTGAGGTAAGGAATTTCATGAATTCTTAATTTTTGTGTTGTATATTATTTAGTGCAACATTTGTGATTTAAGGTACTTCCTTGTGTGCAAAGTTGTAATAAAATATAGTAACTGAATGCTTTAATTTACTAAACAGGCTGATTGTCAATAATAGTAATCTACCACTTAATATATTTTGCAGTAATTTTGAAGTTTAGAGGTTCGCTTGAAAAATGTCTTTTCTTTATTACTTACAATTATTGGTGTTATTCAATGTAGAATTAAATATAGATTAGGATTATGAAATCATGAGATTGTATTTTAGTTCTTTATATTTTAATATCAATGTTTTAAGATTAGAAAAATTACAGTGTACATGGCCATGTTTACATCTGAGGAAAAATGTTTATGAAATTGCTGTGTTTCAATGTGAAATTAAATGTACTTTACGATAAGTATATATATAATGATATACTGTTGATTTAACTATACGCTATATATAATGGTACATAGTAGGAAGTTTTTTTAACTGCGGACATACTTGCACTATTATGTTCAGAACTATGTCATTGAGTACATTTTGACTTACTGAAAACAGATAATAAAACATAATTAAGATACATAATTGCTTCTACATTTTCTTATACTGTATTTTATTTAACATACTAACAACCTAAACTTTAGTAGTAGGCCTAGGCTACACTTCTTTTCTGAAAGCACTTGAGTTAGGTGTACATGGTCATATTTTTTTATTGGTCAACAATTAATTTGTTTTAGTAAGTAGATATTTATTACCTGAAATATTTATTAAAGCTTAAGTGCCATTATTTAAGGTTAGTAATTTTTTCTAACCATAAGATTTTTGGCAATTAAAATTTTTTTAAGACAATGCATTTACAAGACGTATTTTTATTTAACTTATAAAGTTTAGAAGGATAGGCAAGCCTGTACTTGAATACTTTAGGGAATGTGGGAAATGTACTGGAAATGTACTGGAATTTGAAACCAGATATTTGCTGGACACCCTGCCAAGCGTCCGTAGAATAACTATCCTGGGCTTATTCAAAGTTCATAGTTTCATCCATCAAGTCATCTCGCAATTTAATTGTCTCGATGTCTTAGTTACTCGATAAATTTAACGATATACTCAATGGCTTAATTGCGTGTCGGGTATGTCCAGATAAAGGATGGAACGTGAAGGATGAATGAATGACTTATTTTATTTTATTTAAAAATACATTTAAAAACCATTTGGTTTAAAAAAAAAACTTGATTCAAACAATGGTTTAAACCCTTGTGGATGAAATCAGCCAACCCTGATATATATATATATATATATAGTTTAAGAATTTACGTTCGATTCTGTGTCCGAGTTTCTTGTTATTAGAATATTTGTAACATGAGAACGAATGAATTTGCTCGTTACCGAGATTAGATATTACATATGGCGAGTACTGAAAAACATAGCAGTAAAGATTTTCTCGCGTCATTATATTGTTTTGTCCAACTCAAATCGTAAATGTTGTTAGGAGTATGAAATCTCACATCAAACAAAATAGTTTATTACAGCAGGTCACTAAATGTCTCGGAATATATACAAACAAATATTAGTTTTTATCAACCAAACCTTTATCATCGTTCTTAAATTCTGTAAACCTGCGTCTTTTAATTAACAACTATTAAAACAATGAGACTTATTTAACAAACAAAGAACGTAAGTACCTAGATTATGTTTGTTTGTTTATTTTGTTGTATGGGTAAACATAACGGAAACCAGATATCTTCATAAACCTTGGTTCGGTTGCGAAAATTCAAATGGTATGCAGCCTAAATTGACTATATTAAAGAACTAAAACAATACTAACTTTTAGAGCTCCCGCACAGCCTTCTTAATGCAAATGAATAACGATTCACAAGGAACCAAGCAACCAAGGTGGTACTGGCCTGCGGTTGCGTCCGCATCACAGTAAAAAAGAACAATTTTTTTTCCTTTTGAATAAATATGTAAACTGTATTTTTTCATACTTTTTACTAGCCAAATAAAGCTATGGTGATATATTTCCCCTCTAATCAAATATAAAATAATCTCTGCATTTCTGATTCCATGGCTTGATATCACATTATAAATCCTTGATTTTTCTTTAATGCCATCGTCGTAGAAGCGACAATTTAAATCTCGTATTATTTGTAAGAAAAAACTTTGTAATACTCGTGACAAGGTTAAAATGTATTCACAGAAGGATAAACATATAAAAAAATCTTATTTTTAAGGTATGGTTTTTTTTTAAGTAACACCATGCCAAGATGCAAGCGTGTCTAGAAACGTGCACATCCATCGTAAATATCAGCCAAATGTGGTGCTATCTGGAAGGCGACGTATGTAATCAATTAAATGGTAGGCTACGAACCGGCAATTTAAATCCATGTAGGTTCATGTCTTCCTGAAAACTTAATTCGCCAGAGATAAACATCATTAATCTACCATAAACGTGGTATGCGTACCTCTCTTATACTTTCGCAAACGAGCGACGAAAGCGTTTCTCGTCTCCAAATTGTACGTTGCGTCCGTTTCCGATAGGTTTAGCTAGTTCAGTTGCTATGTCACCATTCACTACTTGTTTTTGATGTGTAACATTTTGGTTCTCGGTTCATGGCATTTGGTATGAGTAATTTTTTGGATAGAACGGAAGTCGCATGTAACGGAAATGTGTAACCACGGCGGTGCCATCTGTGACGGATGGCGCTAACTAAATTTCAGCAAAGGCAAAAAAAACTTTATTGTATTATCTGTTTAATGAATTTTTACAAGATGGGCAGTATTTCGTAGAAATATTCCTTGTAGAAAATTAGGCCCAAAAGCAGCGGCTTTAGTAATTTTTCAAGTTTTTGTCGGTTTTATCGGAGCCGTTTCATTATTTAGTTTGATATTTTGCCATGCTATTCAAATGATTCAATACTTGATGTAGGTGCTGCGGCAGCGAATTCTAGCGGTGGGTGCGGAAACTACGTGTTATTTGCGTTCAGAAATGGAGTTGAAAACACAATTTGCCCGTATCTATCACGCTTGGCATTATTTTTAAAAAACCTACGTTAAATTTTGTGACAGAGTTTTGTATTATAAGGGTATTTGCTACATGAGAACTTTGTTACCGAGGTTAGATGTTACACATCTCTAGCGAGTACCGCAAGACTCGCTCACATATTTTTTTTCTGACAACACCCTTATAAATGCAATGTCCTTCTCTTAGTGGCTCAATTATCAGAGCTCCTGGCTGTCGAGTCAAAGGTCTGGGGCTCGGTCCCCGGGAGTAGGACTCCAAACTGCAGAAGGCATTGGCGATGACTGAACCAAACCACCCTCCGGGCTGATCGCCCGATTATCTTCTATCATATCCATCAAGAAAATTTGTTCTATATATTTATAGCGGGAGGAGCATAAATATAATCCTTATGGACTTCGCCTACACGGGCACACATACGGTGTACAGATCTTCAGATGAAACCACGCGATTTGATAAATGCTAAAGAATTCCGAGGATGTCTGTTTGAGAAAAAACATTTTTAAGAATTTTGCTGAGGGCAGGTAAGTAGTTCTGTTTCCGTATTTGGTTTTTAATTTTTTTTCTTTTTATAAGATTGAAAATGGCTAAGATACATACTTTAATAGTAATTGTTTAGCCATGAAACCTCCGGTGCATATTCTTGAAAGCACTCAAGGGACTTGCATCACATATTTATTTTAATTTCTCCGTTGTACTATGTCATAGTTGCGGAATGTACGACGAGAAGGCAGCGCGCCAGTCCACAGTCTTGCGATTAGAAGCATACCGTTTTAGAGAGACCAGCTAATATCGTAATTGTAATCCCGCCGCACTAACTAACGAAAATACACCAATGATTTGTTTCTCTGAAGGAGAATAAACAAATAAGTCGTCAAATGGGTGAAACTGTATACCAGCACCGGATTTTTTTACTTGCGTAACCTTGGATTCTCAAAATCACAAATTTTAGATATATGCCTAGACGCTTATATTTTTGTATCCAAGATGTCATTTTGTGACTTCTGTAGTTCTCATTTCTCAAACGGTATTATTTATTAGTATCCTTTACGAAATTTATATAGGCTTAAGTCACTGACGTTTTAAATAAATGGTATATTTATTTTTTAAAGTTTTTATTTGTGTGATTGTTTGAAAGTGTAAAGAAAGACCTTTGATATCGTAACTGTTTGCTGATGCTGCAATGTTCATCCCGGATGCAGGCGAAGTAGCTGTCTCTCGTGTTTTGGCGTCTCGCAAGGAGAATCCGCCAGTAGAGCGGAAATAAAAAGGAAAGGCTAGACATTCCGTGGTAATTGTGCCTTGACGGTGTTGGCGGGAAGCACGCTTTTACTTAAGTTATGGCGAGAAGATTCCGTCAAGAAAATGCGCCTTTCTTTAATTATCTCGGTCGATATTCTATAGCGAGTCTGTGGCGGAACGATTCTGTGCGCCTGGTTTTCCCTGTAAGCATTTTTTTTCTAATGTTGTGAGACATCTCTGTACGTCCTGTTTTGAAAATGTGTGACAGCGATAGTTTTTCGTCCACGGTTATTTTTTTACACTTAGTCTGCTTTTACAAAATATTCCTTTGGAAGCCAGTTGCCAAGAAATAGTTTCTAATACTACTAGAAATATATTGTACTTTGTACAACCTATGGCTAGGGTTATTTTTGCACACATGAAATACTTTTTTTCGGGTCAATTTTGAGTAGGCCTTTTTCTTACTAAAATTGGCGCATAATTTTTAGATATTAATGTATATTTCATACAGGAATAAATTTTCAAACAATGGAAAAGATAATCCAATATTCAACAATTGGTTTTTATTTTGTCGTATCATGCTTATTATGTGCGTAGTTGAAGTCGGAAACCTATTCAGGGAACGGTTTCCAAATAATTTTAACTATATGAGATACTGGGACAACACAAAGCATAAATGCCCGGATAAGAATCCGAACCTAGTATTAATGTGAACACAATTTTTTAATGATACATTTGTTTTCATGTAGGCTAAATGTACAAATTTACAAATATCTGTAGGCCTAATATTAAATGAATATTTCTGTTCTATTAAAAAATAATCTTACAATGTTCTGTCAACAGTGTTTGTGGACTGCTTCTTGTAGCTGTCGGTTTATTTTTTTAATCATGCAAGTGACAGTAAATTTTGAGAACTATCACGGACTGTAATAGTTTATTAATCTTCCTAAGGTGGGGTTCCTTGGAAGCGACTGCAACTGGCGACCAGGCGCTCGATTCTGAAATGTATCAACCTCGACTTGTGACTCACGCTCACGACAGCCCGTTTTCCGCCAGTATCTGCATTCAAAATGTCAAAAACATGGGCAGGCCACTTAAAGACTCCCGCCTACTTGCCGTAGCCTCCGAGCACTGCGGACTACACGAGCCGAAGCTGTCAAGATGGCGGACTCGCGCGTATAGCAGCGCGCACCCACATGTCTGATTTTCTGGACATCCGGAAACGTAAGTACCAAAAATATTGGTTTGTCAAATGTAACTATGTTATAGTGAAACTACCTTGGAATATATTTCTTAAACTTAAATAACTATAATAGAAATAAACACAACTTTAAGATTTCGTGATTAAACTAGCTTTATTATTTGATTAGATAACGTCTCAAATTTGTAGGTTATGTGGTATAGTGCATGGTGCCAATGAACGAAACATGAAGGCCAACAAGACGTTTTTAAGGCCTTGACATTGCATTTTTATGTTTTAATTCTATATATACTTTATTATTGTATTGTAAATACTTTACCTAAATCGAAAATGTTATTATATATAGTTTTTTTTTCTCTAATTGCTGTAATAACTTTTAATGCATATTTCTGCCCGTTTGTTCTGTCTGTTATCTCATAATATTTTGGGCCTACAGAAATTATTAAAAATTGATTTTAAAATAAACAATAAAAACTAAAGTAATTAAAAAGTTATAACTTTATATTAACTTTGTAACTGAAAGAAATTTACAAGGAAGCGAATGTTAGTATGTTATTAACTAGCTGCAATACCCGGCGTTTCCCGGGCTGAACACAGGCTGTAGTTAGTAATTGTCTTCTTAATTTGAATTTCAAGTGTGAAAATTAATTTATATCACTTTCAGATCCCGACAGACGTTGTTCTGCTAGTTTATAGTTATTTACCTGGTCTGTATGTAATTTAGACTTTATAAAGCAATATAGAAAAAAGCTGAAAAATTAAAGATTACTAATATTGAAAAGATTCCATTATCTAGCTAATGCTCGGCCTGCATTGCAATGCCTCATTCAGTTTTGTTTTGTAATATGTTTGAAGTAGTTCCACATATACAATTCATCTATTCATCTCTCTATATATATTTATCTCTATCTACATCTATATACATCTATGTATCTCTCTATCACTATTTATCTCTTTATATCTACATATATACTTTCCACTATCTCTATATCTTCTATATATAAATCTCTATATAGCTCTATACATTTATAGGTATATCTCTTTATCTAACCCATTTCATTCTCTATACCTTGCTCTATCTCAACTTATCTCTACGCCTCTATCTCACTCTATATATATCACTCTATCTCTGTCTCTCTTTTATATTTAAATAAATTGTGTCATGCGTGCGCACTCATACAAAAAAAACAGACGAAGTGCTGCTATATAAAATGAAATAAACATATTTTTTGACACGATTCGTGCTCCAACTATTGAAAAATAGTTATACCGTCTCAGTAACCTTCATGGGCATGCGCATAACAAATCACCAAAATTTCATCGTAATCAGATGAATGGTATAGGAACGGATACGGCACAAACAAACGAAAATTAAAGACATGACAAACGCATCAAACGATGGTGCGTTTAAAATTCAAGGGAACTCTATCTATTGACGAAGTTAAGAACAAAACTGTTATTAGAGCCTTTATTTTGCTAGTCGCTTCGAGCTCCACTAAGCGGACTGGTCTCACCAAGGAGAAAAATATTAATTTGCCATACCTTACTATGTGTATAATCGTGTGTCAGACATAAAGAAATGACACTCACTCACTATTTGTATGTCTATGACCTATGATTTTTTCTGTTATAAAATGAAATTATCACCTTTCACTCCCTCAGGGATGGAATTTCATATTAATATGTAGCCTATGTGTTAATCCAGGTTATAAGCTAGCTGTAGGCCAAATTTCATTCAAATCCATCCAGTAGTTTTTACGTGAAAAAGTAACAAACATCCATCCATCCATCCATACTTACAAACTTGCGTTTATAATATTAGTAGGATGTTTAAACAAACAATTTATATATGAATGCGAAATGGTTTCCTTTCACTTAGGAATTTAGTTTATGATGAGGATCTCCGTTATTCTTAACTTTGCTTGTTTCTAAGTTAGTACTTCAAAAAAAATTGGTTGTCTGTAAAGTCGGTGTACGGACGATAGTTTAACGTGACAACGTCATTACAAAACATTGATGAAATGATTGATCCAGAAGAAAAGGAAATATCATATTCGGCCTGAGACTGAGCCGTAATAGGTTTTTGCAACCAAACCATTTAGGCATTAAAAATATTATATTCTTTGAGGAAGAATTTTTTTAAATTTTTCTATCTTTTTTATGATAAAATCTGCCTCTGCATACTTTTATGAATAAAATTGAATTATCACTATTTTGTATGGATACAAAGGAGTGAAATGAAATTTACAATTTAATTTATAAATTTCTTTTTATTGGCATTCATTAATTCAAATATATTTATTACTTTTGAAATGTTGCGTGCGCCGTATTTATTTTTATAAGTACAAAAAAAAATTTCGCAGCTGCCGGGACTCGAACCGGCAACCTTAGAATTGGAAGTTAACAATGCTGACCGAACGGCCACGAGGCCATACTTAAAAATAATAGTTTCAGATGTTATATACATAGTTATAAAAATTTTGTTCACGGTAGGGGAATAATATTATTTCGTTTTTATAACACGATTTTATAACAAATACGCATCCCAAATACACCAAACTTATTTATAATGTGTTACAATATTTTTTTTAAATATTGTGCAAAAGATCCCGGGTGTAATTTGAATTATTATGTGTAACTGTAAAACACCATTGTTCGTACAAAAACGTATTTGAAAATTCAACATTACTTTTAAATAACCGTACCGATTGTGCTGAAAATCGGTGGACGATCGTTAAATTACATAATATTAATAATTCAAACGACGAAAACATGATTGAAAAGTCAAATCGATGGTTGTTCCAATCGAGTGGAAGAGAGATGCGGCGCAAGCGTACAATGAGCGTAACGGGACACATCGTAGTGGGACAATGTGCGTTACAGGACACTTTTTCGTGCGTGCAGCCGGCGTTCATCGATTTATTAGACGTTGTCACGTCAATAATGGTTTATTACAATTTCTCAAAAAGTTTAATTAGTTATACAACACAATAATAAACTAACACGTAATAACATAACCTAATAAAAATGTACATTGGCTTGAACTATAATGATGAACACATTTATTACTGTGGACGTGAACAATCACTATGAATTAAATGCATGCTATTTTACTATTATGTATATTTCACAAGTTTCCTTCGTTAAATCAAACACAAATTCTCTTGTATACTTCATAAAATAATATTAGATAAACAAATTTCTAGATTAGCCTATCAAGAAGGAAAAAACCAACTCATTTAGTCCAGAGCTGAACATAATTTTTTTAAATCGACGACACGTAAGCTGCATTAATTTTTGCAACAGTTTTTTTAGAATCAATGGCTTACATTTTTTATTTATTTCCAGTAGGCTTTTTGGTTAAATTAACAGCAATTTCAATCCGTGTATACAGTCAGTATATAACATCAAATTTAACAAGGAAAAAAAATATATATAAACATTTAAATAATACTTTTTCTCCCTTTGGCTTTGGTTGCATTATAACCTCCTTGCTATGTCAAAAGAGAGGTTTTATGTTTAAAAAAAATGTTTTAACAAGCTTTATCCTTCTGAAGCTCTATACATAGTACATCATAAATTAATGGAATTAGATACACAACAGGATTAATAAATCATATTTTTTAAAAGTGTAATTTTTATAGGAACTAAAATATTTATTTATATATATTTTTTTTACTGTGACATGATTTGAACCCGATCAAAAATTACATGTATTGATTCGGAGGCGCACGCTTTGCCAATTACGCTATCAAAAAGAGATTGTAATCAATAGGCCAAATTTTTACGTATTTTCAAAGTTGCTATTACTCTTTTCTATGACTGTTTAAGTTTACAATTTGTATTCGAGAATAGTTTTGTTACTAAATATTTTCATTTGCCACACCCATTACTATAGGTGCGATTCTCAATGTTTACGAATTGGAATATAGGCCTACATGCAACACATGTAACACATGGGTTCGCCATGTTGACCTTTTCGATTCGGCGGTAGCGATGACGGGTTTTCCATCCTGTGGGACTCATTGTAGAAGTCTCAAATACTAACGACAAACCACAGGCGGGAGTTCCATCGCAGCTCGTCGCTCACGACACAACAGTTCGTCATTTTCCAAGCTTCTGTGCACGAGGCTACAATCACTGTTCACATGAATGAACTAGTCAAACCGCAGGCACTGTCAGTAATGGGTAATGCCTCGCAACTGGGGAACCTGTAAAATGATGCTCTGGTTATAGAGCATCATTGTAGAACGGCCCGTTGTCGTTACTATTATAGAATGCCATGACACGTCCCGCAGGCGGGGGAAACCTACAACATTCACGTCTACCGCCTACTCGCTGTGCGCATTTCAGAATCGAGCCCCAGTGCGCGCGACCAGCGGCTGTGCAATGCTTCCAACCACACTGCTCTTGAAGAAGTCTGGTCGTGGTGCGCCAACTATTGGACGTGTGTGCTTGTTTGTCATTACTGTTTATTGTCAACATGGTGAAACAGTTTTCCCCGGAAGAAGATGAATTATTCATCTAAGATATGGCTGATCACCCATCAATTTTCGACACATCTTCGCCAGAATACCGAGACCAAAACATCAAAGATAACGCATGGAAAGATATTTCAATAAAAGTGGTCCGATCAGGTTAAGTAAATTTTCTGGTGAGATATTTATGTTTTGAGCGGTGCTTTATTTGACATCCCACATTTAGCTACCTGCAAAGTGCTCTAGGTTGTGTCGTCGTGTCACGAACTGATCTCTGATTTTCTCGACCCTTCGTTTTAGTCATGCTGCAGGATCAGCGTCGTAATTGAAATTAGACTAATCGATTGCGTGTTGCACGTTTAGAAAGCTCTTTGTCAGCCGTGCGGAATCAACAACGTATGATGCGAGTTAAGTAGTGTACACTGACAGAAATGATTGAAATTTACGGACTTTAAAAAGAAGAATTACATTCCACAGGATTTTGAAGAAAGCACCTAATATTCTGAGCTCTGAATTACATTTTCCGTTGTAAACAAGGTAAACACGTATGTTGAAGGAATAAGTGTTTCTGCTGCCCGCTTAGTCAGGGGTGTATTTGTGTTGGTGAGATGAGATGATATGTGTTACGCTCGCTGAAGCTTCTAGCGCGGTGTCGCTTCTAAGCACATGGCTGAGGACTGACGCAAAGTTTCCTCGTCGTGCATAGGGCAACTATGCGATTTGAGTGGTAACCATACTATTAGATGGCCGAGAAATTAAGATAAAGGTGTAACCCAAGGCTCTTGAGTGCTTTCAAGAATCTGTACCGAGTGTTTCTAGTGTAAACATTACTTTAGAAAAAAATGTAGCCATTTTGACTCTTTTAAAAATACAGTTTCAAAACGAAGTCCCGCAACACAATTACTCATCCGCCCTTAACTACGGACACCACTAAAATATCTTGAGCAGTTTTCAAATCGCGTGGTTTTTCCTGAAGCTTTGAACACCGAAATTGTGTCCATGTAGGGGTGTTTAGCAAGTTTTTAAAGCTTTGATAAATGTGCAAGATAATTCTTATTAAGTTTATTGTTTAATTAGGTATAAGACTCAGTACTAGTAAAATTAAGTTAAATCATTTTTAACTAAAGAATATTTTTTATTATTAAGGTTTCACATATCGTCATAAGGTCATTCGAGGCGGTGAGTCAGAACGAGACAGATCAATGATAGGTCGGAAGAAATCAACCCATGGCATGCAGTAAGAGTCCGTTCCAGCTTTTCGCCTGTAGTGATTATGGGAAATCACACGGAAAATCGAATCCAAACTGGCTGGATTGGAATTATAAGTCGGGGTCCTCTGGAAAACGAATGCAGTGTCTTAACTATTGCGCTGCAAATCTCCGTAGACATAGTTCTCAACGTGGCTAGAGTTTCGACTGTTACAACTATAGTTGGTGCACGTATTTCCAGTATAATGACATATTGTCATTGTTTTTTTTTTTTTTTTTTTTTCAGATTATCTGTAGAGTATCATCGTTGGGTTCCTCTCTTTGTTGCTGTGTTGTGCAAGGTGGTTGTTTGCCTTAATTTACTATTCTTGTTGCAACTGTCTCGTCGATGTCAGCCCACTGTGCTCGTTTTTGCGGTGATATTGTTCTGACTAATTCCTTCCACGTAATTCTCAGTGCTCTGTAGGGATTTAACTATTGGCATCAACTGATTTCGGCTTGTTTTCTGTGTGTTTGTGTATTCCTCTACGGCACACAGTGTGAACCTGCGATGGCGCATGTCCTGAATAATGTCTGGGGTGTGGGGTGAGCGTGTTCGTTCCCCCGGGCCTCGCGAGGCTCGCTCTATCGCCCGGACCCGCAGCCCCGCGCCGCCGACGTGGTATCAGATGCGGCCGAGGTTGCGTTCAGCATGCGGGCGAAAGTTCGGACCCCACGCCGTCAATGATGGACGTCCTTCGTCATTGTCTTCATACTGGCGCCGAAGTTGCCGAAGTTGTGGAAGTCGTCTTGGCTGGTGAAGGGTATACCTATTTATTATCTTTAATCCTGTTCTCTTGACGTATCAGTGTTATAAAACATTTTTGACGTGACAACGTCTAATAAATCGATGAACGCCGGCTGCACGCACAAAAAAGTGTCCCGTTACGCACATTGTTCCGTTACGCTGTGTCCCGTTACGCTCATTGTACGCTTGCGCCGCATCTATCTCTCTTCCACTCGATTGGCCTATGCGTCCGAGGAGAAGAAAGACAGCGGCAGCACACAACTTACATCTACACGTGAACTGTTTCGTCGACTGTTTATAAAGTGAAGTGAAAAGTTAATGTGGTTTTCATTGCTTATTACAACAACAATTTCGGCAATAAAGGTTAATTATTCTTGCATTTTAAAAATCTTATTACTAGTATAATTTCAAGTATTTATTCTTTTATTATTAAAATAAAAATGATTCAATTTTATTCATAAAAGTATGCAATTATTTCATCAATGTTTTATGACGTTGACACGTTAAACTATCGTCCGTAAACCGACTTTACACACAACCAATTTTTTAAAATTAGGGTTTTATATACATATTTAATTTTTATCGATTTTTGCTTATTCACGATTATTTAAAAATTTAATTAATTTATAGTTGTATTAAAATAGGGCTTATTTCAGACTCTACTTTGCTGTTAGTTGAATTTTTTACCTGATAAGTCTGCCGTATTGAGATACTTAAAATAACGCTGCGTTTTGAACTGTACTTAATCCTTTCAATACAAGTGTTTACCATATATATTAGTGTGGATTAGTTTCTATAATAAGTATAGTCTATAAATTAAAATATCCAAGATCTTTTCGGAAGAGATTTTATATTTGAACTATTGAAAATAAAAATAGGGGTTATATTTTTAAATATAAAACCATATTTAGACCTTTCCCTTAAATCACTTTTCTGCAGATAAAGTGTTTAACCTAATGTTTTAATGGATGATAAATCTAATAAAAAAACAATGTTAATGAAATTTATTAAACTAGTCACTACATGTAAAACAGTGGTCATGAATTTAATAGACTTCAAACTTTTTTTTTTTTAATTTTGCATTTGCAAATAAGAGCTGTGTCATAGTGCTACGCTATATATTTTTTAAGTCTCTTTCTGAAAACTACGAGATAAGAATTCCGATTTTGACTGTTTGTAACACTAATTCACTATATAAATTCTGGTTTCGTGTTTTTATTTTAAATATTTGGGTGAGGAAACCCTTGGGTACTGAATTTCACCCGGATTGAATCTTGTATCTGAATATTCCCTTAAAGTAAATGTTTCTGTGTGTTGTTTCACTAATCATATACGCATGGCAACTCTAGAGTATATGATATGTGGAAGCGGGTGAGATTCAGCTCACCAGGTTCCACTCTTCCACTACAGGTGAAAATACTATAAAAACTTCTAAAGCTACTGCAAAGGAATGAAGTAACATATTAAGATAAAATACAATAAGCTAACAATACATTTTAAAAAGTCATGTGTGTCGAAGAGAAAGGTGTATAGAAGTGGGGAGAGAATTTACACTCATTAACCCAGTTTATGAAGCTCTGTAATTAACATCAGCTGCTCAACGCATGCAAATGCTGAAGCTGTAATTACCATGCGGTGTTGCGAACCACGGAGAAGTCTGGCCACCCCTCATTGGCCGCTGCCCTTTTATAGAAGATCTTTCCTTGCTAATTTTCATGAGGCGAGATTCTGCGAATATACCGGCATGCTTGATTATGTATTCGTATGAGTTATCGTTCGATTTCAGTTTTATAACCAAGCGTTAAGTCACTGTTGAACTTTTTATAAACGATGCTAAACGAGGTTATTGCGTAATTTATGAAGCTCATAGAATAAATATACGCAGGAAAATACTCTTTCATTAATCTTTAGGTGTAATTAATTGTAATCTACGTTGCTTCGTAGAATATTGAAGAAACTTTGGAATTTGCAGTTGCCCTTTAGTTGGAAAAAGGAAAGAAAAAAAGTAGCAAAGAAACCAAACAGTATAAACTAAAGTGTCTGTCACGACACTCAGCTCATGAACTGATGGACTGATTGTTTTGACTGACAGTGTGGACAGGAGAGACACTGTTCTCACACACGGCGGTTCGGACTGAGGCTACTCAAGCCCACAGTCCGATTTATGGAAAGCCATCAGTTCGTCAGTCCATCAGTTTCGACTGATCAGTTCACCGTCCTTGCACACACACGACAGCTCCGACTGTTCAGTTTCGAACTGTCAATTCGGTCTGATCTTGTGTGGGAGCCTTAACAAATACACATATGACTAGGCGAATCCTTTAACTTGCTGGCCATACCTCCATGCATGCAACCACACCTCAACGATGCAAGCGCTGAAGTGATTAGGATAAAAAATCTGACGTCACATAGTTTTGCCACTCTGCAACACCGACGTAGATTGTTCGTGTCGTTCTGAGTGGTACAAACTAAGAATGCAGCATCCCGACTAGGAATTTAATGTTGTCGTGGAAAAGCTGTGTTTCCAATACACTTTATCAGGACATTTATATTTTTTGAGGGTTTTCCCTGTGAATGTATCACAATAGCTGTATTTAATTTTATATGTTTCGTCTCTAATTATGTCAATAGATATTTACTAAGTATCATCTAATAGTGGTAAAATGTCACACAAGTGTTCATAATGAGTTATCATCATCTGTGTGACCCTTTACAACTCTAAAATAACTTTCTAGTTAATATCGGGGTAGAAATTATGTGACCTAACAACAAATGCATGAAAACTATCTGAATGAATTTACAGTAAAATATCTTAATTAATAATAATGTCATGAAAATGGAATAACCACCTTGGCATGTGAGACCGTGTTAATTAATACCCATTTTATTCACACGTTTTAGATCGTGTTTCCTTAAACGCGGCGTTTTCAGACTACATCGGGACAAATGAGACTTTTTATTCATGGTAGATTGTATTTGCAAACGCTTTTTTTTAAAACTGGAACGTTGGTAATTACATTACGCCGTATTTAAGCGTTTCGTAATATCAATGTGTTGTATTCTACCTTTAGTTACAGCACTGCGATTTATGTAAATTTATGTAAAATTTTTAAACCTAATTCTTAGAAGATATCTCGCAATTAGTCATTAATAATTAATATACGAATTTAGAGCCACTCTAGGTCTCTTGTTATTGAAATAATTTCCGAATAACGGAACTTAAGAAACTTTGGCGCAATAGAACGCTGAGGCCTCCCCTCGCACGCAGGATTGCCAACGTTGTCACTTTCTCCAAGGTCACTGTCACAGTATCGATCTGCTTGTTGTTTGGTGTGGACTAGTGCAGAGAAGTAAGTCGCAAAAAAATCAGCAAATTTGATTTTGAATGTTTTTTTTTTTTTTTTTTTTTTTTGCGAGATTAAATTGAAGCCGTAGATTATGAATACCACCTTTGAAGACTATAACAACAGGGAAATTTAAGAAGGAGCAGTGGTTGGTATAACTACTTTGGAAAAAACTCCACCCCAGCTCTCAACAGCGTTTGCGCATGCAAACGCGTGAATAAAAAGGCCCAAGACCCGTTCTACAATGGCACGGAAACGGAGACGGAACTTCTGAAACATTTCACTTTCGCGTCTGCTATTTCCACAATGCATGGAAACTTAACAAATGGCAACCAATGAAATCGCATTTCAAGTTTACGATGTATTAATTTAATTTTAAAAATGTTACGCTTCGAAATCGAAGCATGGGCAGAATTTAAATAGATAATAAAATCAGACGACAAAGTAATTATAGAAGACTAGATATTCTTGTGCTTAAAACAATTTTAAGCGTATTTAAAACATGAACAAACATGGCTACCGCCGCAGCCAAGCACTCGGCTTCTATTGGTCGCACGGAGCAACGTGACTGGAAGAGCTCAGCACTGCCGAGCTGTTGTAGGAACTCAGTTCCGTGTGCTTGTAGAACGGGCCTGTGGTCAGCTGGCTGAACGTGTCTGTGCCGCGTGCGAGGTGCCAGGAGCCCGGCCGGACCGCTGCAGTGCGCAGGCCTCGCGAGGTCATACTTTCCAGTCCGCCCGAGGCGCGCGTGCACGCAACGCTTTGAATTGTGTGTTAATGCCTACCGCCATTTCGTCGCTGCTCGTTTCATGTATGACCGCGAGGAAGAACGTAATGTGTCATTGTGTGAATAATATGTATGTATGCTAAGCTGCATATTAAGTTAACTATTAAGTCCTAGAAGTTCTGTTCTTACATATTCTTTATGTTTGCATGATTTCATATCATATAGCCTATACTTGTTCACTGTACGTGAAAACAATTTTCCTACAGCATATGTACATCGAGTTCTCGCCTTCGAAAATAGATATGTTGTAAGTTCAAACTAAATGGTTAAAGCCGGTTTCGATAAAAATCCAGTAGATGTATATGTATTTACAATAATTCCTCGTTTGATAGGATACGAAACTAGGGCACGAAATTAAACATAGAATTCCTTAAAATAATGCCGTGCGTCATAAATACTCTGATAAATAAAATATTAGCTTTTCAAATACCAACATTTGTGGATGCGAATCACACACATACTTCATCCGCCCGCCGCTATAATTCGCTACCTTAATTGTAAACGTTACTTGCCGCCATCACGCGCAGATAGCAGCACGAAACATGTGAAAATTTTCAAATATTAGGAACGGCTCCGATAAAAGCGAAAAAAGAATAAAAAAAATTGTCCCCAAAAACCCCGGCTTTAGACCTGATTTTTTACACGAAACTTATTATAAAAGTGTCCATCTTTTTAAAATTCACTTAACACTTAATGCTATAA
The DNA here is from genome assembly GCF_032445375.1 of Bacillus rossius redtenbacheri. Classification (NCBI taxonomy): domain Eukaryota; kingdom Metazoa; phylum Arthropoda; class Insecta; order Phasmatodea; family Bacillidae; genus Bacillus; species Bacillus rossius. The sequence continues at coordinate 137,272,796 of NC_086330.1, read as the reverse complement.
ATTTACAAGCTAGAATAATACTTCTGTGGCATTTCTAAAATATTAACCGGAAACATTTTTAAACACATATTATAACACTAAGTATATTTTTGTATATTTGGTTTTGCTTAAGCGACTGAAATCAGACTGTTATACTTCCTACAAACAACCCTTGACCTTATTGAGCTGATTCAACATTATTATTACGTTATGTTATGATATTATTAAAACAAGTAATAATTTTTTTTTTCAGTAACGAGGTTTGAACCAAGTCAAAAGTTCGCCCTTAAGCTTTACAAGTGCGTGCTCTACCGTTGTGCTACCGAGTCTATTGGGCTCTTCAAAGAGAATGTGTATTATAATCATTGTAATGCCAATCTTCTTACGTATTTTAAAACTTATAATTAATTTTTACTATGACAGTTTAGTTTTCCAGATATAGGCTATTCCATTGTAGTTTCACCATCATATAGTTTAATTTGGCACACAAATACGTTTTATAGGTACACTAATTTTTACAAAAGTGACTATGTACTGGGTTATGATCCTACACGTGAGTCCGCCAACTTGACAACTTCGACGCTGTGGTTACACATTTTCGCCTTATGCGACTTCCATTCCATTCACGCAATTACTTCTTCCACATGCCGTATACCGAGAACTAAGATGTTTACATATCAAAATATTTGGCAAGTGCTGTTGTATTCACTGCGTCGCTTATTTAATATCCTTGCATCACTCCCTTTGTCACCGCCTTAACTATCTTATTATTTTTTGCTTCGACCTTACACTTTGGGACATTTACTTATCTCGTTCCTTATCTCAGGTTTATCATTGTTCTTATTTTAATTACAGATACACTTCATTTATTTCGATTACTGAATTTCATGTACATTTTCCTATATTTCAGGATTATTTGCGTTATTAGTTTCTTAGTACACTGAAAAAAAATTTTTTTACAAGAAAAATCTATGGAAATTCAGTTTCCAAAAATATCACTTGTAAAATTGCAAGGTGGAGCTTTATACCATTTGCAATTTTACAAAGCTCTGCCTTGAAGTTTTACAAGTGATATTGTTGGCAAATGAGTTTCCAATGATTTTCCTTGTCTAAAGTGGGGAAAAAAATTGTGGAGTAATTAAGATGAACCACGGAAAACTGAAATCAGGATGGCAGGTATGGGGTTTGAAGCCGGATCCTAAAGAATGATAGTACAGTGACTTACCGCTCCGTGTTGACCAGCGCCCGCCTATCAGGGGTGTGTTTGTGTTAGTGAGGTGGGATGATAAGTGCGACTCTCGCTGGTGTTATATCACGGTGTCGCCTCTAAGCGCAAGTATTTGAATCGGTGCGCCGTTTTATCGTCGTGCATAGAGCAACTATGAGACTTGAGCGGTAGGCCTAACCATAACATTGTATTACGGAGAAATGAAGATAAAGGTGCAATGCAAGTCTCATGAGTGCTTTGAAGTTGCTGTACCCGTTGTTTCGTGTCTAAAAATTAATCTGAAAACATGGGATTTAGCCATTTCCACTCATAAAAATATAGTTCAAAAACCAAATACGGAAACTGAACTACTCTTCCGTCCTCACGTATTTGAAATGCTTTTTGTAAACAGACACTCTTCTCTTAGATCTTGAGCAGTTTTCAAAATCGCGTAGGTTCTTATCAAGCTCTGCACACCGTGCGTGTGCCCAGGTAGGCGGGACCCCTTACGTAATCTTGGTTTTTGAACAGTTTAGACCATTACAATTTTCTATCGTTTAGTTTTTAAATTGCACACAGTATATAAATGAATGGAAATATGTAATCTATTGGAATACTTAAACCTAACTAGTTTCTGGCTGCTACAAATATTTTTCCCTGTTAAGTCTCTGTAATAATACCGTCATTAGACACTACATCATAGTTTGTGTTAAATCACTTAGTGTGTGATTTATGTGTTTACGAGGAGACAAACTAAAAATTAGGCATGGCTTGAAAAATCTTTTGGAATCTATTTGATGTCTTTAGTTTCCTATCTCTCCCCCAGAAACTAGATTCAAAATAAAACGCGTGGGTGTGTGCGGCGGCGGGCTGTTGAACGCCGCGGCGTCTTGGCTTGAGAGGCGAATGTCAAGGTGACGGCTGGGCGTAGTCTACCTTGAGCGGTTAGCGGGTCGTGAGCCCTCCTGGCAGGACTCCGCCCTCGGCCGGGCGATGTCTCGGGAGCTGTCTGATCTCCCCGCCTCTCCCGTCGATACCCTCTCGTTCCACTCGGTCGTTCGTTCAACCCGCCCGACTGCGTGCGGCCTTCCGAGGTCGACAAGCGCCATGTGCATCGTGCAACATCACAGCTGTCGGTCGACGGCTTTTGTTTGGAGTCATTCGTGAATGCGACATAATTCGAGGAACGGAAATGTGTACCAACCACGGTACCTCCATATGTGGCTGATGGTGCGAACCAAAGTTCACAAAGACAAATGTAAACTTTATAGTACTAACTGTTCAATGAATTTTTAAAAATAATGGGCAGTATTTTAAAAACATTTCTTGTCGAAAATCTGGTCCAAAGTCGGGGTTTAGTATGTTTCCAAGGTGTTTTTTTCTTTTCTTTTATCGTAGTCATTTCATTATATAGTTTAAAATTTCGGTCTGCAAATGGAATGTTTCGATAGTCGACGTAGCTGCTTCGGCAGCGAATTCTAGCGGCGGGTACGGAAACTTCGTGTGATTCGCGTTAAGAAATGTAGTTGGCAACATTATATGTGTATATTTGTCACGTTAGGCTTTATTTTAAAAGATTATACGTTACAATTCTTATACGAATTGCGTATTTACAGCACGAGAACATTGATTTGCATCATTAGCGAATACTGAAAGACTCGCTCACATTTTTTTAATGTAATCCTTTCGCTTCCAAGAATTCGTGTGTTTACTCGTGATTTTAAATTAATTCACTACAAAAATGTTGTTATTTGTTCATAAAAGATTGATCGGTAAATAAGTGTTTTATAAACGTTTATAAACTTAAGTGTTTATAAAAGGATAGGCAATTTTATATTTAATTGTTTGCCTAATCGAGAGCACATAATTGTATGGTACAGTTGTTTATTAGCCGTTCATATGTATGCATGAGTTTTAATTTTTATATCTCATACATAATTCAGTTACTTTTTTTCTTCCAAAATCCTAGAAACTGGAAGATTTTCAGGGAAACGATGTGGAAGTATGTAGCCGTTGATTTGCTTGAAGTACTCCGGTTTGTCCCATTTATGCATTCCACCAATTTTTCATTGTCATCTTACCACCAAACCCATGTATTGACGAAACTTCAAACTTACTAGATCATACGTGAATTTGTGTTAGTGTGACGAGGTAATAAGTGCGACGCTTGCTGGTGTTTCTAGCACGGTATCGCCTCTAAGTGCAAGGCTTTGAAATGGCGTGCAAATTTTTTGGACTGCATAGGAAATTTAAGAGATAACCATAACATTATATGGCGGATAAATGAAGGCAAAGGTGTAATGAAAGTCCCTTCAGAGCTTTCAAAAATCTGTACTGTGCGTTTCATTTGGAAAAATAATATTCTGAAAACTAAGGTATTTAGCTTTTTTCACTCTCCTAAAAATACGTTTATAAACGTAATACGAAAAAAGACCAACTCATCCGCCTTCAGCGTATTCTTAAAATGGTTTTATTAAACAGACACCACACCGTTATATTGAGCAGTTTTCATCTCTTAGTATCTTCTGAAGCTCTGTCCATCGTGTGTGTGCCTGGGTAGGCGGTGACCTTAAAGCCTGGCATGAACCGCAAGTAGATTGTTGGCTTACACAGTCTTCATGGGATGGTAGCACTGAGAACTACTGGCTCCACTAGCACGATGTTCTCTGGGAGATAGTTATGAAAGGTAATGCTTCACTAGCAGGATGTTCTCTGGGTGGTAGCTGATAGAACTATTGCTCTACTAGCACTTACTCGGGTAGGTAGCACTGAGAAATATTGCTCCACTAACACGATATGCTCTGGGTGGTAGCTCAGTAAAGTACTTATCCACCAGGACTATGTGCTGTGGGTTGTAGCAGTGAGAACTACTGATCCACTAGAACGATGTGCTCTGAGTTGTAGCAGTGAGAACTACTGCTCCACTAGGACGATGTGCTCGGGGTGGTAGTTCAGAGAACTACTGATCCACTAGAACGATGTGCTCTGAGTTGTAGCAGTGAGAACTACTGATTCACTAGGACGATGTGCTCGGGGTGGTAGTTCAGAGAACTACTGATCCACTAGAACGATGTGCTCTGAGTTGTAGCAGTGAGAACTACTGCTCCACTAGGACGATGTGCTCGGGGTGGTAGTTCAGAGAACTACTGATCCACTAGAACGATGTGCTCTGAGTTGTAGCAGTGAGAACTACTGCTCCACTAGGACGATGTGCTCGGGGTGGTAGTTCAGAGAACTACTGATCCACTAGAACGATGTGCTCTGAGTTGTAGCAGTGAGAACTACTGCTCCACTAGGACGATGTGCTCGGGGTGGTAGTTCAAAGAACTACTGATCCACTAGAACGATGTGCTCTGAGTTGTAGCAGTGAGAACTACTGCTCCACTAACACGATGTGCACTGGGTGGTAGCTCAGTAAAGTACTTATTCACCAGGACTATGTGCTGTGGGTTGTAGCAGTGAGAACTACTGATCCACTAGAACGATGTGCTCTGAGTTGTAGCAGTGAGAACTACTGCTCCACTAGGACGATGTGCTCGGGGTGGTAGTTCAGAGAACTACTGATCCACTAGAACGATGTGCTCTGAGTTGTAGCAGTGAGAACTACTGATTCACTAGGACGATGTGCTCGGGGTGGTAGTTCAGAGAACTACTGATCCACTAGAACGATGTGCTCTGAGTTGTAGCAGTGAGAACTACTGCTCCACTAGGACGATGTGCTCGGGGTGGTAGTTCAGAGAACTACTGATCCACTAGAACGATGTGCTCTGAGTTGTAGCAGTGAGAACTACTGCTCCACTAGGACGATGTGCTCGGGGTGGTAGTTCAGAGAACTACTGATCCACTAGAACGATGTGCTCTGAGTTGTAGCAGTGAGAACTACTGCTCCACTAGGACGATGTGCTCGGGGTGGTAGTTCAGAGAACTACTGATCCACTAGAACGATGTGCTCTGAGTTGTAGCAGTGAGAACTACTGATTCACTAGGACGATGTGCTCGGGGTGGTAGTTCAGAGAACTACTGATCCACTAGAACGATGTGCTCTGAGTTGTAGCAGTGAGAACTACTGCTCCACTAGGACGATGTGCTCGGGGTGGTAGTTCAGAGAACTACTGATCCACTAGAACGATGTGCTCTGAGTTGTAGCAGTGAGAACTACTGCTCCACTAGGACGATGTGCTCGGGGTGGTAGTTCAGAGAACTACTGATCCACTAGAACGATGTGCTCTGAGTTGTAGCAGTGAGAACTACTGCTCCACTAGGACGATGTGCTCGGGGTGGTAGTTCAAAGAACTACTGATCCACTAGAACGATGTGCTCTGAGTTGTAGCAGTGAGAACTACTGCTCCACTAACACGATGTGCACTGGGTGGTAGCTCAGTAAAGTACTTATTCACCAGGACTATGTGCTGTGGGTTGTAGCAGTGAGAACTACTGATCCACTAGAACGATGTGCTCTGAGTTGTAGCAGTGAGAACTACTGCTCCACTAGGACGATGTGCTCTGGGTGGTAGTTCAGAGAACTACTGCTCCACTAGGACGATGTGCTCGGACGTAGGGAACTTGAAGCCCCGCCGGGAGCGCCCATCGCCAAGGACGCCGTCTTAAGGAACCGGTTGGGTTGGTCTGTTTACTGGGGCGGGTAAACAGCTCGCGAAGCCAGGGTTTGGTGAATTATAAAGAGTACGTTTAAGGAAGGTTGAGCCGGGACCCTGTTACAGGGCGACTCATGCGATTTGCCTGCCATCGGTAGCGGCCAGGAGGCGCGTGCTTCTTTCTTTGCACGCTTGCTTTTTAAAGAAACTATTCTGTCGGTGGCTTTTCATGAACGTAACGTACCATGTAAAATAAAATAACGTAATGGTGTTTGCTATATCGCTCATGTTATAAAACTAGATTTTTAGGACAGCTAGTTTTTGAATAGTTTTAAACTTTGTTTTTAGATTTAGTTTGAAATAAAGTATGAAACTTGAGCACATTATTCTTGTTAAATTTTATTGGATGAAAAATTTTTTTTTTCCTGTGCCAACTCTTTTGTCATGAAAATAGAACATGGTTTGTTTTACCTCCGGGGTACAGATATTATTTGGGCCACGATTTTTTTAAATCTATTTTCAAGTATAAAATTTTGCTTGGCATATTTTTTGAACGTTTATTTCGGGCGCTTCAAGTATCGGAACTTTTTTTTTTTTTTTTTTTTTTTTTTTTTTTTTTTTTTTTTTTTTTTTTTTTTTAGGTTTTCATTCTAAGTATTTTTTTAATTTAATGAAATAATGTGATTGCTGGAGCCAAATTCACTAAGGCGCATTGGCTTTAGCTTGAAAAGGCTTTAAATGACACTGCGAATGAATGAATGTATTATTTGTCTCGATGTACATGCCTCCCAACAAATTTATTTAAATATAGTAATTTCAAGTTAGAGGAAGGAATCTCAAAAAATCTGGTAGTAGTTTGAAGCATGTCTTTTGAAAGTAAAGAAATTTTTTTTTGCTATATTTTTACCAGTTCAATGTAGTTGGATTACATTCAGTTGAAAACTTTTGAAAAATTTGTTATAAGTCTACGTTATACTACTGAACTAATTATTTATTAGTAATATTTTATTATATTAGTAGTTAATTCACGATTATACAAAAACCTGGGATATTACGAATTGACTCTATCATACTTACGATTCTTCCAATAATTATTAAAGGCATATAATACGATATATTCTCCTAGAACTAAACCCTGGTGAGTGTCTACTAGGAGTTTTGATGTCTTCCGTTCCTGATATCTGTAGCCATTATTACGTCATCTTATCTTACAGAAAATTATTTTCTGGGGCAAGCGAGGTTTATTTTTACTTATCTCTTCAATCCGCCTTAAATATTATATGATTATATTTTTATAAATATGCTATAGGCTATACTATTATCATAAGCATTTTAAAATCTTAAAACTCAACTAACATCATGGGCTCTTATTCTTTATCCTTTTTTTTTTCTTTTTATTATTTTATTTCAATATGTTGTATCTTTGGGAGAATTTTCTAGTTTCTAACTTGGTTAACTTTTTCTTTGTATCACTTGTGATCTTTTTTATGAACCACATCTCTAATGTATTTTCTTATTCTTCTTTGAATACCACTATTGAAGATGTCTTCTGATATCGAAAGTCACGTGTTCATGTGTCACCAAACTGGCATGTTCTCTTTTTCTAGCATTTGATTCTTGTACTTAAGAGGCCGTGTCACAAATTTGCGCTCCTATCTATATCAATGTTATTTTAAAAGGCAGTTTTTCTCAAAGTCTATAAGAGGTAGGGGCCAGAAATTTTGCCTACTGAAAGTATACAATACATTTAACATAACCGCTTTTTTCAAATTTAGTTATCATATCATATATTATTTCTGTGATGAAAAAAATATAATCAATATTTTGATTTGTCCAGATACAGTGGAATTTTGCTTATATTTATAATTATTTAGCAAAAACTGAAAAGGCCATTGAAATGTATTGTACATTACCTTCCGATCAGTGTCTTCATGATCATGATGGGTTTAAAAACCTGGGTGTAATCAAGTCTTTAACTATTTCATGACAACATTTATACTTAATAATTTGGAGATAGGCCTTTTCTATCCTAAGCCCCTAAGCTTTCACTATCTGGTCTGGCGACCGACCTGACACTCTTCAACCACCCCAAGGGTCTCCGATTGCACATCCGATAAAAAAAAAGCTGTTCGTTCATTTGTTTTTGTGTCACAGACTTCACACATTTATGCCAAGGGAATATTCCGCTGATGTGACGCCATACGAATGTATTATTCGCGACCATACAACTTTTTTGTTTGTCATCGGGAAGAAATGTTCATTTTGAATTGAGCATTTTTAAATGTCAGCGTAGAATATGCTTATCTGCCCATTTTGTTTCTTTCCATAATAATGAGTAAAGTTAACATTGTCATAGACATTTTATTATATTCGTTTGCCGTCCAAGTAAAACTGTCACTATATTGCACGTAATTATATATTTTACTAATTTGTTAGTTGTCATTTTATTTAAGTTACAAATAACAGTAATCAAAAACTATTACTTAATAGTCCAGAAAAGAGATTGAGTTATTATTCATTTAATAGGGGTTTAAAATATGGTACTACATACATATTATATATATTATATATATTATACATATTATATATATTATACATATATTATCTTGTTGTCTTCTTTGTAACTTTACTGGAAGAATGGCATTTGGTATGTATGTTAACTCACAATGAAAATACTTCAGAAGTACTCAACAGTGAACAACCTAGGCCCTATACTAATTTCATTATGTTCATGGAAATATAATTAAAATTACAAATAATGAACTGTATGTGTTTCACGTAGAGATATCGTACGAACTGTATGTGGTACAGACCAACACTTGCTAAGGCTCTGAAAATACTTAATTTCAGTTAATGTGTGGAGAATATTAAAAGTTAGAAATAATGATATATATAAAACAATGCAAAGTTATCAGCATAAAAATAGAAGTTATTTTTTCGTAGCGCCTATTGGAATGAATATTTTGTGTTGAATTATGTGGCATGATTAATATTCTCTTATGGTATGTGTGTTTTGTTAAAATCTTATAAAACATAACTTACTGTTGAAGGATTTTCATTTTTTTTTTGTTATGATCTTATTTAAACAAGTTTTAATTATATTACACATGTCTATTTTAAAATCATTTTAATGTATACTTATAGAATTGTAATAGGCTTTATAAGGACTCTCAAAATGCATGTGAGTATCTATAATTATCTACATCACCATTATGGCCGTTTCACAAGATCAAATATTTATTGAATTCAATCAGTTGCATTCATTGTACATGATTTTCAATTTGTACATTGAATTCAATACAAATTGAAGATGTTATTCAACTAAGCTTATTAACTTATAAGTATTTTGTTTGTCCAGTACATAAAAGTAAAAGATTCTTTATTATTTAAATAATGAGCATCTATAAGCAATAACGTTTTCTAAATATTTACATAAACATAATGAAATCTAATTTTTCAATACTTTATATCTACGATCACATCAACGGCAGTATTATGTAATCAATGAGGTAATTAAATATCTTTAAAAGATATTTTCTCCTCTGTAAAGTAAATTTGTGATACAGCCCTCTTAATGTTAGTCTAGTGAGTTATTTCGTCTTCTAATATGCTACAGCAATATATAAAACTAAGTTTTGTTAGTGTTTTAGTCTTTTGTAATGTTAAAGTGTAATGTAATCAATTCATTTTTTTTTTGTAAATTCTTATTCATAAAGATACATATCATAATAAGATAAATAGTAATATTTGTAAATTTAGATTCTTTGAAACAACATCGATAAGAGGTTCTCCTACCTCTGTTAAACTGTATGATGGTGCATTGTAAAAAAATTAGGTAGTCTGACTTAAGTGAGATTGTATTTAGATTGTGTGTAATGCATATGCAATATCTAAGCATAAGAATTTATGTTATTATCCTTTTAAAACGTTACACTATGAATTTCGTATACTTTTTAATGTCAACTACCATTATTTTTCACGGAATATTACATCCAGATAAAGAATAATTACCACATGTTTGAAGATTAATTGTATTCCGATACATTTAAAGTATTAAAATTTTTAGATACGACTCATACTACAGTTGTAAATGTGAGGTTTCTTGATTCTGAATCCCTGCATCCGCAATTTCCTAGTGAGCCGCCGGTCAGATTGTCATCCTCTCAGATTGTCGAGGAACCAGATACATTTTTCGTCGAGTAATCTGGCGGTATAGTAGTTTTATCACGCGCTGCGGTTACAGTTACTTCGGTTGAATAAGCCACTAAATCTCACTGTTAAAAGAGAGAACTTCTAGACCAGAATATTGGAAATAAAAATTTACTGACACGGCCTCTTAAGATCTTCCAACTCTATCATATCATCCCAACATTTCCTGGAGTGATTTCGAAATGCCGAAGTCAGGTTATTTTAACCCGGGTCGTCTGGGATGGCGAGTGATTGGCGAGTAGCGAAATGCGTTTGATGTCTTTTCTCAGGATCCGCCAGAAGCAGGCGGCGACGAAAGTGTGCGACGGGCAACTGTCATTTCAGAATCCGCCCCGCACGTCGGATGATGACTCGGCCATCTCTCTCCTTTTCTATCTTTCTCTCTCATTCTCTTTCCCTGTCCTCCTCCTCCTCCTCCCACCCCGCTGTGCGGGATGTGCGGCGGTAGCACGCGCGCCCGACGCCGCCATGTGGCCGGGTCGTGACTTGCATCGCCTCCCTCCAAGGAGGTTGTTAGGTGGCTAATTCGCAGACCTCCTCGGCTGCCCGGCCGAGTGCCCGCGCGCCGTCGGCGTTGTTCGTGACGCGAGCGGCCGAGCGCTCCGATTAGTGCCGTCTGCATCCTCCTCTGTTCCGCCGTAAACATCATTGTACCTCCGTCTTCTCGGAAAAAGTTATTGACTTTATTTCAACTCCTGCACATCAAGGTGGAGAGATACTAACCGAAAGACACGTCTTATTTTTAAAGCCATTAACAATATCGTTTATTTAAAAAAAAAAAAAATATCTTCGTTTAAGCATTGTGGACTACATAATTCAGTGTAATGCTTTAAGTTAACAGTTGCTACACTTATTTTTCCCTTTGAAATCCTTTCAGGGAATGATTATAGCTGTAATAATACCTACTATTAAAAGATGTTGTGGTATTTGAACATATTTTAATGTGTGATCTATGCTTTCACAGAGGCATTTTGGTAGTTGAAATAAATACAGTGTCTTTTGGTTTCTTTCCCCTCCCCTTCCCCCGTCTTCTTAATGGTGACTTAATAAATACAATTTCTTGGACATACGCCTTTTGCAATTTGCAATGTTTTTCATGGGAAAAATTCATAAATAAAAAACATCAGCAGATTTAGGCTTGATTTCTGTGGGTTTTTTTGCCAAACAGCTAAACCCCACAATTAACCTAAACAAGTAGTATGGACAACACGTCGATGACATCACAAACGAACACATTCAAATTTAAATATCAGACAGCACAATAATTCCGTGGAAGGAATTTAGTCATGGAAAAGAAATACAGCACAGGCGATCACAGTGAGCTAACAACGACGAGACAGTTTCAACAATAACACTAAATGCAGACAGACAACCTTTTTTTATTTCTTATTTTTCATTTATGTGTTTTTCCCATGATAAACAGTGCAAAACTGCAATGGCGTATGTCCAAAAAATTGTATTAAATCAAAATTCCCAGTTGCATGAATCATTTGAAGAGCATGTTAAAGGTAAGGTTGTGCGAGTGAGCCACGGAGAGGCGGGGGCGGGGTTGCAGGTGCCGTGACGGAGATGACCGGTGAAAGGCCCGTGGCGCAACCCCCGGCCCGCCGCCGCGCTCACGAACTGTTCCAATAGCACCGCGCGGAGCCGAGGATGCGCGCGCACTCTCTGACATTCACACTCCGCGCGTCTCGGATTGGCTCCGGGCGCGGGGTCGCCGGCGAGGTCGTTTGCATAACGTGGACCGATCCCCGTCTCCTCTGCACGGAGGCGAACATTTATTTGCTTGCTTCTTTTTCGGTTGTTTGCATTTTACGCTTGCGGTTTCTTTCTTGTAATTGGCGGCCTTATCTGACCGGGCCATTTACGACAGTATACACGTCAACCAATCACGAGAAACAGACGATGCTACAGTGTTTTAACTCTCAGCATGTCTTGAAATATTTTTGCGATAAATACATGCCAAAAAAAAATTGTTGTGCCTCGGAAAATGTTTTTTTGGATAATGCGGAATGAGTCACGTCGACGGCGAAGGTTGCGCCGACGTTTCAGTCGACATTGAAGTCGCCATCATCAGTGTAGAATCCCATTTCGGTCGACATTGCAGTCGCCATCATCAGTGTAGCATCCCGTTTCAGTCGACATTGAACTCGCCATCATCAGTGTAGAATCCCATTTCGGTCGACATCGCAGTCGCCATCATCAGTATAGCATCCCGTTTCAGTCGACATCGCAGTTGCCATCATCAGCGTAACATACCGTTTCGGTCGCTATTGCAGTAGCCATCATCAGGATGGCATTCTACTGAGTATATTATTGATAGTGACTGCAATGACGACCGAAACGTCTGTGACGGCGCGACTCAAGCCAGGCCTTTGATCTGTATTCCTTCCTGTACTCCTTCTCGGAGTCCGAGCGCATCAAGCGGCGTGGTGGTTCGCTCGCCGTCTGGAAGGCCTGGGTTCGATTAAATATATGAGCAACAATTATCATTACATGCTTCTAAAATGATACGGAGAAATATGTCGTATTGGGTTCTGCATTTTCCACTATAATGCAATCCCTACGGACGCAAATGTACAGCATTGTTCATAATTTCAATGTTTGTAATTTTCGAGATTTTGAACTCTTACTGGCCAATTTTCTGTAGATTGAAAAAAAAAAAATTCTGACAGAAAATCTATCGCCCTTTCGTATGGTGCAATCTTAATTCTTGTACCTCCATTCTGTCTTAAATTATTTATAAACGTTTTGATACACTAAGGAGTTTAAAAGTTGGAAAAACACCAAATGTGAAATATCTCTTGATAGAGGGAATTATAGAAGAAATTTTTTTTTATAACTCTAGGATTTTCCAAATATTTCTAAGTCCTGGACCTCCAGTCGTTGCCTCCACTTCCGCCAGATTCACCCTGGTCCGTCTATCAGGGGTGTATATGTGTTGGGGAGGCGGGATGATAAATGCGATGCTCGCTGGTGCTTCGAGTGCGGTATCGCCTCTAAGCGCAAGGCTCTAAACTAGCGCGCAGCCATCTCGTCGTGCACTGGACAACTATACAATTTTAGCGGTGACCGTAACATCATTTGACGGAGAAATGAATAAAAAGTGCAATACAAGTCCCTTAATTGCTTTCAAGAATCTGTGTAGGTTGTTTCATGCGTAAAAATTACTCTGAAATCACGCCTTGTAGCTATTTTCACTCTTGTAAAAACACATTTTAAAAACTTTTCGGCCCTCAGTTAATTTTTAAATGCTGTTCATATAAAGATCCCACTCGGATAATTTGAGTAGTTTTCAAATCACGTTGTTTTTCCTGAAGCTCTGCACACTGTATGTGTGTCCAGGAAGGCGGGGCACTTTGCATATTCTGTTTCTGGATATTTGCTACACTTGCTTTCGTGTTAACTAATGATTGAACATTCAACTTACACTCGGTAGGTCTCGGATACGAATCTCGGGCTAAGACAATCTTATTTATGTTTTTTATGAATGCCCAAAGTAGGCAATGGCCGATTCTTTCCTTGATCTACAAGAATTTTTTTTATGTATCACCTCGCTAACGACGAAACGTAAAGCCCAAAGTATGAAGTTGAAAAATGAAAGGTCAGCCATTTCTTTTGAAAGCCCGACGAGAAAGTTTATCCATCAGCCCATAGTAATTGGGAAGTCGCTGGGATCGAAGGAAGTGCAGTGGGAGGAATGGTAACGACTCGAAGCCATCCAGGATCATGTACCTGCAGACTTTCCCGATGATGTCTGTGGAGCTACTTGTTCGTCACGACGTATCTTGGGGCTCGTGCCTGTGTTCCGCGCCGGTGCTGCGACCTCCTGTAGCAGTCGTGTCCCGGCTGTCTCGCCTCCCCCCGCGGGATCTTTCTATAGCGCATCTCATCCTTATATTCCAGGGTGCATTTCAATTGCCATTTACTTTCTCTTTCCAGTGCACGATTGCTGCCGTTAGCGCTGTCCTTTTTTCCCTGAACTCTGTTGCCAGATGCACGCTATTCAGCGCAAAAGTTTTACAATACTTTGTAATATTATGAAAATTTGGTTAATTTTTTTAAGGAAAAATTGTAACTTGTTGGGTAACATTTGGAGTAAGGACAGTGAAAACAATTTCCTGGTGTATTTCATCAAGAGCATCATCTGATAATGTCCATTTTTTTAAATTTCTAATAAGATATAATTGTAAGACGCCATCTTTGTTGAAACGGATTTTGTTAAAATGTTTATATAATTTAATTTTAAGAAGTTTTGCTCTCTTCAGCATTTTATATACTTTCTTCTGCAAAATAATAATTGGTGTTTATCATTTATATAGTTTTTTTTTTCTATCAGAACGACTACTGCCATTGTACTATCAGTAGAGACTATTTTATGGTCCTAGAAAAATCAAGAAATAGTATAATTCAGAATATATATTGAAGCATATTATGAATAACAATGGTATACAAAATAAGAATTTTAATTTGAACAAGTCGGGTAGTATCAGTCTAGCAATAGTGTTCGTAGTTTACTGTGCACTGCAACCTAAGCGTGGGACAGTCTACAGTCCGTGTCTGTTCCCACCGGAACGCGGGCCTCCCCCACCGGGCGGTTAGCGCGATGATTCCCCGGGGAAGACGGTGTCGTGAGGTTTTCGCGGAGATCTCGTGAGCTACCCCCCTTCCTCCGCCGGGGAGGTTTCACTTCTCCGCTTTCGACGGGGGTCGGCGTCTATGATCGTGCCCTTGCGCGCTGCCGGACTGTCGAGCGTTTTCATCCTGAGTTTCCGTCACCAGTGAGACACAGGATGTGATTGTATAAATTCAGTCTTCTTTTGCATGTATTAATAAAAGAGATAGTTTTGCTGTCTGTAGTTCGCGTACCGCGGAGACGTTGAGGCATAGAGTTGTGCAATTTAGTACGTGATTTTATAAGGGGAGAGGGTCCGTTTACACTTTTAAGAGATTTTTGAAGTTATACTTCTTTAAGGGTGTTGTTTAGAGCGAAATTCCAGATTGCTGCTTCTTTAGGGGCAGAAATCTCGAGTAGATGACGGATCGGCGTCACACACACACACACCTACACACATATTTATATATATATATATAGCTTCGTAAACACCTTTTAGGTACTAAAAATTAAACTTTATAATAGTAAAACTGTCCTGTAATAATTTTTCTTATTATTTATAGTTATAATAAGAAATAATGACTACTTAAAAATACGCTAGAATACTTGTATTCAAATTAAAATAATCCTATTTTTAATATCTCCAGTAAGTGCTAACACAGCACTGATCATACTGTAGAGACTCAGTTGATTGTTACATTTATTCGACGCCATGTTGAATGAAAGAATTTCGTGATTAAATTTTTACCGTAAATCTAAAATGTTAAAGTTAATAAGTTTCTTTGTTTATAGATGGTATTTACAGACTGATTTCTGTCGTTTAAGCAATAACAAATACACACACATACTTAGTGTTATAATTTGTGTTTTAAAATGTTTCAGGTTAATTTTTTAGCAATGCCAAATAAGTGTAGCATTTGACGCTTGTACATAAGTTCGTGCACCCTTTTTGTTTTCGAAATTATTTTTTATTTTTGTATTTAATTTTTTTATTAATTTATTTACCGCATTTCCTTTATAATATCCATGGGGGGGCCTACCGCATTATTTATGCTTTCTTTGTCCCTTGGCAATGGATATTATAATGCTATTGCTTTATTCACTTTCGGATCATAATTCAGTCTTTTTTTTATTTATGTTTGGTATTGTTTTTTCACAGTTTTGGTTAGATAAATGCTAATTTGAAGGACCTTATAAACTTTTTAATCCAATATGGCTTATTTGGTTTATATCTTTGGTTTATCTTAGTTCTAAAGGTTTTTATATTTTATAAGTTTACCTTCGGAATTATAATTATTTATTATTTTCGTTCCAGGCGCGGCAGTGGCGTACCACGAGGAGGAGCATGTATAGTGAGCTGTGCGAGTGTTTTCTGTCTGTAGACTGCCGTAGCGAAGCACGGGTAATTCAGCTAGTATTAAATATAAAAAGTTTTAATAATGTTATGTTTGCTGAGCGGGAGTTTTTAAAATTTCATTTGGTCTTTACGTCTCGTCGATAGCGAGGTCATTGTAGATTTAAACACTCGATACGACACATGCCAAGGATATTGAGAAATACATTTCGAGCGTTTGCGTGGATTTATATTGGGAAACCATGGCTCTCCTGTATTTGGACCCGTGTCCTTATTGATCGCGAGTCTCTGTGTCTTACCACTGACATTTGCCTCCTCGCAAAAAAGTAAGTCTTTAATTGTTATGTTTATTTAGCACGCTCTGGCTTATGCAATGCATTTTGAAAGAGCGTATTCATGGAACTAGTGAATTGTGTGGAGCTTTATCGTCGGTATAATTAGCCAACCTCATAAATCCCTGAAATCAAATTTTTCAAGAGTTGGCAAACACAAAAACTAGAAAATCCATCTTTGCTGCTGGTTGCAACAAATTGCTACCTCTTTAACTCCTTAGTTTTACTTTTCACTTAGAATATTAATACGATTATAGTAGGATAAAACACAAACTTATTACTGCTTACTGTTAGAAATGTGTTTCACTTGGAAGGGACATGCGGAATATAATCGTGAAGAACTTAATGCGAACATGTAAAAATGGACAATTGTAGCTACGAAGTTTGTCAATAAGGTTGACGTCGTATGAGATTACGCCCACGGCCACAGAGGCAGCCGAAATGCGCGAAGCTATTGGGTCACCGGCGTGTGTTGTTGTCCTCGGGTCGCCGCGTTCGCCCACCGTGACCCGCGCCGGGTCGTGTTCTCGTTGTCACCGCGTCCTTCTTCCCTCGAGGTCGGTGGTTGGCCGACGCTGCGGAGCGGCGTCCGAGACAGAGTCTTCAGCTATCGCCGTGTTGTTCCTTATTGCGTATACAGTGGATATCAGAGTTTTATAATCAGAAATATTTCGGTAACGGCAGAGTTTCAAATTACAAACACATTCATCTGCTTGTTTATTATTTTTTTACGTTAAAATACAATTGGATACGTCACACTGTCCATCAAAGTTTTATACATATTCAAAAATAAATTGTATCGCAACACATTCAATCTCTTTCTTTATTTTAATATTTTATGTTACATTATAACTGGATACGTAATGAGGAACTGTTACGTTTGACCCGGGCGAGAATTGAACTCGTTACCCTTGGCTCGCCAGCTGGAAGCTCAAACCACACTGCTCATACGCGCTGTTCAAAATTAAAGTTAATTTACGGACTTTTCAACTAACATTGAACCTCACAATAACTAAGGGTTTTTCGATGTACCAAAGGAAGAAGTGTTTTTTTTTTGCAGACTTGACAATATTTTAATGTTTTGTCAATACTATTGATGTTATCTTTAAAAGATTTGTGCAATGGGAGTGCATGACTTGATGTAAGTTTTTGGACATACGCCATTGCTAAGAACTTTTTCTGTTGAAGAAAAACTAATAAATAAAATAAATAAAAATACACAAGAAAGACAAAAAAAAACACAAAATTAAGCAAACAATTGCTGTTGTCAACAAGAATATAAACACCACAAAATATTCCGAAACAGAAATATAGTCAACAAACAAAGAAAAAACAAAGAAAAAAGTACTAAGTAAACAAAAAACACACAAATGATGACAACACAAAAATATTGAAACCAAAATAATTCAGCACAACAGTTGAAACGAGACAAAAACACGACCAAACGAAAAGACAAAAAAATACAATAGTTTTACCAAAACAGAAACAAGCGACGTTTCGGGAACTGCTATCTGCTCCCGTCCTCAGGCAGAGACGCACATGGTACGGAAACACAGGTGCGACTGAGAAGGGGCTGGCTATTGAGATGATTCTTTGAGTTAATGTGTTAGTTAACTCAGTTCCCATAAATTTATGGATACCTGTGAACACACCAATTTTTGTAACGGGTGTTCTTTGTAAATCTGTGGTCAAGTGTGAAAATGTTGCCACGAGCGATTTCAATTGAGGATTGGATTATGACATTCGACATAAGCACAGATTGTTTATCGTGACGTTTGTAAATGGTGCGGTTTTGAGTGGTCTCGGAACCGCCCGGTGCTCATGAACTGAGTCTGGCCGGAGATTGTGTTGGGACCCTCGCTGAGTGCGTGTGACGTCAGCGAGCTCGGTCAGCGTTGAATCCAAGCGCATTGTAGACTAATGCCGGACAGCTCCGAGATTCTTGTGTGAGATTCTGGCGTTGTTGCGTCAGTCCTATAGCACGGACAGTGCATCTTTTTAAAACGTATTATTTAAATGGTACCAACATTATGACAACAAGAGTAACTTTGTTATCTCTTAGAAGAATTTTTTTAAATCAAAATCACTATAAGTACAGATTTATGGAGTGAAATAAATTATCGAGTGCTTCAAATGTCTTAAAAATAAGTATTTTGTTGTTTGAAAACATGTAATATAATAATTAATTTATAAATTTAACCATTAAAATTGTTGTGGTCAAACCTCATGCCACTCGGTTATTTTTCATACAGTATCATTATAGGTTAGTATTGAGCTGTACGGTATTAGTCTGTAGTGTATTTGGTGTAGCGTTGTGCTGCTTACGTCCCCGTGTATCGCGATGTACTTAAAGGACTATGATTTTGAAGATAAGTTTCACTGTGAACCCCTGGGCGCATGCAAATGTTTATATAGTGTTTACACATTCGCGATAAGTATTGCCCGCTCGTATTGTCTTCCTACCGGGACTTAATCCGCCATGTTGTATTTGTTTATAAAGAAATATATTGAAAACCAATCATAGGCGTGAAGTTGTGCCTGTGCATTACAGGTGCAAAAACACAAAAAATGTACATGTAGTGATTGAGTAGTACGCTTTAAAAATAGCATAAATTGGAATACTTATGATGCAGATTGCGATGCTCATCAGTAGTAAGGTCAGTAGAGAGATGGGAATGTGTCTCGGAGCGGGGAGCGGTTGCGCAAGCACCGCGCGCAGGGGGTGTTCCCGCGCCGCTGCGGGGGGGGGGGGGGGGGTACGATGGGGAAGGGAGGGATAGTGGGTTGCGGGGAGAAGGCAATGTTCGGCGTCGCGGAGCGCGGCGGCGATAATGTGCGTTGCGCCACGGGCCTCGCGGTGTAATTAACATATCGAACATGATCCGTGACCTCTGTGGAACTAGCTCAGACGAGTTTCTGGCAAGGGGGGAGGGGGATGCGGGCCCCCGGGAGTTGTACGACCTGGCCAGTTGGAGCCGTGTTGTGCCGTGGGTGGCGCAACGCGACTGGGGTAAACGCCCCGCCGCCGTTTCGTGGGCGTGCCCCCCCCCCCCCCCCCCCTTCACAACTCTTACCCTGGCACGTGACTGTCGGCCTGTGTCGGACCCCGTACTTTCCATTTCGTTGCAGGCAAAAAATATCATTACCTTTTCAGTAAACCATAAAATGGTTTAACGTGATCATTGTATGGTGTACAACCCAGTTATAGTTGCATATTATGAGAGATGTTAGTTCTACGAACTAAAGTCTTATAAAAATGAACTTATTTCAACCATTAATTATTTTTATTTATTTTTGTTTTGCGTCTTGTCGAAAATGGTGTCGTTGCATGCGGATAAACACGATGCAAGTAAAGGAAAACGCCGTATGTCAAAGATAACTCCACATAAGTCAAGGAAAAAAAAACACACACACAAGTGAAGGAAAACGCCATACAAGTTAAAGAAAAATACACACAAATCAAATAAAACACCATAAAAGTCTAGGAAAATATCATAAAATTTAAGAAAAAAATCATACACCATACAAGTCAAGGGAAATGGTAAAGTAATCTGCAAATACCGGTAATAAGAAACCATACAAGCATTTTCCTGGAGTTATTCCGGGAAACCATGTATTGCTTCAAATCCGGATGAATGGACTTCGGTTAAAACCAGAGGCTTTCTTGAAGACAGTCCAGCGTCTAACCGTTGCGCGACAGCTTGCCCTGTCGAACTTTTTAATATCTCGAAGGCATTGTGGGAGTTGACTCTGTGACTTTTTTCCTTTTCAAGATTATTTCCCCCTTTGTAGCTATGACCTTGTCGAAAATATATGATTGCTGTTGTTTAAAAGGTTATATATATTTTTATTGTAAACTTGTTCGTAAAACTAAAATGTTTAGGTACAAAATTTATTTGAAAATATTTGATAGGACTAGGCAGTATAGTTGAGGATTGGACAGATATTTAGTTTTTATAACAATGGCAGGTTAGTTTAGGACACAGTGCACATTCTATCGATGCATTAACTTAAGTTAGAGTTAGAGTTGTTTATCGTTCAAGACATGCTGCATTATTTTGAACGTGTGTTTGTTCTTAACTAATTATATTTAAAAGTTTTATAACTTATTATAATAAGTTAATTTAAGAACGCCAGTTTTAATGTAATTTATTAACCGTTATTTCATTCTGCTTTAATTAATGAATGGTGATTTTTGATAATGCAATCATAGTTGAACTTATGACATTTTTAATCTATTTATAACACTTCAGTTATTCGTTGAACAAAGCAAAGGCGATGCCGCAATGGGTTTGGTCAATAATTTCCACCAGGTTTTTAAGTGCGACGTTGCTATTTTCAAGTACATAAAATAATTATGTTAATACTATGCGTGCTTGTTATGAGAAATTAAATATTCACAGTAATTAATCAGTTTTTCTCACAATAATTGATCAGCATTCTTACATGTTCTACTAGCTCGTCAATTATTATTGTTTTTTGAGGTTACGGAATTGTTATCTGCCGTCGGTTCGGGATTGCCAGAGTCGGCGGACGTGCAGGAAGTAAGCCAGTGAAACCTGTAATAAAGTTTGTGGGTGTGAACGGCGGGGAGCCGAGGCACCGCGGGAGCCCAGGCGTGTAATTAACCTGCGGTTCTTAAGACGGCGCATCCTTCCTAGTCCCCCTCGCCGACGCATTGCCCCCGCCACAAAGTTGTACGGTCGTGGCGGGGCTGAGGCGCCTTGTGCAGAAACTTCAGCGTGCCGCCCAGCTGAAAGCAGCTCTCGGACGGGCTTGAGACCCGCCTACTACTTGTTTTAGTGAGTTGGGGTGATAAGTGCGACGCTCGCTGAAGTTTATAGTGTGGCGTCGCCTCCAAGCAAACTTTTGTTTGTTGTTAGATACAGCGTTTTTAATTTAAAAAAAAAGGACTAATGTGTTGGTTAATGCACTAAAGACCTTAAAAATCTATAAACGGTACTAGACGTACGGAGGTACTAGCAGCGGAGACCCTGCCTCGGCTGACGCGATCTTGGTGGAAGAACCAGCTATCGCTGCGGGGTGATAGAAACGGTGTGACCAGAGCAGACTCGGCATAGTGGTTAGCCGTCACCTTCCGCCACTTCTCGCCGACAGAGACGAGTCGACTGGCCTGGCCGGGTCGCCGAACGACACGCAGAGCTCTGGAGGTCAACGCGCCGTTTACAAACCGCTCAACGTGTCTTGAAACTGTCTGGTTACGAATAGCATTTTAGGGGCTCGCCTATACAGAAGTGTATTTGTGTTAGTGCGGCGGGATGATAAGTGCGACGCCTTTGTTTCAATTGACTACTTAAAAAAAAAATTGAATTATTTATCAGCTACTAAATTTACTGTTCTAGAAGAACAAATAAATTTATCAAACTTTGCTAAAAAAAAAAAAAAAAAAAAAAAGGAAGAATTTTTACTTTTGTTCTTGGTGCGATAGAACTATATGAAACCGTAAATATATTATTAAATAACTGACTGTTTAAGTATAGTAATTTAATTTCATATTGTTACGAGTGGGATAAACGGGTTAGTAAGGATAGCCCAATTAATTTTATACAGTTTCATTTATTGCTTATATTTTTATTACTAATTAAATCCCCACACTTAATGTCTGTCCACAAATCACTAAGTATGTTTCAAGTCCGCAGTACACACTTCTCACTGGAGCTAAGCTCGACATTGGCACGCCCCTTACCCCCGCACAGAAAATTCTCTCGCCACTCGGTCACACTCGCACGGTCCCGTCGCACCGCGCCTGCGCCGCTCGCCGAAATCGCACTTCACTCAACTAGCCTGTTAGAACTCCCGCGGAGGCCGGCGTCGCCGCTTTTATACTCGGCCGTCTTTCTGGAACGGACTGGAGTGGTTGTGACGTGTCGCGTCATTCCGGGCCGATTCGACGCTCGAAGCATCCAGAATAACGGCGCATTATTCACGCCACTCCACGCGGTGGCCTCTGTAAGCCCACGAAATTTCCAGGCCGCTAAGGGATATATGACAGCGCCGAGGATGTCGGGCCCGGGGGCAGGGGGTTGCGAGGCAGGGCCGCCCTAATCCCCAAAGGTATGCGCGCGTGACATCATTGGCCGTGCGGGGCCGTCAAACCGCTCAGGCACCTGGCGCGCGTCGCGGCCTTCCCTCCCACGTTCTTAACGATGTAAAAGTATTATAGTCAATACAAAACATTACATTGTAAAACAATAAACTTGTCAATTGTAATAACTACTATTCTGGCATTTATTGTCTTTAAAAGTGCATCAGAGTCCCAAAAATCATAGACGTCAAGAACACCTAGTAAGAGTTTTGTATTTTTTAAATTTTAATAGTATTTTTTGGTTAAGTGGTGTTTTATTTTCATTTCATTTACTAGAACTTATCGATATAGCAAATTTTTCGAAGTAGTGTAAAACAATAGAAAATAACAATCTAGTATTTTTCTGTCAATGTTAATACCAAATATTTTTCCGTTGTGGAGACCCTGAGTCTAGCGGAGGCAGGCCCGCAGCAGCGCCTGTTACTGCGGCGACCCGCATCGCACTGCTGGCGGCGCTGAACAAAGCGCGATGCAGCCAAGGCTTGAAAGGTGAGCGAGATTCGATTCGGAACAAGGTCAAGACGTTCTGTGCGCATGAGTTTGCCGTGGCGCAGCTTGCGAGAGAACAATGCGGATAAAAACCGCGTGATGGAAAGCATATATTGACTCGTGTGGGCATAGTAATATATACATACATACATACATACTAGCTAATGCCCGCCATGCAGTGCAATGGCTCTTTGTAATTTTTTTTAAGTTTGTACACATATATAAAGCATCTCTTTCCATCTATCACGTTATCTCCCGTAACTATATATATATATATTCTTTATATTTTTACATTCAATTATATATATCACTCCATATAATACCTATATCTCTTTCCCCATCTATATATCTCACTATATATCTATATCTGTTTATATCAGTATATGTGGCTTCATATATCTCTATATCTCTAAATATCTATCTCTATATAAATAAAGCTGTATAATTTTATATATAACATGTTATTTATATCTCTTTATATATCTAAATCGTCTATGTATATATATATTTATATTTCTCTTAATCTATATACTATATATCTTTGTAGCTATATACCTCTCTGTATATATATAAATATACATTTCTCTCCAAAACTCTGTATTTATCTATCACTCTCTATCTCTATCCCTCTCTTATGACACTCTGTTACTCTCTGCCTCTGTTTCTTTCTCTCACTTTCTCTATATCTCTCTTTATCTCTCTATCTGTCTTTACTCACACGCCACCATTATTATTCGGGCCGTAGAAAATAGGAACTGACATAAAGTACTTACTGGTAATTATCCTATACTACTCGAGCGCCACCTTAATTTTTGCTTTAAGGGTTGGTATTATCGAAATCTCATCTTAATAGTGAGTGACCTCTCTCGTTTTTTAAACATGGAGGTAAGAAGTAAGGGAGTTGGTGTATACAATCTTTGCCATTTTAATACTTGAATTCAAAATGAGAACGACCTCTAACCCCCTCTTTCTTTGCTTCTGCATATCAAAACAATTTTTGGTTAGAATTAAGTTTACCCTAATTTCTTGCAGATATGTGGGTATTATGTTTGTTTAGCAATGTTCACTACAAGATGGCATATTTACGATCCTTCCTAGCGAATTCTTTTCAAGCTATTAAAAAAATTATAGCATATTAGCCTTTATACAGCTACTATATCAGGTACTTCAAAACAGACATTCATTCCATAGACTAATTACCTTCAAGCGTGCAAAATTTCATAGAGATCGGATGAACGATGAGTTATCAATGCAATGACGAAATTTTATCAAGAATAAATCAATTCTGCTTTAAGAATGTGTTTTATCAGAATCTCACCTAGACAGTACGGTAATTACCATTACAACGATTTCCCGTCCAATACGGTCGAATGTTTCGTTCCCGCCTATAATAACGTATACGTTATTTTAATCTTTGTTTTTATTTATTTATTTCCAGTTAGAGATGTTGCCCATAAAATTCTTTTCCCGTAAAAAACAAGGTATTTTATAGTTTAAAACCATTATTTGTTAGGATATTACCGGTTACTTATTTAATTAACATAAATACGAAGTTTATGGTGTGTTAAGTTTTTTTCAAAGACATTTTCAGTCTTATAGTCTTTATCTGTTGTGCATTCATATTTGATTAAGTTGATTACTGTATAGAGGGCGCTCGAATCATCCAATATCGATATCGATATATCGCTGATTGCATGCAACGCGCACGCTCTGTCTCGTGCCTAGTGAACTACATTTAATAGCGCGCATTCTTTCGTGGTTAGTCTGTACTACGACGATGGAATGGCGAGATTTCACCAAGAAGAAATAAATTATGTTTTAAGGTTTTGTTTTGAAGATCAAGTGTGAAAACTTTCAACTCAATTGAATCAACGATGCGTGAGCGTATATAAGACGAACACACAAACATTAATTTTTATATATAATATGATGTGTATATATATATATTCAATTGTAGTGGTAAGATTCTGTCTCACATGCCGTGTTGATTTTTTGATGTGTAAACATCTTAACTCTCGGTATGCGGCATTTGGTAGGAGTAATTTCTTGAAAATGGAACGGAAGTCAATGAACAGAAATGTGTCCCAAAGATGGGGTATCCACGTGTAGCAACATTAACCCGTATATAGTCATTTTCGTAAACATTAGGTGACATACGAAACGTATTGGTGTACAAAATGAAACTTTAAATAGTGAAACCACCTTGGAATATATTTGGTAAACTAAAATAGACATTATAAAAAAGTAATGACTAGTTTTAAAATACATAAGGAAACTGGCATCACAATGATTATAATACATATTCTCCTTCATAATTTCTATGAGGCTTAGTTGCAGCATCACAGCGCGCGCTTGGTAACCTCAAGGGGCGTGGTTCAAAAGTCGCCATTGGATAACATAATAATAATAATAATAATGTTGATTCAGCTCAATAAGGTTAAGGTTTGTTTGTAGAAAGTATTTACAGCCGTTTAAGTCGTTTAAGTAAAAACAAATATACAAACATATACTTAGTTCTATAATTAATGTTTTTAAATGTATTGTGTTGATATTTTAGTAATTTGTTAGAAGCATAACATTTAACGAGTGCGAAAATTTTATAGTATTTTAATAAAATTCCTTGTAGAAAATCAAGTCCAGAGACGTGGTTTTATCGGAGTCGTTTCAAATAGTTAATAAATATTCAGTTGTTTCGTGCTGCGAATTGCTATCTGAGTTTTATGATGACAAGCAACGTTTACGATTGAGGCAACGAATTCTAGCGGCGGCCGCAGAAACTGTGTGTGTGTCATTCGCATCCAGAAATATTGGTATTTGAAAAGCGACTATTTTATTTATCACGCTCGGCATTATTTTAAAAAATTCTCCATTAAATTTCGTGTGTTAGTTTCGTATTATAAGTTTTTTTTTTCGACATGAACAACACAAAAACACACGAGTTTGCTCTTTAACGAGGTTAGATGTTACTCATCACTGCCGAGTACAGTAAGCAATAAAGGTCTATAACTAAAATGCCTACAAACAATTATCAACTGTGTATCGAAAATAAAACTAAATGTGCCACACAAGTGACCACGTCTGTTTTATATCATGGTAAACGGGTGAAGTTGATTGTTAATATTATTTAAAGAGTCTTTCAGAAATTCTAACAAGATACCTTTCTTGCATTTGTTGTTCTTTTACCAAATTTCCAAAATATAAATTCAGTAAGTAAAAAAATCAACATGGCGTTTAAGATCGAGCCTTAAGATATAAGGTTTAACTTAGGATTTTATTTTCTTGCGGATTATTTCAGGCTTGAATATTGAATTGACACGTTCTTGTGTATGCCAGGGCAAGTATGCCTAATTGGTATTCCAATTATTTTATAACGTAACCTTAGATCACCAAATTTTGTAACGGAACTAGACTTCAAGTGAAATGTCTTATAAACAGTGTCATAGTAGCTATAGTTTTGTCTGGGCCTCGCATTCCGACGTTACCCACAGATTTACCATTTAGTTTTAAAAGGTTATAATTTCGTGTGAAGGTATCGTTTGGAGTCACTATAAATAAAGCTCATAGACAGACTTTTAGTATGTCGGAATAGATTTGAGAGAATACTGTTTTTCCCACGCACAATTATATGTTGCCTTATCTAGATCAGGTTGCGAACAAAACCAGTATATACTAATACCACACAATAATATTACTATAAATATTGTATATGCTGAAGTACTCTAAATAATTCATACATAATCTGATTTTTAAAAAATAATTTAATATGTGTAAGATATTCGTGTACTGAAATAAAACAACGATTTTAACAATTTATGTGTGTGTGTGTGTGTGTGTGTATTAAAATTTTTTACGAATAAAAAACCATAGGATTAAAATATTTTTTTGAATACGAAAAAAAAAATTATATTCATTTTTGGAGAGAGTATGTAATTGGACTAAAATAAGATTTGATGGTTCAATAACTAACAAACTATTGAAGGGAAAAAGCTACTAATTGTTGTGTGATTCTTCCTTGAATGGGTGTCAAACACGGCTTTGTATCAGTCTGATTTACGCTTCTAACGTAAATTCGTCCTGACATAAAGGAAAGGTTGATTGGTGTCTAAAGTTTGGATGTGAGTGTGTTTTACAACTTTTGATGGAGTCTTGTTGAGGGAGGGGAAGTTACGCCCGTAATGCCTTTCGCCGGCAGGGATAAGTGTGTGTGTGTGCACAACAGTTTAGCGAGTCGTTTTCCCCGAAGCGTGTTGCGTTGCCCGATGGCCCAGCTGAAGGTGCGGAAACGTCTGGCTGCTCGGGGGCGTCACTGGAAGTCCTCTACGACCCGTGACCGCCATGTCGAGTGTTAGGTTTTTTTTGCCGGTTCCACAATTTCATGAAGAAATCTTGAAATACTATATATAAATACGCTCATCACTGACTCACGGACTAACGTTTTTATGCGCTTATGGTGTAGCTTTTTCATTGATCTTTGCTAACTTGTTCCTCCTAGAATTGCTGCCGAGTGCATGGCGCAAAGATAATATGCATGGGGATTTGAAGAGGCCGATAGTTGCAGCATTTTCCAGTGATATAGTACCTAACGAGCTGTGGCTTAGGTTGCCACGTTTTGGCCGCGTATATCTGTTTAATATAATTCAAGTTGTTGGCCTCCACTTGCATAATTTACACCCACCACTGTTGTGTCAATTTTTCAGCACTAATGATAGGGTTAAATGGATTGCGAATAGATGTTAAGGCGCATTTTAATTGTAGAATGCTAATGTTGTTGCGAACTCTATTCAATTGAGCACCTTCATACGAATCGCTCTGCCAATATGGTTGCCATCCTGGTGTATATTGAATCGAATCCACAGCAAGGAAGATTATTGAATGATCAGAGACAATTAACACTCAATGTCGTTTTTCAAAAGGTTCTTCATTATAAATTTTTTTTTTTGGTGAAATACTGTATTCCGCCATCTTGTTTTCGTCTGCGGTTCGTCTCCATCGCTTTTTAGACTGCTGTAGGATGCCATCTTATTTTCGTTTTCCAGTGGTCACTATCCTGTTTTCATTTGCTAGTGGTTGACATTTGTTGTTTGTTCCTAGTGTGTTCCAGTGTTGCTTTATCCCGTGCACGTAATGTTGATGTTAAATTTCCTACAAGGGTTGTTATGAACATTTTAGGTAAACTGTTTTAAATATTTAGTATAAGTTTATTGCGAGCTGAGAGATTTTAACCTGGACAGCCTGGACTGTCGTATATGTGACCATTGAGACACATGCGACTCTTAGAATCAAGTAGGATACCTGTATTTTAAAACAACGCATAGACGTACTAGTTATTTTTTCAAAGTATAGATGATAGATATTAGCGCCTTTTGGAGGTTGTCATATTTTGGTTTCAATGCTTGTTACTAAGGACGCTAGTGTCGCGTATTGCTAATGACATCTGCTAGCGTCTGCTAATGTCAGTCGCCATCTTGCTTCACTTTTTATCTGCTAGACCACAAACTAAAAAAATATTAAACTATATTTAAAATAATTTTATAAAAACATAATTCGTATCTGAAGAGTGCAAAAATTAATTATTTAATAAAAGTTAATATAAAAGTTTAAATAATTTACTAAAAATATTAAAAATTAAAAAAAATCACTGATGGGATTTCGAAGTATTTCGGTTAGATTTTGGAAATGCACTTAAATAATGATATCTCTTTCGTCCACGATTTCCACCAAGACACTTACCACTGCTATTAGCTGCTATATTTGATTATCTTTTATCTGCTAGAATACGCTGATTAAAATCGTCATCTTGCTTCAATTGTAATGCGCACAGATTCGATTACCTGCGGGTGTCAAACTCGGTGGGGATTGTTGTAACCCAATGGGTTTTTATGGCAGAACTTCCGTTTCCCCCCACTTAATGAATTCCGTTTACGGTACATTCGGTTCATTTCGGTGTCGACGAGAACTGAAGCCCTCATCCATTTATCCCCGGATTTTTGCAAGTGGGAAACGTGCTAATGTTACCGGGTGACGTGTGGAGTTTATCAGTGTACCTACGTCTTCCTTAGCTGTAGTAGTTTGTCGTTGCTCTATCGCAGCGCTTCGCTTCGTGTCACGTTTCGAGGAAGCGGATGCCAACGGGTCCCTTTCAAAAGTCGACTCTTGGTGAAAGATCGCCTCGCCCTCAGGCTGAATCCCTCCCTCCGCTAATACAATCACGGTGGTGCTATCTTGGTGGTTTGTCTGGTAGAAAGCTCCACCTGAAACTGAGAATTGTTTGACCCCAGGAAGTGCCACGGTTGCGGAAACCCCGACGGGGCCCAAATTTCTCTTGAGAGATGATACTGCGGTGGGTTTCCATTGCCTACCGCGATACGTAGGTGAAAGGACATCACGAAGCGCAGTAATGAGCTCGGGAGGGTAATTTCGCACACCTGAATAATTCCCAGGCCTGGGTAGCTTCCATCTAATAGTACGGCGGCCTGACCACTACACCTAACAAGACTGTTATTCGTGCGATTGTGGTTGTTTACGTAACTGGCAGAAAGTGTGTGTTCAATTTGTGTTTGGTGTTGGTACTCACCAACAAGCTTTCTAGGAGCCACCGCTTGTCCGTTAAAATGCCAGGCCACTCAATTTATGACTAGTGTTACGTAATAACGTATCTGAGTGGTAAACTGTAACTGAACATTTTTTTTTTAATTTTCTTCGTATATTTACGGTAACATCCAGTCACATTTTTATTTTGAGAAATATTTCCGTTTTTAAATCTTTGGATCTCGGATCGCCATTGATAGAAGCGAGTGATCTGCGTCGCTTGATCACCGTCAATGTATGTTTTAATTTTACACATTACGAACCTAATAATAATTTTTACAACAAAAAACATAAATAATTAATTTAATAAATGAACAACAGTGGAGTCCTGCTAATCCGATCTAGATGTGACCGCACCTTTTCCGAATCACCAAAGGTCTGGATTGAACGGATATTTTCCTTAAAATTCACCTTATATAAGTTTTTAATCGTTATTTTCTTTCATAAATGCATATTTTCCTACAGATAATTTTTAGTTTTACTACTGAATACGTAGACCTAAGTTTTTAACCTACGAATCCTGTTTTATTTTTTTAATCCCGTCCAGATTAACCGGATGTCCGAAAGGCGGGGTCCGGATTTGCGGGACTCTGCTGTAGGCCTAACTGTTATAGAATTGTCTGATAAAAAAACGTATTTTGAAAGTCCAGTCCTGTGATGATTTAAATAATTTTTTATCGTCGGGGTAACTAATTATCTGTGCTATAGTTGTGAGCTACAAAAAAAAAAGAAGGGATTAATTTCACGCTTGCAACTTCGGTTCTTGTTGATGTTTGGTGCTTTTTTTTTTTTTTTTTTTACTGTGTAACATCTTAGCTCTCGGTATTCGGCATTTGGTGGGAGTAATTTCTTGAATGCGACGTAATTCAAGGAACGGAAATGTGTTACAACCACTGTGCTATCATCTGTGGCGGATGGCACGTAGACACAAAGACAAATGGGAAATTTTATAGTATTAACTATTTAGTGAATTTTAATAAGATGGGCAGTATCTTAATAAAATTCCTTTTAGAAAATCGTGTCGAAATCCAGGGTTTAGTATTATTCTAAGTCTTTTTATTTTTCGTTTTTATCGAAGTCGTTTCATTATATCGTTAAAAATTTCTGTCTGCAAATTGAATGTTTCAATAGTCAACGTAGCTGCTCTGGCAACAAATTCTAGCGGTGGGTGCGTAAACTACGTGTGATTCGCGTTCATAAATGTAGTTGGAAACACTGTTTTCGTATATTCATCACGCTCGGTATAATTTTAAAGAATTTTGTGTCAACTTGCATGTCCGAGTTTCATATTATAAGTGTATTTTCAACACGATAGCACATAAATTTGCTCTTTTCGTGGGTTATATGTTACACATCGCTGGCGAATACTGAAACACTCACCCACTTTTTTTTTTGTCGGTGGTACGCAGGATACTCCGGTGTCGGATAAAGAGATTCCGCTAGCTGTGACGTGTGCAAGCAGGAGCTGCCATCGCGCCTCGAGCCCGACCACCTTCGGCGCCGCGCGACCTTGCGGGAGGCTCGTAACTAAGCAAGTGAACTTTTGATGCCCCTCCCGGCTGTTTGGCAACGCTGCCCTCGCCCGCGCGCGCCTGAAAGGCTCGGCGCGCATCTCGACCACTCAGCAGGTTGTAAAACACTATTCGCAGAGCGTGCAAAGCTGAGCATCCTGAGCTGTGTTGATGTTGTCCGTGGAAACGGCTCCGGTGCTGCGCGAAAGTAAGCAGAGACACACTGCTACTTTTGGCTGTTAGCTTTTCTCAGAGAGGGTGGTACTTATCCACTGTCTGGAAAGTCGGAGAGAAAAAATGAACACTCAGGGAAGTTTCAGTTGGTCAAGGAATTCTGTAGAAGTCCTGGAAATAATACATCATGCACATTTCCCTGAGATAGTAATTTGAGGGGGGAATGTCAGGCTCCATTCTGCCATCCACCAGACTTTTAAAATTATCAGGTGGTGTTTTAGTGCTATACAAGGTTATATTGGAACTAGGCCAGCTGTGGGGAATATGGAGGCTGGTTTTTCTTTATTTCTTTCAGAAACTGCAAAACATGTAAAATATTTTTAAAAAGTCAGAGAAATTTTAAATTATTCTCCGGGTAAATTTTATTACACTTTTGTGTGGCTATCCCTTAAAAATGTTTACTTTAAACTCTACGAAGACCATTTATTACAAACTATCTTGGAATCTGCGCAAATTTACTGATATTTTGGTATTTCTTCATATTTAATCATTAATTTGTGCGCCTTTATTTTCCTTATCTGATTTTTCTTAACGTGTATTATTCCTAAGGGATAATATTAACTATGTATTATTTTAAACACATCCAAAAATCACCTGATTACACAAAAAAAATTGCAATGTTTCGAAGTTTCATCGCACAAATTAATTGGTTTTCCTTTGCGTGTATTGTAACATATTTCTGGACCGAGGTTACATGGTGTAACGGAAACTAGGAAATCCCAGGGAAATCGTCTGAAGTAAGAGAACCTACTCTCCTTGGGCGGGGTCTCCCGCGCGCAAATTGAGTCACGTGTGCTCGTGGTCTCCGTGTTGGCTCGTCCTTTCTCCTTCCTCTTTCCTCGTTGGCCCAAGTCTCCTGGAGTTCACCCACCCTTCCCTCCTGCACGCATGTCCAACAACTGCCTTTCGATGCGGCGATCTTCCTGTTGGGTCCGATACAACAAGCAGTTGTCATGTGGGGGGAAAATGTGAAGCCTTTTTTTTTCTACTTCGTCAGTGTTGGTTAGACGTCCAAAACATTGGCTGAAGTGTAGTGTTTACGTTATAAACTACTTTTCTTTTTATAGCGATGTTTCTAGTTCATATTTACTAATGATCAGAAGATGTGGTCAAACATCATTACGGCAGTAGTTTGGGCGGAACAGTATGGCGATGGAGAGGTCAAAGAGTGAATTCAAGTACCTACGTCTCAGCATGCCGTCTCCTGACAATTCCCAACCCCGTGAGAAAGAAAAAACCTAGGGATGGACAACATATATGAATCCATAAACATACAAGAACACGCCAGCATAAACCAGCTAAGGAGAATGTCCTGGATGTTATGTTGACTCAATCTTCACCATTGCAAGAATCATTCAGATGACAAAGTGGATTGTGGGTTTAATATAACGGTTAACAGGTCGGGTCGCCTCAAGTCTCGCGCACGACCATTTGATGTTAGACCCAATACATCACAATTATTTGCAACTGTCTTGATCATCTATATTACAATAATATTTTTTTGCGCAAATGCTTGCATACTCGCATAATAATTATTTTCTCTTGGTGCTCATATTTCCAAGATAGGCGGACCAAATTTGGAATACACTGATCGTGAATTTACTATAACATTGGTGAACTTAAATGGGATTGAACATTGTTATCACATATCAGTATTAGTCTTCCATTTTTTCATACAATATTACCATCGAATTTGTAATTACTGTGGCTTGAGATTGTATATTTTAGAAGGAATATTTAGTTACAGAGATAATAATCTAGTCATATTTTCACTCATCCTCAAATTTTGACCTCAAGAAGTGTTCAAATGAATTCATAATCCATGTCATGCCACGAATTCTAATACAACGAATATACTTAAAATTTCTGCTAAATAAAATAATAACTTTTGGTGAAATACAGTATTTTGTATTAGGGTGGATTTTATTCAAACATTTGTACGCATTCATTGTAGAGAGTAACTGAAATCTCACGTAGTAAAAGTTAGTTTACTCAATCAAGAGTAAAGACTCTAAGTCATGGTACGCCAAATGACATGCTGCTTTACTGTACCGCACCTAATAAGCTAATTCGTAGTTTTTTCAACAAACTTTTTTCCTCTATCTTGTATTGATTTTTTCTACATGATTTTATGCCTGAGTTTAGCTGTAATGTTTCATACCATTTTTCAAATATCCAAGTATTATTATCACGATTAACATACTTCTGTATAATTCTGTTTCAGCTCAAGCTCCCACACTGTAAATTAATCACAGTTTTTTTGGTGGGTAAAGTTTTAGATCCATAATAATAGACCTTTTTCTTATTAGAGGAAAAACATCGGCTTTAGAACCACGTTATTATAATTTTATTTAAAGAAATCAAAGCCTTAGTGGATAGCTGTACTTTTAATATCGTCTAAGGAAGCCTGCTGTGTTCGTCTATTCTGTCGTTGTGTTGTCCAGAATCTCATCGCTGCGTTCGCTTGTGTGTCGCTGTGGTGTCGTTGTCTTGGCCAATTTTGTTGCTTGTCTATATTTATTTTTCTAGTAGCAACTGTGTCGTCGTTGTCAGCCTACTGTGTTCGTCTGTGCAGTGATATTTTTCTGGCAATTTCCTTCCACGGAATTCTCTGTGCTGTCTATGTATTTTACATCCAACATCAGCCGGCCTGTTTTATGTGTGTTTGTGTATTAATCTTTTTTGTCCGTTCTTGAGGGTTCTATATAGCGTGACAATGGCGTATATCTTCAACAATTTGTGCAAATCAATCTTCCCCATTTCAATGCTCATTAATAAAATGTACATCCGGTTGCCAACTAGGCCATCGGTGCGTGGGTTTCCAAACGCCGTTCTATAACTGTCAGTAAGTAAGCCGCCTTTCAGATTAGATCAGATTAGATGAGGAGTTTGGAAAACAGATGTCCACGCGGAGGAATTTATGCGAGCGGGTCAGAGAAGGAAACTGTCTGCGGCGCTCTGATTAATCAGCTGCGAGCTTTCCTCTCGCGGCGGAACGAAGCGGGTATTTATGTGTGGTCGCCTGCGGTGACACTTCCCGCACAGAAACATTTTTTTTTGTACTTTTACGAAAGATTCGTTTTGGAAACCAGTTACCAAGAAATAAGTTTCTAATACTATAAGAATTTTTTTTTAATTTGTATTACACATTGCTGTGGTTATTTTTTCATGTATGAAATACGTTTTTGGAAACAAAACTGAATTTTTCTTATTGCGCTCACGATAATTAGCCCATAATTTTACATTTTGATTGATGTTTTAGTCAAGCATGAATTTTAGGGTTGGGTCAGTCAAATCCTCAAATACCATCAAATCCTCAGTGATCGAAAGATTCGATAGTCGAGGGAAAAATATTGGAAGAAAATTATTGTAGGAAATGAAGTAAATTAAAAAATTCCACTTTGACAAGTCAGAAATATACTAGATTTATTATATTAGTGTATTCTGTAGTTTCCACTACACGTTTTATGGATGAGCACACATTTTTGATATCACTACTAAACCCCGCACGCCAACTCACTCTAAACAATATTCCAATCGCGGTATAACAGAAGTGTTTACTGTGTTGTCAACCGAGCCGTTCATCAACATATTATGTTGTGGTAATGGTTTGTAAATAACGAATAATATAAATTGATGACTTTCTAAAGGCTCTTGTCACATTTAAAATATTTGTCTGCAGTTGTATTTAGTGAATAGAAAATGGCTTCCAATTTTTTCTGTCAAATAAATTTGGGGATACAACCTGAATTATATTTGAATCATGTCACTATCGAAGTCTCTTTTAGGTCCGAGCTATCACAGACTTTTACATTTTAATCTCATTTTAAAATCACAATGCTGGATGGAATTTTTTAACTTGTGCTATTAGTGCACTTTATTTTTTTTTAAACATATATAAATTTTACTCGAAATAATATTCATTACATAATTAAATAAATTTTCAGTATT
The DNA here is from genome assembly GCF_032445375.1 of Bacillus rossius redtenbacheri. Lineage (NCBI taxonomy): Eukaryota > Metazoa > Arthropoda > Insecta > Phasmatodea > Bacillidae > Bacillus > Bacillus rossius. The sequence continues at coordinate 137,237,626 of NC_086330.1, read as the reverse complement.
TTTTTGAAGTTATTCAAACATAATTTCCTTTTAACACATACAATTATTTTGTATATGACGTTAATAGTAACACTGTTTTAGTTATTTTACTTTTATAAACTCTTTAACCGTCCATGTGTTCTTCGCCAATTTAAAGATTCTTTTTGACGGAAACGGATGTCATTATTGTTTTCGCTAAGCACGATTTTGATTGGCTGGTTGCATTAAACGTCCAACATATTTTATAACCCGTCTTATATGCAAAATATTTTATGGAAATTCAAATTATCCAACTTCTCAAACCAACATGACTGCGCTAGTGACGTTTTTGCTGACATCATAATACTCCAACTTCATTTGACACAACATATTGCAAGGTGTTGAAAGCGAAAGTTTGAGTGTTACAGTACCGTAAGGGATTCGAATAGTAGCAATGTATTAAAGGTGATTTGTGTTACCTATTAAACCTTCAAGGCGTAGGTGTAATTAGCTTGAATATATTAACCGTCGGGCTGCGGCGACGAAGAATTATTCTTGTTGCACTGTAACTAATCGTTCAGAAATTTATCACATCAATGTGTGGTCGTGTTAAAAAAGATACGTATTCGTTATATATTTTGTATTTGCTTAAGATTAAGTTAATTTCATAGGAAATGTATCTTAATGTATGGTAAATGTTACATGGAATACTTGGGAACAGTCCGCCCACTCGGTCCAGTGGCCAGCGTGTCTGGCTGGAGGGCAAGGGGCCCGGGTCAGTTAATGGCTCGGGGGGGGGGGGGGGTAATTATACAACCCTTATCCCTGGGCTCAGGGCTGGATGCCTGAGATGTCCCCTCCACCTTCATCCCGCGGAATCATCCTGCCTTGGCAAGCATAGTGACGTCGCGGCAGTGATCATAATGACGTTGCCTGTGATCACGACACCCAGAAATGGGTTGAACGACTCATCATTGTTCATGATCAGTACCGAAAAGAAAACAACGTTCCTTCTTGTTTTCTGAGTTTCTAGAATTTCGTATTAAAAAATTAAGGATGACATTTACAAAGTTGCTATAAGTTAAAGGCATTTTTAACCGTAAAAGACCATGATTTGATTATATTACTAGAACATGGGTGCAATTTGTCGATTGTCGGGAAAGTGGTTGAATTATGACTAATAAACGTTACCCCATTGTCGGCCAAAGTTCCCGAGTAGGAATCATTCTGCAAACTTTTTTTTTCTCGGTTCATGCTCAATTCACACTGCCTTTTGACGTTCGGATCTGTCCGGCCTTAACTCCTGTGTGAGATGTCGCGTCACGAACCTCGCGACACCGGCTCTCGTCACGACCACCGACGCGGCGCTCTTCTCGGAAGACCCTGTTCTCCCCGCGCCTCGCCGCCTCGCCGCCTCGGCCAGCGCCTGTCATCGGCTGTCCGCCCTCCTCCCGCGATGTTTTCACACCTCGCCTTCGCCGCACAATGGCGCAGGTTTGACGGCTCTTCCGAGAGAGGTTATTGTGCGGCGCTCCGTCGGGCCACAAGCCGAGTGATTATTGTTCGTCCGGCTTTGTGTACTTTGAAGAAGAGGAACAGCGAACTGGTCACTTTTGGATATTAGAAAGTACGAGCTTGCCTTACCCTTCCCTTTTCTTGTCCCACGTCCCCCTCCCTCGGGTACGTAACACCAGTGGACGGTTTCAATCATAGTTCAAACTGGACGTGCATAGGTCATAGCATAATAAAGAATTATGACATAGACATGTAAAACGATTTCAGATGGGTCTGATTTAATAACTATTGTTGTTATACATAATTCGTAGAATTTTGCTAATCTATATCTTTGAAAATGCATTGTAACTACAGCTAGAATAAAAATCCCGAATGTGGCTTGCAGATAAGTATTTTTATTCACAGCCACATTACATTAAAACCAAAATTCCAAATCTCTTATTTTTTTAGGGATGAGTTTAGTTGGCACTAAATTTAGTTTTCTATGTGCGTAGCAAGTGCACCAGCCCGCAATAATGATTTGGGAGTGTTTATTATTAGCTGACTAACAGCTGATCTTGGCTTCTTAAATAGACCAAAGATGAGGTTGGCGTAATTTTCGTATTTAGTGCTTTGGAAACCACGAATCGTCAGTATAACTGTGAGAATCGCGTCAAATTAACGACGTAATAATCACACAACGATTAGAAACATATATAGTTTTATTGTGAACAAATCTAACATGAAACACTGTATCGTTTCCGCGCAGCTTGCATGCGCTGTCCACCCCGTGCTCCTCGCAAGGTTCCTCCCGGTCCCGCGGCCTCGGGGGCTCCGAGAGGCGCGCTGCAGCGCCGAACACGAGCGACCCGGCGTGAGAGCGTGCGGACTGCGACGGCTTCCCTCGACTCGTGCTAGTGCGTGCCAGCAGCTAATGGAGGTGTCAGTCTGGAGAGGATCGCCATTTCTCTTGAGCGTCGTTACTGAGTCTACTCCCGACCCGGCCCGCTAATCCACAAGGACTCAGTTCCTCCATTTGGCCCGTCACGCCGTTCACCACGCCGCCAGTTCTTCCACTAGGTATACCTCGTATTCACCTGTTGCCTGTGTGCGATCGCAGGCCATTGGCGAAGTTCATAATTCATAAAGTGCACATTAAGCAGGCATTGTCATTGGTGGAAATATATGTCCTGCTACCTATTTTGTTGGTTTAATAGGCATTCACAGAATACTTGGAGTTTGATTTCAGACTCTACGAATGGATTTAGAAATTAGGGAATAAACGTGTTCATTAAATATGAATTTCGAAATATTATATCTATATAAATAGTTGCCAGGCAGTGACTATAAAATTATATTATTTACGGTTATGCGATGGAAATAATGTTATATAATAATAATATATCCTGAACAACCGTTTGTGTACTTATAAGAACCTTGTCCCTTAAACGCAAAATAACCACTATATTATACACATACCCTCGTATAATAACTTACATAATAATACACTGGACATTACACTGACTCTAATATATACATAAATATAAGAATTTATATCGATAATAACCTTACTAATATTATTGTATGGTTCAGCATCACATTTGCATGTCAATTATAACTAGATATATCCGACGTAATAGAGCCCCAATTAATAATAGAAGTTTACTTGGCAAAAATATTTTTCAAGAAATATTATATATTGTTATTACGTATCAGTCTTAAAAAGGGTATTATTACTTATAATTTTACCAGGTAAACAGTGAGTCGTTTAACACAAGACTTTTTCAGGATTACCAGAACTTTATTGAGATAGAGATGAAGTTGACGTTCGAAATACAAAGTTTGTAATAGTCTTATTAAATATATTCAAAAAGATATAAAATTAATGACTGATTTTGTAAGAATTGAATTACACAAAGTTCAAAAAGTGAATTATCACTTACCAAAACTGCAGATAACTATTAGACATATGTTTTTACTTGCAGATTCACAAGTTTATCACAAAACTCAAAACTCCAATAATTATACTTATTTCAATTCTCTTAAAGCATTTTCTGGATATCACAATTATTTAACTTGGCTGGTAAATTCACATATTACCACTTGGTCATATATACTGAAAATAACTATTTTGAATAACCCCAGTAATCAAACATTTAAAATAAATAATGTTTTGCTAGTAAATACTTTTTGATAACTATAGCAGCCTTGTCATGTTACCTCTCGAAGAAGATATATATATATATATATATATATATATATATATATATATATATATATATATATATAGCCTATATATTAGTTCTATGTTACTTACTATCCTGAATGACTTAAATACTTTAAGCATACAATATTATCCTTACTAGCATTAAACAGCAATACATTAAATAAAGATTTTAATGATCATAATTAAATTTAACACAATTTAAACACAGTTTCAAAATTAATAAGTTGAGCTTGGCACAGATATTTTGATTACCAAGATAAATAAATATCAGCAATTAAAGTTGTATTGATGTTATATGTCATGCCTCCTGGTTTTAAACTTCATAAATAAATATAAGTGTTTATTCTGTATGCCTGAAGGCATACACCTAAATACCCCTTTTACCTTAAGTATTCTTCATATGTCTTTTATCTTTGATGCTCACGTAGTAACCGAAATATACAGATGTGGCCACGTGCTATGTTTCAGTATTTAGGATGGTCTGAATGCTTTCAAATACGAAATCGAAATATTAATATCAATCTTTGTCAGTTTTCGTGGTCACGAAAATCACTTTATACCTATCATGTTTGTAAGCAAAGTATTTGTTGAAGTAAGTATTGATTGTGGTTGTTTTGCAAATACGAGATTAAGTTTATTCTGATTTTTTACTATTCTGATCAGACATATCACATGCTGAAGTAGGCCTCTCGCCCCGTTTCCCACCACGGAATCAAAATAGAGATGTCCTGGTCTCTGTTTTAGCTCGACACTAAGGAGTTGGCTACCTTGTGCGCGCAGTCCGTAATTGCCACCTGCGCCGTGGATGCTGAAATAAGACGTATTAATCGCCGCGCTTTAATCAGATCGTAATCATCAAACCACCGATGATTCAGAACGAACATGCTTACTCTTGTTTCCTGTTCCGAGATCTGGGAACTAGTTTTGTGTTTTAATTTCGCCATCAACGATTTTTATCTTCGCTATAATTGTGGTCAGGGTGGGTGAAGCTTGCGCGAAGTAACAATTTGAAGGCGGGAACTGCTGTCAGCACCCGGACCTTTCAGCGTGGTCCATCCTGCTTTAATAATGTATCTGCGTTCGAGCACTGAATTTCTTGGCTTCCACGCTACCATTAAGATGTCGCGAGCGATCATTATGTTTTGAAATTTTTTCTTACTCTACTTTTACCTATAGTTTTCTTATTCGTGGTCAGGTAACTTTGGGATTTTGTTTTAAGGAGTCTGCCTAGTCAGGGGTGTATTTGTGTTAGTGAGGAGGGATGAGTGCGACGCTTGTTGGAGTATCTAGTCTCTAACCTTTAGCCCCTAAGCGCAAGGCTGTGAACTGGCACGCAGTCTTGTCGTCGTGCATAGGGAACTAAGAGATTTGAGCGGTAACCAAATATTATGCAGCGGCGGAAACGCGATAACCTCGAGTCTTTTCAGTGCTTTCAAGAATATGTACTGAATGTTTCATTACGAAACATTATTCTGAAAACACGCGTTTTAGCCATTTTCACTTGTCTAACAATTCATTTTAAAAACAAAACACGGAAACACAACTAATTATCAGCCATAAGATTATCCTTAAATGCTTATCTTAAACAAATAACACTATGATATTTTAAGTAGTTTTCAAATCGCGTGTATTTTTCATTCGCTCTGCACACCGTGCGTGTGTCCGTGTAGGCGGGAGCCGCAAAGGCGAGTTTCGCTCAGTAGAGCGTAGCTGTACTTGTGATGTTGTACTCCCGTGATATTTACTTGTCAGAATTGCAAAAGTACAACTATTGCTGTGGTGCATATTTCTCGAGATTTTGTTTGAAGTTTTTCCTTAAAAATCACCGCTAACGGAAGCTTAAGGACAATCATGTTCGCGATTCTCTGGTATACTCATACAAGAATGTATAAATTCTGTTCATTTGCCTTAGAGCCTCGTCGGCAGGTAGGTCACTAACCCCCCCCCCCCCAAAAAAAAAAAAAAAACACTCCAGCATTTGCATGGAGAGAATGGTGGGAACCTGCGAGAAACAACATTAGCATTAGCATTAATACTCGGGTAAGAATCCGAACCCAGAATTACCGCAAAGTGATCCAGTGGGAGGGATAGTCCACTGACGCGGGGCGCCGCCATGCCCGCTGACAGCCGTGGAGAAGCCGGCTCGACGCGATGTTCGGTAAACAAGCCGCGGCTTCTTGAGCTCGCCTCTAGTCCTTTCTTTTATTAACATTTGAAAAACTCCGGCAGGAAAGGTGTCCAGTAGGCCGGTTGCATCGGAGGGGGTTCCAGCAACTAGCCTACATCGTTAAAAACTACATTATATTTACGTACATTTCATGTAGACTATGTCGGGTTAAGAATTCCGAATTATTTATTTTGTTATATATATAATAAACATATAAGCACATTTTTTGGGAAGGGGGGCGAGAAATTTCTCGTAGAATTCTTTAACATTACAAGATGCTTCTTGTGAGATCGTGATCAGAGCAAGTAAACTGTGAGTGCCCGTAAATTTACTAAGATCTTTGGGTCATTTGTAGCCAGTGTTCTTAAATTCGAAAAAAAAAATATATATATATATAACAGTGTACCTACTCGGTAATTTCTCTTATCAGTTGTTTAAATTTTTTCTATTATAATGCATTCTTGAAAGACTAGCAGTGTGCCTTTTGAGTAAAGCTGTCGAAAGGATTTTCAGCCATAAAACGTTGCTTATGTTTTAGCCCAGCGGCAAAAACTCATAGTGTTACACTGGCCTTTAACGCAGGATTTGACCGCGAACAAAGATTCTATGCTATCCACCCGTTATTTATTTTGTTGCCATCTCGCGTGCCAGCGTACATTTCGTAACTATGATTCGTACCTGCGTATGTGTGCGCACACTAAAACATTTGATGATAAATGTGACACTAATCGCTCGTGCGTTACGTTGCACTCTGAGCCTAGTATTTCGGAATCAATGCTGGTTATTTCGACTGGGTTGTGATGGTTCAGTGGGCAGCGATGGTTGAGTGGTGAGGTCAATCCTACGTCACGTGACGGACGTGGCCGTGAGACGAACGGGCTTTATTTGGGGTTCTCCCGTTTCTCCCGTCAAATCATTCCGACGCTGCTCCATCTTCAATTCGTCGTCTACTCCCTCGACATCGATGTTTCGACTAGAGTTAGATTATATTTAGTTAATTAATTTTAAGTTTAACATTGAAACGTGAGAGCAGCTTTACAAACAGATTTGCAGTGAAATATTTTAAATTTGTATTAATGGTTACTTGGTCAAATTTATAGTTGATGGGAGTAATTATAATGTACTCTTGTATTTAACTGTTTCGCAGTTTACCGAAGTCAACGCTGTTTTCAAATCATTAGGTCCGTGTAGTGTTAACTTTCACTTTGCTCGGGAGAATATAGCCTGTGCACAGAAGAAAAAAAAATGTGCTTTTACAAAAATTTCCTCTGGAATCCAGTTTCCAAGAAATAGTTTGTGATACTACAAGAAAGATATTGGAACGTTGTACAGCACACGGCTATAGATGTTTTTGCATATATGTAATACTTTTTCGAGATAAGTAATTCTTCCAAAATTTGGCGTATGATGTTATTTTTTCATTGACCTTTTATTCAGTCATATTTTTTTCAAACCATGGAAAACATACTGGAATATTTAATAAATGTATTTTTTTTATTATGTGTATTAATGTGTGCCGTTCATACCGGAAAGCTATTCATGGAACACTTTACAAATAACTTTAACTATTGGAGGTATGTACTGGGGGGACTCAAAACAAAAATGCCCGGATAATAATTCGAACCAAGTATTACTGCGAACACTATTTTGTAGTGCTTTAGTTGTTTTCATGTAAATGACAAATTTACAATTATATGTAATTTTACATTAATATTTCTGTTGTACTTACAAAAAAATATGTGTGTGAAGTCCACGCGTGACAGAAGTGAAACTTCTTGCTTATTATATTACAAGGATTAGGAAATTTAATTCTGTTTGTCTGAGGTCGCAATTCAAAAATATATACGCAAGTATGTTAGCGCTAAATTATGCTATTACGCAAGTATGCAAGTGTAAAAGTATGTAATTATGCAAGTATTCAAGTGTGCAAGTGTAACTTATACAAGTGTGCAAGTATACAAGTGTGTAAGAACGCAAGTACGCAAGTATACGAGCGGGAAAGTATGCAAGTGTTCAGGTTTATAAGTATGCAAGCATACTGCGTCATTTCTACCTCTCCCCCGGCGTTCTCCTCTACCAGTTCCCCCACCACGTACCTAACTATTCCCCTCATGCGATCGAAATATTCGTAACAGTCGATAATTGTAACCCCTCCCTCAACAAAGAAGTTTCACTTCAAAAAATGTACAGTGCAGCGAACGCGGTCATCTTGTCCAGCTCTGCCGCGCGAAATCAATCCGTCGCTTCCTTCGTCCGCCGTCACCGAGCCGCCGAGCCGCTTCGACGGAAAGCGTGAAGAATGCGCCGCGCCATCTGGTTAACAATGGAAAGTCCTCGCACAGAAATGCGGAACAGCGGTGAAGCTTTTCTTCTTTTCATCCCTTCCACCACCTCTACCCTTCCCTCCACCCTCTTCACTTGTCGTCGTACACTCTTACCTGCGGGACGTGAGGCGCTCTCTCGAACAATCTCGCTCTTGGTATGGTGTACTCCAATCAACAAGAACACGTAACTGGAGTAAGCCATCAGTTTTGCAGATGTTAGTTTCGAACAGAGGTGAAATATGTACGTGCTTTCAATGATGCTTGCAATGGAGAAGATTGGTTTAAAACAATTTTGGACATTCCAGCAATGGCATATGTCCAAAATAATGTTTTATATCAGTGAAATATGTATCTAACTGAAAGCTGTGAACTTTTTAACTTACATCACACACCCTCATTTATTAGCTATTCATAATTACCACAATTAATACAATTACTAAAATACACCCGTCAGGTTGGGTCGAAAATCACTTTTACAAAAATCACTATTACAGCTGCTTTTAAAAAGGTGCAGTAAACGTAATGTTAGCTTCTCAAAACAACCGAGACTTAATTCCTGTTTATCAGAACTGGAGGGGGTCGCCTTGGCGCTCTGCAAGACTTCCGGTCCACGAGGCTTGCCGCTGCAGTGATGGCGATACGGCGTGCAGCACGCCCTGCTTGTGTGTTGTCTCGCTGAGCACTGCCTCTTCGTGGCACTCTTAGGAGTCAACCACTGGTTAGCCGAATGTTCAGGGGTGGAGAGGGGGGACAGTGATGCTGGGAGGGGTCGCCTCAACCTCAAGTTGCAGCTCCTCTCCAAACACCAAGTCGCCATGAAATGGCGCATCCATTGCCCTGCGGATCTAGGGAGCCCGTGTTGTATGCGATCCAGCTTTCACCAGTGGGCAGTTGCGATTAAATCCAGTACGGCAATCACCCGCGCAGACCTATCAGACTTATTGTCTGGCTGAGCAACCAATCCTAGCTCTCAAACAAACCTACCCCGCTCCTGCCCCGTTACCATCCTGGAACATTCAACCCGCACTGGTACCACCTTTAAGTTGAACTTAATGGTAGTTGCGTAAATTGTTTAAAGTCATTGTTTTGTATTCGTACAAATGTTTTTAATTGAATCATTTATACAATCAATGTTTTATCACTTGAAAAAGTTTTATAGCCAAAATTTTTAAACCAGTCCTAGCATTAGTTGAAAGCACGACATGGCGTTGTATAATAAAATTTGAATTGTTTGCATGTATGTAGAATTTCTTGTCGTGAAACTCTTTATTGGAGGATATCACTAATAAATTAGGAATGCATTCGATGGTGAGAACACTCACCGGATCACGGCAACGCCCGCCACGTTTACAAGTGTCGAAACAACCGGAGCGCTCGCCTCGCCTAGGTGGGTGAGGAGTGCTCCGACCAGTGGATTGTGGCGGTCAGTTCTACAGGTTACCGCAATATGGCAGGGTCGTAAAATATTACGCGCACGGCGGCTCATGTGGCCCCGCGGCAGGCTTGGCCGTTGAGCAGATTGCCCTGCTCGCTTACTCCTTGTAGCAAATAGCCCACACTTCATGTGTCCTCTCACCACTGCGAAAGAATGTGTACGCCCATTAGACTGCAATATTGTATACCCACACCAGCTATTTCTTCCTTGTAATTGGTGGCCGTCTGCAAGAGAAGCATTTATTTGCCATATTGAACTGGGCCATCCACACACTGGATGGCTTATGATTCGTGTACCAACAGTAAACATGTACCTGAAATAAACTCAACCAATCACGAAACACAGTTCACGCTTCAGTGTTTTAACTCTAAGCTGGTCTCGAAATCTTTTCGCGAAAAATACATGTCCCTATTAATAATAATTTCAACTATCGAAGTAATAATTTTAACTGAAGCAACCGTGAAAAAAAAAAAAAGTCTCGCCTTATTTTAAACAGGGTGTACGATATAAGCTTGTGTTATGTCAGATATTACAGTAAATTTAAGGATTTTTCAGCGAAGAACTAACCTGAAATAAACGAAGTGATCTTCGTAATCTCAGATAACCGGATCTTCTTAGAAACTGCGCCTGTTTTCGACTTACGTAGAGTTGAGTGTAAAACAGGATGAACACAAACATGTAAGGAAAACATTAGGTTTTTGCTGTATATTCAGCAAGATTCTGAATGTTTTGTTCACATAATAATATTATTAGTGTTGATTAATGTTCAAAATACGTTAACTCGTACCGTAATTTTTTTAAGATAAAAAGTGAATTTTCGAAAATCCCTAGATAAGTTGTAACAAGCCTTCTTCTTAAATTTAAGGTGATAATTTTCAACAGTGTAATCACATGTCACGCATTTCACGTAGATGGTCTCAACTTAGTTTCAGTTGTGCGTGACACTTATAACTACCAAGATTTGACTACACAACTTCAATTAATAAATGTACTGGTAACATATATTATTATTGTTTAGTTGCAGCTTAAAATATTTAATGGTTATTTTTCATCTGTAATTTTTACTTAATAGGGAAATCACTAGACCACACTTTTTTTTAGTAGAATTACTAGTTAACTTTTTATTGTAACCAACTTATCTTTTGAGCTAGAAATTTAGTGTTAGCCACTAGTTTGTAACTTAACAGTTGTCAAATAACCTAAAATTTCTATGTAGCCTACAAGTGAACCACTTTCGTAAACTTGTGAAAATTCACTTCTCATTACAATTTTATGAGAGTGCTGTAGTGAAACACTTGTAATTATATATTTTAACAAACTTGTAAAATTGTTATTTTTAGTTACAAACGTGTACGTGAATGAAATGAGCTATTTGGTGTTGCCGGTTGTTGCAGCTGCGTAGCCGCCCCCATGCCAACTAGACTGACTCCTTCGCCGCTAGACGCCCACTGCAACTCTCTTAATTTCCTTGCTGTAGAGTCATGTCTGACTACTCAACTATTTGCAGAGCTGCAGTAGAAAGTGTTTCACTGAAATACTGCTGCTCAGTAAATCTTAAACTTGTCTCATTACGAACAGCATTTAAGAAACGGTCCACCTCTATACATCGTAACTTTTTTCTAGCGTTGTCTTAGAAGTGTAATTTTTTTTGTAAGGCTAGTCAACATATTGCCTACAATAATTCAAACTCGACGGTGCGTTGTCCATTTAAGATTTAGAAGAAATACTACCTATTTGTAGCGTTACCATGTTGCGACTTCCGGAAAATTTTTATATAGTTTTTCGTTTCATGGTCCATAGACCCCAAAATCATCGTCAGCTCAAAAGTTCATATATATCACATGTATTATATATTTATATATACAATACATAAAATATAAAAATGAATAATCTCGGTCGAGTTCGTTAATGGACAGTAGTATACGACCAAAGGGGTAGAAATGGGGAAGTTTTTTTTTTAAAAAAACAGAGAAATCACTATAACTTTAATAATATGGTGAATATCACATCCGTATGAATGTGTTATAACTCGTAACCAAAATTTTTTGGTATGACCAACCACAACTGCAAGGGGTAGAAAAAAAAGGTGGAGGACAAAAAAAAATCAGAACTATGTTCGTAGGCACACCATCGAATTCGTTCAAAGTGTTTGTAAATCTAATAATTTTTATCTAAAACTTTTGTCTGAAATTTTTTTTGATAAGTCGAACCGTTGCTGCCAGGAGTAGTAAAAAAGTGTAGAAATTTAAAAATAATAAATCCGTACCTTGTATACTAATAAATCCATTCCTTTTTATTGTATAACCTAAAATTATTTTCTACAACATTCGTCCGAAATTATTTTTTATATGACCAGCAATTACTCCAAGGGTTGGAAAATAACAGAGGTTGAAAGACAAAAAAAAATAATCGTAATTCCCTTATTATGCACACTATTAAATCCGTTCAGATTGTTTGTAAACCATTTAAATATCATCTAAAACTTTCGTTTGAAACAATTTTGTATATGAGCAACCATACTTGCAAGGGGTGGAAAAAACGAGGGTTGAGAGACAAAAAAAAATCATAACTCCCTTAGTAAAGACACAATCGATTCCGTTCAAAAAGCTTATAAACCGTATAATTTTTATCTAAAAAGTTTGTCCGAAACAATTTTTGCTGAGATGAGTAATTGCTGCAGGGGGTGGAAAATTAAGGGTAGAATTTTAAAAATTTCATTATTTCCGTACCATCACTATCAAATTCGTTTTAATTTATTGTAAAAATTTGAATTATTATCTACAATTTTTGTCTGAAATAATTTTTATACGACCTACGTTGACTCCAAGGGGTGGAATAAACAAGGGTTGAATAACAAAAAATTCATACCACCCTTAGTAGGCACACTATCAAATTAGTTCAAATTTTTAGTAAATCATATAATTTGTATCTAAAACTTTTGTCTGAAACAATGTTTGATATTTCAAACCATTATTGCAAGGGGTTATAAAAACTTAGGTTTCGAATAAGGAAAAACCTTTCATTCTTGTTTTTAACTTTCTAAATATTGTCTAAAACTATTGTTAAAATAAATTTTTATCTAATCAGCCATTACTGCAAAGGGTGGAATTAACAAGGTCTGAAAGTAAATACTAATAATCATTATATATATATATATAATCAAATCCGTTATAATTTTTATATGAATCCTAAACTTCATCTAAAACTTTGGCTGAAACAATTTTTGATGAAACTATTTATTACTGAAAAAATAGGGGTTCAAATTAAAAAAATTTCAAAAATGTCTTAGTATCAAATTCGTTCAAATTAATTTTAAACCATCTTAATATTATCTTAAACCTTGGTGGAAGGTAAATTTTTATACGATCATGTTATTAGTGCAAGGGATGAAAAATAGTGTTTGAAGGTCAAAAAAAATTAAATAATTACCTTAGCATATAATATAAAATTCGTTTTAATCTATTCAATGCTAGATACACTGAGTTCGTAATATTTTCGCTACATGGAAAATGAGCTAATATTTAATCGAATAATATGTAATTTTGGAGAACATAAATATGTTATGTACCTACATTAAGTTCTTAAAATTTTCCGGAAATTTATAGTTTCCAAAATATTTCCAAAATAAATAGGTACTTCGAAATATACGTACGCCTTGTAGGCTGTGCCGAAAGGTTTTTTTTTTCGCACTTTTCTTTTCTGGCATTTTTATTTTTACTTTGTGTTGCGGACCGACGGTAACAACGCTAAGATGTGGTCTTCCTCTGTCATTGAAACGGATCGGCCAAATATCTGGACTACATTTTCAGTGCTCTCTAGTCTTGCCCTCCCTTCCCCCACCTCCCTTGTCATCCCTTCGCCATCGCCGTTGAGTTATAAATCACGTGGACCGTGAGAGAAAAGGGCGCGATGCTGTACTCGTGGATGCACCTGTTCGCGTGGATGCACCTGTTCGCGGGGCACGGCTATAGTCTGTCCCACGCTTAGATTACAGTACATTGCAAATGGCGTCTACTGTTGCCAGATTGAACCTACCCGGCTTGTTAATATTTAAAAAAAAATTTTGCATACCATAGATGATTATAAGTTTTTATTTCTTTATTTTACTGTTTGTGTATTTTCTAAGTCCATTAATTAGTGTATTTTTACAGTATTAGTACAGGTGTATACATTATTAAAGAAAAACATATCAATTATATACACCAATTATTATTTCACAGGAAATGCTATTCATAGCAGTCGGTCACTATCAATAACACCGTATTCAATTAATAATGCGCTACTGTCGAACAAAGCCAAAAAAATAGAATATTAAATGGTATAAAAATAGTTGAAACCAAAATTTGTCTTTCAGTTACGTTTCCTTAGAAGTGCTTAAGAATTGAATATGATGGATGCTCTTAAAGAAATACAAGATATTGAATTTACAATATTCTCATTCCGAATTTTCATTAAGTACATTTAATGTTTTTATTACATTATAAAGTTGTGTATAAAACTTTTGTTGTATTAAGTGTATCTGGCAACAGAGGTACAGCGCTAATAGGAGTGTCGGGCACTGGAAAGAGAGGGCGAATGCCCGTTGCGAACTAAGGGTAGCCCCGACGGGCTGGGACTGCGGCTCATCGCGGGAGCATAAGGGGGTCGAGAGGCGGGAACTGCGCTGTCTGGTTTAGCGTCCAGCCCCTGCCGATCGGGAGCATCGACGCTTGCGGGGCCTTCTCGGGATTATAGTGTGCGCCTGGGCATTTGCCTTACTTTCCCAGCTTTCGCCGTGTCGCCCGATACTGCCTGTGGATATGTAGTGCACTGTTTGAAATGTTTATCCTTAATTTGCGTGCACCTGGTACACATTATACAGCGATAAACTATCAACTCACAAGAATCAAAAGTTGCTTCGCTAGTGAGTTCTAGCCTTGTCGAAAGTGAAGATTTCACCGATGTTTTTAGCCGAAAGTGCAGTCACCATCTTTAAAGTAGCAGTTACCTATAGTAGGTCTGCTAAACTGAAGATTGCGACTGCATTGTCGACCGAAACGTTGGCGAAATTTTCGCCTTCGACGCTGCTAGAACTCACAATCCATGCAACTTCAGACAACGGCTGCGAAAGTCTGTGATCCTTATTCACAAGAATCACATTTTGAGTGTTAAAAAAATCTTAAACACCTTGTTCAGGTTTACCCTGTTTTCAATGGAACGTAGAACTCTGAAGTCGAATCTGGCCCTTTTTTTCCCTCCGAATATTGATTTGTTTGGAATTTAAAATAAACCTACGTTTATTCAAGGAACATTATTTGATTGCAAAGTCTATGCATTCAATGTAATATCTAACAGTGGTGGATCTAACGTTAGGTGGAAATTGTGTGTTTAGTGCCTACACAATCTGCTTTGTAACAAATTTTTGCGCCCAGCATTGAACGGCTTGTTGAATACTAAAAACTGTCGTAAACACGCATAACTTAAATATTATGTTTGTTTTTTTGTGACAGCCTGTATGAACTGATAATAAAGCTGTTCGAATGGGAAGTGGTCGGTTTGTGTTCATTCAACAAAAGTTCCATTCCGTTGATTTCGCAAGTTGTGTTTATTTAATGCAGTTTTTGGGACATATGCCATTTGCAGTTTTGCACTGTTTGTCATGGAAAAATTCTGAAAATCAAAAATAAATAAAAATATGAAGTTAAAAATTCACAAAAAACAAGACTGAATCAACTGATGTCGGACAAACAGAACCAACGATAAAACTAAACAAGTATTATGAAAACACAAGGACGACAGCACGGACAAAAAATGTTTATCATATAAATATCATACAACACAATAATTCCGTTGAAGGAACTTAGTCATGGAAAAATAATATAACAACACAGTGAGCTTACAACGACGAGATAGATTAAATGCAGGCAGACAACAAACCTGGACAACGCAGCAAATATGTAAAGATGCTATGAAGATAAACAAGTACTATGGACGATATCACTGACGAACACAGAAGATTTCCAATGAGAACAGTTGCGACGTTTCGGGAACTGACATGTTCCCGTCATCAGGCACCAACAGACTGATATTGGACACTGGAAACCGTGGGTTTATTTATGTTAGAGCTCCTCTCCTTGCACTGTCAGTGGCAGGCGAGGGCTATCGTGATTGGTCGCGCACAAAAGGGGTGATATTATTGGCTCATGTATTGCTGTGAGGGTTGTTGGTCACGCACAAAAGAGGTGATATTGTTGGCTGATGTATTGCTGTGAGGGTTGTGGGTTTGCAACTGAGTTGTGTAGTAAATTGTTTTTTTTAATTAAAGATATCCATACACAGTTTAATTCAATGCTTTGTTGACTGATAATATTGATATTGCTGACAATAAATGATAATTCCTTAAGTTTCCTTTTTATTGGGTGTTTATAAGTGGTGCAACATTGTCCCAGAGTATTCCATGGCTATTGTCCCAGGCATGTTTCGCAAGTCTAGATTTTTGAGTTTCACCTTTCTTTATGTTGTTCTTGTGTTAATGCGTGTTGAAAGGGCCCTGCCAGTTTCTCCTATGTACATACAACCACATTCGCATGGGATCTGATACAGACAGTTCTGACATTGAAACTTATCTATGGCTGGTTTTACTGTGGTAATCATGCTTTTGATAGTGGAATTTGACTTGAAAACTGTTCTTAGTTTGGGTTTGTTTCCCAAACGTCTTATTTTTTTTCCGAGAGACCACGAACATAGAGTACAATTAATGTTCCACTTGATTTATCTGTAGTTTTTTGTTGAGTGATTTGTGATTTGTTTGATGTCATGTGCTGTTTTCTGATGTCAGGTGGGTAGCCATTTTCCAGTAGTTCATACTTTAAGAGATTTTGTTCATCAGCAACAGATTTTTTGTCGTTAAAAATAACTTCAGCTCGGTTGATGGTTGATGGTTGGAAGAATGATGAAGGTATTGGCCTGTATGAGTTGGTTTCCTGTACACTTTAGTGGTGATTTTGCTGTTTTCCCTGGAAACTAGGACATCTAGGAAATGAAGGTTTCCTTTGGTTTCTATTTCATATGTGAACTGTATAGATGGTCTGTGAGAATTAAGGAACTGAGCGAACTCTTCTAACTTTTAGGGACCATGTTGCCGAACAAGGAAAGTGTCGTCAACATTACGAAGCCAGATTTTAGGTGGAGTGTTTGTTGTGGTCAGTGCTTCTTGCTCGAAACTCTCCATGAAAATGTTGGCCATGAAGGGAGAACGTGAAGATCCCATTGCCACCCTATTGGTTTGCTTGTAGAATTCGTTTTTGAACTGGAAATAGGTTTAATAAGTTCCATGAGTGATGGAATGGCTATTTCTGTTCTTTCTTTCAAGGTGATGTCATTATCCAATTTATTTTTTTTTCACAACAGTAAGTGTTTCCGGTACAGGCACATTAGTAAAATGGCTTTGAACATCATAGCTTACTAGTATGTCAGTTGGTGCTATTTCTAGTGTCTTGGTTATGGAGATGAATAGAATCTGTAACGAAAGTAGGAGTTTGACCAGTGAGTGGTTCAGCAAATTTTAGCAGAAAATTGGAAAGTTTTTGGCATGGAGAATTACGAGAGCTGATGATAGTTCGAAAGGCGTATGTCCAAAAAACTGCATTA
The DNA here is from genome assembly GCF_032445375.1 of Bacillus rossius redtenbacheri. Classification (NCBI taxonomy): domain Eukaryota; kingdom Metazoa; phylum Arthropoda; class Insecta; order Phasmatodea; family Bacillidae; genus Bacillus; species Bacillus rossius. The sequence continues at coordinate 137,220,392 of NC_086330.1, read as the reverse complement.
AACCAAAATTCCCCATTGAATGAATCATTTAAAGATTCGCAAGTGTTGTTGATTTTTTCCCCTTAGTTCAATTATGATGTCAACAATTATGCTATAGTTTTTATGGTTGTTGCGCTTAACTAAGTAGGCCTAATTATAAAAAAAATTAACTTTAACCCTCTTAAAATTTGAATTCACAAAACCGTTAAGTAGGCGGTAAAATGCGAAAAACTAAGTACTGTTGTTGCGTTTTTGATGTTAACTACAGTTATTAATGTTGCAGGCAGCTTATCCCGGTTCTTTTTTTTCACTCGTAAACATATGCATTAGTGATTAAAAGCGTATTTTATGAATGGTAAGTTAGGTACTACCTGAAAGCAATGCCACTTTCTATATTGATGCAGTGTGAACAGGTTTTATTCTTTTTTTAACCAGTGGTAAGGTGATCAATCTCAAACCTCATTACGCTACCTTCGATTAAGTGCGAGTTTCATTCTATTAGGAACTAAAGATTCGTCCGGTTTAATGATTCGCCTGTTTTGCTAAAGTTATTTCGTAAGTTTTAGATTTTCTAGCTGTGTAGGCAGAATATAAGAACAGCTGAACTGATGGGATGCTGACTTAACGATCTCTTTCAAATTGGGTGGCGTCTACCTCGGGGGCTTACTTTCGCTGGGCTCGGCGTTTACGAATCGATTTTCCGAGATAGCATCTCGATCATTGCCTCGGACGTGCTTCGTTAAAATCGCAACGCTAGCGGTATTAGCGTGTGCACAATTATCGGGCGCGTGGTGTTACGCAAACGGTAATTTATAAGTTAACCAGACAGAGACGATCCAATTAAAGCTAGGGACTGAATCTAGCAAGGATCGTGAAGAACTAGCAGGAGAGAAAGCTATTCAGAATGATAGTTTACTCACACAAAGGTGCGCTTGTGTTTAGGTTCTTGACTTTAACATAAACTGATGTCTTCTGATGTAAATTAAGGCTTTCATTATGTTCATTCCTTAGGTATACCTATCTTGGAATTAATGATTGGTGTTTGACGTCTCTTGACATCTGATTATTTACAAACAGATTAAATGTTGAATCACGAAATGGAGTAGTGACGAAATAAAATGGTGGAAAAAACAGGAGTTCCTTTAGAAAACGCACCGTTTCACAGCAACGTCCGCCACGTTTCCCACTTTCTTGTGGAAAAATCCATGAATCGAACCCGGATCGCCTTCGTAGGAGGCGAGTGATTTTATTACCAAACTACCGCGGTACCATAACTAGTACCAAGTTAAGGTTGAATATAGGCGTGGAAGCGAGGGTTGGATTTTGGGTTCATATATCTCAGTTGTGTCATCAAGGAAAATATTCGGAAAGTAATTTTGTTAATTTATTCTTTTTTTACAAAGCCATAGTAAACTTAGAAAAACATTATTTGCCGGCAAATGAGGATTTATTCACCAGTTCTGTGAATAGCTAGAAATTGAAACCTACATATTCTAGAGACGTAGAAAAAAATATTACATAAAAAAATTATATACGTGTTTAAAAAATACTGAAATTTTTAAAAGCTCTCTACTGTGGTTATAAAACACTCCTTAAAAGTGTAACAATTATTACACTATTTCCTCTTATCTAACGTATTGTTTAATTGTCGTAGTAGTTCACATCTTAAATATAAAAGCTGTATTGTTTTTTGTATCTCGGGTCAGCAGTCGTAGCTATGTAAACAAACCTTTTGGAAATTAGTAAAGAAAATATTTTTATTTGTAAATTGTTAATTTTTAAACTCATTTGATGTAAATCATACAACATTTATTCCATATCTATATGCTTACCATAAACTTTATTACTACACTATGTAATTTGCTAATGAAGCATTCGTCCGAAAGGTGCAAGAGTTTTTTTTTAAATATATTTACTTGTTAAATTTACTTTGCATATAAACCATAAAATAGAAGCATTATATTCTAAAACAATTTAGGGTAATATGTAGTGGTTTTTGAGTAAATTGCAAATAATAATATGCACATACAAAATAATTTCATTCTAGATCGTAGGCTTAGTCATAAACTACTTCTTGCCATGTCATTGTAATTGATCATGTGCCAGACGTTTCGGCGCATTTTTTTGCAGCCATCTACAAGGGTGATTGTTAGAAGCCATTAACTCTTTTAAGATATCTAAATGTTATTATACAAGTTGTTGAGATGCTTTTTTTACATGTAATTTGCTAAAATAACAATATTTGGGGGTTTTCATGTTAGTATGTTCGCCAAGAGGTAGTATTTGTCGCGAAATTATTTCCAGACTAGCTGGGAGTTAAAACGATGTAGCATCGTCTGTGTTTCGTGAATGTTTAAGTTTCTTTTAGGTTCATGAATACTGTTGATACACGAATCTCAGTAATTCAGTGTGGAAGGAAAGGGATCCTGAATGGCCTGGTCAAATAGGCAATTCCTTCTCTTACAGACGACCGCCAATTGCAAAGAAGAAACCGCTGACGTGGGTATACTTTTTTGAAGTATAATGAGCGTTCATAATTTTTTTTGCGAAATATACATGGCCCTTAGTGTTTGTAATCTTGGGAGAAAAAGGTGGGGGGAAGGGGGCGATCTCTGCACACACTGTTTTGTTTCGGAAATGGAGGAGGAGAGATGCTTCGCAAGTGGCGGCGTCGGGCGGTAACTAGCCGCGCGATAGTCACTGCCCGCCCGTCGCCGCACGCGCGCACTAATTGATCGCGCATGCCAGCAGAGGGACGCGGTGTTCTCGGACAGCTCGCCCTGTCGTCGCGCCGAGGCTCCATTCGCCGCCGAATGAACCACGTGTCAGCACCCACAACCGGGACATCTGACTCATTCGCCACGGCGCCGGCGTGTCGTAACCCTCATATTCACTGTTTAGGCAGTTGAACTCAGTTGTTAGCATGCAGCAACTAGAGTTCTGAGCCGTGTTGTTTTGCGAGCCTAATTCCTTTTCATTGCTGGTATATTTTCTTTTGTGGCGACCAGCGTGTTTTTATGACGTATAACATCTTAGCTCTCGGTTTACGGAATTTCGTACCAGTAATTTCGTGAGTGGAACGGAAATGAGTAACCACGGTGCTGCCATCTGTGGCGGAGGGCGCGGACTTAAGTTCACAAAGGCAAGAGAAACTTAACACTATAAACTTTTTAATGAGTTTTTAACAATATTGGCAGGATTTTAGTAAAATTCACTGTCGGAAATCAAGACCAAGCAGGGGTTTAGTATTTTTTCAAGTCTTTTTCGCTTTTATCGCAGCTATTTTATTATATATTTTGTATATTATTTCTGCTAATCAAATTATACAATAGCTGCTCCGGCAATATATTCTAGCGGCGGGTGCGGAAACTACGTGTGATTCGCGTCAATAAATATAGCTCAAAACACAATTTGCGTATATATTTATCACGCTCGGAAATATTTTCGAGTTTCGTATTATAAGTGTATTTTCAACATGAGAACACATGAATTTGCTCGTTACTGATGCTGTTCATCCCTGGCGAGTACTGAAAGACTAGCTACATGTTTTATTTCAGTAAAGGCTCATAAACTCAATAAGCCTACAAACAAACATTAGTATTTTCGTACACTTCTTGCTTACTAGAAAGTTATATTTTGTAATGCGGTGATTGTAAAATACATTGTATAGTATGCACAGACATTTATCTTACTGACTGTCGGTACTTTTTATGCAAATGCAACTATTCCTGCAGCGCGCCGAAGTTTGGTCACTGATATACCATTTTGACATATTACGGAAATGTTACATTGTCTTCTGAAGCCACTGTGGCTGTGTCTAGTCTCCCACCGAGGCGATGCGGGTGGAAAACGTGACCAACGTTGCCGAGAGTTGTAATTTTTTCCCCGCCCATTCATTCCGTCATTGCTCCTTTCTGATCACGTCTCCTCTCGTCCTTCGTATCTAATGACCTCGGTGTCGATGAGACGTTCAGCAATAAATCATTCATTCATGCCCATTTTTTGTCAGCGCAAAGCAGACTTGTTAATTGGCCGACAAAACTTCGGCTGCATGTTTATCGTGACAAAACAAGGTCAATACCTCTATACGACTCATGATCTTTGAAGTCCTTCACAAGACTGGCCGAACAAATGTTTATTGCAAATAATAAGAAAGTATTTAAGATTGAACACTAAGCGTCTGTTTTAAGTTCAAACGAATTGAATATTACTACATCCGCAAATTTTGTCGCTGTAGTAAAATTGTTTAATTTAAATATTTGAGAGTAGTAACAAATCACAAAAATATGTAGACAAAAAAAGTACTACTTTAAATAATTTCAATGAAATAATTTTTCTAGGGCGACAAAATTTGCGGTGGTTGCAGAAAGTAATTGATTTAAATATAAACTAGACACTTAGTATATTGAATAAAATGCTTTATCTAATATTTACAATGAAAATGTTCAGCCTCAACTTCAAAGACGATCACCAGTCTTGAGAAGCACTTTAGACCATAAGTTTGTCGAGATTAACTTTCAGCCGAAATCCGTCAGTCGAATTCAAACTCGCCCTGTGTGTGTGTGTGTGTGTGTGTGTGTGTGTGTGTATACATACATACACATATACACTAAATGTGTCATTACTTACATAAACTAATTTTTTTGGCAGTAACGTTTGTATATAGCACGCGAATGATGGCCCCATGCGGCATTAGACAATAAATTGTCTACAGCAGCGTCTAGGGACCTGTACGATCTGCCCTTCATCGACATCGTGTCGGCTCAGCGCGCGGCGAGTCCGTCAGCGAGGATGACGGGGCTGAACCAGGCCCCTGACGGCTGCACTTTCTCTTCGTTGGTTCTTGTTTACTTTTTTTTACCTCGCTAGGACCTATCTGTGATCTCCGCCAGCCCATAACATTGCCCGCGAATACTTTTTTCCAGTAATTCAGTATAGAAAGTGAGCGCCTTCGGTTCGATCTCAGTCCGCGGGAGTGATGCAGTTCCAACGTCTAATCGGTACACAGGTAGTAGGATGCTCATTTTTATTCCCGAATGTCGGGGCGTGACCGTGCTACTTACTTATTCGGACATTCTAAAACAACACACTGCAATTACTAATTAATTAATTGGAGTATGATTTTAGCTAGATAAATACATTTTATGTTTCTAGCAACGCGATAACTTCAAGTTGCATGTCGCACCCTCGTCTTCTCGTACCCGAGAACTCTCCCAATCCAGTACACTTAGGATAGCTTGAGGCAAAGGAAAGAATTCTTCCACTTGATTTACCTCAAAATATTTCTTATATTTTACTGACGTTACTGCACTTTTAGAAATCACATTAAAGATACGTACTTTTTAGACTAAGGATGCGCGTCAAATAAACAACGTTCTCTTTGTACAAACGATGCCGTATTCCTATATCCACATTGTGTATTCCGTTGTAGACAGGGCAAACACGCGCGGTGAAGGAAGAGAAGAGTGTCTACTGTAGACGCAACACGATTATGATGGTTTTGTTGATATAGAGTGTTCTAAATTAGTACATCTTGTACACGTCCATTTACGAAGATATATGTAAGTTTACGAAGATCCCTGAATAATTTGTAACCAGGGCTCTTTGTAAATTTAAGGTGAAAAAATATGGCAGTGTGTACAAGGGCAGCCCGTACATGTCCCTAGACGCTGCTGTAGACAGTTTGTCTTGTGCCACATGGGGCCATCATTTGCGTGCGATATACAAACGTTAGTACCAAAAATTAGTTTATGTAAGTAATGACACATTTATTGTGTATGTGTATGTATGTATACACGCACACACAAACCAACGTACACACAGGGCGAGTATGTATTTGACTGACGAATTTCGGCTGCAAGTTACTCGACAAAATAATTTTAAAATCTCTATACGACATATGGTCTAAAGTGCGTCTCAAGGCTGGTGAACGTCTTTGAAGTTGAGGCTGAACAACATTTATATTGTAAATATTAGATAAAGCATTTTATACAAAACCCTAAGCGTCTAGTTTGTACTTAATTGAATTACTTTCTGCAACCACCGCGAATTTTGTCGGCACTATTACACGCGACCCGTGGTGACTTTACTTACACGTATTGTTTTGGCGAAAGGATACTGCACTGTAATGTTTTTGTAAATGTAACAGAAATAGTCATGTAAAATTACAGATGTTTGTAAATTTGTACATTTACATGAAAACAACTGTATCACTAGAAAATAGTGTTTGTTGTGATACTGGGTTTGGATTCTTACCCGGGCATTTATGCTTTGTGTTGTCCCAGTAGCTACCTCCAATAGTTAAAAGTTATTTGTAAACCGTTCCCTGAGAGGGTTTTTTACTATTAGTCTCGCACATAATTCGCATGATACAAATAACGAAGTCAAAATGTTGAATATTCGACTATCTTTTCCAAGGTTTTAAAAAAAGATGCTAGAATGAAACATCGATTAAAATATAAAATTATGCGCCTATTTTTTGTAATAATTAATCAGCATTATCTTGAAGAGCATATTTCACATATGAAAAATAACCTTAACAATTTGTTGTATAAGTTACAATATATTTACTGTATTTTTACAAACTATTTCTTGACAGCTGTTTAACAAAGGAATGTTTTGTTAAAGCACAGAAAAACTCATTTTCTGTGTCAGAGCCTATTTTAATCAGGGCTCCAAAAATGTTCATTAAAAGAACCCTTCGATTATTATTTGACGTGGGTTTTTTCGTTCCAAAGTCCGTATCGAACAATTACTTGGAAACCGCTGAAGATTCTTCGGTGGTCGTGAACGCTAAAGGCGTCCTGTCTAGTCAGGGAAGTATCTGTGTTGCTGAGGCGGGGTGATAAGTGCGACGCTCGCTGGTGCTTCTAGCGCGGTGTAGCCTCTGAACTGGCGCGCAGTCTTCTCATCGTGCAGAGGGCAAATTAGAAGGCGGAGAAATAATGATACAGGTTTAATGCAATGCCATTATGGTGCTTTCAAGAATCTTTATCGGGCGTTTCACGTATATAAATTATTCTGAAAACACTCTTTTTAGCCCTTTTCACTCTACTACCAATTAATTTTAAAAAATGAAATTTGTAAATGTTCTTCGTAAACAGATACCGCTCGGATATCTTGAGCAGTTTTCAAAAGGCTTAGTTTTTTTCTAAGCTCTACACACTGTATGTGTGCCCAGGTAGGCGGGGCGCTTGAGAGTGACGAGGCGTTGGTGTAGGCACTTCTAGCCTGACCTCCGATCCTGAGAGTCCGGCCCCACGCGGTAGGATCACGCTGTGATCTTGCCGGTCCCCGTCTTCTGGCCTGAATCCGACGTCGTCGAAATCGCGTGTTGCGGGCTTTCATGGGTTTCAGACGCTCGGTTTTGGTATTGAGTTTTATACACAGTTGTTGGGATTGGTTGTGTTCAGAAATTATAGTTTTCTTTTGTCTTGTTAAGATATTTAATCATGCGAATTCGCTGATCGTTTGCGACATGTGTTGATTTTTTTTTCGCGAATAGATTTTGAGACTATCTGTATTAAAACAGCTTAACATTGTCAGTGCTTCTTGATTGGTTTACTTTATTTCTGGCATACGCCCACTGTCGGCACACGAATCGCACCAATTTTGTGCGTTAACAAACGCGTTCCGGAATGACCCTTGATTTCTCTTTTCGACGGTCGCCTATTACAAGGAAGAAACCTCTGGCGCGGGAATACAGTGTTTTAGTCTAAAGCGCATTCAGATTTTTTTCGAAAAAAAAAAAACTTCTTACCATAGCATTATATAAGTACCTAACTTTTAAGTAAGTGCATATGATCGAATGTTCAAAACTTTAAACGACGCCATGAAAATTAGTCTACCGTTTGGTGTATTCCGAGGTAATAATTCATCTCGTGTAATTTATACGTTGTCGATAGAGGAAACGCAGAAAGTGAGATAGATAGCTAGTTTGGAACCACCCCGCCTCTTGATTTCGTCACTGATCAAGGCGACTCTGAGCCTCGGGCTAGCCATCATAATCTGACGTTTATGTATTCGCAGTCATCTATGACTACCCGGCTTTCATGGCTAGACAAGGCACAAATAAACTTCAAAAAAAGAGGTCTTCGCTCGTGCCTGTCGAGATGCTATCTGCTATAATACTTTGTAATTGATTGCCGCGTCACGCGCGAGATGTCTCTCACGTCGTCGTCGTCCCGTGGAATGTCAGCTCGCGGGTAGTTCGCGGCGCCGGTCCCGCGGGCCTCTCCCAGCTCCGGGTTCCAGCAGGCCGTTTACACATATTATTTCTAAGTTACGGTAATTTTTTTGAGAAAAGGAAACTAGACATGTTATTTTTTTTATTTAATTATTTTAATTGTTTTCGTTAATACAAGTCATAAATACGCGTATATTTATGTTCATAAATACATGAAACACACATGCCAAGTTTGTATGAAAGACATACTTACAAATGTGCAAACAGGCATGAAATATAGACTGTACTTGGAAACAATTATTCCTGACGTTACTGTGTATGAGGGTTGTAACATGGAGGAAATACACTAATGTTGCCCACTATTGATTACAGTGATATTTCCAAAATATCTTTGTAACTTTAGCCAATGTTCCTGAATTTCTGTAATTTCCTAATTCTGTTTTAGCATGTTTTTTTTCTTTTGAATTCCGTAAGGGAAGATCCGGACAGCCCAGGACCTCCCCCCTGGCTATGTCCTTGGTTTGAGGCTCTTCCCACCCGCCGGTTGGCTTAGTGCGTTCTCCGTGACAATGTTTCCAAGTTTTCTACCGATGTTTGTCACTACGTCAATATCGTATAATGTGTACACCTGATATATTATCTATAGAGTCACAATTATTTATTTATTTATTTTATGGATTTGTATGATACCCCGAGAAAAACATTTTATGGATTTATTTTCTTTGGCGAATAAACTACATAAACGTTTACAAAGTAGGTGAATAAAAACAGATGATAAAATAAAACTTACATAAATAACATAAGCTTAAATAAATATATATATAAGTAAATGAAAACTATTTACAAATGCTATATAACAATATATAAATAAAAAAAATTACTAGAAAGGATAAAAATAATAAAATTTAAATAAAATAGTTAATGCATATAATATTAAACATGAATTAACTTATAAAATATTTAAAATGTAAATTTAAAAAACTGTGACATTATTACAAACAATTTCAAAACTTTACGTTAGGCTATAATTTTTACTTCAGTTAATAATGTTGCGTGACAGAACATTTTATAACAACTAACTAAGATGTAGTAAACTTTTCCAAAGGGTAAATGCGTGAGAGCAAAAGTTCTTAGCGTGAACCTTTATTCACCGTTTCGCCTCTCGTAAATCATGCGGACACTTTGGCCCATATTGTAACCGGCAAATGCCTACGGCCAGCACGGATTGGCTAAACGCCCCCCCCCCCCCCCCCTTTTTTTTTTCTCCCACAATCCGTGCCATAAACCACCTACCCCTTCCTATAGAACAGTTCGTTGTGCAGATCGAACGCAGAAAGTCCAGGCAACTTGAATTTAATACGGGCCATAAAGGTCCAAGCTCTCGAAAAGTGGTAGAAACGTTTCTGCCCGGCCTAACTTTTAATCGGGACCATCCTCTTTTGTCGTGTACTTAACCTGCTTTGCTTGATGCATGTCGTATTGCACCTCGCATGGCTGTGACAGTAGTTTCACTTGCGTCTGTGCAGGTTTTCCTGGGCACAATTTTATTTGTATTAGTCTTAGAATTAAAACAATTGCGTTAAGTAATTGCATCAGTCGCTGCCATCGCTGGTCAATTCCCAACTGCTACCTTTCCTGCTTGTTGAAAACTTTGTGATGAAGTTTAGAGGCTTTATCTGAGACACAATTGGGCTGGCTTGCACAGAGTTGTTAGTAACACCTGAGCAGAAACCTTGCACGTTAATCAAATGGGGAAACTACTTTCCTTTGCCTCAAGTCACGATTATGCAAGCCGGCCTTGAGAGTCTTCTCTTACCCCAAAACTCTCCCAATCCAGTACACTTAGGATAGCTTGAGGCAAAGGAAAGTATTCTTCCATTTGATTTACCTCAAAATATTGCTTATATTTTACTGACGTTACTGCACTGATATAAATCATAGTAAAGTTATATACATTCCATTTAAGAATGCACGTCAATAAACAACGTTCTCTTGGTACAAACGACGCCTTATTCCTATATCCACATTGTGTGTTCCGTTGTAGACAGGGCAAACACGCGCGGTGAAGGAAGAGAAGAGTGTCTACTGTAGACGCAACACGATTATGATGGTTTTGTTGATATAGAGTGTTCTAAATTAGTACATTCTGTACCCGTTAATTTACGAAGATATATGTAAGTTTACGAAGATCCCTGGATAATTTGTAACCAGAACTCTTCGTAAATTTAAGGTGAAAATTTATGGCAGTGTGTGTGTTTCCCCTATATTATGAAAACAAAAAAAAAGTGTGTTTGAGTCTTTCAGTACTCGTCAGAAATGTGCAATATCTAACCTAGGTAACGAGCTAATTTATGTGTTCTCATGTTGCAAATACAATTGTAATAAGAAACGTGGTCACGAAATATAACGCAGAATTCTTTAAAATAATGTCGAACTTGTAGATACGCGCAAATTGTGTTTTAAACTACATTTCTGAACGTAAACAACACATAGTTTCTGCACCCGCCGCTAGAATTCGTTGCCGGAGCAGCTACGTCGACTATCGAAAATCATTCCATTTGCAGACCGAAATTTTAAACTACATAAAGAAATGAGCCGATAAAAGCGAAAAAGACTTGAAATAATACTAAACCCCGCCTTTGGATCAGATTTTGACAAGTAATTCGATTAAAATACTGCCTAACTTGTTAAAATTCATTAAATAGTTAATACTATTAAAGTTACCCTTTGGATGTGTGACCTTTTGTTCGCGCCATCCGTCACAGATGGCATCACCGCGGTTACACATTTTCGTTCCATGCTATTTCATTCCATTCCCGAAATTACTCTACCAGATGCCGTAAACCGAGAGCTAGGATGTGTTACACATGAAAAACTCGTGAAATCGAGAGCCCTGAGGGTCGCTATCAAGACTGGTAGAGAAGAAGGTTGGGCCGTCTCGCCTGTTTTGAGTAACGGTACCCCGGAGGGTCGCGCGTGACGTCACCGCGGCGCATCCCTCTCCGAGTCTAGGGCTGACTGCCACGCATTGCCAGTTCCAGACCGCGATTTTTACCCGCCTTACTTCGGCATGAGTTCGTAGTTAGATCGGAGTGGTTTAAAATTATATTTATTTATAGTAGTTTCCTTATCCTACTTATGTTTCGGAGTTTAATGGTATTACAACCGCACAAACGGGAGAGCTGCGAGTTTTTTGTTGCTGCGATCAGTAGTCGCACGCCGTAGTGGATTTTTTTCGTGCTTCGTCGTGGATGTGACTGTGTAATAAAAATGCCCGCTTGTGCAGTTGCGACCTGCAGAAACGTTTCAGGTCGTGGTGACAGTGCGTTATGTTTTTATAGATTTCCTGAAGATCCAGACATTTCAATAAAGTGGGTGTTAGCTTGCAAGAGAAAAGACAAGTTCAATCCGAGGAATGTTAGCATTTGTTCGGATCACTTCGTTTCCGAGGACTTTGAAAGAGACTTACAAGCGGAACTGACCGGTCAGAAGAGAAGAAAAGTCTTGAAAAAATGTTCTGTGCCACATGCAAACATACCTAATAAAACTGAATGCACTTCAGATTATAGAGGAAAACGTCTTCGTTCGCGAAGCGTGAAGAGGAAGCTTGTGGAAGAATTACACAAATCTGTAAAGGCACGAAAATCGGACGATTCGGTGCATTGTAACACTGTACATGATGAACAAAAAACTCCGAATTGTCAGTTAGTTGCAGAAGACGATGTGAACTCAGAGGCTTATTTGTCAGCGAAAATGCAAGCCATGGAAAATGAAATAATGATATTAAAAATGAAAGTATCTGACCTGGAAAATGAAATAATACGGAGGCGAGAATCTGAAAAGCGCTTGGAAATGGAAAACAAAATGTTGAAACAACAGTTATTGAAAATTAAAATTCTGCATAAGCGATGTCCAAAATTAGTTAAAACTGAATTGCGGAATATTTTGAAAAATGTTTTCACGCCAAAACAAATTGAAAGATTCATAACCAAAAAGAAATGCTGCTGGGGAAAAGAAGACATAGCAGCAGCAATTACTCTAAGATCAATTTCTCGGAAAGCCTATCTTTACATGAAAAATAAAGTAGGCTTGCCACTTCCGGGATTGTCAACTCTTCGAAAATGGACCAGGAATTTAAAATGTATGCCAGGAATTCAAACTGAAGTGTTAGCAGTCCTTGAAGCTACGACTAAAATCATGACTGAAACAGAGCGCATAACAATTCTGTCATTTGACGAGATGAGTGTAGATTCAAGATTATGTTACGACCAAAGTGACGATAGAATACTTGGGCCAAATATAAACGCACAAGTAATAATGGCTCGAGGACTAGCTTCAAAGTGGAAACAGCCAATATTTTACGACTTCGATAGAAAGATAACAAAAGATCTTCTTTTCGATGTTATAAGAGCGCTCGAGGAACGGTCATTTTGTGTCGTTGCGATGGTCAGTGACATGGGCGGAAGTAATATAGGCTTGTGGAAAGAACTAAATATAACACCAGCTAGTACAACGTTTGAAAATCCCCATAGTAGCCACCCTGTGTGGGTTTTTGCAGACATGCCACATGCCATTAAGTTGTTGAGAAATAATTTTTTGGATTATGGAATACAGCTCCCTTGTGGAACAGTTATTAGGAAAGATCATGTGCAAGCCATAATTGAAAACACAGAATTGAAATTGTCTCCAAAACTTACTCCTCTTCATATTCAGCTAAAAGGGAACACTCGCCAGAAAGTAAAATTTGCTGTTCAGCTGTTTTCGCATCACACAGCGACACGGCTTTCCTTGAAATATCCTGAACATCCAGAAATCTGTAACTTCTTTGAATTAGTTGACAAGTTTTTTGATGTTATGAATTCAAGATTTATTCACGATAAATGTAAGCCGTGGCACAGTGCTTTTGGTTTTCGAATTGAAGAACAATTGTCAATAATTACAGAAATGGAGGCGATGGTTCTTAACATGAGAATCGTAGGTCACAAAACATTGATGCCATTTCAGAAAGGTTTATTAATTTCTGTGCGATCTGTAATTGGTCTACACATTAATCTTCAGAAAAATAACTCACTGAAATACATCATAACTTGTCGCTTAAACCAGGACTTACTTGAAAGTTTTTTTTCGCGCCTCAGAAGCATCGGCGGTACTTACGATAACCCTACACCAACAGATTTCAAGTACAGGTTCAGACAAATGTTACTAGGATCTGAACTTCCTCTGCCACAAGGCGCATGTGTTGAAGACGATAGTTTGAAGCAAAAACCATATCTGACCAGCCAGATGTTCACCGAATTGAATTTAAACATTCCAGAAAACAAGAACGAAGAAAACGAGGCGGTTCAAGATGATTTGTTCACGCCCTTGACTACGTCATGGGAAGAGAATGAAGCATTAAGATATGTAGCTGGATATTTGATTCATGCAAGCGAGGACGCTAATCTAAAAAGTATTGAAGAAACAGAAAACAAAGGTAACTATCATAATTTTATTTGTTGCTATGATTTATTTTATTTTATTCTCTGTTTACTGTAGGATTGTGTGTTTTGATTTTTATAGATGGATGGATAGAAATACTGAGTCGCGGAAAATTGACTGTCCCGTCATCAAAATTTGTGAAAACTGTACAGCATGCTGAAGAAATATTTAAAACACATCACGGGTTAGGATTACAGAACGGAAAAGGTGTTGTGCGAAACTTTTTCGTGAAACTAGTAGAACATTTTCCAGATGTTAACAAAAAAGTTTTAAGGAAGTTTGCAAGAACCAGAACTTTTATTAGACTTCGGCATTTAAATCGTCAAGCAAAAATTGCAAGCACGGAAAAGAAAAGGCAGAAGAAGCTTGCACAGCTTGTTCAGAAAACCAGAAATTAAGGTAACTGATATATTAATATTCGTCAATGTGCTTGTTTGAGTGACAAAATGTTATAACTGCATGCATATGAGCAATATACAATGGTATGCGCATTTTCCGAGCCATGGTTTATTTCTTTTTCTAGTCAATTTATGCACTCCCGTCTCGTGTTCATATCAGTAAGGCCGAATTGGTAATAAACACAGCGTGTAGTTTCTACACTACTTAAAAATGAACGTCTTAGTCTACAATATAGTAAATTATTAGATTATTGGTATTTGTATGACCGTCTTCAGAAATGCTCACTTAGTCACTTTAGGAGTATCCTTAAAATAAGTTTCAAACATACATAGTATAATTATAATATAATATAATTACCTTGCAAACAAAAAAACAAATACGAGTAGGTATTATTAGAATTTGTCCGACGAATCGCTTGCACGAGCATGAAACACGATGCGCATGAAACTGTTATTATGTATATATACTCGTAACAAAGTTATTTATTTTTCCTCTCCAAATTGTGACAGCCACATAACTGTGTGAGATATAAAGAAACTGTTTGATATATGTTCCAACACAGTAGCTGTATCGGCGTGAAAACGAGTGAAAGATGTAGGTTTTGCCCTTAGCTGAGAGCTCAGCTGGCCGGTTCCTGCGCCGCAGTGACGTCACGAGCAGCCCTTGGAAGTACCGTTACTCAAACCGGCCCTCTCGGGCCAACCGTGTTCGCGGAGCAGCGAAGTGGGACGGCTGGCGATACACCTGCCGCGCTCCCGTTTGGCTTATCGCGGCCGCCTCGGTCCGCGCGCCGCCCAAATGCCAAGGATGTAGGCTGCGCCCGAGGACGGCGGGCCTCGCGCACGCTGCTGCCCACAGACCCAGTTGCGTCGGCGGCTCCGCGCTCTTTTCTCTTTTCCTGCTCGCCTGCTCGTCCGGGCCACGTCTCCCACGGTTCGGTTCCAGTTGCGCCTGGTCAAGTTGTCATAAGTAGAGACCTGCCAAATTCGCGGATTCATTGACCTCTAGGATAGACTCCACAGTCCTTTAAATACTCGCGGAAATGACACCTGTTCATTGGTTACTGAAGCGTGAGACGTCTCAACTAGGCTGTCCGTAATTCGGCACTTTCTTTGTTTAGTGTTTCCCATTGGCTCACAGTTCCCCGGATAAAATGTGGGTCAATCGCAGAAGCGGTACGAAGGTATAGTTGTTTTGATGCCAGCCTATCGCGAAATGAATCCGCGAATTTTGCATGTCTCTAGTCATAAGGGAGGTCTCATTAATGGCCAGATAGTTTTATTCGGTATAAATATTTAACTCCTAATTTTTTTTTAATGTAGCTAACTAAACAAACGCAATTTAACCAACGACTCTTTCATTGGGGCATGCTTTGTCGCGAAAAAATCTGAACGCACATTAGACTGCAATGATGTATACTGGCGCCAGCTGCTTCTTTCTTGTAATTGGCGGCCGTTTGCAAGAGAAGGCATTGCCTTATTTGACCAAGACACTCAAGGCGCTTTTGCTTCCGCACTGAATTACCTACTGTGATTAGTGTTCTTACGGTATAGACGTGTAACTGACAGAAAATCACCCAATCACGAGACACAGACGGTGCTACAGTTTTCGACTCTCAGCTTGTCTCTACATCTGTCGTTCTCAAAAAGGCTGACGTTGGTCGGACGCGTTCCTGCGCGTGCTCCTCGAGGTCGTCTGTGTTGATGGACGGCCTCCCACCGCGCTTCTCGTCGTGCAAACTGTGTCGACCTGCTGAACATTGTCTGCCCCTGCTAATGTCGTTAGGCCCATAGACTCGGAACAGCTGACGATGAATTTAGATCGGTGCTATGCTCTGTGCATTCAAAAAGTTTATCACTGACCGCGCCTCACAGTTGGCGGAATCTGGAATAAGAACCTCCACTTCAACAGCGGCGACGACGCTATTGTGAGAACACGGCAAGTACCGTTAGTGCAGGCCCTTTTCAACATCACTGCTCTGTCATGAACACGCATTCGTTTCGCGCAATATAAGGTTTGCTATCTCTGGGACGTGTGGGGAACTTTGTGGACGCGTCTCGTATACATATAATTTAATTAAATATAATTTAATTCGCAGAGGAAATTCGTAGTGCAACTTGAATGAAAAATAATCTTAATTATTTGGTAATATAACTAGATAAAAAATTTTGACCTCTGTTGCTGAAATTCTTCTTGCCATACTCTCATCCTGTATGTTGGGAGTTACATCTTGAATTACTGCATTCGGAGTGGTTAGGTACTTTCTATTTTTTGTGATTACTTAGTGGGGTAACTTTCTAGTTTTACCTTCATTATCTTATTTTTAACGGCAGGTACAACCTCGTAGTTGCCTTCACTGAGAAAATATTGTAACCCGCCCTTCTTGTGAATGACGTCAGTTACGTTCGTTAAACTGTTTGTCCGTGCTCCGACCAAGACTGTGGTAGCGCGATCAGACATATATAAAGCAATTTAATTAAAAAAATTGCCACTCAAACTTTTTTTGGCTGCTGATTGTTCAATTTATGAATAATTTTGTAGATGGCATATACCTAACATGGACCTGCATTACTTACCCGAACTATAATTTATTTCCCCTCGATACTAGGAACAACCATTTTTGAGGTCGGTGTGTTGAAACACTTGCGATTTGCTTCGATCGTATTTCATGCCCTTTTCTGCTAAAAGGTTGCTACATCTTTATTGTGCAATGACCTTTCAGTCGAATTTACTCGCCACGGTGTGTCGTAACCGTGATATTAACTACGGATGAGAAGAACAAATTTCAGGTTCAGGCTGTTGAACTCACTTGTTAGCACTCAGCATCTAGAGTCTCGCATCTTTTTGAGTTTGCGAGTCTAATTGCAACATTTAAGTATATAACTTTTTGTGCAATAACGCGTTAATTTTTACCGTTGAAATTTCCACTCCGTTTGAGTTAAATACATTCTCTGCCAGACAAGTGTGTTATGTACGTAGAGTTCTCAGTGTTAATTAATTAATTTCTCCGTTTGTCTTCTGCCCAACATATTGCTCTGTTTGCTTACCAGAACGTGCGATGAAATTGGGTAACTTTCAGGTCATGCCAACATTTTACTTGTAACTGTATCGTAAAAAAAATAGTTGATGTAATAATGTAATTCCAACTCTCACTTAACGAAATATTGTAATCAACACTTTAAGTTATCCTACTTACTTAAACTATCCATGAAGTAATCTTTCCCTCGTCAAACACACTTTCGCTCAACTTATGAAACTGTTTTTTTTGTTTATCTCCACAACAATAATTCAGGGACTGGAAACAGATTTATAACAGTTAAAATGCTCTGTGCCCTAGTATTGTTTTCTTACGATGATCGGTGGAAGGAATTTCTTATGACCAAACTTAGCGTTGGGTAAAAAGTCTGAACATGCACTGACTGTATGTAAGTTTGCATTAATTTAAGCGTGATGCGATTGTCAATATGTCATTTCTGACATGTTTTACGTTTAACTGTACGAGTACTCTCTCTAAGAATTTTAACGAGAAAAATTCACTCGCACGCATTTGTTTATTGTTGTGTGTGTACAAACAATAATCCAGGCGCTTCATTTATACACATGTATTTATATATACTTAGTACAGTTTTCTTGCAAAATATTGTATATTTTTAATTACATATATTTCTTACTTTATGATTGTAAAATTATTATCGAGCCGTTAATTATTTTTGATGCTTCGTTATTTTAAGTGGATTTATGTTGCACTGTGGGAAGTTGATGGGCTGACGTTTTACCCCTTCCCTTTTCTGATCACACGGTGTAAAATTTACACTGCGTAAAATTACGTTTCCTGGAGTAAAATGGGAGGGAGTGGTAAATTATAGTTTTGATGAGCACTAGCTTTGCTCCCTTTTTTTACGAGTTTTTGATATCACTTTTGCCGTATTTAATATAACGAATAGCGATTCACATTTTTTGTTTATCTTGCCGTGTTAACCACCCAATATGTATATTCCTTAAAAGATATAAAACCCATGAAAGGTTCTCATCTGCGTAGCTTGTTGTTTTTGCCGTCCTCGCATCAAACCAAGCTGTGTATCAGTGTAACTGCGTGAGTTGTTTTCGTCAAGGTCAATCCACTCGACTTTTTTTCCCCCGACCTGCAATTCCTACGTGTTCGGGCAAGTGACATTCAGCCGGCCAGGCGGCGCCGGGAACGTACACCGAGGGACACGGAAGTCGAGTGCAATGTGACGCCTGCGTCCTGCCGTATCGCTCTCTTCTTCAGACGCACTGGTGCACTTAGACTACTTAGAGTGTTACTTAAAAGAAGCGAAAAAATTGTACCAGTGAACGGAAATAGTTCTGCTCAAGGAAACATACACTCAATAGTCTTTCTAAAAACAAAAACAAAAATCACTGGAAAACCGAGATTTCTAATATCAAGTACATAAATTTACTATTGGTTCCAAATAGATCATTTTTATTAAAGTTACAAAATTCTTTAGATAAGTACGAATGAAAAATAACATGATTTTATAAACCTTTGGGGCTGTAGAATATGTATGTTGTGAATGTAGTTTGTAAGGTTTGAGAAAATTGTCTAAAAAAAAGGTTTTGTTGAAAATTAAAACATCTAATTTATATTTAACCAAATATCTAGTTCTGAGGGAGATATTACTTACTCGGAAAAAAATATTTTACCCGTATTACTTCAATGGTAAATAAAATATTTATATTTTGTTGAATTGGTTTTTAGAATTTACACTATTTGGCCATATATACAAAAAACAAACTTGTACTGGCTAGATTAAATAATTTTCATCGGTTTACTATTAACAGTAATTTTCTCTTTTTTGCCACGTGCGGCTAAAGATGAAATATTTTACATGGATGGCATATTGTGTTTGACTAAATGACTGCAGTATAATCTAATAAATTTTTTAATGTCGATGCCAAAATGTAGTTCGGTATTGATATTTAGTCGATTCTATCCACACACTGAGCAGGCTTTGTAGTATGCAGAGTTGTATATTTTTTAAAGATGATTTTTAAAAAAGCGGTAGTCTAATTTTTTTTCCTTTGCAGTAAACGACTAGACCTAAGGAAAGAATCAAGCAGAATAAATCTCACGCACATTTGACATAAGTTAATTATCTTTCTTCACGGGTCGAGGACTTGGTGTAGTATTGTCCATACTGCGGAAGGCAGTGGCTGGCAATCGCAGAATCGCGTAGCCATGATAATACCAGATGCGCTGTGGCTTACAGTACCCTAGTTCGGACACCGTCATCATCACTACTTTCTTCGAATTATTCTCTTAATAGGGAACAATGATTTAATTCATTGTTGGTTACACTTAATGTCATCGAGAAAACTCGAAGAACGGATAAATAATGACTAATACTGAAACACACAGAATTAGATGCCAAAATCAGCCGATGCAAAATGTTTAACTTTGAAGGAATTCCTCCGAACAATATCAGTCCACTGAGTTTGTCTATGCTGTGATATTGTTCGGACTAATTTCTTCTATACACTTAACATTTGATATTTGATATAGGCTGATTTTGGCTTGTTTCTCTTATGTTTGTGATTCATCTTTCTTTTTCCTTTATTCGGGTTTTCTATATGACATACAGTGCAAACTAGCAATGACGTATGTATAAAATAATAATCTTAACCAGAATCAGCCTCCCGGCTACAATCACCATCATCAGGTATGTTGGATTATTATTCCAGAAGTAATTGATAATACGGACGTTAGAGCTACTGCCAGTGATCTCGTGCAGAGATAAGTTGCCAGGGAACAGGAAGGAGGTTACGGGCGGGGCCTCGACAACCGGCGCACAGGCGGTCGGGCCGCGTGGTAATAGCGCCAGCGCCGCAGTCCCTGGCCGAACAGTAACGCCCCCGAGGCCCCGGAGCAAAGGCGCGAAAACCCGCAGCCAGTTAATCTCGGCGGCGATGCGAGGCGACAAATCTCCTCCCACGACCGGGATGCCCACGTCGCCTCCGCCGACGACGAAGAGCCTCCCTCCCCCCCGCCCCCCCTTACCCTGGGGGACCGGCGCGGCGTGCGAAAGTTGCTCCCATTATGCCACGGCCGGCCCTCTCTCCGCACCTGCTGCCGGCCGCGTGGTTTATTATCGCCGCGCCGCGCGGACACGTGTCGGTATCCACTCGTCCGGCGAATTTCAATAGACGTGTGTTGAATGTCGATATATCTACACGTCGCTGTGCCCTTCAACTTGAGGACGAACTCCAGCCCCAATGACAGTCGGAAGATTGAAAGTTTCTTTGTTCCCCCTTTCAGAAAAATAAATCTGATGGTACTGTGAATCTTACTGTGTGTGTATATACAAGATGTTCCATAGTTCAAATCAAGCCCGGAATAGTTGATAGGCCAATCAATCACGGTGCTGATACAAAAAAAAAAACCAAAAAAAAAATGTTATATTTTTTTTCAAAAGTTTTTAAATCTTCCTCTGCATCAAATTATTACATATTGTGCCAAAAATTTTGTTGCGCAATCATTGACTATCCAGACTGTAAAAAAATAATATTCTAACTTAGCAAGTTATTTCCTTTAGAAAGATCTAAGACCATCTTTACAAATAACCAGCTAAGTTATCAATTGCCGTATAAGTCGTAAGTTTTCCAAATTATTGTTTTCCCTAAAAATAAACTAGGTTTATATTAATATTTAATTGTTATCAATAGTAATTTATGATTGCGTTGCACAAAATTTTTAGTCACCAGTATGTAATAATTTGGTGCAAGGTGGAGATTTGGGGGGGGGGGGGGGGCATTTAACTCGAAAACTACACTTTGGTATTTTTGATCCAGATCAGTAATTTATTGGCTGTACTGTTCTTGGCTGGACTTCAAGTTATTTGCCAATCTGTATAATTTCTTAATTGTTTTATTGACATTTATAAATCGCATATCCTATGAATTTATTATATTTGTTAATCATCAAAAGTAAATTGTTGTACGCTCGTACACAGCTTATTAGAAGAAAGTGAAAAGAAAACTCATATACTTTGGGAATCATGCATGCTCGTTGCTTGCACGTAAATCATCTTTAGACTAAGGCCAATATGTTCGCTATCTTTAACAGGAGAGTTAGCTAATGTCATTTAAAATTACAAATTTTAGAATTTTACATTTATCTTGCTTGCATTGTAGCGATGAAATGTTGGAATTTTAAAGTGTACTTTTGGGCCAAAATAGTTTTGAGCTGGAACATAAACGGGAGGTAACGCAAATGTTTCTTACGGTAAGCGTGATGTGGTGAAAGTGCACGATTTGATGTTCGTATTATTAGCCCCCTTCCACCCGATGGTAATAGAATCTTTAATACTTTGGCAAAGAAACTTTCGTGCAAACGACTATACCGCCGTGTTGTTAATATTCCGATTAGTGAGGCTGATTTATCAAGTGCACTCCTGCATCTGGACTGGTAGTTTTAACTGTGGCGTCGTGATTATAGAAAATGTTGGTATGATGGGCGCACCGGAGATCCAGGTTCGATCCCCGATGGGTCCTAACTGCCTTTTTTCCGTGATGTGGGAAACGTGGTGGACGTTTCTGTTAGGCGCTGTATTTTTTTCCGGGCATTCCCGTTTCCCCCCACTCTTGTGTTCTGTCGTTTCACAAATGCATACAGCTTCTGATTAACTCCAGCCCTTTATATCATCTCGTAATTGCCTCTTCTGAGGCGCGAAGCGGCCGTGAGGAGAGTGTGTTGTCCAATGTTTGCAATTTTTGTTCGGATTTTAGGTTGTACAGTACATAATGTTATTTTCATTATTTAACACATAACCGATTCTATAAATTTTTATCGACTTCTTCCTATAATACTATGCATTCTAATCTTACAATTTTACACTCGGCCTCACACTCCATGTTTGAGTTATTATATTTTCATTTTTCGTATCAGTATTTTTATTGAGTTTAGGTCATTCACTTGAAATTAATTTTCTGAATATCATAAATTTTTGCAACGCACAAAATTTTACTTCTGCAATATCGTTTTCTGAATATCTCTTTCTGTACATACATGCTCATCAAGGCCAGAATTCTAAAATGGCGTGTGATGATTCCGAGCGTATAACTAGTCAACCCGAGTATATTGACGTAAATCGTTGCAGACTTATGTCATGTTTGCACACACGTAGGACGTAAGTTTGAAGCAGTTCGGCAAGTAATCTGACAAATGAATCGGCACATGCTAAGAAGGCGTCAGTTTCAAAAAATGGCAAAGTGAGTTAAGCATGAAAATAGCATGTTATAGGGTAGCTTTAACTATCTAAGCTAAAAGGATCGAGTCACACGCGCGGGTTAGCTAATATTAGCTAGGGAAATTCTTAACGTACGCTAAAAGGGTTGCTTAGAGACATATTTATTCGTTTTCCTCAAAACGGAGTTGCTTGGACTGAGGCCCTTTTAGCATGTTCCTATTCAAATAACAATGCTGCCTTCGTAGCGGACGCTGGAGTACGTCAGCGCGACGCTGATAATAAACTAGCTCTTTATGTTACCTACTTTATATATATATACACACACACACATTTAATCGGTTTTATGCAAGCCGGTGATATTTCACTGCGATGTAAGCCTTTGAAAGAGCTTAATTTGATACGTTTTTACGAATTATACTCTACTCTAAAAAAAAGTTTTTTTTTTTGTTTTTTTCTGTTAGTCTTACCTTAAGTTTTATTTTTATTGATATTAAAATACAGTTTTATTACATCGGGCGGTACATACTTCGAAAATTTGGAAACGTGTTCGACAGCCTATTCCTAGAATATAGCACACAATTTAACTACGACCAGTTAGACAATTTTATATGTTGTCACAAAAAATCATTTACTTTAATTTTGTAATATATCTATAATATGAATACTTGAGTTCATTTAGTGATGGAAACAACATTAATTATACAAAGTAGCACCATTTTATCTTTGAAATCGAACTGTATTGAACACTCAGTTTTGCGTTTAATAGTGTACGTTTTGTTCTTCGAGAGTATGCACCACAAACAATAATTTCCACCTGATAAATTAAAATTATTTGTGTTTAGGACCCTTCAATTTTAAATTTAAACGCCATTATAAGTATGTACCTAAATACTTTTTATTTGGTAGTATTCAATGTAGGTAAATTTAAGACGGTTTGTCGTTTTATAAGAACATATTCCCCTGCGCATCCTTGAGTTATAAGTCCGATTGCGAGCCTGGAATGCAAGGAAATGTGGGCCTTATCACCGGTCTGGGCGGCCAGAACGGGCCGGCGATGGACGAGGGAGGCTGAGCGAGTCTGAGCGAGTCTCCTTGACCCTGGACGAGACCGACTTGGACCGTGCTGGCAACAGCGCGGGAACCGTGTTAGTGGTGCGCGCGCCGCCTCCGTGATCCGACTAGGCAAGAGGCTTTTTGGCGCGCATCTGCTCTCTGGACGCGCGGTGAGTGATCGTGTCTGGCTCGTGTTCATCTCTCAACTCAGTTTTCGGAGCGGAACCCCTGGCACAGTTATCCTGTGCACTACTTTGTCGTGTTTTGTACAAACTGCAGTGTCATGAAACAACACGCTAAACTGTGTTTTATTCAGTTAACGTTCTTTGCATGGTGTGTTTTTTTATATTTAATTTTGTTCTTAATCCACTGAATGAATCGCTGCATCTGTTTTTTCACCTGCCGGCGACCACTGTGGGTTCGTTCGCGGTTTAGGTTTTATTTTCATTACGTGGTCCATACGCACTTTCTCGCGCACTGCCAATACCTGTTGATCTGGATGTGCTCGCGTCTTGGCTGTGTTAGAAACGCGGGAAGTTTCAGCGTTCGTTTTTTTACTAAAGTCTCCGAGGATTAATTCACTATTTGGTGCTGGGAATAGAAGGTGACAGGTTATGTATAGCAGGGTCTTGGTGAGAGCCGGTTTAGGGTGACATAAGGCAGGTTCACTCCCATGTCTACCAAAGTATATGTCGTAGACGTGCCTACCTGTTCCTGATGTTGGACCTGGAGTTGGCGGGAAGGCCCTGGGACGAGTTCCTGGCGGCGCTCGTGTTGCTGGCGGGCCTGGCCGCCGCCGCCACCGGCGCCGGGGGCGGCACCGCGTACCCCGCCTGCGGCACGGAGCTGGTCCTGGTGACGCGCGGACCCGCACTCCCCGCCCCCCGTACCGCCCCCAGTCCGAGCACTGCGGCCGCCACCAGCACCTGCAGGAGCCCTCTGCCCCTCATGACACCCGCGCGCACAGCTGAGACAGTTGACGGCCGCGCACACGCGAGCGAGCAGTTGCCTCTCGTCGGCTTCGGGGAAAAGACGCGCTGTCTGAAGCTCTCGTAGATGTGCCCGCCGCGAGGTTGGTAGTGTGAGTGTGTGTGTTGTCTGGCTGCCGGGACAGACTGTGTAGCGTCGGCAAACTTTCACTGGCTCGCCGGCCTCTTGCAATGTTTGGGTGGGGAAGGAGGGGTTCTTTCTGGGGGGGAGGGGGCTCCGGCGGTCTGCTGGTCTCCCTTCCACCCGGTCCGGCTCGTATCGCGACGAACGTGTTTATTCTCACCTTGCGGTCGCCGCGATCCGTGACTGCTTACGTCTTCCGTCCTGCGGAAGGTCTTGGTTGTAGTCGCCACACGTCTCGATGACGCACTGTTCGCAATGGGTCTAACAGCGAAAAATCCGGGATATAATAAATATATTAATTTCGTCGTTTTATCGAGTACAGATGTAGCAATCATCTGTTTACTAGGAAGAAAATTTTTATTTGTTATTACGGTCAGTTATGAACGTTCAGCTATTTATTAGTTAACCTTCCGATTAAAAAATGTTTTTAGAATACCTCATGTTTATTACGTCTCAAATTACCTTGATGTTTAGAAATGTTATATATTCCATTTCTTTATTTTCATTCAAACATTCAGTACATTGTTTACTCCGTGATTCACGATAATGACGTGCTTTAATAACATAAATACGTATTTTCCCATTCACTTTGTTTTTTAGTCAAAAAACACTTACTACTGTTCTGTAAACATTTTCAATTTTTGTAAGAACTAGTTCAGAATGCTTTAACGTAATTAATCTTCACCTGTGCCTTATCTTGTCTGGTAAATACGAGGGCCATTTTTTTATATGCAGCTTTTTAAGTGTGCTACCATATTCACAACCAAACGGCTATGCAATGCGTAATTTTTACAATAGAAATCCTCCACAACTGGTATGCGATGACACGCCAGATTGCAACCAAAAGTGCAAATTTTAGGAGTAGGGTGCTAGATGGCGGTGAAAGGGAGGGGGAACAAGAGCGCCCCACTCCTCACTCGGGCAAGCGTTAGTAGAGCAATATTACGTTATTGCCTATATCGTTATGCTGAAAACTGCAAGCAGTTTCCTCTTAAAATGTCAATTAAATATAATCCTAATTGTGAACATTAGGTAATGTGTAAACTTTTCGATAGTGTTAGAATGATTTTCAGTATGTTTTGTACTTTTTGAATGAAACAAGTCTTGTCGCGTAATTAATATGCATACTATTTTAAATAACAGTTTACTGCTGAGACAGAATATAAATACATGTGTACCAAACCTAAAAGAAAATATATTAGTTTAACTCGACTGCGACACCCACTTCCTGCTGACAAACACACACAGTCTGTCTCACAGCTGCACATTCCCTTGACATGTTGGGCGGTATTTATTATGTTACAGTGTACTTTATTATTTTGACGTGACATCGTCTAATAAATCGATAAACGCCGGCTTTATAGCTAAATGCCAGTTTTTAAAATTAATTACAAGTCATCTACACGTGAACTGTTTCGTCGACTGTTTATAAAGTGAAGTAAAAAGTTATGTGGTTTTCATTGCTTATTACAACAACAATTTCGGCAATAAAGGTTAATTAACCTTGCATTTTAAAAATCAGATTACTATTATAATTTCAAGTATTTATTCTTTTATTATTAAAATAAAAATTATTCAATTTTATTCATAAAAGTATGAAATCATTTCATCAATGTTTTGTTATGACGTTGTCACGTTAAACTATCGTCCGTAAACCGACTTTACAGACAACCAATTTTTTTTATTGTTTTATTGAATTATATAATATTTTTGACGTGACAACGTCTAATAAATCGATGAATGCCGGGTGCACGCACGAAAAAGTGTCCCGTTACGCACATTGTTCCGTTACGCTCATTGTACGCTTGCGCCGCACAGACAGAAGTGAAAACTTAAAACTTTGTTTATAAATGTGTTTCTACGTCAAATGTACGTAAGAAAATAAACCTGATTACTAGTATAATTTCAAGTATTTATTCTTTTATTATCAAAAAAAAGTAGCATCTCTCGGCGAGTGCAGTAATAATAGGTTATGTTACAATTGACTAAAAAAAACTATGGTGATTCATATAATCGATGATAGCTATTTCATTACAGTTTATTTATATGAAAACTTGTTCATAATTCTATTTAAACTTTATAGCTAAATGCCAGTTTTTAAAATTAATTACAAGTCATCTACACGTGAACTGTTTCGTCGACTGTTTATAAAGTGAAGTGAAAAGTGATGTGGTTTTCATTGCTTATTACAACGACAATTTCGGCAATAAAGGTTAATTATCCTTGCATTTTAAAAATCAGATTACTAGTATAATTTCAAGTATTTATTCTTTTATTATTAAAATAAAAATGATTCAATTTTATTCATAAAAGTATGAAATCATTTCATCAATGTTTTGTTATGACGTTGTCACGTTAAATTATCGTCCGTAAACCAACTTTACAGACAACCAATTTTTAATTAGAAAATAGTTGTGTTATCGTGGTCCATATAGCTGCTCATTACTTTGAAAACGAAAGCAGTTTTTTTTTTCAAGTGGTTTATTTAAGAGTGACTTTTCACTTCTATTGCGCGTGTTGACCACATACCCATTTTTTTTAGGGAGTGTGCATTTGATGCATTTTGAGTAGGTCCATTTTTACGATAATTTTACTAAAATTTCGGCGTGAAAAGGTGAATTGTTTCTGTGAATCTCGCGAAACTCGCCAGATGCGCGCTGTTGCGCATCTTTTCAGGTGTGTCCGGCTCTGCATGGCCTCATGACCATGCTCAACCTGGCATTCCTGTCACATTACCTGTACCACAAACATCGGACTATTGCGTCTTCTACCGTTCCATTATTATCTTGCCGTCCATCTTTCTGGTACTAGATGCGTCACTAACGAGACCTTTCTCCTTATTACACATCCAACATAACATATAACATTTCGCTTGTAGTGTTTATGCTTCCAGAGAGCAGGCTTAATTGAATTTATTTCCTGTAACATTCGTTGATCTTAACTGTTCCCAGTCCATGAAACTCTTAAATGTTTCTCCAACACCACATTTAAAATGCTCCAATTCTGCGGCTTTCTGCCTTCTGTGACCAGTTCTCACAGAATATGTTAATAGGCTACCGTCAACACCATAGCCCTCATCACATGGATATTATTTAATAATTTTACATCCTTGCTTTTGAGTTTGCCATAGCCCTCGTTCCGAAAGCAAGCGCCTTTTGATTTCTTGGCCACTTCTAGAGTAATTTTGAGTTGCAGAAGATGAATTTGAGGACTGCTTCCATTTCACTGACATCTTATTTTTTTTGGAAAAAGGGGGAGGGATGTGGTCCCTATGATTTTGTTTTTGTAACATTGTTCTGCTTGCCAGCTTTTCGCTTTCTTCCTTGATCTTCCGTTCAAGATGTCTTAGTGTTTCTTTTTCCATTTTCTGCCATCGGAATAGTATCATCTGCGTATCTAAGTTTGTGTTTCTTCCACAGATTATGATTCCGTTGTCTAGTTAGCCTACGCAGCAAGGCACTTGCATGATGCTTTCGGCATAACAGTTAAATAAATAAGATAACAGGAGGCCTTCACTGCCATGCGGTACCCACTGCTCAGTCGCCAGCTGTAGTCTCTTGCCATCATACTAATTCTTCAGTTAACAAATGAGATGATTCGGTGTTCCCATCCCTCTGAGAGAGTGCAGTGTGAGCCAACATATCACTAATATGGGAGTCACTGTTGGTATTTCAATTTTAAGCATCTTTTTTTATTGAAAATTTTTTTCAGCAGTTGATATGGCGTTAGTTATTGCCCGCTATTTTCTGCTTCATTTAAATGAGTTTAATTTGTTCAGTGTGTTGTACCGTAGTGGTACTGGAACCCTGGCTGATGCTACCGTTAACGAGGAAAGGTGCAGGTTGTACGTCAGTGGGATATACCTACAGTAGCCGGGCACCCCGATAGTTCCGTGACCTACAGTTTGTCTCATCCTTGTTTGCAGTATGCTTTTTAATGAGAATTGACTCTCTTTTTCGCTCTTTCCACTACACGATATCTGCTGTCCTTGTTTATGTTTGATCTTGTGCCAGATATACCCAAAGTGAAACAAGTTTTATATACAACTTTGTAATGTAATAAGAAAAATTAAAAATAAATAAAAGTGTATTTTTAAAGAAATAATTTGGTATGAGAAATTTGGAAATACGTTTAATTGAAGTATTTCATCAAGAGACACATCTGATCATTTTCAATTCTTACTTTAAAAAATGCGTAATTGAAAGACGCAATTTTGGATTCAAACTGTCTCTTGCCATTAAATATTTTTTATATCGTGTAATATTAAATTTTACCCCTGTTTTACCATAGTACATAATTAAATGTCTTGTTACCAACAGTGACCTACTGCTACATATAGTTTCTCCTACGAAATAATAATTGGTGTATTTTTTTATTTCAGAATGCATACAAAATACACCATTTTAAAATCAGCAAATAATAAAATTGAAAAAAAATATAGTAAATTTATTATGATTATCAATATAATAACTTTGATGCTAACAAGCCGGGTAGTATCAATATTGCAACGGTAGGCGCCATGTGCTGTGTACTTCTATAAGCGTGAGACAGACCATGGATGTGCTATCACGAGGAGAGGATGTATAGCACGCGTGACCAACAGCGGACGGCGTGGTGTGGGCTTGACAGACCGTGATATGCCAGCGGGAGGTCGTGATTGGCGAGCTCCGCACCTCCGGGCCGCCGCTGTGTTCGTGGGCAGTTGGAACGATCCTTATTGACGTGGAAATGCGTTGATTTATAAGGAGGCGGAACGAGGTAGGTGTGAAATAAGGCGTCGACCCTCTGCGAGCGGTAATCACGCTTGGTGTGCCCCGGGTTGCTTCCCGCAGGACTGGGGGGGGGGGGTAATTATTGTCAATGTCTAAGATCAATAACCTGAGACAGGCGGTTACGAAAGTAATAGAAGTAATGATTCCTAACGCCCCCCTCCCCCGTATAGGGACAGGTGTCAACATCAAGATGCAAGTGTTTTATTTTTATGCTTAATATTTTGCATCAGAGAAATTCTTGAGGATTTCTCCCAGCAGCCATTTTATGAATATCAAAATATCACGAGAAGTTCAATACGTTTTTGTCAAACTTAACCCTGTATTTATAAGAGAACCTAATATTAAATCTTATTGTTACTAAGTGTTATATTAACATGGAATAAAATTATGAGAAAACTTATGATAGCAAATAAAGTTAAAGCTGGAACAAATATCTAAAGTAAGACGTGTTTAAAATAAAAATTAAAGTTATAACAAAAAAATGTATTGGTCACAAATTAATAGAATAATTTAACTAGCATAAACAAATAAAATAATCTTAAAATTTTTGTGAAAACGATCCTCGAGGAGGAAGCTCTGTTTATTTTGAATAAAAATGACTGTAATTACTTAAGATGTTAAAACAAAAATAAATATCTCTGCCATTAATATTAAATAAACATCTAACACGTAAAATAACATTTGATCTTTTTATCTAAGTGTAAACAAATACTCCTATCCCAAATGCAATGTCAAATGTTCACTTGTAAACATAACACACTTTAATATACTAGATAAAAAGCATTTGAACATTTAACATTAATAAAAATTTCACTAATTTGTCTATTCGAGCCTTTAATCATACGGCACATAGGAGATTTTTTTTTTTAATTTTCAAAATTGTATATTAACACTAAAATTCAGGAATTTTTATTAAATGTACATATGACACAACATTAACCTCCCATGGAAAACGTTTTTAGTATGCTGTGCTAGTTCAGTATCAGCAAAGCACTTGAAAATTTAGTTCTCAAGACCTCTGAAAATAAGCTTGCTACCTAGGAAGTTTTACTGTGTTATAACATTTATCGGTTATTAACTCGCGATCAGAATTTTTTTTTCTGCCGCCTGTCAATCCTAGTCTTGATCACAATATTAAAACATGAAACAACTATTCCAACCAATCTCAGTAGCTAAAAGTGCGGTAACGTCAATTATATTGGTAGATAATCACCGAATGATGTGCAGTAAAACGGCTTACCCAACACCAAGACGTAGTCACTGAAGTTATGCCTTCCTATCGGTCTAATTATTCGTATTTTGACACAAAAAAATACTACATTTAACCTTGAGACTCGTCGGCGGCCACTAAGCCACTGCTCGCTACTTTATCACTGCAAAATCCGAACCTATCAGCTTCGTCAAACTATGACGCTATGCCGCCATGCAAGCCAAGAAGTCTCTGTAGAAATTATTCAAAACGATGTTTAAATTTATAACTTCGTTCAAATAATTGTCTATGCGCCACAGTCTCGACAGCAATGCTAGGAAGAACAGGATAGCAAAAACCAATGATACACAATGGTACACTGTAGGCGCATGAAAACAGAAT
Source organism: Bacillus rossius redtenbacheri (assembly GCF_032445375.1). NCBI lineage: Eukaryota > Metazoa > Arthropoda > Insecta > Phasmatodea > Bacillidae > Bacillus > Bacillus rossius. The sequence goes on along the minus strand of NC_086330.1, from coordinate 137,189,594 downwards.
TAATTTATGCTTTAAAATACACGGATAAGTATTTCAGATGGTTTTATAAGCTTGTTTGCTTAACATTAGTCTGGGCGTGCGAGAGTGTGTGTACTCGCATCGTCAGCTCTGAGTTCGTCGCTCCTCTGGCAGCCGCCGCGCTCGTCAGCGGTTCCCTCGTGTGGAGTCGCGCTGGCCCGAGTGGAGGAGTCGAGGTCACGTGGACTGGTGCACAAGCCGCGGATGAGAGCAGAGTTATGTTAGCAGTGAGAGTAGAGAAACGATAGTTGCACGTTAATGATATAGTGTCGGATACAACGAGTACAGTGGGTTGAATACCCGATATTCATGATGCACTGCACTCGGGTCGCACACATTGAGGGTCTCCGGTTAGAAGCTAGAGAGAGTAAGACCGAATCTGTTTTTAATCTGTGTTTAAGGAATCTAATAGACATGTGAGTAGTATCTGGGTACATCTTATGACTTAACAGACTGAGGTAATACTTAACCGATGAGTGCGAAGATCCAGAGATCCAGAATCTCGCCGAATACGATCTTGATCTGCCCCGTACCTAATCTCCTCTCCTTCATCATCATCATTCTTCCAGAGATGTCTCTGATGGCGTCAGAACTTCGGGACATGACAGTAACCCTTACATGTTATTATTTCTAATCAGGTGAAATAATCTCTTACAATGACAAATTATGATTTATAAACTGAGTATTGTTAAAAATTAAAATTTATTTCTAATTTTTTTAATTCTTAAACTCTCAGATTTTTTCAATTCTTTAAAATTTGTACCGCCTTGTTAAACATATTCTCTTTGTTGTAAAACTTGAACTTACGCAATTTGTAAGAAATCATCTATTTCAGTAAGATGTCGTTCATTACCTCATAGGTAAACAATGTGTATGGCAACATATGAAAAAAATAGATTAGTACTTCTAATTTATTTACAAAGGCACGCATTGTTTTATACTGTTTTTTAAGGAAATCAACTAAAAAAAATGCACCGCTGTGTTCCAAATGGTGTTATAAATGTTCACGTAGTAAAGGTTTAAAAGTCAAAGTGTTCTATTTACTTCAAGCTGATTGCTTGCCTAAAAATTACCAACTTTATTGGTTAATTTATTGAGTCGGCAAGTAGGTACGTTCAAACTAGTGGGACTTTCGATTTCTAACCACATGTTATTTACATGCAGTTCGAACTCCTTGACTGGGGCTGTTTTCGACCCTGGTCTATTTAGTAGAAAGCGCACTTACCTTTTGCAACAAGGTACCGGTTTAACGACTGTCTTCGTGAGTGCCTCGGTCCCGAAAGGTGCTAAAGTGCGCGCAATCCTGCGGGGAAACTGGTTTCGTGGATTGAATGTGCATTCCAATCTTGGTTTCTTCTGGATTTCACCATCATCGTTCCTAAAGAATTTTTCACAAAATTAAACATAACAAGAATGCATATTGTGTATGCTTCCTAAGTCAGGTTCATCACGAATAATGCTGATTCTTGTCCCTACACGAGGAAACATACCTATTATTACTGGTCGTTGTGAAGGAAATTTGATGGCCAGTGCTATGCAAGGGACGCCTACAGTTCACAGGGATGACAACCACACCCAAACAGTTCCGAAGTTCTCCGAAGTTTGCCGATTGCTCGTGTAAAAAGCACCATATTTCAAATGTTTATATATGTTATGGTCATAGGGTATTTTAAATAACCCTAACCTAACCATTATTTCATCTTAGTTACGATACCCTAACCTTACCTAACATGCACTTCCAGAAGAAGAAAAAAAAACTATTATTTACTACACTGACCGAACCTAACCTAACATTTTACTTCGGTAAACTTTGGAATGGTTCGGGTTGTGGTTTTAGATTTCATCCATGTGAACTGTAGGTTATCCGCTTTTAAAGGGTTATTTATTATTCTTGGTTTTTACGTCTCGTTCAAAACCAAGTCATTGGAGATGAACTTGAACCTTTGCGCCTGTGGACCAGCCGTACTGAGACTTGTCATGCGTCGATCCACAAGCCTCTTAGGTCCGATCATTCGCCGACATTTAGCGGGAAAGGTCGAACCTCCGCGAGCCACCTCGAGCAATAACGACGTGGCTTCTCCTGGGTCTGTCGGAAAAATTTATCTAGATAGTTTCATTCCTTTAGAGCGTTAAAATGCCTACTCTTTTAACTACTGTAGTGGGTATCGGATTCAACATTGTCAGGTTAGCAATAAGTCCCTTTGGAAGTGTGGCAACGTTGCTTTTAGTGTTGACGTCACTGGTAACAGGCCAATCACAACGAGTAAAGGAGTATTTGCCACGGAATCATGTTAGTTTTTCTAATCCCCGTCACTTATATTCTCTTGTTGGGTGAGGTGGAAGTGGAAGTTGTGTGTGTAACGAGTTGTGTAAGTAAGATTTAAAAATGAATTATAACGTTACGCTTGAGCAACGGGAAATTCCATTGACATGTATTTAAATAAAATATGGTTTGTGCTGGGAAAATTTTCATCCTGATTTAATAAGAAAATGTGCAGATACTCTTTAGCATGAAAAAAAAAAGAATGTCAAATGGCATTAAATTTCCCTAAATTAACTCAACCAACCGTTCACTTCATTTCATAGTGTTTTAAATGTAACTAACCTAATTAACCACAGTTGAAGATCCATTTTCAACAAATCGAAGTTCACAAGAGCTGTAAGCTCTCAACTGTTTAGAAGTTTAGAGGGATTGAGATTACGCCAGCAAAGGAAGTGGCAGATAAATCACGACAGTTTGTGACGTCATTCCGTTATCATATTAAACTGTTTTCACTTCCGCCAATGTTTTGGGCGTATAACCAATATGACGCAATAATAACCTGAAAAAAAGCTTCACACAATATTATCATATAATCACGCACACATGACCGCCGAAGGGCGCAAATCAGTAGGATTCACAGGGGGTCCGCGCGGCTCGTGAGTTTTAACCGACACAAGCCGTCTCTGAATAGGGTGAGTAGGGAGAGCGTGCCGACTCTGGAACATAGGCGAGGGGGGAGCGGGGTAATCCGGGGATTATCCCATTTTTTATGGTTTTTTACGCATTTTTTATGGTTTTTTATGTGCAAATTAAGTTTTTTATGCGCTAATCCAGTGGCTAATCCGCTAATCCAGTGGCTAATCCGCAAATCCGCAAATTCGCAAATCCGCAAATCCGCAAATCCGGAGATCCGCAAATCCGCAAATCGCAAATTCGCAAATCCGCCATTTTGTATTTCTAGAAATTTCCACCAACTTCGAATCGTGACGTCATGATTCTGTGTCGTCTGCTGGAGGCCGCCATCTTGATTTCTTCTGGCCGCCATCTTGTTTCGTCTGCTGGAGGCTGCCATCTTGATTTCTTCTGGCCGCCATCTTGTTTCGTCTGCTGGAGGCCGCCATCTTGATTTTTCCTGGTCGCCATCTTGTTTCGGCTGCTGGAGGCCGCCATCTTGTGTGACGTCATATAGTTCTGTTGGTCGCCACCAGGTAGCAGCAGGTATTATTTTATTTTAACTAAAATATTTTCAGTGCCGAGGCTGGGATTCGATCCATGGGACGTGAAAACGTCCAGGATGTCGTGGTTACGAGGCGGACGCCTTGACCACTAGACCACGAGACCAATTGGAATATGGTGGAATAAATAATCTATATATGCTACGTACTGACGGCAAGTTTATGATAAATGGGGGAGGGTGTTTTTGCCTTCCTTAATGCATACCTAAGGCGCCACATTTGAAATTAAAATTATTATACAGCCGCCATCTTTAATTCCAGCACAGACTACCAGATGGCGCCAAATTCAAAAATTAGTTGCCAGAGGCGCCGCCATCTTGGTTCTCAAGTTGGCTGGTAGATGTCGCTAGTATCGCGCGCCAAATTCAAAAATTAGTTGCCAGAGGCGCCGCCATCTTGGTTCTCAAGTTGGCTGGTAGATGTCGCTAGTATCGCGCGCCAAATTAAAAAATTAGTTGCCAGAGGCGCCGCCATCTTGGTTCTCAAGTTGGCTGGTAGATGTCGCTAGTATCGCGCGCCAAATTCAAAAATTAGTTGCCAGAGGCGCCGCCATCTTGGTTCTCAAGTTGGCTGGTAGATGGCGCCACCGTCGCCATATTTTAGTTCATACAATCGATACCAGATGACGCCACCATCGCCATCTTTAGTTCCTAGTGTTGCTACCAGAGTGTGCCACCATCGCCATCTTTAATTCTTAAAGTTACCGCCGGAGTGCGCCACCATCGCCATCTTTAATTCATAAAGTCGCTACCGGATGGCACCACTGTCGGCCATCTTTAATTCAAGGTATTGTCGCCGGATGGTGCCAAGTTTGAATTTAAAAACCTACAAGTGTTATGCAATGTGTAACCAGTCGAGATAAGTTTGGAACCTGTAGCCATATTATTATTATTTATTAATGTATGTTTATTAAATATGATAGAGTATTTATAAAATATTGGTGTTGTGTAGAGCCTCTCTCTCTTCTCGTAGTGGCGGAAGACATCTCGAAGGTAGTGTTAGAATTTATGTATTAAAGCAATCACTCTAGCTGAGGAGACTAATAACTTATAGTTACAATTCAATAATAGCGGCAATTAAATGTTTTGAAATTAAAGCAAACAACGTAAATGTTAAACACATATTTATTTAAATCTTATTACAAACAGCAAGGGGTAAGAACAATCGATGATTTAAAAGAAGTAAATAACGAGTAATAAAATCACATAATATTCACACACTACACATCATAGTGACAAAGGCAACATTAACTCGAGACCCAATACCTAAATATTAAGCATAACTACAAGTTACATAGAGTATAATAAACTCTGAAATTCATATTAAAGAAAAAATTGATATAAATAACATTATACTTTGCTCAATAGTTCCAGAAGTAATGAACGTACAGCTACACGGGCAATCTCAACAGTTCTTTCATCACTAGTGTTTTCTGTGGAACATACTTGAGTGGTGTCTTCACTGATCGGACCTAGATGACTGAGATCTCGGGTTCGACTCTTGCGAGATGTAGGAAGGCGAAGCTGACGCCGGCGTTTAGGCTGGACTGCTACTGATGTAGTAGGTGCTGGCGATGTAGCACCCATCTGGGTACAGGCAGTTGATGTCTGTACTGGCGAAGTCTGGCCACATGCAGATGCTGGTGGTGACCGAATAGCTGGTAGGTTGAATGCATGTGCGAAAACCTCTTCAGGTGTTGCAGGGAGAACTGTATCGTCTCTCATCATATTCACACTACAATGTCCATAGCCCAGACAGTTGATAACTTCTAGAGGTGTATCTTGAGGTCCTGGGTTTAAAACCTGTTTCACGTGAAACACAGCGTCACATCTCTCCGAAAAATGTTTTAAAACCCCGTCGATAGACTCACTGTAATCAACAGTACCTAGACCGGGCGTTACACTGGAGTATATCATGTTCGGTTGAAAGTTAGACATCTTGGTTAACTACTTCTGCTGTAGGTCCTTACACCACCACAGTTTCAGCTCGACTGCCATCGCACGAGGCGAGGGTCGTATTTAAAAATATATGTATCACTTGGATAAATATGTCTGTTATGCAATTCCATAGAGTAGAGCATTTATTAGAACAGTCCATTGTTAAAATTGTTTTCAATTGTATACTATACTCTATGAGATGTTAATTGCTGATTCACTTACGTTTATAAAGTTAGACGTTAGATTTGCTCCTAGCATGAGATGCGATGTCCGTGCTGGTCTCCCCACAATTGATGGAGGTGACGGTCTCTCTTTGATTGATGTAGGAGGTGATTGACGAGATGCAATTGGCAGTGGTTCGACAGCGATGATTGGTGGTAACATTGGTTCACGAGCAGGTTGAATTGTAGGTACATCTCTAAAAACTTGATGTGCGGACTCTATTGGCGAACGATCACGCTCAGGGGATCGTCCCCACGGCTCTTCACGTGACCAGCGTCGCCCATGTTGTCTGCAGTACTCGATTTCAAACCATTTGTGTAGAAATGTTTCCTCATCCTCTGCTTCACTTGGTATGTCCTCTAAGGGTATGGTCCTAATACATTCACACGTATTCCGCCACAAGCTGTTGAAATCATTGTCATGGCGTGAAGACATAATAACAACCGCACGAACCTTCAAATTGCTTCTTAGCTTACAAATTTAACTGAAGGGTGTGAAGCGGTAGAGTCTACACAGTAGAAAGCTGCAGGATGTGTACCAATGATGGTTAACGTAGGTGGTGTTGTGAATAAACCCGTCACACTGTTCCTTCCAACTAATAACCGCGCCGGTGCTACGCCGCAACTCGCACCTTACTGAGGAATAGTCTGGTTCCGAGCTTATAGTTTCAGTCGCTGATGCAGCCTTAAGCGCTTCTAATGTTGTAGGGAATGTACTGTCAGGTCTTAGATAATGGACGACACAATCTACCTTGTTGCAGGATGTCTCGATGATGTCCGGAGCCTCCTCGTCACAATCACTGGTCCAGTGATGACCGAAGTTGCAGACCTCTAGTTGAAAGTATCCATCCTCGGTGATGTAGTTCACACGGCGAAATCCCGGCGTTACTTCCGCATACTTTGCAGACGGATCGAACGGCATTTGCTTGAATTTGTAGCAGCAGCACTATACCCACTCGACTATGAGTTGACTGCTGTGTCTAGGGTGTTGATGTCAATTTATACCGTTAGGACCCCCTCCAGTCCAGTCACATGTACCGTTGCTTCCGTTGTTGTCCCCACCGCCTTGCTGACGCCCTCCAACATTCCAACGCGGTGATCAACCATCCAAGCCCTAAGCATGCTTGCATTGTGTCTTGAGATCGGACCTGGACATGTATTATTGCACGTGTACAATTTATTTATTTCTTTCAATGATGGACAGTCATATTCTGCTTGTACATCTAATATTAGCACATTATGCTTACAATAGCTAGCCAGCCACCGTTTCTGCTCTATTCCTACAACCAATACAGGTCCGGTCAGATGACTTGTCAATATGTTGGGTATTGAAGCATAAGGAAAGAGTCCGTGTTCCCAATGTAAACCATGAAAATTTCTAGTGAGCCAAGCATTTGTTTTTTGATGCTTCCTGGTGAGATATCGCCATTTAAATGGAGGTTGAAAGTTACGTGTTATTACATTTCCTTCTTCATCTGCAATGCTAAGTTCCTTGATAATAAACCCATACTGACTAGAGAAGCCTTGGAGGTTTACACATTTCGTCATGGCGGTCGAGACGAGACTAAGCCAATATCCTTTCTAGGTCAGTATTTTAACAGTTTTGTCTCTTGGGTTATACGATACAAGTCTATCATGTAGTATAATCGCAAAGGCTTGAGTTAAAGCAGGGATGTTCCTTGAAGTTGTAACTTCAATTTTGCAATCTATTACATTTGAAGCAATCCTTTCATCCTGGCGAGATACATCAAACATAAACAGAGTTGCTCTGTCTTTGAAACTTTGAGGAGTCAAAAGCGGTGCACATTGCCGTCCATAGAAACTCGACTGGAAGTTTGCATACATGTTATATGCAAGTAAGTAATACCCATTAGTGAAATTGTTTTCTAAATCAATGTAGGGGTAGCTTTCTGAGTTGAGGTATACTTTGATATTCTTTACGTCGCAGTGATCAAATCTCGATTTATCAGCATTAATGGTGTTATGTCTAGCAGTTTGAAATGCTACGATTATATACCGTGGCTTCTCTGTGGAAAAACTCGATTTCACATTCCAAGAAATTGTTTGAGCATGTGGTAAACTAGGATATGATTCTATGCTCCACGATCTAAAAGCTAGGTCGATATTTTTTCCCTTCTCCACCAGTCGAAGAAGCCGTGTTCTTTGGGATGGTGAAACAGTGATCTGTGGAACAAGCCATTCGAAGCTATTTAGAGTTAGTGACACTTGTTGTGGTTGGACACTTACATCTACAATGGCATTAGTAAATGTATTTGCCAATACTATCACTAGCTCTTGCTTTGCATTTATGATAATATGCTTATAGTCTTCTGCGAATCCGAGCAGATGGTTTAGTGGCACACAAATCTCAAACTGTCCAGCTGCAGTAACAGGAAGGCTGTAGTTCTCTTCGAGACTCCACCCTGACATTTCACTAAGTCCATTTTCATCACTTGTGCGTGACAAGTAGTTTTTCACGGTAGATACAGTCCCCACATCTCGACACTCATCAATCTGAACACCATTCAGCTCATATGCTATCCGACTCATCATATGCATTATTCCATTGTTTATAATTTTTGCATTATCCGGTGCTGTACCATCTGCCTTGGTGAAAGTGCCACGTATGCGTAGAATGCTCTTGGAGATTAGAGTGTAGATATCAGCATTTTGTATTGAAATTCTTACCTCAGAGCTTGCTTCATAGGGACCATGTAGGAATGGCCTATAAGAATGGTATTCACTTTTGGTAATGTCATCATCGTATTGTATCGGCTGTTCAATTTCTAAAATATTATCGGCCATTTTGATTAACTTTATACCCCAAATTCTTAAGTAAGCGTACGTTTACACGTGTTAGTCGCTTGAGGTCTCGTGATCCACTGACTCTAGGTTTCGTCACTCCCCTACCTTTATACAGATTAAAGTATTTCACGCCCATATTTCCTCAGATGTAGACGTAAAGTGATTTGTTCGTTTCGAAAGTTAATTAGGTAACCGTCCTGGTCAACAACCCGCACAATCAGTTCCTGTATTCTCTTGACGGTGACTGGAGTATAAATGAGACTTTTTGGTAGTTCCGTTATTTTATATCCGGGTGGTACAAGTGGAGCAAACTCATGTAGCGTGCTGTTTACCTTTCCGTTGAGAAAACTGTTGCCGACGATATTGGTTGTAATACGTATGACGTTCACTGGAAGGATATTCACAGCCAGTGTTGATTCATGTACTATTCCTTCCTTGTAGATTCCAGCTTCAAAGCCAAGCATGCTTCGTAGAGTATCATTTGCACGAAAATCTATTGCTGCATCACTATACATTGCACACTGTAGTGTGTTGGGGTTGCCTCTTAGTGTGAAGATGATGTTAGCTGGTAGCTTTTGTTTCACATACATCTCAATGTCCGCAATTTCATAACTGCCTGTTGGTAGAATCAGCTCGTGGGACTGCTCTTCACCCTTTAAGATATAACGAAAATAATGGTTTGTTTCATGTACATTAGGAATGCTATTATAGCTGTGAAAGTCGACAAGAGCCATTTCCCACTCTCCACCACTAAGTTCCAATGGAGGAAAGTGTGTGGAACATAGTTCCGAACTGTTTCCCGTTAGTATTAACGTAATCGACATTTCAGGTTATACGATTACGTCTCTCTATGTGGTGCCACTTTCCCTCGTTTTTGAACTGTGAGCCTAAACTCTCACTTGTGTTTCTTATATACAGAGAGCAGAAACTGTATGCATAAATGACCACAGTTCCATGAGTTTATTCTCTGCTGCCTAGTATAGTTGTAGGTTATATTTGATGGATTCAAATATTGTCTTAGTTCCAGGGGTGGAGGTAAATCTCCAAAACTATCGTAATATGTAACATTCAGACCCTTCTTGCTAAAGGAAACCCAATGACTTCCAGGGCCTTCAGAGGAATCTAAATTAATAATAGCACATTCGTTATGCCATGGTTTTCTTGGTAGGTTGTTCCTCATAAACACATCTCTAAAGTAGGGAATTTTTAATTTTTTTATTGCTATCTTTAAGTCTACATTGGTAAGAGGTCGTTTCGGTAAGTTATTTATTATTGTTTCTTGTTTCCCTTCTTCTTGCTTCTTGGTTTCTGCCTTCCTCCTCCTCCCATCACTGGGTAAGGTTGCAAGAAGAGGCCGGACCCGTTTTTTGAAATGTGTGCTAGTGCCTGCATTTTAGCATTATGCTGAGCATTTTGACTTAGCAATTTCACCTGGTTCTTAGCAGTGTTAACAGATTTGGCTATGCCTGCAGCTCCACCAATCAAACTACCTAGCGCAGCCAATGCTGGGAAAATAAAGGGCAACAGTCCACCCTTCTTTATGGGTGCTTTCCTATTCTGTTTTTTCTTCATAGGTTTGTGTCTTATGCCCGATCCAAGTTTACGTTTAACACGCATGATTTTATTTACACCCCAAGCCGCAACTTTCTCCCCGAATTTCGTCCCTGAATTCTTTGCAATCTGCGCAGCTGTGTCTGCTAATATACCATCTGCTATGTGTCTGTCACTTAGATTATTGCTTTGCGAATAGCTAATATCATGCTGCTTGCATGCTTTGTCTAGAGAATTTATGCCTGAGTCACCACGTGCTAGTCGTTTCGATAATTTCGTCCCTGGACCACAGTATTGATATCCTGGCAGGTGTAATTCAATTGGTAGCTTGTTAATAACAGAATTTATTAACCCTCCACCTTTCTGTACCTTCCTTCTTGCTCGAGTCATAACAACGAACTGATAGTATTCTTTATAAGTATGCCTGTTTTATAGGTTTACACTCAGTGTCATGGAGCTCGTAGCACAGAGCGAGTCGTTACCAGTATGCATCACTAATGATGATGAAGTAGATGCTTGTGATTCGCGACATGGGTCTTTATTACCCTCAACTGTTCGATGCATAATCGCAGGCCCATCCAACTGCAGAAAAACGTGTGTACTACTGAGTTTACTAGAGGAACCAAACGGTCTTCGGTTCGAAAACGTGTACCTATACTCGAAATCACTACAACAGCCAAAGTACTTGCGCTTAGCCAATGTTCTACGCTCGGTGGAAGGAGTGGAGTATTTTCCATTTAACGATAATACCAATGTGGTGCCCCCTGACGAAGCGAAGCCTAATTCGGTGATTATTTTCGACGATGTTGCATGCGAGAAGCAAGGCATAATTAAAGAGTACTTTTCCATGGGCAGACATGCCAAGGTAGACTGCATATACCTGTGTCAGACATATAGCTGTATACCCAAACATTTGCTCCGCGATAACGCGAATTTTATAGTACTTTTCCGCATGGACGAACTTAATTTACGTCACGCTTATGATGATCATGTAAACACAGACATGACATTTAATATTTTTAAAGATATGTGCTCATTATGCTGGAAACATGAGCATGGGTTTCTGGTGATTGTAAAGGACAGTCCCCTACTTAAAGGACGATATCGTTGCGGTTTCGACCACTTCATAGTTGTGCATCATTGAAGAATGAACAATAGCGTCTCCAAGTTTGGTGGTGGGAGTCTTAAACGTCAGTATGAGTCGTGTTTGATTCCTACATATGATGGACAATGCAGTGCGGATGGTAAACGTTTGAAACGCGTGGCTACACCTAAAGATCCTGATGATGCTGTTAATAAAAACTATGTTGACGGTATTTCCGGATTGATTACTCATGCCTTAAGAACCATTTCGGATGAGTTGAAGCAATGGTTTACTGGACTCAATAGCTCACTCACTAACATGAGAAGTGTACAATTAGAGCTTACCAACTACTTGCATACTATGGAAACGAATAAGCAGCACTCTGTGGATCAACTGAATAAAAATCTTTCTGAAATGCTAATAAAATTAAGTGACATGTTTACTTCGGTGTTGGAAAATAAGCTATTTTCATTTGAAGGAAAGTTGCGTGAATCGATTTTGACTAGTGTTAAAGATGTGCTAACATCAAACTTAACAGATGCTTTCCAGACAATAAGTGTAAGTAGCATAGATAACACTCAGCGGTTTACACAAATGGCTCGCACTGTCGATAGCATGAAGAATGATATACATAAATTACTTTCTCTCATCAATACAGGTTCGAAGCCTGCTGCTCCTAAACCAATAGCTCTACCGAAGCCTGCGACTCCTAAACCAATAGCTCCCCGTACTAAGCCTAAGACATCGTAGGATGTAAAGCTGGGTACACAAGTGCGATTGTCCTCACTTTTATCGGTTCGGGTTTAGAGCTATATAAGACTTCAGTTATCTCGTTTGTCTTCAGTTATGTCGCTCCAGGCAGATAAGCTAGACCACGTCATTAAGAATGTACGTGCTAAATATTTATTAGCAAAACGGGCTCGCCTAGAGCGTAATGAAATCAATGAAGCTATTTTTCAACCAATTACTTCCCGACTTGAAAAGGTAGCACCTGCGCCCATTGTGAAACAAGAACCCTTACAATCTACTTTTAAAAACCCTCAACCTAAGGCTACATCTAGTAGCAGCGATGATGATTTACCACTGAATCTATGGTATAGGAAACATCAGAATTCTGAACCTACTACATCAGATGAATCCAATACCGATGAAGCACAAACATATCTAAGTAATTTTAACCCTAGAGTAAATGATGTCATATATGGAGTATATCGTCGCAAAAACAGATGGTTTATAGGAAATTCAGAAATATTCTTTCTCCCCAAAAGTGAGGTACGTGTGAATGATGAAGTTTTTCGGGCTGCACCTGGCTTATACGAACTACTATTCACACGAGATCCATCTGTATACTCCGACATGGCCTTAAAACAGTATAGACATTTACTTGAAATCACGAATGGATATTTTAAAAATAATAATGCTTTGACTGGACAGTATAAGACATTGGAACATCCAAAATTCGGCATTATATACCACATGTTTGGAGGTATCGGGTCGCAGCGGAAAGGTAGTGGACTAGTGCAAAAAACATTTGATTTGAAGCGCAAAAGAGACTATATTTACTGGGATGATCCAAACGAGTTAGTTTCTCGACTTCGCTTGTTACTGGCTTCACAATCAGCCGGACATAGTGGTCACGATAACGAAATACTCTCTATTCTGGAAGAACTGCGTGAAGCAGGTTACATATCATGAGTAAAGCTGGGATTGCCCGAGAGCTTCATGCTCCTGCAAGACGGAACTACAAACGTCGTAAGGTTATAGTGTATGGTCTTAATGATTTATTTCAGGCAGACCTTGTTGAGATGATTCCATATTCACGAATAAACAAGGGCTTCAAGTACATGCTAACAGTCATCGATGTGTATAGCAAGTTTGCCTGGGCCAGACCTGTACAATCGAAGAATGCAGCCGATGTAACCAAGGCTATGGCAGACATTCTGCGTGATGGGCGCATACCGTCACACCTACAGACAGATCTTGGCAAGGAATTTTACAATGCATCCTTCAAGGCTTTGATGAAAAAGCATGGTATCAATCACTACTCCACATTTAGTAATGTTAAAGCTTCTGTAGTAGAAAGGTTTAACAGAACATTGCGCACCAAGATGTGGCGTCAGTTCACAGTTAATGGTAATTACAAATGGTTGGATCTTTTGTCGAAACTTATAAGTGAATATAATTCCACAGTGCATTCTACCACGAAAATGAAGCCTAAAGATGTAAAGGATGATCGTCTGCTTGGAGATTCTCACAATGTCACCAACATTAGCTTTATGCTTGCGTGTATCTTTCTTCTTCGTGTTGGTGAATACAGTCCCAAGCAGACGATCATCCTTTACATCTTTAGGCTTCATTTTCGTGGTAGAATGCACTGTGGAATTATATTCACTTATAAGTTTCGACAAAAGATCCAACCATTTGTAATTACCATTAACTGTGAACTGACGCCACATCTTGGTGCGCAATGTTCTGTTAAACCTTTCTACTACAGAAGCTTTAACATTACTAAATGTGGAGTAGTGATTGATACCATGCTTTTTCATCAAAGCCTTGAAGGATGCATTGTAAAATTCCTTGCCAAGATCTGTCTGTAGGTGTGACGGTATGCGCCCATCACGCAGAATGTCTGCCATAGCCTTGGTTACATCGGCTGCATTCTTCGATTGTACAGGTCTGGCCCAGGCAAACTTGCTATACACATCGATGACTGTTAGCATGTACTTGAAGCCCTTGTTTATTCGTGAATATGGAATCATCTCAACAAGGTCTGCCTGAAATATATCATTAAGACCATACACTATAACCTTACGACGTTTGTAGTTCCGTCTTGCAGGAGCATGAAGCTCTCGGGCAATCCCAGCTTTACTCATGATATGTAACCTGCTTCACGCAGTTCTTCCAGAATAGAGAGTATTTCGTTATCGTGACCACTATGTCCGGCTGATTGTGAAGCCAGTAACAAGCGAAGTCGAGAAACTAACTCGTTTGGATCATCCCAGTAAATATAGTCTCTTTTGCGCTTCAAATCAAATGTTTTTTGCACTAGTCCACTACCTTTCCGCTGCGACCCGATACCTCCAAACATGTGGTATATAATGCCGAATTTTGGATGTTCCAATGTCTTATACTGTCCAGTCAAAGCATTATTATTTTTAAAATATCCATTCGTGATTTCAAGTAAATGTCTATACTGTTTTAAGGCCATGTCGGAGTATACAGATGGATCTCGTGTGAATAGTAGTTCGTATAAGCCAGGTGCAGCCCGAAAAACTTCATCATTCACACGTACCTCACTTTTGGGGAGAAAGAATATTTCTGAATTTCCTATAAACCATCTGTTTTTGCGACGATATACTCCATATATGACATCATTTACTCTAGGGTTAAAATTACTTAGATATGTTTGTGCTTCATCGGTATTGGATTCATCTGATGTAGTAGGTTCAGAATTCTGATGTTTCCTATACCATAGATTCAGTGGTAAATCATCATCGCTGCTACTAGATGTAGCCTTAGGTTGAGGGTTTTTAAAAGTAGATTGTAAGGGTTCTTGTTTCACAATGGGCGCAGGTGCTACCTTTTCAAGTCGGGAAGTAATTGGTTGAAAAATAGCTTCATTGATTTCATTACGCTCTAGGCGAGCCCGTTTTGCTAATAAATATTTAGCACGTACATTCTTAATGACGTGGTCTAGCTTATCTGCCTGGAGCGACATAACTGAAGACAAACGAGATAACTGAAGTCTTATATAGCTCTAAACCCGAACCGATAAAAGTGAGGACAATCGCACTTGTGTACCCAGCTTTACATCCTACGATGTCTTAGGCTTAGTACGGGGAGCTATTGGTTTAGGAGTCGCAGGCTTCGGTAGAGCTATTGGTTTAGGAGCAGCAGGCTTCGAACCTGTATTGATGAGAGAAAGTAATTTATGTATATCATTCTTCATGCTATCGACAGTGCGAGCCATTTGTGTAAACCGCTGAGTGTTATCTATGCTACTTACACTTATTGTCTGGAAAGCATCTGTTAAGTTTGATGTTAGCACATCTTTAACACTAGTCAAAATCGATTCACGCAACTTTCCTTCAAATGAAAATAGTTTATTTTCCAACACCGAAGTAAACATGTCACTTAATTTTATTAGCATTTCAGAAAGATTATTCAGTTGATCCACAGAGTGCTGCTTATTCGTTTCCATAGTATGCAAGTAGTTGGTAAGCTCTAATTGTACACTTCTCATGTTAGTGAGTGAGCTATTGAGTCCAGTAAACCATTGCTTCAACTCATCCGAAATGGTTCTTAAGGCATGAGTAATCAATCCGGAAATACCGTCAACATAGTTTTTATTAACAGCATCATCAGGATCTTTAGGTGTAGCCACGCGTTTCAAACGTTTACCATCCGCACTGCATTGTCCATCATATGTAGGAATCAAACACGACTCATACTGACGTTTAAGACTCCCACCACCAAACTTGGAGACGCTATTGTTCATTCTTCAATGATGCACAACTATGAAGTGGTCGAAACCGCAACGATATCGTCCTTTAAGTAGGGGACTGTCTTTTACAATCACCAGAAACCCATGCTCATGTTTCCAGCATAATGAGCACATATCTTTAAAAATATTAAATGTCATGTCTGTGTTTACATGATCATCATAAGCGTGACGTAAATTAAGTTCGTCCATGCGGAAAAGTACTATAAAATTCGCGTTATCGCGGAGCAAATGTTTGGGTATACAGCTATATGTCTGACACAGGTATATGCAGTCTACCTTGGCATGTCTGCCCATGGAAAAGTACTCTTTAATTATGCCTTGCTTCTCGCATGCAACATCGTCGAAAATAATCACCGAATTAGGCTTCGCTTCGTCAGGGGGCACCACATTGGTATTATCGTTAAATGGAAAATACTCCACTCCTTCCACCGAGCGTAGAACATTGGCTAAGCGCAAGTACTTTGGCTGTTGTAGTGATTTCGAGTATAGGTACACGTTTTCGAACCGAAGACCGTTTGGTTCCTCTAGTAAACTCAGTAGTACACACGTTTTTCCGCAGTTGGATGGGCCTGCGATTATGCATCGAACAGTTGAGGGTAATAAAGACCCATGTCGCGAATCACAAGCATCTACTTCATCATCATTAGTGATGCATACTGGTAACGACTCGCTCTGTGCTACGAGCTCCATGACACTGAGTGTAAACCTATAAAACAGGCATACTTATAAAGAATACTATCAGTTCGTTGTTATGACTCGAGCAAGAAGGAAGGTACAGAAAGGTGGAGGGTTAATAAATTCTGTTATTAACAAGCTACCAATTGAATTACACCTGCCAGGATATCAATACTGTGGTCCAGGGACGAAATTATCGAAACGACTAGCACGTGGTGACTCAGGCATAAATTCTCTAGACAAAGCATGCAAGCAGCATGATATTAGCTATTCGCAAAGCAATAATCTAAGTGACAGACACATAGCAGATGGTATATTAGCAGACACAGCTGCGCAGATTGCAAAGAATTCAGGGACGAAATTCGGGGAGAAAGTTGCGGCTTGGGGTGTAAATAAAATCATGCGTGTTAAACGTAAACTTGGATCGGGCATAAGACACAAACCTATGAAGAAAAAACAGAATAGGAAAGCACCCATAAAGAAGGGTGGACTGTTGCCCTTTATTTTCCCAGCATTGGCTGCGCTAGGTAGTTTGATTGGTGGAGCTGCAGGCATAGCCAAATCTGTTAACACTGCTAAGAACCAGGTGAAATTGCTAAGTCAAAATGCTCAGCATAATGCTAAAATGCAGGCACTAGCACACATTTCAAAAAACGGGTCCGGCCTCTTCTTGCAACCTTACCCAGTGATGGGAGGAGGAGGAAGGCAGAAACCAAGAAGCAAGAAGAAGGGAAACAAGAAACAATAATAAATAACTTACCGAAACGACCTCTTACCAATGTAGACTTAAAGATAGCAATAAAAAAATTAAAAATTCCCTACTTTAGAGATGTGTTTATGAGGAACAACCTACCAAGAAAACCATGGCATAACGAATGTGCTATTATTAATTTAGATTCCTCTGAAGGCCCTGGAAGTCATTGGGTTTCCTTTAGCAAGAAGGGTCTGAATGTTACATATTACGATAGTTTTGGAGATTTACCTCCACCCCTGGAACTAAGACAATATTTGAATCCATCAAATATAACCTACAACTATACTAGGCAGCAGAGAATAAACTCATGGAACTGTGGTCATTTATGCATACAGTTTCTGCTCTCTGTATATAAGAAACACAAGTGAGAGTTTAGGCTCACAGTTCAAAAACGAGGGAAAGTGGCACCACATAGAGAGACGTAATCGTATAACCTGAAATGTCGATTACGTTAATACTAACGGGAAACAGTTCGGAACTATGTTCCACACACTTTCCTCCATTGGAACTTAGTGGTGGAGAGTGGGAAATGGCTCTTGTCGACTTTCACAGCTATAATAGCATTCCTAATGTACATGAAACAAACCATTATTTTCGTTATATCTTAAAGGGTGAAGAGCAGTCCCACGAGCTGATTCTACCAACAGGCAGTTATGAAATTGCGGACATTGAGATGTATGTGAAACAAAAGCTACCAGCTAACATCATCTTCACACTAAGAGGCAACCCCAACACACTACAGTGTGCAATGTATAGTGATGCAGCAATAGATTTTCGTGCAAATGATACTCTACGAAGCATGCTTGGCTTTGAAGCTGGAATCTACAAGGAAGGAATAGTACATGAATCAACACTGGCTGTGAATATCCTTCCAGTGAACGTCATACGTATTACAACCAATATCGTCGGCAACAGTTTTCTCAACGGAAAGGTAAACAGCACGCTACATGAGTTTGCTCCACTTGTACCACCCGGATATAAAATAACGGAACTACCAAAAAGTCTCATTTATACTCCAGTCACCGTCAAGAGAATACAGGAACTGATTGTGCGGGTTGTTGACCAGGACGGTTACCTAATTAACTTTCGAAACGAACAAATCACTTTACGTCTACATCTGAGGAAATATGGGCGTGAAATACTTTAATCTGTATAAAGGTAGGGGAGTGACGAAACCTAGAGTCAGTGGATCACGAGACCTCAAGCGACTAACACGTGTAAACGTACGCTTACTTAAGAATTTGGGGTATAAAGTTAATCAAAATGGCCGATAATATTTTAGAAATTGAACAGCCGATACAATACGATGATGACATTACCAAAAGTGAATACCATTCTTATAGGCCATTCCTACATGGTCCCTATGAAGCAAGCTCTGAGGTAAGAATTTCAATACAAAATGCTGATATCTACACTCTAATCTCCAAGAGCATTCTACGCATACGTGGCACTTTCACCAAGGCAGATGGTACAGCACCGGATAATGCAAAAATTATAAACAATGGAATAATGCATATGATGAGTCGGATAGCATATGAGCTGAATGGTGTTCAGATTGATGAGTGTCGAGATGTGGGGACTGTATCTACCGTGAAAAACTACTTGTCACGCACAAGTGATGAAAATGGACTTAGTGAAATGTCAGGGTGGAGTCTCGAAGAGAACTACAGCCTTCCTGTTACTGCAGCTGGACAGTTTGAGATTTGTGTGCCACTAAACCATCTGCTCGGATTCGCAGAAGACTATAAGCATATTATCATAAATGCAAAGCAAGAGCTAGTGATAGTATTGGCAAATACATTTACTAATGCCATTGTAGATGTAAGTGTCCAACCACAACAAGTGTCACTAACTCTAAATAGCTTCGAATGGCTTGTTCCACAGATCACTGTTTCACCATCCCAAAGAACACGGCTTCTTCGACTGGTGGAGAAGGGAAAAAATATCGACCTAGCTTTTAGATCGTGGAGCATAGAATCATATCCTAGTTTACCACATGCTCAAACAATTTCTTGGAATGTGAAATCGAGTTTTTCCACAGAGAAGCCACGGTATATAATCGTAGCATTTCAAACTGCTAGACATAACACCATTAATGCTGATAAATCGAGATTTGATCACTGCGACGTAAAGAATATCAAAGTATACCTCAACTCAGAAAGCTACCCCTACATTGATTTAGAAAACAATTTCACTAATGGGTATTACTTACTTGCATATAACATGTATGCAAACTTCCAGTCGAGTTTCTATGGACGGCAATGTGCACCGCTTTTGACTCCTCAAAGTTTCAAAGACAGAGCAACTCTGTTTATGTTTGATGTATCTCGCCAGGATGAAAGGATTGCTTCAAATGTAATAGATTGCAAAATTGAAGTTACAACTTCAAGGAACATCCCTGCTTTAACTCAAGCCTTTGCGATTATACTACATGATAGACTTGTATCGTATAACCCAAGAGACAAAACTGTTAAAATACTGACCTAGAAAGGATATTGGCTTAGTCTCGTCTCGACCGCCATGACGAAATGTGTAAACCTCCAAGGCTTCTCTAGTCAGTATGGGTTTATTATCAAGGAACTTAGCATTGCAGATGAAGAAGGAAATGTAATAACACGTAACTTTCAACCTCCATTTAAATGGCGATATCTCACCAGGAAGCATCAAAAAACAAATGCTTGGCTCACTAGAAATTTTCATGGTTTACATTGGGAACACGGACTCTTTCCTTATGCTTCAATACCCAACATATTGACAAGTCATCTGACCGGACCTGTATTGGTTGTAGGAATAGAGCAGAAACGGTGGCTGGCTAGCTATTGTAAGCATAATGTGCTAATATTAGATGTACAAGCAGAATATGACTGTCCATCATTGAAAGAAATAAATAAATTGTACACGTGCAATAATACATGTCCAGGTCCGATCTCAAGACACAATGCAAGCATGCTTAGGGCTTGGATGGTTGATCACCGCGTTGGAATGTTGGAGGGCGTCAGCAAGGCGGTGGGGACAACAACGGAAGCAACGGTACATGTGACTGGACTGGAGGGGGTCCTAACGGTATAAATTGACATCAACACCCTAGACACAGCAGTCAACTCATAGTCGAGTGGGTATAGTGCTGCTGCTACAAATTCAAGCAAATGCCGTTCGATCCGTCTGCAAAGTATGCGGAAGTAACGCCGGGATTTCGCCGTGTGAACTACATCACCGAGGATGGATACTTTCAACTAGAGGTCTGCAACTTCGGTCATCACTGGACCAGTGATTGTGACGAGGAGGCTCCGGACATCATCGAGACATCCTGCAACAAGGTAGATTGTGTCGTCCATTATCTAAGACCTGACAGTACATTCCCTACAACATTAGAAGCGCTTAAGGCTGCATCAGCGACTGAAACTATAAGCTCGGAACCAGACTATTCCTCAGTAAGGTGCGAGTTGCGGCGTAGCACCGGCGCGGTTATTAGTTGGAAGGAACAGTGTGACGGGTTTATTCACAACACCACCCACGTTAACCATCATTGGTACACATCCTGCAGCTTTCTACTGTGTAGACTCTACCGCTTCACACCCTTCAGTTAAATTTGTAAGCTAAGAAGCAATTTGAAGGTTCGTGCGGTTGTTATTATGTCTTCACGCCATGACAATGATTTCAACAGCTTGTGGCGGAATACGTGTGAATGTATTAGGACCATACCCTTAGAGGACATACCAAGTGAAGCAGAGGATGAGGAAACATTTCTACACAAATGGTTTGAAATCGAGTACTGCAGACAACATGGGCGACGCTGGTCACGTGAAGAGCCGTGGGGACGATCCCCTGAGCGTGATCGTTCGCCAATAGAGTCCGCACATCAAGTTTTTAGAGATGTACCTACAATTCAACCTGCTCGTGAACCAATGTTACCACCAATCATCGCTGTCGAACCACTGCCAATTGCATCTCGTCAATCACCTCCTACATCAATCAAAGAGAGACCGTCACCTCCATCAATTGTGGGGAGACCAGCACGGACATCGCATCTCATGCTAGGAGCAAATCTAACGTCTAACTTTATAAACGTAAGTGAATCAGCAATTAACATCTCATAGAGTATAGTATACAATTGAAAACAATTTTAACAATGGACTGTTCTAATAAATGCTCTACTCTATGGAATTGCATAACAGACATATTTATCCAAGTGATACATATATTTTTAAATACGACCCTCGCCTCGTGCGATGGCAGTCGAGCTGAAACTGTGGTGGTGTAAGGACCTACAGCAGAAGTAGTTAACCAAGATGTCTAACTTTCAACCGAACATGATATACTCCAGTGTAACGCCCGGTCTAGGTACTGTTGATTACAGTGAGTCTATCGACGGGGTTTTAAAACATTTTTCGGAGAGATGTGACGCTGTGTTTCACGTGAAACAGGTTTTAAACCCAGGACCTCAAGATACACCTCTAGAAGTTATCAACTGTCTGGGCTATGGACATTGTAGTGTGAATATGATGAGAGACGATACAGTTCTCCCTGCAACACCTGAAGAGGTTTTCGCACATGCATTCAACCTACCAGCTATTCGGTCACCACCAGCATCTGCATGTGGCCAGACTTCGCCAGTACAGACATCAACTGCCTGTACCCAGATGGGTGCTACATCGCCAGCACCTACTACATCAGTAGCAGTCCAGCCTAAACGCCGGCGTCAGCTTCGCCTTCCTACATCTCGCAAGAGTCGAACCCGAGATCTCAGTCATCTAGGTCCGATCAGTGAAGACACCACTCAAGTATGTTCCACAGAAAACACTAGTGATGAAAGAACTGTTGAGATTGCCCGTGTAGCTGTACGTTCATTACTTCTGGAACTATTGAGCAAAGTATAATGTTATTTATATCAATTTTTTCTTTAATATGAATTTCAGAGTTTATTATACTCTATGTAACTTGTAGTTATGCTTAATATTTAGGTATTGGGTCTCGAGTTAATGTTGCCTTTGTCACTATGATGTGTAGTGTGTGAATATTATGTGATTTTATTACTCGTTATTTACTTCTTTTAAATCATCGATTGTTCTTACCCCTTGCTGTTTGTAATAAGATTTAAATAAATATGTGTTTAACATTTACGTTGTTTGCTTTAATTTCAAAACATTTAATTGCCGCTATTATTGAATTGTAACTATAAGTTATTAGTCTCCTCAGCTAGAGTGATTGCTTTAATACATAAATTCTAACACTACCTTCGAGATGTCTTCCGCCACTACGAGAAGAGAGAGAGACTCTACACAACACCAATATTTTATAAATACTCTATCATATTTAATAAACATACATTAATAAATAATAATAATATGGCTACAGGTTCCAAACTTATCTCGACTGGTTACACATTGCATAACACTTGTAGGTTTTTAAATTCAAACTTGGCACCATCCGGCGACAATACCTTGAATTAAAGATGGCCGACAGTGGTGCCATCCGGTAGCGACTTTATGAATTAAAGATGGCGATGGTGGCGCACTCCGGCGGTAACTTTAAGAATTAAAGATGGCGATGGTGGCACACTCTGGTAGCAACACTAGGAACTAAAGATGGCGATGGTGGCGTCATCTGGTATCGATTGTATGAACTAAAATATGGCGACGGTGGCGCCATCTACCAGCCAACTTGAGAACCAAGATGGCGGCGCCTCTGGCAACTAATTTTTGAATTTGGCGCGCGATACTAGCGACATCTACCAGCCAACTTGAGAACCAAGATGGCGGCGCCTCTGGCAACTAATTTTTGAATTTGGCGCGCGATACTAGCGACATCTACCAGCCAACTTGAGAACCAAGATGGCGGCGCCTCTGGCAACTAATTTTTGAATTTGGCGCCATCTGGTAGTCTGTGCTGGAATTAAAGATGGCGGCTGTATAATAATTTTAATTTCAAATGTGGCGCCTTAGGTATGCATTAAGGAAGGCAAAAACACCCTCCCCCATTTATCATAAACTTGCCGTCAGTACGTAGCATATATAGATTATTTATTCCACCATATTCCAATTGGTCTCGTGGTCTAGTGGTCAAGGCGTCCGCCTCGTAACCACGACATCCTGGACGTTTTCACGTCCCATGGATCGAATCCCAGCCTCGGCACTGAAAATATTTTAGTTAAAATAAAATAATACCTGCTGCTACCTGGTGGCGACCAACAGAACTATATGACGTCACACAAGATGGCGGCCTCCAGCAGCCGAAACAAGATGGCGACCAGGAAAAATCAAGATGGCGGCCTCCAGCAGACGAAACAAGATGGCGGCCAGAAGAAATCAAGATGGCGGCCTCCAGCAGACGACACAGAATCATGACGTCACGATTCGAAGTTGGTGGAAATTTCTAGAAATACATAATGGCGGATTTGCGAATTTGCGATTTGCGGATTTGCGGATCTCCGGATTTGCGGATTTGCGGATTTGCGGATTAGCCACTGGATTAGCGGATTAGCCACTGGATTAGCGCATAAAAAACTTAATTTGCACATAAAAAACCATAAAAAATGCGTAAAAAACCATAAAAAATGGGATAATCCCCGGATTACCCCGCTCCCCCCTCGCCTATGTTCCAGAGTCGGCACGCTCTCCCTACTAGGGTGCTTGTATTGTATACTGTCCATGTTTGGCCTATATGCATGTAATAAGAAGGAAACTTATAATATGCAGACATAGTTTTGACATCAAATACTTTTCACAGTAACGCTTTCGCAAGCGCAAGAGGGCCCCTGGCCCCCTCGGATCAGCGCGACAAAAATGGTGGTCATCACAGAAATTACTATTTAAAATATGTTCTATTTCCATCGCGTCGCTGGCGCGGCGTTACTGAATTGCTTGTCAGAATTTTGTTTTAGAAAAATGGTTTAGCTAGTGTCTTGGTAATAATATTAATTTTTTCTTAGGTTTTGTGTGTGGTAAATTTATCTGTGAAATCCCCTAAATGTGTTTGCACAGTGATTTTTACCATTTTGAATGATAAATTTCATCCAAACAAATTACTCTCTCAAATATATACAGTGGAACCTGGATAATTCGAACTTCTTTAATTCGAAATCTTCTTTAATTCGAATTTTCCTCTTGGTCCCTAGCATTTTGTATCTAAACAATGCTAAAAATCGTGGATAATTCGAATTTTATTTTGGATAATTCGAATTTTTGGTGCGTCTAATTTAGTGAATAAATTATAAACTACGGCTCAAAAAATTGTAAATTTATCGGGAAATACGTTTTACAAACAATACTCGGCAAAAGTTAAGCGTTTGACCAAATGCGCGGTAGCTTGTAGTGTGATGACTCACCCTTCCCCTCCCGCACACTTGTGCCGAGTGCCGACCGCCTGCGCGTAGCAACAACACGCAGCAGTAGTGTCTCCAAGGTCACCCCTCCCCACACTCACCCCTCTCCACTCCGTACTGTACAACTGTGCATCGTTCTGTGTATCGTCTGTTTTGTAACATACAGTGTACTGTAGCTTATTTAAAATTGTCTTTTGATGTGTGATTACGTGTAGTTTTTACGTACAGTGACGTTTAGTGAGTGAACTGTGAGAGTAGCAACCATGGCGTCGACCTCGTCTACAAAATCCCGTGCTTATAAAACTTTGACTCTAGCTGAAAAAGTAGCGGCGATTAGGGAAGTGGACAAAGGCGTAAAAAAGAAATTGGAAATCGCGAAGGACTTTGGGATTCCACCCAACACTCTATCCACTTTCTTGAAGAATAGAGATAAAATTCTCAGCAGTGCAGAGGAATTTGATAAAGACCGAAAACGACTACGAGAACCAGATAACCCAGACGTCGACAATTGTGTTCTTAAGTGGTTCAAGCAAGCCAGAGACAAAAAAATTCCGTTGAGTGGTCCCCTAATAAGGGTAAAGGCCGAGCAATTCGCTAAAGAATTGGGCAAACAAAATTTCAAAGCTAGCACTGGATGGCTGGATGGTTTCAAAGAACGTAATAAAATTACGTTCAAAGCAGTCTGTGGCGAAAGTGGGGCAGTGAACCAGCAAGAAGCCGGCCAGTGGAAGCGAGATTTAGAAGAGATGATCCAAGATAGAGACCCAAACAATATTTTCAATGTTGATGAGACTGGCCTTTTTTTTAAATGCACACCGGACAAAACATTGGCATTTAAAAGCGAAAAATGTCATGGTGGAAAACTAAGCAAAGAAAGAGTGACGCTTTTAGTCGGAGCAAACATGGACGGCTCAGAAAAGCTGCCCTTGTTGATGATTGGAAAATCGGCTAATCCCCGTTGTTTTAAGAATGTCAAGTCGAAACCGGTGGATTACGTTAACAGCTCAAACGCTTGGATGACAGGCGACCTGTTTTCAAAGTGGCTAATAAAGTTGGACAAGAAGTTTATTAAAGAAAAGCGTCAGGTGGTCCTCTTCATCGACAACTGTACTGCGCATAACACCATACCAGTGTTGAAATGTGTTAAAGTGGTTTTTTTCCCAGCCAATATGACATCTGTTGTCCAGCCAATGGACCAAGGGATTATAAAAAATTTGAAACATTTCTACAGAACCTTGCTGGTAGAAAACATACTGTCCGGAGATGGAAACGCCCTGAAAATAAAGCTCGATATTCTGCAAGCTTCCAGAATGTGTAAGCAAGCGTGGGACAGAGTGAAGCCAGAAACAATCAAAAACTGTTTTAAAAAGGCAGGTTTTGTTAAAACCGAGGACGAAACTGTGGAAGCCACTGAAGCGGAAGCCATTCCAGCAGCAGTCGACGGCTGGGAGAATGTGGGAGCCGACCCGACCATCTCGTACGAAGACTTTCTCAATGTCGATGAAGATGTTGCGGTGTGCGGTGACGTCGCTGACACCGAAATCATCGCAGAGGTGCTCGGCAGTGAGAAGCAAGACGATGACGGGGAAGGTTCGGAAGAAGAGATCGCTGGAGTAGAAGAAGAACCGGTGCCGAGTGCAGCTGACGCCATGAATCACATAAAAGAACTTAGACGTTTTTTTGAGAGCCGAATTAATGTAAGTGATTCATACTTCATCTCTTTGAATAAGTTAGAATCTTTTGTAATGGCCGAGAGCCTTAATTCCAGAAAACAGGCCAAAATATCATCTTTTTTCAAAAACAATAGGTTGTTTTTATGTTTCAGTTCAATAGTTTTAAGGTCATTTTAATATGTATGTATCGTTTAGGCATTAATCGATGTATTTATTCAAAAAATGTCAACCAATAAAGAGTTTTAATAGAAAATATGATTTTTTATTGTTTTGGCCCTATTTATATTACGAACTTCCTTAATTCGAATTTTTGGATTATTCGAAGTTTTTGACTGGTCCCTTGAGGTTCGAATTATCCAAGTTCTACTGTATATTAAAAAAACCTGTAAGCATTATTGTTTAGTACTTACCTATGTAACAGCAAAAAAAAAACTTTTGGTTGTCGCTCAGATAAAAACCACATGTTCACCATAACGCAATATTTTGCTGTCGCATCACCATGTTCGCATTGCGCCCGTCGTGCTATTGGGGGCCCGGCGTTACCCTTGCGTCTCTTTGCTTCGTGGGTGACTGCCTGCAGACGTACTGATTGTTAAGTGGGTGTTTGAAGTAAGAAGAGGCGTGATTAATTAAAATGTGCTATAACTTATTGACGAGGGCAAACGTTCTTAGCAATGCTTATGCAAGAAAAGGATAAGCTACTTCGACATCGTTTAAGGCATTCATAGTTAGTTGAATAAGTAACGAAAGGAAACTTTAGGATAAGAAAATAATAGGTACGTGAAGCCAATTATGGCGAAAGTAGGGTGTGCTGGTTATGGAGAGATGAAAAGATAAACGCAGATTAGGAGAGAATGGAGTGCAACAACCCAGTTTTCAGCCATATGTTTCCTGGCCTTGTCTTCTTACCTACTAACATCGACCCTATAAGGTATTCCAAAATCGCTTCTTATG
Source organism: Bacillus rossius redtenbacheri (assembly GCF_032445375.1). Classification (NCBI taxonomy): domain Eukaryota; kingdom Metazoa; phylum Arthropoda; class Insecta; order Phasmatodea; family Bacillidae; genus Bacillus; species Bacillus rossius. The sequence continues at coordinate 137,162,599 of NC_086330.1, read as the reverse complement.
CATTTTGTTGTTCCTGGACTGATAGTGCTGCGACGTTGGCCATAGTCTGGTCTTCGATGGTCGCTATTTAATGTCCACTCTAGTCAATGCAAGAAGAAGATTTAGGTGGCTTTCTTGGGAAACGTCGGATAAAACTTTGTCACTTCACTGGAGCTTTTCTCGATGCCAGCACTGATCCGTCGTACTTTAAAATGCATGGTAGACGCTTCAAACATTCCTTTAAAAATACGTACACTTAGGGTCTGAATTTTAAATATATTACTTCATCAACTGATGTACATCATGAATATATTTTTTCCTATCTTTCCTAAAAATGTAATGGTATGTTTTAACTTATACACTTTTGTTACGAACTTTACCATAACAATATGCGCTTTTTAGGATTATCGCTTTAAAGGACGTAGAGAATCCCTAAAATGTTCGTCTTAAAGGATGTCAGCCATTGGTAGTTGACCTTACAAATAGTTGCCGATGCAGTCTTCTTTGAAAGGATGAGACGCTCACGTCCTTTCTTGCGTCCTTGTGGCGCTTCCTTGTTGTAAACACGTAACGATATTGTGTTGCAAACAAACCAGTTGCTGTCTACGCACTTTTATGTTTATTTATTGCTGTGGACTTTCACATAATTAACATCAACGTGTGAAAATTGAAAATTGGGAGAAAATAGAGCGTGGGAAAAATTTTTTAATCCAAATCCAAACAAATGACTAACGAAGAAGCATTTCCTTGTTGATACGTTTTGTTAGTCGGAAAAATACGGACCTCCTTTCACTGTGAGTTTCCCACTGAATGCAGTCTTTAAATTGACTGATCCTTTGGTTAAGGCTCCATCAGTTAATGACTCATCCATACTATTCGGAAACAGCTAATGTATTTATCCTGAATTTGCGTAGGAAATGTTTTGCTATATTTGTGTAGTAAATTTCTTGTACAGTTGTATAGTTTGTTACGTTTTTTATGAATTTTCTCTAAACGTTTGAAGTATAACATCTTAATTCTCGGTATACAGCATTTGATAGGAATGCGAAAAGTTGAATGTACGGAAATGTGTAACCATGGTGCTGTAATCTTTGGATGTCTCAGAAATCTCGAATAGATGGCGGACCCGTGAAATTCATCCCTATGTATTGCTTTTATGAACATCTCAGGATTTACACCGCGCATTTGTATAAAAATTGTTATAATAGTTCAGCTATCCTTTAATACTTTATATAATAATTTACAGTCATAAAATCAAATAATGACAATTTTAAATATAGGTTAGAATCCTGGCATTACAGTTTTGATAATCCCTAGTTAACATTTAAATTAGAGATAGCGCAGCGTTCATCATACTGTAGAGACACAACAAATTGTTGTCCTACATATATTAGACGCCATGAAAAATAAAACAATTATTTGATGAAACTTTTTTTGTTAAATCTAAAATGTTGAATCAGCTCAATAAGGATGAGGTTTGTTTGAAGGAAGTTTTGCCATTCAGGCAAAAAATAATAATATACAAACATATACTTAGTGTTATAATATGTGTTTTAAAATGTTTCCGGTTAATATTTTATTTTTAAGAGTTCTGCGTTAAATTTCGTGACCTAGTTTCGTAATATAAGTGTATTTGCAACACGAGAACACACGAATTGGCTGGTTACCGAGGTATCTCTGGCGCGGACCAGCGGCACGTGTGCTCGGTTGTTCGGGAAGTGCGAGTCGCGGCGACAAGACGCCAGCGACGCTTCCCTGCCGCCGAGGCGGTGGCAGCTGGGCTCCTTTAGAAAGTTCCCGCCCGTGGTGTCAAAGTAAACAATGGCGTGCTTGGACCAGTCGAAACGAGAGTTGTTGGCGAAGACTAGCTGCTGGCCCGGCCGGGCGTTATCCGGGAAGAGGAACGTAACAGGAACGATGCGTGTGCGTGGCAAAAGCTCGACTCCCAGGGTGACTACAGGTCACGAAATTCACGAGAAAAACTAGCGAAACTGGAGGTCTGGTGTAAGGAAGTCACGAAATGGTCTTCAAACAAACAGTAACGATCCTAGGAGTCACGAAATTTCAGTATCCGGTAGCATTTTGCTAACTTGCATTTCATTTTTTGACGCTTAACTGAAGTTTATAGTCGCACTTTAAATATAAAAAAATTGGAGACTCTCCACTTAAACTGTGTGAAAATTACCTCTGAGAAGGTTGTAGCTTATCAACATTAAAATCGCCACGTTGCTGTGGACATTTTATGTACTCGTATTTCGCTTTATGTTTAATTTTGCATATTATACAAAAGTAACTTTGTGGTGTAAAAAAAGTGTTTAGAAAAATTTACTTTAAGGTTAGGAAAAATTTCTGAAATTAATTCATATGATGTTTGTAGACACTCTTAGATTTCGTTTTACAAGTGGGGCAGATAATAATAATTCTTAGATGTGGCCCTGTCACTGTTAAAAATACTTCCGCGCCTCTTTACACCAGTTATTTGACACTTAGGAACTATCTGAGGAACAGATTAGTAACACAACAACAAATGCAAACTATATATAATTATGAGGTTGTAAGGCACCTAAGGCGCCCTTTGTAAAATGATGGATACAACAAACACACTAATTTAATACACACAAAATTTTTATTAAAAATTGTATTTACTTTAATTTTGTGCAAATTAAAATTATTTCTTACATATAGGTAGGTATATTAAATGATAAATAAAATTTTGACAAAAATTTTATATAAAATGCATCTGTGCTTTTTGCCGATGATTTTAGCAGCAAAAAATTAAGTGACCACAAAAAAATAATACAATATAAAAATTTAAAAAAAAACGTTACTACAAAAACAAATTTGCCAAAAAAAATTTACCATAAACGCTCACTCACACACACACACCAACACACACACATACATACATACATACATACATACATACATACATACATATATATATATACATAAAAAACACTAATACCAACGGGTAGTAATAAAATTTAAACTTCAATGATATAAACATATTTAAAAAAATAAAAACACAGATTATCGAAAGGGCATAAGTACAAAATACAAAATATCATCCAAATAATTCCAGTGACGCAAACTTAGATTAACAATAAGGTAAATTTAGAGCTAAACTTTCTGAGACACGAGCCTTTTCTGTAATTATAAGCCTTGTTATTCGTAAGGCGCCACTTAAATTTAATAATGGAGTAGGCTAATATTTGTGCTTCATGATACGCTTGTCTCCAATGTATACATATCTCTTTGGCGTTACAGGGTCAGTGAGATAGTGATGAGCGTAAATATATTATATAATCTTAAAATGTAAACTTATGTAAATAGCCCTTTACTAGTAGTACCGAATGACGAAAAAAAAAAAAAAAAAATGGCGTGTGAGACCCCAACTTTAAGCCTTCTGCGAAAAAAAAGCAACTTAATTTTAGCTTCTACAGGAAAAGCAAAATACTCCATTTCGATGAACGAATAAATGAAATACATGTTGAAAACCTTGTCGACATTGATGTCATAAAATGCGGGGATGGAGCAGAGACGGAATAAACCCACAGCTCACGGTAACGTCCGACACGTTTCCCATTTAAGAAAAATCCAGGTTTGCCCACCACGGCTTCTATACTCCAGTTATAAATGAGCGTGACATTTAAACACGTGGTTTTTTAACATGTGTTCGTAGCTCATGCTAGACGTAGGGAAAAAACATTTTACAAATTGTTTCTGCGATGATATACAGATATTAATAAACAAATCTGTAATTGCAGGGTAATAATATCAATCAATAATTAAATTAAGTATTTAATATGCAGAGACCCGGAAATTTCACGAATTCTTTTGGCCTCAAGGGATACTGTAAACATGTAAACCTTTGCCTTGCTTTGATGATTGGATTACGTTTGTTTGGACATTTCCCTCTACGACTGAGGGCTATTCATCTACAAGATAGCAGTTGAGTGGCTAATCACATCGACTCCCTCAGAAGGAGAGTTTCTGCAGTAAGAAATCAGCCATTGGGAAAATATATGCGAGTGGAGTGTATACATAGGGCATTGAATTTGAGCGTGACACGAGTTGAATCTGCGAAATTTCTGGGTGTCTATTAATAGGTAAGGGTCGCAGGCTTTCGTGACCATTGTTTTGAGTTTTCTCGGCTTGTGTGTTTTTCATCTCGTTAGAAGTGAAAAGTGCACTAGTGGTTGCCACCAGGGTAACAGTCTCCTCTGGTAGGAGACTGCTACCCTGGTGCTGGTGACGGCAGTGCCCACCCAGCAGACACGCGGTGACCTCTGAACCCCTGGACCTGCGTCTGGGCAATCACCTCGTCGGGTGATGGAGGGGGGGGGGGGCGGTGTCTCGACAACCGCTAATTGCACACGCGATTTCCCTCCCTCTCGGAGAAGCCGGTCGATGACGTCGGGTTTTAGGTTGTCGGCCTGTTGACTGTGGATGGAGGGGGTATTGGGGGGAGGGGGGGTATACGGCGGCGATGAAAGCGAATTAAGTGGTTTTTAGAAGCTCGGCGGCGGTCCGCTGAATTTGTTTCTGCCGCTAGTACGCTTCAAAGTTGGGATGTTTTGCAATTGCTCCGAACCAGATAATTTCAAGTAAATAAGTTAAAACTAAGGGGGTGGCCACGTATGCATGACTGCATATTGTGTAAAGCCATTTTTTTCCCTTCAGCTAATTTTTGGGCCATATTGGTTGGACGTTCTAAACATTGGCTGAAGTGTAGTGTTTGCACTGCGGAAAAAGTTTAAATGACTTTTTTTTTTATGGAAGTGACAGTTTTTGAGATAGAGATTCTAATTCAATCTTACTGACCTAGAGTATCATTTCCGCAATGTTTTGAACGGGTCAATATGGCGATGGTAAGATTAAAAAATTACTTCGACTACGTCACAGCATTCCGTTTGCTAACAATTCCTAACCCCATGTTTAAAGTGTTCTACCTAAATCTTCATAGAAATAATACGCCAGAAATCAATACCAAATAGTTTTATGCTGTCAACAAAGACAAGATTGCGACAAATAACGTAGCGGTAAGGATAGACACTACAATATATTTTCAAAATCCGTTTAACGGCGTATTTTATTATCTGGTAACGAACATTCAAATATACGCAAATTGTGTTTTCAACTAAATATCTGGACGCGAACCACACGGAGTTTCCACACCCGCCTGTATAATTTGTTGCCGGAACAGTTACGTCGAATTTAATCATTCTATATTCAGAGAGAAATTTTAAACTGATTAATGAAATAGCTTCGATAAAAATGAAAAAGACTTGAAAAAATACTATAAACTCCGGCTTTGCACCTGATTTTCGGCAAGGAATTTTATTTACATACTTCCAATCTTGTTAAAAATGCATTTTAAAGTTAATACTATGTATTTTCACTTTGGATTTGTGAATTTTGATTCCCGCCATCCGCCAGAGATGGCAACACCGTGGTTACACATTTCTGTTCCATGTGACTTCCGTTTCATTCACGGATGTGCTCCTGCCAAATGCAGTATACCGAGAGCTAAGACGTTACACATCAAAAGGGTTGTGAAAATGGTGCACCGGTGACTTCTCCCTGCAGTACCTTCGGCTGTAGTCGGCCTCCCAGAGCTACGTGAATCCGGGTTCCGCACTGCGCAGGTCACGATCTGCTGGTCTGCCGGCCCCGAGCACGTCCAGTCTCTCGCCGCTCGCCGCTCGCCGTCAGCAGTCGCCGGGCGAGCTGCAAAAACTACTGTGAAACTTACTAATTGGATTGCCTTCTCTTTCGTTTGTTGTCGAATGTTTTCTTTCTTTCTCCGGCTTCTTCTTTTGTTTTAAATTTAGAGTAGTATATAAAAGGGGCTCCAGCGCCAGGCTGTGGTGCCGACCGCCATCTTGAATTGTGACGTCATGGCGGCCTTCTTGGATGACCTTGACCTTGGAGGCCATTTTAGATCCGCCATATTGGATCCGTCATCTTGGATGACGTCATTTTGTTTTCTCGAACATTCCGCCATTTTGAGTTATGACGTCACCGTTGCAATTTCCGTTACGGTCGCCATCTTAAAAATCTTTATTTATTATCCGATTTTAATAAAAAAAATTTAAATTTATAAAAAAAATTCAACCCTGTATACAGTCTCCGATAAGCCTCTGACGTCATCATGGATTATGACGTCACCTTTGCAATTTCCGTTACGGCCGCTATCTTGGAAATCTTTATTTATTATCAGATTTTAATGAAAAAAAATTAAAATTTAAAAAAAAAAATAATTAACTAATTTTTATAAAAAAAATCTTTAAAAAACACTGTTGCACATATAGTTACGACCACCATCTTTAATTCTAGAAATTTGGCATGTTTCGTTATGCCCGCCATCTTGGATGACTATGACATCATCGCTACACTTTATGTTATGTCCGCCATATTGGATTCTAGAATGTTGCACTTTTGTTACGGCCACCATCTTGAAAAATTGCAATTTTTATGCTATAAATTTGGAAAAAAATTCAAAAAATTATAATAAAAATTTATTAATAAAATTTTAATAAAATGATTTTTTTAAAATGCACTTACGCCTTGCAGTCCTTGGTTCGAACCCGGTAAGAGCAAAAAAAAAATCTTCGGCACAGATCCTTTCTCCACTGTAGCCGCGTCGTGCACGATACAGGGCAATCTGTTCCCTGGTCCGCCGCCACCTCGACGCGGGTGAACGGTGAAACTTGCGCTGACACAAGTCGAACAAAGAAATTATAGCAAAAAAATAAGGTGTTTAACTCATTACACGAGATACAAGTGAAACTTCTTTGGCAATTCAAATATCGACTCGTAAGTATATCGCAAGGGGTAAAAAGGCAGAGAGAGAGAGAGAGAGAGAGAGAGAGATAGAGATAGAGAGATAGAGAGAGAGAGAGATAAAGAAGACAATTTTTTTAAATAAACATGAATTAACAAAATTATTACCTACTTCAAAATAACTGCTCAGGATATCAATCATTATTGATGAATCAATAATGATTAATTAACAGTATATGACCCACTGTCTAAATACACCATAAGAAAAACTGTGCTTTGTACTGTTTCTTCAAACAATTCTGCCATTTGTAACACGCCAAATCTCTGGAAAAAAATATATAATTCAAACAGGTAGCGATATCTAAGTGGGAAAAGCAGGGACTGTATCAACAGCTCTCTTGACGCTGCTGCTTGAACAAAGAGGAACGCGAGCGTACTGATAGCAAATATAAGATTCAAGGCATTCACAGCTGACGTTAATGAATAGGCCTACTTATATATATATTTTTTTTAACTAGCCCATGCGCACACACTGTCGTATTCTTTCGTTCATCTCTTTCTCTCGGTTCTATTTTTTTTGTTGGGGACGAATTTTCGCACAAAGAGGAAAACAAAAACGTGCCCAGAAACAGATATAGCATAGTGCTCTTTTTATATCTCTTTTTCCAAGTACGTATTCTCAGAAACGTTTCACAACAATGTTTCGCGAAATTGTTGCATTAAAATTCGACCTTGAAATTTTATTCTCATCGCACCCAAAGATGTTTCACTTCAAAAACATGATGAGTAGAGACCCGTGAATTTCGCGGATTCAATAACCTCCAGGATAGACTCCAATATCCTCTACACACTCGGGCAAATGCCAACTGTTCATTGGCTGTTGACTTGTGGGTCGTCTCGACTGGGTGGCCTGTGATTCGACATTTCTATGAGTGAGGGTCTCTAATTGGCCCTCAGTCCTCCAGATTAACAGAGAACCAATGACAGAAGCAGCACTAAGGTATAATTATTTGAATTTTAGCATAACACGAAATGAATCCGCGATATTCACGGGTCTCTAATGATGAGGTCTCGCCCCGAACCTGTGTTGCGGCTCCTTGGCCGACGAACATATCGGTGACCTCCCGCCCGCGTCAGGGCTGGGAACCTGGCCCTCCGAGGGTTCATCCCTTTCCGCGACTACCGGCCAGTCACGGCCCTCCTTTACTTTCTCTTCCCCTGGTAGCCGCAGAGCGTCCACGTTGCCGAGATGGCTATTTATCTGTCTGTTTACGTTACTTCAATATTAAATTAAATCATTCCCTTACTGCTTAAATTTCACCTTATATTTACGAAGAACGCTGGTTACAAATTATCCAAGGATCCTCGTAAATTAATTGTTATCTTCTTATATTTACCGGTACTAAGTTCACTTACTTCGAAAATGATTCCACGAGAATAATAATTGTGTTCAAGACAGTCATTTATAATCTGGTTTGGACTCCTGCAAAAACTCAATTATTTCTTCCATTTTTGTGACTACCCTGTTTCTATGAAGACCGAGTTATCTGAAATTACTAGTAACTGTTTATTTCAGGAGAAATAATTTCTTAAAAGTCCTTAAATAAACTATAATTTTTAACGATGCACGGAAATTTGTAACTTTGACATTTAACCATCAAAATATTAAACAAAATATTAAAATTTAAACATTTTATACTATATAATGTTTTGGCTCTTTACAGTATATATGCATTTGAGGACAGCAAGGGGTGGTATTTTTGACGTAACACACGCGGTCTTAAAGAAAGAAACGTAGATCATTATTTTAGTATATCTGTATTGGGTGTACGCGCACGCAAAAGGGGGGAAATGGTAGATATACATCTTCCTCCCCCCCCCCCACACACATACACACACACACACAAATCCTTAAACAATCTACTATTCCCACCAGCAAACGGAAATAATTTGAAAGCAAACAGTGGACAGTGTGGTTCTATGTTTAGCGCCGTAAAACGTTTTCCTGGAGTAACTAAATAAATTTAGCAGTAGGTAGCCTATACTCTTTTAAGAGCAATAGTGGCAAATGTCAGCTAAATAATTATGCCTTTTATAAATTTTAGTAGTCAGGGGCGCGATTCTAAATTGCATTAGCCTCGTCGTGTTGTGACTCTCGCTCACGACAACCCGTTTCCCGTCAGTAGGCCTATCTGTATTCTCAAATGTGAAAAATCCGTGTAGGCGACATCAACTTTGTATTAGCCTCCGAGCACTGGGGACTACTAGGTGGTACCACTAGTGCTGAATGGGAAATTGCGTTTTCTTTCCTGATATACCCACGAGCGCGTGTGCAGGCATGCTACCGTATTATGTGTTAAGTGTTTATGGACATCGGGAAACGTACCAAAAGTATTGCTGTGTGAAATTAAATAGTAATAATACATTGTATATGTTTTATAAACTTAAATAATTGTAATATGAAATAAACACAACTTTAAAAATTTGTGGTTGAACAAACTCTATTATATTTTTAAGTTAACATCTCAAAATTTCAGGTTACGTGTGTCTGTAACATAACAGTAATGTGCATGGTGCCAATAAACAAATATGAAAGCCATCATGGCGTAGTTCAAATCTTTTCACTGAATTTTTAATTTTTGTTTACTTTATTATTGCATTATGTATATTTTCCTTAGGATTAAATCTTATTGTTAATTTTTTTATTTATTTCATTGCTGTAATAAATTTTAATTCTTATTTCTGTGTATTTTCTGTTATTTCATACTAGTTAGGCCCACGGAAATGTTAAAAAATTTTATGTTAAAATAAACAATGAAAACAAACGTAAAAAAAATTATGTTAATTTAAAATGAAAGAAATTTTCAAGGAAGTGAATGTCCGTACGTTATTGATATTTAAACGAGCTATTGATAGGAATGAGATGTGGTTTTCTTTCACTTAGGATTTTAGTTTATGATGAGGACTTCTCTTATCTTTAACTTTGCTTGATTCTAGGTTATTGCTTAGAAAATAATGGTTTATTGTAATTTCTCAAAAATCTAATTAAGTTACACAACAAATTAATAAATTAACACAAAATAACGTTTTATAAAGGTATGTATCGTGGGCAATTTGAACTTAAAATAAACAAATGAATTACTGTGGACGTTGAATATCCCTCTAAATTAAATACAAGTTTTTTACGATTATTTATATATTACAAGTTTCCTACGTTAAATCAAACGCAAATTCTCTTGTATACTTCTTATAATAATATTAGGTGAATACATTTCTAAATCAGACCAGCAAGAAGGAAAATGTCATCTCATTTAGTCCAGATATAGACATAATTTTTTCAATCGATGACATTTAAGTTGAATTTTTTTTTCAAATGACGCGTAAAAGAATATTATTTTTAAAATAATCAATTCCATGGGAACATTCTGTTAGAATCAATGGCTTACTTATTCTTTCTTTTTTTCTCCCAGTATTGGTCACATTTACAGCAATTTCTACCTATTAATTCAGCCACTATACATCAAATTTACCAAGGAAAATTACTACACGAATATAAAAATTAATCAATACGTTTTATCAATTTTCATTTGGTTGCATAATAACTTTCTTGTGTAAGTAATGATTATTGTTGTGTCAAAAGTGTGGTATTATGTAAAAAAAAAGTATTTTACGAGCTTTATTCTTGAGAAGCTCTATACCACTATTAATGAATGAAAAGTTTCAGTGCACCACTTCAGTAGCGATGTCGTCACGGTTTTAAGAACATGGAAGCATAAAAAAAAACCTTACTATTTTTTTAAATTTAAAGTAATTAATTTTTTTATTTCACAAATAAATTCTTCCATCAATGCAAAAACTAATTTCATAAATTAAAATAATTATAATAAATGGAATTACAGACCATGTTTCATAAGCACGGTTTACGGAATAATATTTGTATTTAAATAAATTTTGTGACATACTGACAAACAGAGACGCTTTAGGTTGCGATTATGCCCGCCTTACACGCTGTTTAATTTCTGCCATATCGTATGTCATTCCCATAGGTATAAAAGTGGACATGACAATTTGTGTATCCGTAGAGAAGAATGAATTCTGTTTTTCACACACACGAAACATAACGTGTCAACAGAAAAACAGTCTCCATATTTGCCGGCAAAGCGGCTACATATATGAGTAGAAATAAACACATAGCTGTAATTTGACCAGATACTGAAAGGACACGAACCTTTCAGCAATGGAAACTAAGTTTTGTAACCTGGAGAATGAATTTTTTTTTTCTTGTATACCTCATTTGCCTAAAATGGAACAAAGGTGTCTTCATAATATGCTGTATTTAAAAATATTATTATTTTTACTTAATAAAAATTGAATTTTCTTGCAAAGCTATTGTAAAAATCCAGTAATATTAATTAAAAAAGAATGTAATGGAAATGGGGTACGATTTAACTTAAGTTTTTTTATGATATAACTATAACATTACATGTAATTAGTCACTTCTTCGAGATTATTCATAGCAATAATTTGAAAAATTGTAAACAATTATTTTACAGAGACAAAGGAACAAGCACTTTTTAACGTTATAGTAATGCCCATCATTCTTAAATTCTTAGTGAATTAAAACCAGATCGCTTTTCCATTTAACAGGGGTGCAGTTCCTATAAATAATTCGTTTATCCATGAAAAATATATGGAAACTTATTTACCTACAAACGTAGGTGTGTTCAATTATTTTTGAATTTTTTGTACAAGGTTGTTGTGCTTATATTATTGATTTTTACTATAAGCAACAAATAAAGGCTACATAGTATAAAATAACTGAACCAACAGACTTAGCTATGTTTGAAAAGTTATTACAGCAATTAGATACAGATGAAACATTAATAAATAATTTTTTCTTAAAGTACTATTTGTATAGTACAATATATATATATATATATATATGTGTGTGTGTGTGTGTGTGTGTAGGTGTGTGTGTGTGTGTTTCTAGTGACGGGATTTGAACGCAATCAAATAACATCTTCTAAACTTAGGCGCGCACTTTGGCAATGTGTTACCAAACTACAACAAGATTTAAAAGAGATTGTTGGTAATCAGTAGAGTAATACCAAATTTCTAACGTACTAGCTGCAGTACCCGGCGTTGCCCGGGCTGAACACAGGGTGAAGGGGACCTTTTTTTGAAATCAGATGTAGTTGTAATTGTCTTCTTAATTTTAATGTCAAGTGTGCAAAATAATTTATATAACGTTCGATCCCAACTGACGTTGTTCTGCCAGTGTATAATTATTTACCTGTGTATATATATATATATATATATATAAATTGGTGGTCTGTATGTAATCTAGACTCTATAAAGCACTATAGAAAAAAGCTGAAAAATAAGAGATTACTAATATTGAAAAGATTCCATTATCTAGCTAATGCTCGGCATGCCTCAATCAGTTTTGTTTTGTAATATGTTTGAAGTAGTTATACATATACAAATCATCTATCCATCTCTCTAAACATATATTTATCTCTATCTACATCTTTATATATCTATGTATCTCTCTATCGCTATTTATCTCTTTATATCTACATATATACATATATACCTCACACTATCTCTATCTCTTCTATTTATAAATCTCTATTTAGCTCTATACATCTATATATCTCTTTATCTAACCCATTTCATTCTCTATACCTCGCTCTATCTCAACTTATCTTTGTCTCTCTCTATCTCACTATATATATATGTATCACTCTATCTCTGTCTATCTTTTATATTTTTTAATTTAAAAAATTGTGTCATGCGTGCGCACTTATACAACAAAAACAGACGAAGTGTTGAACAGGAATTAGCCTGTACCTATATGAAGTGGTGATTGAAAAATTATAAAAAATTCCAAATATTTTCAAGGAAAAATATACGAAATCGCACACAACCGCTGCGTAGGGAGCCGACCGCCGCGCGGCACTTTATTTTGTGACATTGACTCCTCTCCCGTACCGCAGTGACGCTTAGGTGAAATGCTGCTGCCTGCTAGCCGAGCGGGGTGTGGGCGGGGCGCGGGAGCAGAGGCAGGCGGTGGTGGGAACGCGAGCGTCCAGAGAGACACGACTACGACGGACAATTGCTATAGTTACTGAATTACAAAGATAGAAAAATTAAAATATGTTGCTTAAATAATGTGGTTAATAAATAAAGCGGTAAAAAGTCGCCTATGTTCATCAGGGATCATGTTGGCTTCTAATGGAAAATAATTTTTCAAATCGGTCCAGTAGTTTCGGAGCCTATTCAATACAAACAAACAAATATTTCCTCTTCATAATATTAGTATAGATTATTAAATATGTGATTATTCCTTTCTATGACTTTTTAAATTTACAATTTGTATTTGAGAATAGTTTTGCTACTAAATATTAATATTGGCACACGAATACCATTGGTGCGTCTGCAATGTTTACGAATTGGAATACATATTATATATATATAGATATAGGTTTATTCTGCAACACGTGGGTGCGCTATCGACACTTCGGTTCGGCGGTAGCGATGCAGGGTTCTCACCCCTGTGGGCCTCATTGTAGTATTCTCCAATACGACAAGCCACAGAGGGAGTTCCGCTGCAGCTCGTAGCTCATGACAACAGTTCGTCAATTTCCAAGCTCCTGTGCACGAGGCTACAATCACTATTCACATGAATGAACTGGTCAAACCACAGGCACTGTCTTTAATAGGCATAGCCTTGCGTCTAGGGAACTTATAAAATGACGTTCTTGTTGTAGAGAGCGTCCGTGGCTTGTCGTTACTATTAGAGAATGCCATGAAACGTCACCTGACAACACTCACGCCTACCGCCTACTCGCAGTGTACATTTCAGAATCGAGCCCCTGGTCTTGTGTTTTGCTAACGTATTGAAAGACAAGTAAATGTTTGATCCAGAATATTACTTTCTTGAATTTCCTATAGTATTGTTAAAGCAATACATATAGTAGTTGTAAATGATTGGTTTTTTTTCTCGTCTAGCTAAATTTTTGTTGAGAAAAAAATTGATTTCTACGGTTGCGTCAAGTATTTTCTTTTTTTCGTTATATGTTACATGTTAAATAATATGTACTTCTACAATGATTGTCCTAAGAAACTCAGATGCCAACGATACAACTCGTAAATTTCAAGACAGAGCTTTGTACCATTTGCAATTTTATAAAGTTCTGCCTTGCAGTTTTCAAGTGATACCGTTGGCAATTGATTTTCGCAGGATTTACCTTGTAAAAAGTACTAAACCTTTTATAGTGTATGGTGTGTGCGAAGGAAATATCTTTTACTTAAACTTTTCAGGGCTCTCGCAGACAGGGAGGGGAAATCAGTATAACGGGAATAAGCGAGTGGATGAAAACGTGTCTTCAGAACCTGGGAAAACATAGCGTAATTGACCACATTTTGGTTACCAAACTAGATTAGTAATTTTTGATACTAGTGTGTTTCTTAATGTCTTAAACCAGTCTGTATGTAAATCACAAATGTATGTGTTGTTAAAAACTCATCTGATTTTATCAGTTAATTATATGTGAAACAATCTATGAATCACGTTTGTATTGATTTAATGATTTAAAGCACGATAAAGTGTCAGTATCAGTATTCATTCCCGTGATTACAATTAATAATTTATTTTTTGAATGTTTGATAAATCATAGGCTGCATTGGTTGCATCGCATTGATGTAAATTGTGACATTTTAAACTGTAGCTATATTGTCCAGGAAAATATTTTATGGTCAGTTTGACATGTTATGTATGATCGAAATTTGTAAGTTAACGTTCAAGTTTGATTGAGGAAACAGGAAAACAAAACGTTAAGTTAGTCTAAGAAAATATGGGAAACTCAGGAAAATTGTCTAGAATAAGAGTGTGAGAACTTTGCCTATATTTGCTTAAGAAACAGTCTCATCAGCTGTTGTTTTATTATTTATGCTGTTTCGCCTCCCTTTTTTGGGAGTACTTTCCATTTACGGAACACAAAGAATACTCTAGTGTGGGGCCGTGAGTAATGTGAAAGGAAGAAGTCACGGTTGTAATTTTGAAGACAAGACGCCTTTTTTCTTCCCGGAAGGTTGGCACTTCGGGCCGGCCGGCCTGCGCCAGGGGGAACGGAAGCGTTTCCGTTTTATGTATCATTGTGAGGGTGTGAACGGCAGTTCGGGAAGTCGTTCTACCCGCGGTAACGTCGCTGGAACACTACTTTTCTTTGGAGAATCCTCCCAGTTTCCAGCTGCCGCGCTCATAAGTGGGGTCCATGTGCAAGAACAACGCCGTGCTTATTTTATTAGTTCAACAAATAGTTCAAAAAAGACATATATTCACACTGAAATATTTTTGTAAATAGAAAAAATATTAATTTAAAAATACAGATGATTGTAAATTTGTTCGGTTACATGAAAACAACTTTACCACTACAAAATAATGTTCGAAGTAATGCTGGTTTTCGATTCTTACCAGGGAATTTAGGCTTTGTGTTATTCCAGTACCTCCAATAGTTAAAGTTATTTGTAAATCTTTCCCTGAATAGCTTTGCAGTATTAACTGTGCACATAATAAACATGATACAACAAAATAAATTGAAATAGGTGAATATTCGATTATCTTTTAATGCACAGTATTATCTCTAAAAACGTACTTCATATATGTAAAAATACCCATAGCCATGTGTTGTACAACGCTACAATATATTTCTTGTACTATTAAAAACTATTTGTTGGCTACTGGTTTCCAAAACAATCTTTTGTAAAAGTACAGAAAATTATAGTTCAGGGAACTTTGAAAAAGAGCGGAAGGGTAGTGGTTAATAGCCATATTGTAAAAAAAAAAATTTGACTCGTGCCTTGAGTGATATCTGGAAACTATGGTACACCGAAATGGGGATAACTGGACCGGAATTCGGACCCTGGCCCTGAGTTCGAAGCTAACGTTTCGCCGTTGCGCCATCTCGATCGGTCCGCCAGGCACGGGAGACGAGGCAAGCATGCGTAACTCAGCATTGCTTCGAGCGAGTTACCCAAGTGTTTGGAGGGACCTCGATGGCCTAGTAATCAGCGTTCCTGACCTCGAACCCTTAGGTTTTGTGTTCCATCTTAAGGTGAAGGGATAAGAACCTTAAGACGCCATCTTGGTTTCAACGGTTTTGCATTTTTCGATCGTTTAATTTTCAAAATTAGGTTTCGTTAAAGCACATAATTGGATTGATTGCTGAAGAAAATAGTAACTGGTTGCTAAAAATTGTGTACCCTGTGAATTCCTTTGCGTTTAGTATTTAATTCATTTCTGGGAATGACTGCAACTTTAATGAAAGTGTTAATAGACACTACTATGTAAAAAAACATTTTAAAATGTAATTTTCTAATGCTCGCTTTTAATAGTAATATTAGTTTCTGCTTTAAAAGTAGTGAAGGCGATATTTGCATTTTTATTCCAGGAAGCAATGGATAGTGTTATACTTTAATGTAAGTTAAAAAAAAAAAAAAAACAATAATATAGGTTGTGAAAAGTTTGAAGATGTCATTCGTATTGTGAATGATAGCGAACTCGTTATGGTCCCCGCTTATGACAGGAAACTTGATGTTAGTAAAAATATCATCAATTCAGTAGTATACTAATTCTAAGGGATACTTCTACCCATTCCTAAACAACTCTCGTGTTCAAATGATACATTTTCTTGTTCTTTTTTCATTTAGTGGGATGAATTAGCAACTTTTTTTTTTAGTTTGGAGCAGGATCCAGTAATTATTTTCTCTGCGTGTTGCGTTATAAAACATGAAGCTTCTATAATAAATTGTAAAATATTAATATTTCATTTTTGGGTTTGCCGCGCCGTGTCCCGTCATTACGCCGCCTCCCGGGTGTAATGGCGGTCCAAGGACGCACTCCGGCGAGCCGTCGTCACTAGAGTAGGTAATGATCGGGCGGCGTGCATCTGCGTTGTTGCCTCCCCGCAGGGCGAAGGGAGCGGTTCCCTCGGTGTGGGTGTCCCTGGAGTGATGCTCTGCCGTGTAGCTGCCGACCCTCCTCCCCAGAGCGCAGCACGTGGAGGCTATAGTCTGGCTCACGCTTGGATTGCAGTACTCACTTGTTAACATTACAAATAATATTTTCTATACCATCTTTAATTTACTATTTGTTGATTTTACTAACGATCATAAATTAGTGTCAATTTACAGTATAATTACACTTTTAGTCATTCTGACAAAAAAAAAACAATGTTAAACACCAGTTATTGTTTCACAATAGAAACTGTTTGTAGTAAGTAGTTAGTCACTGTTAATAACATGTCATTCCATAAAATCATGTGTTAAGTTCAAAACAGCAAAATATTTTAATATAAAATGATATCATTGTTTTTACTGAAACAGTTGGAACTTAAATGATGTACTTTAATTACGAACCCTTATAAATATTAAAAAAAAAAAAAAATTGGTTGTCTGTAAAGTTGGTTTACGGACGATATTTTAACGTGACGTCATAACAAAACATTGATGAAATGATTGCATATTTTATGAATAAAATTGAATCATTTTTATTCTAATAATAAAAGAATAAATACTTGAAATTATACTAGTAATCAGATTTTTAAAATGCAAGAATAATTAACCTTTATTGCTGAAATTGTTGTAATAAGCAATGAAAACCATATTAACTTTTCACTTCACTTTATAAACAGTCGAGTGGAAGAGACATAGTTGCGGCGCAAGCGTACAATGATCGTAACGGGACAAAATTGCGTAACGGGACAAAATTGCGTTACGGAATACAGCGTAACGGAACAATGTGCGCAACGGGACACATTTTCGTGCGTGCAGCCGGCGTTCATCGGTTTATTAGACATTGTCACGTCAAAAGAATGCTCTTGAAGAAATACAACATGAAAATGTATTTCCAAGATTCTTATTCCAAATTATACTTTACAAATACAATGTATCAGATACATTGTAGAGCAACCAAGTTTTGGACTTTGTAATGGTGGAATCGTGTATTGGAAAGAGAGAGTAAATTCCCATGTAAATGAACACCGCAAACTCAGGATGAAACGCGCTGTAGCACAAGTAAAGGTCTTGGCCCGTAATTTAGGTTTTCGGAGGGTTTGGAAACCGTCTTTATCTGGAGTCATTTTCTTCTTCTTCTTCCTCCTTTTTTTTTACCACACGATACTAGACTCAAGTTTTATAAATATTGATGCCTTATGACGCCGGTTTCTTAGTTGCTCTGGTTGTTTCGAGTCTAACCATTTTTCTAGTGTCGTTGAGCTATAAACATTTAGTTTGTCATTACTATTATTCACACGTTATGCTGGTTGTTTTACGTTTTTGTCGTTACTTTCATGGTCACATATTCCGGAAATTCGCCATGATAGCTTGCACGATCACTTGCGCGGCTGTACGCAGCTCCAAAATAACATTTTTAGTAGATATTTGGTGATAAAATGCGTGACCCGACAACAAATACAAGAGGGCTATTTGGAATAAATTTACAGAAAATTCCCTACACTAATGTTAATGACAATAAATTGAAATATGCTACTCGGTACACCGGGCCCTACGCTTCAAATAAAACACTAGAAAACAAATTTATTTTCCAGTCTTGATTTGATAGTTCATGTTAATCTAGAAAAAAAATATTATTTGATATAAAGTTTTATTCTATTTCACTGTGTGAAAATTGAACATGTTAAACGTCATGTATAAAATAAAATAAAAACAACTTCGTTGCCTTTAATGCTCATATCGTATGCGTCTTTAAACCTTTTTCAGAACACATCACTTCAAATAAGGAAGTTGGAAAGGCAAGTCGAAACGCAGGAAGTTGGCCGATGCTTGCATTGCTTTTTTTTTGCGTCTTGCTTATTATCTATATAAGCCTGGCGAACTCACGATAGTTTGTAAGAAGTGATTGACAACGAGTGCTTGCGGCATACGGAGATATTTGACGGTTGCGGACCGTCGCAACCTAGTTTGTGAGAAGGGAACAGCGCGCCTCTCGGGAGACCTGAGACCTGGAAAGCGGACAGGTCCTCCCGGCCCAGGCCACCTGCCGTGACCTCGTCTCCGTGTCAAGGTCGCGGCGCTGTGCCGAGGTCGCCGAGCAGGAAGTGCGTGCCGTCCTGCGCCTTCCTGCGCCTTCCTGCGCCTTCCTGGGCCGGGGAAGTGGTCAGCCCCTCACGTCTCGTGCGTCGGGTGCTCTCCTGGCCTTGCACACGTGACTCATCTGTTTGTGCCAGTTCCCAGTTGTCGGTGTGGTCATCGTTCATTTATTTACTATATACCTTGTCCAGGTTTGTTGGCTGTCTGCATTTACTCTTCTTGTTGAAACTTGGATGTGTTCGCCTGTGCTGTCGTCACTGTGTTGTCTATAATACCTGTTAAGTTTCATATTTGATCCATCTGTTCGACATCAGCTGATTTAGGCAGGTTCTCTGTGAATATATGTTTTCACTTTTTATATATTTTGCATTCTTTAGTTTTTTCCATAGAAAACAATGCAAATCTGCAAATGTGTATGTCCAAAAAATTGTATTAAATCAAAATTCACCATTGCATGAATCATTTAAAGAACGTAACTGATTGTTTTACTTCAATTATTTATTTGGGTATTTATTAATGTTCTTGAAGGAAAACTTCTTCATTGTCGGTAGGGTAATGCGAGGCGACGAATCACTAGAGCGTACCAAAAATTGGAACGCTAAGGAGTACGGTGTAGATAGACAACTGTGTCTTTACAGTTTTTGTCGTCAAATGTTTTTAAAGTTGTGAACCTCCAGTGTACATTTTATTCTCTGGTTTTATCGTTCAAGCGTATTATTAAAGTGTGAAGTTTCACTTCTTAGGCGCTTGGAGGCCACACGCCTATTTTTAATGGCATTTATTTTCCGTAGAGTTTGTTATTGTTCGCTTGATTAAATTGAACTAACGAAATAAATTGGCAAACTGCGACAGTTCACAATCATTGCTGATTTACTTATACCAAAGCCCTTTAAATAAACGTAAAATAACTTATTAAATGAGCTGTTAATTTAAACAATGCCCAGAAATAAGTTCAATCCTCGTAGTGTTATAATACAAATTAAGATTACATTTCCAAATAAACGGCGTAGCCAAAAATGTATTACATTTTATCTTGTGAAAAACTGCACACGTATGCTTCAGAAATAGTCTCATACGATGAACTACCGAAAATAATCAGTTCGGTAACCTTCAGCATACTTAATTTTATTACATATGATGGTAGTCAAAATATTTTTGAAATAATAATTAGTAGTGTCTTTACATATGTGACATTTTATAGATATAAAAACCAAAAACACCTTAACAAATAATGCTCATGGATGTTATCAAATATCTTTTTTGCCATTTTCTACGAACTTAAAATGTTCAGAAATGTCAATTACTCGGTGAACTTTTTTTTTACGTTTGCGGTTTCGACTTTTTTAAAGAAATCCTTCTCTATAAGTTTAAATTTATGTTCACCAATTTCGCAAAAGAAAATTCAGTACCATACTGATTGTAAATTGTAGTGAGTTGATATTTCACTTACTCAAGTTTTAATTTAGCATTTTTCTTTGCACTTCTTTAGTTTGAAGACTGCCAGTCGCATGCGAAAATGGTTTTCCTGCAATGTCCGACTCCCCGCAAAGCCAGGTTGTGTGGAGGGTTGCCTATCGTGCGGTGAAAAGAAGTTGCGAATTCACTCGCCGCCTTGCAAACAGTTTTAAGCGTTTTTTAAACTCTCTCTTTAATCATCTGGACCATATTGGTGGAGAATACTTCATCCATAAAATATGTGAACTCATTATTCAAATTAATAATTTGAGTACTAATTTTCGCCTACAACATAACTCTCTCGTTTGATGGGAAAACATGGTTGTTTCGGGGGAAGAAAGCTGAAATTCAGCTATAGAAAGTAAGGAAATACCTCGGCGGGACTGCAGCAGTATAAATTTTTACTTTTCTTGCCATAAACTGGTTCTACTGCATGGACATGAATTCTCGTAGACTAAAAAATATTTTAGGTGGTCTTCCGTAATACACACATTGTACTGAGTGCGTCGCGCCCTACTCTATAATGTAGGCTGCAGTTTCTTGGAAGATAATAATCCCTTACAATTAAGTATGGTGCACTAATTAGGCATTTATTGTTCTAATTTCTGATGTAAATATCCATAATAATTACTTATATCAGTGAAACTTGTTCGTAAAATTAGTGTCAACATTGTAGGTACGTTTTGAAAATTGTAAGATTTTAAATTAAAACATTTTATTTAAGTAAAATCTTTTGCTTGCTAGAATTGTTGATGTTTTTGTGTAATATATAATTTTATTATATGTGTATACTGCAAGTATTTTTTAAACTTATATAACTCGTTACGTAGTGTGACCCGGTAATTTTGGACGTGATTGTGACATATGACACTAAAATACTTGTGGACCTGATTTTAAAATTCCTCATCAAAGTTATTTGTTTCATCTTTTTTCTAATAGGTCATAATATATATATATTTATAAATATTGCTTTAATTTTAAAATAAAAACATTGAAGTGTTATATTGTTATTTTAACTTAAACTAAAGAGAAACCTACATTTTTCCTCTAAAATGACTTATGGAAATTACGTCTATAGTTTCTATTTGTGTTAAGGTATGCTTTAAGATAGTAATTAAAAAGGTTTGGTCTATATAACCACAATAGTTTGTGAGTTATTTGGTAAATCGCATTGTAAGTATGCTAGTTTTTATTTAAAATTTAATATTTTCTTGTTAACAATTAGCTTATAGAACTATTCGTAAATTATTTTGACAAAATTATAAAAATTATACATAATTCCTGATGCAACTTTATTATATGTTTAGATAAATTTCCTTCATACGAACAATAAAAAATAGCTCTTATCGTTAAACAGTAAGGCTATCTTGTACATTCATGTAAGGAACTCTCAAACAAAAACTTTGCAGGATAATCAGTTGAATTAGTACCTTTCTATTCTCAAAGTCACGACTGTGAAATTCTTATAAGTCTGCGAACAAAGATTTTTATTTTATTTTCATTATTGCATTGTCTGGTTTTTTAAGACACACGTGCTTAACGGAAGTGTAGAGATAAACCGGGCCTAGGATGGCAATGTGCGACAATAGACTTTTCCTATGGTGACAATGTGCAACATTAGACCGGGCCTAGGGTGACCTAATTTCCGGCACAGTATAGCGCGTCTCATCCTTAGTTTGCAGTAGACATTTAAATGGGCATTTATCTACTGTCTTTCCAGTGCACGATTTCTGCCATTAGCGCTGTCCTTGTTTCGGTGCGCTCTCTTGCCAGATATAGGCTATCCAAAAGCATACAAGTTTTAGATTCAAGTTTTTTTATTGAAATAAAAGATTATTGAAATGTAAGTAAAAAATTATTTTTAAATGGAAATTAGGAATTAGAATTTTGGAAATACATTTTCTTGTAATTCATCAAGAGCATCATCTAATAATTCTTACTTTTAAGGAAACGTAACTGAAACACGTCATCTTGGTTTCAACCGTTTTTGTCACGGAATTTTTAAATATTTAAATTTAAAAAAAATTGGTATCATTTTGACCATATGACATAGTTAATGTAATACCTTGTTATTTATTGTGGCTGATTGCTACAAATAGTTTCTCCTGTGAATGATAATTGGTGATAGGAATTGAAAATGTTTCATAATGATTGCAACTGTAATAATACTGTCAATATAACCTTATGGTCTTAGAAAAATCAATTAATAGTAAATTCCAAAAATTATAATTTTTATCATAATTAAAGATGCTATACAACATAATATTTTTAATGTTAAAAAAACTGGGTGGTATCAATCTAGCAACTTTTGGCGCAATTTGCACTGTACTGCAATCTAAGAGTGAGGCAGGCTTTAGACAAGGCTAGGTTGGCAATATGCGGCAATAGATTGGGTATATAATGGCCAAGTACAGCAATAGACTGTTCCTAGAGTGGCAATGAACAACAGTAGTCGGGGTCTAGAGTGGCAAAAATGCGGCTATAGACTGAGTGTAGAATGGCAATAGATCGCAAATAATTAGGCCTAGGGTGGCAATGTGCAGCAGTAGACTGTGTCTAGAACTCTAGAGTGGCAATGTACGTCAATAGACTGGGTATAGGGCGGTAATGTGCATCAATAGACTGGGCTTAGGGTGGCAATGTGCGGTAATAGATTGGGCCTAGGGTAGCAATGTATAGCAGTAGACTGGGGATAGGATAGCAGTGTGCGGCAAAAGGCTGGGTCTAGGGTGTAGGGTGGCAAAGTACGGCATTATACTATTTCTAGGGAGGCAATGTGAAGCAGTAAACTGGGTCAGGTTTGAAAAAATGTGTCTATAGACTGGGTTTATAATGTCATTGTACGGCAAATGATAAGCCTAGGGTGGCAGTGTGCACAGTAGACTGTGTCTAAAGTGGCAATATGTGGCAATAAACTGGGAATAGAATGTAAAATGCGCTCAATAGATTAGGCTTAGGATAGCAATGTGTATCAATAGATTGAGCCTAGTGTAGCAATATGCAACAGTTGACTTTGTGTAGAGTGGAAATGTGCGGCTATAAACTGGGTCTCTAGTCGCAATGTGCGGAAATAGACTAGAGCTAGGGTAGCAGTGTGTGGCTATTAACCGGGCATAGGGTAGAAAAGTATGACAATGTATATACTGGGTATATAGTGACAATGTGCGGCAATATACTGGGGATATGGTGGCAGTGTGCTGAAATAGACTCGGTCTACGGTGGAAATGTGCTGCAAAAAATGGATATAAGGTGGCAAAAGGCTGCAATATTTAGCCTTGTTTGGCAAAATTCAGCAGTAAATTTCCTTGGGTGGCAAAGTGAAAGCCGTGTACAGAGTCTAGAGTGACAGTGTGCGGCATTGCGACAGAATAACATAACAGTGATTTTTTTCTTCCATGCACAAAATACACAAAAAATAAATCAAGTCCGAAATTAGGCCACATGTTTTATTTAGTGGACAACAGCTTAAAGGAAATTAATCCCGAGTATCTTGGACTCATCACTGCTAAATTATATATATTTTAAATATTTTCATCGCCTTTTGCGCATTTTCTTATTATTGTTCTTGCCATTTTTCTCAGCCATGTATGAACTGGGAGGTAAATTTATTTTTCAACGCTATAAATAAGGGTTAGTTTAAATGTCATTCTAGATGACAGCAACTTCGTTTTGAAATATATCTCTCCTATTTTTTAAAAAACACAGTTTTTTTTTTGCCCCACCCAGATTAATTCAGTCACTTTGTTTTGTGGTGAAATTTTAAGGTAAGAAACGTTAACACTGTAAACAAACAGGTAGGAAAAGGGGTTGGGAATCAAAATATGAAAATGTTGAAACTGAAATGGCCTAGTTTTGAAAGAAAAATAGTTTTAAAAATAATAAAGTATCCGAAAAATTTGCATAACTTCTCTCCCAGTGATACCTACGTGGAACTTAAACACCGGAAGAACTATGACCATTCAGAAATTAGTGTTTGAAGATACGTTTTGCTTGCGTCGAAACATTGATTCGCCAGATTTTTTGCAAGGACGTGAAGGCGAATCTCTTCTGTATTTTTATCTGAAGCTTGCGATCTTCATGGTGTACGATGGTAGTGAAAAAAATAAACAAATTAAGACCTCCTGTTTGCTCACCGTGAGTTCAGGCACGCTTCGCGGACGAGCTTGCCGTTATGACACGCGAACTTTCTCCGAAACGAACGAAAAAAAAATAGGAAGCGGTTCTCCCATTGCACCTGCGATAAGGAGAGAAATACACTCTCGCTGCTGCTTGTGTTCGTGATGAATTGAGCGCTATGAGGAATTGACCACGCCTTTAGCTAATTGGTACTGCCAGGATTTTATTTTTATTTACCTAAGCAGCATGCAGTTTTTGTTTTTTAATTTCAACCCCCCCCCCCCCCATGCTTCATTGTTATTTCTTCTTCCTTTAGAATGTTTAACCTATTTATCTACAATTCGAACAGATGTATTATTTTCGTACATCTTAAATTTTATCTGGAGTTAAATTTTACTGTCAGACATTTAATATACTTGTATTTAAAAGTTTCTAACGTAAACCTACTATAAAAATTTAAGGCTCCACAGTGTTGGTATATTAAACAGTTGAATTACATTATTTGTCTTCTTTTTAATATCTAAAATGAATATTTTGAGAACAGCGATCGATTTCTTTACAATTAATGTACCTTTCCGGGTAAGTGAAAATTTGTTACTCTATTTTAACTTCGCACTGAATCCCTTAGAGATATACAACGTTAACAGAAGATTGGATTTTTTTTACGTGTAGTTATAAAAGTATAAATTCTTCTCTTTCGCGCTTATTAAATTATATTATTTTGAGTTTCTGACAATTGCTGTTGAACTTATGAATAATATCGACATGTAACCTTTCCTGCAAGGCAATCCATTCGACTGTTTCTTAAATCAGTTGGGATTCACTCACAGTAATAAACAATATTGTACGCGGATCACTTGCCTCACACCACAGTCTTGGTTTAATTCCCGAGGTAAAATCTAGATATTTTTGCAAGTGGGAAACATTGCAAAAGCTGCCGTTTGACTAAGGGTTTTCGGGGTGCTCGCAATTACTTAGAAAATATATTCAATCGCTGCTCCATCCCAGTACTTATGTGTTCAATATAAATCAAGGATGTTTTATTGATTCCGATGAAGGGTATCGCTGGTATGAAGCAATTTTTCACTGTTTCACTTGTAGGTTGCAGGAAACTTGTAGGGTGCAGGAAACGATTTAAATCTGATTGTGTTTTATTATTACGTGTAACTTAATAGCCGTTCTTTTTCGTAGCTGCATGCGATGTTTATCGCTGTCAATATCGTGAACAACAAGTTGCGAAAACTTTTAAACGTTCGCATTCCGCGCAGTGCGACACGGCCCATTAAGCCCCGCTAAAGGTAACACGCAACAGGGAAAGTGTTATAATAAAATTGACTGCTGCAGGATTCGACGGTTGTTATGTTGCATGCAAGGAGAAAGTGTACGACTCTACAGAGAACATTAGTTCCCTCTCCCAATCATGAAGCACGACCCGACCGTCTTTGCAAATAATTCAAGTTACGATATAATAAACACTGCTTCATGTGGTAGGACTTGAAATAATTTCAGTTGCAAAGGAAAAAAAATCGTGTTAGAAAAGTTGCCTACTCTATATAATTTAAATCGGAACAAATTTATATCTTGCATAAGTACCTATGCATCGGCATGTGTTACGGGTCTTACTCTTACGTCTCACACCACCGGAATAAACTGTGGAAGGAAGGGATGGGGAAAGGAGAGTTGGGATGAGGGTGAGGAGAGATCAGGACCGAATTCGGATCTCTTAGGCCTTCGCACTTATCGGTTAAGGATTTGCCTTAGTCTGGGGAGTCATTAGCTATACTCAAAAACTAGTACATGACTGTTCGGTTCTACATACACGCTATTTATTTCCTCTGCGCGGATCTGCCCTTTACAGCTTCGGTGGCTGGATGCTCTCCCTCTTTCTAGCATCGAACCGGAGACCTTCAGCGTGCGCGACTCAAGTGCAGTACCTCCTGAGACTATCGGGTAGGCAACCCGCTATATTCGACAACTATCGTTCTACTAAACAAATCAGGTTACGCACTTCTCGGTTCAGCTATCATTACTCTAGCTCTCTAACTGCAAGTATTTACGGTTAGGAAGTTAGTGAATCACTCACCTCTCTCGCTCTACCGCGTTGCGATTCGTACACAGTGGTCAGTCAGTGCTGAATTGCACAACACGCCGCTAACGGCGCAAGGCCGGGGCAGCGAACTCTCTCTTTCTCTCTTTCTCTCTCTCTCTCTCTCTCTCTCTCTCTCTCTCTCTCTCTCTGCTGACATTTCTCGCGCCGCAAATTATCTTAAAATAATTCCACTATTAATTTCCCTTACACCTGCTTTGGTTTAGCCCGTTTATTATTAAAAATAAGTCCTTCCCACTTGTAAATCCTCAAGCACACATTATTTTAACTACCGATTAATAACCATTTTTTTGCTGGTTGAATGCAGTTATTGATGGATATGTTATTTCCTGTAGAAAACTTTGTATAATACCGGTTAAATAGGTATACAACCAAATTTTCTTCCGTAGAAAAAATAATGTATCGTGGGAAATTCACATTGATTGTTAAGTATTTGATTATATTTTTAACTCTACGTAAAATATTCGAATATAAACAGTTACTAAAATAACGAGAACGGTGTTAATTATTGTTTACATTTCGTAAAAATGTATTTAATTGTTTTATACAAAAATTTGTACATAATGTGTTTGTTAGTAATCTCACAGTGGTGCTCGAAATATCGTGTTCTGAGCACTTCACTGATTATAATTATCAGGTGACAACTTTTGATGCGAAAACTTAAATAATTTTATTTTATAATGATGTGTTATTTTAATATATATTATTCATTGCAAATTTAACTCAGGACGGACTCATTTTCTTTGCATTTTATGATTTTAACTCTATTTCGCTTTTCTGTATGCGTTATATTGATTCCCAAGCAATACAATGGTACTGTAATCCCACGGTTTGCTTATGTTGGCCTAGCTAGTGATTATGAAGTTTCAGTGTGTTAAGCCGTTCTCCTTTCAAAACATCGAGGGAGTGCTAACTAGGTGCTGCTTGCCGTCCCGGGCTCGTAACCCAAATAGTTAGCATTCCTAGCGTTTCCTGGCGTTCTTCCCAGTTCCACCTATCCCCACTTCATGTGTAACATCTGAGCTCTCGTTATACGGCATAAGGTAGAAGTAATTTAATGAATGGGGCGGAATTCTCTTGGGACGGAAATGTGTAACTATGGTACTTTCATCTGTGGCGTATGTCGCGAACCATTTTTTCAAAAAGCCAAAGTGAAAATTTAAATTGAATTTTAACAAGATGGGCAGTATTTTTATAAAATTCCTCGTCGAAAATCCGTTTCAAAGCCTGGGTTTAGTATATTTTTGTCTTTTTTGCTTTTATCGGATAATTTTTATTATATAGTGTTTCGCTCTACAAAACGAATGGTTTTATAGTCGACGAAGCTACTCCGGCATCGAATTCTAGCGGCGGGTGCATAAACTACATGTGACTCGCGTCAATAAATGTAGTTGAAAACACAATTTACGTATATATTTATCACGCTCGGCATTATTTTAAAGAATTCTACGTTAAATTTTGTGTCCGAAATTCGTATTATAAGTGTATTTGCAACATGAGAATGATGAATTTGCTCGTTACAGATGTTAGATGTTACACATCTCAGGCGAGTGCTTAAAGACTACAAATTTTTTTTTTTGTGATACGATAACGACGACGCCGTGTGACGCGACGGAACGAGCGCCTCCGGTGATAGGCCGGAGCACCTGCCTTCCGGATCCTCCTCCTCCTCCTCCTCCTCCTCCTCCTCCTCCTCCTCCTCCTCCTCCTCCCTCCCCCCCCCCATCTTTTTCTTGTTCTTCTCGGAGGCGTGCAAAAATGACGTTAGCGCGTTTTGTTTGACGGCGCGGCCCGTACAAGGCGCTGCCCGCTCTCCGGTCAGGAGGTCAACTGTCCCAAGAGACTCGACCCCTCGCGCCTCGCTTCCGGCCCAGTAACACCAGCGGCGAGGGGCAGTCGCGTCTTCTACCCGGAGAGAGTTTGTCTCTTACCGACCTTTCCCCGCCAACATTCCAGATATCCAAGTGCGGTAAAGTCAGAATAATTTTAACTCTCATACAAAAGGCGAAGAAACGTTTGGTTACTGTAGAAAATATTTTCTTAAATAGTGTCTACCAAATATTTTCTTTTATTTATATTTAACATGTAAATTTTAAATGTCTCTATGTGCCCTTGTGCAAGTATGAAAACATCAATTATAGTCTGCGATCATTACTCATTCTTATACATTCACGTTAATTCCAGCTATGACAAATCGTAAACCCCATCTGTGGTTGTGGAGCGATATGTCGCTGTGACTTTATGCAAAGGAAAGTTTTTTTTTCAGTTTGATTAACCTGCAAATTTTTGCGTGTATTTTACTTACCTTACTGTGCAATTTCAGTTGCTAAAAGTTTTGTTGCTGCGGTGATGCGATTGCGTAAGTCAGGCAGGCAATTCACCTTGCTTGCGGAACCGTTAGACTACATGAACCGTCGTACACAATATCCACATATGTTAAGTCTGGTCTACGTTAATGACACTCGTTTCCTTTCCACATTTTTGAAAAGTTATTTTCGCGTTTTCTCTGAATATAAGCAATTCCAGCTAGTTGGAACACAAGACTATCTACAGTCCCTGTAACCTTGAAACTGGATTTCTATTAACAATGCTAACATGCCTTAGTACATACCTGCTATTGTGTTATTGTCTTCGCCAAGAATAATGGTCCTTGATGTTTTAGCTTCGTCATCCATAATGAAACATTCGCGTTTGGTATATTACGTCCCCACTCTAACATGGTGTATGGATGGCTATACTACCAAAGTGGTTGTAACATATAGCTGCATCATTCACAGCTTCCCGATTATCATACCACACTTTGGTCTTTCACACTGCGCGCGCTCTTGAATTTCTTCACGAGCTGGCGAAAGAATGTGGCCGGGGTGTGAACTGGTTTACGAATACTTACAAGTTAATTTTGCCCTGACGTGTTCACATCACCATTCCACGCCCAACTGCACTAACTATGGCTGACATCTTGTGCTGTGCTTAATGTTAAGTGTCTGACTTTCCCCACAAAGAATGCACCTCAGATAAAAGGAGAGTTCTTTATTGTTCTATATTACTGTATCTTCGTAGAAAGTACGCCTGATTCCGGCTTCTGAGATATGTGTTCCGTCGGAAACAGAATAAACCAGCACGCTGGAGGAATAAGTGTATGTTGGCTTTGGGCGTGTTTTTGGTGAGAGTGTGTGTGTGTTTGGGTTGGGTAGGGGGGAGTTTCTGTTTGTCTACGAAGAAGATCATTATAGGGCCATGATCAATGATAGGTATCTCGACCACCGTAAATTCACGCAGATATCCGTTAATTTACGTAAATTACTGGTTACAATTTATCCAGGGATCTTCGTAAATTAACGGTAAAAGTTTCTGACGGTATGATTAAAAAAAGTGTGTTCGTAGTAGTCACGCGAGTTAGAAGTGAAACATCACAGGTAAGAGGGATAGGAAATGTTTAGTATACTCTAATATTTTAAACACGCGTAATCATGCGTTGAAAATAGACCTTTATGCACTCGTGTCTGTCCATGTTTTCAATGGAATATAAGAATGAATTAATGGCTTTATGATACATAATCCTATTGGGAATTTCTATGCAAATTCTCACAATTCAAATGCTAACACCGGATCCAACCTCAGAGTTGAGAATTTAGAGTTTAGAATTACAAGTTGCGATAGTCTGCAAAAACATGCAAAAGTAAGTAAAAGTATGATAAAGTATGTAAACGTTTACAAAAATATTGATAAGTATACGAATCATGCGCTGCTGCCATCTGTAACCGGATGTAAAGATGTTTCAAACCAAAACCTTTTTTTTAACCCCGCGCCATCGAGCAATATTCGTTACTTCGCTATCTACGCACTTCCGCTACTCTGTAAAAGAAAGTCGCACTTCAAAAAAAGAGAATTATTTGTTTGGATAGGGTATTTGATGTAATACTGTATTTTTTAGGCATTAGTTTATGGAGTCGGCGTCGTTTCTAAAGCTGATGTCACTTTGATTAAGAAAACAAATAACTTGAATGGAACTCACTAGGAAGAATCGTAAAAATGACTTAATTTTAACAACACATCAGAATGGAATTAGTGTAAAACTTCATTACAACAACATACTATGTTTTGCTATTCAGATAAGAAAGAAAGTTGGGGGTCGTTCTAGTCTTGTCTTCAATTATTTGACATGGCAAATACTGCACACGCCAGCTCCCTAACTTCTCAGTGACTCAACCCTCGCTCCAAGAGCGGTCCGCGGGCAGAGCGACTACGTTTCACTCGTCGATGGAATCTCGCGGCGGCTGCAGGTGAAGCCCGGCGTGAACAGAACGAATCTCGGCCGGTTTCCTGAAGACCTGCCGTCTGCTCCCTCTCACTTGTTCGCTAAACCGTTTATTTCCTCCCCCCCCCCCCCCTCCTCTTCTCTTCCTCGTCCCGCTGGTTACGTCACCGTCGTCGTCTCGCCCCGTGGCGACGCGGCGCGTCCAGGCGGCCGGCCGGGCCGGATGCGGCGACGTCCGTCGCTGGTCGGTCCCAAACCGGTAGCGAAGTAACCGACGGCACGCTCCCGCCCGGGGCGCCGTTTACGTACTTATTTATCATTGGAGAGGGGTTCACTGCCCGAGGTACCGACCTGTCCGTCTCTCGGCCAGGACACGAGATTATCATGACTGAGAGTAGGCAGGATTGAAAGCCGTAACTCGAGAATGTCTTTGCCACGTGGTTCCTCAGCCGTGGACCGTGGACGAATCCTTCTCCAATTCAATTGGTTTGTGTTGTGCATTTCCGTGCCTGACGCCCTCTTATTTGACGAGACACGAGAGCTGTGCCCCTTCCTGTAACCTCTTAAGGTGGTTGCATAACTGGAGGAAAATAAAAAAACAGTGACGTAGAAAATATGGGCCATGTGCACAAGATCTTACCGCTGTTTTTTAGAACCCACTGATTCGCAACAACACATGGCTAGATCGTGTGCACGGGAGAGAGGTCGTCGGCATTTGGAGTAAAAAGAAAATATTTTATTTTTGTTACGGAGGCATGGTGAAACAGTCAGTGGGAGCAAAGGTGGGTGGCATTTTGTTGGGAGCTGGGGCCTGTTTGTAGTTATCTGTCATAAATGGTGGCAAGAAATTGTACTTTGCTCAGGTAATTCCTGCTTTTAAAAATTATTCATGCCAATTATCTGCATCACTTAACTAGCATATGTGTAACCAAAAATATACTAAAATAGTTTGCGAGTTTATAATTGTTCATTAAACTTTTTACTTAATCTATCATAACCTAAATTTATGTGTATATTAAAAACTGTCTTCATAGTCTGTCGCGGACTAATTACCAGATAATTAGTATTATTTACGAACATTATGCAAATACATGCCGTTCCAGAAATCAACGTCAAGCCGAAAACAGTTGATATGCTAGTTAAATACGGTTCTAAAGCAGAAAACAAAAATCTAATAAAAAGTCGTATTTTTTGAGTTATAGGCATTTTTCAAAAGTTTTAAAATCCTTGCCTTGCACCAAATTATTAAATACTGTGACTATAAATTATTTTTGTATACTTATGAATAATGATTCAAAATAAAATCAAACATGCTATCCTTTGTAAAGAAAAATTCTTTGCATGAATAATAAGAAAAAAAATCCTCTGGTAACTTTGTCGATTGAAACTGTAAAAATGTTATTTGAAAAGACTTCTCGCCAAGCCGTTTCAAAGTATCCGCCTACGAATATGCAATTGTGTTTATACGGTAATTGATGGACATGAAAAACAATGACGATGTTATTTAGGTTTACTGCGTGGATACTATGCCGTGTATAGTTTTCCTTCATGTTCTATAGTAAAAATTAATGTGACGATTACATGAATGACGAAGGCCCGTTCGTTATACACGCTTGCGGAGATCGATCTTGTAGCATCCTGTAGCCTACACAACCACCTCTCGGCTGACGCAGACGGTTTGGATGGGCCGTTGTATAAATATTAACGTGGGTAAGTGACCCCGCAGCACCTCACCGTGTGAACACTCCACGACTGTGGGGAGCTGCTAACCTCGGTCATGCGCGCGTCCTGAACTACGAGCTTGAAGCTGAGTCGATCGGCGCGGCGCTCCTTCCGCAGACGACAACTCGAGGCTACGTGTTGTTTGTTGTTCCGTGCCGTCACCACGGGCTTCGTCCTTCCTCATCGCCGATACATACGTGCGTGTACGTAGAGATGTTTCGTGCTGCCAACTTAGTAATCTTCTTATGCTCTGCTTACTGGGGATGTATCGAGCCATTTCCAAGGGAGGTTTAAGATGTAATTCTTTATCTTAGAACTTGTATGTAGCCTATGTGGGTATATTGTCCTGGTTGAACACGTTATTCTTAAAAACAATTAATGCAGCCAAATTAACTTTTACAATACAAACACACAGTTTACAAAAGAACGTGTATACGAGCACTCTAATTTAAAAAAGAGGAGCATGTCCGTCCCCCTTGCAGACAACAAGATTCCTTCAAAAATATTTATTTTTTGGACTCAATATGTGCATTTATGGGATTTATTTATTTTCTAAGGTGTACAGATGAGCTTTCTCTGACCACGTCACTGTGTCTTATGAAATGAACACTTTGAAGCTATCACGTGGTAACGCATGTATATTTTCTCAGATGAACTTATAGACTGGGTTACAGCTAGTTCCTCTACGAATGTCATTTCTTACAAATGAATTGCTGTTTTAGAAACATAAGAATTTGTGCAGAAGGATGAAACAGTGTTGGCGTCTCATGGCCAGTGAGGTTCAAATGGATAAACTCTACAACACGTTACAAGGAAACTTGTAGGGGTGGGGGAGATCATTCTCGCATTCGCCAGGAAGACCACGGGAAACCGACACAAGGATGTATGCACTAGACTTCGAACCCAGGTCCTCTGGGACGAGAGTTCATTGCGTTATCACTACACAACCTCGCTCCCCTACCAATTTATTTGCGGTGTGACGAACGCATTTACGACGTGCTACGAAGACACGAGTTATTACGCAGTTCAGTGTCGGACCCAGGTAGAGTGACCCAGAGGGGGGTGACCGGAAGGGTTTAGGTTGTATAAAATACCATCCACTTAAATAGGGATTAAGATATTTTGGTGTGCATATATCTTTTAAATGCTAATTATAGATATTTCTAGTGTTTGAAAAAACATGATGAAAAGCATTATTTTATCTGATTTTTAGAATTTGTTGAATTACACACGTTATATTAGCACTAAAAAAAAGGTAAAATAATTAGTAATGGGCCGAATCCCAATTTTCTGGAATCGGAATCTCAAATTCTAACCTCGAACATAATACGTATCTAGGTTATCTATAATCTTATCTATACTAATATTATAAAGCTGAAGAGTTTGTTTGTTTGTTTAAACGCGCTAATCTCAGGAACCACTGGTCCGATTTGAAAAATTCTTTCAGTGTTGGATAGTACATTTATCGAGGAAGGCTATAGGCTATATTATATTATCAATAACATTAGGGATCCTTACTAAAAGTCCAATTTAGAATCAAATGCGTTGGAGGGGGTTAGATACAACATGCAGTACACGTACGAAGTGTGTGTTGACAGTGCCGCAGGCGCTAGAAGTTGCCACGCAGTAGATGCCTTATCATTCTTAATTTTCCCATACAAGTAAAAAACACTCGTGTGATATTAACAACGAAGCAATCAGTACCCTCATATAGAATACATAGAGATAGTGTGAGGTATATATGTAGATATAAAGAGATAAATACAGATAGAGAGATACATATATATATAGGACTATAGATGTAGATAGAGATAAATATATATTTAGAGACATGGATATATTATTTGTGTATGTGTAACTACTTCAAACATATTACAAAACAAAACTGAATGAGGCATTGCAATGCATGCCGAGCATTAGCTAGATAATGGAATCTTTTTAATATTAGTAATCCCTTATTTTTCATTTTTTTTTTTCTGTATTGCTTTACAGAGTCTAGATTACATACAGACCAGGGAAATAACTATAAACTGGCAGAACAACAACTGTCGGGATCTTAAAGTGATATAAATTATTTTGCAGACTTGACATTCAAATTAAGAAGACAATTACTAACTACATCTGATCTCTAAACAGTTCCCCTTCACCCTGTGTTCAGCCCGGGCAACGCTGGGTACTGCAGCTAGTATATAATAAACCTATAGTTTAAAAAACTAAAATAAAACTGCTTATTTCGTTGAATTAACTAAAACTTAAAAAATATAATTTGAATTAAAGTATTTTGTCTAATAAATGTAATCAGTCTGATAAGTCTAATCAAATAATACAGCACAATTCTGTATAACTGAAAACGTGGGGTACTTGATATCATTTGTCTTAAATTTTCTATCGGTAATAACAATATGATTTGTAATAGAATTTATATCACTAATTTTAGAATATAGTAAATACGAACATTTTAGGATATAGTCATTTCAAAGGTTTTAAGATATAGTGATTACGAAAATGAATATATGAACACAATAATGCTTCGGGGGCGCAGATCTGTAGGATTCGCAAGTGTGGTCCGCGGAAATTTACAAGTGTGTGGGGGGGGGGGGGGGGGCAAGAAATTTGCACGTGGGGTTAACCGAAACGTCATATCTGGATCCGGTGCCCGTATGCTGTACACTGCCCATATTTTGGCCTGCATGCAATAAGAAGAAAACTTTAAAATATACAGACAAATTTCTATAAGACATAGTTTTGACATCAAACACGTTTTACGGTGACGCTTTTGCAAATGAGGGGCTCCTTAATTTCATGGGGGCCCGGGCTCCCCTAGCCCCTGATCTACGCCAGGAGGTGCTTAATATCATACGTTTTAAATTTTCTATCACTAACTTTAGGATATAGACATTACGAAAATGATAGAAGAGAGCACTTCACGCTTTAGTTATACAGAGTTGTGGTGCATTATTTGTCTTTTGTTAAAATAAAAAAAAATAATATATATATTTTTTTAATTTTTAGCTCATTAAACGATAAAAGCAGGTTTTTTTTAAGTTTTTTTAACTATAAGTTTATTTTATTCTTATTAGTCTCAAAATAAAATAAAAATATTGAATATGAGTAATTTAATTAATTAAAAATACTAGCTATAAGTGATTAAATTATTTATTTGTTACCGTGAACTTAAAATTAGCAATTAATGTTCACGCAATCTAGTCATTTTAGCTAATACCATTACATGGAACTTTTATTGTTATCTTAGAGCAATCAAGTTGTCTACTTGGAAACCATCCGGTGACTTTACGTGACTAGAGCAGTGCTACCAACCTCTGAACACACCCATCAGTAATCACAGTAATGCAAATAAAATATGCGTACATCAGGAGCGGCAAAATTTAATCCCCAAGTTAATTGCAAACATTCAAAATTGTCCACATAAACTAATACATTCATACGTTTATAAAATACATTTTCAGGTATAAATATGAAAAAATAAAAATTTAGCTTAATACACAATCACAAGGCTATGTTAAAACAGAAATCGGACACATCCATACCTTTCTACATATCACTGCGACTGGTAAGGAAGTTCCCAGTAGCATGTTAAGCTTCTTCGAGTTCCTTGTTGGTGAATTTTTTTTTTGTAGCACACCTCACTGTACGATTTACTTTTCACTTTCTCTACCATCAGAGCGCCTAAAGTAGAAGTTGATAGAGACGCTCTATATTCAGTTTGATTGCTGCGGACATTGCTGAATATTCTTTCTGTTGATGCGTTTCTGTGTGGGACTGTCAACAGGGCTAACATAATAATTTTAGGGAGAGTTTTGTACTTTGTTTGGTCACTTTCATTTTTAATATTTGTGATTTTGTACCAGACAACATCCATTCTTTTTTCCTCTAGGATATCATTTCAGAAACTATCACATTGATACTCAACAAATTCTTGTTCCAGAATATCCAATTCTGAAACATTTATAAGTCTTGGAAATCTCTCGACAAAATACAGAACAGAGGAATAAGATGCAGTTGTTCTCAATGAAATATCACACTCTTCAACATGCTGCAGAAACTCATCATGTAAAGGAAATTTGTCCACTATGTAACTACTTGATGAAACATTAAAGGCCCGCACAGAAGAATAAAATGTCTGGCTATCAGACTGGCGTGGTGAAGCTTTTAATTCTGCTCTACACTTGGCGCCAATAACTAAATCGGTATCATCTTTCTGGAATTTTCTCTTCTTAAAGTTAACATCAGTGATTGATGTGGAGCCTAACAGCACAGCTGATGGCTTAACAAATCTTACCAGTAAATCTCTAAGAAGACCTTGCAATTTACATCTTTGGATGTGAATGGCAGGAGCCTCTTGTTGTAAAAAAACATTAACAGCATTGAAAACAGGAACAGTGTTTTCAAGAAATAGACAGTAGAGTTTGGTTAAAGGATTTTGCTCTCAAACTGAGAAGAGGCAGCTGTCTGGTTCACAAAATAACAGTTTGAGAGGCTCCCACTGTTCCAAAACTCTTATGACACTTTCTAGAAGTGAAAGCCACC
This sequence comes from Bacillus rossius redtenbacheri, assembly GCF_032445375.1. NCBI lineage: Eukaryota > Metazoa > Arthropoda > Insecta > Phasmatodea > Bacillidae > Bacillus > Bacillus rossius. The sequence goes on along the minus strand of NC_086330.1, from coordinate 137,125,514 downwards.
TGGTGTTTACACACTTCAAAATTGTATGTGGTTTATTCCTACTGAGTTCTTGTTGCAATTTCAAGATGTTCTGTCTTTTACTACTTTTGTCCAAAAAATAGAACACCTGAACCAAAAACTGTTCAATGTTTATACTGAGCTGGGTAGAAGCTTTCTGTGCTGCCAAATGAATTAAGTGGCAAGAACAGCGCTGACGAATTATGGAAGGGTGTTTGGCCTTGCAAAATGAGAATACCTCTTTGTTGGATCCTATCATAATGTTTGCATTGTCTGCAGAAAAGGCAACACAGTTTTCCCAACTTATATCCAAGAAAGTTAATTCATTATCTAGGACAGAAAAAAATTCCTTCGCCTGTATTATCGGTGCATTCAAGCAGCGACAACAGAAGAGTGCAAACTTTACCTAATTTTTCATCAAAAAATGAAACTACTACAGGGTACAATTTAACTGCATTCTGGTCAGTGCTACCATCAGTAGAAAGAGAAAATGATGACATTTTCAACACAGAGGCAATCTCTTCCTTTGTTTGACTATACATATACTGGACCAATGCAGAAGTTTTAGTCCTTGCACAGCCATATTTTTTTGCTATTTCCGAGTCTGAGAACATAGCCCGGAACAGATGACCAGCATGGTCAGAAACAGCCCACGGAATATTGTGTTCCACAAGAAACGAAGTGAATAACAATTCAGCGTTCGTAGTTTAATTTACACCGCTCTTTACAAAAAAAAAGATGAAATTGATTTATGAACACTTTGTACTTTACCATAATCTTTATGCTTTTTACACTCCACGTGGAATCGTCTCGTCCCCCATGCGAGATAACAAAAACTCAGCTGCACACGTTACAAAACACATGGTTCTCAGATATTTTCGACGCAATGGCATGGCCATTCTTTTGTATAACTTCAACGAAATTTTTGCAAAACCTTCTTGCTAGCTGATGCACACGATGCACGATGCACAATAATGGTAATAATTGATGATTTGAGGATTTGACTGGCCCATCCCTAAAAATAATATAGTTCCTCAAAAAAAATGAAGCCGACTTGAAAGGTCAGATGCAGAATGGATTGCTCCCGCGGGTGAGGGACCCGCCACTGAGGCAGGGCAGTTCGTGTCGCCGCTCCGCAGTTGGCAGCGCTGCTCGCCGAGCGGGGAGCGGCGGGAGAGACCCGGCTCCGAGCGACGGCATTTCCGGCCGCAGCACCGGACACTCCCAGCGCGTCCGGGCGGCCCGTGCGCTCATCACGATCATCAGCATTATCACTGTGCGGCTTATTTCATATTGTACTGACGGATTCTTGTGTGTTCTATGAGTGCATTGGGGAAAACTGATTCAAGATTTTTTTTTTTTTTTGTAATACGCCATTGCTGGTTTCACTGTATGTCATAAGAAACCTTGGTAACGGACAAAAAAATACGGACATGAAAACAAACCAAAATCAGCCGATATCAAAAAATTCAAATCATATGGCTGAAAACCACGGAATTTTCTGTGCTGTCTATGTTTTTAATTTTTTTACATCGGCTGATTTTGGTATGTTTTCTGTATTTTTGAATATTCAGCTTTATTTTTGTCCGTTATTGATGTGTCTTGTGACATACAGTGTAACCATCAATGACGTATGTCCAAAAAACATCTTGAATTTTATGTGGCCTTGTCTTTATTTTAACGACATAAATGCTTACAAAGAGCTTGTCAAGTGATTACAAAACACAACGTGTACAACTGAGTTATTCTTACAAAAAACTATAGCCAAGAAAAATTAACCTACTAACTGATACAGTACATTAGAAACCAAACAAATGAATTCGTAGCAAGTATGAAAAATAGTACAAACTATAACAGATACCAAACATGATTCAACGAATAATATATTTAAAACGAAAATTAAAAAAAGGTTATTATTAAATAATAGCTACAGAAAAGGAAAAAAGTTTTTTAAAATCTACCTAATACTATATCTAACTATAGTAAAAATGTTTTTTTGATATAACTTTTATCAAAACAAACAAATAAACTATCCTAAAAATACAGTTAATTTTCTAATAGTAATCTAGACATATTCATGAATTTAAGTCATTTTGCTCGATTCAGAACGGGGTGACTCACAGGCATCGGCGCGTGCTGGATGTCTGGAATGCTTCCGAGTATTTCTAGGCTGGGGGATTCTGCGGTGATTTGTTGCTACCTTCCGTGGAGTGGAGTTCAAGGACATCGCAAAGCCCAGTTCTGTACCAGAAGTGAATTATTCGCAAGAGAAAAATTTCCGACTCTGCAGAAAGTTGAGCTTGGGATCTTTAAACCATCCACCAGGAGTTCTGGTAACTATACCAAAAGACCACCGTGCTGTTCGCGGATGTTAACAAAAGGAAACTTTTTATTTCAGAAGTTGTCTAATATTTCTTGATAGATGTTGCTCTATCTCTGTTTTAGCTATCCCTCCGAATAGTGACTTATTACTGGGCTTTACAAAATTAGAGGATTCTGGGAAGTATTTTATGCTATACTTCGCACTTCCCTGTATAATCATAGCCGATTCTACGTTATTGTTCCACTGGCTACTACCTGTAGATATCCCCTGACTGGGTTGTGCATCGAGGGTCGCCAGATATTGTATTAGGTATTTTCTTGATTCTAACGGTATCAATTTAGGCCGGTGTCACACTACGTGGTTTAACCGGAGCGTTTGCCAATTTATACTCAGTGATGAATTCAAAATAATTTTGATAAAATTACTTTGTACAATCTTCAGATAACTGTATTGTAAGTACAGTAAACTCCCGGTATACCGCGCCCCGATAGATCGCGGAATCGGGTATATCGCGGGTCAAACCATGTCCCCCAATCAGAAATTAATAATAATAATAATAACACAGTAGAACCTCGTTAATTCGTGATGGTCGGGACCGAGATAATCACGGATTACCGAATTTCACGGACTAGCGATTAAAGCCCGGAAGGTCTTGTCAAGCTTCTCAGATACCGGCGTGCAGCTGGGTTAAGGCCAAGGTCATGTGACGTAACATCTACCGAGGCTTACTGCGCCATGGCAGCAGATGGATATAAATAGTAAACTCTCCATTATTCGTGTTAATTGGGACCCGCCGATGCCCGGCTAATTAAAATCCTGTAAAAAAAAAAAAGTAATAAACCCGGATAATCCGTTCACGGTAAAGACCGTCTTCGAATTAGTCTCTGCTTAAAAAAAATACGGCACTGCCTAGCCATTAGTTCACGGTCATTTACAACAGCCGAAGAGAGAAAGATAAGATCGTGCTGAACTTGCACACATAAATTTTGGGTAGCCCCCCCCTCCCTCTCAATCTTCCCACTTCGTCCAGCCGAATGCCAGCCAGACACGTCACTCGCCAGGCGCCTGCCGTGCGTTGGCGGGTGGAAACAAACAAAGGGAGACGGGAAGCAGAAGTCAAGACATCCCCCTCAAGTTTAAAGAGTGACAAATGTGACAGCTGAAAGGGGGACGACACAAAGGGTCGGTACAAACAGCGTTGCAGAGTTTGGCGGCCCATGCGAAGGCTTGCAGTGTTTGCCGGCCGCCGGCCCGCGTGACGTTAATTTTAAGCGCTGACAATTTTTACTTCTCTTTTTTTTCTGCACTTTTAAATCGTCCCGGATTATCCGATTCCCGAATTAGCGCGTCACGGATTAACGAGTTTCTACTGTAATAATAATGGAATAAATGATTGACAGCCGATTAGGATAATTTTGCGTTGTAACTCACAAACTAAGCATCGGGCAGAAAAAAGCCTAGGCGTAGAAAATGTCCGCAGTGAAATTCTAAACAAGATATCTCCGTACATTATTCCTCTATCTTGTAGTGTTTTCAAATTATGATCCAATCCAGACCAGTGTTATTTTCTGAAACATTAGTTCTTAACATTTTTTTTAACCCACAAATAAAGCATCGGACAGGGGACCCGATAAAGCCTACCGTCCAGCGACATTATCCAGCGTGACTCGGCTGGGGATTGATTTTGGATAGGTTTGGTTGACGGCAAGCGCTTGGAGGGGAGAGGCGAGCCGAGAATATGCGACCAAGACACCCGGGTAGAGCGGTAGACGGGAGGAGTGGAATATAAGCGCCAGTGATGAGAGGGGCGATTAAGCCGAAAGGGGGGAAGTCTGGTGACCTTGAGTAGTTCACTCATTTCCGTCTGCACACTTCTCGTGGTCACGTGTGTTAAGCGGAGACATATAAATGTTTTGTTACAACTTGAACCTACAGACGTAATATTATTCGTTGTATTATACACGTTCATCTTTTTACTTTGGTATAATGTTTTAACATTAAATAATAAAGTAAATCAGCTAGCGTAATTTTAATCTTTGCCGAGGAATTCCCAGTGGTCCAATACTTACGTGAACCATACTGTACCACTTTTGCCGTGAGGTAGTAAACAAGCCCCGGATATGTTTATGTGTAGCGGCCTCCCGACCTTTAACCAGAGGCTGGGGAATATAACACTTGCCGATCCGAGCCACACACACTCAGCAACTCGACAAAGCGTTTGATGGAATAAGTAAAGACAACGTTTAACAGACTTTTTAATACGGCGCCACTGATTGCGCTAAAATTATTTTGGCGCAATTTTTGTATCCCACATGTGACCATTTATAATTTACTATAAGCATGGATAACAAAGTTTAACCACTTTACACGATAGACGATTCTTTATTTTATATTGTACGAATGCTAGAATAGTTTTTCACGTATCTGCTGCATACTTCTGCAAAAGACACGCTATTTGTAAGTACGTAAATCTAGAATTTTTATTTTGTCAATCAAACTCGGTACTTTGCGATTCATATTCGGTTTGAAGTATTACTATGGCCTTTCTATTTAGAAGACTTTGACCACAAAATCGTGTGTAACCGCACACACTGCACTTACTTTGTTACGGACACTCAGACGAAGCAGATACTGTGGCTGACACCACGAGACTGGCAGCAGCTTGTGTGCCGCACGTGTGTATGGCGGCGTGTGGCGCGCTCGTAGGCCGTGCGACAAACTGTGCGCGGCATGCGGAAAAATAAAAAATAAAATTCAACATTTAATATTTATATTTACAATTTATTATTTTTATTTTTTCACCCGCGTTTAGTGAAAACTGCGGATGCAAAGTCCGCACAAAGGCGGGCCGTCTATACTGTGCGTGCTTGCCGACCTATTAGAACACAGGCGGTGTTTTATGCCTTTTGACCTTGGTCACATCGAAACATCGCGGTTATGCAACAACGCGGGTAAAAGTTATGTCCCCCGACAACCGCGTTAAATAGGGAGTGTACTGTAGTATATAAATGTAGGTCCGGCGACTAGGTTCTGGCAAGCCGCCCTAAGCTGTTAAGTCATATCCTGACAGTTAGATTTTTGAGAATTATACGCGTAATTTTTTCCTTCAAAAAACTAGAAATTTTGGCGAATTTTTGGTAAATTTTAAGGAAATGTGGCAATTTTTGGCAAATTTGAAGGTCAAGGTCATACAAGATGGCAGCCGTGACGTCAAAATCCAACATGGCAGACATCTACACCAATATCACACCCAGAACCCAGCCGCCGGACCGACATTTGTATACTACTATTGTGCACTCTAAGAAAAGCTGTCGATGTAATATTCAGCCTAAAAAAAATAAGAAAAAACCTGCCACAGGAACGTAGGCATAATTTAAGTTCTTGGGTGGTGGAGGGGGGGATAGCACCACTTTCCCCGCTGTTTGTTTCTAAATTCTTCCTTTTCGTCGGTAGAAATGAACTATTTTAAGTTTTGAATGATGTATCCCCGCCCCTTCACCCCCTTGCATAGTATGCCCCTGCGTTGCGAAAGTTTTAACCGTAGTGGCATGGGTGTTAGGCCAAGCCTCTTTAAATTTTTCAATTTTTTGCTATTATTCTAATTTCGTACTGTTTATATCAATTTTTGGCACGTCAAGGCATAAATCATACCTCCCAAACCTTCTATACCTTGTTGCAACCACATGTAATAATTCAAAAAGTCTTCACGTGGGCGACTACAACTGTCATGATAATCACACCAGTTCACAAGTGCTGACTTCGACAAGTATCAAAAGCTAAGTCTTATGCCATGACAAACAAAAATATGGCTCGGAAGCTTTATTGTAAGCGGTATAAAATTATGTGAAATTGCAAGATGGCAAGAACTAATTACCCTTTAAGCTGAGGATCGATTGCGGCGTTTGAATGAGAGCAAGCTTGTGCAAACTTAGTCTAGCAAAAATATCCTTAAAATTTCCCACCTCTAATCATTAAATTTTGTATTAAGCTTGAATATAGAAGTTTAGCCGGCCTCTTCTGCAGCACTAAACAAAGTTGAACGAATGCAATTATAAGTAAATGAGAATCAAGTGCAAGTATAGTAATTTCGCTGGGCCAATGTCATATATGTGAACATAATGTCCGTGTCTTCACTGCTGCCACAGTCAATTTAACGGAGAATGCAGATGGGCGCTAGTTTGTAATTCATAAACCGGTTTCACAGGAGTCCTAAATGGTGTAGAATTTCATCGAATTCATTCCAGTTTCTGCTCATGAACTTATTCGTGGAATGCTGGTTATTTAAACACCGCTATGTAATTGTATTTTTATTTTTTGCTCACAAAGACTGGCTCTGTTTGAAACGGGTGTTTCTTGAGATAATCACGCCCATATTTCAGCCTTAATAGTTTGATGATGGGCCTCTATAAAGTGTTATTTTGACCGTGAATACGTATATTAGCCACGCACTCACGGACCGAATCCGTAGCCGAGACATGCCAATGGTTTCTACTTTGGAGTTGCGTAGTGTGCGCACATCATGAGCTTGCCCGTGCGATGAAAGTGAAGGGGAAACATGACGAACTAATTACTTTAATGGACACTCGACTCACTTCCCCCACCCTCCTCTATCCTTCACAAGACGTTTCCCAGCACTCTAAATATAGAGAGGGGTTTTGTTTCTGTTTGGTCAGCGGACAGGGCGCGGCTGTGGTTGGCCGTCGTGTGTGGTCTTCTGGGCCCGACCATCTGTCGTGACGGAGCGAGGCGGCGTGGTGGGAGGACACGCCTGGGTTCGAATATCGGCCACAGATATCTAGAATTGCAACCATTTCCCGCAGTCATAGTCTCCAGTCATCGAGTAATCATTTGGAGCTGCTTGGCCTGTGGGTTCCAGCTGCGTCGAAGGCGAAGATTTCACCGACGTTTCGATCGACAGTCCAATCATCATCTTCAGAGTTTCCGTAGGCAAACCAAGCATTTTGAGACGATTGCCGCAAAAGCCCGTGATTCTTACATTTGTTTATTCTCGTTGACGTCAAATGGTGGTACCTATGTTTGCGTATCATGCTGTAAGAGCGTATCCAGGTAACAAGTCTCCCCCCCCCCCTTTACGAATAGGAGAATAAATAAACAAGGAAGAAGGACCTGAATATAAAGATAATTTGTTAAATAGTTCGTAAAAAATAAATACCGTTCTTTATTTTGTAGTTGTTTATTATTCTATGTTATTACAGAGCCTCCTCGTCAATGAAAGAAGTTGAATTCCGAAAACAACCGCCCCTCCCTCCCCGTGGAAGCAAAGCTCGCCGTGCTGACGAGGCGTCTGAATGACCCCTGCGATGGCCGACGACGAAGGGGAAGTGCCTCGCCCCGGGTGCGTGCTGCGTCGCTACACTTTCTCTCCGCGCGCGTGCTGCAGGAAGTGCGTACAGCTATCCAGGTCGTCGCTGGGCCACGCCACTTCCTGCGAGCACCAGTGTTGGCACGCTGGTGTCGCATTTCGGATAGGGCCGGGGCTACCAAACCCAAATTATCTCTCATCTTTATTCTTATGTGTAAACATCGTAGCTCTCTTTATACTGCCTTTGGTGGGAGTAACTTCTTGAATGGAACGGAAGTCAATGAACAGAAATGTGTCGTAAAAGATGTGGGATCCACGTGTAGAAACATAAACCTGTATATAGTCACTTTCGTGAACATTCTGGTAAGTACCAAAGTATTGGCGTGCCAAAAGAATCTTTATGATAGTGAAACTACCCTGGAATATATTTGGTAAACTAAAATAGGCCTAGTCATAGTAAAAAGTTACTGAAGTTTTAAAAATTCTAAGAAAACTGGCATTACAATAGTTATAGTACATATTCTTCTTCCAAATTTCCGAGAGGTTAGTAGCACAGCATAGAGCGAGGCTTGGTAACCTTAAGGGGTGTAGTTGAAATCTCGTCACTGGATATTTTGATTTTTTAAGTAACGTAATTTAATATTATATAATAATTTTGAATCAGCTCAATAAGGATTGTGTTATATATTTATATATAGTGTTATTATCTTGTTTTATAATGTTTCAGGTTAAAATTTAGTAATGCTATAGACGTTTAACTTCTAACGTGTGTGAAATCTTTATAGTTTTAACTTTTCTGTGGAGTTTAACAAGATAGGCAATATTTTAATCAAATTCCTTGTCGAAAATTAGGTACAAGGCCGGGGTTTTATAATAGCTGTTTCTAATAGTTTACCATTTCCGGTTTTTTCGTGGTACTACTTACTATATTTGATGGTGGCAAGCAACATTTACTATTGAGTCAACGAATTCTAGTTGCGGGCGCAGAAAGTATGTGTGTGATTCGCATGTCCATAAATTCTGGTATTCGAAAATCGACTATTTTATTTATCTGTTTATTTATCACGCTCGGCAATATTTTAAAGAACTCTACGTTAAATTTCGTGTCCAAATTAAGTAAGTTTATTTGCAACATGAACAACATGAGAACACAAAAGTTTGCTCGTTACCGAAGTTTAATATTTACACATCACTGGCGAGTACTTAAAGACTGGCCCACTTTTTTTGTGCATATAATACATAATCACATTATCTTTTTTTTATGAATGTAAATACTCTCAAATGCCTATTCGTCTCTTTATGCAATGTGCGGTATTTTGATTATATTATCCATATAATGAAAAATAAATATTGCAAAAAAAATACAAAAATATAAAAATAAATAACGACTTTAATTATTTTGGATAACTAATTTATTTAGAAGAGCAAATAATTTTTAGGTTAGATTAAGTATTTCATTGATTCAAAAATCACAACAGGCATTTTCTGGCGGTATTCCTTGCCATATTTCTTTTTCGTACATAGTATGCGTGAATATTTGTAAATTTCGTGGTAACTATTTTCCAGGATTCTGTTCAATTTTGGATTCAGTCCCGCCTTTCGTACGTGAAGTGAAGTGTTCCGAAATCTTTTAAAGACGCAGACTTTATGCGCATAGAAGGCCACGTTTTTGTTTTATGTTACATAGGTACATCACGTTTTTCCTTTCTAAACTCTCGCACAGTGAAAGATAAAAGCACAATAAAATCAGATTATTGACAATTTCATATGTTTTCATGATTTTCATGAATCATCTAAAGAATCCGATGATGAAATTTTTTTTCTCGTGTTTAGATATTACGATTTGTAGTGCTTTATAAACGATCGTTGTTTTCTTGCGTTGGTAGCGTGTTGCATTGTTGCGTTCCTTGTGTAGTTTATTAACCTAGCCGTAGCCTATAGGAAGGTTTACTAGGTATTCACCGATTTCTTCACCAGTATCACCTGTTTGTGCCGTCGACGTGTTGCCTCTAGATCACGAACTCGCGCTCCCCAGACCAGGGTGTGTGGGTTCGGTCTCGAAACCGCCGTCATGACTCGGCATGCGAACAACCAATCGTCAACCAGCTAATGACAAATGACTTCAGAGCTCACTGCACAGACCACCTGCATGGTTAGCTCGCTGGCTCTCAAGGCTGGTTCACACTAGGCCAGTAAATTTAGTTGAGTAGGTGAGTGGGGGTTCACAGAAGGCAAGACGCGAGTTTAGCGGATGTTCGAGTGTCGAGCTGTGAATACCCAATCCACCAATGCACTCAACTGTAACGTCGTTCATAACTGTCCAGTAAGGGCGAGTGTCTAGTGGAGTGGGGTGGGGAAGTTCACTTGCCGTTTCACTGCACAGTTATGTTCACACACGGCGAGCTTACTGAGTCACTGGCCTAGCTGGACAGGCGCGAGCCTGTCCCCATGCCTCACGGGAGGCCATGTCGGGCGTGCCCTGTGACCTCAGTTGAAGACAGAACCTTCTACACTGTATTTTGTTGTAAATGGAACAGAAATATTCATGTAAAATCACAAATATTTGTAAATTTGTACATTTACATGAAATCAACTGTGTCACTACAAAATAGTGTTCGCATTACTACTGGGTTCAGATTCTAATCCGGGAATTTAGGCTTTGTTGTCCCAGTACCTCCAACAGTTAAAGTTATTTGTAAACCGTTCCCTGAATAGCTTTCCAGTATTAACTGCGCACACAATAAGCATAATATAACAAAATAAAGTCAAATTATTGAATAATCTATTATCTTTTCCATGGTTTGAAAAAATCATGCTTGAATGAAACATTATGGGCCAAATTTCGTATATCATATATGCGAAAATAATCATAGCTTTGTATTGTACAAAAATAAAATATCGTTCTAGTATTATTACAAACTATGTTTTGGTAACTGGCTTCTAAAGGAATCTTTTGTAAAAGGACAGAAATTTTTTTCTGTGTGTACTGAAGATATGGAACTTTTGCTATTTTGGATGTACCGTCGTTATGGGGGATCCGCCTAGCCAGAGATGTATTTCTGTTGGTGAAGCGGGATTACACGTGTGATTCCTACGCGGGTCCTGTGACTACAATCGTTTCCTTCATGTTCTATAGTAAAATTTAATGTGGCGATTACATGACATAAGCCCGTTCTATACGCTTGCGGAGATCGATCTTGTAGCATCTTGTAGTCTACACAACCACCTCTCGGCTGACGCAGACGGTTTGGATGTGCTGTCTTTGGCCGTTTTTCTTACTTGACGTAACTCATTTTATTGTTGAAAGAATAAGTAACTGTTTTCAAACCGAGTTAGGTAACTTTTTTTATATTATTAAAAATATACATTCAATTTTTTAATCGATGATAAATGACGTCTTTTCAGGTTTAATACTTTATGATCTTAAGAAAAATAGTTAAAACGATGTGTGCCTATAAACTATCTTGCATGTCTTGCAATTCATTTGAGGAAAAAAACTGAAGTGGTTAAAAAATTAAGTTGCTTCAAGTAAGCTCATACTTTTGTGTTTTTGCCTGTCTTTCCGGAGACTTTGCCGTGCTTTCTAATGCGCAGTTTAAGTTTACGAAGAACGGTTGGAGTGCAGATTGCATGTTGCCGTCACGGGCGGTGAGGTCTTTAAAGTGTAGTCTTCCGGGATTCCGGTCGCGGGCCATTGCTCTTGGAGAGAGAGAGAGAGCGAGAGAGAGAGAGAGAGAGAGAGATAGGGAATGGAATGGGCGAGGACGCTGGTGGAGAAGGGCATGCCTTGTAGTATTGTGTGTTTACTTTCTGCAAGTGTCCCCGCTAGAAGTGACACTAAATAATGTACCTCAAATAATCACGTACCTCAAATAACCGATGAGTTTTCCGCATTTCCAGATACCTAAGTGTATCTACGTAGAAGCTACGCAGTATTTCTACCTGCAAGCTCTGAATAATATAATTGTAAACAGGAAGGAATAGACCACACATGATAAATAATGATTAGGCAAATACACTTGAGACTCATGCTGGACAGTTATACACTTAAAACACTTATGTGAGTCTTAAAAATAACGCCGTTGCTTGGCATGATACTACAATAATTTTTTAGTTAATAGTTGAATAATGTGTTTTATTTGCTGGAGATAAGCTTTTTCATTACTTTTAGGAAATTTTAAAGCACTGGATGTTAATTTTTATGTTAATTTTTACAGTAAATTTGTATTACAATAAAGAAAGGTTTGCGGAGAAAAAATAAAGTAATTAAATACTATGAAATGTCATTCTTATTTTTCATACAAATTCAATGTTAATACAGCACATACATGCTGCCATCTATTAACTGGTGTGATAACAACGGCATATCTGTTGCACAAATATTATGTAGCTTACCGGTTTTGGTTTCTAGTGAATTTTAATTAGGTTCGCGATGCCGTGCGTGACTGTGCCTTGGACAAAGCTTGTTTTCAAGGCAGTTTGTCAATTTATAAGCCGCATCTTTCGTAGCGTATTAGTAGTGTATAAGGTGAGTTATGTTCTACAGCGAGGGCTTACATTCCATACAAGTCTTAACATAGACTCAGTGATTTTCAGCAACTACAAGACCCAAGAAACGGGGAGATTTTTTTGACAGCTTTGCTTGTATTTTTTTACATTATGGACACTGTGGCATGATTATGTTATGGATTAACTTAAGTCTTGTAAATACTAGAAAGACTAGGTAGGACTTGTTTAGTTTGACCATAGAAATCCGCTAAGGGTAGATCTACTATGGCCAATATAGCGGATAATGTTTCGTCGTCCTTTATATGGTTTTATTAAAGCATCATTTTCAAAATTTGTAGAAGTTGTTTCATCCGAAATTTTTACCAGATGCAATTTTTTTTAATTTAATCCACCTAACAAAATTTTTACACAGAAAAAATTACGAAGATTGACGAAATGGATTAATTGGGTTGTCTAGTTCGGAGACATATATTATGTTACCCATGTTGTGCAACCCCTGAGCGAACTGCGGCCAATCACTCGGCGAGTTCTTCCCGAGTTCGAGGTACTACGGTCTGGCATGATAAAGATAAGGCCCAAATAACGCTTGCCTAGTCAGGGGTGCATTTATGTTAGGTAGGATAAGTGCCACGCCTCTAGGCGCAAGGCTGTGGTCAGACGCGCAGTCTTCTCGTCGTGCTTAGAGAAACTATGGCATCTTGAATGGTAACAATAACATTTTATGGCGGAGAAATGATGATAAAGGAGTAATCCAAGTCCCTTGACTGCTTTCAAGAACCTGTGCTGGTTGTTTAATGCGTAAAGATTATTCTGACAACACGCATTTTAGCCATTTTCACTCTTATAACAATTCAGTTTAAAAACGAAACACGAAAACAGGACTACTCATTCTTTCTCAACGTATTCTCAAATGCTGTTCGTAAACTGACCCCACTCGGATATCTTGGCCAGTTTTTTAATCGATTAGATTTTTTCTCAAGCGGTGACCCTATAATTTAATGTCGTGGTAGGTAAGACGTTCTACCTGCCGGCCTAGCGATTGGATCTTCTGGCTGGCGAGGGCAATGTATCGATTCCCGGCCGGACCGCGGATTGTTTTTACTTGTGAGAAAGTTCCTTCTCGGGTCCAGGATCGGGCGGTAAGGTTTTGTTTGACCCGACTCTTATCATCGTATTTCAATACAATACTTTTTCAACGTATCATTTATTTATATATATATACACACACACATAGTTCCAGACCTATAGCAGTCTTTTTAATAGTGATTTGTTTTCATGTCTTTTTATAATATGATTCAACGCCCTTATAATAATATTAAAATTATGAAAATCATCTAATGATTTACATGTAAGGGAAAAAGTATTTAAAAAATAATTGAATTTTGATTTTGCATATACTTGTTGAGTTCTTAATATTTAATTGATGAATTTTTTTATGTTTAAGTTGTATTAATATTCGCGCTTGGTTGCACTGACACATTATTACTGCTTTCACGTCTCCGCAATTAGGAAGATGGTCACACTTTGTTGGTGGCCTGTTGTTTTGTTGTGTGACAACAGGTTGTTTTTTATTATTATTTAGTTGATTTTGATTTGACTTGTTACTGCTACCAAATTATAATGAAATTAATATTGATATTATAAAATTATTTGTTTATGTAAGTAAAATGCTTGACTGGAAACGTGTCAGGGTAAACCAGCTTCACAACAGAATACGCCTCATCAATTATAATAACGTAAGTCCAGAGGAACTTAGCTTAATAAATGATAACTACATACGTATCTTCATCTATAAGTGGTGATATATTTAGTTAGAAAATACATTTAAAGCTAAACAAAAACAATGACTCATATGAAGAGGTAAACATAAGTCATAAAATTATCATTAAAATTGAATATTTGTTATCAATAGTAAACCTAGGGTGCACCCAAATTACAGGCTAATAATGTTAAAAATTACTTTATATTAGTTATTTAGTTTTTACAATAAATTTAAATATCATGTTATATCCATAATTAAGATTTTACTAATTGAGTCTATAACTTTAAATGTAGATTAAAAACTTCTTCAGGAACAAAACAAAACATTATACAAAAATACTTCATTTAAGTAATTAAAGTCTTTTTGGAAACATTAGGTAATTAAAATCTTTTGCCCAACATTAGGCGACGAAAGTCTTTTTTCTTTTGTAAGCGTTAGGTGACGAAACGTTTGGACGACAAAGAATAATAATAATTCATTAAAAAAAAGAACTGACTTAGCTGAAGATGAAAAATATCCGTGACAGGTTCAAGACGAAAACTTGTACAGCAGCCGGCGCAGAACCATGCTTCCCGGGCCGACAATGACGTAGATTCAATTCAAAATTTTAGAAGGTAGGTTAAAGAATAACCCAAAACGTAAAGAACTTGAAGAGGATCCAAAACCTTAACCTCCTGCAACATAAGGTTGCAGAGAAACAAAAATTAAATAAAAAAAGGCAACAACAAAAAATACTCTCACTCTCTCTCATGCTTTCTCGTGACTTACCGAAATCGGAGGCTGAAGAAATTTACATTGAACTTCACGTCATCTTGTAAAACCAAATAAAAACACCACTTCTACAAATCCTAAGTGAAATGTCTAAAAAAAAAAAAAAACTATGGTGGGAATAAGTACATCAATCAACCACCATCACTGACTGGAGCCATCTTGGCGAATGCCGAGAACAACGGACGAAGCGGGTAAGTAATTATGAAACAATGGAGCATCGGAAGCTTACCGAACTGCCACCAGGTTGCGTGGACGGTACCAAAAAAATGCTCCAGAAAAAAAAATGGTCTAGAGTACAGATTTTTTATATGAAATCACGTGAAGGAGCGAGGAGAAACTGCAAGCAACTGCTGACAATCACGTGGACAGCACGCCGGGACACGGCGGACAGGCGGGCGTTACTAAAAACTCTTAGGCTAGCACAGAACATCCGGCGAACAAATGGAAGGCTTTGACTGAAGCCAAACGAAAAAATAGAATTGTGTGCTTAATGGAATATAATACAAAATTTAAAGTAAATATCATTTATAAAATTAAATTTAAAAAACTAAATTAAGTTTAAAATGTAATTAAACATAAGTAAACATCATAAGACTCAATATAAAATAATTATTAGGTACAGAAAACAAAAATAATTTTACTATTTTACGAGTGCCGAAAGATGAAACGGCACAGTTGGTTCTTAGCCTTCATTCTGCGGAAGGCAATGACATGCCACTGCAGATTTACTTCGCCTAATAGGCCTCATTCACGCCATTACAATTTTCCTGTGGCAATAACTACTTGAATAATTACTTAATGGTCACACACTAAGATGTAAATTGTATGCGTTTTTACAGCTGCGCGTTCTTTCGAATTTCCCCCGTGCGGAGTAAAATTTTATAAAAATCTAGACTCAGCAGATAAAAGAAAACGAAATTCATCATAGTGAGTTAAGCCAACTCGGTTTAACTCGCTATGCAGAATTTTCATTTCAGTGAGGGGAGGGAGGAGCTATAGAAACACTTTGCCTATTATTTGCTTTGAAATTATTTCCATTTGTTGGTGGGAATAAACTATTTGTCATTCGCTCCATACCTCATTCTGCGTACGCCCTTAAAGCATCGTTGGCATTATATATTATGAAATATACTATGAAAGTTATCGAGGGCATTGGTGAAATTAGTTGTTGGTGGTAAACGGTAGTACCAAGAGAAAACTCAGGCGCACGGTAACGTCCAGCACTTTCCTTCTTGTGAAAAAACCGTATTCGACCCCGTCCGATGAGTTGGATTCACAATAGCACGATGGACACGACGCGAAAAATGCGATTCGATTATATATAATATAAGAAAAATAGCAAAAATATAATTTTGCATTAATTTGTATTGAAAATATGACACAAAATTGTCAAAAAAAATATGTTAACCCGATTGCTACTAAACGTCACATGATCACCCTTTCAGACAATCTGAAGTTTCCATAAAAATTTCATCAAAATCGGTCCAGCAGTTTTTGAGTCCATAAGGAACATACCCACACATAAATTTATACATATATATATGTGTGTGTGTATGAATATTCAACATACGGGTTTTAACCTCACCACATAGATATAGATATAACTTATTGCCATTATATTGCAACTACATACAAAACAACCATCAATGTTAACAAGTTTGTTTTAATGAATTTGTTTGAGAAACACGATAATTTTTTATTCAACTTTAATTTTTATTCGAAAAAAGATATAAATGATTGTACTTAGACGGATTTAAAACTTTCATAAACGAATTTAGCACAAAAAAAACCTCAATAATAAGATGATAATTTTATCATCAATTGAACGGCTTAACCATCACTTGAAAAAGACTTCTGATGTTCATTTCTTTATCATGGACATATAATTGTATTTTCTAATTGGGAAGTGTGTTGAGTCCGCGAATGCCTTCGCGCTGTCACTTGGTTGTAAAATGATCTTACTACGTGGGGCGGGGTCACCAGGATGGCCGCCGATGGCTCTGCAGTGGCGGAGGGTCGGGCGACGCGACGTCCAACCGCAGCAGACGAGCCCGGAGCTCGAGCGACGTCAAACACCGCACATCGCACGCACTCGCGCAAGTCACAAAGCAAGGAAGCCAAACCAGCGCTCTTGTTTCTTTGGAAATCCGGCAACTGTGCGCTATTCTAAGGCAACCTAACAACCTTAAAGCCATTCACTTTTCAAAAGTAGATAAGTAGAGCCACGGAATTTTCGCGCATTCATTTAGTCGCAAGCTAGAATGCAAACCTCCACACTGTCACACTGTGTTCATGATTGGACCGCAGTTATCTGGACACGCCCCTCTACGACCGTGAGTCAACGATGTCCAGCTAGGAGAGAAGTAAGCGAATCAGGTAGTGCCAAATAACAAGGATAAAAATGTTCTCGCTAAGAAATCAACCAATGGGAAAGTAAACATGGGTCGAGCACACCTATAACTTTGAATTCTATCCTGAGGCCAGAGGAATCCGCGAAATTTCCGGGACTCTATAGATAAGTGCTTACAACCATGATTTTTTGTGGTCGTTACTTGCTGGTAATATTGACCGTTATATGTTTAATATTATTTATTCATTGCCTTATTTTAAGTGGCGAAGTTAAGGCGTACCGCCTTGTCTTACACTTAATCACATACATCTTTACTAACTAGATAGGCTACATTCAAAATAAACCTGATAAATATTATAGCCTAGACATACCAAAAATTGTCACAAATACATTTGAATAAAAACTAATTCAACATATCAGTATAAATATGAAAATAATAAAAAATAGCATATTAGTAAGATAATCTTGAGCTACCTAAAGTATAATATATTAAAGGCATATTATAAAAAGTTTGTAATATGGAGAAACCAAATCACTATATTAAAATCCTTTATATTTTAATTAAAAAATTAAAAACTGCATGGCCGCAAATTTTAAGTGTTTAAATTATATCCTCAGTTTCTATTGCAAAAAAAAAATACACACGTGCACACGTCTGCTAACCTTAACTTTGGGCAGAATTAATATTTATGGTATGGAAACAACATTCAAATTTTAAAGAAAATGTGAAAATATATTAAATTTAATGCATTATTAATGTGTGTTTCGTGTCTAACAAACATATAAACTATTTTGTTTAACAGCCATGCTTATTACATTGCTACCAAAATAATTCACCATTTACAAACATGATTCCAAGGTATAATATTTTGCCTTTACACTCAATACGTCATTCTGTTAATACACCATTCCATAAATTATGGACTAAGAATGTTGGTATAGTTACGTTTTTATTTATGCTACTATATTATAACCCGCAGCTTCGCTCGTGGCAACTTCAGGATATTGCTTACATTGCACCACTGTCAGACGTTTTTGTGAATAATTCCAATACTTTTAAATTTGAATATCAGTTATATTTAAGATTTCATTCATAGCAGAACTCTATAAGGTTGAAATTTGTATCTCTGTCAAAATTGTCGAGAATCGACACGCAGTGTCCTGCCTGAGGCAGGATCTACATGGATGGAATGGGGCTGACACTCAGCCGGCTGCCCTATCCGAGAGAAAGTGCATGAGGGGAGATGAGATGGAGTATGCATTGGTGGGGGAAACAGGAGTACCCCGAGAAAACCCACAGGCCATGGAATCGTCCGCCACATTCCCACTTGCTAAAATCCGGGTTGAACTCTGCCGGGAATCGAACCCCGGTCGCCTTGTGAAGGAAGGGGGGGGGGGGGTGTAAGTGAATGTTCAAAAACCACTGTTGTAAAAAAGTATTTTTATTAATTTTAAATATAATTTAAGTGCACTGATTTTATAACTCTCTCATTTTTTCAGTGTGTTCGGAGATGAAATCACACTTATCATATATATATTTATTTATTTATTTATTTTCTGAGATAGGCTATTTTAAAATTTGTGAAACACGTGCGTTTGTATTTAACTTTAATTTATATTTGGTCATCTCTGACATTTCCACTTCCATTTAATTTGATTATATGCACATAATGCTTAAAATTTAACTTCACCTTTTTTCACTTCATTATAGACACCTAAATTATTTGAATATTTTTGAAACAATTGCATCTTAATTTTAAATGTATAATACGGGTATCGATTTCCTTATCGTTCGTGTAAGTAGATTTATAGTTACTTAGTACTAATAAATCATATTTTAAAAAATCCCCGTTCCACTTGATTAATTTGTTTGTATGATAATTTTTTTTATAATTTTTTTTCAAAGTTTTCACATTTTTCAGTTCTAGAGGCTACTATGTATTATAACTTAGCAAACAACAAAACAGCTCTCTATTGTAGTGCAACTATTAATTTAAAAATAGAATAAATTAATATTTAAAAAACTAATAAAAACACAATATTTCATTGTTTTATGAACGGAAAAGTAAACAAAGAAAGTCTTGAAAATTTTCCTCATGGATGCACAAAAACCATGGTTACTGCACATAGCTCGAAAGTAATGTTTTTTTTTTTTTCCATATCTCAAAAGTAGCGGTTTTCTGCCCCTATGACCCTTCCACCCTCTCTCTTCAGGTTATAGCCATAAAACTATTGTATTGTCATCCTGATTACATTCACTTGCAAAGTTTAAAATCGATACGACAGTTAAAAGTATGTTAAAATTGACTATCAAGATTTGATTACATAGTTAAAAGTGTAGCTAATAAAATTGTGTTAAAAAAAAGTTATCTTGTTCGTAATTCTCTATAGGACCTAAAATTTTAAATATCTTTGACGCCATATTTGTTTCAACACAACCTAATCTTTCACGTCTTTCAAGCTGCTCTTGTGTTCTAGAGAGACAAAATATGTACAACTTTTTAAGTCTAATCATAAGCGTTTGAACACAAAATACTATACAAATGTTTCATCCTCTAGTTTTTGCGTGATGCTCGAACAAAGACGTGACGGACGCAAGAAGCGATAACGCGTTTCAAATAACTCCATCTATTGAGGAAATTCAAAACTAAACTGTTATTAGCGCCGTTTAGTTCGTTAGCTATAGTCTTATCAGCTGAGTGAAAAAATGCCTTCAATCGTGCGGTAAAGACGAGTGAGGTGTCATTTTATTCAGTTTTTTCAGTAGATTACGAATATGCCAACCCGGAAATCGAAATCGGTAGCTTTCTGTCTCAAAATGGTGTTCAAAGATGGCGGATCAGTTATACGACCACTTTGGCTTTAAGCTGACGTTACATTTTCCCTGGTACACGTTTTTCAGTTATGTAAGCTTCATTTGGTTTTATTTGAGTTGCTTAATCAGAAAATATATAGTAATTAAAGAAATGAATATTTACTATAAAAAACGCCAAGAGAAAATCCATATACCAATATTTTTTATTAACATTCATTTTTAAACGCTTATTTCAAATATGTTAGGGCAGTAATCAAAAAATAGTCTAAACAAATGTTGTAAGGCATTTACTTAACTAAAGTTTAAGCCATAGAACAGCTTTCCACGTTGAAGCACGCATAAGTAGCGTGAGTTAGCGCGTGTAAGTGCGTCTATGAGCCAGAGGCAAATGTAGGCTCAACTCTTTCATACAGGTAATATTTGTTCATTTGATAACGCTGATTATTAAATTTAATAAGAACTTAAAAAATTTAAAAATTGACATTTGTTCTGAAAATAATATAAATCGCATAGTAATGATCCCATCTGTTGTGAAAATTATGAGTTCACAAATCGGATGATAGAACTTGGTAGTTTTCATAAACGTGTAGTTATAAAAATAAATATTATTAATTATAAAAGAATTTTAAAAAAATTAGCCACAAAATGTTTTGGGCAAGATTTTCTATCATTTTTTATATATTTTTAGAGTATTCCAACTCAGAAATGTTATTGGGAGTTTTTTAATGTTTTCATTAAATACCTAAAGCAGCATCTAAAATTTTAATTGACAATGCAATGTATCAATCCGAAGAAAAGTTGTGTTACTTATCATTTTCTTACAATTTTTATGTACATTTAAAGTAAGATAATCTGACAATCGACATAAACAGCTTACATATTTTATCAGAAAACGGCAATTGGAAAATTGTGATAATTATAACAAAGAACACTTCATATTCGGTAGCCGTTGATTGTTCATCACATGAGCACCTGCAAAGATCAGTGCATGGAAGTTTGAAGTTGAAGCACGGGCATGTTTCTCGATGGCACGTTTTGCATTTGGCGCAAGATACCATTTCCGATACTTCCTCAGGAGCAGGTAGACTTCCAAGCCATGTAATATCAATGTGGTCATTGACGTTACACCAACCATGTTCATATGGCGTAGGAGTCATCTGAAAGCGAATAAGCGATCTTCGCCAAATAGCGGCTTGATAGTTTGCTCTACTCGCATGGAGACAAAGTGTTGAACGACAAGGAGGTAACAGTTCTGGCATTATGCTACCTCCTTTAGAGCAATATAAATCATAACGCAATTTATTGACGTCATTAGTGTCTTTCCCACCGTACATTTGACACACAAATTGCTCAAGACTGGCATTCAGATGCTCGTTAACAGTCCATTCTTCGCCGAGGGTTTTGAAGGATTTAACATAATGAGCTACTGTACTCATTAGTTTGAATGGTTTGCCTTTTCCATAGAAAGCGGAAATGCTGTCACAACCTGTGAAACTGTAAAACCCAATCAGAGCTTTCAGGAAACTATTTATATCGCATCCATCTGGTAATTTAAGTCGTAACTTGCTGACAACATTTGTAAGAGCCACAATTCGAGTTTTTCCTTGCTGGCCAATTTTCACATAAAGTTTGCATTTTATATCTTGAATGAAACTTAACAGAATCACTAACACATCTGTGTCATCAGCATGCACAGCAACTGCAGGGATATTACTCTCGCCGACATGGGCAGCATGCAAGGCCAGTCTTGTGTCAGCCTCTTCGTGGTCACTGATAAGGTCTGCACACTCTACGACTTCAGGTGATGTTAATTTCCAGCATTTGTCTTCAGCAGCTATGAACATAACTCTACTCTGTAGTTTGCTTCGAAAGGCTGATGTTCCCCATAAGTTAGTTAGAAACCTGATGAGATTGGCTTTATTTGAACTAGCTGTTAGGAACTGTGACCAAAATCTAACTTTAAAGCCCTCTTTGATGTTTGCATACAATGTAGGTAAGGTATTATCTTGACGGTGACCCCTCTTAAAGTCTTTAATCGAATTAGACTTATACACATCAAATACTACGTCGATTCTGTTTCCTGGGCATTGGAGTAGCTTGTCGAAGATAGTCTCACCTATTGAAAAAAAAGTGATGCCATTGGGTATTTTTACTTTCCGAAGCAAAGCTAGTCCATAGAAAACAGATGCTGCGTTATGTGGGTGAACTGTTTCAGCAGGAACATCTTTTTCAAGGATATGACATAATTGGCTCTTCACTGTCTTTTTAGGGCATCCCATTGCATCAGACAAAGCCCATGGAACAGGGCCCAATGGGTATTCCATAACAACTCTTAAGTCAACCTTACGATGCTGGCTTAGTATAGCAAGCCTTGCAAATAATGACGCATTAGCTGTGATTGCTACATCTTTTTTCTTTAAACAAGTAATTTTTTTACTAAGAGTAGAAAATGTTTTCAGACCTATTTTCTGCACTGGAGCGTGGAATTGTTTCGTACTTTCCACTGTCAGCCGCTCTTTCACAAATGAAAGAAGTAATTTTTTCAACATGCTTAAAATGTCTGCTGTAACATGATATGAGTTGGCTTACAGCTGAGTAAACCTTTCAACTAGATTTCACATGTAGTTTCATATGGAAAGTAAAAAATTCATTAGCACAACAAAAGTTATGAACGATTTTTACAATTGCATGATGAGTTTAAAGTTCACACTTGCTATAGATACTCTCCTCTTGAAAATGTTGTGGGTGCGTATATGTGCATATAGGCTTACAGTTTTTTCTTAATGAACGCTATTTCAGTCTATATTCACTTTGATGTTCAGATAAAAGTAATCACCGTGCAATTGCTTCTTAGATGGGGCTAGGCCTGTGTTAGTTTATATCAATTCATAGAAGCACTTACACGCGCTAACTCACGCTACTCATGCGTGCTTCAACGTGGAAAGCTGTTCTATGGCTTAAACTTTAGTTAAGTAAATGCCTTACAACATTTGTTTAGACTATTTTTTGATTACTGCCCTAACATATTTGAAATAAGCGTTTAAAAATGAATGTTAATAAAAAATATTGGTATATGGATTTTCTCTTGGCGTTTTTTATAGTTAATATTCATTTCTTTAAATTACTATATATTTTCTGATTAAGCAACTCAAATAAAACCAAATGAAGCTTACATAACTGAAAAACGTGTACCAGGGAAAATGTAACGTCAGCTTAAAGCCAAAGTGGTCGTATAACTGATCCGCCATCTTTGAACACCATTTTGAGACAGAAAGCTACCGATTTCGATTTCCGGGTTGGCATATTCGTAATCTACTGAAAAAACTGAATAAAATGACACCTCACTCGTCTTTACCGCACGATTGAAGGCATTTTCGTTAAAATCGGGGTCTAGCTGATAGACTACTACCGCGAGCTTCACTAAACGACGGGTCTCGCCAAGGAGAAGGATAGGAATTATCGATGCAAAAATGTGGTTTTTTATATATCTCCGGCTTCCGTAATCGTGGCGATATAAAATATACACCAGTTTTTAAGTAAAAAAAACACACAAAACGTTTCATTGTTATGGGTTTAGTAGTTTTTGCTTGATGCTCGAACAAACAGACATGCAGATACAGTAATATAATAGTATAGACTATGTTTAAAAAATTTTCTATAATTACCTTATATTTAAAAATTATATTTGGTGTTGGCTTTTTCAACCGCACAGTTCCAATCAGAGGGTGGCGACTCAAATAGCCCGAATTGTACCCAAGTAGTGTTTAAAATCGACAAGATGGATAGCGCTGCTGTAACTAGCGAGTTATTTTGTAAATTCATAGAGAGTGTTAATACTTATAGTTAAATATTAATTGAGATGTTTATGACAGAATAAATGTATGAATTAATTAATAGTATTAAAACATAAATTATTATTTAATATTATTGATTTTTTAAATTATGTTTCTTACGTTTTTTTTACCACCTAATCGTTTCTATAATAACTGAAGAAAATGAAATTGGAAGATATAATTTATTCCATAATGTAAAGAATAACTGATTTTGTAACGAAAACAACACTTTCAGCGAGTGAAATAGTATCTAGCATCCTGGAAATTAACAAGTTTTGAGGCGTCTGTTAATATTACTACTCTACTATGCGAGACTGGTAGTTATCTGGTACCTCGTCTCGAGCTTAAAAAAAACTTTCTAATTTTTTTTTTTCGATACTTTCTGTCGCCACGCACTTTTGATCACGTTACTTCATTTGAAAATTCATAGATGGTAGTGTAGTAGGTGATACAGAAAAACAACGTTGAGTTTGCAGTCTTTCAGATGGATGGTCGTTGGTTCCGACCACAGTTTATATATATATATATATATATATATATATATATATATATATATATATGGCAACTTTCTGTTGTGAGCTCGCGGTGGCCTAGGAATTAGTGATGGGCAGAACGGTTCTTTTGACCGAACCGGTACTTTCGGATCAGTTCCGTGAAAGATTCGTTCAGAACGATTCGTTCATCTCGGTCATTTCGTTCTTTTCTGTGAATAGGATCTGGCTCTTTTATCAGGTGACGTAACTCGTTCATCCTTTAGAGTATTGGCTACGTGTTTGCTTCCAGCCTCCCCTCGTTATCGCGTGACCCGATAACGAGAGGAGGCTGGATCGCGTGGGTGGTTATCTTTATCTACTCTGCATGGGTAAATGAAATTTCAAACGTCTAGTTGTATAGGTACTGACTGTTATAAAATTATTGACTGTTGATCGCTGCAAATGCTTCATGCAGTGATTCTATATAATACGGGAGCATTAAATCTAAGAATGTTAGGTACGAAAGTGATCTTTCTTAACTTTAATTTGTAATCGCACTATTATAGCTAGTACTTGAACATTGCTTTTCGTAGCCAGTGAATCACAGTTGCGTATATGAAACAAGATTATTTATATTGTATTACTTTTTAAGTTACAAATATTAATATACAGGCTATTTACACTCTAGAGAGAGTAAAGTGTTTACATGTAGACCAACACATTTAGAGAAAAAAAGACAAAAATTGAATACTACTACTGCGATTCAGTATGAAGAGAGAAAAATGAAGTAGGTACATTAATTAACACCTAAATGGTAAGTGTGAACATTTGTAGTTACTTTCCCTGTTATTTTTAATTCATGTTTTTTTTTCCCCCAAATTTGTGTATGTGAATGTGAAAACGCAATTTTAAACCACTACTTAACAGTTGACATTTTCAGGTATAGATACTTTTCATGTTACCCTATTTTATTTGATCAGTTATCGTTTGCTCTTATGAACATGCTCACGCTGTGATTACTAATTCTTCAGACTCCTGACGTCATGAATCATTTCACGAACGAATCAGACCGGGCGCGTGGCCGGTTCTCTCATCTCGTTCTCTCGTTCTCTCCGCGTTTTCGTTCTTCCGAATCTTTCAAGGTACCGGCTCTCAAAGAGCCGGTTGGTTCTCTCGTTCTCTCCGCATTTTCGTTCTACCGAATCTTTCAAGGTACCGGCTCTCAAAGAGCCGGTTCTTTACATCGCGAACGAATCGCAAGATTTCGTTCTCTCAAAGATTCGTTCTTTTTGAACGAATCGTTAACGAACGACCCATCACTACTAGGAATTAACAGCACTAGTGGTAGTGAAGCCCATTATTAACATTGTATTAAATGGAAGTGTCGTATATAATATAATAAAATTGCTAATCCCGCCTCAATTTCTTTTAATTTCTTCGTCTGAAGTGTTGAGAGAGAATGATTCGACCTTATATTGAGCCTGGTTACGACTCAGAAATGTCATGTTTCTGCTAAACCTTAAATTTTTAAGCTCATGCATTGTAATAGTGGGAATCTTTTTTGTGGTTCATATTGTTATTAACAAATTTATGCTAAGATTCGTATATAACTCTTTTGTAAAGTAATCAACTACGTGTATTAGCTTTCCTTACGAGCATTTCATGGGTAAACATATTACAGTAACCATACATGAAAGTGCATAATAATATTATAAGTTCTTAAAAAAAGTCATTAAATTCTATTATTATCAAGTAATGTCTCAAATTCAATTTTAATTAGAAAATCGTATTCTGAGCACAAAATGCGACTTGAAAAAGACATAAATTAAAAAAAGCATTCGTTCGAAAATATATAATACGTTCCATTTATTATGAAGCCTAAAAATTTTATTTCATGTCAACGAAGCTTTTGAATATAAACGCTAAAATAAGAGGAGTGTATGTTGGTCTTTAGGTTATGATCAAACAAAACTAACTTCTGCTTACTTACATTAAAAAGAATTACTGAATCCAAATATCACATTTATAAGAATTATACTTGTTTGAAAATTAAAATGTATAGCAAACGAATATCTTTATTTAAATACGCAATTTACATTTGTATGTGTGTATATATACATATATGTATAATCTTATATACCAAATAGAAGAGAAGTGGATAAATGTAGTTAGTACTCTATTATAGATTAGGCTTTTTATTTCATAAATATATATGATATTACATTCTACATATGGCAATATTGTATGGAGCATTTGTGAAAGCCTGTCATGTCATATTTTACATGATGTTGCACATACGCAACATTTAGTATTTTTAATAATTTTCATGTTTAAATCGTAAAAATTATTTATAAAAAATCATGCACTGTAGGGTTAAAATGCATACTGCAAACGAAGGATGAGGCACGCTACAGCTACCCTTCCTGCATGGTTGAAACCCCACATAAGGCTTATAGGCTTCGGCTTGAGACGCACCAATCCAGACTCCTCCCAACCCAATACAGTTAGAATAAGTAACAGCAGGACGTTCCCGAGGTCCGCAGGAAGCGCGTAATATTCACAGTAACAATAGAACAAACACGGATAATCGCGATAGCTAGTTTGTGCGACGCTTTGTTGATGCTTGTGGGCGAATGAAAATGCAAATGAATATGTTCTTCTGTTGCAAATACACTTATAATACTAAACTCAATTGTGTTTTCAGCTATATTTATGAACGCCTATCTCACTCACGTATTTTCCGCACCCCTCGCTGGAATTCGTTGCTGGAGCAGCTACCTCGACTATCGAATCATTCGAGTTGCGACAGAAACATTAAACTATATAATGAAACGGTTCAGATAAAAGCGAAAGAGACTTGAAGAAATGTTAAACTCCCGCTTTTGACCTGATTATTGATAAGTAATTCAATTAAAATAAAGCTCTTCTAGTTATAATTCATTAAACAGTAAATATTATAAAGTTTCCCTTGGTCTTTGTGAACTTTGGTTCGCGCCATCCACCACAATTGGGAGCACTGTGGTTACACATTTCCGTTCCATGTGTCTTCCGTTCCGTTCACGAAATTACTCGTACCAAATGACGTATACCGAGAGCTATCCGATATCGATGTTTCTCGAGTGTTCTATAGAACCGTGAATCTCTGTAGGATCCCCCGTGGGCGACGACGCACGCGACATTTCACCGCGCCAATGAGTTGGGAAGGGGGGGAGGCTCGTTATGACGGGGCCGTGGCAAGGTCGTCGGCGGGCCCTGAGTAAGGGGGGTGGAATCGAGTCATGGATCCCCCTCCCTCCTCTCTACATCCCGACGCAAGCAGGCGCGATGCTCGTCTCGGGTGGAAGCGAAGGCGTTCCTGGACCGACCGCTAATTGCCGGGCTCGCTCCTCGACAATAGTGGTTCCTTCCCCTCTGCCCCCTTCCCAACTTGCGAGTGGGCGAAATGGGGTTAAGCAGCAACACCCATTGCATGCCCGACGCTGTTGTACCCCGCGTGCGAGCGACAAACCAGCCCCCCTCCCCTTCTTAGACCAGACCCAGTTGTCGGGGTCGCCCCCGTGCGTTGGCTGCCCGCGACGGCGCCGATGACCCGAAAACTCCGCAGTGTGTCGTCTAGCTGTCCACGACAATCACCGGCTGAGCCAGAAGCTCAAAGAAGGACTCGTGTACAGAAGCTAATGTCCCCCTCCCCCCTTCCTCCTCCCCGTTTTTCCCAGTGGACGTCATTTTGTCCAGTGTAAATTGATGTCAGAAAAAGAGGGACTTCAACCCCTTAACACCTCTATTCCTCCTCCTCGTGTGTCCGCCTATGATAACGTTGGAAATGTTATAGTGTGTACGGTGTTCAGCAGGAAGGTAATTTTGATATTTATTTAAAACGCTACATATTTTTATTGTTAAAAACTGTTAGGACGTTTGTGACATTTTTATACTACGCCAAAAAAGGCACCTAAATATCTTTTCTCTTCGTGAGTGTGTAATATTTTACTTATAAAAGTTTTTAAGAATTTTTTTTAAAGAAAATTTCTAATATCACGGAATAACCAGAAGCGTTAAATATTAAGGCTCGGTTTCATCGTCCATGTTAGTTTGTTGCATTTTCAGGTCATTTTCAAACCATTGAAATTTTTACAGATTTTTACTATACAAGCATTGCAAATAACTTAGTAATTTTTGCACCAAAAGTATCCTTAAAGTTACCTGCTGTTGTTGAAAGTCAGGCAAATATATTATATTTTGAATTTTCGCCTGAATAATTGCGCAGTGGCCACTCTTAAGTAGTTAATCTCATGTGTTTCCACAGATGGTAGGACATATAAATTTATTTCTAAAGTCTCATTTAAAAACATTTCTTTCAAAGATATTTAATTAGCAAGGAAATGAATCTGACAGGGTCTGTTAAATAGAGTCTGACCTTAAATGTTGTAATTCTATACGCCATTCATTTCTTTCGTTAATCCCCGAAGATGGAAAATGTTACTATTTTTGCTAATTTGTAAAATTGCGATACTTAAGAGTACATTTCCAGCAGTGCTTTAAGTAAATATTAAATTAATAATTTGAAATTTTTGAATGTCTGTTAGTCTCTGTCACTCGAATGAGTTCTGCTTTCATCATTACTTCCACTCACTAATATTTTTGTTGTTAATAACACTGATATTTTTTTCATACATGCATTGAAAGGCTACATGCATTGAAAGGCAGTTCCTGTGCTGAAAACGGAAAGTATTATTTTAGTATTCCACATCATGTGCTGTCAAGAACTCTCATTTTTGTAGAAGAACAGCGTGAGGATTATTTCTTTTTGTCTATTGGATCATTTTTTTATATAAAACACTTATAATGAGTACGGTGCTTCATGTAAATTACATAACCCGCCGACGAATAACACACTGTCTCGCTCCAGGGCTCATGGGCATTCAGATTTCTGGGCAGACAACTTTTATATAACATTAAAGTAACTGTAGTCATTCATTATCTTTTTTTACTGAATAATGTAACATATTAGCATAGGCTTCATTCATTATTCAAACCTATTGTTTCACTTTACTGAAGAGGGTAATTAATTTACTGTCTTCACTAACATAAATAAGCTCTCCATGCTTCTTCGTGGTTTAAATGTGTTAGAAACAATATATACCTAAATATGTACTTATATTGTCACTTCCCTGCATTTGTGCGTTCAAAATGTGATTTATTCACGTAAAATTGATCGTTCAATCAACACTATCATGGAGAACTGTCATAATAATAAAGAAACCATTTGTTGGAATCTTGAACAAATTGAAAATTTACAATTATTATGTTAAAGCGTTAAATTTAAAAATTGGTAGAGTTTAATACAAGCATAGGTATCTATCTACCTGTGCACTTCATTTACTTCGTTTCTTTTGTTCATAAATTCGTTAAGTATCGCCTTAGTAACGTCTTTTTAGTTTTCTTAACTTAACTTTAATGTTCATAAATATATTTTTATTAGCAACACACACACACACGCGCGTTTTGCGCGAAACAAATGATGATGACAAAGGAAACAACATTGAAGAGTAGGGATAATCTACAACTGGCGGAACCTCGCTGATTGATGTCACTGCCCCTCTTGATGGCTTGAAGACCAGTTACACCACAGGAGTCACATTCTTGATAATACGCCGTATGCGGTGTATTGTGAGTCTTAATAAGCGATCGCACCATTCGAGATCACCGCATGGCCTGAGATTTAAGGGGAAAGATAGGAAACGAAATGCGCCATAATGGTTTGGAACAGTTTTCACACCATCAAAAAATTTTATCGTTTAATATTCAAAATTGTCTCTTATTTGAAGCATAGTTTATAAATTAATGGATTGTCTGAAGTCAGTAGCGACTGCTACGAATAGTTCAACCTGCAACGTCATTGGCATTGGTATTTAATTCATCTTTTTAAATGATTACAACTCTAATAATACTGTCAATATATACCATATTATGGTATTTAGAAGCTCTTTATGTGTAATACATGCTTCAACGAAGGCAAATTTGCAATATTAAACTACAAAAAAAAGTTGTAATGGCGTAGAAACTGTTGAAATCAATAAATACGACGTGTTTCGTTCCTATCTCTCCCCCTTAACTCTGTTCTATTCGGAACCTCTTTCTGTGGTTGTTCAAAGACTCGGACCTAGGTTTTTAAAGTTCGTTCCATCAATAATTATGTAGGGCTAATTATCACTTATTTTGGTTATTGGTTTGGTTATTGAAATTTATGTTAGGGCTTATGTTATAAAATAACTAATTCATCGTGTACCTAAAATTCGTTCTTTCTTATACTTATTATATATGGGAATATAAGTAATTAAATGTCCACAGATAATTTTTATTTGATAAAACAAAATATTTTGATAGTTCATAAAATGAGTAAAACAAAATAATTTTTTGGATACCATTTGTTTACAGGTCAGGTTTGGAAGGTAAAAAATTGCTTTGGAATAGTCGCAGCACTAGGCTATTAAAGGTTCCAGGGCCCTATTTCATAAAACTTATTAGTCTCATAATTAGGAGTCAGGAGTCATAGAAGTAGCTGCTAATTATAAGTTTTGTTTCATAAAACTAGTAGTGTAAAAAAGTAGCTAGTAGTGTAGGACTCCTAATAATGAGTGATAAAATGAGTTCAAAATCAAGAGTGTTTCATAAACTTCAAACACTAATATATTGCACTGATTATTAGCACTGAAATTTATCAATCTTGGCTTTATAATAAATCATTTTAAGAGTCATCAACTCTTAGAGAACAGCAGTGGTATCTGTTAGTGTAGGACAAAAATTTAACAAAGAAAATGGAATCCTCCGATTCTAGTGGAAGTGAAGATGATAATGTAATAGTAAGACGCCCGAGACATTTTCAAGAAAGGAAAAGGACGGGAATTATTAACTTACGACAAACACCGTAGAAAAGAGAGAGAGAGACGATACAGAGGTTTTTTTTTTTTTTAATCGGTAGGGAGCCATGGGTCTCGTGTTGAGATCTGTTAGAATCGACCTAACGCCGGATTATTTAAGACAGTCGGTCGTCCTTGGCACCAGTACGACCTCTAGAGCCATAACCTTCGACGACCGTCGT
This sequence comes from Bacillus rossius redtenbacheri, assembly GCF_032445375.1. Lineage (NCBI taxonomy): Eukaryota > Metazoa > Arthropoda > Insecta > Phasmatodea > Bacillidae > Bacillus > Bacillus rossius. The sequence continues at coordinate 137,094,259 of NC_086330.1, read as the reverse complement.
GGTCCAAATACTTCGACGCCATTTGCGGCTAACCGTCGAGTTCACCCTTGCTTGTCGCAGATGTTCCTACCCTGCCCCCTACCACTGCTTTGTTGTGGTTTTGTTTGCGGGCTACCAGCGTTAATATCCAATGTAGCGTAACCCATACTGTGCGTAATGTTTATTTCAACATTTACCACAGACGACACGAAAGAAAAGCTGACAAAATTAGAATAAGTCGCAATAAATAAACAGTTGAATTCCTTTCTTCGTGTTATTTACATCTCTATCGTGTACATCCCCCCTTTCCCCCCCCCCCCCCATTTTTCTCCCTAACTTTTTTAAACTATACTTCTTTAGGTGCGTTACAAAAAAAAATGATGAGAGTAAATTTTTACGATTCACGCGCACCATTTTTACAGGATGAAAAAATAAACTAGATAAAAATCTACATACAAAAATTATATGTTTGCTTTTAAATCTTATATTTTAGTGATTGATATGGAATACTGGCTCATATCATTAAAATTTTTATTAATTGTTAATATTAGTGATAGAAATTGTGTTTTTAATTTTTTTAAGTGTATTTTCAAGTGTAATTATATAAGTGAGAATAGGTTGTACTTCTTTAGGTGGGTTATGAAAAAATTATGAGAATTAATTTTTACGATGCGCGCGCAGCATGCAACAAAGATTATCATGATGAAAAAGGACTGCATACAACTAAATATTATATATGTGCTTTTATATCATATACTTCAGTGCTTGATATTGAATATTGGTCCATATGTTTAAAAACAATATATTGCGAATTGTAGTGATATAAATTGTTTATAACCTTTTTCAAATGTATTTACATAAGTGAGGTTATATTACCGTGTTTATAATGTATATCGATGTCAAGTTGCTTGTAAGCTTTCATTGTCGCTAGCAGAGAGTGTCTGTGTTGAAGATTTGGTAATCACATGGCCGTTTTCATATGAGTGTTTATGAGGTTTTGTTCCCGTATGTTTAATCTATTTGCATTATAAATTATAGAATTATTAAAATTAATAAATTAGAATAAACTTTTAGCATATTAATTGATTTCATTATTAATTAAAATTTATCTCGATTATTTACTAAATTAAATAATTAATACTATTGAATATTTAGTATTTATTTATTTTTTAAATTTAATTGAATTTACACTTTACCAACTGTATTTATAGTATTCCAGTCCTTTTATTATTTTATTTTTATTAATTTTTTACAAGCAAAATTAAAGTTAGTTTTTTATTACGCCTAGTAAGTATAACGTCGTGAGCGTGAGCGTTAGTGTTTTAGTGAAAATTACAGCACCCGTTAGCCTCTATATAAATACACAATTTTTATTTATGCTATTTTATTGCGCCTATTTTGTTGATTTTTTAACTAGTAATGGTACTGAGTTATCCTGGCTTTTTCTGGCATTGTAACGCTAGCCTTTCGTACAGTTACAACACATATGTAGGCTGAGTTCTGGTCCTAGTACGGCAAATTATTGAAAGCAGTAAGTACTTGAACTTTTTCATTGGATGTTGCGCTAAGGATACGGGCAAATTTTGCACTAGTTCGCATTTATAAACTTTAAAACTAGTTTTTTATCATAAAATATTATATTGTTGTGAGATGAGATATATCGTTTAAAATATTAATTATTTACGATATTAGTATGTTTCAGTTCCTAAGATATGCCTCATATTATTATTTTTATTGTAACTGAACCTTTTTGGAATTTTTTGAGTTGTGATAATCTTAAGCTATGATTATAATATTAATGTGTAATTATTATATAATATTTAAATAAGGTAAATTAAAATATATTTATTTCATAGCCATAAAGTATGATGTCCATTAGAATGTAGACACACCCTTACCCACACATTCAATGTTTGGTAAACTCCACGTATCATTGAGATATAAATTGTGCAGTTCAGTGAATGAATAGTCTAAAACGATTACACATGAAATGCAATAATGGAGAGCGCCGTTAATGTCAGAGAATGGGAGACAGGATGTAAAGCGTTCCTCCCCACTTCTCTTTTCCTTCTTGAAGTACAAGCGATCAGGCTCGAACCCTGACCTCCCACGTGCAGCATGGGCGGGAGATGGCCCCGCCCTGTCCGTGACCCCGGGGAAGAAAGTGTCGTCAATGGACCGCCTACCGGGCGAAAGTTTTTCTCCGCCCCCCCCCCTTCCCAATCCTTTTCCCCCGGGGACCCCCTTCTCCAGAATACCCCTCCCATCCTCCACCCCCTCTTTCACCAGTCCGGAACCGCCTGATCCGGGTAGATCAATCACCTGCCGCGATTTTCCACTCAGGCTGATGACCGTAGAGTATACAGAGTGGGCACTCCATGCTATTCGATCTACGCATTTTTTGCCATTGAAAAGCTTGAAAAGGGGTTTTGTCATCATTTTATAATACGATAAACAGATCGTAAGTCAATAAATGAGGTATGCTGTTAACGTATGCTATCCTAATGCTACTGTGGGATATTATATATACTGGCAATATTTTTGTTAGCATTAGTATTAGCAGACCTGCAATTTTTATTTTTATTTTTTAGGTAACATAACTTTGGGAGATTGAAGAAAGGCATATTTCTCTACATATCAAATTCAAGCTGTTTTTACAACAATTCAGACCACTGAATGAGATTCATTGCTCACGCACGTCTTCCATTATCACCAGCATGTGCAGGTCATGATAAAAAAATCCCTTTTGGCACAGTATTCAGGCGTAGGTAAATTTCGAAGTACTTTCTTCTGGAAATATTTTGGAAACTTCTATAAACTCCTGAAACACTTAAAGAACTTAATTTAGCCTACATAACATCCTATAGGTTCACCAATTTTCAAAAATGATCCATTTTAACATTTTCTCATATTCCATGCGAAAATATTTGCAATGTTTTTATCTTAAGCATCCAGCATTGAATGCCTTAACGAATTTCATATTATGCCTACTAAGGTAGTTATGCATTATGTTTGATCTTCAAACACTATTTTTCATTCCTTGCACTAATACGTGGTCTTATAATTTTTTTTTTTTTGGACAAAGGTTTAAGGTCACATTCAGATGGTTATTAATAAATGCCTACGAATTTGATACTAAGAAAGTTTTTTCTTTTCAAACCCTGTTTTTTACGGTAATAGTTCGTTTCATCAAAAATTGTTTCAACCAAAGGTTTTAGATAAAGTTTAGGCGTTTTACAATAAATTATAATGGCTTCGATAGAATATCTATTAAAGAAGTAATGAGATTTTGTTTTTCCACCCTTGTTATTTCCACCCCTTTCAGTAATGGTATGTATTATTAAAATTGTTTCAGACAAAAATTTTAGGTAAAAATTATAAGAGTTTCAAACAAATTGAAGGGATTTGATATTGTACCTACTAAGAAAGTTGTGATTTTTTTTTTAAATTTTTACCACTAATTTTTTCCACTCCTAGTACCTAATGGTACGTCTAATCAAAAATTGTATCCGATAAAAGTTTTATATAAAAATTATAAGATTTACAAAATATCCGAATGAAGTCGATGTTGTGCTTACGAAAGGATTTATGATTCGTTTTTGTCATCCAACCCTTGTTTATTCTACCACTTGCAGTTATGGTTGGTGGAATAAAAACATATCTCAGACATAAATGTAGTTAATAATTTAAATTTTTACAATAAAATATAATGTAAATTAACAGGGTACATGGTACGTAAATTATGATATTTTTTTTTAATTCTCCCACTTTATTTTTTCAATCCCTTGCAACAATGGATTGTCTTATCAAAACAGTTTTAAATCAAAATTTTAAGAATTACAATAAATTTGAACGAATTTGATAGTGAATTACACTAACTAATTTGTCTGAATATAGGTAGACCTACTAAACGTGCTGCTCATATGAGACAGCGCCGTTTAAATGAAACAAACGAAGTCAGGGAGAAACGCCTATCTCAACAGAGGAAATCTACCTCGAGGACAATTTCAAAAGAGACTTGCGAAGAGCGCAAAAATAAACTTTCGAAAATGCGGCTTGACATGAAAAAGTTTTGAACCGGGAAAAACGTAGTCACCGTCTCGGCTTGATCAACGATCGTCTATCGAATGAGACGGAGGAGCAACGTGCCCACCGACTCAGCGTGATGCACGATCGTCTATCCAAAGAGACAGAAGAGCAACGTGCAAACCGTCTCAGCTTGATCCACGTTACGGTACGTGACAAAAATATCCGGATAGCCTATAAAAGATTTGGCCGAGTATCGTTAATTTGCTCCTAAGAATTGAAGAGTTCCGTTACTTTGTTATGGATCTCATAATCACCACCTAACCAAACTTTAATCAAACTACCCTTGAAGTACATCCTTTCCAATAAAAAAGAATCATCGAAATCAGTTGGCGTGATATTGAGTTATTCGTCCATTTGTCGCTCACATACATAATGCAAATTTAAGACATATGGTTTTCTAATGGATGCTATTTGTCAGAACTGGACCAAATTGAATTGGGACCACACGGGAAGCACCAACTTTCAATTAAAAAAAGAATCATCAAAATCGATTGACCCAGTCGAAAGTTCTGAGGTAAAAAACATAAAAATAAAATAAAATACAGACGAATTGAAAACCTCCTTTTTTTGAAGTCGGTTAAAAATTGTTTCAAACAATTCAGCAAAAGTTTTAGATAAAAATTATAAGTTTTACAAAATATCAGAATGAATTCGATGTTGTGCCTACGAAGGGAGGTATGTTTTTTTTTTGTTCTCCAACCCTTGTTTTTTCAACCCTTTGCAGTTATGGTTGGTAGTATGAAAAACTTATTCAGACATAAGATTTTGGTATTGCTCCTACGAGTTATAGTACGTTCAAACGGATGTAATATTTTTCATATTATGGGAGTTACAGCGATTTCTCTGTTTTTCAATAAACCATCCCCATTTGTACCCCTTTGGTCTGATATTACTCATTAACAAGTTGACTGAGATTTTCCACTACTAGATTTTATGTATTAGTTTAGAATTGATTTGTGAAAAATTGCGACAGTTATCGTGTCCACAAAATTGTTATATAGGTATATATGTATATTATAAAGTTTATAACTTTTGAGTTGACGATGGTCTTTGGACCATGAAACGAAAAAATATATACATTTTCCGTAAGTCGCACCATGGTAACGGCTACAATAAGTAGTAGGTATTATTGCTTTAAAATCTATCTAATATGTATGCGTGTAGTCTACGCGTGACAGAAGTGAAACTTCTTTCTTATTATATTATTAGGTATAGGAAACATAATTCTCTTTGGCTGAGGTCGCAGATCAAAAATATATATGCAAGTATGCGAGCGCTCAGTTATGCTATTGCGCAAGTATGCAAATGTGCAAGTGTGCAAGTTTGCAGCGTCATTTCTACCTATCCCCTGCCGTCTACTCTACAGGTTCCCCACCACGTAGGTACCTAACTATTCCCCTCTTACGATCGGAATTATCGTAACGTTTAAAAATTTTAGCCCCCTCAGCAAAGAAGTTTCACTTCAAAAAATAATAAAAATTATATTTCTCTTATTTAAAATTGATAACAAATTGATAGGTTTATAAAATTTAAAATAAGTACCTAACATAAAATTCTTAATGTCAAAATAAAGGTAACATACAGTGTATTGCGAAGTTTTATTTGTTTCTGTAAGGTTCGGTTAAGCGTATGGAAACTGGAAGAACTGGCTCACTGGTCCCTGCAGTGTGTCCAGCCCGTGCTGACGACGTACTTGAAGCCAGCTAAATGCTGTATCTCTGTGACTGCATAGTGAACTCACTGCCTTATAACTTTGTTTTTCGGCATGACTTAATTTATAAGCGCCGAAACAGTGCCCAGAGGTTCGAAACCCACTTTAGTATTAGAGGTAAGTTCGTGTGGTCCTAAGTAACGTTATGTCTACTTAATATCATAATTACTATTTTATGTGTACACGTGTTATTTTTTTATACATAGAAAAAAAATTGTCAGGTTTTTTGAAAAAAATTACAAATTTTTTCTTTTCGCCACGTTAGTGAAACTCAAAAGAAATTGTTCCAAATCTTTTATTCTGCCACCAAAAACGATTCCTGCTTTTAGTATTATTCGCAAGCACAAAGAACATTAAATAAATTTTATTTCTGTAAGCATAAAATGTTTAAGCATTGATCTGATGGATCAGTAAAAGGCCTTATCCATTTTGTTTGTATAGCTTATTTTGATTTTTAGTATACCTACAATTTGTTTCTAAGAAAGAACAAGACTTTCGTTGGCAGTAATATTAAGCATTGTGCATCTATGTACACATGCGAAACAATTGTTTTTGACCATAGCAATCTTTCAAAACGTTCCCCAGAAAACAAATTTATTGTGTTTAAGATAATTATATCGAATTTTACCTTTCTTTACGACGTCACGTAACTTATTTTGAGCAACTTTTATTTGCGAGTGTCCTTAATTTATACTTGGTTTATCGCATGCGTTCTGTGGAGGTGTGCGATTTACAACTTACGTCATTTCAAAATGCAGAAGGAAATACGTTCCTTCCAATCGCAATCGAGTAAGCCGTTAGAGCCTCTGCTATGACTAGAGGCTGAGACTACCCATCGCACCATCGCCCTCAGATAATCAAACAGTTGACTGTGTTTTCTTTACCCTAAGGTCACAATACTGCTGGCGCCTACCCTGATCCACCACTTCATTTTGTGACTCCTCAATCACCTAGAAGACCCGTGGTCCGGTGGAGGCCTACCCAACCTCTCCTAGCTGACCAGGCTAGCACAGGAGCTGTGTCGCTACTCACCGCTTCAGCTCTTCTCAGGGCCAGAGAACCCTCAGAGCTTGCTCCGAGCGTTAGGAACACCACCACCACCAAGTGCGAGACCAACCCTATGTGATTCTGATCCGACAAAGAGAAATTTAGCGGGGATACATTCACTTCAAAGGATCATCCCGCACTGCCAATTTTTATTGATGCTAGTAAGTTTCAGACGGTTCGCAACCAACTGCTATAACCAACCGCCAGCTGTCAGTACGCAGGAGTACCTCCTTGCCCCGACTCAACGAGTTTACAGCCGATAAGGCCCGGAAGCGACTGAACTACCAACGGCGGTGTTCTCAGTCCTCTCCTTGCCATTAGCCATTGTGTTTGCAAGGTGAGGCAGAACTTTGGGACCCAACGGTCTCCAGGGCTCCGTGGCGTGTGTCCGACCCGGGGTATGCGTGGACGCGGCCTTGCGGCGCTCATGCCTGCGAGCCTCCCCGCGGGGCACGCGGGGTCGTAAACACGCCTGATCTCCCTGCATGCCTCCTCCTCGCCTCTTATTAATCCGAGCACCGTCGCCTTTAATTATCCACTGGCGCGACGGGCGAGAGGCGGGCTGCCCCGCGCCCAGGAATGTTAACTGCTCGCGTCTGAGGAAAAGAAGCGTGTCCGATCGCGAGCGTCCGCGTTATTCATTCTCACTTTACCCGCTCGGGAAATAGACGAGGGCGAAAACATTTTAACTTTCCGCGTCGTCCAAACGAAAGAAGAAGAAGAAGAAGAAGAGAAAAAGCTCTGCGAGGTGAATACTGTGTGAAGTCTGTTTGTGCCTCATCGCAGATGTCAGTTCCCGAAACGTCGGAGCTGTTTTGTTGTATAGAAAAACGCACTGTGTTCGCCGGTGCTGTCGCTTACTTACATCGGTGGGTTCGTCTCGACGTCGCTGTGTTGTCCAAGGTTGTTGTTTGTTGTATTTACTGTTATTTATGTACATGTCTTCGTCGTTGTCAGCACATTGTGTTCATCTGGGCTGTATTTTTCTCTCTAAATTCCTTCCACGGAATTCTCTGTTCTTTTTAGGCATGACATTTTTTACCTCGGCTGTTTTTGTCTTGTTCTCCGGATGTTTATGTTTTTATCGCTTTGTTTATTTTTTGTGTTTGTTTTGTTTTCAATGGCGTATGTCCACAAAATTATTTTAATGTAATATGCCATATTGCAAGAATAATTTAAAGGACGTAACTTGCATGAAATGTACATTATGTGTTGCGTTTGTTTTAAGGCGACGTGAACCAAACAGTAGTTGGCGTCATCGCCACCTCCGTGCGTGGTCTCGGCGGCCGTGAGTCTGCGGAGTCGTGTTCGTGAGGCGAGGGTCGTGTGTTTGATCCTGACCCACAGCCACGACGTGAGTTTACTAGGTCAAGCAGCCAGGCCCCCGCCAAAAGATTTTAGGTCCCGTCTCTTTAAAAACCCTGCGCATTACCGCCCTAGTCTTGCCTTAATGGGGATTAGGCACCGTCATGTGTGATTTTTCCATCTTTTTGCTGTAATTAAATTTTTAAACTATTTATCCCAATTTTGGCATGTCAAGGCATAAATCATATATCTAGGACCTATGTACTATACCTTGTTGTAACCACATATTTACTAACAGGCTCTAATCTGTAAGTGCCGCGATGGAATATATCACGCGGGCGACAACTATCATGATAATCACACCAGTTCACAAGTGTTGACTTCGACAGGTAGTCAAAGGTAAATCCTATGCCATGTTGAACCAAAAATTATAGCACGTAAGATTTAATGCAAGCGATATCAACATATTTGAAACTGCAAGATGGAGATGCCTAATTCCCCTTAGCTTGTATTAGTAAATTAATTTTAAAAACGTTAGTTTGCCTGTTTATATAGGATTTTTTTATAAAAAACGCGCAGTCAAATAATTTCTTCCTGTTGCTATTATTTGAAAATTTCGAGTAGTCGTTAAATATGGTACGTTTGCCTAATATGGACCACTTAATGTTTAAACTATAATTTAACTCGGATGATTAACGCATGCTCGAGTGGATTCTGTGCACACTCTAAGCTATTCTGTTGAGGTCCTGCTTGGCTGCGAGCGTTTCTAGCAAGATTTTGGTTTGTTATTCATATTTGTAATCGATCCATATTAGACTTAGATACAAGTGTGTACTGTGAACGAATAACAATTTTTGACGGATTCACCTCCTGCATTAGACTGTCACTACACACATAATTTTCCTTAAAAAATTAAGTACTTTGTTTTTCAAGCAACTCTCTAGCCAACCATCCACCACGAAGACCTTGATTGAAGCTGTACCATCGACAGCGAAGATCTCGTCAGCGAAGACGACGGCGACGCAGATCCCGTTTGTCAGAAACGATAGAAGAATATCCAGCTGTCAAACTTAAAAGTTTATAAAGTTACATGTCAGAAAAGAGCATTAGTTCACGGGACATACTCTACCAGTTAAATATTACACTAGAATGACTGCAGTACAGTAGATAGGCCAATTAACGATTGTGAAATCAACTGTTAAATGCACAGTATCAAACACGTGAATTTAATCGTAAAAGATATTTGTTTCATTTTTTATTAGTAGCTTTCAACGAAAATCAGTGGCGAAAAATTGTTAAACTGCAATCACCACGATGGTCGAACCTGGGTTTTGGCAAGTGGGAAACTTGTATTTTGTCATCCTCCGGTGAATTTTCTCGGTGTGCTCCTGTTTTCCCCACTCATTCGTGCCATCACTGCCTCATCCATATCGCTTCGTCCCTCATTGTCTCCAAGGACCTTGGCATCTACGGTACTCAGTTCCGTCATTCACATGGAGACAAGAAGTTAGGGAGTTGATGTATTCAATCATTGGCACGTTATTAATTGAAGTCAAATGGGAACGACCGTTCCCGCTTCTGGGCAGCAAAACATTTGAGTTTTTAATGGAGTTCGTTACTAATTTCTAGTAGATTGGTTGTTAGATATCATGTTTGTTTAACAATACTCGATATTCCTCCTAGGGAGTTCCTTTCAAGCTATTAAAAACCTTTTATCATAAGCCTTTTAAGTTAGAGTCGCAATGCCACAACGGAAACGACACGACAGGCCCGACACGCTCAGCAGCCAATGAAAGACAAGGTCGCCGTGACGTCAACCTGAAAAAATACTCGCCCTGTCGGCCTGCAAGGAGTACATTACATTTCTAATTTTGTCGTTTCGTGCCGCACGACGAAGCAAAATGGAAACATTGCATAACTTCACATCTTCAAAAATTATTTTCTATTTGATAAATCTTTATGCTGAGAAACTAAATATTGTTTAACGTTTGGGTACACTTTCACATTTGTAGTGTGCCTTAAACAGTTTATTACTCTTTTTTTTAAATATTGTTTAGCGTAGCTATCATGAGAATTATTTTCCGTTCCATATCAATATATCTAATTATTGCTCCCTTGTATTTAAATAAATTTAATCTCATTTTGTGCAAGAGACGACTAAATGTTATATTGTTTATGCACTTCAGCTATCAACAATAATAAACGCCTTCTACAGGGCTTACAATATTTCTAACACATTCTATACTTCATTTTATGGAAGCATTTGGCATGGAAAGATTTGCCGACAGCCATTTTAGAGGTTGTTGTGTTATATTGTCGTGGTATTGTGACCATACGCTATTAACTCTGTCGTGCTGGAACGATGTACTACGTCTAATCGGATTTGTCGTGTTGTGTTCGTCATGACATTGTGACTCTAGCTTTATGCAGCTACTGTTAGTTTTGCTAACCAATTGATAATTATAGTAATCTCATCAAGATTTTGCATCACTACCTGAATTCTGCGTGAAGACATTTTTTTATCCAGTGGATTGTCTGCGCCATGTTTGCAAGACACCCCAAAACATTGGGCTACATGTTTGTATTGTGAAAACAATTTTAAGTGATCGTGTTATATGAAAATGCCTGTGTTTAACAAAGGAACTTTTAATAAAAATCTGTTTAACTGTCATCAAGCGTGGTCAAGCACCATGTGCGTATTGTTTTGGGCGTTGCAATATGACGATGGTGACATTAAAAAAGACTTCTACTACGTCACAGAAGGCCATCTACTGACGATTACTTACGCCGTGTGCTTCACACTTGTACCATACACCCACTCAAGGGTGTAGTTAGGATTTTTCTGTGAATGTATTTTGTATAGCCTGTTTCTAGGGCTCTGGGGTGAGTGAAATAAGGAACGCTGGGTACCCACGAATCATTCCGCAAAAACAATTTACAAAAATTGCTTTAAAACTAATTTGTAGGGTATGTGACAACCCTTTAAAATTTTTAAAAACCTGAGATTCTTAAATAAAAATTACCACTTGTAATATGTAGTAGATTCTTGCACTGCCACTGCTGAAGACAATGTTCTAGTACGTAAATTCTATGATTGATTCTTGCAATTAGGGAGATTGATATAAGACATTATTGGGAACATACGACCTTGCTGGTTTACACTTTTTGTTATCCATACAACTTGAACACTGAACAAAGAAAAATAAACACGCAAACACACAAAAAAAAAAAACTAGCCAAAATCTGCCTGTGCCAAATGTTAAATCCATAGACAGCACAGAGAATTCCGTGGAAGGAATTAGAACAGTATCACAGCACAGACGAACTCAGTGGGCTGACGACGAGAAAGTTGCAACAAGAACAGTAAATACATTCAAATAACAACCTTGGACAGCACAGCGACAAGCAGAGTAACCCAGCGATGCTACTGAAAAGATAATCTGTACAGAACGACAACATAGCGACACACAGGCGAACCCAGCGATGTGCTGTGATATTGTTTGTTTGTTTGTGTGTTTGCGTATTATTTTTATTTGTTCATTCTTCGGGTTTTCTCTATGACGTACAGTATGAACCAAAAAGCAATGGCGCATTTCCAGTTAAATTACCGTACGTGTTTAGCATAATCGGTGGCCGTGAATTGAGTCATTTTAAGTTGAGTTTAATTGAGTTATTTTAATCTGGTTAATGAGTAGGGATTCGAAAAAAAACGCGATTTTAATGACTTCTAGGATGGATTTCACAATATTCTACATCCTCGGAGGACAGGTGCCACCTGCTCATTGGCTACTCACTTGTGTGACCTGCTAACTGTGAAGCTTGTGATTCTATACTTCCTTTCTTTGGAAAATATTTATTGGCTCAGAGTTCTTCAGAGAAACTGTGGACCAGTAACGGGGACAATTTGTAGGTTAACGTGTTTGGATACTAGCATCCACGAAAATAATTCACGAATTGTTCCTGTCCTTGTTAATGAGGTGTATAACATTGGCCCCACCCGCCCGCCTCCCACTCCATATGGTAGCAGCTCGCGGGGCCACGTGATCACTGGAGCCTCGCGACAGGTGCTCGGCGCGGGTGGTCGCGGCGCCGGGAGAAGGTTTTAGCGGAGAAAGCCGGCCTAGTTTAACGGCTCCGTAAAGCTGTCCGCCTGATGGACATGCGGCGAATAAACCTGTCCCAACGCGCATAGACGTAGTTTCGACACCCAGTTGCTTCGCCCCTCCCCTTTGGACGTCGTGCGTCCGGAACTGGTCCGATTGCGGACGTCGTACAGGCGCTCCGTCGCGCACGGCTGTTGGGAGATATGTCATTTCTTTAGTTTGGTTCTAATTTTCGTCGATGACGAGGTCGCAGGAAAAGGACAAACACTTTAACATTAAGGTGTATCGGAGAAGTAATCGGCCATGACCTATGGCAAGGAACGTTCCCAGCATTTGCTTGAATATTAAATTGATTAGCTTATAGGCGTAAAGCTAGCGGAAGTCCCGACCTACATGTAGATTTTGAAAAGATTTGAAAAACCACTTCGAGGAGATTAAAAAAATTATATGTTTTCAAAGACAAAGTTAGTATAGGAAAAACAAACTCAAGAAAGGCTAATGTGGTGTTTCTTGGCTATTGGGCTCTAACCGCGTACAAGGCGAACATTTCTGTCGATCTTGCACTCCTTCCATTTTCCGGGTAGCAGTTAGATATCGTAAAGATGGTGACAGCAAGGTTGACCGAAACGTCGATAAAATCTTCTCCTTCGACGCGGTTGGAACCCGAAAGCAAAGAAACTTCAGACAGTGGCCGTAAATCGTGCGATCCTTATCAAACCCTAACATGGCATGCTTCACCGTTGAACTTTGTTTTAGTGAGGAGTACTGGGAAGGCCGAAGGCGACGGCGTGACGCAGAACCAGGGGCTCGATTCTGAAATGCACACTGCGAGTAGGCGGGAGGCGTGAGTGTCGTCAGGTTTCCCGTCTGCGTGACGTTTCATGGCATTCTCTAATAGTAACGACAAGCCACGGACGCTCTCTACAACCAGACCGTCATTTTATAAGTTCCCTAGACGCAAGGCTATGCCTATTAAAGACAGTGCCTGTGGTTTGACCAGTTCATTCATGTGAACAGTGATTGTAGCCTCGTGCACAGGAGCTTGGAAATTGACGAACTGTTGTCATGAGCTACGAGCTGCAGTGGAACTCCCTCTGTGGCTTGTATTGGAGAATACTACAATGAGGCCCACAGGAGTGAGAACCCTGCATCGCTACCGCCGAACCGAAGTGTCGATAGCGCACCCACGTGTTGCAAAATAAACATATTATTTATATATATATATATATAATATGTATTCCAATTCGTAAACATTGCAGACGCACCAATGGTATTCGTGTGCCAATATTAATATTTAGTAGCAAAACTATTCTCGAATACAAATTGTAAATTTAAAAAGTCATAGAAAGGAATAATCGCATATTTAATAATACGTTAGAAATTTGGTATTACTCTACTGATTACCAACAATCTCTTTGAAATTTTGTTGTAGTTTGGTAACACATTGCCAAAGTGTGCGCGCCTAAGTTTAGAAGAGGTTATTTGATTGAGTTCGAATCAGGTCACCGAAAAAACACACACACATACCTATATATCACTATGCAAACTATCCTTTAAGCAAAAATGATTAATTAATGTTATTTCTGTATCTAATTGCTGTAATAACTTTGCAAACATTGTTAAGTCTGTTGGTTCAGTTATTTCATACTATGTAGCCTTTATTTGTTGCTTATAGTAAAAATAAATAATCTAAGCACAGCAACATTGAACAAAAAAAGTCAAATAGAGTTGAACACACCTAAGTTTTTGAGTAAATAAGTTTCCATACATTATTTATGTGTTAAACGTATTATTTATAGTTACTGCATTCCTGTTAAATGGAAAACGAGCTGGTTTTATTTCACTTCGAATTTAAGAATGATGAGCATTACTATTACGTTAAAATATTTTTTTTTCCTTTGGCTCAGTTAGTAAGATAATTGTTTTAACAAATTTTCAATCTAGTTTAATAAGATTAATAATCAATCAGTTTTTTTTAAATGGTAGCATTTTGAACTCGTGTAAAGTTAAATGAGCAAATTATTGCGGTGAATTATCTCGATGAAGTGACTAATTGCATGTAATTTTATAGTTATATCATTAAAAAACATACATTAAATCGGACCCCTTTTTCCATTATATTTTTTACTTAATATTTCTGGATTTTCACAATGGCATAGCAGGAATATTCGATTTTTATTAAGTTAAAAATTGCACAGAATAATTTTATATACAGTATATTAAGACACCTTTGTTTCATTTCAGGCAAATGAGATATAGAAGAAAAAAACAGCAAATATCCTTTCCCCAGGTTACATAATTATAAGTTTCGCTGTTGAAATGTTCGCATCCTTTCAGTATTTGATCAAATTATAGCTATGTGTTTATTTTTACTCATATATGTGGCTGCTTTGGTCGGAAACCTGGAGGCTGTTTTTATTTTGGCACATTCTTCTCTACTGATATGCAAATTGCTATGCTTACTTTTATACCTATGGGATAACAGACGATATGGCAGAAATCAAAATTCGTGTACGGCCGGCTTAATCGCAGCCTAAAGTGTCCCTGCTGGTCGATATGTCAGAAAATTTATTTAAATACAGTATTGGAAAATAGGGCATACGGGCACAATGTCATTCTTATGGGACTACGATTTTGTGTGTGGATTTTTGTAATGGCTCGTCAATCGTCATAATTTTTGGCCATGTTCAGACGTGTCCGTCGCCGGATTCCTAAGATCGGGACCTAGTCGACAATCTTCGGACACTTTCGCCTTTTTTTTATCTGCAATCTTGCACAGTGGTTCGCAGTTGTGCTAGTGGCCCCTGCCAGGCGCACTACCGTCGTGGATAGTGTGTAAAACCGAACGTGATGAGGCTTTTCTAACGGCATGCATATCGACTGGTGGAGGAACTACGGGGTACTTAACTTTTTACGAAACCATGCTGTACGAATTACAGCAACACGCAAACAGAGGGGAAAACGTAATGGGCAATATCCGAGCAACTATACAAAAACTGTTAGGTTTATACACTCAAAAATGCAAAAACCGTCATAAACTATATACTATTACAAATTAGGAACCTTATTGACGATGAAAAAAACAGTTTATTTTCCATAATTAAATAGCTACAATAACTACGTCGTAAAGCCGTTACCAGAATCCTGAACGACAGTGGAATAACAATGCACGACCAGCTCGAGATAGTGAGTGTACTGAGACAATACTTTTCACAGCTGTACAATAAACAAGAGACAGAACCAGATTTAATTCCAGAAGTGCTGCGGGAGTGTGAAAATAAAGTCAATGAAGATGTTAAAGAAGCATTGGAGGCGACATGTTTGGACGCTGAAATTAATAACATAATACAGCATTTGCCAACAAAAAGGTCGCCAGGCATTGATGGGATACCCTATGAGTTCTATGTACAAGGTCCTCTGGGAAATTATTGGCCCCGATTTCTGTGAGGTTGTACGTGACATTCTTGCACGAGGGGAGATCTGCAAGTCCCATAAAAAAATGCATCATTGTTCTAATTCCGAAAGATCAGCATGCAGAGAAGCCAACAGACTACAGGCCAATAACGCTTCTTTGTACAGACCATAAAATAATAGCTCGGATATGCGCACAACGTTTAAAGTTAGGACTGAGTGATGTCATTGATCCTGAACAGACATGTACGGTTCCAGAAAGATCCATTATACAGGGAGTACTTGCATTGCGTTATGTGCAGTTACTTTCATCCTTAGAACAGAATAAAACTGCCTTGTTAAGCATCGACATGGGAAAGGCTTTTGACCGGGTTGACCACAATTATTTATTTCAAATAATGACCCACTTTGAATTCCCAGACACCACAATAACTTGGGTAAAAATGGTATGTACAGGAATATCCTCTCGGCCGAATGTAAGTGGATTTTTTACGCACACTATACCAATTCAGAGCTCTGTAACACAAGATTGTTAATTGTCAATGGTGTTATATTTACAGTTGCCATCGAACCTTGATGTCGAATATTAGGCACCAAATTGTAAAGCTTTCCTGTAAACCACATTTAATTTCAACTTAATGATAATGCCGACGATAGCGCATGCATTATTATATCAGAAGATGAACTCAAAACAGTTGCAAATTGTCGAGCACTTTTCCGTCGTGTATCAAACGACGTTGTTGCAGCTGGGTGGCACAGGAAAATTTTTTGACGATGTACGCCCTTTTCGATCCATGGATAAGATTAAAATACTAGGTGTGTATTTTCAGGCAGTAACTCGTACTGTGCAACATAACTGGAATGTAGTCACAAATAAATTGCGCACTAGTAAAATAAGAATAAGCTACCGACGTATGAACATATTGCAAAGGGTATCGTTAATAAATACTTTTTTACTTGC
Source organism: Bacillus rossius redtenbacheri (assembly GCF_032445375.1). Classification (NCBI taxonomy): domain Eukaryota; kingdom Metazoa; phylum Arthropoda; class Insecta; order Phasmatodea; family Bacillidae; genus Bacillus; species Bacillus rossius. The sequence continues at coordinate 137,077,653 of NC_086330.1, read as the reverse complement.
AAAGATGTGGTATGTGTCACATATTTTTTCCTATACCAAGAGAATATAATGCTCGTGTTCTATCGTACGTCGGTCATCTTCTGTGGAAATCGTATATATTTAAGTTAGCCAGGCTACAACTCTACCTACCTACAAACCAGGGGGGGGGGGGCCTTGCTGATCATGGCGCAAAATGGGAAGCAATTTATCACGCAACAGCTATCGCCACTGTATTACGACAGATGGACATGTACGCGTATCTGGGCGGAAGCAGGGCGACTGTCGCTCATATATCGAAGAACCTGAGAAACGCTTGCTACTGTCGTACAAGCCATGCCTGAAGACTCAACTGCCTCAGTAAAAAATCTGTTTCACAGATCCATAAAATCCTGAAAGACAGTGCCAGTCATAGTAAGTCGCACTTCAAGTATCCACTGGATGCGTATTTGGAGAATTGTTGCGGACATAAATATTTCTTCAGATTTACGATCGACAGCGTGCAGTTTCTACAATAATCTCACAGCCCCTGCACTGCGAAAATACAGGATACATCTAACAGACGACACTACATGCGCGCTATGTGGTAGTATTGATACAGCCTTGCACAGAATAAGTGACTGCACGTATGCGATGCCGATATGACACTGGTGTCACACAAGAGTGCGACGTCGAATCAACGATGGTCAAGGTGACGTCAGCGACGAGCGTCTAATGCACTGCGACTTCGTGTATCCGTCAGTGAAGAGAAGAGCGAGCGGCGGCCTGGTTCATCCTGCAAGCTATACATTTCCCGAAGGACGTCACAGCTCCGGTGACTGCGAGACTTCGTGCGAGTCCTGCGACAGGAGCGGTGGAACATGGCCCGCCTAGGCATGCTCGAACATGGTTTGGAACATTCTTATCTTATTTTTGAAAGGACGTATTTAAATCTGGCTTGACTACATAAAATAACTGAAAAATAAAAGTTTATTTGTGGATCTAATTCATTTCCTTCTAATATTTTTTTACTAAGGAATTCAGATGAATTACTATAGATTTTATTTAGCATTTGTGTAAACTTTTTGATCTGGAAGTATTTAATTGTTTGATATATTTGTTTTTAAAAGTATTTTACTATTTAAACAATCATTGTTATTTTTTAGCACACAGGAAAAGAATGTAGTATTTAGTAAAACATGTAATTGACATTTATGTTTACAATGGTTTTTGTATGCATTATTTGTAAATAAAAGTATATTAAAAATTTTAAAAAAACTTTCAAAGTACTGAGTCGGTAATCTGAAGGTCGTGGGTTCGAATTCGCTCACCTCCGAAATATTTTTAACTTCTTTAAATAATTTAAGAAACCACCTTAAGAACATAAAACGATTTTAACAAGAAGAATCTAATACTGAAAAAAATATAAAAATATGACTATCTACAATGGTAGCACGCCTAGTAGGCGACACTACCACAACTGCGAATCACTGAGCAGGATTACGGATTTTAAAAAAGGCGAAACTGCCCTCAGATTGTCGACTAGGTCCCGATTTTCTTTTCTAACCTAACTAAAAACTAAGTGTATTTTGGAGGGGTCCGGGTTAGGGAGGGACCTAGGTGCGTCTCAGGCCGAAGCCTATACGCCTAGTCATGCTGGGATTAGCCATGCATGGAGAGGGTCGCATGCATCATGTGCTAGAGAGGGGATTGGCCAGCCATGGCAAAGATTGACGCCATGACTAACTCCCCTCACTCTTAAATCTAGACTATAACTAGAGATAGGTTGGACCCAGGTAAAACCTGCATAGACACAGGGAAAACCCTGGGCACGTTCATGCGGGATGCAAATTGGCATGCATTACGTGTAGGAATTTACAGGAGACAGAGGATGGTCTGTATGAAGTGTTGGACAGAGTAGAAAAGAGTCTACCATGCGGGGGTTGGGCACTTGGACTCGTGGTCCGCTTTGAATTTTATTTGTATCTGGAATATTTTACCAGGGACGCAAGTGCCCCTGGTGGTGAGTGGTTACACTGACCACTCACTACGCCGCCTAGTTCCCGATCTTAGGAATCCATCGACGGAAAAGTCCGAATATGGCCTAATCCTGACGATTGACAAGCCACCACAAGAATCCACCACAAAATCGTAGTCCCATAAGAATAACATTGTGCCCGTATGTCCTACGTTTAAAATACTTACGTTTGCTGCTTTTCGTAAAAAAAAACTAGGCAAATATCCTATTCACAATTAAAAATTCTTAGTTTTTGAGTCGTCACCCTACCGAAGTCGTCAATATTCTGGGTTTTCGCGCCGGGTTAATGTGTAGTATTTATTTTTTGTTAAAGATATGGAATTGTAATGTATATGTATATATATTTATATTTAAAATGGCGGAAGAAGCCGAGTCTTAACAGTTATGCGTTGAAAATAGCGTACTGGCGCGAGGATAGTGTTTTAACTTTCAATTTTTCGGTTGTTGTATGCCAAGATTATTTATGCAAGTTCGTGTTTAAGTAAGTAAACTCACTGCCTATAGTTTGTGTGGGTATCATTGTAAATATACAAGTAATACATGAAAAAATTTATATAAATAATAAAATAATACCTGTGAATTTACAAAGATCTCTGGTGTATTTATATAATATAATTCATAAATTTTATGAAGTTAGGCTTTTTCCATATTTAAACTTTGAGTATTTATTCACGAACTAATGTTATTTTATATATATAATCTTTCTTCATCAAGGCACAAATAATATGATAACTCTTATTCTATAATTCATATTATTTAGCTGCGGTTAGTTTCTGTGACATCTGTAATCATAATCATAAATTACCAACATTTTTTTCTTCTTTTAATACACGCGAGAAAAAACAGATGACACTTATTCCTTTACAATTCCAGAGATTATTGGTGAAGGTTATGCAGCTCACGACGAGCAGTAATTTGTAATATTATTTTGCTGCATTTGACAATCTTACTAAGAGCGCACAAATCAAAATTAATTTTAAAAATGTATACGCATAAAATAATAAAAAAAAAATTTTGTCACATACATTTTATTGATTTTATCTGTACTTTAACAAGTAACCATTAAAAAAAATTCAATCTAGATATAGAAATTCTGGAACGTGAGGGAATTTACTTTAAAACCTTTAAAGTCATGGAAATGCTTCAGTTATAGTAAGTTAAGGGGGAAATGTCATGCTCCGGTATGCCATTACCCAGACTTTGAACACATTTTTTCCCGGATGGTGTTTTAGTGCATATTCATACACACTGAAAATGTTTGAACTAGTACAGCTTAAGGAATGGTGGAAGCTGTATTGTCTTTATTCCTTTCAAAAAATTGAAAAATAGGTAAATTATTTTTCAAAATTTGTCAGGGAGATTCGTAATTTTGGTCATGGGAAGTTATGGAAAAGTCAGGGAAATTTTTCGGCAGAGTTGTGTGTACACCCTGATAACTTATTTATGCATGTACAAAATAGAAATGTATCGAATGCATCGGCAATGATGAAAGCTTGTTGCTTCCCCACAGTTATCGCTGCGAGTTCGGCTCGCTCACGCTTCGCTTCGGGTTCGCTTGCTGCTCGCCTCGGGAGGGAACACAGACCTTAAAAAAGAAAACACCAGGAAATCCTCTCTTGCATTTTCTCCCGCTGACCGGTTGTTTTTATCCCTCCCTGGATGAAACTAAAAAGTTTTATTTCGTCTGTTCGAACTGCTTCTTTCTGTTGGCTTTTGCCACCGCGTTTCTCTTCTGTTTTGGTCGTTGGAGATTTATTTACCGGTGCGAAACATACCTCGTTTCCTTTGAGTCCCACAGCAGTAAAACAGAAATAAAAAAATCTAGCTTATTATTTCTTTTAATTAGTTTAGCGGCGGTTCGTAAACACTAAAATAAGCGACATCGTGGATCGCCAGCCTAACCTGAACACACAAGCGAGTTGTTAAATCATAATGGCTGTGGCGTGTTTCACTGCAGTGACAATTAATTGTTTCACCTTTTTTTTACAAACAGTCAGTCTTATCTCGTTTAATATTTACCATCTGGTATGTTAAATCATTAATTGGCTGCTTTTTGTATATTTTTTGCAGTATTTTGAGATCATTTTTGGTTTTAATTCAGAGAATGTTTTGCTAGAGCAAAATTCACGTGATTATCGTGTTGTTGTTTTTTTTTTTTTATGTTTCTGGTCGTGCCAATACGCTGAAGTCTACATCCCGCGTGGCTTTTATGTAAAACATTCTTCTAGCGTTCGAAACATTGTGTTATTTTTTTTTTATGCAAAAGTTGTATTTAAATGCAGTATTTTTTGGTAGCAAAGGTTTTTAGTTCCCCCCCACCCACCCCCTTCAGGGATCCGTCTTTCATTTCTTACAGTTTTTAGTGTTACTCTTAAAGGCTTGTTCTCACACGCCATAATGGTTATTTCGTCATTGCTGATATTTCAGACTATTTCTAAAAATTTTAACTGATTCCTACCTTGCATTTGTGGTTCTGCCACAAATATTTTCAACAGATATTCACTTAGTGTAATATCATCGATGTAAAAAGGCGCAAATTTTCATAATTATCATGACTTGGGTGACTTTTTACACCAATGTTATTGCACTAAGTAAATGTATGTCGAAAATATTTGTGGAAGAACAACAAATGCCAGGCAGGTGAAAATAAAAATCCGCATGTAGCTTCCCGCGTAAGGCAGGGGCTGGATAGCCCTAAAAGTAATGACGGAAAACTAAAAAAATCGACATGGCGTGTGAGACCTAGCCATTAGCTATAATCCAGAGCAGTTTTTTTTATTATAGATCACGTTGGTATCATCTCAATACGTAAGCACGGCTGCTGCTGATCTGTCGGTCTTCGACCTTGTGGTTGATGTTGCAAAGACGTAATTGGACCGCCGCGAAAACACGGTGATCGCTTGTTCGGAGCGTAGGCCCTGTCTCCTTATTGCTTTCTGATAGATCTTGCTCGCCATTACACGACTGTGAATGATTGGCTTTCACGTCTCTGTACCCTGGGGCCGTTTGGAATTGAATTCCCTTGTAAATAATTTGACGTGACTTGACTCGAATATCAACTACTGCCCACTGTGGCAGTGAACAAGTGAGTAGTGCACGTTTGGTACTGTCTATATATGTATTAAATGGAGCAATTTAAATGCTGTTAAAAAAATTGTAATTGTTTTCGGTTGGATTATCGGTTGTCTTCATCCCATTTTGATTGTTTCAACAAAGCTGTAACCTTAAAATATTGCCTTTTTTCAGTAATAAGTACCTTGATACCTAACAGTTTCGTCCCAACCTAAGAATCTTACCAAAGCCATTTGCATGCTGACACCGTTTTCTCTCCTAAAATAAAAATTAATAAAGAACCTGCTGCCATGAAACCAGATTTACTTACATAAGCCTGCTAATTTTATCATTTTCATAATAAGCCTGCTAATTTTTTTAGAAAGCATGTTATGAAAATGATAAAATAAACTTTAAAACTTCTTTCTGTTGATTATTTGTGTTTTTTTTTTCTCACTGCGGACAAGGTTGCACCGAAGAAGGATGAAAGAGGGAGGGATTTTTTTTAGGGGGAGGGAGGAGTAGCTGTTTAAGCGTAATTTATCGTCCAAATCTTTTGACATTGGCTTTTAACGTGTGACTCGTATTTACGCAGTTGCACAGGAAAAAAAGTATACCTACTTTTACATATGATTCCTTTGGAAACCAGTTGTCAGGGAACAGTTTGTAATACTACAAGAAATATAGTGTAACTTTGTACAACATATAGCAATCGTTATTTATGCATACATGAAATACTTTTTTTTTTTCGAGATAATGCTAAGTATTTCTTACGAAAATTGGTGCATGATTTTATATTTTAATTAAAGTTTCATTCAAGCATAATATTCTTTTAAACCATGGAAAAGATCATCTAAGATTCAACAATTTGACTTTATTTGGTTTTATTATGCTTATTTGTGTGCACAGTTAATACTGGACAGTTATTTGTGGAATTGCTTGAATATAACTTTTAACTATTGGAGTTACTGGGGAAACACAAAGCATAAATGCCCGGGTAAGAATCCTAACTATTACTATTATGTAGTGAAACAGTTGTATTGAACATACTTCCAAATTTCTGTAATTTTACATGAATAATTTCTGTTCTATTTACAAAAAAAATTGCAATGTTCTAATGTCTGCCTGCAAACTTAGATCGTTCGTTCACTTGATTGGGTTTGTGTTTCATTGGGTACTTACGGAGGTCAGTTTGAGTGATATTGATCCAAGACTTTTTGGGCTTTTTCAAATATCAACCACAGTCCACAAAATGCTTTTGTGCATTACATTCTGTAAGTCGACCGGGCGTAGTGCCCTGCTTTGAACACTTGTTGAAGCTAACATTCTTGGGCTAATGTAACTGTTAGACATTCTAGTCACCCGCGTTAAATAAGCAGCTATTTATTTCCATTGGATTCTTCCAGCAATGCTTTTCGATTAATATCAGTCTTTAACATCTAAGAAAACTCAGTAAGTAATTATTCGTGCTCTGTCTGCCGAAAAATTGGGTAAATAACTAAAAATTAAAATTGTTGGTAAACAAAAACATTTATATCTGTTTATTTATACAATTTTAAGTGTAATATCTGTAATGGCTTCAGATACTTATAAAACTGCCCTATATCAATGGATGTTTACTAATAAATATAATGTAAATATAATATCATTCTAGTGGCTTAAAACATCCTTTAAGTATATATCTTAGAACAGTTTCCGTGTGCGAATTATATCATAATTACAACTCTGTATACGAATAATATGCAAATGTTAATAGCGCTGTTAATATAGAGCTGTTTAATTTAGGATGTTGTTCAAGCCGTGCTTAAAAAAAAGGCCACCCGTTCCTGATTTGGAAGTATTTTAACGGTCTCCATCGTAACCATTTATGGGCAGATGGATTTAAAAAAAAAGTAAAACTAAGGTAATAAACACGTATCAAAAAAATGATCGTGCGCTTTTCCTTTCCGGTATTAAACCTGAAGTAAATTGCTGGTTCGTGCACTGTTGGCAGTGAAAGTGTTGTGTGGTCTGGGGATTATTTTTGTGCGGTTCTGCAGAAAGGGAAATTCCTTCTTCATCATTGATCACGTGCTTTCAGTCCTCGCCTCCTTTTCACCCTCTGGTCATGTCTGTCAAGAGTTTTATTTTTATATCTTATACTGTGTTCAGTTGTCCGGTCTCCTTTCCTTGTTCAAGCTGAACAATTCAAGCCCGATGTTATTGTAGCGCTTAATTTTTTTTCTACCTTCCTCCTTTTCCCCCAGTGAATGGCTCAAATCGTGCAGAATCATTTTTTCCCCTCCTTGACTTCGCTTCCGTGGTGCTTGATGTGTAGCGAGATGCCACTTCCCGCCTTGGTCACTGTCCTTCCATTCGCAACAAGGAATCAATATGGCGGAGGGACATTTGGTTTGGTTGGTTTTGGCATTTCACGGTTATGCACAGAGGCTACCTATGGACTCCGAACTACGTGGGCACAGATTCGACGCACATTAATATGTGCCATGCCGGATATAACCCATTTCTCTGGTTAGCCTACTTGAGTGTGACCACCGCAGATCCTTTGACGGAAAAAGGTTGAGTTTTTCAGTTAATACCATGGTACAAGGCGTGGCTGGAGCGAAATAGGCGAGATGATACAGCGACGGTTCGCCATTGTCTTCCGCATAATGGGGGCAGAGGAACAACACAACACGTATTCCTGTACGAGAAATGAAGTTCTACTGTAGCCGCCATCCAGTGTGGTCGTGTTTTTGGGCGGGTGTCATGAGTGCGATATCAATCATGGGATTTTTAGAGAATGGTCTAGGCTTTTTTCTAAAATGATTTAGACTCATTTCGTGAATGAATAATTATTTTCGAGAATGATGTAGCCTTTTTTCTAGACTGTCTAGGCTTTGATAAGGAATGCATGTTTTGATTAATGATATATTGAGGTATAGATAATGTTTGTCCGGGTAAGATTTGTAGATAAGTTAATTTTAGTATTGATTTAAAGAGTATTCCTAGTCGTTGGCGCACATCTGTTGACCATAAAAAATTAACCTGGGAATAAAATGTTCCTCTCGAACAGGTCGGGAATCGAACCCGAGATTTTGTATTAATTAGCCAGAAACTCTAGCCGCTGTGCCAACAGACAGAAAAATGTAATGCGTAGTAAAAACATACGTATGTTTACATCACTCGACCCGGCAGACGTAATTTGCTGGCAGGAAGAGATGGCGCTGTCCCGTAAATTGGTAGGTGGGAGCAGAAATAGTTATCTTACTTTTTTTCCCCCCACCGCAAGCGTAACTTTAATGACGTGTGTAGGCGCGCTCGCGCGGCACTCCCTTAGAACTAACTCTTCATGGAGCGTGGACTGCTGCCGAAACTTGTTACTTGGTCCCCAACGAGATTCACTCTTCCGGCCTCTCCATTTTCAGATATGCGTAGTACTTCCAGTTTTCAAACATTATTGGAAACTAGTTTTCGAAAATTATACGTGCAACCGCTCCAGCATACAAAATCAGAAACCATTGCAAAGTTTAATATTTGTAAAATATTATTTTTAAGTTATACTTAAATGCGCATGCGCTTTTCTTCCAATTGTGTTGCACGCAACGCGTGATTTATTTCCAAACAAATGAAAAGTAGATCATGTAACAAATAAATTAGAAAAAAATCGTATACATTTTTAATATTGTAATAATTGATACAACTACTTGTGCCTATTTTTTTTAATGCTAAAAACCATTGAACACATTTTCTGCTAATTGGTTCTCTTCAGGTTTACCTACTTATAATTTCTTAGCAGAAAAAGTTGTGTTAAAACAAACATGGCGTCGCTGGTTTTTGTATTTTTGTTCTATGTCTTAAATCTCTTCATTTTGATGTTATCTATATGCATCACTAGCTTATGTACCCATGCTTCGCTAGAGCAGTCTACAGGCAGAACACACACAGCTTATTGTACGTGCTCCTCTTCATGGGTACGTCACTACTGCGCCTCGAATAAAAAAAAAATCTGGATTTTGGAAATCAATTTATGAAACAACTAAATTTTGTTATAACTAAGGTTAACAGGAATCAATACAAACCACAGATGCCAACTGGGATTCAACAGGTTTTTAAGTTTTAAGGTTATTTACCTTTAAAAATAAGAACTTAATAATTAACACAAAAATAGCACAGAAGGAAGTATTAAAATGCAGTTTATTTTATTTATAACTTTAATCGAAACTGCTATGTTATCGGCCCCACGCGACTGCAAACAAAAAAGGCATAAATTTATTTTCTGTGATAAATTGTGGAGTGAAATATTTGCAAATTTTATTTCACAATTGCAACAAACATGGCGACAAAAACTTTAAAAGAGTTTTAAAAATCTGAATCTCTACTTAAGTCGTTAATATATATATATATATATATATATATATATATATATATAAGAGAACGAAAAAAAACCCACAAATGATGACAGCACAAAAATATTGAACAACAAAAAAATTCAGCACAACAGTTTAAACGGGACAAAAACACGACAAAACGAAAATACGAAACAAACACAATATTTTTCTAAAACATATTCATTTTAGTGTATTGTTTATGTATTCTGGAACCCTCACTATACCGCGCGAATTATATATATATACACACACACAAAATTTACAAATATATATACATATATATATATATATATATATATATATATATATATATGTATATATATATGTGTGTATATATATATGTGTATATATATATGTGTGTATATATATATATATATATATATATATGTATATATATTTGTAAATTTTGTGTGTGTGTATATATATATAATTCGCGCGGTATAGTGAGGGTTCCAGAATACATAAACAATACACTAAAATGAATATGTTTTAGAAAAATATTGTGTTTGTTTCGTATTTTCGTTTTGTCGTGTTTTTGTCCCGTTTAAACTGTTGTGCTGAATTTTTTTGTTGTTCAATATTTTTGTGCTGTCATCATTTGTGGGTTTTTTTTCGTTCTCTTCTGTTTTTGGAAAACTATTGTGTTTGTTTAGTCTTTTCGTTTTTGCTGTGTTTCTGTCTCATTTCAACTGTTGTGCTGAATTTTTTTGGGTTCAATATTTTTGTGCTGTCATCATTTGTGTTTTTTTTTTCTTTCGTTCTGTTAGTCCTTTTTTCTTTGTTTTTCTTTGTTTGTTGGCCATATTCCTGTTATGTAATATTATGTGGTGTTTATATCCTTTTGACAACAGCAATTTTTTGCTTAATTTGTGTTTTTGTCTTTTGTGTTTTTTGTAGTTTTCTTCTACAGACATACATGTGCTTAGCAATGGCGTATGTCCAAAAGCTTACATAAAGTAATGCACTCCCATTGCACAAATCTTTCCAAGATAATAATAAAAAATTTCGCTTAGTACCTATGCACACGGACCCGTCGGAGGATCTGCGTGTCGCATCTCGCTGCTCCAGGCCTTTCCGACTCCGCGCTCCACACAGCACACAAACACACACACACAAACACACACACAGACACACACACACACGCTCTCTCTCTCATCCCTTATAAATATTATAACTTGTAACGCGCGCACATAGGTACACGAACCGTTATTGTTCGTTCAACAATAATTTTACTGTGAAAAAGTATTTTTTTCCTAATTTCTTTGGATTTGAAATTGAAATGACGAATTACAAATGCATGTGTTCCGACCCTTTTATTTATTCAATTTATAATTATTTTATTTCATTTCATGTAAATTTGGAACCCAAAATGTGATTAGACAGTATTGTGGCTTCGAAACTTTTTGTCTCAAACTAGGAAAAAATTCCAATTGCGAATTTTGCTTCTTTCTTCTCTTAAATACCTTGAGAAAAACACTGTTGAAAGTCGATGCTTAGGTGCAGACATGTTTCGTGGGGGAAAAAAATCTGACCGATAATTAGTTTGCAATAGGTATGCCCATGCCAGCGGTTTCTTCCTTGTTCATAATTGGTGGCCGTTTGCAAGAGAAGCCTAATGCCTTGTTTGGCCGGGCCATTAAGAACGCGTTTGCTTCCGCACGAAATTGCTTGATTCATGTGCCGACAGTGGGCGTGTACCCAAAAGAAACTCTACCAATCACGAAACACAGACGATGCTACAGTGTTTTAACACACAGCTTGTCTGTAAATTTTTTCGCGAAACATCTATGCACCTACCAATACTGCTAATGTGTACACCGAAATAAATTTTCGATAACATTTCTAAACGTGTAATATGGAAGTTTTTTACCTTTTAGATAATTGTACGGGAAGTTTTACATACAAATAAGGTCCTTTTTTATGCATGTGACTCTTCCCTGAACAAATTTAGGATAGATTCCATGGCTTCACGGGAAACTGTTGTATAATTGTATGGGCCAATTTATAACTTTAATTACATGTGTAGGAACAAATAAAAATAATTGAAGTATTTTACGTATATATGCTAATAATTTTGTACGCTCTTTAGTTTCTATAAATAATAAGCATGTAAAACAACTGATACTGGTATGCCTATGAATGCGACTGAACAAGTTTTACCAGAAGAAAAAATTCTACTTTTAATACTAAGTTGTTTTATAATTAAGTCGGCTGAGTTACTGATATCGAGGTGGAATAATTACAATGATTTGTAAGGTAGTTTATAATTATTGCCCCTTAATGATAAGTTTACCATATTCTCGCGCAACACTAGGTAATCAGGCGTTTATAGGAAGAATTAAAGGATTTACTTGAGTAGTCGTGTGAGTCCATAAATGTTTAGTTGCATTTTTACAAGTGCCTGACCATTTAGAAATTCAGTAAGCAAACAATATGCATGTAAGATTCTCACAGTTCGTGTGCGCATGGTATAAAGAATATTTTGTGTAGCCTGTAGCATATTATGTGTGTGCCACTTCCACTTCTTAGGTTTTACTACTTAATTTACTGCATCATTGCTTGAGATAGTTGATTGCGGCCATCTGGGAGTACGATTACACCTACAACTGTTTAAAGTGTGCGAGTTTTACTATATGTACTATATTTGATTTTGCTATTTTTGCGGTTATTTGTTTATGAGTTAGACTTAGTTTCACCGAGGGTTTGTTTAATTGTGTCAAATTGGTAAATATTGAACGTGTTTATCGACGACAGTGATAGTCAGTTGATCGCACGTGTGGTCCAGGAAAGATGAAGAGAGAATGGTCTGTCTGCAAGTGAAGTGAACGGCAGCGAGCGGGCTCCGTCGCGAACCTCGTCTCCGTCATGGGCGCTCATTCGGCCGGGTTACGAAACATCGGCGGACACGCAGTTCACGCGAGTTCGCATCAGGAAGTGCTTTTTTTTTTCTCCTCTCCATTCTCGGACGGTCGAGATTTCACCGTTAAGACTGCCACGTACCCCCGACCCTAAGCACGGGGGTAAATTATCACGTCTTGCAAATTGAAGGGGAAGGGGGGAGAATTAGAGGCGAGTTGTTCCTTGCAACGTGCAGTTATTGGCCATTGTTCCACCCCCTTCCCTCTCCATTACCTTCTTTTCCCCTGCTTTCTTGAAACTATGCACAAATATTATTGCGTGATTTATAACTTTCTCTCGAAGAGACGCCTTTCCCCGGGTGCAGCCCCTCCCCCTTTTTTCCCCTTCCCCCTCCACCTCTCCCTAGTACCGTCACTGTTCGCGTCGACGCAGAGTTTCGCTGTCCCGCGCGCATCTGCCCCGAGAACACTCGTGTTTTGCTAGGCGAACCAAAACTAAAAGCAAGATTGTGGTACGTTCAGTTTGGAAGAGGCTTCGTGGCGGTATCGTTGTGCTTTTCGTTAACACAAACACTTCGCAGCTTTATGTTCCATCTCTTCCTTACTCAGGACAAGCCAACGGCGACGTACAAGGGTTGGCTCCATCGCAACAGTACGCACAGACATATAGCAGCTGCTTAATTTGGGGGGGGGGGGGGGATAATACAGGAAAAGGTAAACAGCACTTTCACGGCGCGTAGAAAGTAGTTGAACTTTTAAAATTTCACTGTGTTATTCGCCGATTGCTGTTCGCGGCCAATTAGCATATATACGTCAGTGGTATGGAGTAGCTAACTGTGGTTTTGATATGTGCATTTCAGTGATGTTTAGTGAGACTTATTTGAATATGGCATTTTTTTTGGTGAGGCAATGATTTGTGTTTAATCATTCTTACATAGTTCTTTAAGACAAAACTGCGAAAATAAGTGCTTGCGCATATTTAGGGGGGAAACTAATCACTGCTTCGGTTCAATTTTCTAACTTTTGAAACTGAAAATTACGACAAAAGTAAAAGAGGGAGAAAAAAAATTAAGTTGGAATGTTTGGTACCGCTGTTTTGTGAATGTAGCTTCCACTTATTTGCTGTGCGTGCGCGACTGTGATATTTACATGCTGTTTGCGTGCTGTTGCGAGAGTAGCCAAGGCTTCACACACGCAACTCAGCAGAGCTAGTTGAGCTAGCTGCTAATATATCAGGCTTTAAAATACACGTTTCTTTTAAATATACGATCATATTTCATAAAATCACCTCTAACTCACCAGAGTTCTTAAGGTTTCACGCACGGACTAATAAGGCAATACTTCGTTTGAAAAATAAATAATTACATCAGTTCACATATATTTATGATCTTTTTGAAAAAAAAACTTAAAAAATAAAAAAAACTGGAGCTTTATCTGTGAAAGGCTTAGGATATAGCTTTTTTTATTTTGTTTTAATGGTCTCTAAATATGTCCTTCAAAAAGATCTTTAGACCATTTTAGACTTAAATAACCACAAAGGATCAATCCCCTTAAAATTAATGCAGTTCTTCCTCACTCGTCATATATAAATTTTCTAAGGTTGCGAGAGTGTGATACGAACGTTGTAGATATACAGACAGCCCTTGTATGTTTTTGCTCTAAGTAATTTTGGTGGAAGCGAATTTTGATTTTTATTTTATAAATGTATTACTTGTTTGTTTCCAACTTATGTTTTTATTAGTGACGAATTCTCGTTTAGTAGCCAAAATTTCCGTCCAAAACTTTAATTTTAACATTTATTTACTAAATGTATATCGATATCCAAGATTTAATTTACGTATAGTTGCTCAGAGATTTGGTGAGAAACGGTTACAAAGAGATTCCTCACTCATTGGATATTTTTATACTATATTTAACGTTTCAGAATACAATTTACAATAAATTATTTGTTTTTTTATTTTTCAGTTAATTAGTATTTACTGTTCATTGTATTTTGCCTCGTAATTTTTTTGTTCGGTTTTCTAGTCCTGTGACGGGGGAATTTTATTGTATGACGTATATTTCATACAGGTGGATGTAGTTTTTACTTTCTGCTTCATATGGTTGAAGACAGTAAAAGCATTAACAGGTAGACGTGAATCAACTTTCTCCAAGGGTTTGCGAATTTACATTACTCTCTGTAATTGCATTTCTTAACGCGTGGGCTATTCTACAAAGTAAAATATGAACAAAGTAATTTAATATTAAGGGTGAGGTGTGCCTAACAAGCATTCGAATGTTTCGTAATTAGTATTCATGCAGTTTTGTAGACCCTACATATTTACTAAACATTTGCTCATGTATTTCGTGTTTGCTGGCGCGTGGGAAGTTTAATTGGAAGACGAGTTATTGCTGTATACGTAAGAGAAGAAAGAGACGTGGCGTGGGCAGGTTCGTGATGTGTATACCCGAAGTGTGTGGGTATACCCGAAGCTGGATCAGTACATGCTTTATACTGGCTTTCCTCGCTGAAATTTTAGTTCAAATTGGCCAATTTCCGTTGACAGAGTGGTTAACTTTACCTGAAATGTGTACAAAAATTATGGTGTATTTTGTAAATTATTTTTTGTAGTGTGAATTTAACAAAACACAAAACTACGAGATCATAAAAAATTACGAATTGGCCATGTGGCAAGAAGCGTGTGTGATTGGTTTATTTTAAACTTATATTATAGATATGGCCATTTAAGTAGGTATTATAATTTTTTAACAACTACCCCCTATAATGTGTCACAATAACTATGTACCACTTACCACTTAATAGTACTTATTATTTAGCTAAGCATGTAGCTATATTTTCATTATATAAAATGTTAAACATTTTTACTTAATATATTAGTAAATATATTTCTTAATATACTAAAAATACGAAACATATATATATATAAAAGAATTATACTATAGATATCAATACAGAGTATCCTTAAAAATAACAATGTATTTTTATTAACTAAATTATAGATGAGCGCTATTCTTAAAAAAATATAATTTATTTTATTACTATAATGAACAGAAATACGTATGCCTAAAATTAATCACTCATTTATTACTATACTGCCTAAAAACTACCACTCTTACAAGCAAATTATAACTCGTTTGATAAACAATTTAATGGACAGTAATTCATAAATATTTGATGCATACAACCTTCTGTCCTTTCATATATTACTATATATAAATTATATGTTTTAGTATGGTTCTGATCGAAGGATTTGATAATGCATTTTATAATTTAGCAAGAAACTAATTTTTTTATATTCTCCTTTTTTTCTTTCCTAACCCAACCAAAATATTTCGGGTTGTATTGTCCTTGAAAAATTAATTTTGTGGCCACTCAACCTGTTTCATTATTTTCTTTTGTAAAATACGCATGGACAAATATTCTGGCTGACTGCTGCTTCAGCACCTTCTGTTACGTTCTGGGGACAGATCTTACCGTTACCGAGGTTAGATGTTACACATCTCTGGCCAGTAGTCAGTAGTGAAACACTCGCTCTACTTTTTTTTTTTTTTTTTTTTTTGCTGCTTGAATATACTCTGATAATATGGCTAAGACTACAATACAAGTATGTTATGTTATTGCTTGTAGAGTTATTTGGAAACCTAACACGTATATCATGTTTATAGTCACGGTAACGTTTAAGGTCTTTAGATTTTTTTTTTAATATTGAGGTTTCAAAAGTTGTACCCCAGGAAATGGGGAAAGGGGTCTGACCAAACTGTTTGCCTCCGGGCCCTTGGTATATCTCGACGGCCCTGCGGATTTCCGCCCATTACCTTCATTAATGATGTATTTCATTTTATTTTAATTTCTGCAAAATGACAATGGGCTTATGAGATGTTATGGGTTGAGTTTAATTAAGCGTGCAAGCACTCGGGGCTCGAACCCGCGCAGGGAAGTGTTGCCGAATTCCAGCGGAGTGGTTTCGCCTGCCCACTGGGGCGGTGTGGTGGGAGAGGGGATCCGTCGCTGGCGGCCTGGCGAGGCTCGGTCGCGGCGTGTCGCGAGTGCGGTCGAGTTCCGCTGGGAAGAAGAGATCTCTTCCGCGGACGTCAGGTCGCGAAAGTTGCGCCGAGTCGTGGCGCTGTCTGTCTGGAGTGCCGACGTAATAGGGACCAAACGCTTCAAAGGTTTGCCGGGAACAAGGCAGTTTTCAGGCTAGATTGTAGTTGATTAATACGGAGAGCAAGTACATTCCCAAGGTAACTCCCGAGACAGTGAAAGAACATCACGGAGTAAATATTGCCGACAGAACATAAGCTGTAGTTAAGAGCGTACGCAGATTTCAATTTGGGAAAGGGGGGAGGGGGTGTAGAACCACCTTGACCGGTGTTTGCTTTCAAATTATTTCCTTTCGTCGGTGGGAGTGATAGATTTTTTTTTTTTTTTTTGTATATCTCCCCTCTCCTCCTTGCTTGCAACACCTGTGGCTGTAGGAATTTTTTTTTTAAGTTCTAACGTATTTGATAGCGAGTGTAGGTTACTCCGTCCGTTATTTAAAAAAAAAAACACGCAGTAATGGACGACATTTTGATGAAAGAAATTTATATGTAAAGGAAACGAACCCTGTTTTCATGGTAAATTTCTCGTGAAATATATAGGTTAATAAATGATAGTGCATGCCGAGGCACGACACAAATGAAAGGTTTTTGCAGTGTGATGGCTTGCTCGGGACTCGCACGGCAAGCGGGTTGCGCTGGCCAGAGGCTGTTGCGCCGCGCCGGTGACCCGGGGGACGCACGTCCGCTGTCGAAACCCTCGCATCCTGACTGCCGTGCTCCGAGCCCGCTTGCATAACGAGCCGGCGGCTTCGCGTAGGTCGTTACAGACGTCAACAAGATCGGGGATGCCGGGGAAGTAATCGGCCGAGGCCTACTCATAATTCGCCTGGAGACGTGTATAAAGGCCCTCTGACGCTGTAAATATTCGTCTTCATCTAGGTATATCTGACAACACAGTTGGAAGTCATGTGACTTCCAATTTTCTCCATGTATATGGGCAGGCTTTTTTCGCGGAAAAAGCTGAACTGTAATAAGGTACACCCGCGCCAGCGGTTTCTTCCTTATAATTATTGGTGACCCCCTGCAAGAGAAGCATAGCCTTATTTGACTGGGTCATTCAGGACGCGCTTCCTTCCGTACTGAATAGCTATGATTGGTGTGCTGACAGTAAACCGGTGCCTGAAAGAAACTCGAACATTCGCGAAATTTAGACAATGTTATAGTGTTTTAACTCCCAGGTAGTTGTTTAAATTTAGTCCCCGTTAATATTGCATGCACTTAATTTGCTTTTTTACATTAAAATTATTTAAGGTATTTTTTAACCCTTTTAATCGTCCTTCGCCATTTTAAAGATTCTTTGTGACGGAAACGAAAGACATTTCTGTTTTTTCTTACCGATATTCTTATTGGATGATTCCGTTTAACATCCTGAATATTTTAGTTCACGTCATATATCATATTTTATGGAAACTCAAGTCATCAAACTTGTCAAACAAGCATGGCTGCGCTAGTGACGTTTTCGGTGACGTTATAACCCTCCAACATTATTTGACTAAATTGTTGGAATGTGCTGGAAGCGACAGGACCTTAATGAAAATAAAGTTGGATGGGTTGGGATTGAAACCTGGGTCCTACTGATTGCGTTGCGCCACCTCGCGCAGTAGTCGATCCGCGGGATGACGTCAGTTCCTTGTTAACGCACAAGTGAATGAATGACGGAAGGACGTCAAACGGCGATATCAAATACATTAGAGACTAATACCGGACAACTCCAAGATTTTTGTGTTAAAACCTGACAGACGGTACGCCCAGTATGAGCGATGCATCTGTTTAATACACGTGGTCCCAACATTACGACAATGAAAATAACTTTTTTTTCCATTAGGAAATCTTTTTGTATTATTGTACGTATTTATTCGGAAAATACACATCCAGTGATCCAAATATCTTTAAAATAATTTTTTTTAAATGTTTGACACCAGTTATTATAATATTTATTTTACTATATATCCATAACATATTTTTGTAGTCACACATATTGATGCTAAGTTACTTTTCACACACTGGCTTATCATGTTAGTATAGGCTGTGTATATCTAGTATTTGGCGATAAGTAGAAAAGACAAAATGCACCTTCCACAATTTACACTTGTAAGAAGTCTGTGTTTAATCGATTCCTCGTCGGCTTGTGAGAAGCGAGATATTCGCGTGGCTCCACTTTTCTCTCTCTCTTTCTCTCTCTTTATCTCTCTCTCTCTTTCTCTCTCCCCAAACTAATGTAACTTCGCAACCGGTAGATTCCTGCCAATAGTTGACGCCGGATTTACGTCAGCGTTGTTGTTATCTGTGGTTGGAGGCTTTGATCGCTTATATCACGCCCTGAGGAGTCCTCCCCTCTGAAGGGCGAAAGCGGTAAGTGACAGTACAGCTTCGGTGCTAGCCTGGTCAGTTGTACTGTAATTTTTTTTAATGGACGGAAATATTCATGTAAAATTATGTATATGTGTAAACTTGGACATTTACACGAAAACAGCTGTATCACTACAAAATAATGTTCGTAGTAATTCTGGGTTCGGATTCTTACCCGGGAATCCATGTTTTGTGTTGTCCCAGTACCGTCAATAGTTAGTTATTTGTAAACCGTTCCCAAAATAGCTTTCCAGTATTAACTGTGCGCATAATAAGCATGATACAACAAAATATAATCAAATTGTTGAATATTCAGTTATCTTTTCCACGGTTTAAAAAAAAATTAGCTTGAATGAAACATGAATGAAAATATAAAATTATGCGCCATATTTCGTAAGAATTACTCGGTATTATCTCGAAAAACTTATTTCATATATGCAAAAATAACCATAGCCATTTGTACAAAGTTACACTATCTTTCTTGTAGTATTACAAAATATTTATTGGCAACTGGTTTCCAAAGGAATCTTTCGTTAAAGTACAGAATGGCTTTTCTTTGTATAATAAGTTGTATTCACTTCGGTCGGATCACAGACTCGCTGGGTTTTCTAAGGGGTTCCAGAGATGTAATAGACTCGGATAAGCATCTCGCGGTACTCTTAGGTGGGGCTTTCCTCTGAGTCAACCACATGCTGTGTTAAGGGGGTTGGCTGGCAATGGTGCTGAGATGGGTTACCTCAGCCTCTCAGCTAAGTCTGTCTCAAACACCTTCGATTTCCGATTAAATGTCGTATCCCTTTCCCAATATCTCTAGGGAGCTCGTGCTGTGGTGTTAGTTTTACCCTAACGGGAGTCTTATACCATTAAATCCAGCATGTTAAACTCCTTGCAGTTTGTTGTTGCTAAAAAACTTGTTAACTGTAAAAATAAAATTTTTCAATACAGTGTATTGTCAGTTACGCCTTCGTCAGATAAACATACCTCCTATTTTGCTTGATTAGAGAATTTAAATATTTCTGCGTGGACTGGGAATGATTGTGTAGGTAAGTCTTGCCAGTCCTGACTTTGAAGAAACAATATTTAAACAAAGGATGGCGCAAATAAGAGTGCACTTAAAGGAACGACGGCAGGCTTCTCAGGCAAACCAGCGTGTTTCCGTCACAGTATTATCATCAAGTGACTTAATGAAGCTACATGATGTAAGTTTTGAAAGACTACTGTCAAAACTTTGCTAAACACGTAAATCAGATCCAAGAAGAGTAAAGTAGATAGAGCGATCCATGAGAGGGTGATGATTCTTTTACGACGGCTGAATAAAAACATTTCCCTGGTATTTAATTGCCGTAGAATATGTAGGGACCTTTTAACATATATAATCTTGAAATGGTAGCAGGATAAAGTAGGGCCCTATTCTTTTTCTTGGGAATTTTTAACGAAGCAATTTTTTTTTTTTACTCCTGTCATTGATGAGATTGAAATTATCTATTGGTAATTATTTTTCTTGCGAGTTTAAACGCAAGTGTGGCTGATCTTGCCATAAAAGTGGAGAACTGGTTGCGATGTTCATGCATAAACATGACATAGACATTAATGGAAAATGCCATTTTAAAAATCGGTTTCCTATTTCTGATGAGAAACGCCGTGCTTTAGGAACATTTAAGGTTGTTTAATCGGTATACTAAATTTTCTTCACAGTTATAGTTAGAGAGTTAGGCTGAAATGAATATTTAGGACTTTGCGAACAGTCTCCCCGACTTGAAATTAAGAAATTAAGCCACGGTAATCTCCACACGGTACCTTGTTAACGACTGCTTGCAAATTAATTTTTTTTATATCGATGCTGGGTAGATGAGGCTTCGGCAATACATAATAGGTATAATACACAAATCAACGCTTACTAAAAGTATATATTACATATTCCTAACTTGTGTTTCTTGAGCCATTTCAACACCGTGTTTCCCCAGAAAATTGTTTCGGTGTAGTTTTGATTACGTGAAATGTAATAAAAGGAAACTAATGCAGTGATAATTGTCTATGCATATGATGTTTGGTCCTTTGGTAATGCAACTCAAACCTTAAGTGTTCTTGCAGGAAGTATAATCTAGGATCCCTGCAGTACTTGAAGTGTGTTCCATTTGAACTTGTATGTAGTTCCTGTCGAACCACTTCAAATGAACTATACGTTATAAGTAGTTGTACACGTTCACTTTGCGACTTCAATTGTTCACCCGCATATGCTGGAAGGTTGCAGTGGCTTTTCCTTTTTTTGTTTTTGTTTGTAATGATTTTGAAAATATCTTTTTACTTGGAAACTGAGACTACGTTTATTCACTTGTACGCCTCGTTTGAATTTATATATAACACTACCTTTTATCTATGAACGCATGCAATATATTTTGCAATTAACATATACCATTTAGTAAATATGTGACCTGTCAAACTTGTGACATAACATAAAATCCATCAGCAATGCTGTGGTGAATCCATGAAATAGTCCTAAAATAACACTTCATACACGGATATGACCCAACATGTCAGACCGAGCCTCGTGTTGTAAGCCTGTCAACTGGTGCACGTGATACATTCGTTGTCGAGTGAAACTATCCTGTAGGACGTACTTCCTTTCTAAAATTTTATTTGATAACTGGCTAAAGTCCGCATGCGTTCCTATGCCTCAATTTTTTGAAGTAGGTACACATATACAAAGCATCTCTCTATCTCTTTCTCTCTAATTATATATCTCTCGATATATCTCTATGTAAATAACTCTATATATTTCTATCGATATCCATCTCTATATATATATATCTCTCTCTCTCTCTCTATATATATATATATATATATATAGAATATATATATATATATATATATATATATATATATATATTCCTACCTAAATTTTTATCTATCGTTTTACTTGTCACAGGTGTGACATAGGTACATAAAACCACGCGCGTATTCGAATGCAACGTTGTATCGAAATTTCAAAGAAATCTGTGGCGAACTTTCGGACAAACGAACATTGACATTGTTATTTCTATAGATGTTTTTAGTCGCAAGGTTTAGCGCAGGGGCTTAACGCGCAGGGTCCTCTAAGATAATTGTTTAGTGCGAGCCACAGGGCACGGCGGTGCTCATGGCTCATGGACTTGTTGACGTGAGCGAGCTTCGGGGGATGTCGGGATCTCACCCGCGACCCTGGCCACGTGAGCTGACCGCGGGATGAGCTGGTCGCGGGTCGGGGCACGCGCAACTGTGCCAGGGCTGGCCGCGGGCGTGCGTGTGCGTGTGGATCTAGCGACGCCGCGAGATGGACGCCTGATAGCGGCGCCGAGCATCGCACGGGCGGCCGTGGAACGTCTTCGGAAGGGATGACTGAAGGACAGTCCACTCCGTCGGGTTTTATTGACTCGTAGAAAAATTACCTTCGTTTGTTCGAGTCTCGGTGTTGTATTGGCCTTCCACAGAATAAATAAGACGTCGCTCCCATGTTGGCGAAAGTTCCTTTGTTGGATAGTGGTGGGTGGGTAGTAGGTATTAAGTATTAACGTGCGTAAGAAAATAAATATCTGCCTCAAAAACAAAATCAATTGTGTGACCATTTTTTTTCGAATAGTTTTACTTACGTCCACAATAAAGGCAATAATTCTGATACACTTTGAAAAGCTCTTTGACATTAAATATTAAAAATCACATAAAAATTGTTATTGCTCGAATACAAAGCATACCTTTAAAACATACTGTTTGGTGCTCTATTTAGAGGTTGGTAATAGCATAGCAACTTCAAATAGCTTCGTAGCCCCTGTCTAGTGTAAGCCCCCCTTGTCCCTTCACTTCCATAAAGGATGAACTACTGCTAAATCGTCTCCCGTAGGCGTCCCTGTCTCGAAAATATCTGCAGTGCTCGTTGCTGACGGGTAAGATGTATGTTTAGTCCCTAAACATTCTGATGCAGCTATCTCCATATTGCGTTATTTTGTATTATATGCCGGCCATTGTTTACGGCTCCTAGAATTATTACAAGGAGGTGGTCGTACTGATTCGTCACCCTTTATTCTTATTTCCACCGGAAGCCACTGAAACGGCCGTTTCTCTATAAGCGTAAGCTACATCGAGAGAAAAAAGAACACATGTTATTTGAAGCAAATTTGGTTTCTAATATTGCAAGTGGTTCTACAGTTCGTTTATACAAACAGTTTGGGTCGTACAATGTAAATTGTTTTTGTAAATGGAACTTGAATATTCATGTAAAATTACAGATATTTGTAAATTTAGAGATTTTCTTAAAAACAACTGTATCACTACAAAATAGTGTTCGCAGTAACACGGGATTCGAATTCGTACCCGGGCAGTTATGATTTGTGTTGTTCCAGTACCGCCAACCGTTAAAGTTATTTGTAAACCGTTCTCTGAATAGCTTTCCAGTATTAACTGCGCATATTGATGACCTTAATTAATCAAAATAAAGTCAAATCATTGAATATTCTATCTTTTCGTGGTTTAACAAATATTTTGAATGAAATATAAATTAAAATATAAACATAAGTACCAAATTTCGTAGTATTGTCTCTAAAAAAAGTATTTAATTTATGCAAAAATAACCATAGCCATGTGTTAAACAACTTTTCAACATCATTTTTGTAGTATTATTTTGGAAACTGGTTTCCGAAGGAATCTTTTGTTTAAGTACAGAAACTTTTTTTCTTTGTATTAACGCCAACTGTCGACAAAGATCTTAATCTGGTTAGTACCGCAAGCCATTTAAACGGCCTGAAACAAACCTTGAAACAACGACACTTTAGGAGCGGCTGCGTGCAAGCAGTTATTCTCGCTGCCGATGTTCTTGTGGCGTGGCGGCAGAGCTGGAGCTACCACCGAGAACCTGATGTGCGCGCACCTTCTTGGCGGGCGGAAAGAGGGGGGATTTATCGGGCAAGACAGGACAGGGCGTGACGTCACGCGTCGGTGGGCAGCAAGGAGCCGTCGCTGGCAATTAGCACGACCAGCGTCTTCCTGGTCCATAAACCAGCCGGCAGACATACAAGCTCGTGGGATGTGTGAGATGGCGATCTGCGGAGCGCGCACGTGATATGACATGTTTAAATACACGTACGGTTTCTAGCTCCAAGCAGTGCCAACTGGAATGCAATGTGGCAGACACTTATGAGAGGCGGCTGTCCTACCTGAAGAAAATACAGTCTGGTTTTATGGAACTTGTCTCAGAATTAACAGTTATCCAAATTAGTATATCGGTCTACATATTATTTTGTACTGCTTGTCAATGGTGTGTGTAAACAACTCTGCATGGTTGTGAGTGCTCAAAAACCATCATCATGTGATGCTTTGTACACAGAAAAATATTTTCTGTACTTTTACAAATGATGCCTTTGGAAAACCAGTTGCCAAGAAATAGTTTGTGTTACTACAAGAAAGATATTATAACTTTGTACAACACATGTTTATGTCATTTTTGCATAGGATGTGAAATATGTTTTTCGAGATAATCCTGAATATTGCTTACGAAAATGGATTTTTTTTCAAACCATGGAAATTTTAATTGAATATTCAATAATGTGACTTTATTATGTTTCATTATGATTAATGTTGGCAGTTAAAGCTGAAAAATTATTCAATGGATCGGTTTACCAATAACTATAACTATTGGAGGTACTGGGACAACACAAAGCATAAATGCTCGGGTAAGAATGCGAACCCAGTATATCTGCGAACACTATTTTGAAGTGATATAGTTGTTTTCATGTAAATGTATAAATTTACAGAGATTTGTAATTTTACATGAATGTATCTTTCATTTACAAAAAAATACGGTGTAAGTGACAGTTGGGTAATATGTACCGCTGGTACTACTTTAGAGAACAGTCGAATTTGAGATAACATATTTAACACATACTAGGTATGCTTGTTTATCCAGCCAGTTCGGAAAATGCCCGTGGAGGGAAGAAATAAGGATGGGGAAGTAACCCGATGCTATTGTTGGGGAGAACTGCAATCCCCCGAGAAAATGCTCCGGTTCATGGCAACATCCGTCATTTTTCCCACTTTGGAGAAGTCATCGAACTCGAATAGATTTTGTGGTAAAAGTCCTGATCACTCAGAGCTAGAAGAGCTCGCAAGACATTTTCTGAAAATCAGTCTCTAGAGCTGGTCAGCGTTGTCCAAAATTTATGTCGCGATTTCATTTACGCTACTTTTTAAAACGTGCGTAACTTTTCAAAGCACTACCTATGAACGTAAGTACGCAATAAGGTACACGAAATCAGAAAAATTCCTACAAAATTACTTGATAGACGTGGATACTTGGAAATTGCTGACGAACCTTAGCCAGAGGTTTTCTCTACACGTGTGTGACATCGCGTGAGGCTTTATGTCTGAGTGTTCAGAGAACTCACCTCCCACGAAAAGCGATACGGGTTCGAATCCATGGTCTTACTAGCTATAAAACGTGGCATAAGTTGCTGTCAGTTTGCGGGTTTGCTCAAGTCCAGTTAACTTGTTCGGTGCTTCATTTTATTTTTGCATCCCACGTCTGTCTCTAAGGACGGCGATGAAGAGAAGTTAAACACTAATTTATTCATTCCAATGACCTCATTGTAAACGAGACTTTAATTCTTGTAAAAATATTCTTATCTTTCGTCAGGTATGACAGTTAACGAATCTCGTAATAAATTGTCTTTAGCCACTGTTCTATGCGTACTGCAGTCTAATTATAATTAATCTTAACACTATTGTCTCAACTTACGTTACGTCATTCCTGACAACAATAATTGCACAAAATTCAACTTGAACACAGCGTGACTTACTGACAACCTGTTATAGGACAAACAGTCTAGTATATATTACTACATGGACATTGTTCAGATGATGATCTGCGCCATATTTGCTATACACCCAAAAGGGGAAAGTCGTCTATATTGGACCGGTGCCTAAATTGGACCTCAGGTCTATATAGCACGTGTGTGGAATGAGGTGTCATCTGCCAGCATCAACACGAACTACTTGCACAAACGAGCCCTTCCTTCCTTTGTGAGCGCTGTTTTGGACGCGGACTCTATTGTGTGTCGGTAAAAGTATTTCAGAGAGAAAATTGTTCTGATTTATTTACGTATTCGTAATTGGCACCCATTTTCAATTCAGTTCGATGTTTAATATATGACAATATTATTCGCGCATTTAATTTAGTGATAAGACTTGTAAACATGGTTGAGTTTCCTAATTTTTACCGCTACAAATTGTCTAAATTGGACCGGTCCAATTAAAAAAAAAGTTTATTCTAAATTCGAATTCTTATTTTGAAACAACCCTGCTAACATATATACAACGTTTTTAAATTTACTTTTACGGAAAATACTCACAAGTGTAAATGAGTATCTTTCTTACAAGGATTTAAACTTAAAACTCAGTATAAATTATTTTAATGTCTTAAAAAAAATTTTAAATTTCCATATTATATACCTTTTTGTTTTGTTACAGTAGGCATATAATCACAACCTCATTAGAAAAATTAACAATGAAGCCCTATCTGCAGTTCTAATTCGTAATGAATTTATATTTCATAATCTATCTCAAGTTAGTTAAAATGACTCGAGGATAGTAGAATACTTGAACACACTATACTTAGTGATTTATTTATTGAATTTTTTGAATTTTGGGTTTCTTACATTTTTAACCATATTTTATTTTTTTTAAATATTATTTGATATAATTTTAGGCGTGCTTTTCTTTTACAGTGGCTTAACGCGGAAAATACGGGAAATAGAACTCAGGAGATGTCAGAATGTCAGTTTCAGCATATCTAAATGGCTATCACTGTCTCAATGTTGGAGTAAATTTTTACTTGGTAGAAAAAAAATTGCGAAGCTAATGACTTGGATGCTACGAGAATTTAAAATGTAGGTGAAAGTGGATTCTGTACTGTGCAAAAGAAATCACAAAATAATTGTGGTAAATAAAGTATATAAAACAAACATATAGGTGCACTTTCAAGTGGAGAGCGTGGAGTTACCACAGCTTATCACAATTTCCGAGTCGGGGTACACAAACTCTGAACATTTTTTTTGTCAGTGGCTTGAACATTTAATCAAAATTGCTCACCCAACAACTAAAAAAAAGATAGTTTTACTACTGCTTTATCGTCATAGCACACACAGCAAGAATCTAGAAGACCTACTACTCGCTCGAAACAATGGTGTTATACTTTTACAGTTTCCTGCTCGTAATACAGATTGACTACAACCACTTGACGTAGCCTTATCAATCTATCCAGGCCTGCTATGATCAAGCTGTGCAGAAATGGTTGAGAACACATCCTGGGCTCACATTCACCATGTTCCAAGTTGCTGTGCTGTTGGGAGAAGCGTATGAACAAGCTGCTATCATTTCAACAGCTTTAAAAGATTTTAGGAAATCAGCAATATGGCCAATCTACCGCAAAGTGTTTAATGACAAAAATTTTACTGCGTCGAATATTTTAAACCTCGGTCCCTCTACTTCGTCTACAGAGATCATTGCTCCAGTAGCAAATGCCGCTGCACTTAACGACAAAAAACATGGTCCAAGAGAGAACAACTATTTTGAAAGTTACGCTAAGTGAAATATCACCTAACGTACAGGTTGAAGGAAAGAACGTGATGAGAAGTGCCGGAACAGCAAATTAATTACCTGCATGCCCGTAAAAAATCAGCCTCATCAGTGCCAATGAGGCTATGATTATTTTTGCATATATTAAATAAGTTTTTCGAGATAATACTTTAGTGACACAACTCTGTATGCCTACACGTTGTTTGATAAATGTATCTTGTTATGAACTATGGTGTTTGATTGTGTATTTCAAACATAATAATGTACCAAAATAAAGTGCGTGTTCCTAAGAACATGATAAAACAAATTTCCACAATTTCTATTTATGAGGACTATCAGAGTAAGTTATATTGTACTCGTAATGGCGCCTTATTTTAAAGAAACATGAAAAATTATCTCAAATAATTTAGATAGGACATTAATAATTACGTATTTGTAGTGTGATTTTGTGAAAAACGTATTTTTCTTTTAATGGTTCACAAAGAGATGTCCAACATAAAATGCAACGTATTAAGTTTTAAATAGATACAGTTTATGTCAAAGATACTGATGATTCCAATCGTTGCACGATTCTGTCAGTACCAAAAGAGCAATCGCAAAAAGATAATTCTTCAAGTCCTAATCTCAAAATATATTTACTTGTTCTGGAACTTATATTCTAAAATAAATATAATTGCATGCTTTGGCTTAGCTCAGTACTTGAAGAACAGGACTTCTGAGTCTAAATTAGTCGAATTTATAACAATTAAATTAAACAGTGTGTGATTCAACATGTAAGACAAACTAATCTCGTCAGGTTAAATACTTATTTGAATCAGTTGCCAACGATTGGTATCAAAATAATTTAATTTAAACAAAAAGTAAAAAAAAAATGCAAATTCATTAGAATTAAAAGACACGAATTTAAGGTAAATATGTAGTTGGGTGATATTTGTTTAAAAAAAATTTAAAATTACGAAAATACTTTTATTCTATGCTTTTTAACTTCCTCTTTTCATAAAACCCGACGGAGATAAGAAATTACAAATACGTTAGGAGATATCGCCGTTCTTATTTTGCAATACAAGACCTGTGCAATCATTCGACCGTCGTAATTTTTTTTATTTTGCCGTGTGTTTGTGAATGCCTAATTAATTAAAATGGTTCATTAGGTCAGGTCAGTTACATTATAAATACTTTCAAACTAAGCGGACATTAAAAATAATATGAATTAATTTTAATGGTTGTTTAGTTTTAAGGTATTTATAATGTAACTGACCTGACATAACAAACCGGGACAAAGGATGAACAGTAGGAACTAACGTAATTTTTTTTTACTTAGGC
Organism: Bacillus rossius redtenbacheri; assembly: GCF_032445375.1. NCBI lineage: Eukaryota > Metazoa > Arthropoda > Insecta > Phasmatodea > Bacillidae > Bacillus > Bacillus rossius. The sequence continues at coordinate 137,049,010 of NC_086330.1, read as the reverse complement.
TATTACTTGCGCAACAATATCCAAATAACAAATAAAACATTAAAATTTGAAATGTTAAAAACTCACCTTAGTTAGAGGCGGGTACAATTCCTTTGCCAATAAATGAATAAATGATCACGTATTGGTTCATTTGAATATTGGCCTATCACGCAACTATCACGTGACAACATTCTCCAATAAAAAAAATTGATACTCGTAAACAAGAAACAATGGTGAACGCCGCCGCATGAATGCACAGGTATTGTGATGAAAATTAAAAAATTCGATATTTCCTAAAGAATTTGGAATTTCTTATCTCCGCCGGGTTTAATGAAAAGAGGAAGTTAAAGAGCATAGAATAAAAGTATTTTCGGATTAAAAATGTTTTTTAACACATATCGCCCAACTACATACTACCGAATTTAATTTAACTTGAACTTCAGGAAAGTGGTGCAATATTACCTTTAAGGAACAGATAGAACCTTTAGCGTTGCGATATCGAACAGAACAATTCAACGCTCTTGAAAAATAATCGATACATCGTACAGCTTCCAGCGGCAGTTAATACTCTTCACGAACCAAGTTCCTATTTCAGTTCCTGGGGTTTCGGCTGGTGACTCGACGAACGGGGTCCAAGGTTGGATTCAGCTGTAGTTGGCTCTTGGGATGGTCACACGATGGCGCTTCCTTCCTTCGGTCGACGTTGTGATGAATGTCTTGATGCTGTAGTTATTCTTCTAAACAGCACCACTAATATCAATGTTCTAGTGGTATTGCATTTAGTTCACTTGTAGGATAGTAGTTATATTGTCTCTTGCTTTGAACTGTACTACCTAAACTATATTATGGTCGTCTTACAAATTTATGCAATGATTCAAATGTTCTATTATCTTATTACAATTCATGAAATGTAATACGAATTATCATGAAATTCTTCAGTAGAGTCTTGTAGAACATGAATTAAATATTTCTCTCATTCTTAAATTACGTTTAACACAATTAATTACAATCGTCGAAAAATACTTCTAAACTGCAAGATGGTTTCTTATAGACTGAATTGGTCATGGAATCTTTCTTGTTGATTACACATTAAATATAAGCTATCACAAAAATATTTCCTTGTACAAACTGTGGTAAATTATGTAGTGTACGGATTAGCGCCAAAAAAAATCGTACAAATCTGAAATAACTTTCATTATATGCTCTTTTACGTCCTCTTTTCATAACCGCCTGCGGAGATAAGAAATTCCAATTAATTTTGGAGATATCAAATTTTTAAATTTTAATTATTGTAAAAAAATGTTTATAAAAATCTGAAATAACTTTTATTATATGCTCTTTTACGTCCTCTTTTCATTACAGCTTGCGGAGGTAAGAAATTCCAATTACTTTTGGAGATATAGAATTTTTAAATTTTAATCACTATACCTGCACAGTCACACGGCCTTCACCATTGTTTTTTGTTTACGAGTATCAATTTTTTTTTGACGTGACAACGTCTAGTAAATCGATGAACGCCGGCTGCACGCACGTAAAAGTGTCCCACTACGGATGTCTCACTACGGATGTGTCCTATTTGCTCATTGTACGCATGCGTGGCATCTCTCTTCATGCTCATTGTAGGGCCTACGCATGCGTGGCATCTCTCTTCCACTCGATTGGAACGATCATCGATTTGACTTTTGAATCATATTTTAGTCGTTTAAATTATTAATACTATGTAATTGAACTATTTTCCACTGATTTTCAGCACAATCAGTACAGTTATTTAAAAGTAATGTTGAATATTCAAATATGTTTTGAACCAATAATGGTGTTTTACAGTTCCACATAATATTTCATTTACAACCGGGATCTTTTGCACAATGTTTTAAAAAATATTGTTACACATTATAAATAAGTTTGGTGTATTTGGGATGCGTATTTGTTATAAAATCGAGTTATAAAAACGAAATAATATTATTCCCCTACCGTGAACAAAATTTTTATAAATGTATATATAACCTCTGAAACAATAAATTATTGAAATTGGCCTCGTGGGTGAGCAATCAGTGGCGCAATCTTATAATTGTAAGGTTGTCGGTTCGATTCCCGGCAGGTGCGAAATTTTTTTTTGTACTTGTAAAAATAAATACGGCGCACGTAACATTTCAAAAGTAATAAATATATTTGAATAATGAATGCAAATAAAAGTAAATTTATTAATTAAATTGTACATTTCATTTAACTCCTTTGTATCCGTATAAAATAGTGATAATTCAATAAAAATGATTCAAATTATTCATAAAAGTATGCAGAGGTAGATTTTATCATACCAAAGATAGAAAAATTAAAAAAAAAATTCTTCCTCAAAGAATATAATATTTTTAATGCCTAAATGGTTTGGTTGCAAAAACCTATTACGGCTCAATCTCAGGCCGAATATTATATTTCCTTTTCTTCTGGATCAATCATTTCATCAATGTTTTGTTATGACGTCACGTTAAACTATCGTCCGTAAACCGACTTTACAGACAACCAATTTTTTTTATATAATATTGTCACGTGATAGTTCGTGATAGGCCAATATTCAAATGAACCAATAGGCCGCCTCCAACTTAGGTGAGTTTTTAACGTTTCAAATTTTTATGCTTTAAAAAATTATGTTCGTTCCTACTGTTAATCCTTTGTACCGGTTTGTTAGGTTAGGTCAGCTACATTATAAATACTTTAAAACTAAACAACCATTAAAATTAATTTTATTTTTTTTAATGTCCGTTCAGTTTCAAAGTATTTATAATGTAGCTGACCTGACCTAATCTACCTTTGTCCCGTTTTGTTAGTACAGGTCAGTTACATCATAAATACTTAAAACTATACAACAAGTAAAATAAATTGATATCATTTTTAATTTCCGTTTAATTTGAAGTATTTATAATGTAACTAACCTTACCTAATGGAAAATTTCTGTTATTTAGGCATTCACGCGCACACGGCAAAATATAAAATTGCGACGGTCGAATGATTACATAGGTCTTGTATTGCAAAATAAGAACGGCGATATCTCTAAAAGTAATTGGAATTTCTTATCTCCGCAGGCGGTTATGAAAAGAGGACGTAAAAGAGCATATAATGAAAGTTATTTCAGATTTGTACGATTTTTTTTTGGCGCTAATCCTTACACTACATATTTACCCAAACTGTTTTCTTTTCAATAAAAGATAAATATGTATAATTTTTGCACCATTTTCTATTCAATCAAGATATTTAGAAAACCACATATATAACTATCAAAAAAAAAACTAAACACTTGAAAGTAAACAACATTAACACAATTTTTCATCTCTCATAGAGAACACATGAATACATAGTAATTATAAGTACAGTTGTTATGGAAAGTTAGCTGTTAAAATATTTAATAATACTGAGTATTTCTTACGAAAATACGTTAATAATTTAAATTTCAATTGATGTTTAATTCAAGCATAGTATTTTGTAAACCATTGAAAAGATAATCGAATATTTAACAGTTTCAATTTATTTGTTTTTATCATTCTTATTATGTGCGCTGTTAATACTGAAAAGCTCTTCAGTGAACGGTTTAAAAATTAATTTTACTATTGGAGGTACTGGGAAAACACAAAGCATAAATGTCCGGGTAATAATCCGAACCCAGTATTACTGCGAATATTATTTTGTAGTGATAAAGTTGTTTTCATGTAATTGTAAAAATTTACATATTTCTGTTTAACGATGGATATTCTAATTCATGTTATTGATCACCATAAATAGGCGTAGTCAAGTACCATTTATTCAATGTTTTGGGCGTTGTAATATGGCGATGATGGGATAGAACTACGTCACAGCTTGCCATGTATAATAACTCGTGATTCGCCGAAAGAAGGCAAGCACAAGTGTTGAGACTGGCCGAAGTGCATGGCACGGGCCTGCAGAGGTGTGCCAGTCGGGGCGACCCCTGGCACCCTCCCCTCCCGCTCTGCGCCGACCCGTGAGTTGCTATCACCGGCCGCCGCACCGCGAGGCGGGATTGCGGCACGGAGCGCCGCCCACTTTCACCTCGATCACCGCCGTTACAGCGGCGGCCGGAATCGTGGCGAATATTTCACGCGTCTGGCTGACAAGTGCTCAGCGCAATTGGAGCCCGCGGGGCAAAATTTACCTGCGTTCGCGTTTGCAGCATTCCATGGCCCGGCTTCGTAATCAGAGTATTAACTTAGAAATGTAAAACTGCGAATCAGAGAAATTTTACTGAAAAATCAGTAAAATATTTTTACTGCATATAGGTTGTGGGGAAGCCAGTGGTTGATCCAGGGACCCTGTATTCCTTTCTTCAATTCTAATCGCAACTTACACGAGATAAAATTAAAGTTTCTGAGAAAAACTTAAAGAAACTTAATTATTAGTACCAGAGGTTACAAACCCAACCAACCAATTTTTCCTCTTCTCGAGCTTTGTACATTTCACTGTTATATTGATGTTTTAACTGTTAAAGAATATTTTAATTTTTTTAATTTATAATATGGGTTAATATTTCATAGTAAAAAGAAGCATGTGTGGTCTACGTACTAAGATTTTCAAGATTGATTTCCCTTTATTGCGATACAGACATTTAGCAAGTGTCAGGAAATACTAATATCTACAGTTACACGGTTATATGAAATAAATGTATGATCAGATTATTCTCAATTGTGCAAGTTAAAATCGTTTTCTGTGTAAAAGACATTAACTCTGTGTCTTAGGCGTGATCACAATGAACTTAGTTCGTACTTCTTTGAATTGGTTGGTATTCATGCAGTGCGGAATTAAAATGGCGCATGCTGTACTCGCCTTGAGTTATTTGATTACGGAGTTACGAGCGTGTTGTAAAAAGTTGACTTTGCCCGCCGGGTTTGACGCAAGGTCGACAGCTGTGCAAGCTAGACGATCTGAATGAACTGTTACTTCACCTCGCCTGCGAGCTTATACCTTTACCTCGCGGTTTTTAGTTGCTACGTTGATCAGGGGCTGTTTAACAACACTTTCTTAAAGGACCCTTTAGCCTAAAGCCTGCATCTGCAAACTCCAACCCGCGAGCACCACCAATTCGGGCGAACATGCCCGGTATCCAGCCAGCTATAGTTTTACAGTGCAGTGTAATTTTTTTTTGTAATTGGAACAAAATTATTCATGTATGTTTACATGAAAACGGCTGTTACAGTACAAAATAGTGTTCGCAGTAATACTGGGATCGTATTCTTAACCAGGTATTTATGCTTGTGTGATCTTTGTAGACCTTCCATGAATAGCTTTTCGTTATTAACTGTGCACATTATTAAGCATAATAAAACAAAATAAAGTCCTATTGTTGGATATTTTATTATCTTTTCTGTGGTTTAAAAAAATTATGTTTGAATGAAACATCAGTTTAAATACCAAATTATACCCCAATTTTCGTAGGAAAAACGTATTTTATATTCGCAAAAATAACCATATTCATGTGTTGTACAAAGTTACATTATATTTCATGTAGTATTACAAACTATTTCTTGGCAACAGGTTTGAAAGGAACCTTATGTAAACGTACGGAATTTTTTTTATATGTATGTTGGTATGATTAGCTAGCTAGGTTTTGGCCCTTGGGACATAGTGGGAGAATCAGTGTAGCCCTAAGGCTAAACGGTTTGGAGACCCCTGGTTTAAAGTATCCCTGAAAATTACACCTTGAAAAGTGTCAGCCATTTTTATTACCTTTCTAATAGTTGCCAAGAATCCTTACAGAATCTCCGATGCAGCATTTTGTGAAAGGACGAGTCAGGGGCTTGTGCGCTCGCTCCCTTTAGAAGAAATGTGACAGTCTTTAGTTGATTTAGCTGTTCACTTTTTTATGTTTTTTCTTTTTTTATTATTGTGTTTTGAACAACGTGGAGCATGTACAAATTAAAATTTTCTTTTAAATAGATCGCGAAGAAACTGCAAATATAAACAAATTACCATTGAAAAAGTATTCATTTTGTGATATACAAGGTTGTGTTAGCGTCGAAAGAATTCAGCTATCCTTTCTCGGCGTTATTTAATTCAGCCTACATATTAAAGGATACTTTGGTTAAGGCTGCACCAGCAGTTAATATTATGCCGATTTTTTCTGCTTATTGAGATTAAGACTTCTTTTTGTGTGGGGCGCTGCTGAAACAAGTACATTAATATTCCGTACGAAAATTAGCTTTGTCGTCTTAGCAATTCATCATATGATTTTGGCATTCTGGATAAACACGGGTTGAAATCATACATATTTGCCAAAAGCGTCCCACAAAATAAAAGGACGCCATTTGGACTTAATGAAATGCCGGTCTCAGTGGCCTAAGGGTTGTGGGTTTGATTGCAACCACGGTTGTGGGTAGTTTAAGAATGTGTTTGTTTAACGCCCTCCTTCCTCCTACACACTTAAAACGTTAAGGCATAAAAGCAAAAGCGTTAATCTCATTTTTAAATTCAGTTAATAAGATAAATATGACATGTAATGGAATGAATTAAATTTAAAAAAATAATAATCATTCCGTAAAGACCTGCCGCGCACCGTGGAGCTGTTCACCATATCCTATTTAGACTTTATAAAGAAAGACTTAAATTTAGAAAAACAACAATTGAAAGTGCTTCTCGTGATTTTTGTTAACGTCAATATAAAACACAATTATACTAGAAATAAAGTTGTCGAATTTTCAGCTTCACAGGCCTGCACTTATTTTCATTGTGATTTTAATTAAGATAAAATTTGGCTGTGTACTTATTGTGACTTCTGATTTTCAGCTCTTTGAATTATTAAAGAACTTTTTCTTGCAAATGTGGGTGTACACAGTAAACAAAAATTACTTACTTTTTTTATGAAAACCAGTCGCCAAGAAATTATTTTGTAAAAGTATAAGAAAATCTGTAAATTCCACAAAATATTGATGGAGGGAATTTTTAAAAAATGCCGAACTTCTACAAAGGTGTTTTTAAACTATGTAGGCAAAAATTTTTAATGTTGCAGTATATTGCTTACAATTTCACAAGAAATAGTTTGCAATATCACAAGAAGGACATTCCTAGGAGGGAGGTAAACCGGTTTGGACCTGATTTTCGACAAGAAACTTTATTAAAATACTGGCCATTTCTGTTTCTATTTCTTGGCACCTGGTTTCCAAAGGAATATTTTGTAAAAGTAAGTTTTTTTTTCTGTGTAGTAAATTAACCGTCTAATTTCTTTCAGCTGTCGTTATTTCTGTTCTGTTTCGTTATTTTCAGCTGAACGGCGCGTTTCTTTGGCTCGGTTTTCTTTAAAGTAGTTTGCATTGACTCTTGCGGGAGTGCGGCTGCTATTCATGCTTCGTTTGTGATCAAACGACCCTGGGTTCATTTACCGTGTCGACCCAGGTACCCGATATGCAGCGTCAACTTTCTCTGCAGCGCATGCGCGCTGGAGCGTTAAGAGAGGACGCTACGCCGCCGCAGTGATTCATATGAAAGGAAATGCAACGGCCTTCGTTATGACGGGCATTCATTACACAGGCCAAGGTGCTTTAATTTTGATGTAAATGGTACTGGTGTGTCCTACATTGCCCGTCCGACCCCGTTTCTAAAAAAGCTTTATAAATACCCATGGACCATTACAGCCTTCCTCTTGTGTGAACATTTTTTTTTCCGTAAGGTTATATACTTTGATATTGCTTTCCAATGAGAATAAATGCATTCTGATATATTGTTAGGAACGAAATAAACCAGACCGCGATGCCAGGTTCGAGCTGGCTGGCGGCCCTGCACGGCCACGTGCGGTTCACTGACATAAGGCATGCTACGCGCGCCTTGCCGGATTATAAGGGTCATCGCTACACCCTCCCCCCTCCGCACCCCTTGCATCGTCCTGCCTCGGCGCCGTTATCTACCGCTGAGTGGCCCTAGGGAATTCCGCGGGCCGCCGCGCGGAGCAGCATGAATTGACTGGACTGTTCTGGCGTCGGGTCGGCCCGGGATGACGCGACTCGTCACGGCCGGTCTCGTCGGTTCGAGAAGGGTGCCCAGGTACTTAAGCAGCGACGCCGGCCTCCGCGACATAGTTTGGCAACGGAGTTCCGAGACGGTGAGTCCGCGTGAGTGCCGCGAGTGCGGCGAAAGTCTCGCAACGAATTACCACGATGTGTGCCGCGAGTTCGACGATGGAGTTCAACGACAGGTGCCGCGTGAGTTCCGCGTTGGAGTGACGAGAGTTCTGAGCGGATTCCGAGTGAAGGGATGTGTGACATCGGCGTGCGGGCTGGGTTCCTGCAAGTTACCCATGCGTTTGCGCAGATCTTGACCGGTCACGATAACTTCCGGGATAGCCTGCACCGGTTTGGGCTGGTGGACACACCACTCTGCCTGTATTGTCATGTGAACGATGACGTACACCATGTTCTGACCAATTGTGGGAAGATGGAGGACCGGCGGGAACAACTGCGCCACCAGTCTGGGCTCCTGGTGGGTGAGATTACATTGCCTGAGATGCTCCTACATAAGAGCACAGCAGCCTTAGTAGGGGCATTTGCTCATAAAGTGGTCCGCCGGCTCAGTGTAGCGGAAACGCTGCTGACGCCGAGACCCCCGTATGGCTAACCTGGCTGCAGTGGGCGGGGTGACTCGCCTCCTGCCAGGGAATGCATTGCTGCATGGGCGCCAAGGCTCCAGCGGTATGGATGTTTTGCTGGAGCATAACGCCGACAATTGCGCGGGACGACTCAGCTCACCAGCCCTAAAGGTTGGTGGGTGCGCTAGGGCCCTCCCAAGATGTCAAGGACACGAGTGTGGAGACATTCGGATGGTGGGAGGACCACCTCCGACGGGACCGTGAGAGGTGTGGGAGGGACCAGTACCATTGTCAATGTTCCGGCACAGGCCTTAGGGAACAATCCCGCCCAGCGCAAAAGGCGCAGCACCTGCTGTGGTCTGATCCAATTGAATTGAGCCTCAGCCGGTGGTGGGTGCCCGTGAATCTCACGACTTGGGACGACGTAGTTCACCGCCCCTAACTGTGTTAATGCGGGTGGCATCCTGGCCCATACGTGGATTACTTAGAAGGCTAGAACATCAGCCGAAAGAAGTCTGCAAGTGCACGTGGGCAACCAGGATTGTCCCCATTTACCTGAGAAACCTGTCTGGCGTCAGCCTGGCAGGTGGAGGAGCGTGCTTTCAAGCAGTACGGATTCTTGAGATAGTCAAAAAGCTTGTGTCGAAGCTTTGATAGGCCTATTTAAACACGTCTATCAGCTGTTTCCTGATTCTACCTTTGGGGTGCAGGTACAGGGAGGGAGGAGGTGCGGAAAGCCGGGCATGTTCCGGAAAACATGTGGAAATAATAAACATCTTAACGTTCGCTTGGAGTGAGGATCGTTACAGCAAGATTGACACTGCAGTGTCTTCAAGCAGATAAGACTTGAAAGTTTGTGAGGCCTTTCAACTCTTTCGTTATTTCGACTAAACAAACGGTCGTGAGGTAGTCTTTTTCTTGAAAAGAGGACTTGGTTTTTCTAAAATACTTGAGTATTTTAAATGTAATTCTAACATAGTTTAAAATAACTAAGGTAGTGAAATTAGAGGAAGTGCGACGCTGATGTGCAGTCGTGTTTCTTATTTTCCCATGAAGCATGAAGAGGGTCATAGCAGAATATTGATAAGTGTTGCTCGTAACTGAGCTGAGCTGAGCGACCCCAGGCAAAGCCTGCTGACCGTAAGCAGATGTATATGTAGACAGATTCTGGTTTATCCACATCACGAATAATTTTTTGTAGAAGTTGTACTGATGTCTGTCCATAATTATCGTTATAAGACTAAATCTCGAAATAAAGAATATTACTAGGTAAGCGCGTGCATATATTTCCCTCTATCCCTCGATGGTCTTGGCATGATCCTTGTTGAGTTGGCAGTCCTGACCCATCCAGGAATCGTCCGGGTCTTATGGATCACCAAACAGAAGCTTTTATCACTAAGTCAATTGGTTGGACGAAGAAGTGATATATGACTCGTACAATCGCTGACCAGTCCTACACTTAAAATTGGCAGAAAATAGAGACAGCTTATGAAAAGTGTTTTTTTTTTCCGCAGCCGATGGGTAGATCTGTTATTTTGGGTTCTGAGCTGTGGAGTCAAGTTATTTGTAATAGCCTTCGTTTCGCCGTACGCTTCAGTAGGTATCTTCAGGTTCTCTGAACACTTGGGTAGTTCATTGCTGAAAGGTATTGTAAATGCAATTAAGTTGTTTGAACGAAACATTGAATATGTAAACCACCCGACGCGACTCTAAGCAGCCAGGAGTCATTAAATACCAACCAGTTCTAGTAAAAATCTATATATATTTATATAAAATAGGATGTTGGTATGTATGTGTATGTATGTATGTATGTATGTATGTATGTATGTATGTATGTATGTATGTATGTATGTAGGGCGTTGATAAACTCTGGCACCGTTTGACCAATCGCCATGAAAGTTGGCACATCTAAGTGTTTTTTCATGGAGAAGGTTTTTATGCTATCAATTTTTTTATAACTCGCCGCTAGATGGTGCTGCAACGCTTCAAATTCTAAACCGTTCAACCGATCGCCATTAAAATTAGTGTACATTTATATTTGAACATGGAGACTGTTTTCGCGATATTCATTTTTCTATAACTCGCCACTTTTGGCACTGCAGCGCATAAAATTCTAAACCATTAAACTGATCGCCATGGGTAAACAGATAATCATAGGTGATAGACTTACAAACAGTAATTGTGTCCCATTTCTCTGTCATATAGCACTGTACATTTTGCTTTAACCCGCGGACAATATATCACCCTGTGTTCATCCCGGACAACGCCGGGTACTGCCGCTATTAGATTCTAAATGCTTTTGTACATTTACTAATATTTCGTAGATTCATTGGTTGGAAATGTATACTTGAAGCGTTTATGCATTTACTTCACGTCGATGATTGGACGACAGTGGTCTTGACTCGCCCTTGACGACTCCAAGCAAGTTGTAATGAGAAGAAGTAGGTACCCAGTCATGTGTAATCCACCAAAGGATGTGACCTTGCTATCGACCAATAAGTAGGGGAATGTATTTTTCACAGCAAAAAAAATACGATCGCTCAGTAGATTTCAATAAGGTATGTGTGCGCTAACGATTCTTCCCTGTAATTGGCGGCCGTCTGCTAGAGAAGCCATTCCCTTATTTGGCCGGGCCATTCAATTCAGTGCTTCCGCACTGGATGGCTGTGATTGGTGTCCTGACAGTAGACACGTACCTGAAACGCAGACAATGCTACAAATTTTTAACACGCAGCTGGTCTAGAATTATTTTCGTGAAAAATAAATGGCCCTACCAATAATTACTCTTAAAAGGTTCGATTATGTGTAGGTTGGTTTAGTTTAAACTGGAGGGAAATGAATCTGCAAAATAATTGTGCTTTAAGCACTAGTAAAAGGGCAAAGATTTATGAATTTATTTGTGGCTATTAAAGAGGGTAGTGGTAATGTGTCAGTCGCCTACTCCGGTGTTCACAAGTGTGAACCCGGCCGATATCTTGTGAGATATTTAATTAGTCTTAACTACAGGCAGAACTGTCATAAATTCTGAATTAAATTAGGCACAGATATAGCGGTGGCGGGGGTCTTGTCGAATCACTGTGCCGATATCCACCTGTGTGTCGCAACGCTGACACACAGCTGCGGAAACTTGGGCCCGCGGCCTGCAATTCAGGGGACCGTAGAAAGTTCCGTCCGCAGGTTCCTGTCGTTGCCTATGTGTGTCATTCCCTCATTGCTGCATTATTTCGGCTGCCGGCATTGTTATTACCGCCGGGATTGATTAGATACGAATTGTCTCAGTAGCGGGCTTACTAGGCCACCGCCATCGGGTAGGTGTCTTGGTTGCGTCAGCGACGGACGGCGAGTAGAGTCGTCGTCGTGTCCGTAGCTTTCGGTACGGCATTCGCTCTTCGTGCGGCGCGTGGCTGCGCGGGTGGCATCTGATAGACACGTTGCACGTTTTTAAACCTTTCACTATAATGGCATCTCTCATTCTGTGACGGCTGTTTTTTAAATGTTAGCTGTAAAAAAAAAATTAGCAAAATCATTATTCAAGCAAAGAATTTAATTAAATGTTTTCGCAAGAACTAAGAGTATCTACTAACAAGGCAAGTGGCAGAAATTAAAATTCATAAGAAGCTTGAGTACTTATTTAATTAAGTATTGCAGCTGACACCATATCACAGGTTTTTTTTCCACCAGACATTAAAAAAAAGAGTTCCAGCGCATATAAATACATTTCACAAAAAATCGTTCACTATGAATTAATAACAAAAAAACTTAAGTCCAAATAAATATTTCTTTGAAAGTATTACTTCAGAAGGACGATGCAAATGAAATCTAGGTTAATCATGATTATGCAATTATAATTAGTAATAAACATGTTTGTTTCTTTGTAAATTATTACACAGGCCAAATATAGTTATGGTGCCGGGGTATTTAGAGCTGATTTCATAGGAATTCGATGACCTAAATTCAAATATGGCATTAGGTTTTGCCTAAGAGGTCGAATTTCTAAGATATAGCGTTTTAGTGAAATGCATATTTACGTTATTTTAGGTTAAATCTAATCAAATATAAAAATTAAACATGAAATTGTTATTGTTAAATTATAAAAATGTAATTATATTAATATTAGTAAATACTAATATTATTACACATACAAAGATAGTACCAAGTCATCTATGTAACCAACTAATCACTCAACACTGCGAAAGCTTTTTTTTTTCGTGAATTTCTTGAATATGTCTTGGAATAGTCCCTTTTAAAACAATAATCTGCCTTAATAGTGGTCCTCTATAGTTTTAATATCTTAATGAAATCTTTCACTTTGCTCCTCACTGCTGTCACCTAAAATTTCAGGAAAACGATCCAGGTGGCTGTGTAAATAGTGCACCTTAATACTCATGTTGCACCCAAGGGATTTGCAATTTTTAAGAATATCTTTTACCAGTTAAACGTGGTTTTCTGCTTTTAGTTGGCCCAGAAAATGTCCGACAACTGAAAGAAATGAAGTCCTGGATTTTCGCTCAGCGTCATTCATGGAATCTACGAACGCTTATTCCTTAATGAATTTTATTATTTCTTTCTTATTAGGCCTTTTAATGTTCCTGCTTTAATTTTTTCCTAACTCAAGTGAGGCATTTTTCCCCTTATAAAAGCATGATCGGTCCTTATCAAGAGTCTTTACAAACTGCTTCAAAAGGCCCAGCTTGATACGCAGTGGAGGAAAGATGATTTTCTCTCGTTCAACTAAGAGCTCGTTAATAACGATTTTTTCTCCAACGACCATGTCTTCTCTCTTAAGACACTCTTGTCTAATCCAGTGGTGTGTTTTGTCTCTGCTTTCCCAGAAGCACAAGAAACACGGATATTTGTTGTGGCCACTTTGCTGTCCGAGGAGAAAATTTACCATTTTTAAGTCCACACAAATCACCCCCATTAATGTTCACGATACCTTATCTTCTCCAAGACCAAAGCTATCGTGCTGTATGTTTCTTTCATTGTCGTTGAGTGAGTAATTGGTATTGAACCATATTTGTTCCCATTGTGTATAAGAACACATTTCAAGCTACGCTTTAAGCTATCAATATATAGGCGCCAATCATTTGGAAAATATTCAGGATGACTCATTTTTCCTGGAGTCCTCTAATATCGTGACAAAAGACAAGATTTTCTTCTTGAGAGAAGAATGGTAGCAGACCCTTTTTTCTGGTACGGTAAAAAGTAATTTTGGTTCCTTGGTCCAGTAAGTTTTTTTTTTCCTTCAACCTGGAAGCCAGTAATTCGGAAGCTTCTTTTAACAAGATCATTAAACTCATCCCTCATAATCACTGTCACCTTCATTAGTATCAGAAGGGTGGTTATAGGGACAACACTTGTCCTCAAAAAGCTCTGGAAGCTGGTGAAATGCTGGGATCGGTACTTCCTCTGAGTAAGGGACCGGGCGTCTTGCAGTGACTGGACAGAAATAACAGTCATCGATGTGAGTGCTCTCCAAACAATTTGTATGCCGAATTTCAAACCTTTTCTTTTTCCACCAGTCCACTGGCGTAAATGTTCTGTACAAGTCTTACAAACCTGATGCAGTGCTCAGGATTTATACTGATCACCGAGCTTAACACCAAAGTAGCCATGATAAGATCTCTTTAAAAGGTTACTAACAGTCCTTCTGTTATCTTTTAATGTGTACTATCCGCATATGTAGCAAAACATCAGGATGATTTACACAACTTATTCTACTGGAACTCATTTTTTATCCACTTCGATCACTCCTGCATAGATAAAACTCACAAACTGACCTCAAATTTATTTGAAGCGTTGAAATTAGCGATGGGATTCCCATCCTGGGGTACCCGTGTGACGAAGTGGCTTGAGTCAAGCAGACGGTTTTACTTATTTTTTCACACTTATCTCAAAATGTAGAGCTGATAAAAAAAAACTAATTTCATATTTAGATTCAGCGCCCCAAATATAACTAAAATCAGTTCCAAAATCCTAGGACACCAAAAAAAATTCCCCTTGTTGGTCTGTGTTATTTATAATATGAACTATTGACAAGTTAAATATGGCCTATGTGTATAAAATACACAGTCCCTTGGCCAAAATGTACGTAGGTACAAAAAAACTGCTGTGATTCGCAAATGAAAATTTATAGCCAATTTAGAGAAAGTTTCGGTTTATTCTTCGCGCTTCAAACATAGAGCATGTACTGTAATGGACAGTATTTTTCCAGTACCTAGATTGCTCCGATTTCCAGTTAGAACATAACAAAAATAGTCTAAAATGCCCATTTATGTCATTTTACGTCGCCATACGTAATTCATCTAGAAAAAAAATAATACAGCCATGATGTACCTTACGGGCTCTTTACAAAGAATATTTCAAAATTTTCCTTTTTATTTTAGATGCATGAAGTATAACTTCGTAAAAATTTTAAAATTGTAAAATCGATTTTCTGTGGCGAGTGATACTCTTTTAGGGGCTTGTGGCATCCGGAAAGACGCAGATACAGATTTAGTTAACGCCAAAAACAAATGTATGGGTACATATCGAGGGAACCCTGAAAAGTGTCGAGGCTGGGAGGAGTGTGACACAATGGCTCCGACGTTCTCTTACAAGAGGCCACGGGACTTCACCTCGCGGCGGGCGAAGGACACACGCAGTTGACGACGACGGACGGTATGACGGACGAGCTCTCCTCGCGTACGTGCGCCGAGATCCTGCCGAGGCCTCGAGGTGTTGCCGTCGGCGGCCTTGGCTCGGGTTCAAACTTCTGACGGACCCGCGCGTTATCCCGACGGCATCTCCCGCATCGAGGAAGCGATGGTCTCGGGTCCGTCCTCCCAAAGGCGCGGCGGACGACAATGGCGCACCCATCCAGCGGGGGACATCGCCAACCTTGTCTGCCCTAGAGGTCGCGTCGGCGAGGTGCGACAAGTAGTATAACATAGCCGGTTCGGAAACAGGCCTCAGGCGGTGGTGCTTGGTGCCGACTCCGCCATCTTGGTTTGTGACGTCACGGCGGCAAAAATTCCTCAAAATTCCTCAAAAATGACTCAAAATGACTCAAAATTTCCCGTTTTCGAGGGAAAAATTCCCGTTTCGAGGAAAAATTAGGATTTCAAAAAACCACAAATGTCTTTTGCCTTAGAAAGAACACCAATTCCTAAAATAGGCTTAAGCATCCTTAACTCAAGCCTCAGTTAAGCCATTTCTAGGAATAAGGACACCTTGACCTTTAACCTTGACCCCGACGGCCATCTTGGATCCACCATCTTAGATCCGCCATTGTGTTCTCGAACATTCCGTCGATGTGTTATCCGCCATTTTGAATGATGACGTCACCGTTGCAATTTCCGTTACGGCCGCCATATTTAACTTTTTTATTATCCGATTTTAATGAAATTTTTTTTAAAAATTATAAAAAAATTCACTTAATAAAATTTTAATCAAAAATATCGAAAAAACATATATTTACGACACGGAGCTCGGAGTCCTCGGTTCGAACCCGGTGAGGGCAAAAAAAATAAAAATGGTGACCGATCCTTCCCCTGTGGCGGGGTGCTGGCAGACTGACCCCCACCACTTATGTCAATGCACATATACCATCAGGTAGTATGACATCATGTCCGCCATCTTGAAATTTGGACGCCATCTTGAAAATCTTTATTTATTATCCGATTTTAATGAAAAAAATTCCAAAATTCATCAAAAAATTAACGTATTTAAATTCTGTTTGATTATATCGATGTACGTCCTTGGTTCGATTCCCGACGAGAGTAAACAGTCGATCCTTCCTCCATGAAAGCTACCTAGACTGATCTATCACCACCAATACCAAGGTATATATCGTCAACTGGTATGACATCATGTCCGCCATCTT
Organism: Bacillus rossius redtenbacheri; assembly: GCF_032445375.1. Taxonomy (NCBI): domain Eukaryota; kingdom Metazoa; phylum Arthropoda; class Insecta; order Phasmatodea; family Bacillidae; genus Bacillus; species Bacillus rossius. Next base: position 137,032,592 of record NC_086330.1, on the reverse strand, counting down.
GTCTTCATCCACTGGAGACCACCATATTGTTTTCGTGTGCTAGAGTGTGCCGATATCATGTAGTATAATTATCTGGTCACCACACCTTTGACCTTGACCTTGAACTTTGACCTTGACCTTGAAATTTGAACTTGAACTTTGACCTTGACCTTGAAATTTGACCTTGACCTTGAAATTTGACCTTGACCTTGAAATTTGACCTTGACCTTGAAATTTGACCTTGACTTTGAAATTTGACTTTGACCTTGAAATTTTATTTTGTCCTTGAAATTTGACTTTGTCCTAGTCGACCATCATGGATCCGACATTTTATGTTCAGTACATGCTACCAGGAGCGACTACCTGCTGGAGTACACCATCTTGTGCGTGTACTCGTATTATAGAGTACATTTCCATCTGGTTAATTTTATTCTAACCCGCTACATTGCAGTAATCATTTATTACCGAGGTGCCCCCGCCATCCTGAAATTTGGGCGACATCTTGGAATAGTGTAATTATTTAGCTAGAAATGCGGGAAAAATTCCAATAGTCTCCGAAAAAAAAAAAAAATTCACAAATTGAATCGATGGATCCCTGTCCACGGTTCGATTCTTGACCAGAGACAGTTGTAACTAATTATTAAATAAATGTTAGGTTCTGTTTTCCATTACCTTTCGCGGAGTTTATTAATCATTCACTCTACGAAAATCAACTCAAGTCAATATACCGGACCAACGAATTAAATCAGTGCCGATTAGCCTATTATGAAAGTCTAATTTTTCAATAATCTGAATAACATATAAGCCGTTCATGTACAAAGCCACACATATAGATCAATTGCCTTCAGTCCATGAGACCGAGTCATGTCATTATCAGACGTATAGGCTAGTCATTTCAGGACCACATGACCTTCGTAATCCATCGTGACATTTTTATACATTCTAAAGGACCAAGTAACCTTGTAAAATATTTTAGTAACACCAAGAGGTGATAAACTAGTAAATATTCAATCACTACATTTTCTACTACGCGCAATCAACAAAAAAGGAAGCACCAACAACGAAAAGACAGCACCACCAACGAAAAGGCAGCACATTTGGAAGCACCGACAACGAAAAGGCAGCACATTTGGAAGCACCGACTACGAAAAGGCAGCACATTTGGAAGCACCGACTACGAAAAGGCAGCACATTTGGAAGCACCGACAACGAAAAGGCAGCACATTTGGAAGCACCGACTACGAAAAGGCAGCACATTTGGAAGCACCGACTACGAAAAGGCAGCACATTTGGAAGCACCGACTACGAAAAGGCAGCACATTTGGAAGCACCGACTACGAAAAGGCAGCACATTTGGAAGCACCGACTACGAAAAGGCAGCACATTTGGAAGCACCGACTACGAAAAGGCAGCACATTTGGAAGCACCGACAACGAAAAGGCAGCACATTTGGAAGCACCGTCATCGAAAAGGCAGCACATTTGGAAGCACCGACAACGAAAAGGCAGCACATTTGGAAGCACCGACAACGAAAAGGCAGCACATTTGGAAGCACCGACAACGAAAAGGCAGCACATTTGGAAGCACCGACAACGAAAAGGCAGCACATTTGGAAGCACCGACAACGAAAAGGCAGCACATTTGGAAGCACCGACAACGAAAAGGCAGCACATTTGGAAGCACCGACAACGAAAAGGCAGCACATTTGGAAGCACCGACTACGAAAAGGCAGCACATTTAGAAGCACCGTCATCGAAAAGGCAGCACATTTGGAAGCACCGACAACGAAAAGGCAGCACATTTGGAAGCACCGACAACGAAAAGGCAGCACATTTGGAAGCACCGACAACGAAAAGGCAGCACATTTGGAAGCACCGACAACGAAAAGGCAGCACATTTGGAAGCACCGACTACGAAAAGGCAGCACATTTGGAAGCACCGACAACGAAAAGGCAGCACATTTGGAAGCACCGTCATCGAAAAGGCAGCACATTTGGAAGCACCGACACGAAAAGGCAGCACATTTGGAAGCACCGACAACGAAAAGGCAGCACATTTGGAAGCACCGACAACGATAAAGGCAGCACATTTGGAAGCACCGACTACGAAAAGGCAGCACATTTGGAAGCACCGTCATCGAAAAGGCAGCACATTTGGAAGCACCGACAACGAAAAGGCAGCACATTTGGAAGCACCGACAACGTAAAGGCAGCACATTTGGAAGCACCGACAACGAAAAGGCAGCACATTTGGAAGCACCGACAACGAAAAGGCAGCACATTTGGAAGCACCGACAACGAAAAGGCAGCACATTTGGAAGCACCGACAACGTAAAGGCAGCACATTTGGAAGCACCGACAACGAAAAGGCAGCACATTTGGAAGCACCGACAACGAAAAGGCAGCACATTTGGAAGCACCGACAACGAAAAGGCAGCACATTTGGAAGCACCGACAACAAAAAGGCAGCACATTTGGAAGCACCGACAACGAAAAGGCAGCACATTTGGAAGCACCGACAACGAAAAGGCAGCACATTTGGAAGCACCGACTACGAAAAGGCAGCACATTTGGAAGCACCGACTACGAAAAGGCAGCACATTTGGAAGCACCGACAACGTAAAGGCAGCACATTTGGAAGCACCGACAACGAAAAGGCAGCACATTTGGAAGCACCGACAACGAAAAGGCAGCACATTTGGAAGCACCGACAACGAAAAGGCAGCACATTGGAAGCACCGACAACGAAAAGGCAGCACATTTGGAAGCACCGCCAACGAAAAGGCAGCATATTTTGGATGCATCATCGAATAAGGAAGCACATTTGGAAGCTCCATCAACTAAAAAAGGCAAAAAGGAAGCACAAGTTACGAGATCTAAGTCTTAGTAAGAAATCATAATACAAGAAATAAAAACATTACATTCTTATAATTTAAATTATTTATTTTATTGCTTTACATTATACAAATGCAAGTAAAACAAGTCAATATTGTATGTAGCCAGCATTCCTCAGTTCCTTGAGTATGAAGGATATTTCTTTGATGCACGAATAGTTTCCTGCACAAAGCGAACCATGTAGTAGTCTTAGCCGGTCAACCAATATGTTTGGATCTTTCCATGATGTGTAATCATTCTCTTCTACCACCATCTTCCTTGCACCTTTATAATAAATATTATGATCTCTGGTGTCTTCCGTTTTACCACCAACCTCAGGGTAACTTTCATGTTTGAGACGGTGATCATCACAAGCTTGATCAGATTTATTTAATATATCACGTCGTTTCCATCGTTTCGGTCTCAGGACACCGCCACATTCTTCGATCTTGGCAGCTTTAGGTGCTTCATCATAGTCTATGTCTTTGTCAACAGCCTCAGAGTCACTGTAACAATCACCGTAGAAGGAATCGTCTTCACCCAATTTACCGTAATAATTCGATGTTGATGATGTTGAAGTGTCTTCATCGTCTTCGTGCTTCCTTTTTAGGAGTCCATCATTTTTACAAAGTAGGAAAGATCTACTTGAATTCGGCTGGAATATATTCTTTCTTTTCACGTTAAGGATTCTTCCATTGTCTTCATTCTTCCGTAAATCATCAACCTTCTTCAATTTAAGTTCTTTGTCGAGATCGGAAGAGCCAAGAAAATTATTGTCGTAATGCAGATCACTCTTCCTTAGGCTAGTAGATTCATCGTTGTCCTCTAGCTTGTACGCAGGCTTGGCGCTACAAGTTCTGCCATGTCTTTTTAGGCTCTCTCTCCGTGTAAACGACTTGCTACATCGAACACAACTTATCATATTGCGCAGTGGATTTTTAACACAGTCATTCTTCTCGTGTTGTCTTTTATTCTTTCTCAAGATAAACTCTTTACTGCAAAACTTACACCTATGTTCTTTCGAAACAGCGTCAGATCCCAAATCGGAATTCATATTAGTTACTGAGACTAATGCCAGATACCAATTGAGTGTTTTAAATTAGATTCAATACTTAAATAGAAATTTTTTCATATTTCATCAGCGAGAATTAATATATCTCATGCAAAAGTACTTTATGCATGTAGTTCTGCTTTTCAACAACAGATATCGCCACATGTTGCTTGCAGGTAAATAATATTTAGTTATTTTATGCGGGATGCGGGATGCTCACTAACGATCGCAAAAGAAGGATGGCTTCGTTAGACTCCAAGGAAAAGGAAGTTCGTCTTGCATGTTGGTGCTCCACAGATGTCTCATGGCGTAATATTAATTTGACTGAGTAATGATATTTGTTAATTCCACCTGATAAAAATATTGCAAGTTTTGATTTAGTAGCAGAAATTATCGAATTAAATGTAACTCCAAATAAAATGACATGTCTCATTAGAACAAAAAAAAAATCCATGCAGAGAGCGGTTTCTCAGAATAGTCAGAAACACTTGAAGAAACCACAGGAATGATTGCAAGAACACGGGAAAAACCATCAAAATATTGTCAAGAATAATCAGGAGCACACTGAGAAAACCACTATAATATTAACAATAATAATCGGAAGCACACGGAGAAAACCATCATAATATTGGCAAGAATAATCAGGAGCACACGAAGAAAACCGCCACAAGTTTTCTTTGATATCATTAAAATACAAAAAAAATTAATAAAAAATAAAAACGAAAAAAAAAATTCAAACATTCTGGCTTGTACTAGAACTCTATCTTTGCTCAACAATGAGAAGTTCACAAGCTAGCAGAATGTTTGAATTTTTTTTCGTTTTTATTTTTTATTAATTTTTTTTGTATTTTAATGATATCAAAGAAAACTTGTGGCGGTTTTCTTCGTGTGCTCCTGATTATTCTTGCCAATATTATGATGGTTTTCTCCGTGTGCTTCCGATTATTATTGTTAATATTATAGTGGTTTTCTCAGTGTGCTCCTGATTATTCTTGACAATATTTTGATGGTTTTTCCCGTGTTCTTGCAATCATTCCTGTGGTTTCTTCAAGTGTTTCTGACTATTCTGAGAAACAGCTCTCTGCATGGATTTTTTTTTGTTCTAATGAGACATGTCATTTTATTTGGAGTTACATTTAATTCGATAATTTCTGCTACTAAATCAAAACTTGCAATATTTTTATCAGGTGGAATTAACAAATATCATTACTCAGTCAAATTAATATTACGCCATGAGACATCTGTGGAGCACCAACATGCAAGACGAACTTCCTTTTCCTTGGAGTCTAACGAAGCCATCCTTCTTTTGCGATCGTTAGTGAGCATCCCGCATCCCGCATAAAATAACTAAATATTATTTACCTGCAAGCAACATGTGGCGATATCTGTTGTTGAAAAGCAGAACTACATGCATAAAGTACTTTTTCATGAGATATTTAAATTCTCGCTGATGAAATATGAAAAAATTTCTATTTAAGTATTGAATCTAATTTAAAACACTAAATTGGTATCTGGCATTAGTCTCAGTAACTAATATGAATTCCGATTTGGGATCTGACGCTGTTTCGAAAGAACATAGGTGTAAGTTTTACAGTAAAGAGTTTATCTTGAGAAAGAATAAAAGACAACACGAGAAGAATGACTGTGTTAAAAATCCACTGCGCAATATGATAAGTTGTGTTCGATGTAGCAAGTCGTTTACACGGAGAGAGAGCCTAAAAAGACATGGCAGAACTTGTAGCGCCAAGCCTGCGTACAAGCTAGAGGACAACGATGAATCTACTAGCCTAAGGAAGAGTGATCTGCATTACGACAATAATTTTCTTGGCTCTTCCGATCTCGACAAAGAACTTAAATTGAAGAAGGTTGATGATTTACGGAAGAATGAAGACAATGAAAGAATCCTTAACGTGAAAAGTAAGAATATATTCCAGCCGAATTCAAGTAGATCTTTCCTACTTTGTAAAAATGATGGACTCCTAAAAAGGAAGCACGAAGACGATGAAGACACTTCAACATCATCAACATCGAATTATTACGGTAAATTGGGTGAAGACGATTCCTTCTACGGTGATTGTTACAGTGACTCTGAGGCTGTTGACAAAGACATAGACTATGATGAAGCACCTAAAGCTGCCAAGATCGAAGAATGTGGCGGTGTCCTGAGACCGAAACGATGGAAACGACGTGATATATTAAATAAATCTGATCAAGCTTGTGATGATCACCGTCTCAAACATGAAAGTTACCCTGAGGTTGGTGGTAAAACGGAAGACACCAGAGATCATAATATTTATTATAAAGGTGCAAGGAAGATGGTGGTAGAAGAGAATGATTACACATCATGGAAAGATCCAAACATATTGGTTGACCGGCTAAGACTACTACATGGTTCGCTTTGTGCAGGAAACTATTCGTGCATCAAAGAAATATCCTTCATACTCAAGGAACTGAGGAATGCTGGCTACATACAATATTGACTTGTTTTACTTGCATTTGTATAATGTAAAGCAATAAAATAAATAATTTAAATTATAAGAATGTAATGTTTTTATTTCTTGTATTATGATTTCTTACTAAGACTTAGATCTCGTAACTTGTGCTTCCTTTTTGCCTTTTTTAGTTGATGGAGCTTCCAAATGTGCTTCCTTATTCGATGATGCATCCAAAATATGCTGCCTTTTCGTTGGCGGTGCTTCCAAATGTGCTGCCTTTTCGTTGTCGGTGCTTCCAATGTGCTGCCTTTTCGTTGTCGGTGCTTCCAAATGTGCTGCCTTTTCGTTGTCGGTGCTTCCAAATGTGCTGCCTTTTCGTTGTCGGTGCTTCCAAATGTGCTGCCTTTTCGTTGTCGGTGCTTCCAAATGTGCTGCCTTTTTGTTGTCGGTGCTTCCAAATGTGCTGCCTTTTCGTTGTCGGTGCTTCCAAATGTGCTGCCTTTTCGTTGTCGGTGCTTCCAAATGTGCTGCCTTTTCGTTGTCGGTGCTTCCAAATGTGCTGCCTTTACGTTGTCGGTGCTTCCAAATGTGCTGCCTTTTCGTTGTCGGTGCTTCCAAATGTGCTGCCTTTTCGATGACGGTGCTTCCAAATGTGCTGCCTTTTCGTAGTCGGTGCTTCCAAATGTGCTGCCTTTATCGTTGTCGGTGCTTCCAAATGTGCTGCCTTTTCGTTGTCGGTGCTTCCAAATGTGCTGCCTTTTCGTTGTCGGTGCTTCCAAATGTGCTGCCTTTTCGATGACGGTGCTTCCAAATGTGCTGCCTTTTCGTTGTCGGTGCTTCCAAATGTGCTGCCTTTTCGTAGTCGGTGCTTCCAAATGTGCTGCCTTTTCGTTGTCGGTGCTTCCAAATGTGCTGCCTTTTCGTTGTCGGTGCTTCCAAATGTGCTGCCTTTTCGTTGTCGGTGCTTCCAAATGTGCTGCCTTTTCGATGACGGTGCTTCTAAATGTGCTGCCTTTTCGTAGTCGGTGCTTCCAAATGTGCTGCCTTTTCGTTGTCGGTGCTTCTAAATGTTCTGCCTTTTCGTAGTCGGTGCTTCCAAATGTGCTGCCTTTTCGTTGTCGGTGCTTCCAAATGTGCTGCCTTTTCGTTGTCGGTGCTTCCAAATGTGCTGCCTTTTTGTTGTCGGTGCTTCCAAATGTGCTGCCTTTTCGTTGTCGGTGCTTCCAAATGTGCTGCCTTTTCGTTGTCGGTGCTTCCAAATGTGCTGCCTTTTCGATGACGGTGCTTCCAAATGTGCTTTCTTTTCGTTGTCGGTGCTTCCAAATGTGCTGCCTTTTCGTAGTCGGTGCTTCCAAATGTGCTGCCTTTTCGTAGTCGGTGCTTCCAAATGTGCTGCCTTTTCGTAGTCGGTGCTTCCAAATGTGCTGCCTTTTCGTTGTCGGTGCTTCCAAATGTGCTGCCTTTTCGTAGTCGGTGCTTCCAAATGTGCTGCCTTTTCGTAGTCGGTGCTTCCAAATGTGCTGCCTTTTCGTTGTCGGTGCTTCCAAATGTGCTGCCTTTTCGTTGGTGGTGCTGTCTTTTCGTTGTTGGTGCTTCCTTTTTTGTTGATTGCGCGTAGTAGAAAATGTAGTGATTGAATATTTACTAGTTTATCACCTCTTGGTGTTACTAAAATATTTTACAAGGTTACTTGGTCCTTTAGAATGTAAGTATAAAAATGTCACGATGGATTACGAAGGTCATGTGGTCCTGAAATGACTAGCCTATACGTCTGATAATGACATGACTCGGTCTCATGGACTGAAGGCAATTGATCTATATGTGTGGCTTTGTACATGAACGGCTTATATGTTATTCAGATTATTGAAAAATTAGACTTTCATAATAGGCTAATCGGCACTGATTTAATTCGTTGGTCCGGTATATTGACTTGAGTTGATTTTCGTAGAGTGAATGATTAATAAACTCCGCGAAAGGTAATGGAAAACAGAACCTAACATTTATTTAATAATTAGTTACAACTGTCTCTGGTCAAGAATCGAACCGTGGACAGGGATCCATCGATTCAATTTGTGAATTTTTTTTTTTTTCGGAGACTATTGGAATTTTTCCCGCATTTCTAGCTAAATAATTACACTATTCCAAGATGTCGCCCAAATTTCAGGATGGCGGGGGCACCTCGGTAATAAATGATTACTGCAATGTAGCGGGTTAGAATAAAATTAACCAGATGGAAATGTACTCTATAATACGAGTACACGCACAAGATGGTGTACTCCAGCAGGTAGTCGCTCCTGGTAGCATGTACTGAACATAAAATGTCGGATCCATGATGGTCGACTAGGACAAAGTCAAATTTCAAGGACAAAATAAAATTTCAAGGTCAAAGTCAAATTTCAAGGTCAAGGTCAAATGTCAAGGTCAAATTTCAAGGTCAAGGTCAAATTTCAAGGTCAAGGTCAAAGGTCAAGGTCAAATTTCAAGGTCAAGGTCAAAGTTCAAGTTCAAGGTCAAATTTCAAGGTCAAGGTCAAAGTTCAAGGTCAAGGTCAAAGGTGTGGTGACCAGATAATTATACTACATGATATCGGCACACTCTAGCACACGAAAACAATATGGTGGTCTCCAGTGGATGAAGACAAGATGGCGGACATGATGTCATACCAGTTGACGATATATACCTTGGTATTGGTGGTGATAGATCAGTCTAGGTAGCTTTCATGGAGGAAGGATCGACTGTTTACTCTCGTCGGGAATCGAACCAAGGACGTACATCGATATAATCAAACATAATTTAAATACGTTAATTTTTTGATGAATTTTGGAATTTTTTTCATTAAAATCGGATAATAAATAAAGATTTTCAATATGGCGTCCAAATTTCAAGATGGCGGACATGATGTCATACTACCTGATGGTATATGTGCATTGACATAAGTGGTGGGGGTCAGTCTGCCAGCACCCCGCCACAGGGGAAGGATCGGTCACCATTTTTATTTTTTTTGCCCTCACCGGGTTCGAACCGAGGACTCCAAGCTCCGTGTCGTAAATATATGTTTTTTCGATATTTTTGATTAAAATTTTATTAAGTGAATTTTTTTATAATTTTTAAAAAAATTTCATTAAAATCGGATAATAAAAAAGTTAAATATGGCGGCCGTAACGGAAATTGCAACGGTGACGTCATCATTCAAAATGGCGGATAACACATCGACGGAATGTTCGAGAACACAATGGCGGATCTAAGATGGTGGATCCAAGATGGCCGTCGGGGTCAAGGTCAAAGGTCAAGGTATCCTTATTCCTAGAAATGGCTTAACTGAGGCTTGAGTTAAGGATGCTTAAGCCTATTTTAGGAATTGGTGTTCTTTCTAAGGCAAAAGACATTTGTGGTTTTTTGAAATCCTAATTTTTCCTCGAAACGGGAATTTTTCCCTCGAAAACGGGAAATTTTGAGTCATTTTGAGTCATTTTTGAGGAATTTTGAGGAATTTTTGCCGCCGTGACGTCACAAACCAAGATGGCGGAGTCGGCACCAAGCACCACCGCCTGAGGCCTGTTTCCGGACCGGCTATGTTATACTACTGCGACAACAATACAGATTATTTCCTGCCTCACCACAAACTGGTTATTTCGCATCTCTCCCCGAACTCTTGCTTGACTCGTCGCTGTCGTCGACCTTGGACGCATTCTCTTCCCGTCCTGTACCCAAACTTCGTCCCGACTTGTGTTTGACGAGCACGGAAGTCGGTGCTGGAAGTTATCCGGTACATGGATCCTCTTTTCCGAAGACTCTGTGTACATGAACGTGTGCCATAAGGACCCAAATTTATGATACATTTCCTAAAAGGGAATGAGTAGATGTACTAAGAAAATTATTAACACTACAAACTATTTAATAGAATTTCACTATGGTATTTATTGTGGTCACAATAAATAATTTTATTGAGCCACATAAATGCAAAAATATAATTTTTTGGTTATTACAAACAACATGTTTTGTGCGTCAACGAGAAGCTATTGGCGTGTTATAAAAAACTTATGCAAATTTTCGAAATATTATTTTGGTAGGCGTTACACTTTTTTTCTTCGCCATTTTCTTTTTTGCTATTTGGACAAATATTCTTTATTCCCTACTTTAGCACTAAATTTCTATGGCCTTGTAGGCTTGAGAAAATAAGTTCGTTACAACGTTGAGATTTACCAGCTACTACCGTAGAACAAACGTTTAGCGGTACCGGGTACCTATATTCTAGTACAGCTATTTTCTTCGCTGGTATGAAGTGGCACAAATATCTATAAAATATATGGATTCTAATGCATTATCGCTTGAATGCTAGAGTTGGTTTCTGAACGAGTCATAACGAACATTTTAGACCGGCAATGCCCAACTGGCGGCCCTCGGGCCACATCCGACCCGCGACTAGGTTTCGCATGGCTCACCTAAACGCTTTTTCAGCAAAGACATATTACTACATGCCTACTTATTGACGTGTGTTAGCCGTCTGTGTTTGCACATATGTAGAATAAAGTTTGTCAGCTGACAGTGTTTAGATATCCAAAGTATTCTCACGTAAATAATTTAATAATTGTTTAATAACAAATTACTGTATTTATTAGCTGTTTTTTTTTTATTTTTGTACATACTATTTTTAAATGACTCATTTCATTTTTTTTATCACATGTCACTATTTTATTTACTAGGTACTGTGCATACCATATATAACCCAAAAGTGTTGTTCAAATGCACTATTAAACCATGTGTGTTTGGTCCCCAGGATTGGTTTCTAAAATGATATTTGGCCCTCAAAAAGAATTAAGTTCGCCATCACTGTTTAATATATTACCGTTTTGTGGTATTTTTCTTCTAATTCCAGATCTTTATGAAAGATTATTTATAAATTGGGACTATAGTAGAAAGTCTATAAACTCGGAAAATAAATTGTCCGAAAAGAAACAATTCATCAGGCAAAAAATTTAAGTGTTAATATTTGCCGTGCCGTTTTTTTCCCAATAAAACTTATTGAATATTATGGAGTTCTTATACAGAATTAGTCTGAATTCTACCGATAAACGTCTGCTACAGGTTCTTCATGGCTAAATAAGTTAAAAACATTTAATTCGATTAATGGTCTAAAATTCTTCCCAAGGCTAGCATACTGCTTTGAAGTTGGATTCTTAACATTTTTTTAAAAAAAAACTAATAGAGAAAGTATTTCAGATGAAACACTGAGCGTCTAAATAATGTTTAACTGAATATAGTTCTACAATCACAGCAAAACATGCTGCCGTCGTAAAATGATTTCATTGAAATAATTGATAGCCACACTTTATTTTACACATATTTTTGTAACGTGTTACTCCACCCAGTTATTTCAATGAAATCATTTTACATCGAAAAAAAAATGGTCTTGAAGATCTTCGTTCAACTAAACATAATCCAGACGTTTAGTATTCCAACTTAAATATGTTATTATTTACAACAAAAATGTTGTTCAACTCCAGTTTCAAAGACATATATGGGAAGCACTCTAGACCATAACGTATAGATGTTTTCAACTTATTTTGTCGTGATGACGTGCAGCCTAAGTTTATTGGTCGAACTCACATTCATTCTGTATAGTGAAGCGTTAGTAAAAATGCAACTAAACAGAAATAATGACGAGAGAATTCAACAGCGGTGACCGAGCATGTTTAGTTGTCCGGGTTTTGAGGCGAGGAAAGTTCATTAGTTGTCCCGCCTAACTTTGGCTTGACTGATAATTTATTAGCATTAAGTCAGATTCCACTATCTCTTTACATTAAAGTTTCGAATTTTACTAAGATGGATTTTGGATATTTATTTATTTATTTATATATGTGCGTTGTGTGTGTTAATCCACACACATAATAGTGTAATTTGTACAATACATTCCTGTGGTTTCCTTTAAACTCCCCTCCTAGAAGCTTCGCCCACAAAGTAGAATATTACGGGAGGGAGGCTTCACTCCAAAACGTCCAATCAATGGCGGCTTTGCCTCTTAATTCCAATACGTTGGGGTTTTTGCCCCCAAAAATTCCTTCAAAAGTACTTTGTTCACAAACCTGTAGGCGTTGTGGAATTGCTCCAAAACATCCTCTAGAAGTGAATAAATATTTGTAGAAATCATTGAGTCGTACGTGGGTTCATATAATACTTAAAATATTGTGTAATTTGACACAAAATGTATGTGGCATCAGAGTCTCCACCGATGTTCGTGTGATTTTACACTTAGGCTACATGTGTTGGTGTACTTTTACTTACTTAAACACAAGAGTATATTGTAAAAGTAGGGAGAGCGTGCCGACTCTGGAACATAGGCGAGGGGGGAGCGGGGTAATCCGGGGATTATCCCATTTTTATGGTTTTTTACGCATTTTTTATGGTTTTTTATGTGCAAATCCAGTTTTTTATGCGCTAATCCAGTGGCTAATCTGCTAATCCAGTGGCTAATCCGCGAATCCGCAAATTCGCAAATCCGCAAATCTGCTAATCCGGAGATCCACAAATCCGCAAATTTGTATTTCTAGAAATTTCCACCAACTTCGAATCGTGACGTCATGATTCTGTGTCGTCTGCTGGAGGCCGCAATCTTGATTTTTCCTGGTCGCCATCTTGTTTCGTCTGCTGGAGGCCGCCATCTTGTGTGACGTCATATATTTCTGTTGGTCGCCACCAGGTAGCAGCAGGTATTATTTTTCCTTTAACTAAAATATTTTCAGTGCCGAGGCTGGGATTCGATCCATGGGACGTGAAAACGTCCAGGATGTCGTGGTTACGAGGCGGACGCCTTGACCACTAGACCACGAGACCAATTGGAATATGGTGGAATAAATAATCTATATATGCTATGTACTGACGGCAAGTTTATGATAAATGGGGGGAGGGTGTTTTTGCCTTCCTTAATGCATACCTAAGGCGCCACATTTGAAATTAAAAATTATTATACAGCCGCCATCTTTAATTCCAGCACAGACTACCAGATGGCGCTAAATTCAAAAAATTAGTTGCCAGAGGCGCCGCCATTTTGGTTCTCAAGTTGGCTGGTAGATGTCGCTAGTATCGCGCGGCAAATTCAAAAAATTAGTTGCCAGAGGTGCCGCCATCTTGGTTCTCAAGTTGGCTGGTAGATGTCGCTAGTATCGCGCGGCAAATTCAAAAATTAGTTGACAGAGGTGCCGCCATCTTGATTCTCAAGTTGGCTACCAGAGTGTGCCACCGTCGCCATCTTTATTTCATATTTCAGCTGCCAGGGCGCAGCACCATTCGATAGGTCGAATGCTAATCTATATATTTACTTTTATTTCATATTTCAGCTGCCAGGGCGCAGCACCATTCGATAGGTCGAATGCTAATCGATATATTTACTTTTATTTCATATTTCAGCTGCCAGGGCGCAGCACCATTCGATAGGTCGAATGCTAATCGATATATTTACTTTTATTTCATATTTCAGCTGCCAGGGCGCAGCACCATTCGATAGGTCGAATGCTAATCGATATATTTAGTTACAAGTGTTGCTACCAGAGGGCGCGATATTTAAATTTAAAAAAAATTACAACCTTTAAACAATTCTCCGCCATCTTGGATTCAACAGCCCCACCATCTTGGAAGCACATGATACACCCAAGAACTCGTTCCAATACATGCACAGAGTGCACCGAAAAGATTGTTCCCTTACATGCACAGAGTGCACCATATTGAATGATCATGATATGTGTTCCTTTATATGGATTAGAAGCAGGCATAAGAAATATTTTCTTATAGGCATACTTTAGTGTTTGCTTTCCTGTAATGCATTTAATAATAGTGTAAGCTCATTATTATTATTTAGTGATAGTGAATTTATAACTATGATGTGTAGTCTCATTCTCTTCATCTCGACGTGGCGGAAGATTCTCTGGAGTGTAAGCTGAAAAAAAAAAACTTGTGTTTGAATTTATAGTGGTATGCTGCTTTCCACATCACCTTAGAGACTATGTCTCAGGAGGTACAGCATTAGATGCGTTAACTCCTTTTTTTTATACATGGCGAGTTTCCCCGAGAGGCCTATTTTCCATGTTTAACAAGGGCGCAAGCATTATGCTTCACCGTCACTCTCTCCGAAGCCGCTGTCCACTCCATCATCTGGCTCCACTTGCTCTTGAGCCTCCATTACAGCTTCAAAGCATGCTATAATACCGTTGTAAAGGTATGTTAGAAACTCGTATTCCTCTGGAAATGCAGCGAACAAATTGATCGCGGAGACCTCTAGATGGTGTACTATCGCATCTATATTCATGCCGATGCAAGCATGAAGCGCATATTCAATGCAATCGCGCATTTCCTCAAAAGCAGCCATGTTCATTATGGAATTGTCAGAGACAGAATGAAGACTATAGTTGACCTGGTCTTGACGGAAAGATGACATGCAACAAAGTTTAACCACATTAGCATTTAAAATCAGGATAGACTCAAATTTACTTTAAATTATTAAACAGACTAGCATTTAAAGAAAACTATCAGATTCACTATCTGAACCGTGTAAATAAGATGAGTGCAATCTCTACATGTTAAACATACCGATGGTTTTATCTCCACATGCGCAGTACAGTAGTGCATGAGTTCTGTCCAACATTCTTAATGTTTTATGGCTGAAGGGGGAGGCAATGAATCGAAGTTGGTTGCCATCTACCCAGTTGACCACTCCGAGCGGAGGAGGAGTTTGGAGTGCTGTTGTTTTCCTACAACTCGACTCGGAGCAGCAATGCTTATTGAGCGTACCAAGGTATGAGGATAGTACAAAAAAAAATAAACTGGAAAATTATAAAAAAAAAAAAAGTTAGAATCTTTTATTATGTGGGGAACTCAGGTTCAGGGATCTAGACGGTAATGTCCCCATGGAAGCGTGCTAATTCCATCATCGGAAATTCTCCGCTTGTCGTCACCTGATGACAACGCCACCTTAGTCACGCGTTCAGTACAAACAATGTGATTTCGTGAACGAAAATGATATTGAGTCCCCCAAACCCGTGAATTTGTTTGCAAGCAATCCAGATATTGCTCAAAAAGTAGCGAGCTGAGTACACTGGCCTTCACACCCTTGGCTTTAAGCGTAAAAGCACCATCGTCCATCTTGTATGCATAAAGTTTGGGGCGAAGACCAACATACTCAGTAATGATGCGTCCAGCGGCTTCATCCTTCATGACACCAGTCATGCCGTGGTTGACTGATGGAAACCTTTGAGCATTATCTGGAGCATAATTCGAAGTGTCGAATCGAGAAGCCAAATCGGGGAGAATCGAAGAATACACATCGCGACACTCGATGTGGTACAGAAGAGAATCGGTATCTGAGTAAAGCAGGTGCAGAGATGGAAAGGGAAACTTAACCTGCATATAGTTATAGTGGAAATCATAGAGATGCAATTTGGATAAATCTAAGATGGCCACACCAGTGTAAAGGGGTTTGTTGAAGGTTACCGAACCTTTGGCTAACTCAATGAGGACCAGATTCTCATCGACGATCCGCCTTGCCTTAAATGACGGACGACCTATCAACTCTGCCGCACCATATATGGTATCGTACCGCGAAACCACACGTATGTCACGCTCCCTACGCGGCGACTGCAAAGATTTGCCAAAAACGGAATTATTCATTAATTTATAGAAGGATTTCTCAAAGGGGTTCGCTGCCTGAGCACGGCAATTCAGATTATACCGTACGTACGACGTAATCCAGGATTTTTGTTCAAAGCGCAAAACATGATGAACATTTTCAAGAACGGCCCCGTACGTAAGGTAGTGCTGCAGTGTTTTTGCATGTAAAACATAGTTCTTTCGTGGTTCAAGTGTCAATAAGAGCATTGACATATTGCCGTTCACCGGTACGCCATTCACGGGTGCAAGCGGCAGGTCTGATAGCCGGTCATGACATTCACGCGGAAAGGATAGATCCACCTCTATAAAACATGAGCAGTCACCATCGGTGTCCATGGTGCTAAAGTTCCAGTTTGCATATTCGAGTTCCTGCACCCACTGGAAGTTGCCCACCGGAAGCTTACCAAGCATCGTATGACCATAGAGAGAATTTACATCGAAATAACAGATGTAGGAAGATGGCAGGCTGGAGTCATAATCGCTCATGTAAACATTGTTAGCCTTCGCATAGCGCCGACTAACGTTGGTGATCCCACCCCGAACAGCATTCTCCAAGAAAAGATAGATATCTGGATCGGTGACTAATTCCAGACACACCTCAGACTTGCTCAACAAACCGTCCCACGCAAGTGATGGGGCCGTAATGTAGTGCGCCGGATCTAAGCCATAGGACTGGCAACAAACTGAACGGAAATTCTCGAACACGTCAGCCAACAAACACGTATCCACCTTCAAATACTGCAACGCGTAATCGTTCAAAGTCTTACAGCGGAAAACATTCCACGCAGATCTAGCGTGAGCATAGTCCCCGTCACTCACGTCAGTCCCACTAAGAGCATTATGAAATGCTTCCCTAGGGGGTAGTGAGGTCGTCTGCAGTTCTGCCATACTAGTGACGAAATCGTATGGGAACACCCCTTTCCTACGAGCTAGATCAAACTGTGCGTCTTCTGGAAACTGGACACGAGTGAGGCTCAGCTGAGCAGGCGAGAGATTACCTGCCAGAGTATCCAGAGATGAAGTTAGGAAGTTAAGGGAGTCAATGAATCTTAAACGCACTGTTCGAGTACCTCCTCTCGCATCATTACCGGTAATCGGTATGTACTTTGTTATGCTCTTGTAACTTTCAAGAGACGTGCCTATAACCCTGACCTCCCCGGGGTTCTCCAAAATGGAGGAACCGTCAGGTTGTGCAATATGACGTGAGACTAATGGTCTCATCAAAAAGTGGGCATCATAATTCTGAAGATTGTGGAAAATAGCCACCAGTTGGTTCTTCTGCAGTCTAAATGCAATATTACACTTAGAATGCGCATAGCCACGAATCTCACCGGTCAGGTGGTCATGGTCCAACACTGACTTGTCACCTAGTGTCTTATTACATATATGGCAATGTGTCTGACTCGCCAACCGCGCAGCAACAGCAGGAGTCTGGGCTTTCATGGGAACGGTCTTAGCATAAATCGCGCACACCCACTTAGTCATATCAATCAAGGTAGAGACCATGTCGGCAACACAATTCTCCCCTTCAAAGTGCGCATATCTGGTAAGCGAAGCATCGTACGAACAAACTAATAAAATGCTACATGCATAAGGCACGTGCTCGTTCACCGTCGTGGTGCTGGAGGCATCGGTCTCCGGTTAACAGGTGGACATCGGTTTCAAGTAGGTCTCTGTATCGCAATAAGCGACAAAGCCCATACGTTCCTTCTTGGATACATTTGTGAACTCGAGCCATTTGGTCTCCTCAGTCGGGAATACTGACCGAACGGCCGTGTGTTGGCTGCACAAATCAGTGTGGGAGTTCAACTTGTCCGCAGTATGGAAATACTGAAGACAGCGGTCGCAAACCCACTTTGTATGTTGATCACGCGAGAGTTGAGAAGAAAGCAAGCGGGACAAATTCTTAATAGTCACGAAATGGAGATGAGCGGGAGCACCAGACGCACGAATAGCCAAAATATTCACATGGCGATCACATCGCATAGAGGTAATGCAAATCGGCTGGATACTTGCATCAGTGGGTTTGTTAAAATCCTCGTCAATAATCGTTCCCTGATCACTCACGCAAGAATAAATGTTCACGGAAATATTATTGAGACTCTCAAAGATCTTAACCTGATGCAGTGTCATGGGGAACGTCATACCGGTCGTATCAAAAACCTCGAGAGGATTAGGATACAATCCAGTACGAGTAACCATCCCAGCCGCCGGCGTCACACCTGCCATAACGGCATACAGAAAGCACATCTCACGGTCAGTCTCGATGTTTACACAAGCTTTGCGGTTAGACAAAAATGCAGGCAACTTTGTATGCGCGGCCCCCACCGTGAATGGTCGGTATGCAGAGACATGCATGTCGAGATGTTTTACATGACTCAACATCCATCCAGACCCGCGCAAAGCAAACTCACTTACATGCTCCATAAGCACAGAAACTAATGTGAAACTGAAAATTTCTGCTAGGTCCTCACTTAACAAAACAGGGATACTTTTGGAGGCGAAGTGGAAGCTTTCACTGATGGGCCCCTGCCCAGGATCCTCCTTAATAAATACCGCGGCCAATGTAAGATAAATTTTGAATGGGCGGAGAACGCCACCCACTACGTCCAGAAAGGGTTCCCTGCACCTGGAGAGAAATCTATTAATGTTGGGGTCGGGCTGGGGAATATCATTCGCGATTCTGGAATCAACAAGTCGACCCTGGAATGCGGAATCTAAAGCGACGGGCTTCAGGCTAGGCAAAGAGGGAGGTGGCGTGTCTTCGATCTCTAGGTTGGATGAATCATCAGCCGACGATAAAATCACTGACTCAAATGATGATGAAGATGAAATCAATGAATCAATAGATGATTCATCGAGCTCAGACATCGAAGGCTCGCTTTCCTCAAATCTAGCACGCTTATTAGAGTATGGAGAAGACATTATTATAAAAGGAATTTAAAAAAAATAAAGAAGGATACGCTCAACAAGTTAGAACCTGAAAAATAAATAAAAGATGCTTGCTCTAATATACTGAAACCAACAGCTGTATCAGCACTTATTATTTTCCATAATATGTGTAAAAATTTGTATTGAAAAAATAAGTGTAAATATGAAATAATTGTATGTCATGAGAAAACTTCTTGTAATATTTATTTGTGAAGTATTTCAAGTTGTAAATAATGTAGAAATATAAAATGTTTAAGACATGTAAACAATGTGCAAGAAATTAATTATATGTCGGTATATTCTGAGAATGTAGAGAATTATTATTTACATGGAACATACTGTATTGAAAACAAATGTATATCAACTTCATATCACGCTTAATATTGTTTAAAGTTTGACAAAATTTATTTAACTGTTTGCAAGCAAAGAACGAGCTCTGAATGGTTGTTGTTTTTATAAATCGCGCATAGCGTTCAGTAACAGAATGAAAGATGTATTAAAGAAATATTAAATACACGCATCCCGTTGTAAAAATAATTATGAAAACAAGTTGATTCTCAATCATTAATAAATAAGCGAAAACAGGAATAATATTCAAAGTAATATAATCGCAACAAAAAAAATAGAGTTTAGTAATTTTTCCGTGATAATACACAATTTAAGTAATATAAATACATGGATTTAGTTATTGCTTAATTCGACCGTTTTAACGTGTTTATTTATTTAAAATAGTGGACATATTGTTAAATAAGAACTGTAAACACAGTGCGCGAACGTGTTTTAACGAAACGAATGTACTCCATCTCGTGTTGTCAGTCAGAACTGACAGAACACATACCTTATCTGGAGAAGAACGTCTCTCTGCGGAGGAGGTATCGAGGGCTGACGAGGGCTGGCTGCGATCAAATGAGGTTTCCGACCTCTGTGGCAGGTGTATATATATATAAATCTGCGTCGGGCGATGACCTGAATTCTCGCGGAATCGCCTACTCTGTGTGTCGGCTTTAGATGACAGTTATAAACTGAAAATTATTAATTTAAGAAAGTTGAGTAGATTATATTTGGTAAAATCATTTAATAATATGGTGATCATGGAAAACTAGTTAAACTATATGTTTTTTGTTTTAGAAAGTAGATTTTCTACTATTCACTTTTTTCAGAATTAAAATTTAATTAATGTTTTTTATTATAGCTTACTGAAAACATTTTTCTGCAATCGTTGTAATGCATTACAACGATTGCAGAAACTGTCAACCAAGTCTGTGACAGCATATAGACACCTCTTAGGTGCGACGACAGTTGTCTGGAAAAACAAATTCCTTTCTCTGAAAATAGAGAGCTTCATCCACGGGCTCTCGCACGTCAACCCGCTGGTCGGCCCAGGAAGGCAGGACGTTTCAATGCTAGCTTTTATTTTATATCAGAGGAATACTTAAATCATAACAATAAATCAGAGGTTACACATTAGTTTTATTGTAGTCAACATACATTTCGTGAACGTGCGGGCGCAGAGACTGATGGATAATTTGAATACATTTTTTTTTAAATTATACTAAACCAGAAAATTATATAATTGAAAAGAGTATTAATAAAAAATACAGTAACCTACACGTTCTTTACTTAAGTTGCAAACAGTTTCGGTAATAAAATATGCATTATGCTTTTAACAATTTATTTTAAAACTTTATGCAAAACTGAAATATTACAAGAAAATCACACATAATGTTTGCATACAAACCTGAACATTTACATACAAAGAGTATTAAAGTGACGATAAAAAAAAGATTTGAATGCTAACTTGAACATTTCCTTACACACAAAGAATATTATATTTACGTATTCAGCTGAAACATTTACATACACAAAGTGACAAAAATTCAATTATACTTTGCTTAATAATTCTAGAAGTAATGAGCGCACTGCTACCCGGGCCATCTCGTCAGTTCTTTGTATGGAAGCACTAGACTCTGTTTGAACTCCGACATCTTGACTCACCGGTCCTAAATGACTGAGATCTCTGGTTCGACTCTTGCGAGAGGCAGCAGGCTTTCGCTGTCGTCTGGTGGACTTTGGTGTCGCCTCGGTGATTGGCTCAGCTACAGGTATGATGGATGTTGGCGAATCAGGGCTGATTTGAATGCATTCAGGGATAACCTGAACCGATTGGGTAGCTGTCTGGTTGAATGCGTGTGCGTAGACGTCTTCACTCGTGGCAGGCAGCACTGTATCGTGTCGAAGCATGTTAACAATACATTGTCCATAACCCGAGCAGTTAATTAATTCAAATGGTATGTCTTGAGGTCCTGGGTCGAGTATTTGTTTCGAGTGAAACATGCCGTCACAGCTTTCCGATATGTGTTTTAAATTGTCTTGACTCCACTCGCTGTAATCAACACTGCCTAGACCAGGATTTACACTCACGTATTTCTTGCTTGAATGAAAGTTAGACATCTTGCTTGGCACAGATCCTCACACCGACACAGTTTCAGCTCGACTGTCGACCCAGGAAGCGGCGATCCTATTTAAAAATATATTGCCCATCCGAATGAATAAATTGATTACGAAATTCCATAGAGTAGAGCATCTCGTAGAACAGTCCATTATCTATATCCCCATAGTTGCTTGCTTAGATGCGTCGACACCGAGAATTTGTTTTCTCGTAATAAACGACCTCTCGACAAGGAACACAAATGATTACTGCAAGGCGTGTCGTGAGGTGGGTTCCACATGCATGTAGCGGGATTATGGCGATAGTGTTTAATTCCGGTACACCATTCGGAGAAAGTACTTTCATAGTCTCTGTCACGGGATGTCTTGAGCTCATCAATAGTACAGGGAAACTTTGCCATTGGATGACTAAGATTTATTACACAGTCTTTATGCTGACAGTCGAAAACAGTCAAGAGAGTCACGGACTTGTATGGTCTATCAGCGTGCCACCTCAGTCGGAAATGAGTATTTTCGCGACAAAGTTCGAAATAAACGTATCGAAGACTACTCAATCCAATATCAAATTCATAGAACTCTACATGAAATTCAACACAGTTCAGACTTGCACGTTTGTAAAGATATCTATTTTCGGTATTGTCAAACAAAGTCGAAGGCTTCATTTCTTTAGATCGTGGATCAGGAGGATAATTAAAATATCTTGTCGCTTCATCCCATGTTAAGATGCTCGGTGCCCACAATTCATCTATTACGGCATCTTCTTGGCTTTGAGTTATATCATGGAATCGCGGTGATAACATGACTGACATAGGTATTGTCTTAGCTCTCAAACTTAAGCGAATGGGGTGAATCGATAAAGTTTACACTGAAGGAAACTACATGTCTCGTAGCAAATACTGTTTTCATAAGTTGTGTTGTGAACATAACCATCACACTGCTCCTCCCAATGCACAACTGTCTCTGGGTTCGTGCTGCGTCTCAAATCACACCTTACTGCAGAATAATCTGGTTCTGAGGTTATAGTTTCAGTAGCGGCTGCTGCCTTAAGTTCTTCTAAGGTAGTAGGAAATTTACTGTCGGGTCTCAAGTAGTGCACAACACAATCTACCTGATTGCAGGGCGTCTCAATAAAGTCCGGAGCCTCCAGATCGCAATCGGTGCTCCAGTGATGATTGAAGTTGCAGACTATGAGGTGGAACTCTCCATCTCCGGTAAGGTATGCCACACGACGAAAGCCGGGTGACACGTCTGCGTAGCGTGCCGATGGATCGAACGTCATTTTTCTTGAATATATAGTGAGTCTACGCCCGCACGACCGCGAACTGTACGCTGACTGTCGTACCCCGGGACGATGACCTCAATTTATAGCGCCTCCAGTCCAGACATGTTTACCGTTGCTTTGCTTGTTGTTGATTCCATTTCGAGCGCGTCATCCAACATTCCAGGATCGCTGTGTTCTAGCATCCAAGCCCTAAGCAATGCGACGTTACGGCGAGACGATACAGGTCTTATGCTGTCACGATTTTGAGCATACATTATGTCTAATTTTTTGAAAGCCGGGCAGCCATATTCCTCTTGTGCATCCACTATGTGCATGTGTTTGAGACAGTGTTTACCTAACCATCTTTTCTGTTCGCTTCCAGCAACTATTACAGTTCCACTCAAGTGAGTTGTCAAGATGGTGGAAAGACTGTTGTAGGGAAACAATCCGTGTTCCCATTTTAAACTATGAAAATTTTTTAGTGAGCCACGCATTACTTCTCCGGTATTTACGACTAATGTCTCTCCACTCAAACGGCGGTTTGAATGTTCGCGTAATTATGTTCCCCTCAGAGTCAGCAATGCTAAGTTCCTTGGTAATAAAGCCATACTGAGAGAAAAATCCTTGCAGATTAACATACTTCATGGTGGCTGAGACACGACTGAGCCTCTACTATGCTTAACTCAGTATTTTAACAGCTTTGTCTCGTGGATTATAGGAGACAAGTCGGTCGTGCAATATTATTGCAAATGCTTGTGTTAAGATCGGTAGGTTGGCTGAGCTTGTGATCTCCAACTTGCAATCTATGATATTCGAAGGTATTTTCTCAGCTTGACGGCTTACATCAAACATGAATAATGTAGCCAGTTCCTTAAACTGATGAGGGTCAAGCAAAGGTGCATTCTGCTTTCCATAGTAAGACTCTTGAAAATTTGAATACATATCATATGCGATTAAGTAAAATCCATTGTCGAAGTTTATGTCCAAATCCGTGTACGGATAACTTTCTGAATTCAAGAATAGTTTTATATTCTTTATGTTGCAGTGGTCAAACCTCGATTTATCGGCAGCCATTACATTATGTTTAGCCGATTGAAAGCCAACTATTATGTATCGTGGTTTTTCCATCGAGAAGCTTGTCTTTACTGACCAGCTGACATTTTGTGCTTGTGGCATGCTGGGATATGTTTCAACAGACCAAGATCTAAATGCTATATCTATATTTCTGCCTTTCTCCACAAGCTTAAGCAGTCGCGTGCGTTCCGCTGGAGACACTTGGATGTGTGGTACGGCCCAATCGATAGAGTTTATGGTTAAATTAACTGCTTGAGGCTGCGCACTCGCATCTACGATCGAGTTAATGTACGTATTTTCTAAAACTATAATTAACTCTTGTTTGGAGTTTAGAAGTATACGGTGATAATCCTCAGCAAAGCCGAGGAGATGGCTTAGCGGAACACAGATTTCGAAAACACCATCGGCTGTTAGAGGCAAGCTATAGTTTTCCTCGAGACACCATCCCTCCATTTTGCTGATGGCGTATTCATCACGAGTTCGTGAAAGATAATTCTTCACTGTAGATACCACTCCTAGTGATCTGGTCTGGTCTATAAGAACGCCGTTCAGTTCAAATCCTATCCGATTGATCATATGTAATACACCATTGTTTATAATCTTTGCATGGTCCGGTTTCCGTCCGTCTGCCTTTACGAGTTTTCCACGTATACGCAAAAAGGATTTTGAGATGTTTGTGTATGCATCATGATTTTGAATCACTATACGGATTTCAGAGTTGGGGGGCATAGGGTCCATTTAAGTATGGTTTGTAAATATGCAGTTCAGTTTTTGAAATAGAATCCTCAAATTGTGGTGCTTGCTCGACTTCAAGAACGGTGTTCTCCATGAGGATAAACTCTAAATCCAAGTTTTTTAAGGAATCTCACGTTAACAGATGTTAGCCGCTTGATGTCTCGTCGTCTACTGGATAAGGACACACCTGAACCGCTCCATTTATGCTTAGAAAAATATTTCACTCCCATTGTTTTTTCAAATGCAGTCTTAGAGTTATTTCTTCCTTTCTTAGGTTAACTAAGCGTCCTTCCTGATCGACTATTTGAATGTCGAGCTCCGATATCGATTGAACGGTAACTGGGACATAAATGAGCGTGGTAGGTCGTTCATTTATCTTATATCCCGGAGGTACTATGGGGGAAAATTCATGAATAGTATTGTTCAATTTACCATTCAAGTATGTGTGTCCCACAGCATTGCTTGTAATTCGTATAACATTCACGGGGAATATATTTACAGGATTTGTCGATTCATGCAGCTCACCTGCTTTGTATACTTGAGAAGAAAATCCAAGCATTTCACCTAATGTATTTTTTCCACTAAAATCCACATGTATATTGTTGCTGAACATTATGCACTGTAAGGTGTTGGGGTTGCCTCGTAATAGAAATGTTGAATCTGCAGGTAGGTTCTGTTTTATGTAAGCTTCCATGTCACTTATTTCATATGCACCTGTTGGTAATTTCATTTCATGATGTTCATTGTTTGCGATGTATCGAAAAACTTGATTATTTTCATCAATGTTCGGTATCGAGTTATATGTTGTCAGATCGATCAATGCCATTGTCCACTCTCCATCCAATTGCAAGGGAGGGAAGTAGTAGGTTCTCATAATCGAGCTCTTCCCAGTTAAAATTAATGTTATTGACATTTTGTCTAGTTTACACTGCGTCTCGCGTTGTGTGTGGTCTCTCTATAAACACTCTGTCGCATATGTGGCTTATGATAACACTAATGCTTCTTATATATTGATACTAAAAATCTTAAGCATAAGTGACCGCAATTCCATGAATGCAACTTTTGTTGCCTTTCATAATTATAGGTTATGTTGCACTTGTTTAAATATCGTATCAGTTCCACTGGTGGAGGCAAGTCTCCGAAGCTATCGTAATATTCAACGTTAGGACCGGTCTTGACATAAGCAGTCCAATGCGTTCCCGGTCCTTTGGATGAGTCTAGATTCAAAATAGCACTTTCATTACGCAATGGTTTCTTAGGTAGCGAATCGCGCATGTATATTTGTCTAAAGTATGGTATTTTCAATTCTTTTATCGCCTTCATTAACTCGAGGTTTGTAAGAGCTCGCTTTGGTAAGTTTTTGATTATCGCTTCCTGCTCCCGCGATTTTTCTTTCTTCTTCTTCCTCTTCGCTTTCCCCCACCACCCGACTGTGGGTAGGGGCGTAGATAAAGTCCTGAACCGTTTTTTGCTGCACGTGCTATCGCTTGCATACGTGCCTGACTCCGGACATCGGAAACAGTTTTAGCAACACCCGCAGCTCCACCAATTAAGCTGCCTAATGCAGCGAGTGCTGGAAATATAAATGGTAATAGACCACCCTTCTTCCCCAGGGCTTTCCTGACAGATTTACGGTTTCTCTTCTTTGATGATGATGAAAATCTTAAACCTGGACCAAGCTTACGTTTCACTCTCATAATCTTGTTAACGGTCCACGCGGATACTCTCTGTCCAAATTTAGTTTCGGGAGACTTTCTAATCTTCTCGGCCGTGTCAGCTAATATTTTATCCGCTTTATGTCTTTCAGCCAAGTTATTACTATTCGCATACACAATATCGTGAAGACGACACGCCTCGTCTAGTGCATTCACACCACGATCACCTCTTGCTAGTCTCTCGGCTAGTCTCGTGCCAGGTCCACAGAAATTGTAGCCCGGAAGATGTGCCTCGAATGGTAGCTTATTTATAACAGAATTAACTAAGCCTGAACCTCTCTTCCGTCTCATACAAGACATATCAAGACACTGAGTGGTTTCACTATAAGGATGACTGTTTTATAGTGTTTAGGTTTAGTATTAAGAATGGAGGTTGTTCAACAACAGCTCGCTTTACCAATTTCACTAATTGATGATGATGTGTTTAGTAAAACTGAAGAACGTCATGGATCTCTGTTACCAAATACCATACGGTGTATAGTGTCAGGTCCTTCGAATTCTGGCAAAACTTGTCTTATTCTTTCACTTCTAGAACACCCCAATGGGATACGTTTTGAGAATGTGTATTTATATAGCAAGTCCCTAGAACAACCAAAATATCAACGTTTAGCCCATGTGCTGGAAAATGTCGGGGGAGTGAAATTTTTTAAATTTCGAGAAAATGCTGATGTTTTAGACCCCAGTCAAGCCCTCCCCAACTCTGTGCTAATCTTCGATGATGTTGCTTGTGATAAACAAAGCATTGTTCAAAAGTATTATTCTATGGGGCGACACCACAAGATCGACTGTTTCTACTTGGTACAAACTTATACCCAAACCCGAAAGCAATTAGTGCGAGATAATTGTAATCTAATAATTTTGTTTAAAATGGACGATCTTAATCTAAAACATGTGTTTTCCGACCATGTCGGTACAGATATGAGCTTTGAGAGATTTAAAACTCTTTGCGGTCACTGTTGGAACAGTCCTAATGAGCATGGTTTCATTGTGATAGCTAAAGATTTTCCTCTACATAAAGGGCGTTACAGATGTGGTTTTGATCAGTTTATTGTGATAGGTTCATGAATCATGATGTCAAAGTTCGGTGGTGGTGGACTTAAACGATCGCACGACTCATGCATGACGTTTACTCGTGAAGGGGACTGCGACTTAAGCTGGAAACATTTGAAGAGAGTTGGTGATCCTAAACAAGATGGTGATGCTGCTAATAAGAAGTATGTTGACGCAGTAAGCGGGGCTTTTACACATGCTTTGCATTCGATGACTGATGGTATGACACGACAAGTTACAGATATCAACAGATCACTTACTGTAACAAGAGATGTGCAAGTGGGGATTATGGAGTTCTTGCGCAATATGGAGGCTAAAGAACAGCATTTAATTGCTCAACTAAATGAAAGTCTTTCAGCTGTGTCGACAAAGTTGGGTGATATGTGCACCTCGTTAAAACATGAGCAGTCACCATCGGTGTCCATGGTGCTAAAGTTCCAGTTTGCATATTCGAGTTCCTGCACCCACTTCACTAGTATGGCAGAACTGCAGACGACCTCACTACCCCCTAGGAGATCGATTAGCATTCGATCTATCGAATGGTGCTGTGCCCTGGCAGCTGAAATATGAAATAAAAGTAAATATATCGATTAGCATTCGACCTATCGAATGGTGCTGCGCCCTGGCAGCTGAAATATGAAATAAAAGTAAATATATCGATTAGCATTCGATCTATCGAATGGTGCTGTGCCCTGGCAGCTGAAATATGAAATAAAGATGGCGACGGTGGCACACTCTGGTAGCCAACTTGAGAATCAAGATGGCGGCACCTCTGGCAACTAATTTTTGAATTTGCTGCGCGATACTAGCGACATCTACCAGCCAACTTGAGAACCAAGATGGCGGCGCCTCTGACAACTAATTTTTTGAATTTAGCGCCATCTGGTAGTCTGTGCTGGAATTAAAGATGGCGGCTGTATAATAATTTTTAATTTCAAATGTGGCGCCTTAGGTATGCATTAAGGAAGGCAAAAACACCCTCCCCCATTTATCATAAACTTGCCGTCAGTACGTAGCATATATAGATTATTTATTCCACCATATTCCAATTGGTCTCGTGGTCTAGTGGTCAAGGCGTCCGCCTCGTAACCACGACATCCTGGACGTTTTCACGTCCCATGGATCGAATCCCAGCCTCGGCACTGAAATATTTTAGTTAAAATAAAATAATACCTGCTGCTACCTGGTGGCGACCAACAGAACTATATGACGTCACATAAGATGGCGGCCTCCAGCAGCCGAAACAAGATGGCGACCAGGAAAAATCAAGATGGCGGCCTCCAGCAGACGAAACAAGATGGCGGCCAGAAGAAATCAAGATGGCGGCCTCCAGCAGACTACACAGAATCATGACGTCACGATTCGAAGTTGGTTGAAATTTCTAGAAATACAAAATGGCGGATTTGCGAATTTGCGATTTGCGGATTTGCGAATTTGAGATTTGCGGATTTGCGGATTAGCCACTGGATTAGCGGATTAACCACTGGATTAGCGCATAAAAAACTAGATTTGCACATAAAAAACCATAAAAAATGCATAAAAAACCATAAAAAATGGGATAATCCCCGGATTACCCCGCTCCCCCCTCGCCTTTGTTCCAGAGTCGGCACTAATTTTTGAATTTGCCGCGCGATACTAGCGACATCTACCAGCCAACTTGAGAACCAAGATGGCGGCGCCTCTGGCAACTAATTTTTTGAATTTAGCGCCATCTGGTAGTCTGTGCTGGAATTAAAGATGGCGGCTGTATAATAATTTTTAATTTCAAATGTGGCGCCTTAGGTATGCATTAAGGAAGGCAAAAACACCCTCCCCCATTTATGATAAACTTGCCGTCAGTACGTAGCATATATAGATTATTTATTCCACCATATTCCAATTGGTCTCGTGGTCTAGTGGTCAAGGCGTCCGCCTCGTAACCACGACATCCTGGACGTTTTCACGTCCCATGGATCGAATCCCAGCCTCGGCACTGAAAATATTTTAGTTAAAATAAAATAATACCTGCTGCTACCTGGTGGCGACCAACAGAACTATATGACGTCACACAAGATGGCGGCCTCCAGCAGCCGAAACAAGATGGCGACCAGGAAAAATCAAGATGGCGGCCTCCAGCAGACGAAACAAGATGGCGGCCAGAAGAAATCAAGATGGCGGCCTCCAGCAGACGACACAGAATCATGACGTCACGATTCGAAGTTGGTGGAAATTTCTAGAAATACAAAATTGCGGATTTGCGGATTTGCGATTTGCGGATTTGCGGATTTGCGAATTTGAGATTTGCGGATTTGCGAATTTGAGATTTGCGAATTTGAGATTTGCGGATTTGCGGATTTGCGGATTAGCCACTGGATTAGCGCATAAAAAACTAGATTTGCACATAAAAAACCATAAAAAATGCGTAAAAAACCATAAAAATGGGATAATCCCCGGATTACCCCGCTCCCCCCTCGCCTATGTTCCAGAGTCGGCACGCTCTCCCTACTTGTAAATTTACAATTGCAATTGCTTGGTAATTATGGCATAGATGTTGGTGTATTTTCCTCTGTGTTATATAAATTTACAAATGTCAGTTAATTTTACTTTATCATTTACTCAATTTTTTAATAACACTGAACATGTTAATTTTTACTACTTCCAAAAAAATTACCTTTCGTTGATTATAGATGTATTGAACTGTGTCTAATTTAGATTTAATTTTAATGTCATCGCCTCCTTTATTTTCAGTGATCTAGCAGAGCATCGAACGCACAACCATCGTATTATTAGTTTAGCAGCTTAACCTCATGACCATCGTGCACAATAATAATTATGCAGAAATGGTAATAGGTCTTTCTTAATGTAGCGTAAATTAAATGGGTTTTGGTCAGTATAAAGAGTAAAATACATTGTATATTTATACTTCCTTGGTTGTTGCAAATTTACTGTGGCAAATTTTATGCACTTTTACAATGACGTGTGTATATTAAATGACACTGTAATGATAAAAATATACGACGTTGATTAATTTAACACTTTTTGTATGTGTAACTTCACATATACATCCTGCTGTGTTCTTTAAAACATAAGTTACTGAAATTAAATATTTACATTTGTGTATTTTTACCGAAGCCTGTAGCACAAGTTGGTAATCTAAAAACATTTGTGCAAAATTACACAACTGTACTGGTTTTAAAAGAAATGCACTACAAAAATGTAAAATCACTAAAATTTTGTTTATGTAAATTTACGGAAAAAAAATTCAGTGTGTGTATTTTAAATTTTTAAAAATAATCTTTAATTTACACACAAACCTTGTATTTCACAAATATTGAATATTTACAATATCAACCTACAATTGGCGTAAAATTACACGATGTTGTAATTTTGCACAAGGAATGTTGCCTGATAGGCACACATATTTTTTTAAAAAAAGAGCCCTTTGGCACAGCCTACAGGCGAAGGTAGATATCGAAGTAAGCAAACGTTCTGAAAGCTTCTATAAATTTCTGGAGCGATTTAAGAACTCACTGTATATTACATCCCATATGTTGTCTAATATCCCAAAATAATGAATAAAACATTCTCTCGTTACCCATGCAGCGTAAATATTTCGAAATTTTTTTTACTTAAATGCATCCGGCATTGAATAGCTTAGAATTAATTTCATATTATGTGTACTAAGGTATTTAAGATGTTTTTGCCTTTACACACATTTTTTTTATCTCTTGCACTAATATTTAGACGCATAAAAATGCTTTGGACGAAGATTTAAAAAATATTAAGATGGTTTAAAATCTATTCCAACGAATTTGATAGACAGGAAGTATTGATTTTTATTATTATTTTAACCCCTGTGTTTACGATAATGGTTCGTTTTATCACAAAATTGTTTCAGACAAAATATTTATATAATTATTAGAAGATCAAAAGTTAATTATATATTTTACAGGTTACCTAATAAGGGAGTTTGGTATTTTTTTGTCCTTTAATGGTTGGTTGTATCAAAAATGTATTTCGACAAACGTTTTTTGGAATTACTCTTTAGAGTTATAATATGTTCAGTCGGAAGCGATATTTATCATATTATGGAAGTTATAACGATTTTTTTTTTTTTTTTTTTTTTAACCTTCCCCATTCTACCCCTTTTGATCGGATTTTGGCCATTAACGAACTCGACCGAGATTTTTCATTGCTAGATTTTATGTATCAGTTTGGAAGTGATTGGTGTAAATTTACGGAAGTTATTGTGTGTTATTGTGTCCATAAAAATGTGATATATATGTATGTGTATACACTTTTGAGTTGATGATGATTTTGGGGTCTATGGACCATGAAACGGAAAAATATGTAAAAAATTTCCGGATCTCGCAACCTGGTAACGGCCACAATTCTTCGAAATCTACCTAAATGTGAGTAAATATTCACCTACTATTAATGTTTTAAAATGCATACTGTTTTAATGAAATTGTACTAGAACATTGTGGGTGTAAAACTGTCAGAAGAATCGTAAATTTACTCAGCAACTGTGTATTTCAATACCGATATTAAACTTCTATAATATAAACCTACATTTTACACGATGTAGTAGTAATTTTGCCCACCAAATGTGTAAAAACTCACAACCCATCCTCCCCTAACCCCAAATAACACGACAGAAATGTAAAAATACACTAACACCGAATGTGTAATTTTACAAATAAAAATTATACAGTAATATTATTAGACCAGCTTTCGTCCCTAAACCTCCTCATGAGGTGTAGCTGTGTATTTAGTGGGAAAATAGATGTTTTTTAATATACTTATTAAAATAAATAGCAATTGTAGATTTGCACGTTTATGTGACAAATAGAATCCATATATTTGGCCGGAATGTACGTACTTCCAAGTCTCTAAAATATGATAAATTTGATGATTGTAGCATGGGGAAAAAATAGGTAAAAAAAAACACAGACTAAATTTTTACTTATAACACATGATGTTACGATAAATCGCTATAGGACAGAAATTATGTATATCATTAATTTCGATAGGGCAACCATAAGTTAAGCATGGAAAATATTTTTAACATTCGAGAAAACAATTAGGAAATTCACCCTGGATCAAAGAAGTTGGCTGTAACTAAGGTATTGCCGTCGTAGATATGATAAGTTACGAGACCGAAATTTTAGATCCCACCGAATCTGATACGACTGTTCAATCCGTGTTTTCACATATGTTACCGTTCGTCCACAACGAACTTACGTAGAAAAGTCTACATCAACTTAAAAAATAGGCGTCGTTTCAAGCTCATCTCTCTTTCGCTCTTTGTGAGCTTAGCCTCCCCAACACCCGCATGAATTTGGGTCCATTTTTATGCTACTTTAAACAAAGGGAATTTTCACTGTGGTTAGCGATGATAGAAAGTAGCCTTTATAAACGTACGTCAAAGCATTTATTAAGTTCTACAGCATTAAAAAAAAATATTATTTAAAATTTTCGAAATTTTGTTGTTGGTTATGGGTATAGATCTATCTCCTGTGAAAATTTCGACTTTCTAGCTCGTCTGAAGTGGGGTAGAATTTGTATAGATGAGTGAGTGAGTGAGTCAGTAATTCGCACGTCGTGCTGCATATATATATTTGCATTAATGATTATATTTGAACATGTTATTTTAATCTTTCAGATTGTAATGAACATGATGTTACGTAATATATTTTGTGGTGGGTTTTACAGTTAGAAAATGCACAATACTTTTACTGGTAACATTGCCATGAAATATTTTATCAACTATTTTCCATAGAATTAGCTTTTAAAATTACTTTTCTTTCTACGATTTATGGTTTTCATGGTTCCGTCCAGTGAAATCTTCCAGTACGGCATAATGCCCCTATTTTTACGTCGAGATATTAGCGGAGTGATCGAAACACAACATACAGACTACGTGACTATGGACGGATTTATCTGCGGCGGTTTGCCTGTTTCATTTCACCTGGTGTTCGCTGGAAGTGTTTCGGCTCGCCCTTGACGGTAATCGCGGCGCCGCGCCGTGTCGAAACGCCTGCCTTGCAGAAGTACGACTGGTTGCCCAACTCGACCTCTCGGTAACGATGTGGAGCGGGCGCAGCGTGGACGCTAATTGTTCCCGTTATTCTCTCCTGATGCTCTCAAGGCCGTCCCTTCCACGGGGCAGGACAATGTCCCCGGCCGCAGCAGACTCTTCCAACCAATCCGCCCTTCATATCAGTCGAAAACATTACTCCGCCCACTTGGTCTAGGGGCTAGCTTGTCTGGCTGGTGGGCGAGGGGTCCGGATTCGATTCCTGGCCGGGGAGGGGATGTTTCAGACTTTCTCCCTGGGTTCAGGACTGGGTGTTTGTGATGTTCCTTTCACCTTCGTCCCGCGGAAGGCAGTGTGGAACCATTGCGGAACCATCCTGCTTCCGCAAGCATAGGGACGTCACGGCTGTCATCACCGTGGCGTTGCATGTGCTCATGACACCCAGTCGTTGCTGAAGCGACTCATCATCATCATCATCATCATCATCATCATCATCATCATCATCACTGTTAGTTAAGGGATTTTCTTGTATTTTAATTCCCGCGGTGTTTTTTTTTTTTTTTTACTTTTGTTGTAAAGGGTTCCGCAAGTGAATGTATACTGCTATTAGTAAAGACAGGCATTATTTGCGTACAAAAATTTCTGAACGCCCATTATACTGCAATATGGCATGCCCGCGCCAGCGGTTTCTTCCTTGTGATTGGCGGCCGTCTGCAAGAGAAGCAGTTGCTTTATTTGACCGGGCCTTTCAGGATGCGTTTGCTTCACACACTGAATTGGTTTGCTGAAAGTAGACATGTACCTGAAAGAAACTGAACCAATCACGAAAATCAGACGATGCTACAGTGTTTTAACTTTCACATAGTTAAAAATCGTTTCTCGAAAAATGCATACGCAGAGCTATTAGATATTATTTAATAATTTTTTTTATTAAATTGATTTAACGAAACATAAACTGCAAGAGAAATATTGCGATAAATTTTCAAGAAAAAACCTAAAAAATAGTAAGTAATGACACGAAAATTATAGCCAAGTCGGCGTGTGAGGCCGAGCATAAATACGAAACTGTTCGTAGAAGTTCAGATGTTGCAAAATTGCGTGTAGTCCAATGATTATTTTATGTTCGGCGGAATATGAGCGCACTTTGGTCACTTTACTATACTTTTCGGTGTTTTTTTAATGTTTCCCGCTTGGCGTATGTTCAGCCACTGGAATAAGCATATGCCAGTTTATGTCTGGAAGAGTTGCGGCAGAGCTGGCAGCAGACCGCAACTCACCATGTGTCGCTCGTGTGTAGCCAGTCGTCGCACTAGAACTCAGGGAGTTCGCATCTAGCCCCAGCTTTGGTTTGCATGAGTAAAAATTTGGATTTCCCAAAACTCTGAAAGTCTCAGGTTTGTAGGATTGTGAGAAAACCAATGTTTTATTGATTTGTGAATGATATAAAAAAAACCTAATACACGACAAAGGCTACACACTAACGATTAATTTAAAATTGTACCCAACACGATTACGTGCTCTTCAGTTCATAAAAAAATGGCTTTTAAGTTCCTAAAATCAATTAAATAAATTGATTAATGATATTTATACTATAAATTTATTCAAAATAATGAGTAAAAACACAACATTAAGGAAGCAATGAGGTTTGAGGCAAGAATCTGTCGATGTGTTGTCAGGGTTTGATGTGTTGAGGGTTATCTGCGTTCCTGCGTATTTTGATAATGTTTGTATGTTAAGCTCGGTTCTCTGTTTTGCACAAGGTTAAGTGGGTAGTATTTATAAATACGAGGCTGCTTCCGTGGGATGGTTGGCTAATCTTGCGTTAACTTTATAAAATATATTTAATGGGGTTTTATTCATGTCAGTGAAGCGGGATGATTAGTTTGACGCTCGCTGGTTCTTCTAGCGCGGCATCACTTCTTAAGAACAAGGCTGTGGACTATGGCGCAGTCTTTTCGACGTGGATAGGGTCGGCAGTGACTGTAACATGTGGCGGAGAAATGAAGATAAAGGTGTAATGCAAGTCCCATAAGTGCTTTCAAGAATCTGTACCGAATGACTCTTGCCTGAAAATTATGTATTCTGAAACCACGCGTTTTTGCCGTTTTCATTCTTTTAAAAAATACCTTTTAAAAACAAAATATGTAAATAGAACTACTCATCCGTCCCCAGCGTATTCTTAAATGATTTTCGTAAACTGACACCACTCTGATAACATGAGCAGTTTTCAAATCGCGTGAGTTCTTCTGAAGCTCTGCACATACACTGTATGTGTGTCAAGGTAGGCCTGGTCCTATAGCGATAAGATATTTAATTTCCTACTTTAATGAAGCATTTAAATGTACGCTTGATAAAGTCATTTTACATTTACTTGCACAGACCTGTACCTATATGATGATGGTCGTACCTAGGGTTCGAGTCTTGGTCTGGTCGGGGATTTTTCACTGTTGGAACATTTCCTTCCTAGTTCCGGGTGTCGTGCTGTGCCTTCACCTCCACCCTGCAGAAGACAACGACGAACCATCGCAGAAGCATGTAGCCAGTCGCGCCATGGCTGTCTCCCCGTGGCCAACCATCCTCTGGGAAAACAACCCAAACATCGCAGGTTATTATTATTAGTCGGTTTTTCTCTCATATATATCCCAAGTAACATCTTCAGGAATACAATTTCTGCTGTGGGAAAGTGCTGTTTCTAATGCAGCTAATACAGCAGTCGATAATTTCAAGCATTATTTTGCGGCAAACAATTATTTTTTCAAGTAGCTACGGGAATTTTTTTTCTCAGTCATTATTCGCAACTTACGTCATTGTTTGCGATCACTGCTCCACATTTCGCAACTGCGCGACGCCTATTACCTCAGTCATCCGCCAAGAGTGTGAGAGGGATAAATGTGTGGGGAAAAGGGCGGGGGGATTGGAAAGCCTCCCCTTTCACCACAGGTGGAATCAAGGAGAATGATGGGGGAAGGGGTTCTTGAAAGTCTCTAGATTTTCGCCCCCCCCCCCCCTTCCCCTGGTTCTTTTTACCTCAACTTACAGTAGATAAAATACTTTTTTTAGGGGAGAGGGGGATTAAGAAAAACAAATTCACGAGCATCAGAATGCGTCACTGCACTGTAAAATTTGTTTAGTACTTTTACAAGGGTAGTCCTTGTTTGTAAGGATTTTGCTTGTAAAAAGTACAAAAATTGTTTTCAGTGTGCCTTCACGTCTCTTGTCAAGCACATGTTGCGTCCATTCCTCTTGGATTGGCTGGCGATGAATACATGTACGCTTTTGGGAACAACATCGCGTACTACAGGTATTTGTCAGCAGAACTGGTCAAATCAATCGATGTGTGCCATGAAACATGTGTTTTGACTAAAAATAGTGAACCGGTATAATCGGCTTCATGTTAAAATTATTGAATATAAAGCTGTGCTTCACGGAGAAATATTTTAATGGTGGCCGTGATAGCTAACACGTCGCGCTCATGTGGCGAGGGTCCCAACACATCGGCATGTCTCATTTATGAGCATTGAGCCTGCTGCCATCTGGTTCGGAGCCGACAACAGTCTTTGAAGTCCCGTCGACTTTAGTCTCGGTTTCATAAAGTGAGTTGATTATTTCATTTTCTTGTCATTAACAGTAATAAAGAGATTTTCCTCTAAATTTATTCCTATCTATAGGCCTACCTTTCTTTCATTTTATGTTTTGTCTCAAAATGTTTTCAACAAATATTAACTAAACACTATCTAAAAGCGGTAAAAAGTCACGCAACTGTTCATTACTATGAACTCTTGCGTGACTTTTACAGCTCGAAAATAAAATTTTAATATATAGTTGGAAAGGAATTTTGTGACCCGAAAGATTTTCAGGAATAAATTTTAATAAACTGCCCTAGTTAATAGCAATGATGAAAATTAAATGATCAAATCAAAGTGTGAGTCTGAGTCGATGCATAAACATGCGATGTAAAACTCATAGCAGAAAAGCAAACAAAAATAGCTGCATTGAAATGTAGACGTACATAGTGCTACGACCTTTACAATGTTCCAACAATGTTAGCCATAACACACTATTTTCAACCGCGATCTATGTGTGTATACATACGTCATAAGCCAGTGGTGGCGACGCAGGTTTTTTTTTGTCGTGGACCCTACGTCAAAAATAACTCTAAATATGTACACATACCTGCCAACTTTTACGGATTTCAAAACGTTTTTAATAAATTTAGAAATTCGCTGAACGGGTAATTTTGAGTTTGTAACGACGAGATCTGTATGAGAGAGACAACACGCATGGACGTGGATGCCAAACAAAGAAGCATCATTGTTCTTGACATCGTCGTTCTCATTGGCTCTTTCCGACGAATCAAAAATTAAGTAACTTGTCCATTTGGAAAACAAGCGCCACTCAGCTCTAGTTTCCAAACATGGTGGAACGTAGCAAGCGGTAAATATTTCGTAGAAGTATTCCGAAAAGTTTTAATTGTTCTGTTCTTTTATATTTCCTTTATACCTTGCACCAATACGAAAATGGACGAGTAATTAAATATATTTTACTAGTTTCGCGATGTTTTCCAACTATTTATTTTATTTATTTATTAATTTTCGTCCATATCTACCATACCGACATTTGCACAAATGGTATAGGACACGTCAAGAAATATAAAAACAACAATAACTAGGAAGTCACACAACAATTTTAATAAATGTGCTCGAAAGCAAAGAGAAACAATATGTGTTCTACAGCTCAGTAAGGAAATATTTCATTACTGCATGTGATTACATGATTAATAAGTTTTCTTTTAATAGTGAAGTTTTAAAACATGCAGAAGTGGCACGATTGAAGGGAATTGAAAATGCACAATTTTCATCTGTGCGTTACGTTGTGAAATTGTTACCCATTATATTGTCGGTGAAAAAAGAGGAAACTATTTATTTGGCAATATATGAACTCCATAAACAATGTACAAATGTGCAGATTAATGACATTTCTGCTGCTGTGGATAAATATGTGTTGATTTATGTGAAATGGGCAGAGATATCACATACACAAGGAGTTGAAGGGGTTTGTACATATGACAGAATATCAAAGTTTATGCTTTCCATTTTAAGTATACCACACAGTGATGCGGAATGCGAACGTATCTTTAGCGTCGTAAAAAAAAAACAGCATTTAGGTCATCTATGTCAAGAGAAACACTCCAGTCAGTATCTGTTCTCAAATGCAAGAGGTCTGGACCATGTTATCAACAAAACTTCAGGAGTGTTTTCCTGCAAGCAGCAAAAAAGGCCACTTCATAACCATTACAAATGAAGCAGAACACTACAGATTAATCTTTTTTCACATAAAATTCATGAATTATTCATCCATCAGTCCAATATTTTTTTTAAGGTAAGACCACCTTCAAGTTTGGTTTATTGTTGTCAGTGTAAGTTTTTTGTGTAGTTGTTAACATTTTTGTGCTAAGTTTTTTAAATATTATTACAGCAGCACTATAAAATATATTTTTAGAGTAGTTTTGCATAAGATTTTGTTGGGTCGAATATAAGGTTATGGGAATGTCGAGAAATTGATATTGGTTACCGTTACTTAGTAATTGCCGCACATGATTTACGCCAAACTTTATAAATCTAAATGTTTTACTGATGGGGGTTTCAAAAAGTTGGCAGGTATGTGTACATAACATGGTTGATTATTGTCTTCTGCTTAGTAGGCCGTCATTGCCTTACAATTTTCCTACAGTACTTTCAAATTCAATAAATTGTAAAGAAGCCATTTTTGGGTTGGTATACCAACGATACACTAGTTGTTAGGGGCATGTATTTTTCACGAAACGATTTCCAGACGAGCTGAAAGTTAAAACACTGTAGCATCATATGTGTTTCGTGATTGGTCGAGTTTCTTTGAGACATCCAATGTGGAAGCAAACGCGTCACGAACGGCCTGGTCAAATAAGGCAATGGCTCCTCTTGCAGACGGCCGCCAATTGCAAGGAAGAAACTGCTGGTGCCGGTATGCAGTATCGCAGTCTAATGAGCGTTCAGATTTTTTTTTCGCGAGAAATTGGTAAATAAGCCGTCCAGTGATGGACAGGCAGAATGTCTGACGCGCAGACATCCATGTTGTCTGCTGGTCGTAATAGGAGCGTCGCTCCCGTCCCGTGAGGGAACCGGTCTTCGCCGGTGGGTGTTTGTTCTCGGCGAGCCGCAATTACCCTCGTCAGTCGGCAATGACGAGGCTGTAGACTGGTAACGCCTATTTACACTGGTAGATTTGGCACTGAGAAGTGATGTAGAGGCCAAAACAACAGTTTTCACATTGTTGGTCTCTGTATGTCCACACCGTAAATTCTTTTTGTAAATGGAACTTACTTAAATTATCATTTAAAATTAAAGGTATTTGTTAATTTGTACATTTACATGAAAACAACTGTATCTACAAAATAGTGTTCGCAGTAATACTGGGCTCGGATTCTTATCCGGGCATATATGCTTTGTGTTGTCCCAGCACCTCCAACAGTTAAAGTGGTTTGTAAACCGTCTCCTGAATAGCTTTCCAGTATTAACTGTGCACATAATAGGCATAATAAAACAAAATAATGTTCAATTATTGAATATTCGATTATCTTTCCCATTGTTAAAAATTATTTTTGGATGAAAAACCAATTAAAATATAAAATTATGCGTCAATTTTCGTAAGATGTGGTCAGTATTATATCAAAAAAGTATTTCATTAATGCAAAAATAACCATTGTTTCCGTGTTTCTTGTAGTAATACAAAGTATTTCTTGGCAACTGGGTTCCAAATGAATCTTTTTTAAAACTACAGAATATTTTTCTGTATAGATAAAAAAAAACATATTTTTAATTTGGATGAAATTTAGCACGATAGCAATAAATGTCATGTAGTAGCCTACATTTGTGACATTATTATCCCAGTAAGTGAAACAACGAATGATAAGTGTATGTTCTAGAAGTGTTGTTTCTACTTTACAAGATAATAGTTTTTTTACAGCATTAACATTATTTTTATACTCTGGATCTACAAGTTATTTCTTAGTAATTTAAGTATTTAATAAAAGTTTTAAATTCCACTTTACTGTAACGTGCATGGACATTGCATATTTTGAACAGACACTCTTTAAATGGTATCGGTGTCCATGACACTCCCCTCATAACGACAATCATTAAATTAAATTATGAGTTTACTGTAATGTTATTGTTGTATTTCTTAAAAATTGTTTATTTTATTTGTAACTACTATTGCAAAATGATCGTGACATTAAAATATCCGTTATAATCATGACGCCCGTATATCAAATAGTATTTCATACATTTTCAGTCTAAAAAATTGTTTCCATAGGATAACAAAACACCCCCCCCCCCCCCCCCTTGAGGAAATAACGGGTGCACGGCAACGCCCGCAATGTGTCCCACTTGCGGAAAATTAAAACCTTGCCTTGACCTCCTTTCGGAATCGAAACCCCGAAATGTTTTGGTGGGTTGCGAGTGATCCGAACGACTGAACCGCCGTGTTGTATGGTATGGTAGAGGTTGTTTTCCTTCTTCTTAAGAAACTTTATAAGGGCCTTAAGGCTCGGTCTCAACGCCTTTTTTTGTCTTTACTTTTAAGGACTATTTCTAAAATTTTAACTCGATACTTCCCTTGCATTCCTTTTTATTATGCCACAAATATTTTCTACATATATCCACTTAGTGTAAAGAGGCGCGAAAGTGATAATTACAAGGCCTTTTTACACCGAAGATACTAAACTAATGAATATGTGTTGATTATTTTTGTGCTTGAACAAAAAAAGCAAGGGAGGTATCCAGTTAACATTTTATAAATAGCCCTTAAATAAAAGTTATGACAATCAACATGGCGAATGAGATAGATTTAAATTGTGAATTGAAGAAACTGCAGTTTTGGTTTGTGACAAATCGGGCCAACAAAAAAAAATATTAGACACAGACACAATAACACACAACTACTCTGTCCAAGGGTATTGGGAAAGACATCGGCCATGTCCGGTGGCGAGGAAGCATCCCAGCATTTGCCTGGAGAGATTTCGAGACGCCATTTGGGAAACCCTCGATCAAGCACTAGCGGCTCCGGGAAGACTTTGGGAGGGGCTATCGTGCAAAGAAAGGATGCAGTTTGTTGCACATCATGAAATTAAATAAATTAGAATTTGGCTTTAGAATATTTACGAATTCATACGGAACTTAAATGTTTCATAACAATTTTCAATGAAAGAAAAGTTTACTGCATGAATCTAAGTATTTAATTTAACATAAATATACCTTCCAAAAATAATAAATAAAAACACAATTTGAGCTCGGGTGGTGCTGTTGCCCCCAGACGCACTCTGCAGCCGCGGCTGTGATCAAGGTGGTCCAGACCGGGACTATAGACGTGCACCTCCTCTGCCCGCTCTGGGTCGGTGCACGAACACAACCCCGGCGCCGCCGCGGCCGATGGAATGGCGGGGTTGCTTAGCCGCGGGGAGTGGGTTTGTGAGCGTCGCTAGTTCAACTATCCCCCCCCCCCCCCCAACCCCACCGTGTCTGCCCTGCGTAATGAATATTTAATAAGCCGCCGACGAGTATTCGCGAAAGCAATCTGGCCAGCGCGCGCACAATGGGGTTCGTCGTTTTCTCTGCGAGAGCCCTGCGCCGCGCCGGAACAAAGATGGCGCCCCTTCCTCGCTCTGCCTTTTCCTCCTCCTACCAACCTTCACCTCGCAAGTGGGTTGCTAGCCCGCCCTGTGTCAGGAGTGTATCTGTGTTAGTGAGCCGGAATGATAAGTGTGACGCTCGCTGGTGCTGCTAGAGCCGTATCGCCTCTGAACTGGCGCGCAGTTTTCTCGTTGTGCTTGAACAACTATCAGATCTGAGAGGTAACCATTACATTATATGGTGGGGAAATGAATATATAGATGTAATGCAATTCCATTCAGTGCTTTCAAGAATCTGTACCGGGTGTTTCAAAACTAAACATTATTCTGGAAAAAAAAAAGCCTTTTGGCAATTTTCACTTTTCTAAAAATGTTTTTCGTAAAAAAAAAAAACTCGGTTATCTCGAGCAGTTATAAAAATCACGTGGTTTCTTCTAAAGCTCTGCACACCGTATGTGTGTCCGGGTAGGCGGGGCCCTTAACTCGGTGAATAGTGATTCATCTCGCTAGGTAGTAGAAACATTTGTGGGTTCAGTGACATTTGCGGTAGACTCCAAAGTCCTTTTTATACACGACCAATTTTCGTGCGAGACGTGTTAACTGGCTAGCTTGTGATTCCATATTTATTTGATAAATGTTTCGTGATTGGCCCAGAGTCACCCATATAATTAAGAGCCAATAGCATAAGCAGCACAAATATTTTAATTATGTTTCGTGATTGGCCCAGAGTCACCCATATAATTAAGAGCCAATAGCATAAGCAGCAGAAATATTTTAATTATGTTTCGTGATTGGCCCAGAGTCACCCATATAATTAAGAGCCAATAGCATAAGCAGCACAAATATTTTAATTATGTTTCGTGATTGGCTCAGAGTCACCCATATAATTAAGAGCCAATAGCATAAGCAGCACAAATATTTTAATTATGTTTCGTGATTGGCCCAGAGTCACCCATATAATTAAGAGCCAATAGCATAAGCAGCACAAATATTTTAATTATGCCTATCGCGAAATTAGACCATGAATTATCCAGGTCTCTATATATTGTTTATGCCATTTTTTAAGCTACGTCGAAAATGGTCTTGAAGACGATAGCCAATAAAGATACAATGACCTAAGTCGGGGATATTGGAAAAGGAATTGGCCATGGCATATTGTAATATATCATACCACCATTGAATATTTAGATGACGGGTCCAGACTCCAAACCAGCATACTCCCGGAATTTGAGAACTTTGACACCTTCATTAATTACATAAACATCAAAAAATAATCGTTGTCTTATAATGTAGCCAATAGCTTCGAATTTTAACCTGCAAAGTTCCCAATTGTAAACTAAATTTGTTCTCTTTATGGGTAAGGCAGTATTTATAAACAACGCTATATCACAAGAAACGAAGAAACTAATGATGCAAAAACACAACACATGCATCGACCAACTTTCAGCTTCTTGCGTTTCGACTTCTATTATTTAAAGTAAAGTATTTCGAAAACAGTTAAAACATGCAGACGATATGTGTATAGATGCCTAAGATTTTATTTTCGCATGGTTCAGGATTTCACTATTATCTCACACTGAAAGCAAATAATGCTTTTAAATCTAATTACTAAGAATACCGAACGATTTTATGAAAAAAAAAATTATAATAACAATGTGGAAAGAAGCCCAATGAAGAATATTTTTTTCTCCAGTTTTACAGTTTCCAATTAGTATGGTTTGAAACGTTTTGCGGCTTGCGTGTTTATAAATTACCGTAGTTTTTCTTGCGTAAGTTACGTGTTGTGTCTTTGTGCTCTTGCGTTTCTTGCGTAGTTTATAAACCCACCCTAAGTTGCAAGCAGAAAAATAAAACTTTCACTTCGAACTATGTTAAATATATGAGAGAGATTTTTTTCTCAATGTAATGAAAATATTGTTGGTCGTAAATATTAATGTAAGTTACAGGAGCAGAGCAGGAATCGGTGCAGTGGTCGAACAGATCCCGTTGCACGCTGTACCCGAGATCTGTCCCGAGGGAAGAAAGCGACACTTTCTAATTGGAGCGTCGCCGATCCGGGCTTCGAAAAATAGTGGCGGGCGGGTTTTCACTCGCCGGGCGAGACCCCGAGACCGCGGGCGGGAAAACATAAAGGAAAGAAGGAAGAAAAGGAATGAAACGAGGCTGGCTGCGAGGTCCTTGTTGGGCGTCACCGGCGCTCGTATTGATGGCGTGGTTGGTTTTCCGCCAGTTCCTCTTGCCGGCGGGAGAGGACTGGCCTCGCATCAGTCACCTGTCGCCCCGCGTCCTCCCCCTTTCCCTCCTTCCCCTCGCACCTGCGAGGGGTCAACCTCGCCTGAGGTCGGTATAGCCGGGTTTATAAACCACGCGACAAACGCAAAACACAAACAATTTCAGTAACGACGTTTTCAAATACCCATTTATGAACCACGCAAGACGCAAACACGCAACGCAGGCATCGGCCAACTTTCAACTTCTGGCGTTCCGCTTGCATTTCCACCTTCAATATTTGAAGGGAGTTGTTTTGAAAACTTTGAAAGATGCAGACGTTATGTCGCGATGTTATTTTTATTATACGTTAAAGAAGAATAACACTTTTAAATCATAGTATTGGCAGTTTTGTATGTATTCACGATGAACGTGTATTAATTATCAAAAGAAACCCGTGAAATAAATTTGTTTTCTACAGTTTTACAATTTCAAGTTGTAGGCTCGGTGACATCTTGCGAATTTTTTTTTTTTTTTTGCTTTATAAACGACTGTGAATTTCTTGCGCTGTTGTGATCTATAAGCCCGACCTTGACGAGAGTATTCAAGAAGAACAGCACCGCGAGGCTCCACTCCCCCATCCTCCTCCACATGGTTTGAATTTTTTTTTGCAAGGGAAATATGTTACAGCAGTAAAGAAAAAATAGGGGGGGGGGGGATCCGGAAAGAACCTGCCGACTTTACGGCGCATACAATCAATCCTTGGCTCTCTACTCCCGGATGCGGGAGTCGGAAGTCGCCGCGCCTTGTACGCCGTGTCCGTCTCCCCGCGATTAGAACGAATTCGCAACGGCGCGGCG
Organism: Bacillus rossius redtenbacheri; assembly: GCF_032445375.1. Classification (NCBI taxonomy): domain Eukaryota; kingdom Metazoa; phylum Arthropoda; class Insecta; order Phasmatodea; family Bacillidae; genus Bacillus; species Bacillus rossius. The sequence goes on along the minus strand of NC_086330.1, from coordinate 136,987,631 downwards.
TTCACCGATGCACAGAAGAAAAAATTGTGTTCTTTTACAAAAGGTTCCTTTGGAAATCAGTTGTCAAAAATAGTTTTTGTTACTGCAAGAGAGATATTATAACTTTGTACAATACATGGCTATGGTTATTTTTGCATATATATAATACGTTTTTCGAGATAATACTGAATATTTCTTACAAAAATGGCGCATAATTTTATATTTTAATGGATGTTTCATTCAAGCTTAATTTATTGTTCTTTTTTCGTTTACCATGAACAAAGATTCGACTTTTTTTTTTTTGTGCTTAATATGTCTGCAATTAATACTGGAAAGCTATTCAGGGAACGGTTTACATATGAACTATTAGAGGTACTGGGACAACACAAAGCATAAATGATCTGGTAAGAATCAGAACCAAGTATTACTGCGAACACTATTTTTATTGATACGGTTGTTTTCATGTAAATTTAATGTAAATTTACATATATATGTAATGTTACATCAATATTTCTGTTCAATTTACAAAACAATAAATGTATAGTTCACTCATACACGCCCTGGAATGAAGAACAGTGTACACAAAACTTGACTGTAACTTGAATGTTGTATGTACTTATAACCTGAAAGTGAACTCCTCCATATTTAAAAAAATATGTTTCCAGGATCCTCTTGAAGAAGAATAGTGAAGTGCCTCTAAATATACTACGTCATTAAGTCGAGACTTGACATGTTGCATCTTGTTTTTCCGACCTTGTAGCCCATTTGGTTTGAACGCCAGCTAACTTACGGTACGGTAGGCTTTCAGCTAGAATCAAGAACTCAGTTCGTAGAGAAGCCATACAATTACCACTTTGCATAAAAGTAGGAGCGTCAATCATAACGAAAATACTATATACTGAGAAAAAAACTTTTTAGATTAACTTACATTTACCGTTTACGTGTTATGTTTAATGTGTATTTGTTAATGTTCAGATTACATATTTAAATGCAATAATTAAATTTTGCTACGTTAAGTTCAATAACTTGCAGTATGGAACAAAAATCTGTTAATGACTTATTACAGAAGTGTTTCAGACTAGCAGAAATGCATTGCTAGGAACATGTATTTTTCGCTAAAAGATTTCGAGACTAGCTGAGAGTTAAAACTCTGTAGCATCGACGGTGTTTTGACTGGTTGTGGTTCTTTCAGGTGCATTGTTGCTGTTGGTACACGAACCACAGTTCCAGTGTGGAAGCAAACGCGTCCTAAATGGCCCGGTAAATAAGACGACCGGGAATTGCAATCAAGTAACCGCTGGTGCGAGCAAACAATAAATGATAGTTCAGAATTTTTTTTTCCTCTGAAAATACACGGCCTTATTCATTTTATATTACCTATACATATGTCCATTTAAGTATGTCCCAGTTACAAAATTTAATAATAGTATTAACTGTAAGCGTTCTAGAGTGTTTGTTCAAGGTCACAATTAAAGAGTAACTCAAACAGTTTTAGATAATCGCATGCGTGAAAATACTGTTTTGTTGTTTTCTCGCTTACAGCGCCACCTACGTTGAAAGAATGGTTCTTTCCCCAATTAGTAAAGGGTAAACCTGTAAACTTTATTATGACATTTCGCTGGCCTCCACGTTCACCTGACATAACACCATGCGATTTTTATTTTTACTTTGGGGATTTATAAAAGATCGTGTCTACGTTTCGCCGCTACTTAATGCTTTGCCAGAGTTCAGACACATTACTCTGGACGTGTTAAACAAAGTGTGGTAAGAATTGTATTTGAGTTGTGATGTGTGCAGTATAACTAAAGTTGCCCATATCGAACATTTGTAAAATGAAAATAAAAACTAGTTTAGTTTACCTTCAAATTGTTCTATGATTTGTTGTAGATAGTCTAAATTAACTGTTATAATATACCATTGAAGCTGGGACATTCTTTCATGGGCAGCCTGTACTGCTGTGCACGAGAACCTACACTGTCACGTGCTTGTGCGCAGAAATGGCAGCGTCGAGCGCGCCGCCCCGCGAGCAGCCGCCGCCCGCCGCCGGGGGGCGGGAGGGGCGGGAGGGGCGGGTGTTCGCGGTGCTGGGGCCGGCGCCGAGGGACGAGCTGCCCGCCTGCTGGGTGCCCGGGCCGCCCCCGACCGCCGCCCGCCGCCGCCGGCCAGGTCAGCCAGTTCTGCTGCTGATCACATTCAACACTTTCTGGCGATATTTCCATTTTTATACTAGGCCTTTCACTTTATCATCATTTATAACATAATACTCGTTTGTTAGTTGTTAGTTCGCACGTTCTGTTACAAACCGGAGTGGCACAGAGTTCGCGGGATGTGTGGGGGATACCATCATTCCTTCCTGTTACCCTTGTTTTACTTCATTTTATACATTTTGCCTTCTTTACTTCACACGATTTTAGTTTTATTTTCCTTTATTTTTCTTTTAAAGGATTGTATTTTTATAATTGTAATTTATCTGTTTGTGGCCGCTCTGTTGTTTCTAACCTTACGAATACTCCTATTTATATAAATGTTACGGATAATTTTTTTATCTCAATGCATGCAAGATAAATAATTGAAATACAATTAGTGTGTCTTATCAGTGCAGTTTCCATTCTAAATGAGTTTCCTTCCAGATAAATGATACTTTTCCTTCTTTATAAGGAAGGAAAGTTGTTGGAAGGACTGTACTAAATAAATTATACAAGATGCGAAAATGGACCGCCAGATTTAAACGTTTTATTTTTTATCTCCGTTACGTACAGGGTGGCCACCCATAATCAGAGTTAGTCTCGTCAATTTTCGAGGTTATTACAGATGAAACGAAGTGGTGCAGTGCATAGTCAGGAAGAACACAGTTCGATCTCCGAACCCACTATCCTGATCTTTGCTTTACGTGTTCGCGACATAACTTCAGGCAAATTCTGGATATATAGGGAGAGTGGATTCGACCGACATATTTCAGTTGCAGGTTCATTACGGCTAAGTAAGTTGAAAACTTCATTATGACTTGTGGTCTGCAGTGCAACCCAAGGCTGGTATACTTCTTTGAAGTTGGGGCTAAACAACATTTTATTGTTAAAAAAAAGAGAAAGATATTTATTAGGTTAGTTTTAAATACTGGTTTGTAGGTTAGGATAGCTACATTAAAAATACTTTAAAAGAGTGGATATTTTATTAGGATAGGTTAGCTACATTAAAATACTATAAAATAATTTTAATTATTGGTTAGGAATTATCTAATTAAGATGTAGCTAACTTCACGTAACAATTTATCATTATAATTTTATAGTATCTGTAATGTAGCTAACCTAACCTAACCTAACCAACTTTTCACACGATTTGACAGTATTTTTATTTAATGCAGTTTTTAGAACATACGCCATTGCAGTTTTGCACTGTTAAGTCATGGAAAAATTCCTAAAATAAAAAAATTATCTTAAAGATAAAAAATTCACAGAAAACAAGACAATCAGCTGATGTCTTGTTTTCTGTGATTTTTTTTATCTTCATACTTATAATTTTTTTTTTCGGAATTTTCCCATGACAAACAATGCAAAACTGAAATGGCGTATGTCCAAAAAATCGCATTAAATCAAATTTCTCCATTGAATGCTTCATTTAAAGAACTTCGTATTTTTTATTGTCGCTAACCTAACCTAATCAACTGTTCATACTACATTAAAGTATATTTAATGTAGCTTGACACTTCTATAATTTTTCCATCACTGAAGTTTATGAAAGACGATCTAGACTTCTTTCCTGCGCATTTTTATCCTATAATATATGCTATCGAAGTTGCACGAGCGAGCGGCGAACTTCGGTAAAAATCGGAACGGTTTGGGCCTCGGAATGGACTGGTGTGAATCTTAGGCTTCCCGTTCACGGCGTGAATAAAAATCAAGACATCTTTGTCAAATTACTTTATCTTAGTATATTCGTGCTGACATGTTCAAGCATTATATATTATTCATGGTGAGTCAAAATTCGACTGACAAATTTCGGCTGCAGGTTAATCACGAAAAAAAAAAAGTTTAAAACATACGACGATAAGGTTTGAAGTGCGTCCCAAGATTGCTGTACGCCTTTTAAATTGGATCTGAAGACCCAGTAAATTTGTAAATAACAGACAGTTTTTAAGATTGGTATATTAATTATTTATGACATGTTACCCTCGATTACTTCAAAGAAATTGTAAAACTACGAAGAACTTGTAGTTATGGAACAGACTTGCGGGTAGTTTTACAAAAAAAAAAGCACATTGTCGCCGAATCCCGACATACGGTAAATGCACGTTGGACCTGCAGATTGTAGTCGGTGATGTGTTGCCTTCTAAGACTGAGTGGCAGCGGGCCTGTTTCGCCGAGTGCCGAACATCGTCACGCGGCGTGTTAATACTGCATGGACAGCGACGGAACTTAATGGTTCTTGTTCCGTCCTGATCGTAAACTGCGACGTCGAGTCTAAATTCCCTGGCAATCGTGCCTGCTTGAAGGCATGACCTGGCGATTACAGTTTAGCGCCGTGACTCTGTCTTGTGAGCGCGATTCGTACTGTGCGTTACTCACCCTCGTATGCTGATTGCATTACGCGGAGGAGGTGCTGAAAACACTGACAGTGGTAAGACACTGGACTTACACTCCCTAAGACTAAGCTTCGAATCCCGGGCGTACCGACCCCATTTCAGTTCTCCATGGTTACATTAAGTTAATATAAGCAAATAGTTGCTCTGTGTAATCGTCTCTAAAGAGTTTTCTGTCGATAATACATCAAACTCAAAAAGAACTAAAAAATACACTCTGAAAATTTTAATGTAAGATGGGTTAGACAGTCCTGATGGCCAGTCACTCTCGCAATTTGTTCACAAGGCACGATGATTCTACGGTAAACTACCATTGCCATCCGCACTATTAAAGTGGCGGGACAAGGCCATCCCCCTCCCCATAGTTCTAAATCCGGTGGGGACGTTCGCCGCGAACGGGAAAACCTCCCGAACCTGCTGGGAATCGAATCCGGGAACCTTCAATCGCCGATCGGACGTCTTTGAGGTCCCTGCCTCACACTCAACCGGGCACACGCGGTGTGCGGAGCTACAGAAAAAAACCACGCTGTTTGCAAACTGCTCAAGACATCCAAGTGGTGTCTGTTTACGGAAAATATTTAAGAATACATTGAGAACGGATGATTAGTTCTGTTTCCATACCTCTTTTCTAAACTGTAGTTTTAGAAGAGTGAAAATGGCTCTAATGCGTGTTTTTACAATAAATTATAGGCTTGAAACACCCGGTACAGATTCTTGAAAGCACTCATGGGACTTTCATTACACATTTGTCTTCATTTCTCCGCCATACAATGTTATGGTTACTGCTCCCTATGCACAAGGAGAATGCGCGCTAGTCCAGACTCTTGCGTGTTGTTCGAGATGTTATATTCAAGAAAATATAAAACGTATTAGAGACGAAAATCTTTAATTGAATTTGATGGCATTGGATTTTTTGAATGACAAGATGTACATACACAGTTACGACGTTTTACTTAATGTATTTTGCCATTAGAGTGGTCGAATTCGAGAAAAGAACAAGTGAAAGTTTTTTGACGCAAAGCTCTACGGACCGCGCCTCGGACTGATGTAGTGGCCGCTATCAGATGGGTTGGTGCCCGCCTCCGGGGGCGGCTAGCCGGGGGGAGTACGTGCAGGAGAGCGACTTGCCCCTCCCCTCCCGGGACCCAGCCACCTCCTTGCCCCCTCCCCACTGCCCCGAGCAGCTCTGTGCCAATTACTGGCCCACAATTATGAGGAAGGAGGCGAGGAGGCATAAACATTAGCGCGGCCCGCCCATCTGCCGATCGAAACTGCTTTCAAGCGTGCTTGAAATATCTACACGTCATCCTTCAAAACTCTTCCATCATTTTTCGCAGAAGAAAGCAACACTTTCTCAAGCATTCCAGGGAATTTTAACTATTAAGACGCCATGCGTAAGAACTCTTTTAAGTCGGACATGTTTTTACATCCAGTAGCGTAAGTCGAGGTGATGACGTCATTAGAGCAAACGCAAGTGTGATGCTGAAAAGGCAACGAAAAGTGCAGCGATCAGACGTGGGCATTCTTTTTTGGAGAGGGGAGGTGTGCAGGAGTGGGGCGCTCGATGGCATGTTTGCGTTATAGCACACTCGCATACTTGCTCTCTCTAATATTTGAACATGTTATTATACGTTATTATATCTCTATCTGTGAAGTTTCACTTCACTTTGTCTGCTTGCAGGATAAGAATACAATTACTGTTGCTACTTTGAGTCCAACTGTTGCAACTTGCACGGTCTCTAAAATCTCGATGCCCATGGTGTATCATAATCTGTTCCTCGCATAAGAAAGCCTTCAGTTAGTAGTTTAGGGAGTGTACTACAATTTCCTTTAAATATATACAGAAGTGACTTTTTAAAAATGAAAATGTAAGATTTGGCGTCACTTGGTGTGAAGGCGAGCACCGTGGGCTAGATTCCGACTTCTCGCATGACTCAGTTAATGAACGAATAGATAACTGAGTGCTTCGGAGCCCACTTTTATCACGTAGGTCCCTTCGCCTTAAGTGTATTTTACACCTGTTGTCTCATGTTCTTCTATATTGATTAAAGAGAGAGTTTGTCTTTCTGCGTGTAGCTCGCTTAGCACGAAGACGGAAAGTTCTAGAGCCGTGTAATTTGTTACGTGGATTGCCCCAGTTCCACCTTGAAAAAAGATATAGGCCTATAGTATTTATATTATCTAATAAATATTCGAGATTAGGTTTCGTTTTTTTTAATTATTTGTTTTAGCTATTTTGACCACATATTTTCCCGATAGTCTCCATGGAAACAGCTATTGCATCGACATGTGAGACTGTCTTAAAACGTTGTCAGCGGTAACATGTGAAGGACCGGCTGAGTTCCAGTCCAATTCTAAGCATTTCTTGACAGAAATACGTGCCAAAGGTTAGTTTCACAAACCTTTAAATTAACTGGAACGCACACTATACAGAATGAGTTTGAATTCGACCGAAGAACTTCGGTTGCAGGTTCATCTCGAAATAAATGAAGTTGAAAACGTCAATACGACTTACGGTCTAAAGTGCTTCCCAATGTTGGTATCGCCTTTGAAGTTACGGCTGAACAACATTTTTAATATAATTACTATGGAAAGTAAGATAGGACACTGAGCGTATAGATTATTTTTAATTGAATGGAGTTCAAAAATCACCGTGAATTTTGTCGCTGCAGCAAAATTATTTAATTAATTTAATTGGGTGTAACACCTCTAGTTTCCACATATTTTTGTGGCGTGTTACCACGCCCAATTGTATGAATAAAATAATTTGTCTACAGCAAAAAATTCGCGGTGATTTCAGAACTCAAATCATATAATCACATAATACAGTCGCTCAGTGTTATCAGTGTTATATCTTAAATACAGTTAAACCTCGTTTATCCGAACTAATTGGGACCATAGGCAATCAGGACAGTTGAAAATCTGTACTTTCTATATTATTTACAATAACAATTTTGTTCCTTTCCAACTACAAAGAAATACACCAGCCTTGAGAATCACTTTAGACAACAAGTCATGTATATATATATATACCTATTCAACTTATTTTGTCATGATAAACCTGCAGCCGAAGTTAGTCGGTCGAATTAAGACTCAGCCTGTATGTACGACGGGGCAAGCTGGCAACGTCGCAAGACGCTGGACAGACCCGTGTTCTAACCCCAAAATTTTAACTACGCAGAGATTCAGTTTGAAGGAACGATGAGCATGTCCTGATCAAGAAAAACGTCGAATCTAAATTCCTCCGCAGTCCTGCCTGCTCGAAGGCATGGCCTAGCGAAATGAACTGAGATTACCGGACAACACCAAGACTCCGTCCTGTGCACAGGAAAAAAAAAATTGTGCTTTTACAACAGATTCAATTTTTGGAAACCAGTTGCAAAGAGATAGTTTGTGTTACAACAAGAAATATATTGTAACTGTGTACTGCAAATGGCTGTGGTTATTTTCTCATATATGAAGCTTTACCAGATAATATTGCGTATTTACCTGTATTGCGAAAATTTGGCGCATAATTTTATATTTTAAATGATGTTTTATTCAAGCATAATTTTTTTTAAACTATGGAAAAGATAATAAAATATTATGGAATTATACTTTATTTTGTTTTATTATGCTAGTTAATGAATGCAGTTAAAACTGTAAAGCTATACATGAAACTGTTTACAGTTAGTTAACTTTTAACTATTGGAGGTAATGGGGATAACACAAAGCATAAGTGCACGGAACCCAGCATTACTGCGAACATTACTTTTTACTGATACAGTTGTTTTCCTGTAAATGTACAAATTTACAAAATATCTCTAATTTTGCATGAATATGTCTGTTCCATTTACAAAAAAATTTACAGTGTGAGCTCAAATCGTTCTGTATGTCTGTGCGTTACACTCGAGTGCCGGTTGCAATACGTGAAGGAGGTTCTGTGTGGCAGTGGTAACACACTGGACTTTCACTCCTTAGGACTTGGCTTTGAATCCCGCTCGTACCAGCCCGATTTCAGTTTTCCATTGTTTAATTTAGTTATTTACTATATGTCTTGGCCTATGGTCCTGTATTATCCCTGATTTGTGATTTTGAGTGTTTCCGTCTTAATGGCCTTGCGGTTGGCGCTCATAAAATAAATTATGTATAACCTCGAGCATTTCTTCCATAGACGAAACTAGGATGCTTGAAAACAAAAGTAGCTTATTACATTTTTTTGACATTTTTGTAGCGTGTCCGATGAATTCCGAAACCTTTTTTTTAACAAATGTTTGGTAAATATTCCTTACTCAACAACGCACACACATAAATTCCTGAAAATTGTGGTAGGAATCGACCGTGAGTTTTTGAAGAAGCCCGGAATTTTCCTGAGTGTTTTCGGGAAAGCATGGATAACCGAAACAAGGTCGTAACGAATGTAAGCCCCGGTGTTTCAACCATTACGCCACGTCGCTCTGGGTAACTGCTGAACGAGTTGACCCCTGGTGGTGAAAGCCGCAACGCAACTGGGGGTTGTCGTGGTTTGCTGCGGCAGTTTGTCATTGCCCTATTTCGCAGCATCGAGGTGAAGGGACATTTACCCGAAGCTGAACCCGGCAAGGAAATTTCATACAAATGAAAGAAAAAAATCAGCGAGTCTTTCAGTACTCGCCAGTGATGTGTAAACATCTAACTTCGGTAACGGGCAATCTCATGTGATATCATGTGGTTCATGTTGCAAATAAACCTATTATACGAAACTTGGACACGAAATTTAAAGTAGAATTATTTAATATAATACCGAGCGTGATAAATATACTGATGAATAAAATATTCGTTTATGAAGTAAATACCAAAATATCTAGACGCGAATTACACACTTACTTTCTGCTCCCTTCTCTAGAATACGCTGCCTGAATCGTAAACGTTGCCTGCTACCATCACCCGCAGTTGGCAGCACGAAACAAACAGAAATTTTAAACAACCAGAAACTGCAACTTTACAGTTTCGAGTTTGAAGGATTGGTGATGTCTTGCGATTATTGAATTTTATTGACTACAGTAGTTTTCGTGTGTTTGTTACGTGTTGATTCCCTGCAACATCACTGTTACTTTAATTTTGGTTGTGTAAACTTCAAGTATTGATTGCATTTATTTTTAAACGTAACTTCAATAATTTTCTAGACAATGAATTAATTATTAAAATTTGATATTGTAAATAATTTTATTGGTGTTATAATCGTTTGGTAAAAAAAATTTTCTGCTAAGTGCAGAAATGTCTTCTGTAATGTACTGTCTTCTTAAGCGACTATCTATGTCATTATTTAATTATTTGCTAGTTTATCAAAACCTTCTTTTTGTAACGCCATGGTTTGATACTAGAAAATTGTTCTACTTTAGTATTCTCAGCAATAACTTGCTGTAATTAATCGTTTCCCTCCGGTTGTATTTGTTCCCCGATATCGGCTACGAGGCTCGCTGTGTGGATCCCTGGACGCCTGCCTGGCGAGAGTCGCCCTGAGTGTAGTGGGTGTCGGGAGACGTGTCTCGAGTGCTTCGTCAAAATATTGCTTGGCAAAAACCCGGGATTTATCTCTTGGATTTCTTGCAGAGTTTAAAAACTCAGCTTTAGCCAACTTTATACCGTGTCCGGGTAACATATCGGAAAGAATAGTTAAGGTAGGCTGGATCGTGTCTTAAAGCTGCGCAGCAGAATGCCTGCTGAAAAGCGTCAATCGTGACGCAGACATAAACTATAGCAGTGAACCTGCTACAGCATCCGTACCCCTTCCATTTCACCCTTGAAAGCCTTTACGGTACACGCCGTTGCTTGTTTCTTTGATTCGTTGTTCCTTTGGGAAATGTCAACAAATACTTTTCCCGCGCGAGTTTCTATCCGTGCAAGCGCCTTAACGGTTTGCTTACATTCAACGCGGAAACAGTGTCATCCTTGCATATTGGGCTGGTGTCACTCTGTGCGTTTCTACCGCTCCGAATAAAACTTTCGCAACAGTTTTTGGCTGAATATTCATTCCACTGCTTTTCTTAGAGTGTCCTATGCAGGTCTCGCAAGAAAGCACTAAATAAATTTATCGAACATGTAAACATTCGACCTAGAAACTGGTAACCGCTCCGATTCAACCGCACAGTGTGATACCGGCATTATTTGCCGATTGATATGGTCCCATCACAACCATTAAAGATAATTTCATTGATGATTTTACGCTTATGGTGATAACTGAAGCTAACTTTCTGATGTGCCGTTTGTCACCATCATGTGTCTGGAGTAGGAAATTGATTAACTTTGACGGACAGAGATACGTTATGACTTCTATAAATGTAATGTGCTATTGGGTACAGTAAAAAAAAATCGCTTACTTTTAATCTTGAAACCATTAAATATGAATGACTGCTAATAAGTTTTGAGTTAATCGCTGTAAGCTTTGCTGTAATGTTTTCACACACTTGCGGAATATAATTCGAACGAATTCGCAAACTGTTAGATAGCGTGCGTGCTTCTGATGTTATAGATTAAAATATTACAAAAACGGCTATGGAAATTAACGAAACTTTTGTATCGCCTAGAGATAATTCATTTTCCTCGCCTACTTTTGTTTGGTGTGTTATATATCACTCATGTAGATTTCAAATTTGAAATCAGTTCGGAATCCAGCCCATCCTCATAATTGCCCAATCAGCCATACGTTAGCCTAGTGCAAAGAGTAGTAATTATAGCAGATTTCTCAGTGATATGTAATATAGGTTTCTCCCGTTTCCATTTGAAATAATCGGCGCAATTAATCTGCCTTGATGGAAACCTGTTTTGCGAAGCCTGCTCCATACATAACGATTGTATTTGGAGTAAAATACGTCGGTTTCTCTGCGCTAAGTGATTCGACTGGGCTGAGCTCTCATGTTGGAGCGAGAAGTCAGTGATCCGCCGCCTGCTTACGTAAATGATACGTCAGGATACGTTCGCTAGAGTGCACGACATACTTAATTTCTTCTGTAGGTACGCTGTAGATCAGCGATGATAAGCTGGCGGCCCGCGACATCGTTTTGTAAGGAACTCCTAAAAATGTTTCAGCTCAGAAATATATTAGGTTTGCGGTCGTGTTAGTCGTCGTTGTTTGTATACAGAGTGGTGAATATTAATTAGACCGTGTTCATCACGACAAAATAAAGTTTTAAACCTCTATACGGCTGGTATACGTATTTGAAGATGAGGCTGAAAACTTTTTGATTTTAAATTTAATACAATGTTTGGATTAAGTTTAATTTAAAGAAGTTGTACAACCACCGCGAAATTTGTAGTTATAGAAAAATTATTTCATTGATATAATTGGGGGTATTATCATGAAACAAAAATATGTGGAACATGATGTTACTCCCAATAATTTCGTTGAAAATTGTTGCTGCAGCCACAAAATCCGCGCTGATTGTAGAACATAATTCCATTAAACATAATTGCTACGCTCCATATTCCATCTTAAATACTTCTATTATTTACAATAAAAATATTGTTCAGCCCCAACTTCAAAGATGTAAATAAAACTTTGGAAGCACTTTAGACCATAAGTCGTTTGTTTGTTTGTTTTCAACTTATTTTGTCCTGATGAACCAGCAGCCGAGGTTTGTTGGTCTAATTCAGACTCATGCTGTGTCTGCAGAATAACTTGACAGCAGGCATTGTTAAGAAGCCACATTATTCTAACTGGTATTATGCCATCTTTATACTGTTTATAATACTTCGTTTTATATTTCTAGGTTTTTATTAATTTGGCCATCGCTGCTATAGATGATCGAATACTAATAGGATAGAAAAAGTCGTATCATGCATGAATGACGAGAATATAAAAACACTAATTAAAATCTGAACGACTTGGCAGAATTCGATGGGGTTTGTTTTGTCGGCTATATATTTTCATTACGGAGAGCTGAATGTACTGAAATAGTCAATACAGTGTATAGTTTTTACGGTTTTTCATTAAATAAGGGTTTGAAACCAAAATATAAACAAATACGAAAACAATTTAGCTGGAAATGATTAAAATCACATAAGGAAAACCTTTGCGATAACCAAATCTTAAAACTAAATATATTTCATTGAATTTTATTACAATTGCTTTAATAGAAGGTTTTATTAAGTTAAAATTATCTTAAATTGTAATATATTTTTCGTTATAATATTTTCTTACTTATATTAATAATTTTACTGGCAAAGTTTATTTTCATATCTGTTTTTCTAGTACGTATTAAAAAAACATATTGCAAATTTTTTATTTTCGCTGTATTGACTATTTCTGTACATTCAGGTCTCCGTATTGAAAATATCTAGCCGACGAAATAAACCCCATCGGATTCTGTCAAGTGGTTAAGATCCTATTATTGTTTTTATATTCTCGTCATTCATGCACGATGCGACCTTCCCACTTCTCTTAATCTGTAAATAAATTTCATTCAACACTGCATGAGAATATATTTTTATTTATTTTTTATTCGGGCGTAACTTCTCGTCGGTGCAAGGTCGTCAGCGGCTGAAACACACGACGACATAGAGCAGGGTTGTTGGAGAAGGATTCGGCGATGTGTTGCATTGTCATAGGAATGATTACGGGATACCGAGTCTTATGTAATGTGTGCTACTGCACAGCTGTTGGGGGCAGATGCTAAACTTTGTTTTATTATTATTTTGTTTTGATTATGATGAACTGATCTCCATATTTCAATTGTTTTCCCGTTAATTGCATTTCAATGTTTCAAATTAAAATATCGTTTCAACCTTTCTAATAAAAGTAATTGTATCTAATTGTTGTGCCACTATAATTATATTGTAACTTCGCTGCAACGTCAGCGTTTCTTTCATTTTGTTTTATTTAAACTTCAAATATTGTTTGTATTTATTTTTTAACATATCTTCAAAATATGTTTGGACAATGAACTGTTAAATTTTGATATATGTGAAGCAAAAATGAAGATAATATTTTTGTGTTATGTTCGTTTAAAATCAAATTTCTTGCTCTAAGTGCAGAAATGTCTTATTCTGTGATTAATGTCTTCGTAAGCGACTAACTTTGTCCTTGTCTATTCATTGGCCATGGTTTGATACTAGAAAATTGTTCTACTTTAGTATTCTCAGCAATAACTTGCTGTAATTAATCGTTTCCCTCCGGTTGTATTTGTTCCCCGATATCGGCTACGAGGCTCGCTGTGTGGATCCCTGGACGCCTGCCTGGCGAGAGTCGCCCTGAGTGTAGTGGGTGTCGGGAGACGTGTCTCGAGTGCTTCGTCAAAATATTGCTTGGCAAAAACCCGGGATTTATCTCTTGGAAAAAACAATCAAACGGATGTGGATTTTTTGACATTACACGAGACTTTAATTTTTTTTATCAAACAATAATCTCGTTAGTATTAAACTTACCGAAAACCTTCTGTTTATTTGTCTGCACTCTTAGTTTTCTAAATGAAATAATAGTTATATATTACTTGCATGCAATCTCTAAGGGGTTAGTTACAATAAGTTTAAAACAGCCCGTGTTTTTTTTTTGTGCATCTTTAATGTACGTACTTATGTTAAATTGTAATAAAACGTGCTCTTTCTTGTAATTGAATTTTTGTTTATGTTAATATTGAAAATACCCAAGTGGGCCATAGACTGTTTTTTTGTTGCGAGTGTGTTTTGTTGGCAGAACCCGGCCCAGTACCCGCGGGGCAGGTCGGGCACATGACGGCCGTGTTGTGGGGGAAGGAAGGGGGAGGGGTGCCGGCGACGCCCTGCAGGTGGTCGGGCCCCGCGGCGGCCGCCCCCTTCCCCCTCCTTTTCTGCCCGCGGCTGCCCCGCGGTTGTATAACTGCCGCGCGCACTTTTACCGCGCGAAGCACCGCCTTATTAGGGCAGCCCCGGCCCGTTACCTGGCGTCTACAGTATGCTCGTGTTCGTGTACATCCGCGGACACACATATTATATTCATATGCACATTATATATTGTATTCATATGCGCATTTATTATATTCATAGACATAAATTCAGGTTGTTACGAAACACTCAAAATATTTCGGGATTCCTGGGGATACCAAAATGTGATATTTACCCTGGGAAATCAGATTTAGGAACAGTATTGGTGCAAAATATCGAAACAAATTTCAACTGAACTGCTATTATGAGACTAGTGTTTTTGTTCTGTAGAGTAATTGGCTTTATAAACAAACCTTTAATAACACCACCTTCCCCTTCATGAAAATATAGGATTAAGCACCGATGTTATGCGTAAAAAATTTTTATTTATTGACATTATATATATTTATTTCAAAATAAACACTTAGTTTTTTTCAGCTCCATAGGACACACCGTTCTGCGTATGCCGCATGCAAACGTTTCTGCGGAAATGGTACAACATCCCCAGTCCATGATTTATAAAATATTACATTAACTAGTAAAAGCTTGAACTGCGACACTAGTGAATAAGAGTTCTTGGACCGGTTTTATTTATAAATCTTAAAACATCAAACCATTTTCACTTCACTTCACTTGAACCATTTAATCTACAAAAACATCGGCATTTATAACATTAGCAGAATAAGAAGCGGCAAAATAAATTTCCTTGTGGTTTGTGACGACACCTGGAGTAGGGTGGATAGCCCTAGTCGAGTGGTAAAACATTCTTTTAGGGCTCAAGTATATACATATTTATATACTACACCAAAAAAAGTCTGTTATTTTTGTTTGCATAAGATATCAGACAGTGCTGCGTATTAATTCTCGAGTGTAACATCTGACACGAATCCGTTCTTTTAAAGACTCTTGCAGCGGGGAGATGATTTTTAAAAATCAATGCAAGGTCGTGTTTTTTCTTTATTTTAATGTTCTTGTTGCAACTGTCTCGTCGGTATCAGCCCCTGTTTTCGTATGTGCCGTGATATTGATCTAATTCCTTCCACGGAATTCTTGGTTGCTGTCATGCATTTAACATTTGACATCGGCCTATTTTGTTTTGTTCCCTGCGTGTTTGTGCATTCGTGTTTTTTTGTCCGTTATGAACATACAGTTAAAACATAAATGGCGTATGTCCAGTAACATTTAAAATCATCCGCCACGAATGTTATTTTACAGGATGTCCATAAAAGATTGTCCTAGTTTCAGTGGTATATTATAACAGTTGAATTTAGACCATTTACAACAAACCTTACATCAAACTGAAAGTAAACTAACCTAAGTTTTTTTTTGCAAATGCTCAATATGTTCACCTTTACAGTGCATGACAAAAGACCGTACGCACCGTAACGTCAAAATGAATCGTCGAGGAAAGGCAAGTGCGGTGTTTCTGTATTGAGAAAAGAGGGACTTGTGATGCATTAACATTTAAACTTAATGCATATCGTACGGTGTATCGTATATATATTCATGTAAGGAAATAAGTTTGCCATTTACTTACTCTTGATACTTACCGTTGTCGTTCGAATTGTCGACTCACATCCTCACTGAGCGCATTGCCTAGCCGACTTAGCCAACTTTACCAAGAATGAAGCCTAAGTGTAGATTGTCTAATTAACAGAACTTGATCGTGAAAACTTCAACTTATACAGAAGCTCTGCTGGCAATAAAAGAGAGTTGCATAGACGGTGGTTCCTAGTACAACGGTTAACATCGAGTAGCCTTTCAGGTGTTCCCCGATGCTATGGTAAAGCGCATGTAAGCTAGGCATACATGTCTAAGAAATAAATAAAAAATACAAATCGAGGATAGTTCTTTTATTTCATAGCAAAAACACAGTACAAAGATAGCTGACAAGAATACAGATGGAAATATTGAGTGCATTTGCATACATAAGGCCCTCACACAATCCAATACGTTCGATGTATAAGCTAGAAATACATGACAGACCGAAGGAATACAAAGTCAAGTTTTCGATTCGAATTAGTGAATACATTATAAAAACGTTATACAAAACACTACGAAATGAAATTTATACTGCACTTATGCACATGAGTCCCTCGCACAATACACTACACTTATCTGTAGTCAGATTAGCACGTAGCACGGAGTATGAAGCGGCCTAACATCTCCGAAGCACTTCTAGAACCACTGACCCGTGATCCGACGGTGCTCCTCCATTCCACGTCTCGCTTCGAGGATCATCCGTGCTTTTTTCTCGTCGTCTTCGCGTTTCTTGCGATCACGCTCTCGCTTTTCTTCTTGTTCTCTACGCTCTCGTTCGCGCCTCGCTTCTTGTTCCTTACGCTCGCGCTCCCGCCTCTCCTCTTGTTCTTTGCGTTCACGTTCGCGCTCCTCTTGCCGCTTGCCACTGTTGCCGAATGACCACATATTCAAAGGTCTTTGCTGATTGCTGGTCACGTCTGAATTAGCGAGATGGGCCTCGTCGATCTGTAGGGCACCCAGAGGTTTGTTTAAACTCGAACACCAACGTGTGTTGCGTAAAAGTGCTGTAGCCAGACTGTTGTGACCCCTCATTGCTTATTCCGTTTTTATAGTAATTTCCCCAAAGACCCGATAGCACACATTAGTTGTGGGCATACGTGATAAAGTTAAATTGTTTCCCGAACAAAAATACCCAGTAGGTTATTATAAACTCATAATTTTAACAATGAGTATGTCACCGTTACCATTTTAGGTAATCATGATGCAAATATAGGGTATATCGCGCGCGCACGCACACACACACACACACACACACACACACATTCGTCCATTTCCATATTAGGTGAATATAATGATCCGGGAAAATAACATGTTTTTCTGCTGAGGTTTCATGTTCCAAGAGTGTACGATTGCATGCACTTTCTGTATGCATCTGTCGATCCAGCATAAACAATTTTAAGCCCAAGTGGTTAAGGCTTGCCACAAACATCAGGACAGGGCCTAGCGACCATTCAATTATAAGAACTTGTTAAGATCCTCCAGACATCTCGCTTATCCGTAGCTAGCAATGCAATGTGCAACGAGATGCACAACGTCAAAAACACAATGCGTTCTGCACCCGCCATGAAAGATCGCACGTGTCACACTTTCGCTCGGCACCCGGAAAGTTTTGTATTTGTTAATTATAATCGCGCTAATTAGCTGGAATTTCCAGAATTTATGCGCAATCGTTATCCCGTTAATAATACATCTAAATATGGGTTGTTATCGCTTCGGTTTTACCGGGCAATGAGTGGTTACCTACGTACGTAGCAGCAACTACCTATACCTCACCTATAAAGTTATTTGAGCGATGACCTAATGTCACCTATGGTTTCAATACATGAAACTGAAATTCGAAATTTTACAATTGTACTTTCAACCTTTCGTGTTTTTCGTTAGAGTCTGATAATAGGAGAAATTAGCTTCTTTGCCTATGCACAACAAGACTATATAAGCCTTTGACACTAAATTGCACCTCAGGAATGACAGATTGTTGCACAAAAATTTTAACGCAGATCTTTACAACAGCCACTCTATGGGTATATGACGCTGCAACGTCGCAGCGTCGAACCACGACGTGCCCCTTACTTTCGTATAAGATCCGACGACTCAGGATAAACCGGCGTAAGCTTTATATATCCACGTATTTTTGTGAAGTGACACCGGCTCTCACGAGCGTAAAGCAATTGGCTACAATACCGAAGTGTGTGCAGTTGCACTCTTTCATTTTGCAATGCAGCGTCCGAGAGTGTTTTAACGTCATTGCATCATAAACCCACTTCCCTCAAATACACATGCACATGTTTTTTAGGCATTTTTTAGTCGGAATTATTATTATTATTTTTTCGAGTTTCAATGTTATTGCATGACATGTCCCTTTGTCTCAATACAGAAACACCATACTTGCCTTTCCTCGACAATTCATTTCGAAGTTGCGGTGCCGTACGGACTTCAGACATTCACTGTAGTTACACGGCACACATCCAACTTAAGTCCAAATGTTTACACTTTGGTTAACACGTCCTGAGTAATGGAAGCAATAGCTCTTCAATTCTGTGTCTCAACTATGGCAAATCATTAGGTAGCGGCGAAACGTTGACACGATATTTGATAAAACCCCGAAGTAAAAATAAAAATCGCATGGCGATATGTGGAGGCCAGCGAAAAGAGCTCTATCGTCTCGACAATTATGACCAAACCAACGGTCAGAGCCTTCGACGTTCAACCACTCTCTTACAAAGATATTCCAATGGGGAGGGACTCCGTGCTGTTGACAAATAAAGTTTACAGGTTCACCCTCTACTAATTGGGGAAAGAGCCTTTCTTTTAACATAGTTGGCGCTGTAAGCGAGAAAACAACAAAGCAGTATTCGCGCATGCAATTATCTAAAACTGTTTGAGTTACTCTTTAATTGTAACTTCGAACCAACACTCTACAACGCTTACAGTTGATACTATTACATTTTATAACTGGGATATTATTTTATGGACAAACTGTATTTTACTCTGGTTTCAGCTCTCCTGCCCGGTGCACGGTCGTCGGGAAGGCGCTAGTTGGGTTCCCCGCGGTCGCAGGACACCAGGGAAGGGAATTCCCCGCGAGTGAGAGATGGCCAACCCTGTCGGGTATAGAACCCGGTACCCCTTGCCTTGTAGTCCTGTCGCAGTGTCAAATATTTGTCTCCAACTATATTTGACAATTGAGTTGGAGAGTAGTATCGGACGGAAAAATGTCTTCCAATCTTCAGCAAATAAGTTTGGACAGATAACCTCAAATATATTTTAAGTCGTGTCACACTATCAAAGATTATTTTTGGTTTGAGCTCTTTCAGACTTTTCAGTTTTAATTAAATTTTAAAATTAAATAATGCATCACAGTACTGGATGGAATTTATGAACCTTTTGAGCTATTAATTTTTTTTTAATACCTTAAAAATGTAACCCACAGTAATACCTGTTACATAATAAAATATATTATTTGTGATTTTTTTTTAAATTTGTAGACACATAATTTTTCTTTTACACAAATAACTCTTTCGCACACTACATATTAACAATAATTAAGAGATTTCGCCTTTATAACCTCTTTAATCGTGTTCTGCGCCATTTTAAAGAATTGTTGTATCGGGAACGAACGTTATTACCGTTTTCGCTGGGCACGATTTTGATTGGCTGATTACATCCATTTTCCAACGTATTTTAGAACCCGTCCTATATTAAAATATATTTTATTGTAACTGAACTGATGTCGGCCAACTTGTGTGAAACAAACATAACTGCGCTAGTGACGATTTCGATGGCATCATAACCCTCCAACTTTATTTGACGCAATATACTGGAAAGAGTTGGAAGCAAATTTGACAGTGTGACAGGGCCTTAACCATCGAGCCAACGAGTCGGGGGTTCGATCCCAGCAAACAACCACGGTCCCAACAAACCATGCAACCATCGCGTAAAGGAAAGCAGTGTGACATGTGCGCCCTGTGACAGGTCAGTCTCTCGGGAGCGCCAGGAGAAGGGCGGTACTGACCGTGTTTGGGGAGGAAGTACGGGGGAGGGGGGAAGGGTTTATCGCCTGTTGCGTAACGACCGTGGGCGGCTGGGGTCATGCCATGCGCGACGGACAGGCGCGCGCCTGTTATATCACCCAGAACACGGCCCGCTAATTGGGTCACCGCGGCGCGGGGTGAAAGGCGAATCGAACCGTGGCGGGCGGGGGAAAAAAGTGTGGTGGGGTGGGGGAAGATTGAAGTGCGCTTGCGTTTTGTGGTCGTAAGTGATCGGTGCATAACCCCGCCAGTGCATTATCAGCACAAGATTTGTATTTATTGATGCATAACGGTATACGGCATTTGATGGAAGTAATTTTGTGATTGGAACGGAAGTCGCATAAAACGGAAATGTGTTACCACGGTGCTACCATGTGTGGCGGATGGCGAGAACCAAAGTTCACAAAGCCTAATGGAAACTTTAGAGTATTAACTGCTCAATTAATTTAAACAAGATGAGCAATATTTGGGAGAAGTATTTTTCAAGTCGTTTTCGCTTTTATCGGAGCTGTTTCATTATACAGTTTAAATTTTGGTCTGTCGACGTAGCTGGAAAATATGTGAGATTCGAGTTCAGAAGTGTATTAAAAAAGAACAATTTTGGGTTTGTTTAACACGCTTGGTATTATTTTTAAGAATTCTGCATTCAGTTTCGTGTCCAGGTTTCGTATTCTAAGTGTATTTGCATCGTGAGAACACATGAATTTTCTCGTTACCAAGGTTAAATGTTACAAATCACTGGCGAGTACTGAATGACTTACTGTTATTGATTTATTGATTTATTAAGGGAGGATGCTGCCGTGCGTTTGCAGGCTAATTGTCATCCACCCCCCGCGCTGGAGACCAGAGCTTGGTTCACAGAGATGTTTGAATCAAGATTGCGGGACGCACGCGCCTCGCAAGACACGATGCGACAGAAACGTATCGCGTTAATTTCAAACAATGCTGTTTCATTTCGCGTGACAAACAAAATTAAAAAATAAATATTTAAACATAACTTTGGGTTTTTTAATCTACTTGTTTGAGAGATATTTATTTTATTAAAATGTAACTTTCATCCTGAAAAATCTAAGTGCGGGAAACGTTTCAAAATATTGTTTGGAAAATGTACCAAGCAAAACTGTAAAAAATACACGTATGATAGAATATTACTAATGCACCAGTCCATCCATAGTTTGAAAACCATATTCTGACGCTCATATTTCAGTGACATCGCGCCTGCGACGCGATGGAAAATTAATAACTTTATAATAGAGAAGTCTGTCGCGTGTAACGAGATTCATTAAAATAATATCTTTTTCGCGTCGCTCGCGTTGCGTTTTTGTGATTCCGGCATAACGTGTGTTCTTCGCACGTCTCAGTGCCGTAATATTATTCTTACGAACGTGGACAGGATAATGACACGCGCCAAGTTCGGAGCTGGCTGGCAGCTCTGCCAGGCAACTGGCGTCATGCACCGTGTCACGTGGCGTTCACCGACGTAAGACGTGCCACGCGTGCCTGGCCGGATTACAAGGGTCGTGCGGCGTCATGCTTCGGCGCTGTTATCTATCGCTGAGAGGCCTTGGGAATTCCGCGGACCGTGGCGTGAGCGACGCTATTCTCGACGCTTTGGGTTGACGCGACTCGCCCCAGCTGCTCTCGTCAGTTCTTGGGGCAGCGTCAGTTCCGCGAGGAGTGGGCCCAGGCAGGAGGGCGGACTGTGGAACTTGAGAGCCTCTGAGTGACTTGAGAATAATTATTTTTAAGTGCGAGTCATCGGCGATCAGGCATTTTTAAGTAATATTATTTATTAGTGATGTAAAAATTAGTAATCAATAAAACTGTAATAAAACCTAACTGGGCTATCCCTTACGAACCCAGTTCTCCCTACAACATTATTTAAATCGCAAAATTGTGTTACATTTTCGTGCGTGGCTTCATTTACTTTGATTTCCGAAACTTGTCGCAGATAAATCGAATCATTATTCATTAAGTTTATCTTACGGCGGGAGTCCTGTGCAGCGTATGACGCAGAACTCTGCTACAGTGGAATGTTACGTACTGTTTACTACATGCGTCAGCTGCAGTAGAGGGCAGTAGAGCCGCGCGACCTTACGGCTCGGAGAGCACTGTACACGCTGCCGCAATCCACCACGGCCGACAGTTGGGCAACATGAGAAATTAGTAAAAAATTATTTACGAATCGTTTTGCATCTGCGATGGTTGTTTAACCTTTACAACGACAAAATTGTGGAGGAAAATGCTTGGGGATAAATAACATCATTCATAGAGGCAACAGGTTTCGAAAAGTTCAATATATTATTAGATTATTAATGTGTTTATTGGTTTATTGTTAGCTGCCGCTTCAATCCACGCATAAGGTAACTCGCCAACTAGCGACTGTCCAGTCGACACCGGCTAATGTGGCTTACATAAAGAAAATGCTGTGCGCCTTAGAATATCGTTGCCCACACAAGGGATAGCTTGTATCTCCGGGGTGGAAGTTCTGACTGGAGCCTCCTCGCTGCGCGGGGTGACGGCTGGACTCGCCCGGCGAGTTGTTACTCGCCCGTCGAGTATGTACTTCTTTCTCGAGCGTCGTCTCGGCTTCCTTCTCAAACCCCCGACGCACGGTGGGGTAGAGCTTCAAGACTTCAGATATTGTTTTAACTGATTCGTACGTTAGATGTTTATTTTTAGGATTTATTTATTTGAAGATAAATAAATTAAATGATTTTTAAGCATTTATATACCAACATAATTATCACAAAAAGTAATAAAACAGAGTAATACAGCTTACATAATAAAAAAAATAAAAAAATAAATATATTTACGCACAGAAATTTTTTAAAAAATATCATTAGCATCATTCACTTCATCCGTGCGTCTAATGTTTTCTTTGATTGAAGGTTTCAACAAGTATAATGCTTATTGTGAAAAGTTATGTAGTTATTTTTTTTTATTTTTCTCTACAAGAGATAACGGGATCAGAACTTAACAAAAATTATTTAAAATAGCAATATTAGTTTTTTCTCGACTGATTTCTCTGATGTAATTTTTTACGGTGATTCTTCAAGTTCTTAATTACGAGATTATTGCGCTTCCTGTGTTGATATTAATTTTGGTACCAACGCAGATGATATCATTTCAGGCCCGTGGATGAAGTATTTATGCAATTTAGGTGGACTATTGTGCCTTGCGCATTTATCAACAAAGTATATTGCTGTATCATGGGTGAATTTCAAAATGTTTCCACATTAATATCGTGTCCACTGGATAACACTAACATAGTTAGGTATAGTCATTTTGGTAATCAGTTCCTTAACTAGTTTTGCTATAGCCACATAAACTTCTGCGCTTTTAAAGGAGCGTGTTGCTGTGTTTCTGCCACTCGTATTGCAGAATCCTAGTTTAGTCTTGAAAATCAAGCCACAACTTTCTCTAAATTATTGTTAAATTTCTAGCTTTATTTTGCGAAATAATTTCCTTGTCTTTTAATATTTTATTGCCAATAGCAAAAGACATTTTCACATTCGAACCATCGTTATTAATTTCTTGAAATTTGTGTTTTATTTTTCTGCCATCTTCCAACGTGATTTTTATTGTAACCTAAAGTAAGACAATTTTTTCATCAAGTCACTAAAATGCTTTTTATCAAATTCTGCTCGTTTCATTTCTTCCGTTAAGATATTAAACTGTAGTTTCATTTCATTGCTCCCAGAACTCCTCATGATATACACAAGTTATCTTCTCTTGATACTTACAATATTTAAAAACGTACCTGAAATACATAAAAAAATATTAAATGTTCACAATATTCCGATTTAATGTATCGTTATTCTTAAAAATCGTTTAACGAAGGAAATAGCAAAATCGTATCAGGAAACTTTAGCAGCTCTAACATTTGTAACTTACAGTCACTATAATAAACAAAAAATCTAATATTGGACTCACTTGGGACATAAATAACAATCCCTATTTTGTTGCACAGCAGCATTCGTTTTTTTTTTCGCTGTTTTTATATACTTTTCATGTAATAAAGTTTTGATTAAATATTATTTTAATAACACTCCATACGCGAACTTGAAGAATCCACAGCATAATACATACATTTTTCAAACACACCAGAAGCGCGAGGTCCGCATGTAGTTCTGGCTGACAAGTGTCTTTAACTGAGGGCTCTGGTCGGGAATAACCAAGTCCTGGACCCGTCACTAGCCAGGACATGTTTGTGCAGGTCGAGTCATGTTCGCGACCGCCTGAGAGCTTACCTCTAACTCAGTTTCTATTCGACCAGTTCTGCCCCAGTTCTACCGCAGAACTGCAGCGTGTAGATACTCGCTCCTCGAGGATCCCTTCCGACTGCCCCGTAGTGGTGTGAAGGGCCTTGCTGTGCTGACTCGTTCAGTCGGGCGCCGTATTCTCCTACCAACTCGGCGCTCCATCACTACCAGCGACGCGAGTTTCTCCGGGTCTCCGTATATTGGCTGCGTACATAACGAAGAGCAGAAATACTCCACTCGCTGGTTCATGGGTTGCTCGCACCACTCGCTGTCGCTGGACTCCAACCCGCGACCTCTGCTTTGGCCGCGACTTGCGCTAGTAGTCGTCACACCCATGCTTACAAAATGTTTAAAATGAGATTTTCGTATATAATTGAACATTTTTCACAATTCTGTCACTTTTTTAAATACTTAGACTCCTGATTATGATTTTCCATTTCTTTAGGAGTTTTCTTCTGAAGCTCTGAACATCAATGTTTTCCCAGGAAGGCGAGGCCATTAATTTTCTAATTCTGTAAATCTTACCGTTTTTTATGTGTAAACATCTTAGCTCTCGGTATACGACATTTGGTAGGAGAAATTTCGTGAAAATGGAACGGAAGTCGATGAACGTAAATGTGTCACAAAGATAGTGGACCCGTATTTAGTAACATTTCGTAAACATTACCAACGTATTGGTGTGCCAACTGAAACTTTATGATAGTGAAACTACCCTGGAATAAATAAATATTTATATATATGTTTATATATAACTAAAATAGTCATAGTAAAAAAGTAGTCACAATTTTTAAATTATCTAAGAAAACTTGGATTAAATATATTCTCCTTCTAACTGCCCGACAGGTTTGGTAGCTCAGCGGTAGAGCGCGCCCTTCGTTATCTAAAGGGGCGTGGTTCAAACTCGTTACTCGAGATTTTTTTTTTTTTACTTTTAAAAAATAATATTGTAATATAATGATAATAATGTTGGATTAGCTCGATAATGTTAATGTTTGTTTTTAGGAAGTATTTACAGGCTGATTTTAATCGTTTAAGCAAAAACAAATATACAAACATATACTTAGTGTTATAATATGTGTTTTCAAATGTATCGGGTTAAAATTTAGTAATACCATAAAAGTATGACTTATAACGTGTGTGAAAACTTTATAGTATTAACGGTTTAGTAATTTTAACAAGTTTGACAAGTAGTATAATAAATTCGTTTTCGAAAATCAGGCCCAAAAGCCGGCGTTTTATCGGATTTGTTTCTAATAAAACAAATCACTGGTTCTTTCGTGCTGCAAATTTATATCTGCGTTTGATGGTAGCAAACAACGTTTACGATTCAGGCAGCGAATTCTAGCAGCGGGCGCTAAAAGTATGTATGTGATTCGCATCCATAAATTCTGATATTGGAAAAGAGACTAGTTGTTTACAAAAAGAAGCTTATTCGAGAATGCTTTTATTATTTATTATTATTATTTTCATTTTTAAAGTTTCGAGTTGGATTGGTGATGTCTTGCGACTTGTGAATTTTACTGACTACCTTAGTTTTCTTGTGTTTGTTGCGTGTTGCGTCCCTGCAATATCACTTTTACTTTCATTTTGGTTATGTAAACTTCAAATATTTTATTATATACAAAGGTTATTTTCGTGGGTTCATTTTCAAATTAATTAAACTTTGTACCCGTAAATAAGCGAATACAACAATACCTTTGTGACGATCCCTGGATAATATATAACCAGCGTTCTTCGTAAATTTGTAGGTAGAAATTTTTAACAGTGATTTTTTTTTCTGTTTGTTTGCGTATTCCTCTGTTTTGTCCGTATTAAGGTTTATCTGTGAAGAATAACAGAGTAGCCAGCACTATGGCGTATGTCCAAAAGTATTTTAAATCATTAAGTCGTAAGAATAATAATCGTTCTGAGGAAATTAACATAGAGTATGCCACAACCGAATACTATAGGAATCACAGAGAAAAATGTATTACAAATTTATTTCATTCCTTTAGTTAAGGAATCATCTCTCACTAGGTATACCTCTGCCGGGGATGGGTTTCTAAGGAAAGAAAGAAGAGGAGCAGTAGAAAGTTTGCGTCTGGAACAATATCGCTCTATTACCATGCTGTGATGGGTTTCCTCAGCCTCTCGGCCTAGCCGAGGTCTCCTGCCACCTTCGTGACTGCGATGGAAGGGCTTATCCGTTTCCCGCGCCCGTGGGGGCCCCCTGGGCGGCAAAGCTCTCGACTTATGCTCGATACACAGTGACGCGGAAACGTAAAATCGGAAACGGTTCCGGACCCGCAAGATATTAAAATTTCACTATCCGTCTACAGCTTTCATAATGCACTGAAGCGTATCTAATGTCAACCAATGAGATTGAATTTCATGGTGAGTAAAAATTTATTTGATTGAAAAACAATTGAGGTACGAGAACATAACACCTTACGGATTGACGTAATCGATAAAAAAAAAACCAAACATAATGATAAAACACTAGAAATGCTTGTTATCGGATCAAGTTTTAACGTATTTTAAAAGTAAACAAACACGGCTTCTACCGCGGCCAAATACTCGGCTTGTGTTGGTCACACGGAGTGACGTGAACGGAAGAGCCGAGCATTGCCGAGGTAATCCGTACAGGTGCGTCTCCACTTCAGTGTCATTGTAGAATGGGCTTAAGAGTGCCGGTTGTCAATCCATGTGTAATGCAAGGCTGGACGACTAAATGGCGGTTTACACGCAAAGAATTAATGTACATTTGATCGTATTGAATAAATAATATCAGGTTAAACAGAGCGTGTAGACGGCAAAACGTACGTCTTACCGAAACGGAACGAACATCTCAGACAAGTCGAAAGATTGAATGAAGCGGCATTGTTTTCCTGAACCTGATAGGACCTGCGGAGAAATGTCATTTATTATGCACGTGGCTTCTTTTTTTCATGTTCGACGTTACCTACTACTACGTATGATTAACCATACGCACTGCAGTCCATCCGTAGATAATTGCGCCAGTCGTCGAGTTCAACCCAAAGTTCTCGCAGTAACTATGCGTGAATATTGTCTTCGTTTGAAAAGCTGTGTTGCACAAGGCAAATAGTTAAACTACAAAACAGCTTCCTAAGTTCGGATATTCATAAACTGGTCCGAGGAGGTTTTAATTCAAGCGGATAACGGAGGCAAAGTTATAACGTGTAAACACCCCATAAAATGAACGTTTTATCGTACGTTTTTCATGACCTACAAGATGTACCTATAGTAAATCGTTGTGTGTAAACCGCCCTTTAAATATCAGTATCGCTTTTACCGAGCCAACACTAGACTGGGTTATCCATACGACCTGATAAATACAGCGTCTCACTCTTAGTTTGTAGTACAGAGTAAATGGCGCGCACCGTTGCCAGAGTGATACAGCTCGGTGACAGATTATTTGCGTTACACTAATTAAGCCCATAGCTTATTGATACTTGAAATTTTATGTTGTATTCCATCATAAATTATATAAAGTTTTTAAAATATTCAATAGTGGCTAGTGACTATCATTACAGTTGTATTCATTCTAAAAACACTAATTCAATATTAAACGCCTATTTATTTTCAACAAAGAAACTATTTGTAACATACTGACACTATTGATTTCAGGCCTTCATTAAATTATGTGCTGTGCTCGAAAGAGAAAAAAAATGTGAATATTAAATTGTAAACAAATTAATAATAAAGCAGTTTACAAAGGCATTTGGAACCAAGAGCTCAACTTTCGGTTCTATTTTCATATAAATAAATAGAATATTATTTTATGCTTTTAACGAAATACGACGATTAGTTGCAATATTTTCCATATTATCATTTAAAATTTTCCTTTACAGCATACAATAATTCAGACTTTTTTTTTTCAAATATGTTTCATGAACTTTATAAAACACTACAAAGTTGTGTAAAAAACTTTCTGCTCTATGACCTATACTTGGCAACAGTGCACACCGAAACAAGGAGAGTGCTAGTGGCGGAAATCGTGCTTTGAATTGTAAGAAAAAGTGAATTTTAGGCTATCTGTTCGCCCTTAAATGCTTTTTTCAAAACCTGAAAGTCTTAGACAAAATATTGCCACTTATAAGTGGTAGATCCTTAAACAATCACTACTTATGATAATGTAATGATACGTATTTAAAGATATGGGTACTCTTTTAATTTTTCATAGTCAGTGGCCATCGATTGAGCCTTAATTTATAGTCATCTTAAACTGGTTAATAAGGTGCATTATTCAAGGGAAAGTCATGGCCCCACCTTGTCCCTCGTTGTTGGTATGGCTAAAACTTATTAGAACTGCGTTGGGTTTCAAGTGGTTTTTTGCAGTCCATTTCATTTAAATCTTGGAAGTGTTTTCGCATTAAGAGGACTGTATGCCTGGCTGACATACAGTATGTATGAAGTTCCGATGAATTTAGAAACGTCTTAATTTCGTGATGGTATTATGCCTGTGTTGTTAATTGTTTTTCATATGTATTTCAAGGAATCTTTTTTCCGTGTACCTGTGGGATTTATCGGGATGCTCCCATCTCTCCTATTTAATACATTCCGTCGCTGCTGTACATCCTATCGTTTCTGCTTAGCTTTTAAGATTTGTAGAGTAAAATTGCAGCGTGTTAAAACCTCATTTATACTGCCAGAAATGATTTAGGCACATCAGTGTGGATTCTGTGTGATTTCTCGTAAATATATTGTCACATATTTAGCACCACCCCAGAAACGTTATACCTGCAATAACAAGTTTAATATAATTTACAAGTGAATAACACATCAGTGTGATTGTCGATGGACGCGGGTGAGATGTGTTTGTTGGTAAACGTGTCGTGGGGCTCCGTGCAGTCGCGTGTTAACCGTCGGCAGGCGAACGCGAGGTTAGGCAAGAGGGCGTGTGTATTTATGTACGTACTTTTTTTCTCCCCCGCGCAAGCATGCAGCGGGACGAAGTATTGCCGTTCATGCCTCTTTTTATGTTGTTCGTTGTGAGAGAGAAGAGAGAGTTCGCGTGCAGGGGCGCCGGTGCGGGACGTGTTTCCCGCGCCGCGTCGCAACCCGCCGTGCGCCGTGTGCCGTGCGCATGCGCAGCTCCTGCAGCGAGGCCTAGGCCGCGCCCCGCGTCCCCGCTTCCAGCGGCACTGGCGTGCTGTGGACGCGGCCGCCCGCTGTACAACTGCGAGAGATGATCACACATTGCATGGCCTTCTAGTTACAGTTTGACATTGCGGCGAGCATGTTAGTTACGTGTGTTCGTGAGGTCTCTTGCAAGGGCGCGTCCGAAGTGCAGAAGAGGACTGATACGAAAATATCCTGCCAAAATAATATGTTTGAATGTTTGTTTGTTTCGCACGAAGTTTGTTTCGTGAAAATCCAGTTCAGTATTATGCTGTATCTTGTTTTCATTTTACAATGAATTCTTAATTTGTCTAGCCCTTTTTTTAATGCTGAAATTTACATTTTGTCTCTGTTCTTTAAAAAAAATAGCCTATGCTAACCTTTTCAATCTGCAGTTCGTTATTTGTTGACTATTCTCGTGTTAATCTTGTTTGATTAGTTCTCAAGAACACACACATTTTAAGAAGGATTGGTAAACAGGTTAGTCACCCACAGTTTTATAATTTCAGTTTTGGCCCTAAGAATCTGAACGTTTTGAAAATATATATTTATTAATTTATTAAATTTTGCTGTGCTCTTCAAGTCCGACCTGCTAGCCTCAGTGGTTGTATCTTCAGGCTGGTGAACCAGAGGCCCCTTGTTCGATCCCTTGCCGTGTCAGGGATATCCTTCTCGGGATTATGACTGGATGTACTGTGCAGAAGGCAATGGCGAACCATCGCAGTATCATCTCGCCTGGTCCGCCCCAGTCTCGCTTGTGGCGATGACTGGGAAAAAACAAACCAAGCCTCCAGGGTGATCAACCCATCATCACCATCATCGTCATGCTTTAATATTGCGAATTATTGACCTCCTTTTTCTCCTTCCGTCCCCCTCCCCTCGCCTTCGCGAGTCGGACAGCCAGCTCCGTCACCGCAGCGTCGGACATCCATCACACGTCGGGCGAGCTTCCTTTGCGTTCCGCAGCCGGAGCTACCTACACTGCAAAAACCTTGTTGTACTCATTCTGCAATTAGATTCTGTCGAAACTATAGTATGGTTGATATATACATACACACACCAACACACACACACTACAATAGGTCAAATATATTTCTTATCTTACAAATAAAATTCGAAAAAATGTTCATAAATTCGTTGAACTACTATTATTTATTTATTGCCTTATTTTACGTGGCATGCTGCCTTGTCTACCACTTAACCAAATACATTTTGTTAAATTAAATGTAAAGTTATAACAAAATAAACATACATAACTAAGCTAACCATAAATAAAATACAATAGACAAGAACATAATAAACAACTAACACAATACAATACAAACTAAATAAACAAACTAATTACTAGCAAGTATGTAACATGATTTACGCATATTGAACTACACGTTATGTTATGATTTCACAGTTGATACCTTTTGTTAATAGTAAACACAAGACAGTTGAAGGAATTATAATGGTTTACTTTGCTTTTTCAATCTGTTCTGCAGTATGGCATTCTGGCCTGGGGAGGAATGACCTAAACGTCAATTAAACCATTTATTACAATTCAAAAACTTGTTCTACGAGACATTAAAAAAATTCTACGTACCCAGCCAAAGAACATTTTTAACGTCTAAGAGTATTTGATATTAAAAGATAATAAATTAGAGCTAAAATAACGAATATGTATCGAAGGGAAAATTAGTTAAATTATTCCTTATTTCGTAAAACAATTTCACTGAGATAGTTAGAATTTTTGCTTCCTAAAATTATAGTTATTCTTCCTGAAAAATTAAAATTAAAATTTTATTTTCAAATAAAAAATATCAATCTTTGGTTGGATAATTTAACTGATGAAGCTATTTATTTAATATTTAAGTAAGGTTTAATATAGTGTTGTAACTTATGTACTTGTAAAATTTCCTTCAATTTTTTTTTAAATTTTTATATATATATTTTTTGAAACAATATATACTTAATCTTTTATTTTTATTAATTGCTATTTTTAACTTTCAAAACTAATGTAAGATTTATATTGTTATTTTTTATTTATACAATGTTACAATATTTAAAACTTTTACATTAGTCTAAATACCGCACTTGGCTTAAAGAGATTAGATGCACTCACGCACAAGCTTGTTTTTGTGAATGCTAAATTTTCTGATTAATTTAGTGAAGTGTAAATAAATATATATACATAGTTTTCATAAATCTGCAAACAGAACAGCATTGATGCTGGAACCTAAGTAGCGCGACTAAAAGTATGCGACGCGACAGCGAAATATCGCGGTATTGTTAACATATAGTTTTTACCCGTGCGACAAACAAGATCCATCAATGTTTACAGTTTTTTTAAACTGACATGTTTGAAATAATTTTGTTAAAATCAAATTTGAAATTTATTAGAATAAACTTCTGTGCAATGAAAAATTTCACAGCTTTTTACTGATAAATTGAGTAAAAATACTTCAAATAAAAACGAATAATAATGTCACGAGTGGGAAAATATGTTCGAAATGGATGCCTGATTAATCCACTACAGTTTTATTTATTAACTACCACATACACTACTAATTAAATTACAACGCAGTCCCAATGCACCAGTCTCTGCACACGAAGCCCGTCGCTCGTCGTTCACTTTCACTCACCAAGGGGTCACTCGCCCTCTTCACTTCACTGCCTCAGAGGCTGGCATCGCCGTTTTTACACCCCTCGGGCCCCTCTTGGAAAGATCTCGCACCCCTTTGAAGTGTCTCGTCATCTTGGTAGACTTGACACCCGAAGCTCCCAGAAATAGGGCTGCCTAGTTACGCCACTTCATGCATGTGGAGCTCTGGGAACGTGCCGAACTCTCCAGAGGCGCTGAGGTATGAGTAAGTGTGTCTGGGGGGGGGGGGGGGTAGCCAGGCGCCGTCGCTAAACCGATTAGGCGTTGTAACAGTAATGGACCGCGTCCCACCTGCAGGCAAGCGCGTGCATAGAACAAAGAGAGATACATACAAGTGCAACTCTTGCAGTGGAAACTGAAACTATGTTTTGCGTGACTTGTGACGCTATCTGGTGAGTGGGCCCATAACTACTAGAAAAAAATGTCGCGCGATAGGTTAAAATCCGAAGTGCTAGCTTTATAATGGTTATATAACTATTTCACGACTAATTTCTTAGAAGAATAGAGTTTTCTGTCCAAAAAAAAAACACTTAATATTGTTTTGTAATAAAAAATTAAGTTCTATATGAATGAGTAGGAGATGAAGTATTTATGGTATGCCACACTATAAAATATGTGGCTGCCATAATAAAGTGAATTAATTTTCACTGCTTTGTTTGGCTGATAATAGCTGGTGCATTACATCTCACAATCAATGTTGCTATCTAGCGGGTGGGGTCAGAACTACTTCAAATACTATGTCTCGGTCGTGGCAGTTAAGAGTTTCTCCCCCACGAGCGCAGGACACGGCTGGCGAGTTGCACGCCTCGTTGCCCCGCACCCCCACAACCTTGTAACAATAACATGATTACCAATGCAAGACTAAACATCTTTCGAAAACAACATTCTGATACGTACAAAAACTAAATAGAGGCAACCTGAAGCTGTAACACATTCATGGCTATCTGAATACTTTATGGACCAATCTCTGTGTTATAATATCCCTGGTACATCAATTGCATATAATTTGACTATTTAATAGTATTTAATACTGAAACCTTGAATAACTATTTAGTAGTAAAATGGTTCTTGTGGCCTAAATAAATATTTGTATTGGTTGTATCGTAGCATGCAAAATGAAAGGCTAAACGAATTAGTAAACTAAGCACGTTTGCCAAAATTCCATATATTCTAACAACAAATTGCGCCCGCGAATTTTGACGCGCTAACGTTACAAACGTGTAGAATGTGATATTGGTTAGAAAATGATTTCATTCGCGTCGCGCCCGACTCACTGGTTTTATTCCAGAACATTTCCAGTGCTCTGTGCGGGGGGTAACACGTTCACGCTGTGGGTACGTGCGCAGGACGTGTATAGGTAAAATTGTCGATGAAATGAGACGTGTTAAGTGGTCTTTATCGGTTGCGTCTTACACAATCTCAGTTGTTATTGGATGTTACAAAAACACAACCATCGACAAAAGTGGTTTCAGCCACGTCGGATCGTTTTGATTACAGCACTGAGATATTGTGTGCCGAAAAGGAAAAAATTGAACCATAGGACCTTAACAAGATATATATATGCCCACGTTTTCAGGAAGGGTTACCGAGAACCCTATACGGTTCCTGAAGCGCTTCGAGGAGTATGCCGCCACGTTCAATCTCAGCGAGGCTGAGGTGTTGAAGTGCCTCAACAGCGCGTTGAAAGGGCAGGCTTTCTACTGGTGGGAAATGCTGAGTGCAACCACCAGTAGCTACAACCACTTCCAAGCCATGTTCCGCCAGCAGTATTGGAGTCTGCGGATTCAGAGCAATCTGCGTGCCCAGCTCCATACTGAGAGGTATGACCCCAGGAAGGGCACAACGCTGGAGGCCCACCTCTCCACAATGTTCGAGAAAACCAGATATCTCGACTTGCCCATGACGGACGAGGAGTTCGTAGCGGCAATACTAACTCAGCTGCCGCTGCGCTACCAAAAACAGTTGTCCGGCCTAACGTACCGAGACGTCACAGAGTTCAGGGAGAGGCTCCTGAACTACGACAAACTGGAGAAAATGGACAGGACGCCAGCACCCAAGGAGGACCACGATAGGGTACCTCAGCAGAACCGCCAGCCACCCATGAACAACTACTGGCAGAACCGAGACAATAAGCCAAGGGACAACCGTCAGGCAGCTGTCCACACTATGACGTGGCAACCCAAGGGCAGGGAGCAAAGCTCGTATGGCCGTTACGCTACGAGCCAACGCAAAGGTCCTTACAACAAGAAAAGGACATGGTGGTCAAACGCAAGGAACTACCATAGCGATGAAGAGATGTACCAGCGCAAGAGGAAGGACGACCGCAACGACAACCGCCGCCGCTCCTACTCGCCTGAAGTACGGCCTCCCAGGGAGTCCCGTGACCGACGCCCAAGATCCTCGTCTGAAGACGAGAGAGAGTACGCGAGGAAGTACCGCAAGACGGAAGAACCTCGATACCAGGGCCGGCACGAAGAAACCCGAATGCCACCCCACCATTATTCCCCCCAGACAACAGAGAATCATGGCGGCAATGCCCATAATAGCCAGTTCTCTGGAAACAAACGCTACCAGAACGCAACGTTTCCACCACCATTCCAGACGCAGCATTCAGGACATCAGGCTGCATACTACCAACGAGGGGAAGTGAACCCGGTAGCAGCCGAGTTCAAGGCTGCAGTGTCCAGCGTCGCAGGACCCAGTAATTGGAACCACAACGAACAACAACCACGTGTTCCAGGTGGACGTGCCAACCAGGGCACGTTAAACTAGAACGGGTTTCAGTTGGATCGCCCCGAACAGAAACCCACTATTCAGGCTCAGGGGTACAAAACGATAAAACTCCAATTTACAGCTGCATCAGCTACGACAAATTTATACGCACTGTTATGCTAAGAGAAAGTGAAAGAGACTTTCTATATAATGAAAATGATGAAAATAGGATTCATCAAGTTTGTACAGTTTGTCCACATGTGACATTAAAAATTGAAGAATGCAATGTGGATGCATTAATTGACAGTGGCGCTGAAGTCACGTGTATCAGTGAGGAGTTGGTGAACTACCTCGAGCACCAAGGCATAATACTACCCAAGATACCAGTGCCAGCACTCAAAATAATTGGAGTGACTTCAAGGGCAAGCCCTATTGTAAACAGACAGGTACTGATAACAGTACACGGCCTAGGCAGACCAAAAGACATGACTGCACTAGTTGTGAAAGGCCTAGCAAAACCGCTAATAATAGGTACTGACTTTCTATCACAATTTGGTGTAGTGATAGATTTTAAACTATGTGAAATTCATTCAAATGACTGTGAAACTCCAGTCACACTCACAGGCAAGTGGCATGTGAGGGAAAATTTTGTGGGAATATTGTACAGTGAACCCATACACAGGCACATATACAATGCACAAGCAAGTGAGCAACTTCAGGCATCACTTGAAGACCTAAGACAGTCACTACAGGAGGTGAAGAGTGTATCACCCAGTCAGCTGCAACAACTGTTTGGTGTACTGGCCAACTTTCAGTCAGTATTCTCTGACAAGCCAGGCAGAAACAGATTCTACCAAGCAAAAATTAAGATAAATGAGGAGGCACCGTACCACCGCAAATGCTATCCCATTCCGGTGAAGTACGTCCAGGAAGCCACACTCTACCTACAACTTATGATCGATTGGAATGTAATCCGGAGAGAAGCAAGCCCCTATGCTAACCCCATAGTTTGTGTGAGTAAACGAGACGGAACAGTAAGACTGTGTCTCGATGCTAGGGAGCTCAACAAAATTACAGTCAAGGACAGGGAAAGTCCCATACAAACGGCAGAAATTTTAAGATTGTATCAAGGTGTGAAGTATCTCACTACCATGGATCTGTCGTCAGGCTATTGGCAGATACCATTAGAACCTAATTCCTGCCAATATACATCATTTCTGTTCAGGAATCAACAGTATGTATTTACAGTTATGCCATTTGGACTGTGTAACGCAGTGGCTGACTTTACGAGATGTCTAGACGCAACCTTAGGACCCGAGTGTCAGGGATTTGCAAGGGCGTATGTCGATGACATATTAATAACATCATCAAATTTTGAAGAGCACATGCAGCATGTTGCCACTGTACTGCACAAACTGCAAGAGGCAGGCATGACTGTGAAAATTAGAAAATCTGTATTCTGCAGAGAGGAATTACCCTTTCTAGGACACATCCTCACACCTGAAGGCATCAAGACAGCCCCAGACAAGCTACAGAACATCCAGGAGTTTCCTACACCGAGGAACGTGAAACAGCTGAGAGCGTTTCTTGGAATAATTGGTTTTTACAGGATATACTCCAACCAAGTTGCACAGTGTGCAGTTCCGCTGTTCAGCCTATTGAAGAAAGGTCAGGCATGGATGTGGAGTGAAGAGCACGAGCAAGCCTTCCTCAGC
Organism: Bacillus rossius redtenbacheri; assembly: GCF_032445375.1. Lineage (NCBI taxonomy): Eukaryota > Metazoa > Arthropoda > Insecta > Phasmatodea > Bacillidae > Bacillus > Bacillus rossius. The sequence continues at coordinate 136,951,188 of NC_086330.1, read as the reverse complement.
CTGAAGAACTTGTTCCTGACTGAACACGTCATCTACCATCCAACCCAAGGGAAGGAATTTCTGTTATACACAGATGCCTCTGACACAGCCCTAGGTTGTAAGCTTGCACAGGAGGAAAATGGAATTGAAAAGACTGTAGCAATGGCTAGTCGTACTCTCAACCAGGCCGAGAGAAATTACACTGTTACAGAGCAGAGGCTCTGGCCATTATATGGGCACTCCAGAAGTACAGGGGTCTGCTACTTGGAGAAACAGTGAAATTGTTAACAGATCACCAGGCGTTAACATGCCTTAAGGCAGGCAAGTTATTTGGTAGCTGCCTTACGAGATGGTTTTTGCTACTGCAGGAATATGATATTCATATACATCATATCAAGGGATCTGCCAACACCACTGCAGATTACCTAAGTCGCCTGCATGAACTGCAAGAGAGTTCACCATCTACATCAAAACGACAGAAGGAATTTCTAGTGGCACCAGCATCCACAGAGATATTCAAAACCAACCCTAAACTCCGAGATATCCTGAAGGATATAAAATGTAAACAACAAGCAGATGAGTACTGCAGAAACACCAGCAACCAGCTGCAGAAGCAGTCAGCTGATAATAAAATTCACCAGCATTTCTGTTTGTCAGCAGAAAATGTTTTGTTTGCCCAGTCAAGGAAGAGATGCATTTTCGAAGATCACTGGAAACCAGTGATACCAGCTGATTTGAGGCAACCAATCACCTGGGAACTACATGTAGCCTTAGGACATGTAGGGAGCAAGAAGCTCATTGAAGCATTAAAGAGGCAAGTGTATTGGCCTAACATGTCACGCTATGTAAGTAAGGTCACAAGTGCCTGTGACCTATGTCAGAAGATGAAACCACCTGGACAACACCTGCATGGAGAATTGCAGTCCATCATTCCAACAGCACCATTGGAATTATTATCAGTTGATTTATTTGGCCCCCTACCACAGTCAAAGGGAGGTGTTAAGTATGTTTTTGTGATGCAAGATGTTTTCACAAAATTCACAAAATTGTATGCAATTGTGAACCCAACTGCAAAAGCAGTTATGCAAAAATTAAAAACTTTCGTTGAAGAAATTGATTTACCTAAAGTGGTATTGTCAGACCGAGGTACCCAGTTTACCAGTGATTTGTGGCAAACAGGAGTCAGGAAATTAGGTGCAATACCTACAACTATCAGTGTACGACATCCACAAAGTAACCCTGTGTCTTTTACGTACGCTATGCCATAACTCGCAGCAATCATGGCGAGATAAGTTGCCATATGTAGAGTGCGTTATTAACCATACTGTACATGGTTCTATTGGAGTTACCCCTGGAGAAGCTATGAGCCTGAATAGATCGGTGGCGATCAACCCGAAGTATTTACCCCGATGTGAACACACCCCTAATGAAGAGGAAAAACTACCTACAGGAGAAGAGGTAGAAGCTCTAGTGAAGAGGAAGTTGACAGCAGAAGCTGACATCAGACGCAAGAGGAAACCAGCATCAAAATTAGCAAAATTAAAAATTGGAGACCAGGTAGGTACTGAAGAAAACAACTCCAGTAAGCAAGGCCTGGGAACATGTAACCAAGAAATTGTTTTTGTTATTTGAAGGTCCTTATGTCATCACAGACATAGTACAAGAGAATTGCTATGCACTAGCAGAGCCAGCAACAGGCCGACCAGTAGGCCGTTATAATATAACGCAGTTAAGGGAATACAAGAGCCCTACTACTATGTAAGCAGTACCGACCTAAGCTGTGAATGCCTCGTGATGGTACAAGGTATAGTACCATAAACAGCTGAGAGCAGTCTATGTGTAAGTTTCAGACCAAGGATCTGAACTGTACAGAGGAGTAAGTGTATGTCACTGTGATTATGTGATCTAGTACGCCATGTGAGGCGTAGTGCAGCCACTGTAATTTGTAATGTTAAGCGGAGGTGTAATTCCCGCTTGTTTCTGTGTAAAGGTGAAGTGAAATGCCACCTATGCAGATATTTACCCTGTGGTTATGCGGAAGTGTAATTCCCGCTATATTGCTGTATTTGAGGTGAAGTGAAATGCCACCCATACAGATGTTATTGTAGCCTGCGAAGCTACCAGTGTACAATGTGTATTGTATTTATGTATCAGTTGGCTTGCACAATCCCTCGTATGAGTATGAACTCAAATGTCATGGAGACATATATTTAACGCTAGACTAGCCTATACCTATGTGAAGCTGTATGTACTGTGTACTGACAAACGAGAAGAAATTAAGCTTATTTAGTGTCGATGTAACTATGTGGTATGATACCCCATCCTGCTGTGTAAACATATGTAAACACTGGCATGCAAAGCATCTCTAAAAGCACATAACACTTCGCAACTACAAGCAGAATAATATTATGCAGGTTACCTTGATTTATTGATGATGCTGAGTAATCCAATAGGCGTCGTTATGTTGATGATGAAAAATAGAAAATCACTAAATTTTCTAATATTTATAGAAGAACTCACTAAAATTTTAAAACTTCACTATTTTGTTACCATTTCTGGGATGAATTTAGGGAAAAGAATGATCTCTAGGATTGCATTCTACCCAGAATGCAGATTAGAAAAGTATGCACTCACTTCGCATACAAATCCAATCATATTTATTTTATTAAACTTTGGATGTCAAGGTATTGAAATTTTATGAAATGAAAACACGAAAATTTGAAATCGATGATTTTTGAGGATTTATTGGGAGAAGCCCCTATACAAGAAAATTACGTCATCTCAACACTATTCACTCGCAGCACTGTCATAGTAGTTGTTTGAATAGTATTCTTCGAATGATGTGAAGAATAGCGAAGGATGTGGATCTGAAAAACTCAGGATCTAAGCCCTTTGTCGCGAGAAGTGAAGATACTCCGGCAAACAAGTGTCCACAAGCAACTTCGCCTAACAGGAGTTTTTAAAATTGAAAAAAAAAAAAACAAGAATTTTTTTTCTTAAAAAGAAACAAAAAAAATACTGAACATGTGATACCATATGTTAAAAGCTATCCTGATACAGCATGTTTGTGAAACAGCTAATTTGTAAAGGAACCTTAGCTACACTGAAGCCAGGAGCCTCAGTAGATTACAAGACTCATGTTACTGATAGTAACCAAGATGAGATGAAATGTGAACATTACTCAACCCAGCGAGACCGCTACGGGATAAAAAAAAACAAAAAAAAAAAACAAGTAATGAAAGATGAGAAGAGGAAGATAAAGCCTCCACAGCTGTTGAGCTGAACACAGCAAACTGAAGTTGGAAAAATCACTAAGTTGGTAATTGTGTAAACCAACGATTTCTCTGTATGTGAGATGATAATGTAAACAATGTGTAAAGACATTATGAAATTTGAATTGTATAACTTGTAAACATAATGAAATGTAAATGTTATGCTATGTAAATGTTATAATATATATAATTATAAGTAAATGTTATATTTTATGATCAATTGTTAATATGGGCCATGTAAACATAATAATGAACTATTAATTGTCAGTATGTACATGATATGATATTAATTCTTTGATGGAATGTTAACAAGTGTGATGAAATGCAAATGTAAATTGCAAGCTAAATATGCTGTAGTTAAATGCAGATATTTTTTAATAATGAAATGTAAACATGTAAGTTACAAACATTGGGTAATGAATATAAATTATGTTAGCTATCAATATGTTATTATGAAAAGCCAAACATGTGATGTTTAATATCCAATAATGATATGCTATAATGATATGTTTTGTGAAATGTATGAAATCTCATGAAATGAGAACACAAACAAGCAAATGCACTGTGATGCATACTAATCAAGTACGAACTAACAATGTGATATGTTAGTGGCAAGCAAAGTCATAATATTGAATTTATTGGTTATTGATAACCATGCATTGTTATGCAAGAATTGAGATTTAATAATTAATTGTATTTATTTTTTTTCTAACAATGATGTTAATAATGTGAATGTTCTATGTTAAGCTAGGAATTTTAATGTTAATTTAAGATATTTTTGTTTTAACACTGACATCATAGGGTTCCGCGGCAAGTACACAAGTTGTATTGCCTGCAGACACTTGTATTTGCAAGAGTACAAGTACGCACATAGTGATTAAGTTATCGATTAAGACCCGGACACCTATACTTAAGTCAGGTGCGAAGGTTACACCAGAGTGAGCTAGACATAGTGCGGTTCGCAACGATTGTGTACCTAACAGTGATGGGAATAGACGAGTGCTTCTTTGTGGGAAGTGATGACCTCGCCCCACGCAATCAGCACCGCAGACGCCACGACGCCGTCTCGCGCGTAGTCGTGAGGCAGGGCGGCTGGATGCCGCCACATCAGCAGTTGATGACGTCAGCTGCAGTGCCAGATGCCGTGCTGTCTGGTACAGCATCATCGCCCCACGCCAGACCCCGTCGACGCGTGGTGAACCAGGCCAGGTTTGTTGGTCGTTTTGAGGACAGGCGCCGTCTCGACGCCGCTGTCCGCTGCAGGAAGGAGGAGTCGCAGCAAGGATGCAGTCATCACCGCAGGTGGACGCTGACCCACTGCCGTGACGTGACCTGGAGAACGTCCTATTGTTGATTCACGTGTACATTGCACCCCTTCTAATCCCTTTAGTGAATCATACTCACAGTAAGTAAGTCCTCCCGAGTCCCTCTCAACAGGAGCGGCTCAAGGCAGAAGCAGTCGGAGAGCAGCAGCAGTTCCCGCTTTCGAAGATTTTGCACTGCAAAATCCGTGAACTTCTTCGCGCAGGTCTGTTAGCAGCGACGACCCGACAAAAAGTGTTTAAAAAGGCGCGATTTTCAGGCGCGCAACGGTAAAAAGCGAATCCAGGAGGAGAGGTAGTCTCTCTCAAGTTGTTTTTTTTGTTTGTCGTTTTGTGCGCGCGTTGCTAGGCAACGAAGAGTGTTGTGTATTGTGCGACGGAGAAAGGGAAGTGCCAATCACATTGCACCGTTTTGAACAGGTCAAAGAGCACTGTTCAATGTAATTGACAAGGGCGGCAAAATCTGTACTGCAACATGTTTGTTTTGACAGTTTAATTATTTATTATTATTTACGATTTATTTTATTTTGTTTGCTCTATGTATAATATTATTTATTTTCAGAAACGACAATATTTTGTTATGTATGTCTATGGAAAATTGATTCTTTGGATTTTTACCGGACTATTTGAACGATGTATTGTTGATACCCCTCTAAGGACTAATGGACTTGGAATCTGTAAACGGTAAAATTAACGCCGTTTATTTATAATGTAAATTATTATTTTGGTATTTGTGTATTTAAATTATAAGTGAAATTTTGTTATCCGCGCAATTGTTGCGTTCGGAGTTCACGTTTTCGGTAAGAAATTAAGTAACCGAATTGGTCCTTTTGGCCAATCACGGGCCACCATTTAAAAGTTGAGTCTTACTGGTTTATTTGAGGAATTAGTAAGAAAGAGAGTTCTTAATGGCCAGCTGAATGAGCGGCAACTTCGTGACGTCGGCGATTTTAAATCCTGAAAATTAGCTATTTAGCATCAGGCATCCCGGATAGAGGATGATAATTATGAACCATTAGGGAGTTCAGAATATTGAAATAGGATTTATCTAAAAAGATAAATAATATAGGAGTGAATAACGTGAGTAATAAAAGTGCCCAGATTTTTGTATCCTAATCTTATGCACGAATCACGCAACTCCCGTTTTTATGTCACATCGTCGCCGAAACTTAATATAAACATTGATTTCATGAATTAAATTGACTTTATAGATGATTTAAATAATACTTGGAAATAAATTTTACGATTTACACACTTATTAACAGACTCAGTGGTCCTATAGATGAGAGGCTCTGAGCTCTGCCGATGACTTTTGAACCTAACTAGCCGAGGTAAATTGATTTTAAGTTCCCTAAAAACATTAATTAAAAACTGTGTAGTGCCAACGAACCCAAATAAAGACTTTTGAAATTATTTAAATGTGCGCAACATAACTCCTGGTAATTGAACTTTTATTGAATTCCTATGATGTCAATGTTAAGTTAGGTTGTTGTTTTGAATATGAATAATAATTAAATATATTAATAAGATTGAAATTTTTGAAATCATTTTGCATTGGGAATAAAATAATTCTATATTTAATATTCAAAGTGTTGTGTTATGTCATTTGTAATTTCACCTACTCCAGTGTGTATTTATGTATGTTCCTAACCAATCAAGTAACACCTAACTGTGACCTACATGACATCAACACTACCAGTGGAGACCCATTCAATTAAGAAATAAAATTTATTACACAGTTTTTTATTCAGCCCAACGTTTTAGTGTGTGGGGCCTAAACTCCTACAGTAGCTCTACATAATTAATCTGACAGCCCAAGTGGGGCATTAAGAAGGAAGTTTCCCCACATAACATATATATATATATACTAGCTGCAGTACCCGGCTTTGCCCGGGCTGAACACCGGGTGATATATTGTCCGCAAGTTACAGCAAAATGGATAGCGATATGTCCAGTGTGGTGGACATTAAGAAATGACACATAATTACTGTTTGTGTATCTGTGACCTATGGTTTTCTGTTTACCCATGGCGATCGGTTGAAAGGTTTAGAAGTTGATGCGCTACAGCGCCATCTAGCGGCGAGTTACAAAAAAAAATTGTTAGCATAAAAACCTTCCCATGATAAAAACACTTCGATGTGCCAACTTTCATGGCGATCGGTCAAACGGTGTAAGAGTTTATCGACGTCATACATGCCAACATCCAATTTATATATATTCTTATATTTCGAAATTTTGGGGCTTTCACTTTTGCGGAAAGTGGATGTTCAGGACCTCGAATGGTTTGGAACACTCCATCTCGAAAGAATAGATATTTGAAATTCCTGAAATTGTCGAAATTTTGGGGCTTTGTTCCCAGAGGGAGGCGGGGGGTTCGAGGACCCTGAATGGCTCGAAAACACTTAAAATCGAAAGAGATAGATTTTTCAAATTTTTTAAACTTTCGAAATTTTGGGGCTTTAACCACCTGGGGGGGGGGGGGGAGGGAGGTTTTAAGTTGAGGACCCCGAATGGCTTGGAAACACTCCAAATCGAAAGAGATATAAAGGAATATAAGAATGTAGGCATTTACTGTACTCCTATCTACCATAATAACAATATTCACAATTAGAAAGCTTATTACCTACATATTAATAATTATCTAAATAAATTAATAAATAACTGTATGTTTAAGAATTTACGTACATACATAATATTAAACTTCAAACTATACACACCAAAAAAAAACTAAGGATGTTTGTGAAACTATATTTATTTGTCATAATGTTTAAAACATTTGTAGGATTTCTTTATATGTAAAACTGTGGTGGCAATATTCCGCTTATCCAAAGGAGTATAGAAATTAATAGAGACATCACTCCCTGTACACACCACAAATCTTTGAATTAAGTATAAAAAAACATAGTCCAAAATGAAACAAAAAGTATAAATAACAACTAATTTGACAAAAAAATTATACAACTGGAATTACAATGTTAACATTCGCCTGAAATTTAATAGAAGTAGGTAGGTAAGAATATATATATAAGAAATTAAATGAAATGAAAACATACATAAATAAAATTATCTCACACTCAACCAAACATAATGTTTAATATGAAATAAAGGAAGATGGCAATTACACGTAACTATTCTAATTAATAAAAAAAAATCAACTTTCCTGAAATAGTTAAATTCAAATTTTTCAACAATATATTACATAATTAATAAATATTTCTGGTCTTCGGTCTCAGCAGCCCTAAGACTCTTGACGCTCAGCAGATAAATTATAAACACTAAACCAAACTCCTTGCAAATAAGTAGGTAATGTAAAAAAAATAACAATATAGACAAATAGAAAATATTAGTAGGCCCTACCTACCTATGAATAAATTTCGAAGAAATTTATAAGTTTAAGAATTTATGTAGGGTACCTACATAATATTAAACTTGAAACTATCCACACAATAAAAACCTAAGAATGTTAGTAAAACTAATTTTTTTTATTTGTCATAATACCTAAAATACGTGTGTTTCCAAAATGAAACAAAGTATAAATAATGACCAATTTGACAAAAAAAATTGTACAACTCGAATGACGTTGAAAACATACACTTGAATTTTAAAAGAATTATGAGTGCCCTAGGTAGGGAGAAAATATATAAGAAGAAATTAAATTTAAAAAATGGGTGCGTGTACTTAGGTACGCGCATGAGAAGTTATAATTCTTTGGCATCATTAAAAAATAGTTTTTAATTGCATGCAAAAATATTGCGTGGAGTCCCTCCGCGTGGAAGAAGTGAAACTTCGTATTGTGGAAATGAAAATAGGAAGGGGTAGAAATTGATTTTTAGTGAAATCATATTGTATCAAATCAAACTAAAAAAATAAAGGAAATAAATTTGTATCGATTCATAGATTGATCTTCAGAGAGAGATAGAGAGAGGGAGAGAGAGAGAGAGAGAGAGAGAGAGAGAGAGAGTGAGTGAGGACACCTATTCAATGTCTATAAAACTAACTTTTTTATGAGAGCAGATTTTAATGAAATATATTATGAAATCATTCAACGATAAAACCTGTTTATTTAACTAAGCGGACGGGTTCGCCCCAAGGAGAAAATAACGCGGCGAGACCTCGTGGACATAGAGAAATGACACACTCACTATTTATGTGTCTATGAAACATGATTTTTTTCTGCAATTTAAATTGTAATATACAAAAACGGTATTGAAAATTTAAACAAATATGGCGACACTACAAACTGTCAAGAGCTTTTTTTTTCTTACTCTCTACTTAGTTCCTTACAATAGCAAAACGTAACGTAATGGCTTGAAAGCTATTGCTCGGCAGACATAGAGGAATGACACTAACAGTTTGTATATCTATGACACACATTACATTTTTTAGTTTTTTCTTAACTCAGAATCGAGATAAAATATCCAATTGTGAATCTAAACCATCCTCGAATCCCCGTGAACTCACACAAAACATTTCATCAAAATCGGTCCAGCCGTCTAGGAGGAGTTCAGTGACATACACACGCACACAAGAAATATATATATATAAAGATATCCTCCCCCCCCCCCCCCCCCGCTTCTGCACTTACAAATAATTATATAAATCTACGTTCATTGCTTTTATGTTTTTTTTTGTAGAGTAGCCAACGACATAAAACAACACACGTATCTCAGAAAAAAAGTATTTTTGGTTTTATCAAACAAACAAAAACATCATTTTAGAGGGTAAATCACCAAAATTTTTAAAAGAGGATAAAGTATCGTAGTTTGATTACATGTAAAAATTAAAAATAAAAACAATACCAATAATTATCTGAAAAAGACTTCACACAAAAATACGTTCACATAAATGTTGGAACTACAAATATTCATATTATTTACTGTCCAAAATTGACACGTCAATATTTGATGATTTGATGATTTTCTTGTACAATTTTCTGGACTTGCGTGGCCATATGCTCTATAAATGATTCAAACAATAATAATCAAAAGAAAACTAAAGCTTAGCAGATATTATCTGTTTGACAAAAACAGTAATTTAAGTGTTGAAGCTATATATAGCACATGTATAATAATAACAATGGATACCAGTTGTGTGGGATGCCATACATGACTTGCTTACAAACGCACTGTAAATTAATATGGTTGGTTGTATAGGTTTATTTGAACAAGCAAGTATGTGCAGTCCCTCAAATTTTGTCAGACATGAAATTACATTCTTTTTGCATGTTTGACATAAGCATGTTAGAAAATTTGCAATTTTGACTTACGCTATAGCGTTAAAACGCAATATTTTGTTTACTTGTTTCAAAGTTTTTTTTATTTTTTTTATTACTTTGTAGGTGTTTCTGTTCTCGACCCGGCAGTATGCCGTGGCTAGAATTTCGCAGCAAGTGTCTCGCTGTGTTCGTCAACGTCAAACCAGTGGCTTTTCGCTTTGCGTTCCATCAGGCAGGTCGTAGGCTTTTTTTCTGTTTGTAACTGTTTTATTACATCTGTTCTTGTAATGATTAATTACAATCTCGAAACTACTGTTTGTATTGCAAGCGTTGTTATACGAAATAGTTATACTATGTGATAAAATTGTCAGATGTTAATTCTTTTTTTTTTATATTTACGTATTTCATTTCTTATTGTATACACATCTGTCAGCAATGTATTTAATGTTATTTTCAGTTAAATGCATTTGACTTTCACGTATAAAACTTTGTACGTAAAACGGTCATTCAGAAATAACAAGTTTATAAATCACTTAAAAATTTTTATTGCCATGTACCCAGAAACTATTTTGCAAATAACTTAATTTGTTTATCAAATTGGCAGTCCCGTTAATAAAGGCTTCCATTCTCACTAGTCTAAACTAACTGTCATTCGGTTCGAAAGTTCAGCTTCAAACATTAAGTTATGACGTTTATACACCATGATAAAATAATAAATTTTCACGGTTTAAATTTTCCTGTTAAGTAACTGAAGCATACTGCTATAAATTTGCCTGGTGTTTTAAAATTAATTTAAGATTCACTAAGTTAAATTTTGTGATTAGCAAATTTTTGAAAGAATAAATTTTAAGAGACAAGAATGGTTAGACTAAATTTTTTAGGATAGTGAATTGGCTCCCCGTCCACAAGGAGATTAATCTACCGAGCGAAGCGAGTTATTCGTAACCACTAGAACATTTGGCGTTTGTATGTTACCTTTCGAACCGTTGATTGGATTTTCATGAAATGTGGTAGGTACACGCAGGTATGGCCAATGGAATTTTTAAGTTCGTGTATGCGTAGAAACAGTCCAGAGGGTGTTGATATACGTATTTAACAAATACACACGTAGCTTTCAAAATCAAACGCATTACTTTCATTTGTGGCTTAAAATACAAATAGAATAGTGTCCATAGAGTGCATGGTACTGCATACCTCAAAGTGAACTACAAAAAATGGGTGCGTGTACTTATGTACGCGTGTGAGAAGTTATACTTCTTTGGCATCATTAAAAAATAGTTTTTAATTGCATGCAAATAATTAATTACAATAAAATAATAAAAGGGCTGGAAAAAGAGAGTCAACACAGTCAATAAAGTTCAGTTTAAATTTGAAAAATTAAATAAATAAAATATAGAGAATAATAAATATATATGAAATAATTTGTACTAATTATTATAAGATTCTTAATTTTAAATATTTAATAATGATTATTTCATATTTAAAAAATAATAATTTAATAATTAATTTAAAAAAATAATTTAAGTTTATTCATTTTTTAAATATTTATTATTTTCTTAATTTAATATTCATTTTTATCAAAAAGTTTTCATTAAATTTGTTTATTTATTTTTATAAATATTGATTATTTATTCAATTTAATAATAAATATTAAAAATTAATATTTTAATTTTATGTTCGATTTTAATTTTTATCTCAAATTTTTTATTAAATGTTTTATTAAATTTATTTCTTTATTTTGTAAATATTAAATAACCAATAATAAATATTTAACATTAATAATTGAATAATATTTAGTATTAATTATATTAAGTATTAATTATATTAAATAATAATATTTAAATTTATATCAATAAATAATACATAGGATAGTTAACCTCAATTATATTGGAGCACTTGAAAAATATAAAGCCACAATTTTTTTTACTAATATTTACAATAGTAAATAATATTAATCAAAATATTCAATTTAAATCACTACTGAATATAATTTATTAGCAGATATATAATTCGCACTTGTATGAAACTAAAACACGTGTTGTGAATGTAGAAACTAGAAACATGTGGATAAATATTATAAATATGAAAACAGCGATCAGAGGCGACGAGCGTGCCAACATGCGCGACTAATAGGGGTTCTATTTCTATTTTGTTGGTAGCTTTTTTTCGAGACTTAATGAGCGCTTTAGCGGGCAGCTTCAACCTGTATATTCGTTTCGTATTATTAAGTTGTTAGTCGATTACGTTGCAGATATTAGCTATGAGTTATGAGGTTAATATTTACAAAGCTCTAAAAACGGAACATCGCGAGGTTTCAGTTAGGGGCGAACAACTATGCTGTATTTTCCTTGTGGGGTGGGTGTCGGTCGGCTATATTTATTTAAGATAGGTTACTTCCCTCCTGTTTTATAACTCACGGCGTGTAAAGTACAAGCTGCACCCAGGCCTAGAGCTTTTAAAAGCGTTCATATTTGCTTACCTCCAATCCAATCACTCACTCCTCTGCTGTAAACATTGCAAAGTTTCATATATGCAACTTTACGGTTTGTTTTGATTTCTTTTTGAAGTTACACTTCTTTAGGCGCGTTATGAAAAAATGATTGAGTGTATTTTTACGAAGCGGACGTATCATGCAACGAAAATTGACAAAATGGAAAAAAAGCTGCATACAAATAAAAATTATATGTGTGCTTTAAAATTATACACTTTAATGATTGGTATTGAATACTGGTCCACATAATAAAAAAATATTTATTTTGAATATTAGTGATAGGAATTGTGTTTATAAAATTTTCGAGTGTATTTATATAAGTGAGATTATGTTTTCGTATGATTTACAATATAAATTACAGCATTATTACTTAATAAATAATTCAAATGTATAAGTTAGAATAATCATTCAGCGTATTTATTGATTTTCATTTTTAATTAAAATTTATCTCGATTATTTTACTAAATTAAATAATTAATTTTACACACATGTTTATAGCCTATTAATATTGACTACTGAGTGTTTATTCATATTTTTTAAATATTTTATTGAATTTATACTTTACTAACCGTATTTATAATATCACTCCCGTTCTTTTATTATTTTAGTTCTGTTAATTATTTGCATGCAAACTTGAAGTTTTTTTTAATGTGCTAAGTAAGTATAACGCTTTAACTTGCGTACATAGGTAAGTGCACGCACCCCTTATTTTTATTGCTGGAGAGTACTTCGCTAAAATGTAGGCTATAGTCGGTATGTGAATAACAAATGAACCACTTCTTATTCCCACCGCCCTCAAATGGTCACAAACGACTTTACGGTGGCAGGGGGGGAATTATTTATGTAGCTCTCATCGTAGTCGACAGTGGGAAACCTGTTCCTAGATCTACCCCCCCCCCCCTTCCTGGTACAAATTCCTTCTGAGGATAAATGGTGCGCGAACAGAGAAATTACGCATTCCTCAGAACGCGGATTGAATCACCATTCACGGTCCCCTCCTTTCTCCACCACTTTTTTTAAGGTATCGTGGGAAAGAAAAATTGGTTGTTCCCTTCTTCATCCCCAACCACAACCAAACGAACTAAATAAATCGCTTACAAGAGTTTTCTATGAGATATATGTTTTTTTTTTTTTTCACCGGGAGAAGTTTGTGTTCTACCACTTTGTAAGAACTAAAAGAGTGTGAAAATTGTGTATTGCTGTGTACTATGTTTATAAAAAATTTTTAAACTTGCATTACATACCCATATATAGACACTGGTATTATTCAAACAATTGTCGTTCGCTTTTAAACTGATGAAAATACTAAAGCGTATGTGTTTATTGGTTTTGCTGTTAATCTTTTACTAAGTTATACTAATCAAATGTTAGTCTACATGTAAAATTTTCTTGTAATTTTTTGTTGATCTTTCTTGAGGTTAGTGAAAGCTGATTACATAGGAATGGAGCATTGTTGAAATAAATGTTTAGAGGAATATGCACTACTCAGATACAACCCACCAGTTAATTGTAACGTCCGGCACGTTTCCCATTCGCAGTAATCCAGGTTTAAGCCCGTCATACATTGGATCCGGATCACCTTGGCTGCATGCGAGTTTGTCGCACCACTCAAATACTGTGAGCCCAGTGGCGTAGAGGATTACTAGATGAGAGATGTGGGTGTAACAACCATAAAGAAGGACCACTTTTTACACTGAATAAACGGGGAACATTGAAAATAAAGTTGTTAATGTAGGTATCAGGTCAGTAGTATAGGAATGTATATCCGAGCGCAGGCGCCAGGCGGTGATGTTGTGATGTTTTCCGCCATCTTTGATTGAGACGTCACGGCGGCCATCTTTGAATACCTTGACCTTGAAATTTGACCTGACCTTCAAAATATGTCCAATATTCGCCGAAATTTCCAGTTTTTTTGGGGGAAAAATATCGCCGAAAAATCTCATAAAATTAGAAAAATAAAAAAAAATATTTTTTTGAAGGAAAAATACCCGTTTCGAGGGAAATCTTACCATTTTTAGTCCTCAAAAATACCAGCGGCTTGAATTGTCCCCATAGCGGCTTAAATTCCCCATGTGGTCAAACCGCTCTATGCCGCTGGTGGGAAAGTTTTGAATTTGACCCAGCGGCCATATTGGCTCCTAGATCGTTGTAATTTTAGTTACGGTGGCCACCTTGAAAATCTTTATTTATTATCCGATTTTAATTAAAAAATTTTCAGATCTATAAAAAATTCATTTAATAAAAATTTATTAAAAATATTTAATAAACGCACTTACGACATGGAGCTCGGAGTCCTCGGTTCAAACCCTGTAAGAGAAAAAATAAATTTAAAAAATGGCTACAGATCCTTTGCCGCCGGCAGACTGACCTCCCACCACTTATGTCAAGGTATACATATCGTCAGCTAGTATGACGTCATGTCCGCCATCTTGAAAATTCGTAATTACAATGCTAGAAATTCGGGAAATAATTTAAAATTTATAAAAAAATATATATTAAATTTTAATAATTAAAAAAACCATTGCACAAATCGTTCCCATTGCACAATCCCGTTGGCAACGACGACGCCAACACTGGAGGAGACTTCAACAGTCGTGGTACCACCAGCAGAAGAGAGCTTAATGACTTCAGTGCTGGCTGCACAGGAAACCTCGACGAACGATGTTTCGCACTCGATGGAGACTTCAATGGCTGATGATTCGACAACAACTAACGAACATCGGTACCGTTATTGTGAAAAGATTTTTACATACAACAGCAATGCTCGACAACACGAGAAGAGAGAATGTGTTCAGAATACAACTCGCAAAATGTTTAGCTGTAACCAATGTCGCAAGCAATTTACAAGGCACGATAAGTTGAAAACACACTTGAAGACATGCAAAGGTCCTGCTGCGTGGCAGAAAGTAAAGGTTTCTATACAACAACTATACATCGATGTGCATAAAAGAACACCGGGAATTTGGTACAACTGCTGCAACAACATCAACTGATTCGGGTCTGAAAGGTTTGTCTTCATCAACTAGACATTTATGCAGCTACTACGATATGTCGTTCGCATTTTCTCGTGATGCACGAAGACATGAGCGGAGTAAATTCATGAAGAATCCTTCTCGTATGAAGTTTCGCTGCGAAGAGTGCCATATTTGGTTTACACGTATTGACAGTCTGCGACGTCATGCGAAAAAATGTAAAGGTGAAGTCCGTGTGCCTACTGCTGAACTACCTGCAGAAATTTCGACTCTTCGCTTTAGATTGGAGACTCGTAAGCGTAGAAGCAAGAAAACCGATGTGCAGCAACCGATTGCTATGACGTCTGAACATGAAACTGAACCTAAGACTGTGTTCGGTGCATTACAGGTGAATGATAATGGCTTCTACTTGGCACAGTCTGCATTTTGTGGAACATTGAAAGACTACTATTTTCTAAATACGTTAAGTAAGTCGAAGGTCATTTGTACTTTTGTTGATGGTATCAGACAGGACATAATAAATGGGCTTACTGATGACGTAGCAACAAACGGTCCATTAAAATATAACTTGTGGTTGGACTGTATAAATATGGAAAGCCATATCCGTTCGATGACAAAGTGAAAAAGTGTGCATTCAAGACATCGGCTGCAGTTATTTACAGTTCTAACGATGTGAAGCAAACTGTTAACCACGGTGTCCAGAAACTTTGTCAAGAAGAGGAGGACTATGTAAGTAAAGGTTATGGCTGGTCTCTGTCTAGCATAAACCGATTGGAGCTAAGAATTAGTCATTTTACGCCTATGCAGGCCTAAATGTTTATAAGATTGCTAACGTTCGCAAGTGATCCTGTAGTAGAATAGAATTTATGAAATAAATTTTATGTTTGTAAAAGAACTTGTGGTGTTTTATTTCTCGAACCTGTTTCTATTATGTTAAATTTATGTTATATTAAATTATTTTTGACGTTCTAACGTCTTGAAAATGGATGAACGTCGGCTGCACGCACGAAAAATTGTTACGTTCCGCCTGAACCGAGCGTGCAAACACCGGCTAACCACCGTGCGAGAATATCTTATATAATATCAAACAGATTAAGGTGGGCTATTTAACTAATCGTTATTGATTATATTTAAACAAATTATTTAAATTAAATTTGCTAAAACTGTAAATAATATTTGAAAATTAAAAAGTATGCAATTTTTGTCAATGTATTCTTATGACGTTATCACGAAAAATTATCGTCCGTAAACCGACTTTACAGACAAACCCCCCCTTTTTTTGTGCATCGTCTAGGATTGTTCCAAGGACAGGAACTGCTCAATTCAATCAGTATATTGATTGCAAATTTATTTAATGAATTTTTCGTAATTTGTCCTGAATTTCTAGTTAAATTTTTACACAATTCCAAGATGACGTCCATATTTCAAGATGACAGGTGCCTCAGTAATAATAAATGATTGCTTCACTCTAGCGGGTAAAAATTAAACTAACATCATGGTGGCACACTCCTGGAGCCGTAAACATGATGATGGCCTCCAGCAGACCAAAACAATATTGCGGATATGACACCATACTATCTGGCGTTATACACCTCAGTATTGGTGGTGTGCGCTCAGTCTGCAGGTGGTTTCCGTGGGAGGATCTTCCGACATTTCTTGTTTTAATTTTTACTCTTACTGAGTGTAGAAAAGAGTACTTCAAGGTGTAAGTGCAATTTAAATAGTATGTTTTTCCGAATTTCTAGCATAAAAATTACTGTTTTTCAAGATGGCAGCTGTTACCAAATGTGCAATAATTAATCTAGAATCCAATATGGCGGCCGTAACGAAAAGTATAACGATGACATCATAATAAACCAAAATGGCAAGGCGTAACGAAACTTGTAATTATTATAGAATCCAAGATGGCGGGCGTAACGATTTTTGCAATGGTGTTTTTTTAATTATTAAAATTTAATTAATTTTTTTATAAATTTGAAATATTTCCCAAATTTATAGCATTGAAATTGCAAATTTTCAAGATGGCGGACATGACATCATACTATCTGACGATATGTATACCTTGACACTAGTGGTGGGAGGTCAGTCTGCCGGAGGCTTCCCTGGAGGAAGAATCTGTCGCCATTTTTTTTTATTTATTTTTGCTCTTACCGGGTTCAAACCGAGGACTCCGAACTCTTTTTCGTAAGCTTTAAATATTTTTTATTAAAATTTTATTAATTTGAATTTTTTATAAATTTTAAAATTTTTTTCATTAACTCGGATAACAAATAAAGATTTTCAAGGTGGCTGCCGTAACTAAAAGTGCAACGATATAGGATCCAATATGGCCGCCGGGGTCAAGGTCAAAGCTTTCCCATCAGCGGCTTAGTGAGGCTTGACCATGGGGATTTTAATCCGCTATGGGGACAATTCATTGCCGCTGGTATTTTTTAGAACTAAAAATGGTAAAATTTCCCTCGAAACGGGAATTTTTCCCTCGAAAAGAGAATTTTTTTATTTTTCAAATTTTGTGAGAATTTTTTGGCGGAATTTTTACCCCAAAAAAAAATACTTTTTGGCGAATTTTGAAGGTCAAGGTCAAATTTTAAGGTCCAGGTCATCCAATATGTCCGTGGTGACATCACAATCCAAGATGGCGCAAAACACCACAACACCAACACCGCTGCCTGGCTCCTGCGCTCGGACATACATTCCTATATTACTCAGGTCAACTGTACATTCAGAAGACAAATTATCTTCTTTGCGTCGCACTTTTCTTGCTGCTGGGCTATGTGATGGATTGCAAATATATAGTATTTTTTAGAAAAGAGGGGTGTAGTCGTTAACTTTTCGTAGACTGTGAGGGCGTTAGGACTAGTCCATGACGTACAGCAAGGAATCATCCCAGCATTTTCCTATAGTGCTGCAGGGAAACCCATATCAAGTTGAATGTACTGGGACTCGAACCCGGCACTCTGGAAGGCGTGTACAGTACCTTACCACTGCGCCACCTCGCTCCAGGTTCTCGGGTCGAGATTTTTGAGTACTAGTTATGAACAACAAAAGTCTCGTCATACGAATCAAGATTCTTACATTGCAGTTTCAGCTATGCAGTTTTAACTAACAGTCTGGAAAAAAAAATATTCTAATTATTTTTGGATGTCAATTATATTATATATATATATATATATATATATATATATAT
Source organism: Bacillus rossius redtenbacheri (assembly GCF_032445375.1). NCBI lineage: Eukaryota > Metazoa > Arthropoda > Insecta > Phasmatodea > Bacillidae > Bacillus > Bacillus rossius. Next base: position 136,932,750 of record NC_086330.1, on the reverse strand, counting down.
ATATATATATATATATATATATATAGGTATTCATCAAACACATGAAGTCTTCCTTATAAGGGAAGAAGTCTTCCATCTGGCGTTGTGTACACACTTATAAATTACAGTAAATTTACGGACTTTTCGGCGAAGAATTCACCTCAAATAAACGAAGAGTTCTTCGTAATTTCTGTTAACTAGTTCTTTGTAGACACTACATCGTGTTTCCACTTCCAAATTTTGTTTTGAGAGTAAAAACACACATGGGAGAATTATGTGTGTTTTGCAGGAGTGATAACAAGTTGTTGAATGTTTAATAATATACCAAGATTGTTGTTGTAGATTCATGTTCTAAAGCGGTAAATTTACGAAGATTCCTGGATGATTTGTTACCAACGTTTTTCGTAAATTTAAGTTAATAATTTTGAACAATGTAAAAGTTACTTGGGATGGTACTTCAGACATATCTTTGCGTTTGCAGGTAGCTAGCGAGTGAAGCACGACCATTCGTGGCGGTCGAAAGGCCAAGCGCATCAGCCACAGATTGTGTCGGTGCACAAGAGGATATCGCACAGCGCAATGATACGTCTCAAGGCATTTTGCGTTCAATCCTGGCTGTTTGTACCTGATCGTGTTGCCATGCGCAGCTCTGTGATAGCATGGAACCTCTCATTAGGAGCAATTTCCTGGAGATTGGTTATTTACGGTCTCTATTTATGGACAAAAAAAAGGGGGAAGGGGTAAAGACTCGGCATCCTTAGAGGCGGCTCCCCACTGCATCGTGACCCGCTAAGTTATAGCGTATTCCAGTTCCAGGAATAATTGACTTCTTACAATCGTTCCTCTCGACAACTGCTCAAAAAATTCAGTTTGAACACAGTCTGCGTTACATCTAGGCCTACGCTATGTTAAAAATGTTCACCGTATGTTTACGAAGAACATTGGTTACAAAAAAGGAAACGGGTTGTTAGAGTATCAATTATTTCTCAATATAATACCGTTTCTTGTTTGCATGCTCACTTTTTTCATGTATAAATATATAATTATAATTTTCCTAGTACCACGATGTACTGGGAGACATGATCAAATAACATACAAACTGCAAGAAATTTGAAGTGGTCTCAATGCTTATACGTTATGGGTCATGCTTGGTTGGTTAAGCCATAACCATCACCAAATAGGTGTTTTGCTCGTGATTGAGGTTCGAGTATATTTCCCAATTTGTAAATTTCTTGGGGTATATTCTTTAACGTTCCGGTTCTTTGAACATGAGCAAACCAAATAATCTTGAAGTTCAAACTCGCAAAGACCACAGTAAAACACAATTTTTACTTTCTCGTGCATGCATACCTTGTTGAAAATGGAATACAGAATTCTAGTATTGGGATCCAAGGTAGTTTCTACTTGCATCCAGTTTTCTGTAACTACGAAGAGCCTGTATTTTTTACTTCAGGTGTAATCTCTGTTGGAAATCCAGTTAATTTACTGCAATATCCAACAGTGCGACATGATCTGTAACTAGGAGAAAAGTGAGCGTAAGTACAAATCTGTTATTTTTATTTTATTGCAGTTTATTTATTAAAAGTACGGTTTCCATCAAGCTTTAACATCGTAACTCAGACATTTTTTTGAAGCATTTAGGGGTTATTACATTTTTACATTATTATTTTGGTTTGATGGTTTTTCGTACGGATATTTTTACTGCATAAACATTGCATGTAAATTTTTTTTGTGCCAGGCATGTTCTGTTGTACCAAAAAAAAAAAGCATGCCTAAATTTATTTTGAAAATTTTTGTTCTTCTAATTGCTTCATGATCACTCACTAGTAATTTTTTTTTTGTGTTTCCTTAACTGGGTAATACATTCAGTCTTACTTATATAATAGTCCACGTATCCCAACATTTCTCCATAAAAAGTTGGAAAGAGAAAAAAAAGTCAGTGAGTGTTTCAGTACTCGCCAGAGATGTGTAACATCTAACCTCGGTAACGAGCAAATTCGTGTGTTCTCATGTTGCAAATAGGCGTATAGTACGACTTTAAAATAATGCAGAGCCTGATAATGATAAATATACGCAAATGGTGTTTTCAACTACATTTCTGGACGCGAATCACTTGTAGTTTTTGCACCCGCCGCTAGAATTAGCTGCCGGGGCAACTACACCGACTATTGAATCATTTGATTAGCAGGCTGAAATTATAAACAAGATAATTAAACGGCTCCAATTTAAGCGAAAAAGACTTAATAAAATACTAAACCCCGGCTTTGGAGCTGATTTTCGACAATGAATTTTATTAAAATACTGCTCACAGTTAATACTATAACGTTTCCTCTTGTCTTTGTGAACTTTGGTGCGTGACGCAATCACACGTAGTTTCCGTACCCGCCGCTAGAATTCTCTGCCGGAGCAACTACTCCGACTATCTAATCATTCTATTTACATGCCAAAAATTTAAACTATATAATTAAACGGCTCCAGGAATAGCGAAAAAGACCTGACGACATGTAATTTTATCAAAATCCTGGCAATTTTTTTAAAATTCATCAAATAGTTAATACTGTAAAGTTTCCCTTTGTATTCATGAACTTTGGCGTGCGACATGCGCCACAGATGGCAGCACCGTGGTTTTTACACATTTCCGTTCCTTGACTTCCGTCACATTCACTAATATACGAGTAATCGCACCAAATGCCGTATACCGAGAGCTAAGATGTTACACATCAAAAAGTGGATAGAGCCGGATCTTTTTGTTGACCGGACGCTGTGGAGGCCGCCGTCTACCCGGGGCACATACACGGTGTGCAGAACTTCATAAGAAACCACGTGATCTGAAAATTGCGTAAGATATCCAAGTGGTGTCTGTTTACGAAAAGCGTTTTAGAATACACTGAGGGTGCCTAGGTATTTCTGTTTCCTGATTTTATTAGAGTGAAACAGGCTAAACACTTGTTTTCAGAATACTTTTTATGCATGAAACATCCGCTATAGATTGTTTTAAGCATTCAATATACTTGCAGTACACCTTTTTCTTCATTCCCAACGCTATATAATGTTAAGGTTGCCGCTCAAATCTCACAGTTGCCCTATGCACGCCGAGAAGACTGCGCGCCAGTTCACAGCCTTGTACTTAGAGACAATACCGCTCTTCAAGCACCAGCGAGCGTCGACCTAATCATTCCACTTCACTGATACAAATACACTCCTGAATTAACGGGCCCCATTAGCTGAAGTGTCATTTTTCTTGTCAAGGGGTCTCCCTATTAGAATCAAAAGTTAGCAAACACTACGTTTCTAAAAAAAAAAATTCACCCACGAGAATAAACTACAATTGTGCATATAAGTTTAATTTTTTTCGTCAAAATATGAAATAAAAAATTATCAAATGTTCTAGTCTGGGTAAAGTTTGTACTGTCTGGAAGAATGACAGAAAGAAAGTAAGCTTATAGACACAAGCATTTTTTTTCTGAAGAAATTGGTATTAATAACCGATAGTTATCCCTTTAAATTTCAAGATTTCTTATCCGCCGTTTCTGAAAATGTTGGTAGCTTTCCACGTCTCGTGCTGCAGCTTGGCGGAGCCAACCCTGACACAGGTCGTGGAGTGCGCGGTGGGGGAATGGGGGAAACCCGTCCTCGTAGGGGAGGCAGGTTACTGTGCGTGTGTGCGTGCGTGGGGAGGAAGATAACGGCAAGAGACTTGAGACTGAAATGTATTCACAATGATTGCTTTCAATGTCAATTCACAGTACCGAGTGCCACAGATACGAGAACCATTTTGAAACTCTACTGTGCACTACCGTCATGCGACATTCATCACGGCCTGCCGCGCGCATGTTGGCATGAGAAGAATACTGCTGACTCGCGCATAAACTAACGCAACTCATATCATTGCGTGCGCGCGCGTTTGTATGTATTGTTACGAACGCAGACAGGGCCGCGGCGCGCGCCAGGTTCGGAGCTAGCTGGCAGCCCTGCCAGGTCACAGGTGTCATGCGCGTATCACGTGGCCGCCACTGACCTAGGGCATGCCACGCGTGCCTTGCCGGATTACAAGGATAGTCGCTGCCCCCCTTCCCCCTCCGCTCCCCGAACATCGTCCTGCGTCGGCGCCGTAATCTATCGCTGAGCGGCCTTGGGAATACCGCGGGCCTCCGCGTGAAGTCACGTGAGCGAGCGACGCTATTCTCGACGCTTCGGGCGTCGGGTCGGCCCGGAATGACGCGACTCGTCATAGCTGCTGTCGTCTGTTCGAGAAGGGCGCCACACACTTCTTAATCAGCGACGCTGGCCTCTGCGCGGCGAGTGCCGTGAGTGCCGTGAGTGCCGTGAGTGCCGTGAGTGCCGCGGTTGCGGCGAGGGCTTGGCGACGGAGTTCCGCGTGAGTTCCGCGACGAGTTCCGTCCAGGGAGGAGTGCGGTCTGTGCAACTTGACAGACCTGAGTGACTTGTGAATAAACATTTTTAAGTTCGCGTAGTTGGTGATTAGGCAATGTTAAGTAAGATTATTTATTAGTGATGTATTTATTAGTAATCAATAAAACTGTAATAAAACCTAATTAGGTTATTTCTTACGAACCTACTTTTCCTCTCATTATATAAATCGTAACAGTAGATGTTTGTATGCGTTATAATGGGGACCTATAAATATATATATATATATATATATATATATATATATATATATATATATATTGCTGAGTTTGTTATAAAATATTTGAACATAATAATGGTTTCGCAAATTTTCCGTGTACATTTCCATAAAAATAATATCACAAACTTATTTTTAACATATGCAACTATGGATAATTTGTCATTTATTACAAAAGTTAATTAAGATCTTAAATACAGATACATAGATAGTCCAGTGTTCAATAAAAATTATGTATACTTTCAGAGAAACTTATTCCTACAACTCGATTAAGTAAAAAATGGAAATTTTACAAACCACAATCAATTTATTAAAAAACCAAAACTAAAACATTATTGCCCATACATCACAACTGACAAGAAAGAGCCTTGCAAATTATTTTGAGTAAATGTATTTTTTTTCCTCAAGTTCTTATTTTTTAATACTTCTACTTATAATAATTGTTGCATATTTTCTGTATGGTCCACCACTTCCAATTAAAGGACTTGTATACTTTAAACACTTTTGTGATCAACTTTTCGTCAGTTGCTTTAGCTGCAAGCCGGAACGTGTGAAATAAATTATTGTTTACTTGCTATATTGTAAATGAAGCTAAATATTTATGAGTTAAAACAACTATTCTGGATAACCAAGAAATTAGTAAGTAAAAATATTTAATCTTGTTTTGTTTTTATATTGCACGAAACGTTTAAACCACAAATGATACGTTTGGGCAAAATAAAGATAATTTTTTTTCTTCATTTTTATTTACATACATTTTCGGTGTAATGATACCATGTAATAGAACTTGAACTTTTTTTACAATCAGTAATTTAGCAAGACTTTTTGTCCAGTATCCTGTACACAAGTTGTTTAAATAAACATGGGTTCTGCATACAGATCGTGTTAACTGTAACATATTACAAATAAAACAGCAGTAAACTCATGGCTGAGTCTGCTTCCATGTACAATAATTGTGCACAGCGGGAAAAGTGTGCATATCAGGAAGTTTAGCATTTCCCAAAGTGTGTCTCGTGCTCAGGAAAATGTTTGAACTAATATTTGTATCACTGTTGCGATATAATCCTGAAACATTTTTCAGTTTACGATGTCACTCTTAAGTAAAAATACGTCGTAGTTAACGCAGAGAGTTCTAATGAATCCAAATCGAGCTGCCAAAGGATATAAATGTCGGCAGCATTAGTGCTACAAACCATCGTTAACAAGTGATTTCATACGTAAGTATAAATCTGGCGGACCATATTGCAGTTTGTGCCTCGCGTCCAGTCCACCGGACGGGATACGCGGCGTCCAAGACCTTATCCGTCTATTCTGTAAACTTGCTTGTCATTTCACTGCACACTTGAGACAAACAACATCCACTACTGTTAACTTCGGTGCGAAAATAATTACACCGGTCGGCATTCTTCCAAGGCTTATTTCAGCACCTCGTGCGTTCAGTGTATAATTTGTCCGCGGTAGGTAGGACCTTGTCTTTGGATGGAAATTATTTGGAAGGGAAGTTGTATCGGTAATATTATTTTTTTTGTCTTGTATTACATAGCAATCAACTTATAAACGCACACGTGTTTTTTTAATATATATCAAAGTATGTGTTAGATTCCATGTATTACATTTTTTCAAATTATGCACGAACATAATAATCGCAGATTTTATGAGAAATTGTAAACATTTTTTACAGTGCAAGCTAGATTTTATTACACGCCTCGTGGTTAAACATACCAATTTTATTTCATGTTTCAGTTGATTAAAACTGTTTGGAAACATAATATGACGGACAATGAAATTTCGGCTTCAGTTAATTTGAAGACCGGATTTACTTCTAACGTTAAATATATATGTGATTCTCAGTTTTACCTCAAAGGAATCATTTGCATTGCATTAAATGATTAATATTTTATCTATTAATATAGCTTATGAACATAAATTATTGTGCTAATACCGATAATAGTTAAATGGCGTTTTTGTAGTGCTCTCGCATTACAGTAATATTCTTGAGAAAATTTAATAACATTTAGTCTGTCTTTAATATAAGTTTATGAAATAATTAAATTTAAAATTATGCTGTCATGCTTTTGACAATGAAATATATTTTCAAATGGAAAATTAATACACTTAAAAATAAGTAATTTTGGTGAATGTATACTCAAAAACTAAATAAAAATATTTTTGAATCTCAAATAATATTTTAAGTTTAGTTTTTCAGAAAAATTTTTCCAAGACAACAATGTTTTTTGTTCTTTTATTTTAGTTCTTAAAATTACTTGACAAGCAATATTATTTACTTTTTGTTTTTATGTTGGACTTCAGCTTTATACTTTGGATATCCCACTTTTAAATTTATTCTTGTTCAAAAGGGAACAAAAAGTAATAAATAATTAGAATAACATTCTTACTTATATGTACCTACTCTATTCTAGATAAAGCTCTTTTTTGACAGATGTTTGACGAACTTTTGATACTGAGCTGAATGCCGTAAATTATTACACAAAATATAAACATTTTCATTTTATACAAGACCAGCTAGTGACAGACATGAGACAAAAATTCTTTTGTAGCTTGTATAGAAAGTCCAACAGTAGCGGGTGTGTATTAAGGGGTGTATATGGAGATACTTTTTTCAGACAAAAAAGTACTCATCAAACATCAATGCAGCAATTTTTTTAATCGTCTATGACAGCCTAAATACCGTGCCAAATAATGTACTTAGGCAAAAAATTAATTCCAGCCATGGGCGTTGATCCCAGGGGGGAGAATATGGCAGGGGGACCGAGCCCCCCTGGAATCAAAAAGCCGTTCTCTGAGATGGCCCGCTTGCACTTGCAAAATCGTAACTGAGAAATTGGAATGATAAACGTTATCCCGCGGCCCCCCTAGGAATCCTACAGTGATTCCAGCTATACACTTCACTGATACCTTGAGCACAACAGTCAGTGCACAATGAGTTCTTCCACATCATCCGAATTCCTTCTATCATATGTGAACTCAGATGGACTTCATAGGTGCTGAAAAAACAAATGGTAAACATTTAATAAGTGGCAGAAAATAGTAAGAGGACGTGTCCTTAAATTATATCGTGTAACTAAATACGATCTGAGATTTGGAAGTGAGTCGCATGCAATTTTTCTTAAAGAAGTAGGTAAAAAATTTGATTGTAGTTGTTGCAATTTTATGAGTTAATTTATTTAAGACTACGAGTAAAAACATTTAATTTTGTCATCTTTTTATTCCATTTTTAGAAAACAATCTATTAGTAAGACTTGATTTTTCTTTATAAATGTAAGTCTGACTATGTGCAAAAACATCTATAACCGAAGTGTTATTTCAAAAGTAATAATGTTGGAGATATTTATGTGATTTAATAATTTTTATTAAATAGCCTTCGACGTTTTGAAATCCCGAGCTACTGCGTCGATTTTTGGTGATATCATGTATTCTAATGAATGTAAATCTCTTAATTGTAATTGAATTTAAAAGAAGAAATCTTTAAAATGGAATCAAAGTTGTTTGCAATTTATGGATATAGTCTGGAGCACAAAATTAATTATATTTTTCAAGTTAAGAACTTTGACGAAAAGCAAGCAAGGCGATACGATAATATTTTTCTTTTGGTGTATGTAGCGATAGGCAGAATAACCCACATTGCCGTAACCTTGTTTGCAGATAACGTAGATACGAGCAGTAACGGGACTCCAGCAGACACAATGACAAAAAAGCCTTTCCCTCCAACTCTCCCCTACCCGCTCATTCTTGCTTCTTCGTCTCCCTCCCCCCCTTTTTTTTTCTTCATCATAGTTATTTCGTTCCGCCCATCAAGAAGCTGCAAACGTGGTCACTGGCCCGCACGCTAAAAGGTTTTACTAGGTGAAGCCCCTGAAGAACTCTTCTCGCGGCCTGCTGAAGAAGCGTGCCGCACGACGCCGGACTTGCCGGGAAGTGTCTGGGAACAGTTCCTCGCACGATGAGAGGGCGCATGGCCGCACGGGAGTGTAGTTACGGCCTTTGTGGTGGTTAGGGGGAGGAGCTTCCCCGTAACGACACGACCGATAGGTAATGGGCTCGCCCGCGGGAGAGTAGAGACTTCGGAGCCGAGATTGCCCTCCGTTCAAGCCACGAGTTTCTCTTCAGCCTCTTCCCCGCAAGAACTGACGTCATGACGTGAAGATTTCAGACCGTCAGCGTCTCTCAAAAACTTATAATATAGCCTTAAACCGAAACTACGAGCTTTTTTTGTCTTTAAAAAATTATCTCTTTTTGGTTTTTAGCAATAATTATTATTTTGTTTTTCATTCTAATATTTTCTATTTTAATTATAGTTATTATTTATTCTTTTTGACGTGAATACGTCTTTAAAATTGCTTCCATAGTGGGAGGCAATTCAAAAAACGAATGATAATAAAATCGGTATACAGTTTGGTGTTGCAGCTACATATCTATAATCTCAATCCAAATTTTAATTACACCGCGGGATAGTTAAATTATAAAAACTTCGTTCTAAGTGAGGACTGTGGCGCATCGCGCGCGGTGGAGGGGGAAGCGCCGCAATTATGAAGTCACTAGCTGCCCGACCCGGCTTCGCACGCCTATACTAATGGAAAAAAATTAAGCCACATCTCCCATTTACAGTAATGGTAAATTAAAAAAATTCAGTGAAAATTTATTACAATGCTGTATAATGTACCGGAGAGAAAATGAATAGCACTGATGGTTTCCCGACTCGTGCACGCAACGTACAACTGATGTACCCGTACTTCGCTACGGCAGTCTACAGGCAGATCACTCTTGCGCCGCTCATTATACATGCCCCTCCTTGTGGGTACGAAAGATTCTTACATATTGGTAGATATGTAAGACTTCTATTTGCCTCGCAAAAATGTTGAAAAGTTATCCAATACCAAACAAACATTGTCTATATTTCGTGAAATAAGAAGTGCGTACTACATACAATAAAGACCTGTTTTGTAGTTTCTAGCTAAGACTGAGTTCTCGTAGTACAACTTCTAACTTAAAGATGTAAAAATCGTAATCAATGACTAACAAAATGGAAAGTAATAATAACGTTTTTCCAGCAATCGTGACGAGTTCGTGCAATATTGTTACTGAAATCATTTGGAGCCAAATTCATATGAAGCCATTGTAGCCAGATTGAGCTGGATCTTACCGTTTCCTTTCATATTTTAGTAAATGTATTCTAGTGATCGTGTCCTACCGAGTTGAATGTTTGTCCAAATGTGCGTCCTTTTCATTGAATGTTTGTAGTTAGGTCTGTAGTCAGGACTGAATAATGATTCAAAATCCCTTGGTTTTGTAGTAAGCATAAAATACAAATTTTATTGATGTTTCGGCTCTACAGTAAGCGTTAAATATGCTGAGTTGGTATTTTTATGTGGTTTATGTATCCTTGAAGCTATCTGGCCTTTTAGCCATGTTCGGAATAAATAATTATTCTATGTTCACCGAGATAAAAGGATGGGTGGTTGAACGATGTAATCGCACTCTGAAGGAAGTCATTAGGAAGGGAGTTCGCAGCAAAGCGGAGTTATAAGTGGATAGATATATTACCAACATTACTAAATGACTATAATAACAGAAAACATCGAAAAATTGGCATGGTGCCTGTTAATGTAAAAGATAACTCACTCCTGAAAACTGTTTATTCTAATACAAATAAACTTGCAATAAAAAAACTTAGAGCTAAATTTGAAGAATTTGTACGTATTTCTAAATGGTCGACAGAATTATTCCGTGTTAGTAAAATACGAAATTACCGACCGAGATGTTATAACAAGGAAGATTTGTGAGGTTCGGCGATACAGACGATACAGGTAGAAACGGTGATACGTCGAAAAGATGATCGCTTGTTTGTGAAGTGGCTAGGAATTGAGTAATCTGAAAATATTTGGATAAAAACTATTGATTTTTTATAAATTTTAATGTAGTGTAATATGTTGTAAGTTTTTATGTTAATAAATGCAAGTTTTAAATAAATAATTTTCATTTATTCCTGTATTGTTTAAAACTTTCACTAGCGTCGGGGCCAGGATGCCCGGTGAGGGTGCTTAAAATGTTAGGAGGCTGGGGACGTGTGGCGTCAGGTCTAAATCACCCTGCTATTATGATCAGGAAATTTCGGGGCAGGTAGGGACAGGTACTTCAGAAGACGTGCGCGATTGGGGACACATCACTCCTTAGAGGGTTTGGCAAGTAGGGGTAAAGGAAGAGGGAGGTGTTTACTATGTCATATATACAGCACACATATCAAGCTTCAGTTGGTTGCTAGAGGTTTTATAGAGGAGCGAATTATTATTTTTTTAATTATGTCTATATTCCGGGAGAGTGACTTTGACCACACCTGGTCGAGTATAGAGATTAGCGGGGCCTTTACAACTGTATCATTAATTGACGTTACTAGTGATGACGAGGACGAGGAAAAATACCTCCACAACTGGACCGCTATAGAGAACTGCAGGCGTCAGGGTCGTCTCTGGACGCGGATGGAGCCATGGGGGCGATCTCCTGAGCAAGACTGCTCGCCGCTAGTGTTTCTCAACAATGTTTTTGGGAAGACGACCACTCAACAGCCGCTGAATCGCAGGCCTGCATGTGGACCGCCGCCACCGCTGATATCCATTGCTGCTGCCCAGCAGCTGCCGCCTGCTGCATGCTGCATGCTGCGCTGGAGCGCGCGGACCACCACCACCACTCGTCACCACTGTGTCTGTCCGGCAGCAGCCGCCTACTACGAGCTAGGCTGGAACGTGCGGACCGCCACCGCCTACATCTCAATTGCTGCTGTTGTACAGCTCTCTACGAGTCGAGCATAGAGGTCAACACCACCACCATCAACTCAGAGTTGGCTTGCCTCACCTGCCCCAACGTCGCGGTGTGGGTTGGACACACCATCATCGTCAGGGGCTGACTACCGACAGAATAGAATGTGCGAGAGTCCTACATTCAGAGAGAGGCTGTGGTTGATGGAAGAAACTTTAATTCTCGATTCAACAGCCTCGAGCTTGTGCTCGCAAACTTGAGCATCGAGTTACGCCTCCTAAACTTGTTCGTGCGTGGACGATTTGGTGATGATTGACGTAAATATTTTGAGGGTTAAGTTGATTATATTGTTTTTTTTTTTGTATTAAAGTGAGTTTTCTAGTTTTTTCTTTGAATTTATGTTTCAAGCTATTGTCCTATAGTTTCAAAGTGTTTTTTTTTTTTACATGAAAGAGAAAGTATAATATAACATATGTGAAGAGAGAAGTGTAAATATATATACAAACATTAAAATATCTGCTTCCATGTAGCTTTTGAACGTGAATATGCAAATATGCACCTGCTTAGAAAATACATTAATAAAATATTACTTGTGAGTGAGAAGTCTAAAATAATTTCTGGTCCTGAATGGTGTATGGTCTAGGATGGTGTTAATAATTAAATTAATTACGTGTGTATTGTTTGTGGATGGTGTGTAGATTATGCGTTGAGTGTGTGGTTTGGGTGTGGATTATGTGTGGATTGTGAGTGGATTGTTTGAATTATATGTGGATTGAGTGTGGATCATGTGTATATTGAGTGTGGATTTGGTGTAGATTTTTGTGGTCTATAAGGTTCATAACATTGGTAGGAAATAGAAACTCGACCTTGCATGCATACATACACTGAGGTACTTTAGGAACCAACTCCAGAAACAAAGATAGCATCATCCATCAGTTGAGATCAAGATGGTGGTCTCCACTAAACGAAAATAGGATGACTGCCTCCAGCAGACGCTGGTGATGCCAATGTAACGGTAAATGCAGCGTACAGGAGGGGGGTGCTATTTGATGTCATCTTAACGAAAAGTGCAACGCACGGGAGTGGTGTTCTCTATGATAATGTTATTGTAACAGAAACTGCAACGTACAGGAGTGGGGTCTCGATTATCTCCCTGGGTTTTTTAATTAAGATTTTATTTAAATAATTTTTTATGTTCTAAGTTAATGATTACAAATTTTCATGATGATGGACATGATATCATAATTCAAAATGGTGGTATGTTCTAGAAATTAAAATGGTAGAATGTTCCCGAAAACCAAATGGATGACGGAATCCAAGATGGCTGCCGAGGTCAAAGGTCACGATCAATGTCATCCAAGATGGTCACCAGAAGTGACGTAATTTAAGGTATCCTCAGGAAGTGACGTTATACAAGCTGGTCGCCTTGGATCCCTAAATCCGAGCCTCAATAAATGTGCTAAATTATAGGTACAGGGATTTAAAGGTTAAACTAGCACTATACTAAAGAGAAGAATAGCCCCTCTCTAGGGAGCATGGCCCCTTTCTGGGGAGCTTGCACCTCCGGATTTTTTTCGGGTAAAAAAAGGAAATATATTTTTCTGAAGGGGAAATACTCTCTAAAAGGGAAATTTTCCCTCGAAATAGGGAAATTTTGGTGCTTAATGAGGTCTTTTGAGGTGTTTTTGCCACTGTATGCGTAATCCAAGATGGCCGTCGTGGCTCCCTGGCTCCCGAGCCTTGAGCCGGTGCCCCAGGACCTACCAAACCTACGCACTTATAATTTTTGCTGTATTTTTTATGCGACGAAACAATAAAATAATGATATATAGGCTACTTTGATGAAAGTTTCACTATTTGGCAGAAATGATATGATGCCTATAGAAAGTTATTTGACGGAAAAAACGAAAGTGACTGTTGTTTTCCGAAGACATCCCTGTAATGTAATTTTTTCTAACAGCGTACACGTGTTCAGTAACAAGCTTCGTGACTCGGTCTACAGGTAGCGTGCTCTTCCTGTCGGAAGGATCGTAGCTTTGCCCGTTAGCCACAGCGTGTCTCTACGGAACTTTTTGATTTTGGTAAATTGTTATCTTTGGATTGGCAACCAGTCGTGTAGCCCGTAGGCATTTAATTTGAATCGTTACGCGTGATTTTTGTTTCTTGATAACAGTTTTGGATTCAAGTTGGAAATGGAATTCAAGACGGAATCGCTGGTAGGCATGAGCCACTCAGTCTTCGCCATATTCCACCAATGATTCTGCTAGCCTTGGCCTGTGATCACATCACAGTTAGTCAGCGTAGAGAGGGCATCGGGGTAGTTTGATCTCGCAAACTTCAGGGTACTGTAGTAAAATTGCACTGAACGCTTTTATGCCGATATAATGGTCAAAAATGTGTCAAGAGTTTACATGTCTTATGTTCAATATTTAAGAGTGAACGCCAGTTAAAAAAATACATAGATATTAGGTGGATATTAACAAAATCCATGCGGACATTTATTCCACATTCTCACCACTTCTAATTTAACTGACAAATGTGGCGAAATTACAAGTTATTGGTAGGTGTTAAACATACACAAAACACAAAAATAAATGATAAATCATTATCTGTAAACAATGTTCAAAAAACGAAACAGATTTACAAATAATTTTTAATTATATACGAAACACCCATTTAACTCAATGCTAAGACTGGGTGTGTCGACTACTAGCGCCGTTAGTTCGCAGCCCGTCGTAAGCTTCGCTAAGCCAAGCGGACGGGTCATGAGCGGCCAGATTACGAACACTCACGCAGACATGCGGTATTCTCAACGATCTATCAAATAGTCCGGTCAATTTAGACATCCGAGGGTACAAAAATTCGCACCAAGCTGAAAATTGGTAGGATTGTTCAAAACACCATTATAATTGAAATCTAAAAAGTTCTCATCGATCCGACACCTGGGAAAAATTTTCTCTGGGTCAAAGGTCACAAAAATGGGATTTTCGCGATTTTCAACAAAACGGTAATTTTGTTCATAAAATTAGCCCAGACAAAAATTGTAAATCAGATAATAATATATAAAACATTTCTAAATACCTTTTTTTCCCTAAGAGCCACCGTTTTTGAGATATAGCGATTCAAATAGTTGAAAGAGTTGTAATCGTCATAATATGTATAAGTAAGTACACCACGTATATACATCACTGAAGCTGTAATACAAGTAAAAATATTATTCTATCGGTCAGTGTAGCTTACACATGAGGGGGTTAGAATGAAAGTGAACTAAGTCACTAATTAGAATATATTGAGTTTATTGGACCTTCACTTAAATTTTCATGTACTTCTTTTAATTATAAAGTGAGGTAAGTCAGAGATCCATGTATTACTTAAAAGATAGCAGCATTTGTTTTACTGCTGAACATGAGCTTTGATCTGTTCAGAGCAACAATGACGTAAGTCTGACTTACTCTATGCTCACACTAAACCTCTTGGAGAAGCGGGCAGCCCCTAGAGGAAATAAGCACATCTGTGTTGGCAATATTGTTACCAACTTGGAAGGCGTTGTTTATATTGTGTTTAGTTTTGAAAATGGAGTGCAGTGAAAGCAGTGATGAAGATATGTATGGCAGTGATAAAGACAAGGAGTATCTTCCAGATTCTTCTGCAGGTTTGTAATGAAATGTTTTACCGAATAATGTAAACAAAACTAATATAAGTCATTTTATGAACCTATAGAATATGTATATCTGCTCTATAATTATGTGTAATATTAAGGCACAAAAATCTATTTCTAACCACAGATGACTCTGAAATGTCTGATAGTGCAGAAGATGTCCAGGATTTAATAGAAGATGTAGGAAATACCTCAGTTGCTGATGCGGGATTTTGCTCAACTGCTGATGTACGAAGCGAAGATAATCATGCAGCAACAATGCAAAAGTTATGTTAGTTAGAAAGACAAATTCTTTACGAATTGACTTCAGGTGGGTACATTATGATACTAGAATTCGTAAAACACTATTCAAATTGAAGTTAAACTGAGGGTGGTTTTCAACATAAACACTTAACACTGTTACCTGGGCTTAGAGTTATGTTAACAGAAAATATTTTTAAGAGACCTGCCTAATGTAGGGATGTTAAACCTATCCATTCCACTCTATAGGTACAAAATATTTCAGTAAAATTTTGAATTCTCCACACCGTTTTCTCCCTTTTTTGTAGCAGATACTGTTTATTTTATATTTTATATAAACACATTATTATTGTGGTATTGCTATCCGAATTAATCAACAAATCCTATAAAAGTCTTCCTTTTTTCAGACATTTTGGAAAAGACCAGAAGCAGAAAGAGTGAAAGGAAACCAAGTATGTGGATGAAAACTGCTGCTAAAGGTTGAGAAATTCAGGCCAGGCGTACACGAATAAAAAAGGTACTAATGTTAAAGGTAAGAAGTTTATCAATGTTGGCTGCCATTGTAGGAAAATATGTGTTCAGACCTTTAGTGAAGAGGAAAGGAGGAGAATGTTTGAAAACTTTTGAAAGATGGGTAATTTGGGCAAACAAAATTCTTTTTTATGTGGGTTAGTCCATCGGGTACAAATAAAACAAATTAGACCACGAGATGGAAGTAGGAAACCTAGGGGTTGTTCACATGTATATCACTTGTAAAACAATTATAGCACCTCTGCTGTGTGCAAGAAGTTCTTTCTCGACACTTTTGGCATATCAGATGGGAGAGTGTTACGAGCAATACAGAAGATAAAGAATGACAAATCTCCAGGAGAAGATCAGAGAGGAAAACATGTCCCAGTGAACAAGATATAAGATAATCGGAAACAGATTGTCATGGACCATATCAAGAGGTTCCCAGCATATCCTGGCCACTACACCCGGGACAATCCAAATAGGAGATTTCTGAATCCCGAGCTGAATATCAGAAAAATGTATGAACTGTATACAAACTTTTGTAGGGAACAAGATTTTGAACCAGTAAAAAAACATTACTACAGGCACGTGTTCAGTACTGAATTTAACTTACATTTCCACAAACCACGAAAAGATACATGAATGTATGACATGCGACAAGTATCAACAATCTTTGAGTGTTGAAGATGACCCACAAAAGATAAAAGTGTTACAGGTGAATCATGAACTCCATCTTATAAGAGCAGAGAAAGCTCGATCTGCTTTACATGGGGATGCAGAGAAGTCTAAAATTGATTCTAGTATCTGTACACTTACCTTTGATCTTCAAAAAGCATTACCGTTCCCAAAACTTTCTGTTTCCGAAGCTTGCTACTGGCGGAATATGTATGTATACAACTTGGGAATACATAATGTAGGGACTGGAGAAGCTACAATGCATGTCTGGGATGAATCTATTGCCTCTCGTTGTTCACAGGATATAGCAAGCTGCCTTAGATGTTTTATTAAAACTACTGCTGCAAATAAATCACACGTTATACTTTTTAGTGATGATTGTACGGGACTGAATCGTAACTTGAAGGTGGCTTTATCTTTAATGAAAATCACCCAAGAAGAGGACACAGCAGTGTCTATTATTGACCATAAGTTTATGGTATCAGGATACTCTCTTGCCAAATGATGCTGATTTTGGACTCGTAGAAAAACAGGCAAAAACAGCAACTATTTACATTCCTGAGCACTGGTATGAGATCATCAAAAAAGCAAAAAGGACAAACAAATGTTCGGTAGTACAGATGCAAGCAGACAATTTTCTGTCCACAGAGGCCCTTGAGCGGTGTGTCACAAAGCGGAAAAAAAGTGTAGATGGTGAAACTGTAAATTGGTTAAAAATCTAGTGGCTGAGGTATGAGAAGACAAAGCCATTTTCCATTAAGTACAAGTACACAATTCAAGAGGCATTTGAGTTCTCAGAAATCAACGTGAAACCTTTAAAGAGTGGTCGTCCAAGGATGCTGCAATAAGTCACTCAAGACAAACTCTATAGTGAGCCAAGGGTTATTAGCCACCTCAAGAAACGTGATATGCTTTATCTTTTGAAATACATACCTCCAGTGTATCACAGGTACTTTCAAAACATCAAGTCGTCACAGATGGGAAATCACAGATGATCAAGAATGATAGCTCAACAAGTGGCTATAAAACTATATTTGTTTGTATTTTTATTGTGTTCTTCATGTGTTTTGCTGACAATTTCTTTTTTTAAATAAATAATATTTTTCATAATGACATACAAAACCAGACTGCTTTCAAAACATCGAGTCAGCAATAATTAGAAAGACAATAGCCTCTGTATAAAAAGATTATCAAGAACGATAGCTAAACATAATGGTTTTTAAAAACGTTTTGTTTGTATTTTTAATGTGTTTTTCATGTGTTATGTTGACATTATTTTATACTAGTATGGCATTTAAGATGTTTTCAACTGACATCCAAAACAAAATTGTTTGGAGTAAGTCAAAACAAACATTATTTTTCAAGATAATATAAATGAAAGAGTAATTTCTGCGATTAAACATAAAATTAATGTCTTTTAGGTTTCAGAATATTAAATTTAAATGTATTTTTAACAATATGATTAATAATTTGAATGGTTTAAAAATAATTCTAATTTTTTACAAGCTCCTACGCAAAACAATTTATTCTGGAAAACTTAGCAATTGTGACTTACTTCACTTTCATTCTAACCCCCTCACATATAACATATTATAAATATGAGAATGTCGGGTAAAAAGAAACCCAGTCCCTCATTTTATACGCCAGTGTAACCTTGAGCAACATCTATAATTTGTCTTCCTCCAACCTCAGTGGCTGCTCATCAACATCTTTTTCGGGTATATTACCAAGTTCAAGTGTGGCTTCGTTATCAGCTAGACCCAAAAGACTGGGTTTGGAAGTTGGTCGACAATAGTTTAGAACCAGTTCAAACTTTACTTCCACCTGCGCCGGAAAAACTGCTAAACACAATTTTTTGCAACTGTAAAAAGGGATGTGTGCTAAATGTGGTTGCAAAAAAGTTGGACTGTTTTGTTCTGTACCATGTACAAATTGCCAAGACCGTTCGTGTTTCAATGTTGAATCACCAACAATTGAGGATTCATTTGATACTAACGAGGAGACATGTGATGTGTCATTATTGGGGCAATTAACTTGCACCCAGAATGAAGAAGAACAAGGAGAAGAAGAAGAAGAAGAACAAGTTGAACAAGGAGAAGAGGAAGCAGAAGTATTAGAGAATTATGAATCAGATGGATAAATTTACCTATTTTCTTTTTTAATTTACACCGCTTTTATCACTTATCATTCTCAACCCTTACCAATATCTTTAATTATTCAATAGTTTCAAATTAAACAGAATCACAACAGATCCATGGAATAGGCCTACCGGGGAAACGACATAAAAAAACGCGCTAAGTACACTACCTCAAAGGTGGCGTGGAAACGTGTGCATATTATGACGATCAGATGATGGTTAGTAAAATCAATTAGAATCTCTGTCTGAAAATAGTCACTTTCATAAAACAAATTTGAGCGAGTCTTTCATTACTCACCAGTGATGTGTCAACATATAACCTCGGTAACGAATAAATTCATGTGTTTTCCTGTTGCTCACATTTCAAATAAGAAACTCGGACACACAATTTAACTTAGAATTCTTTAAAATAGTGCTGAGCGTGATAAATATATATTTTAAATAAAATATTCTCTTTACAAATACCAACATTTCTGGATGCGGATAACACTCATACTTTCGGCGCTCGCCGCTAGAATGCGCTCTGAATTGTAAACTTTGAATGCCATTATCGCGTGCAGATAACAGCTCAAAACAGACGAAAATTTTAAACTATTAGCTTTGAATATATATACTGTATAGAAGTCGCGAGTGGATAGAATTTACTCTACGTTTTTCAGAAGCGTATGATGAGCAGCTTGGGAACTTCACCGCTGCAGTGCGCTGCCGTAACGCCCTGTATCGTCTTAGTTGTTATTTACACGTTAGAGCGCAGCCCTGTCGCCCGCTGTCATTCCCCGCACCCCCCACCTATCATTCACTGCAGCTCAAGATCGTTCAACGGGAGGGGGAAGGGGTGTTTGAAGAGTTCGACACTTGTCCGCTAGGGACCACCACAAGTCGATGCCCTAGAGATGGTGGCGATTGCGGCGGTGAATTAACCAACTATCTCAAACCGTATTAGAAATTTTAACCTGGGCTGGCGACTTCTATACAGTATATATATTCAAAGCTATTAGTAACTGCTCCGATAAAAGCAAAAAAAAAAAAAACTTGAAAAATTCCTAAACCCTGGATTTGGATCGAATTTTCAACGAGGGATTTTAAAAATACTGCCCATCTTGTTAAATTTCACTAAACAGTCAATACTATAGAGAATCCGCGCTCTTTAGAAGTTATACTTCTATGGAATTACTAAAATATTAACTTGAAATATATTCAAACACATATTATAACATTAACATGTTATATATTGTTACGAACGCGTGAGAGACAAGACTGCGACGCGCGCCAGGTACGGAGTTGGCCGGCGGCCCCACGCGGCCACTGACGTCACGCGCCGTCCATTGACGTAAGGCATGCCACACCTGCCTGGCCGGATTACAAGGGTTCTCGCTACCCCCCCCCCCCCCCCCCACCCCCACCCCCGGCGACTCGTCCCGCCTCGGGCTTTACAGAGGCCGCCGCGAGGAGTGGCGTGATAAGCGTCGCTGATCTGGGTTTTTCGGGCGTCGGGTCGACCCATGGATGACGCGACACGACACAGCCACTCTCGTTTCTTCGAGAAGGACGCCACGGATATATAAGCAACGACGCCGGCCTCCGCGGGAGTACCGAGGGTTCGAAGAGTTCTTTGAGTAGGGGAGAGAGTCTCCCCCTCGGGGAGTGATACAGGCGATACCCGTGCGATCAGCGAGAGGTGAAGAGGGCAAGTGGCCCTTGCTGAGCGAACCGGACCTATTGGGAGGGGATACCTGCGAGAAGGCCTGGCGGGCCAGTCGGGCGATTGTTGGGGACTGTGCTGCGGCGTGGGCGAGTGTGCGAAGGAAGCGGACAGAGGCGGACAGAAGAGCGAGCCACTGTCAAGCCAAGCTCCAGTGGAAAGTGTCAATGTTTCAATGACCAGTGTAAGACTAATTGTTGTCGACAGAAATCTTGAATGCAGTAATTAAATTTATAGTGTAGACATTAGTAATAAATAAAACTAATTAATTGGGCTATCTCTTACGAATCCAGTTTTTCCCCAAATATTCTTAACAATAAAACGTTATAACATATATTTGTTTTTTCTCAAATACTGAAATCAGTATGTGAATACCTCCTGCAGACATACATTAACCTTATTGAGCTTATTCAACATTATTAATACTAAATATTATATAAATATGTTATTAAAAAGGTAAAAAAAAAACTTTAATTTTCAATGAGGAGGTTTTAACCACGTCGAAAATTCGCCCAGAGCTTTACAAGCGTACGTTTTACCGCAGAGCTAACGAGTCTATTGGGATTTTGCAAGGAGAATGTGTATTATAACATTTGCAATGTCAGTTTTATTATGTAACTAGCTGCAGTACCCGGCTTTGACCGGGCTGAACACCGGGTGATATATTGTCCGCGAGTTACAGCAAAATGGATAGCGATATATCCAGTGTGGTGGACATTAAGAAATGACACATAATTACTGTTTGTGTATCTGTGACCTATGATTTTCTGTTTACCCATGGCGATCGGTTGAAAGGTTTAGAAGTTGATGCGCTACAGCGCCATCTAGCGGAGAGTTAAAAAAAATGGTTAGCATAAAAACCTTCTCCATGATAAAAACACTTCGATGTGCCAACTTTCATGGCGATCGGTCAAACGGTATAAGAGTTTATCGACGTCATACATGCCAACATCCAATTATATATATATTCTTATATTTCGAAATTTTGGGGCTTTCACTTTTGCGGAAAGTGTATGTTCAGGACCTCGAAAGGTTTGGAACACTCCATCTCGAAAGAATAGATATTTGAAATTCCTGAAATTGTCGAAATTTTGGGGCTTTGTTCCCAGAGGGGGGCGGGGGGTTCGAGGACCCTTAATGGCTTGAAAATACTTAAAATCGAAAGAGATAGATTTTTCAAATTTTTTAAACTTTCGAAATTTTGGGGCTTTAACCACCTGGTGATGGGGGGGGGGGGGGGTGACTTTGAGGACCTCGAATGGCTCGGAAACACTCCAAATCGAAAGAGATATAAAGGAATATAAGAATGTAGGCATTTACTGTACTCCTATCTACCATAATAACAATATTGACAAATAGAAAGCTTATTACCTACCTATGAATAATTATCTAAATAAATTAATAACTAACTGTATGTTTAAGAATTTACGTACATACATAATATTAAACTTCAAACTATACACACCAAAAAAAAAAACTAAGGATGTTTTTGAAGCTATTTTTTATTTGTCATAATGTTTAAAACATTTGTAGGATTTCTTTATATGTAAAACTGTGGTGGCAATATACCGCTTATCCAATGGAGTATAGAAATTAATAGAGATATCACTCCCTGTACACACCACAAAACTTTGAATTAAGTAAAAAAAAAAAAACATAGTCCAAAATGAAACATAAAGTATAAATAACATCTAATTTGACAAAAAAATTTATACAACTGGAATGACAATGTTAACATCCGCCTGAAATTTAATAGAAGTAGGTAGGTAAGAATATTATATAATAAATTAAATGAAATTAAAACATACATAAATAAAATTATCTCACACTCAACCAAACATATAATGTTTAATATGAAATAAAGGAAGGTGGCAACTACACGTAACATTTCTAATTAATAAAAAATATAAACTTTTCTGAAATAGTAAAATTCAAATTTTTCAACAATATATTACATAATTGATAAATATTTCTGGTCTTCGGTCTCGGCAGCCCTAAGACTCTTGACGCTCAGCAGATAAATTATAAACACTAAACCAAACTCCTTGCAAATAAGTAGGTACTGTAAAAAAATTACAATATTGACAAATAGAATGATTAGTAGGCCCTACCAACCTATGAATAAATTCCGAAGAAATTTATAAGTTTAAGAATTTATGTAGGGTACCTACATAATATTAAACTTGAAACTATCCACACAATAAAAACCTAAGAATGTTAGTGAAACTAATTTTTTTATTTGTCATAATACCTAAAATACGTGTGTTTCCAAAATGAAACAAAGTATAAATAATGACCAATTTGACAAAAAAAATTGTACAACTCGAATGACATTGAAAACATACACTTGAATTTTAAAAGAATTATGAGTGCCCTAGGAGGGAGAAAATATATAAGAAGAAATTAAATTTAAAAAATGGGTGCGTGTACTTAGGTACGCGCATGAGAAGTTATAATTCTTTGGCATCATTAAAAAATAGTTTTTAATTGCATGCAAAAATATTGCGTGGAGTCCCTCCACGTGGAAGAAGTGAAACTTCGTAATGTAGAAATGAAAATAGGAAGGGGTAGAAATTGATTTTTAGTGAAATCATATTGTATCAAATCAAACTAAAAAAATAAAGGAAATAAATTTGTAACGATTCATAGATTGATCTTCAGAGAGAGAGACCTATTGAATGTCTATAAAACTAACTTTTTTATGAGAGCAGATTTTAATGAAATAAATCATGAAATCATTCAACGATAAAAGCTGTTTATTTAACTAAGCGGACGGGTTCGCCCCAAGGAGAAAATTGACGCGGCGAGACCTCGTGGACATAGAGAAATGACACACACTCACTATTTATGTGTCTATGAAACATTGATTTTTTTCTGCAATTTAAATTGTAATATACAAAAAGGTATTGAAAATTTAAACAAATATGGCGACACTACAAACTGTCAAGATCTTTATTTTTTTCTTACTCTCTACTTAGTTCCTTACAATAGCAAAACGTAACGTAATGGCTTGAAAGCTATTGCTCGGCAGACATAGAGGAATGGCACTAACAGTTTGTATATCTATGACACACATTACATAAAATTTAGATATATATGTTTTTAACCCGTTTAAAATTTATTTTTTTTGGACAAGAGATAGCCTATGTCCATCCCCAGGATATAATCTATCTCCTTGCCAAATTTCATTACGATCCGTCCAGCCGTTCAGCCGGGAAAAGATAACAAACAAACAGACAAACAGACAGACAGAGTTACTTTCGCATTTATAATATTAGTAAGGATTAGTAAGGATTACTAGCTTTTACCCGCGGCTTCGCTTTGATGTCCTTAAATAAGTATCAAAAATTATTGCAAAAAAATTATGTTAATTGGTTTTTTTATTGAGTGACTGGGATCATCAGTATGTAAAAATTCTAACATACAATTTAGCTTTAAAAACTGAAAACATGCATTGTTCGCCTGGAATAGAGTTTTTGGGTAGCATTTTTAATTATGTAGTTAATTTGTAATATTATTAATACAAATTAACAATATACCTATAACTATTTACACTTTATTTTACTTTTGACCGTAAACACAGAAAACAAAACCTCCTATTACGAAAATAACTTATTTACATTCATTCAATTTTATAAGAACCTAAATTATATTTAAGAACCTAAGTGGATTAGTATTTAACAACTATTTGTATTGACCCAAATAAGCAAAACCTCTATACTGTAACTTTTTACACTTAACTTAAGAACATAATCAAAGTAAAAGATTATGAAAACTACGTATTACGAAAATACACACGCGAACCAACTACAAAATTAATGACAACAATGGTATTTTATGTATGATTCACAAAAATCTTATGAAAAAAATTGTAGTGAGCTTGTTTGTTGTTGCAAAATAAACAAAAGTAGTTACCGTTCTCAGGTACCTAGCTAATATCCAAATGTACAACAAATAATAATGACGTAATACATCTAACTAAATTCGAAAGTAATCTACTTTTGGCGAATGAAATAAACAAAACAATGACCCAACTAAAGCAAAAAAAATATTTAATAACCGAACCCAAAAACTTAAATTTATTTGTATTCCACGAAGAACATTAAATAAATAAATAAACAATCGTGTAAGCAAATCGAATTGTAATCAATTTGCAGTGAATAATAATGAATTTGCAGCGGAAAAAATCAGTATTCGCATGCGTGTGGCACAGTCGTCTGCCCTCACGCCTCACGTGTCTGCCCGTTCGGGTAAGCACACTTAGGAATATTTCCCCACCTAAACTGCGCCGTACCACGCCGCGCTCCGCCTCTCTTCCCGAACCACCGCGCGGGTGCACAGCGCTCATTGTATAGCCTACGGCGCGGTGCTTGGCAAGTTTCTTACTCGCGTTATCTTCAGTTTCACATTTTGTAATGACTCCGTAAATGTTACAGCAGAATAGCTCTAATATTATGTCTCTTGTCGCAAACTTATAAAACATTCACATAAACCTTACACATTTCCATACAAACTTTTATCTCCTATTCCCTATTGTTATTTTACACCCTTGAGGGTAAAACGTTTACAAACTTTGAATGTCATATTTATTTATATCGAATCAACAGCAACAATAATTTTCAAGCTTCTAGCTCTAAAAATGACGATACTTCCATACAGTGGCGGATCCAGGATTTTAGTTTGGGAGGGGCTTGACCCAGCTGAGGCTAGGTTTTATCAAGGCAAACAATTAAACAATAGTGGACCCAGATGCTTTTGGAGGGGGCTTGAGCCCCTTAGCCCCCCCCCCCCCTCTGGATCCGCTACTGCTTCCATTCAACTTTTCATCCCCCCTTTCAACCCCCTTACAACCTTTTTTCGCATTAAAAAGTAGCCTATGTCCTTTCTCACGCTCTATACTATCTATGTACCAAATTTCATTTAAATCGGTTCAGTAGTTTTGGCGTGAAAGCGCGACAGACAGACAGAGTTACTTTCACATTTATAATGTTAGTAAGGATGTTTCACTATTACAAAAAATAAATAATTTTAAATACTAACATTTTAAAAAGTTCAAAGTATTAAAGTATAATTAATCAATTTTTCTTTAAAAGAGCTTAAATCAGAGTATTATCCTAGTATACTCCTGTATACTATGTTATATGTTTTTTTTTTTCTGTCCAGTGCAAATATGCGTAGATTTCGAGCATTGGACACGCGAACAGGCTACATATAGTTGGTCATGGGAAAAGCATGGCTTTTCCTAATACACACCTGATACCTGCAAATTTTTGCCCTTGCGCTTTGTTGATGGTAACAGCACAACTAAGCTTGGTGTTCAGCTTGATCATCTAAACGAATCCGCGTTTGAAGAGGCGTTTCAATTGCTCTCAAAGAAGCTTGACGGTCGGCTTGGTCCTCTAACCTTTCTTGTCTCTGAGAAGTTGTTTCACCAGCTCTCAAAGCAGATTGCCGCCTCGCTTATTCTTGTCTACTTAACTCTGCATGAACGGAAGATTCTTGAGTTCGAGCAATTTTTCCACCTGGGCCCGAGATGAATTCTTAGACAGGTTTTATTTACGTTTGCGAGGCATTTCGAAAAATAAAATAGAGTAAAAACTGAAAATAGAGCGAGAAGAAAATAAACAGACACCTAATCTCAAATAAAACAGAAAAATAAAAATAAATGTGAAAGCAGATGCTATACTAAGATGAATAGTGAATTGACAGCCGGTATTACAGTATTATATTGGCGAATTATTTAATTTACCTATTGAAACGCCAGATGGCGTTAAATTTCATTCAAATTACTCAAACTCTGTCGGACGATCATGCATACCAATATAAATTTTTTTGCCCTTCGGGAAAAATATTGTTATATATATATATATATATATATATATATATATTAATATATATAATGTGCCCTATGTTCTTTACTACTTGAAAATATGCGCACAAAATTTCATGATAATCGGTAGAGTAGTTTCCGCGTGAAAGCGTAACAAACAAACACAAACTAACTCACATTCGCATTTATAATATTAGTAAGGATACCTCGCTCTATCTCAACCTATCTCTCTATCTCACTCTATATCTATCACTCTATCTCTCTCTTTTATATTTAATTAAATTGTCATGCGTGCGCACTTATACAACGAAAACCGACGAAGTGCCGCTATATAATATGAAATAAACACATTTGTTGTAACGATTGTTTATATTGCACACGATCTGAAATGTCTCTGTTTGTATTTTATACAGTTCAATTCTGTGAATTATCGCTGTTTCTATTTAATTAATTTCAATTCTATAATGCGTGTGCACTCATACACTGAAAACACACAAACTGCCGCTAAACTATATGAAATACACACATTTATAGAAACGATTCGTGCTCCAACCTCCAAAAAATGTTGTACCCTCTCAGAAGCCTTCCCTCTCTTTTCTATGCGAATAACTCACCACAATTACGTCGCAATCGGATGAATGGTATATGAACACATACTTCACAAACAAACAAAAATGCAAGACATGACAAACGCATCAAAAGATGGCGCGTTTAAAATTCAAGGCAACTCTATCTATCGACGAAGTTAAGAACTAAATTGTTATTAGCCCTTTATTTTGCTAGCCGCTGCGAGCTACACTAAACGGACTGTTCTCACGAGAAATGACACTCACTATTTGTATATCTATGACCTATGATTTTTTTCTGTTATAAAAAGAAATTATCACTTTTTCACTATCTTAGGGATGGAATTTCATATTAATATGTGGTCTATGTGTTAATCCCCGTTATGAACTAGATGTAGGCCAAATTTCATTCAAATCCGTTTCGACGTTTTTGCGTGATTAACTAACAAACATCCAAACATAAAAACTCACATTCACATTTATAATATTAATATTAGTAATGATTTAAAAACTAGTAGTAATTTTTTTTTACTATGGCTATTTTAGTTTACCATATTCCAGGTCAGTTTCACTACCATAAAGTTTCATGTGGCTTACAAATACGTTTGGTATGTATCCTAATGTTCACGAAAGTGACTATACACGGATTTATGTCATTACACATGGTTCCGCCATCTTAGATTTCGGCACAGTTGTTACACATGTCCGTTCATTCGACTTCCGTTCCATTCACGAAATTATTACTCCTTCCAAATGCCCTATACCGAAAACTAAGATGTATACACATAAAAAAGTCATTTAAAAACTGTTTTCACAATGCAAACACAACACTTTCGCCAATGTTTTGGGCTTCTAAAAATATGGCACAATTATTTGAAGAAGAAAAACGACTTCGCACAGTTACCATGCACGGTCAAATGTGTGTGTGTATATATGTGTATATTTATGTATACATATATGTATACATGTATATATATAAGTATAAAACAATGTTACCATGTAATCATGCAGACATGGCCACCCCCTGGGCTTTATGCTACCCTGTCATTAACACTCATAGAGAAAACAAACATAAAAGCAAACATTGTGCATAATATTAACATGAGGGTTACGCCTGTTATTTATTAATATCCAATCGTATATGTGTTATTGTGTTTGCTTTGTGTGCAGTCTAGAAAATTTAGGTTATCTGTAGCCTGCAAAAGGTTTGCGTGCTGTTTTGAAAAGTATCGGGTAGCCTGTAAATGCAACTATACTACGGTTGTTTCATCTAACATATTTAAACCCAAATTCTGCTTAGTAATAATCCACCTACAGGTGAGTTGTAATTACGATTGAAAACAAATCCATTATGGCTTCAACAAACCTGTGCCTTAACAGCACTCACAAATGTTTGCCAAAGTAGTGCTTTTCTTACTAATGTTGAATACATAAACAAAAAAAATAATTTTGCTTGTGTTATAGTTATTCAGGTTTTATCTTTATTTTATATATTTTTCTTAAACAAAACACTATAGGTATAACGTTATATGGTGTGAACTGTATGATGCCTGCGCGTTGTTTAATTTTGTCCCGCACGTCTTGCAGCCATGAATGTGTTAGTTCTGTGTAAGGTAAGCGTTTTGTGCTAAACTCGCTGGACCGGTTCTTCCGTCTGTTCATAGCGTGTTGCGCCCTAAACCTCTCTGCTTTAACATTTTCTACATTCGAGTGCTATGTTTGCTGCCTGAGAGTTCGACTGTTCCGAATAGTCTTGCACTTTCGCACTATTTGTTTACGGAAGGGGATGTTTAATTAAGCCCTAGTGTTTAACTAATGCGTGAGTTTCGTTTTGGTTTTTGTCTCGTCACTTCAAAGCGCAGGGCAATGAAGAGACGAGTAAGTTATTATTCAATACAGGGGGCATTTGGATACTCAACTGGAACTGGGTGATTTTATTATTTACATAGGCCTAATTAAAAGTATTTGTTAGATGCAACATGTATTAAGGTTTGGCATACGTTGTATTCATAAGTGTTATTTTATTAGTCTCGTTATAAAACTACACGGACGTGGACATGGAACACGTAAACGGATACATATATCACGGGACAGAGTATCTGCAATGGTCCGCATGGGGACCTGAAAGCGTACGGATGAGTTGGGCAATGCCCATCTGTTACGTTTACGTTACTCCGTGCCGACTAATAGAAGTCTAATGGCCGTTTTCACCAACGCCTCCTAAACACGCCCTCAGCAAAGGACTGCTTAAGTTTAGGCATTCCTTAAAGTCAATTCTCACGAAATTGGTTTTCACCATCGTCACATTCACTTATGTAGGGGTTGCTTAGTTAGGGACTGGCTTGCCATAGAGTGAGGGTTCGTACAGATATAAGTACTAATAGTTTTCAGGTTGGTACTTCGAACTTGTTGTCACTCGACATAGGACATAAGCCAATTAAATATTTTTACTAAACAGTAAACAAATATCTGAATGTTTATTAATTTCGCGGTAATTGGATGGTACGATGTTAGTGTATTTTCACGGAAAGTAGTAGCTATATGGTCGTTGCAAAGTAGTGTGAAAATGTTTGAAACAAAGAGAATGAAAATGCAAAACTTTTCTTCTGATGAGAAAATGAAGGTGTTGAACCTAGTTGAGAGGCATAAAAATATAATAGAAAATAAGAGGACGGATGCTGTTTCGAGCAAAGAAAAGGACGCAGCATGGGAGAATTTATTCGCTATTGTAATTTTGTCTAAGTTTAAACTAAGTTTTAATAGCAGATGAAAAAAAAATATCAGTTTATTTCCTTTATCACATACAAAATTCCTTATAATAAATGTTCTTTTAAGACTTTTCAAAAGAAAAACCTTTAATTACTTCCTTATTAAATGAGTTCTTAAATAAAAGTGGAGTATGCGAACATTCTCGAATGTTTTTATATTAAAGGATTTCACATTAAGTTCACCTTAAAAATGTTCCACAACTTCAGCAATAACATTTATATCAAAAATAAAATGTACATCTTCGGCTAGTTCTTCGTATTCCTCCACGGCATCCATTTTATTTTTCTTGTTTTGTGACAGTAAGTGCCACTTAAATAGTTAGGGGCCCGATTTCCACCACTTAAACTAAGGGATGCTTAAGATTACTTAAGAGTTCCTTAACTGTTGGTGAAACGATTCAATGTGCTAGGCAGCCCTTACACATGCCTTAAGCAGCCCTTAAAAGTTAGGGGACATTGGTGAAACCGGCCATAAGACTAATAGTACTAATAGTACTTATAATACTATTAGTACTATTTCATCGCGGTAGTAACAAGGTTTGGTTTTTATGGTGTTCACGTTTTAAATACGTTTACAGTAATTTAAAGTACCTACAAATATCTGTTTACGACCAGTGTATTACTTTTGTAGTTGTTTAGTTGCCACTTAAATCCGACCGTGTTATGTTGTATCTAAATCACTGTATTGTTACCGTAATATTCAATACCATTGTGACGTTTCCGTACACCGTGAAAGCGGCAGACGAATAGTGAAATTTAAATATTTTTCAGTCCGTTTTTTTTTTTTTTTTTTACGTTTCCGCGTCATTGTGGAACGGGCCAAAACATTTTATTCTTGTGCTTTCTTGTGTAAACACGTACAATCCAAACATTGTGCATGTAGCGTAGCTGTACACCACATGTAGAAGGAGCCATCAGTAGTTATTTTATTTTATAGTAGAACAGATAAGGTTAACTCATCAGCTATTTACTTTTGGTTCGCACGCGGATCATCTTCGCTGATCGTGCGCCCGCAGGCGTTAGGCTCTTGTTCACGAGAGCATGTCGATGGTTCACGCCCACTTTGGCAGTTAAGTCTAGGCCACATTCTCAATAGCACGCAAGCATTTTATAAATAGCACAGATGCAAACGCACAGCACGGAAGTCGAAGACACATTCGCACATAACACAGCAGTTCTAAGCATAGCAACAGACTTTTCCCTCGTTTACTTCAAGTTTCAAACTTTTCAGATATTATTTACGGAAGCAGTTGTTTACGTAAATCCAAGCATTTGATTGCGCCGTTTAAGTTTTATCGTTTAGGAATACCTAATAAACTAAAATAAATCTTTTCGCAAATAAATACATATTCGAATTAGTTCCATTCTTTCTTCGAAATTCACATATAAAATCAACCGTCAGTTATTCTATGCCGCTGACGTAGTGTATGCTGTTTGGTCGAAACCAGAAGTCGGTGCACAGCACACAGAAAAGTTAGAAGTTCATCAACAATCTGTGCGCTTTGCGCGTGCTGTTATGCTGTGCGTGTGCTGTTTTCCAATGTGGCAGCCGCTATCTGAGTGCATTCGATTTCCTTGCGTTTGTGCTGTGCTGTGCTGTACTGTACTGTTGCGAATGTAGCCCAGTCTTTACTGGTGCGCGAGTACCTAGTGGACAACCTCTGGGTTAGGAGCCCGCTGTGTTACACGTCTCATCGCTTTCTAAGACCCGTTCCACAATGACAAGGTATCGGTTCACGGAACCGCCAGATATTTACGTGTCACTATCCGTATGCCGCTTCCACGTAACACGTAACAAATGACAAACCAATTAAATTAAATTTCACGGTTACAAAAAATGAATTTAACTGAAAAATATACGCTACGAGAACATAACACGGATAGGATTTACATAAAATAAACTATAAATTAATGATAGAACATTAGATATTCTTATACTTGAAACAACTTTTTAACGCTTTTAAAACATAAAAACAAGCTAACAGCGCCGTCAAATACTCAGCTTTTATTGGTCGCACGGAGTAACGTAAGCAGAAGAGCTCGGGCATTGCCGAGCTAATCCAAACGGGTCCGTGTCTGTTTGCAGAAACGTGCGACGTAAATGAATTGGCACTGAGGCTATTAGTGACGATGATGGGTAAGGTTAAGTAGGTACTGACAGAATGAATTGGTGGAGTACGCTGAGAGAAAATCCACCAGTTCTGAACGTCCGCCCCAGGTTTTACCCATTCGGGAATCGAACCCGGATCGCTAAGTGGGAGGCAAGTGATCTGATGACTTTTAAGTAGATTTCTAAGAAATACTTCCTATTGTAGCCGTTATCATGGTGTGAATTAGGGCCATTTTTATATTGTTTTTGGTTTCATGTTCCATAGACCCCAAAACCATAATCAACTCTTAAGGAATTTTGGAACCATATAAAAGATAGAAAATTTCAACTGTGTTCAAAGTATCTGTATATTTTGATTAAACAATGTATCAGAACTGTTTTACTGTGTAATAAAATATACTTGGTGTGACCAAGACATAATTTACAACGTTCTTATGTCACACCTTTTAATGTAATGTATTTTGCATTGTACTCTATTTTAATAACTTTTATAAGTATTTCTTGAACTCGACTCCAAATAATACAAACTAGGAGAGCGACCACCTCCCTCCTCTCCATAAACCCTTAACTAAAAAAGTGCATTAGTAACAAAAATATAATTAACTCCAGGCTGCACCTGACCTGTGAACTTGGTTTGTTTTTATTTATAATTTTTCTCTTTTACTTTTTTAAGTGTTATTGGTTAGTTTAACTTCTGTTGACATGACATCAGAAAAGTTTAAAATAGACTTTTAAGGGGCTATTATTTTTCAAAATGTTGAACACCCCATTTAACTGGAAGGTGATCCAAACCACCCAAAGCCCTCCAGTCATCCCCCCTCCATCCCGCTCCTTTGAATTGGAAGCTGGGGCAACACGGGTTAGCTTATATAGTTGGGCGTGTTTTTGCCTTCCCTTTATTTACAGCGTAACAGGGACGGCTCCAGGGTCGGGCAGCCAGGCAACCGCCCAGGGACTCGCAGCAGCGCTTTTATTACCATAGCATCTGTCATGTGAAATGTACAAGTACAACTGTAGAATCTATCATTATTTAATGTAAACTTTATCTATCCAAATATTAATATTGCTAAAAATAATATTTATTGTTCTCATTGTTTATTTTTTGTATTTTATACATCTTCATCAATTATTAAAACGGTCGTCGATATTTAAGTTACTGGTTGGCTTCAAAACGTGGTTTCAGAGATTTTATTTTGTGTAGGTGACTATCCCATAAACCCAGACCGCTCGGTAAGGTCCATCTCCAAATACAATGGCCTCTAAAAAGTAAATGAAATGACCCAGGACCCTGTAAAGTCTAGGGCTGCCACTGCGGCAGAATGTAAGAAAACGTAAGTACAGTAGAGTTTCGATTAACCGAGTTGATGTGGACCGTGGCAACCTCGGATAAGCAAAATCTAGGCTAACATTGATACAACGAGAAAATTGTTGTGTTGTTAAATTGGCCTGGTGGTATAACTTTTTGCAATATGATGTTTTTCCAGCTTTTCTTCAGTTTATATTCTTTCACGTCACTCCCATGATTTGCCCAACCAGTAAATGGCGTCTTTGAGGTTAATTGTCTTTAGGCTTTCAGCAACAATTAGAGCATTTTCCAGGCTCTCAAGCAAATGTTTCAATAGTCTTTGTTTGTAAAGACCTTGCTTTAGTTCGGCTCAGATAATACGGAACCTCGGTCAATCAAAGCTCGGTTAAACGAGACTCTTCTGTAATAAATTTTGATTCAAAGCGTTTGCTAGCACATTTTGTGTAATATGGAATAAGTTTTATGGAGAAAAAAATGTTTGTGTGAGAAATAAGTAACTATATTGTGCTTTGGTAAAACTATTATTATTATTATTATTATTATTATTATTATTATTATTATTATTATTTGTGTTGCAGATAGTGTACCGTCATTACCCGTGTTCAAAATGATGCAGGATGAGAATACTGTTGTTCAAGAAATCTTTGAAAGCAGCTCAGGCAAGTGTGTATTCAGTCCATTCAGACTTATCCGAATTCTTTTGAAATAAATCAATGGAAAGAAAAAAATCGCTGCTTGTAACCAAGAACGAAAGAACGCGTAAACGCTCTGCTATTTATTCAGTTATAACTGGGAGCATATCACATGAAAAACTCCTTGTCTTCAAGTTTTATAAAAAAATAATGTATGCTGGAAATTGGTGGCTTCTTCATTTATGTTCATTAGATTGAGATTTAACGTGGTGCAACATACTCATATTTCCCACAACGTAACAGTTTCGCATTGTCCGATGCAAGCCTGTAGACTACAGGCTCACGGGCCTAAACAGTGAGTCACGGCAGAGATGTTTAGGCATGTGACAGTAGGGGCAGGGCTCCTGAAAATGCTATTTAAGCAGAAACCAGCTATAGGGACATTGTTTGTTTGAACGATTACTTTTAAATTGCTTCAACAATTTTTTTAGTCTTAGGGACAGGCTGTAGGCTCGTGGAGTTTGTATTTGTGCTTCCTACTGTTGGTGATGTCAGTAACTGTGACTTATGGCTACTTTTCAGCTAAGTAGTTAGTTAATCATAGAATTACAATCGTTTATTTCCCCAGGAAATTAACTTGAAATGTCCAGGGCTTGCATACTTGTTGCACATAAGTAATTTTCTCAACAGACACGAAACATAACCCATGGGCAGGGCCGTCAAGAGGAACCGAGGGCCTGTGGGCAAATTAATTTGTTGGCCCTCTTCATCATCTAATGTATAACTTTTAAAACCCCATAATTAAAAAAAACTATGTAAAGACTGCAAACATTTCTTTGCTCAAAGCTGCAAACAAGATGGTGCATAAGACTTCAATGTGAATTTTATAAATAATAGACTTGTAATTTTAGTCCTATCAGGATAAACAAAAAAAATCTTGAAACTCTGCTGCCCCTCTCCTCCCTCCCCTGGGCACTGGATATTTTGTCCTCCTTGCCCTTCTCACTGTTAAAACTTTCTGCTTTGGCCAAACTAAACTCAATATTGGTACAGTCAAGTAGTTTCTGATCAGTTGTAGGTAGTTTGATACAGATTTTTAAATGATAACATTTCAGAAATAAGAGCTCTTATAGTTTTTCAATCATTCAAATACCATTTTACTTTAAATTAATTTTAGAACTGTTTAATGACTAGGCCTAAATCATAAACTACGTATCACTTACCTTTAGCAGTTGATTAACTTTTCCATATTGAATGGTGGAAATTCTACAAGATCTATTTAAACAAATAAATTTTGTTTCACTATGAACAAAAGTTTTTATCATATTCATTGTGGTATTTTTTATATTTTGCACTTTTTACTTTGTTTTGCTCAACATACCCTACTTTTATTAAGCAGGGGAGCAAAATTTTGTTTCACGTGGTTAATTTGGTTAGTTTTTTTTTTTTTTAAAGTGATTACTACAGTCAGTTATATCACCCTTATTCATGTTGCACCAATAAAAATAAATTACTGAACAGTTAGAACAGGTGTAAAAATTTGACAGTACAAAGATTGTTAGTATTTGTACGTTTGAATAAATTATGTGGTTTTGTGTAAAAAGATCTTTTCTATGGGTTTTTTAATTCTTTATTCTTAAGTGCAGGTTGAGTATGATTTTTTTTTTACAGAAAAAGCAGTAATTCAGTTGGAGGTGAATCAGAATATGTGTACACCTGTACCACAAAAAGAAGGTTTGTAACTTTTTTCAGGAAATGCATGCAGATATTTGACTAATGACTTTGGAAACCCTAATTAATTATAGGTGTATACATTTCACGAGACTACCAAATTAATGTTTATGAAAGCCTGTAAGATAATCATTATAATATTTAATCTCTGCAAATGATAATTATTGTAATTTTAATAAAGGATCAGTTCATTAGTGATGAAATAAATTAAAATCAAAATGTTTCATTTATTGAATTAGAACATGTTTCATGACAGGATTTATGTAGTTTAATGAAGTAATGCCTAGATAAATAAAAAGGAAGTGATAAATTTATACATTAATTAATACATTCAATCATATTTCCTGCTCTGAAAAAATAATAACATTCAACATATAAAGTATACTTCTAATTTTAAAATAAAATTTTCAGTTGGAAATATTTTTGAAGCAGTTTTAAATTTGTCCATCAATAAAATGTTGTAATGTTACAGTCATTAGACTCCTGTAGCCAACATGAAACTAGTTTCTGTTTAATCTGTTTTCAGTGTCTCAGCCAACACCAGCTCCCTTGCCTGTGGAACCTACATTGCATAATGACGTGGCAAGGTGTAAGTATTTTAATGATAATTGTGCTTTCTTCATTTTTTTTTTATGTTGGGTACCTGATGGGTTTTAGGTCTTTTATTTTTATGATGAATTGGGATGTGTTTTTTTGTGCATAAATATTTTACATCGTAGTTCGTAACTTGTGTAAAGGCTTATGGTGTAGTTGATCTTGTTACGTGGAGTTACATCCACTTGTGTTGTGATAAGTTACACAAAATAATAGTTTTTTTTTAACTATTGAAATTTGAGATACCTACCTAATTATGATTATTTTTTTAATAACTATTAAAATATTTAGACTTAAAGTTGGTTGATATTCAGTTTTTTTACATATGTTGTACTATACATATGCAAAAATCTTGCATTGTTAAAATAGAAATCAATGTGGTTTTATTTTAATTTTAAATAAGATGGCCTATTTATGGCATAAATTTTTATTTGTTTAGCTTTTTATAAAAATTTAATTTTTTTTTTTAAATATGCATTTAGGACTAGTGGTAAGCTTTTTATTAAGTAAATTTTAAGCCTTAATCTGAACTCTGAATAAAAAGTTTTCATAAAATGGGTAAAAACTTGTTGGATATTGATTTTATAATTCTATATTTAATTTTGTTTCAACAGGCTGGAACGAGACAGTAGTGATACATCCTGCCAACTATGATGATTGCTCAAATTCAGGTAAAAAAAAATCTAAACAATTTTAAATTTCACGGTGTTTGTGAACATGACTTGTTGTAGGCCTAGTTGTTTACGCTGATAGGGGTCTAAAAGACCATCTGCCGTGAAACTTATGGAATGTGATGTTTATAGTCAATCAGCAGGAAGAGAGGCCCATCGTCGCCCAGCCACAGCCACAGCCACAGCCGAGGTCGAGCGAGCCGGTCCTCATTAGGC
Organism: Bacillus rossius redtenbacheri; assembly: GCF_032445375.1. Taxonomy (NCBI): domain Eukaryota; kingdom Metazoa; phylum Arthropoda; class Insecta; order Phasmatodea; family Bacillidae; genus Bacillus; species Bacillus rossius. Next base: position 136,896,003 of record NC_086330.1, on the reverse strand, counting down.
GGGTTGCGATCATGTCGTCATCAACCACCACAATGCCCGGCCATCCGGGGTTCTGCGACGTCCGGGACCTCAACTGGCGTCCCCCCTGGCTGCAGCCCAGGAGCCCGAAGAAGCAGAAGAAGAAGGACCAGGTGAAGAAGACCAAATCAGAGGATGCCCTTCCGTCAACACACACCGCAGGAAATGTTGCGAGGAAAAGCGGTCTCGTAACGTCAGCGTCACAGCCCTTGCTGAAACCTGATGACCAGAAAGTTGCCCCAGTTCACGATGATTGTAAGTAAATGTACCAATACCTTTTGCTGGTGGCTGAATAGTTATTAGCAGAAGAAGTTGTGTTCACAGGATCTTCACATTCTGAAAGTCAGAGAAAATTCAGGGAATTGGGAATGGTCAGAGAAAGTCACGGTATTTACTTTTAATCCTGGGAGAGTAAAATGTAATTTCTCAGTGATAATAATTTTAAGGGTAAATGTATTCTCCAGTTTCTATCAACCACACTACAAAAGTAATTTTTCCCAAATTGTGCTTCAGTGCATAGTCTCACACACACTTTAAAATGGCGTAGCAACGGTCTGTTTGAAACAAAGAAATTGGAGATGGTGGAGGATGGATTTTCTTTCTTTTTTTTTCCTCCAGAAAATTTTAAAATGGGTAAATTAAAAAAAATCAGGTAACTTTGCAATTTTGCTTAGGAAATAGAGAAATTTTATTTTAGTTTTATGTTGATACCATAGTACATGATTGTAACTATAATATTAGCAGTGTAAGTCCCAATATTTGCAAATCTAATTTCAATAAATTTCCAGCTGGATTGCTATGCATTTCCATGCTAAGATTTTCCTCCCCACAGTTTATAATCCTCTGTTAGTACGAACTCAGGCAGCTTCAAAAGCTGTTGAAGTGGGCCATGATGTTGCAGTGGAGGTGCATAGGAAGAAGGCATTGAGGCTGGAGAAGGAGAAGTCGAGGTTACTGCAGAAGAACAAGGAGCTGCAGAAGAAGTGTGAAGAGCTGAAGAATTTAAAAAAAGTGGAGAGTCGGCAGCATTTGGTTGCTGACAAGCCTTGGAGACTTAAGAGCCCAGCGAAGGATGTCCAACAAAAGGAAGACAAAGTTAGTGCTGCAAAACCTGAAAATGGTAATATTAATGGTGAAAAGCTTCTGTCTAATTAATGTGAAAGATTATTGAGGTTCATTCTAAAACCATTCTGAAATTATGTTACTGAAAGCATAATTTTAAAATAATGTTTTGAGCTTATGTATATTTGCAATTGATTTGGTTGCACCAGGTGTGTATTTTAATGGCTTACCTAAATAAACTCTTATATATAATGGTAATGGTCGTAGTTGGTAGCTTTATTTAACAATGAAAATATGTTAAGCTTGTAAATAAAATTTGAGGGGAAAATTTATTTCTTCAAACTAGTTTAATTTTTCTGGTTATAATAAAACCATTCAGTATAAAAATTTTTGAGCTAGACAGTGGCAGAATGAATAGATGGGGATAATTGATTGGCCAGGGGCCTTTATTGAACTGGATTTAAAAATTTGCTTTGTCATTTACAATTTGCCTTGTAAATGACAAAGCCTGAGTGGTATAGGTTTTTTGATATTATAGTAGGTATGTATGAGCTTGTAGAGTTTTAGCAGAGGTAAGTAGAGAGGGGACAAAGTTACTTTCCATTTACTTTTCAACTGGCAATCTGTTATGTACTACAGCCAATCTAGTCCTGCCAGATTGATTTAAACACGTGCTGATTTTTATGAGCATTATGAAAGGGGGTTTTTTCTTCTCTCCTCCTGTATTTGTCTGCAAAGTTTACATAAACTATACAGCACAGTGTGCTTTCTTTCAGATCCTGAAGAACAGGAAAACAACTTATGTGATAGAAAAGAAGAAATCAGAGAGTACATAAAGAGTCAGAGGAAACAGCGGCTCGAAAGACGATTAAAAGAGGCTGAAGAGAAGAAAGCTAAGCAGCAACAGTTGAAAGAGACACTGAAAATGCTGAGACAGAAAAGTCTTCAGCTTGCTAAAACCAGCAAAAGCAATAAGGTTTTATATCAAATACTTAACATGCATGGTTGGACTTGACTCATTGTCTTCAGTGACTGTAGTTTTGTTACTAGCTTAGCTTGCTTATAGTACTTAATGCAACAAAACTTGAATAATTAAGGTACAGAATTGTATACATTTATTGTAAAGCAATGCTATTTTTTTAACCAAAGGCCTTGCTAGATACTAATTAAAAATTTATTTTCATGTTTTTTTAAAGTCTAACTAGTTTTTGTAATAAAGTATTGTCTAGGTAAAATTAGATAAGTAAAATTAAGTTTGAATATCACTTACATCAAAATAATATAGGATTTCTGTACTTTCATTTTAGTATACAGCATTATATATATAGTATTAGTGTGTTCTTAACAATGTTTATTTAGACGTGGATTGAATGCAGCTTAGGACTGAAATTTTGATGCTTTTGAATTGTAACTTGTTTAATTTAGAATTGATGCTTGCAGATCAGAGGTGTGGTAAATTTTCATTATTTGGACAATTAGGTATTGTTTAAATGCAAGTTTTCCATAACTGCATGCAGTTTTTCAGACAGATTTAATGAATCTAATAGCATTAACTTAATGAAACATTTTAACATTTCTACAATATTACAGAAAATTTTTTTTTTAAATTGTTGTGCTAGTCAGCCAGTAGGTATCTAGAAGCCAAAATTGAATACAAAATTGCTAATGTGTAATTATTTGTTGTGCCTTACTGTAGAAGTTAATTTTTTTTTACAGTTGTTACAGGTTTATCTAAAAATCATATGTAGAAATATCTTTATTCTGTTATCAGAATGACTAAAAAAAAAAAAACCAAGATGATTAAATATGATAGTAGCTTGACAGTAGCTTGTGCCTAGCTGGAGAAGCTTCAAAAAATTTTATTCATAATTGATAACTACATAATTTTATGGACTCTTAACTTTATTTGTGTTGGTGTAGTATAGTGCATGGCAAAGTTAATTCTGATCAGTCTTCTCTTCGTTTCTTGATATTAGATCAAAGGGGAGTTCTAGAAAAAAAAACACCAAACCTCCAGGATAGCTCACATTTCCTTTCATATTAAACATCAAAACATATCATGCCTGTCAATTCCACATTTCTGTAACTAAATATTATTCGTAGGTACTTTTATTTATTTTTAATTTATATATTTTACCTAGACATCCACTCCAACCACATGATTGAAGACTGAAGTCACAGTACATTGTTTCTTGAGGTTTTTTTTTTTTTTTGTAAAATATATAGTTTACCTTACAGTGATTTACAGACTACATTTGTCATGACGGAAATCTTTCACCAATTGAACTGAATTTTTATGAATTATTTTTATTATTATTATTTTTTTTTTTCAAGGGTTCTGATGGAGCAAGTGAAAGCAAGGATATACGTCATTCACAGCCTAGTTCATTGCATAGCAACACTGCATCACGTGCTGTGTCATCAGTGCCATCTGGATCTGTCACAAAGGCTCAGACACCTGAAGAAATGCAACTTTCGGCCAGAAAACCAGCAGAAATGTCATCAGCCTTGCTTGTCAAGGATGATGCAAACCACCCAGCTGGTTCGGATGCCATGGACGCAAAAGTAGACATTCGGGATAACTGTACCGACCATCGCGAATCAGCTGGGTCTTCACCAGAAATTGTTACGTCATCGCAGAATGCTCAAGTCGCAGCTGAGTTGCACGTGCCCTTTGTGCAGCTGAACACGCGTTCACGGCCGAAGGCACCGACAATTGCCTCCACGGCCGAACTGGAGCAGCTTGTTAAGGCAGTGCATCAGCAGATGGTCGCAGCGACCAACAGGTATGCCCAAAATCTGCAGCAATCGTCCTCCGGTGCAAGAGAGCCCTTGTGGTCGGCATCTGTATCCCAGGTCGCTGGTCCGTCGTCTGTGTCCCAGGTCACCATGATATCATCCGTACATAATTCCGCGAGGACGCCGTCAGTGTTTGAAGTTACGGACCAGCCTGTGGGATTTCATCGAGCACTTCAAGTGTCGGGACTTCCGTCGGAATCTCACACAGATGACCCGTCTGCTGGACATGAGTACTTGGCTCCTCATCTGCAATCTCAACTCATGAAGCTGCCTCTTCAATCGCAAATCACCCATTTGGCTCCGAAGTCTAGAGTTCCTCACATTGGTGAATCACCCCTTGCACCTAGCAACACAGAGCCATTGCAGATCACTGAAGCTCCGCAGGTGCCTTCTTCATCTTCTGTTGTGGTGTCGTCGCCAACATCCTGGATGGCCACACTGTCTGCGTGTGCTGATGCTCGACTGAACACTCTTGTCGCTGATGATAAGCTTCAATATCAGGCAAATTCTGTTGTGCATTCACTTATGAGTTTACTAGATAGAAAGAGGGCAGTGGAGTTATCTCGTGGAAGCATCAAGTTAGCACCCACTCATCTTGGAAGTGTCGTTATTGAACAGCCTAATTGTATCCAGCAGAAAAGTTCAGCAGAAACAAGTGGTAAGTGATAATTTTTTTTGGAGCTAGCAGCATGCTTAAGGACTTTTGGATTGTTCTTGATGGATAAAATTTGTCATAGTAAAGCTATCATGTAATCAAATATGTTTGTACACAACTTTGTATTCCTTTCGGCTTTCATGAGTAAAAAACATCATGGATCCTTCGAAGCATTGGCCATTTATCAGTGTAACATGTTAGTTACCAAAACACTTTAAGTTAATATTTCAAGGAATGTTGGATATGTCTCAAGTTTCCATCTTTGAACTTAGAATTTTTTAGTGTTACATGGAGGGGTTTATTATTTTTGCCATCATAAGATGTAAATGTATCCAATTAAATTAGTTAATATAATTATGCATGGGTGTAGTTCCCCTGGGAAGGGGGGAAGGGTGCCTGAAATCAATAAGCCACTCTCTGAGGGGGCCTGCTTGTGTTTGTAAAATCATAACTGTGAACTGGGATTGATAAAAATTATCCTGTGGATCCCCGTGGGAATCCTACAGATTTTCACTCAAGTAATTATGTATTGTTATGTCTTCGTTACAAATGAAATTTGAGTATAATGTTGTATTTCATGAATAATAATGATTTTGTGTAATTTTTTTTACAGGTTTGGAGTTTCACAGGAAAATTAATTCATTACTTTTGTCTAGAGAACAGGAAAAAGCTGCAATTAAAATACAAGCTAGTGTTCGAGGTTACCTTACCAGAAAGAACCTTAATAAAAAAGAAAGTAAGACTGTTGGTGCTCGTAAGAGTTTTCAGCTTTATAAGGTATGGCAGTCGTGTAGTCGACTTAAAACGGGTGTATGTTTTTGTATTTTGTTTATTGTATCTGTGCAATGGCAGTAGTTTTTATAAACTTATTGCATAAATGCTTATCAACATATAAAGTGTGTTTTTATAACATTTTTGCAAGAAATATGTACATACTATGTAATTAATTAGTGGAGAATCTATAACTGGCTGAGTGTGTTTGGTTACAACCCTTTATCTTGTTTTACTACTTCACTCGTGATGTGATGTGCCCAATGCCAGCAGTTGACTGCTAATGTTTTTGTAGTCTCATAATAGCACAAAGAATTATCACTGATGGCAAGCGAGCAATACATTTTTTCCATTTATTTTGTAGAAAAAGTTTTAAAATATTGAGCAAAAAATTCAAAACTGCACAATTTTATTAATTCTGACTACATTTAGTGTGTTTGCAATCTGTTAAATTAGGTCATTTGTTTGTGTATTTTTTGGCAAAAAGTCAACAAACTTCCTATCCATTGCATGCAAAGTGCAATGGAACACAATGTCCAACATTTGTGCAACACAAACCTGGCTTGCATCTCAGCTCCGGTTGGCTGAATCTCTTTGCATTGCAGTGCTCTGTGGTGGTCCCAGAATTTACAGGGATCTGAGCTATTTACTTCAATGGAGTCCTTCCCATGGGAAAATTTGAAAAATTAACTCTTTTAAACAAAATTTTAAGCCAACTTGGAAGTTAAGTTTCAACGATGGTTTAGCTAATTTATCTTAAGGAAATTTTAATGTTCTTTCCTGATAAATTATCATCAGGTCAGTTTTATAAATTCTTATGATCAAATTCCTGTGGAATCACGTGATTATACAAAGCAATAAAACATTTTAAAGTTGTTCTAATATGAAATCATAAATTAATTTGGTATTGACTATTTCTTTAATTTACATGCTAATTAAATTTTTATTTTCCTTTTTCCATTAGTGCCTATATTTGTAACAGAACACTAAACAAACAAGTAAAACAAAAGGTGCGGGGCCCTGTTAACCGTGGGGCCCTGGGCAGTTGCCCGGCTTGCCGTTCCCTGCAGCCGCCCCTGGCAATGCTACTTTGAAACCGGCTTGTGGGTCCCATAAGTGGCAAGCAAGGAAGAGCTCAGACTGTGGCGTAAAGTGCCCTTTTGTCTCTTTACTTGATTCCATGAGATGACATGCTGTCTTTTCAAAGTCCTTCATGGAACTAAGGGACTTCTGAGCAGTGAAATATATGCATATATAAAATGGAGTGATGCACGTTACTGTAATGTTTTCATGCTTTCACAATTTTTTTTACATAAATATTATTTTAAAAACATTAGGTTTGTTCACTTGACTCCTTAAATCTTGGAACTTCATCAAAGAGATGAATATAAAAATAAATATAAGGTAATATACAGAAGTAGGTAAATTGCTCAATACTTATTCATGAAATACTATATAACATGGTAATTTAGATTCCAGCTGTAGTAAAAATAAAATGGAACTTAATACCCTGGTTTTGTCTTCCAGAGTATCCGGATTCCAATCTCAGTTAAACCACCTTGATTTAATTTTCTTTTAAAAAACACCCCATGAAATTTCTGAAGTTGTTCCTTAAAAAGGGCTAGTGCTGATTCCTTCTATGACATTTCTGATTGTGTCATTGAGAGTTACAATTTCTTCTCACCTCATTTTTTACAAGGCAAAGAGTCCAACAACAACAACAACAACAACAACAACAACAACAACAACAACAACAACAACAACAACAATAACAACAACAACAACAATAATAATAATGCCGTGGTAGCATCTTCCTTCCTGCTGTGAAAGTATGTGCCACATCTCAGCAAGTAAGGAGCGTCCATGTCTGAGCATCTCTTGGGTATACATAAAACTATTCTCTGGCCACCAAACTCTAATACTCACTGAAAAACCTCCTTGAAACACCCCTCTATTTACTTGTTGCTCTAGGGCGAGGATCAGTTCCCTTCTGAAAGCCTCAGTAACAACAAAGGTTTTCAGCTTATTAAGTACACTCATCAAATAATTTTAATACTACAAAGGTATGTATTACACACATCTCGATGAACCCTATTTTATTATTAACTAATGTCCAGCTAATATTTTCTTTGAGCATTACCCTTCTTTTATGTCACATTTAACTTGCTACAGCAGAGCCACATATTTATAGCTCTTCAATTTACAAATTTTCTGCGAGGTCAAGACACTTGCTATTCAGATGGTGTGGCAAAAAAAAAAAGTTAGGAATTTATGGTTTCCCATTTATGAAGACAGTCGTAGTAACAATCTCATCAATCACACCTCTAGCATTTCATATAACCAGTCTTTTGCATTTGTATTTATTGCAAATTCTAAGTTTAAGGGTCCCAAAGAATAAATTCTATAATACATACATTAAAACAATTCCCACACTTACAGTATGCAGCGATGACACTTGCCAAACCTAGACGTGCATACCACCCCATACGACTGTGCTTACTAATGGGTAGACACTGAATTTTTTTTTCCAACAGCTCACACTCGGCTGTCTGGTAGCTAGGCGTAGTGTAAAATGGTATCCCAGCTCTGCATCAGGCCGCACTATGGTTGACGGTCGCCACAAAGATTTGGCTGACAGCTCCTGTCCGCTGAACACATGTGGCTCATCGATGAAACTCATTCAAAAGCAGGACATAAGTTTATTAGTTTGATGAGTCCAATACACAATAACATCCCTAACAGGTAAACAATTTGTGCCATGACATAACGAACGTCATAAGTGTACATATTCTCACTTGGGTTGATACGTCATACAAATGTTGATGTGGTGATACATAAATATTTTCTTAGAACTATTTTTTTCACTTACCTGTGACTGAAAATACATAAGTGAACAAACAACTGTAATAATGTCCATAATATGAAATGGAAATACAGTAAACTCCCTATTATCCGCGGTGCGGATTATTCGCGCATGCCACGAAAAAATACAGCACATATGTAAATCTGTATTTTATTACAAGTTAGCAAATTTGAACTCTACTGACGAGTGTATTGTGCAGTATACAGTAAAACGCCACAGGCCTTCTCGGAACTCACACAGTAGGCTGGCATGCGTTGCTGTTTTAGTCTCTGTCGCACTTTGTTTCTAGTCGTATGGTTGAGCACTTTTATGTTTACATTACTAAAATGTATTGTATGTTAATTATTCAGTAAAATACTAAAATTTTAGCATTATTTAAAATTTTGTACTGTTGATTGTAACTTTTACTGTACATAAATACTTAGACTTTTAAGTTGAAATTAATGTTTCCTTTTTTGTTTCCCATTTTCGGCTCTTTTGCAGATTATCCGTGATTTTCACTATCCGCGGTGGCCCTGCCACTTAATTTCGCGGATAATCGGGAGTGTACTGTACAGTGAAACCTCATTATAAATTACCTCACTATAATGTATATATCAATTTAAAGTATATATTTGCAGGTCCCAACAAGATGTTTTATATTTAGTAACAGTTTATTATAAAGTATATTTTCATTACCTACTAATTACTAAAAATGTGGTTTTTTTTTTCAGAAACATTGTAATGAGATTTAATAATATTTAATTACATTTACAATTTTCTTTTCATGTTTTCAATAATTCTTCTTTGGAATAATATAAATTATTCACAGTACTTTCTATAAGTATTCTGTTGTAAGTGGAAACTACGTTTCAGTATTCATTGAAGCTGCTATTACCTTTGATGAAAAATTATCTTATAAATCTGTTCAGATTCATGCAGTGTTAAATCCTTAACTTGTGTCATTTTCTTTCTTGGGCACCAAACATTAGAATACACCCTAGTATATTAATAAATATCATTATATCAACCATCTATTATTATTAGCTTTGTGTTTTTAAAATATTTTTACTAAATATAGTGAATTGTTTCTTGTTTGCAGTTAACTTTTTATTTTAGAACTACATCGTACTGTGTGGTTGAAATACATTTTTAATAAAAGCCATTTTTTTTTAATCGATCAATTATGTATTATACAGATCTATCAATTTTTTTGGTTTTTATCTACTTATAATCAGTTTGTATTAAGTGTTTCAGAGTTTTGTATATGAGCAGGTCCCATAATCAGCAGCAAGGCCAAGGTAGTTAAGTGGTCAGATCACTCTTCTCTTACCAAAGATATACTGTTTCATTCCCAGTGGGGTTTTCCTGATTTTTTAAACCTGGGAAACAGGCAAATGTTGCAGTGAGCCAGTGAATTCTCTCAGGGTACTCCTGTTTACCCCACCCATTCATTCCATCAATGCACCATTCTCATTTTATCTACCCTCATCTCTAATAACCCCTTAATGTATTGATTCATTCAATCCATAATAGATAGATTCCATAAATTTGAACTACATATTTTGTGAATAATCATTTGGCTTAAACCAAAATTTGAACATGCCTTTTCCTGTTTTAAAGGGACTGTTAGTGATGTGTGACTCTTCCTTGCAGGAAACTGATGAAAAACGCAAAGCGGTAGATCTTCAGAGCGGCGACTCCACCCCGGAATGGCTGAAGCCCAAGGCTGTTCGACCATGTCCAAATAACATTCTGTCTGCTGCTATGAAGCAGTACGCGAAACTCCAGCAGCTGGGCCTAGTTGATGGGCCACCCATCAACCTCCCAGGCAACAGAAAGCCTCCTACAGAGTCGTTGATGCATCCGTCCCGAGACATTGCATTGCAGACAGAAATGCCAGCGTCCATAAATTCATTTGTTCGTCATACTAAAACCACTGCACGTCTTTCCCCAGAAAAAAATAGCAGCTCACACATATTGTACACTGGGAAGTTACAAGATGAGCTTGATCATGGCACATTCAATGGTTCAAACAACTCTTCGAAAGCAGAGTCTTCATCAACCATTGTGTCAACAACTGGTGATTCTGTTGCTGTTAGCACAAAACTTTCCAGTCAGTCGCAGAAACCAGCATCACCCTCTGTAAAGATTCTGTGCGGTAAGAAGCGGACGCCCCAGAGCTCTAGCCCGGAGCTAGACTCTGGTGGAAACAGCCTGTCTCTGGTCGCTCCGAAAGTCACTTTGGTGCGCAGAAGAAAGCTGAATGATGTGCACAATGTTTCGGCCTCCAAGTCGGAAGGCATGCTGGAAGTGCTGCCTGGTGACAGAAAGGAGTCCCCGATTATTCCACTGCATGCATCTTCGTCGGAGACTTACGACAGCCACACCAAGTTTGGACTTGAGCGAAGGAAGCCACGTCATAGGGTGCATTGTAAGCCCTCGTCCATCAGGTCTCAAAGTTCTGCCCTGCTGGAAGCTGGAGACATGGTTAGTCATATATTTTTAATTTTATATATCAAAGCATATTTTAATATGATATTAATACAATTTTCTAGGTTGGTTTATAATTTTGTCCACCAGCTTAAGGAAGTATTTTCATTTTTATCATAACATGTATGTTTTTGTACCACAGTAGTGAAGGCAGTTCTGTTCTTGTTGCTGGTTTATTATTGGCTTTAATTTAAGTGTTAAGAGCCAAATTGTAGAATGTACATGAATGTGTCAGCATTAGAAGTGTATAAAGTAACTTAATTAATTTGAAAAATTTCCTTTTTTTTTTGTATATATTACGTAAATACAAATGTGACTTCATTTTTGTAAGTGCATATTTTGCAAGCAATGTCATTGATTAAAAATACGCATAATTATAAGTCCAGTTTAGGAATTTTTACTTATTGGCCGACTGATGTCACTATGAAAAATATTATGATAATTTATTTTGTATAATTATTCTTGTAAGGGTATCCTGCATAATTTACTGTTGTAATGACCCAATAATTATTTCTGCATCCTTGAATTATTGGGCCAGAGTGAAAGTCAAAATAAAAATTGAAAAATAAATAAATTAGTACTAGTGGGAAGGCTGCATTGTTTTAAATTAACTAGTCTTTGATAATTTTCAACTGGTTGCTCTCAAAGCTCACTTGAACCACCATGCTTATCATCAGCATGGGAAAATTCAAAATTTCATAGCTCAGATGTGCATCAGCAAAATAAAGGTTAATTAAAAAAAAATTATAGGCTTATTTTAGTTTACTTTGCTACAGTAATACCATGCTGACTGCAGGAATATTTTCTTTTTAAAATCTCTTTTTTGACTCACTACCTCCAGCAGTATGCATTCAACAAAATAGGTACTGCATGTATTTATAGCAATGTCAATAAGCTTCACAGGGTATTAAAAGTTCACTTCTCGAGAACCCTTTTACTGTTGGTGGACCCTCAATGTGTCGTATGTTTACTTATATTCTGAAAAAAAAAATGGCATTTAATCCCACAAATTTTTTACTTTTTTTTTTAATGCAACAAATTGGAATGACTCTGAGTAGAAACTTGTAACTGTCTGGATCATCTGTTTGAATTGGAATTGGCTTCTAAGTACATTAGGATATCTGTACTCAAAAGTCTCCACACATCATTAAATTACAGTGCTAGGTCTTTCATCGAGCAGCGTATAACTCGGCTTATTCTGTTGTAGCACCAATCGAGCCTTCTTTATCTTCTGTTGTGATGCCATAGCCAACGTCCTGGATGGCCACTTTGTCCGCGTGTGCTGACGCTCGACCGAACACCCTTGTGCCAATTATAAATCAGCTTTAATATCAGGCAGAGTCCGTCTTGCATTCACTTATGAATTCTACGTGGAAAAGGGCAGGGAAGTTGTTGCTTGGAAGCACCAAGTTATCACCTGTTCATTTTGGAGATGTCATTATTTAACATCCTTATTGTATCCAGCAGAAAGGATTCTGCAGAAACATTACTGTGCTGCCTGCATTTTTAGCTTGCTCAGAGTTCATTGTATTGTCAGTTTTTATTTCAGTATACAAGTTTTTTTCTATTTAATAATGGATTACATTTCACATTTTACATATTCACTCCTTGGTATTCCCATTTGAAATCTGGCGAAATTGCTAATCTGTGAATTTTCATGGGAACCATTCCGAAGTGCCAAAAGGTATGAGGTCTCCCGACCGTCTTCAGTTGAACCGTGCCTCGGCTGCTCTGAGGCTCTGGTGCTAGGAGAAGTAAGAGGGTGTGGGGGGTGGTGTGCAGGTGCTCAGCCGGGCGGTTGTGGACCACGGGGGTGGCAGTCTGCTGCCCGCGCCTCCGGCCACTCACAAGGACGTCCGCATCCCTGCTGACCAGCAGGTGAGTCGTGCCTACGCACACTGAAATATTTGTGTGGAATTATCTTAAAGAGGTCAAACTATTAATTTATATATATATGTGTGTGTGTGTGTGTGTGTGTGTGTGTACTCACACACATATATATGTATGTATATGAGGGTTGTTTGATATTAAGGGAAACTATTTTTAAAACAATAAATTTAAAAAATAAATCTGTTATTAAAAAAAATGGGTGCTTGTACTTATGTACGCGCTTTAAAAGTTATTATTACTTGGCGTAATAAAAAAATAACTTTAATTTTGCATGTTAATAATGAAATGAAATAATGAAAGAACTGGAGTGATATAAATATGGTTGGTAAAGTATAAATTCAATCAAATTAAAATATTTATATAAATGATCAGTATTCAATGTTAATATATAATATGTGTATAAAGTTAATTATTAAATCTAGTTAAATAATTGATATTAATTTTAATTTATAATGCAAATAAATTATACAGACAAGAACATAACCTCACAAACACTCCCATGAAAACGGCCAGGAGACTACTAAACTTTCCACAGACACACTCTTCCAGCGACAATGGAATCTTACAAGCAACCTGACATCATTATGCATATGGCCCATATGACCCATGTGGAGCTAGGCTCGACTTCCCCCCCGCTAGCACTCACCGGCCCGCTCTCAGCGGCGGACACGCTATGTTACTGCTTGTGGGGTCTTGAGGCGCCCCACACACCTCCGTCTCTGTGCTGGGAAAATTGTGGTCGAGAATTAAGTGCAACAAGTCGGGTGAATATTGAGCTTTATTGGCGCCGACACGTACACTGACGACGCACACAGAAAACAGCACATAGTCCAGCTTTCATGCTGACCAGGACACCGCGTGGCCCGGCCCCAAAAGTATAAGTCCACCGATTAATCCAAAACACTCCGGGTAACTTTAATTAATTAATTTACACAGTCTGCTGCCGGGGTCATGGTGTAAGGAAGAGGAGGTGAAACCGTCCGGCCGCCCAAACTCGTCCTCTACTGCGCACTACGTCACCTTGGTCGCACCGCCCGGTCTACACGCAGCCCGCTTACGGGAATACCACGCACAGACAGTTCATTTACAATCATTTGAATAGTGAGAGTTACCATGAAGCGTAAAAATACTTTGCTACGTACATTGTATAGCATGTATTTAGAACATACAGTTTAAATAAATATATTAGTATCAAAACACAGGGTTTATATTAATAATAAAATTAATGAAGCAATATTTTTTCTGTTGACTGGGTCTTGTATTTATCTAGATACCGCAATGGCCATAAATGTCAGCACTGTCGGGAAAAAAAAATGCTTTTACATAAAACGACACAGAATTGTAATGGGAATTCGAATGAATACACCTAGAAAATATTTATTATGAATAATAATAAAATAGAGATAATAAACATTCAGGATGCTGGCAACAAAGAATAATACACACATATTATAAAAAAATCTGACACAAAATAAAGTTTTTTTAAATACTTATTTGTAATTGACATAACCATAAGCGCTTTTGATTTATTTACTAATTTTAATTTTATTTAGTTACAAACAATAAGCAAAAGGATAAATAATGACCAAAAATATATTTAAAAAATATATTTAAAACATATTATTGAACCAAATAGCTCTACAATATTCAGCAAAAATCAGCTTGCAGGCATTACGCTGAGAATGTACTGAGCGATGGTCCGTACAAACTTTATTTTTAAGTATTTAAAACGGCAGTTTTTTAAACGCGTTAAATGCTATTTAAGGCATAAAACACAAACTCTTACACAAAATTGTTGCATTATCTAAACGCTTGAATGGAAAAAATTGGCAAAATAAGAAGTTGATAACAATTCATTCATTTACGTTAATTTTTATTATTGTGTGTAAACTAACAAAATAACACAACACAAGCAGATTGTAATGCTGAAATCTTAAAATACCTTTAGGTAAATAACATATTATTAAAATCAGTATGATCACTTGTAACTAGAGAAGTAGGATAATTCACTTTCACGCACCGCATTTTAAGCGGTATTTTGCATTAACATTATTATGTTAAATACATATGAATAGTAATGAAATAGTAATGAAATAAAAATTAACTTCTTCCAAAGCCTATACGAATTCATTTAAAACAAACATATTAGACCTCGAATTTCAAAAGTGGTTGTTTGTAAGCCTGTTTTGTTTCGGTATATTTTATAATTAATATCTCACAGTTTTGCATGTATATTTAATTATATTTAAACGTAATGATATAATACATCCTCCCCACTCCATTAAAGAGAACATTTTGAACAATATAAAAAAGCACAGAAAGTCTGGGTCAAGTTTCAGTGTTGAATATTTGCTAATGTTTTGTTACAAAATATACAGCTTGTTTCTGATGAATGTACATCCAGTCTATCACAATTCCTGAGGTGTTGTTTTAATCTTCCATAGTGTATAAACTTGCGTACCTGAAAACGGATGTCCTGATTTTGACGGACGTATTCGAGAATTTCCGTTCCATATGTTTGGAGACATACAGCCTAGATCCGTCTCACTACATTTCTTGTCCTGGGTTCGCTTTCGATGCGATGCTTCGAACTACAGGTGTACAGATAGAGCTTCTCACAGATTATGACATGTATATGTTTGTGGAAGCAGGTATTCGCGGTGGTGTAGCGCAAAGCATTAAACGTCATTGCGTAGCCAATAACGCTTATGTACCAGAAACACACGATGCATCCAAGCCATCCACATTCCTGGAGTACATTGATGCAAATAATTTGTATGTCCTTTCCTACCCCTTAAAGCAGAATATTGGTACTTTTGATGATATTTGCTCACTTCATCTTCAAAATAAGAGGAAAATTATTATTGTCTATATTAAAAACTACTACCCCCATTCCCCTTTCCCAACCCTTAACCTGTTCAGTGCCAGGCCACATTTCATGTTTATTCTCTGTAGTTACCAGTAGGGAGTTATATTTAATAATAATAATAATAATAAAAAAAATAATTTTTGTATTTAAATTATAATTAACCTTGGACCAAATTAAAAGGAAAATCACTATTTACTTGAAAATTCTAAAAAAACTACCTCAATCTCTTTAAATGAAGCCTCTAAACTCTGCGTTAAGCATGGGCAGTGCCAGGTAAGTATGACAATAAAAATTTTAAAATTAACCAACAGTCATTAAATTTGATATGCAAGTGAAGGTTTTTTTAGTCTGTATTTGTATATACATTTTTATTTTCTCTTAAATTTATCTTCTTCTTTTGTAAAAGTTTTTTTGTATTATTTATTCCTGTTTTCTGTTACATGCAAATTCTCACAATCTCTCCATTCAGAGTTCCCCCAGACAAGAGAAACCTAAAGCTCAGGGAAAACCCAGGGAATTTAAAATGTATCTTCAAAACCTGGAAAAAAGAGAAATTGACCAAATGTTAGTTATGTACCAACCGGGTTTATTGATTTTGAAAACTAGTGTGTTTCTTTATTGTTTTAAAACCAGTCTGTATTTTAATCACAAATTCATGTGTAGTTGAAAACCCATTTGTTTTGTAAGAGAACAACCAATTAAATAACTGCGTATTAATTTAATTATTAAAAGCACAATTGAATTTCAATTATTCACATTCTGACAATCAGTAATATAATGTTTCTAAGTTTGATCAAATATTGTGGTTTTGTATTAGACAAAGGCATCATTTGTTGCATAGCATTGCTGGAAATGATGACAGTGCAAACTGTGCATTGTGCTGGAGAAGATTTTACGGTTAGTGTCGTGGTTGACACCCCCTGTGTCACACCACCACAAGTCAGACACCCGTCTGGGAACAGCCTTAAACACTCCACGTTTCAAATTATTATTTTGCGCGCTGCTCCAATAAACGAGTGCCCCAAAATTCTTAAGTAAATTATTCAAAGACCTTTTGGAAAAGGAAGAGAACAGAGTAATAGTATTTAAAACGAAAAACATGTAATTACTTGCAATGCCAACAACTTTAATGGGACTACTTGCGCATGAACATGGCAGGCAATTTAATTGAAAACAAAATCTCAAAAATATTACAATAATGCCTATAACCTTTTGCCCTATAGTGCTACAGAGGCTTTTAATAGAGCCACGTTTTAGTATATACCAATAAATATATACTGTAATAAAATCTAACATTGATGACAAGCAGCTCCAAAAAAAAATATATATATATGTATATAAATAATGAATTACAATTCTTTTTAAATAAAAGTTAATAAAAATAAATGTCACTCTAAAATGTCTTAATTACACCCGGGTGATTTTTAATTTACGACGCTTCGCGGCAAGCATGATACAAGGTTCGTTAAAAATGGGTACCACGATGGAACATACACTCGAAGTTGTGGGCAGGGTCTTTTGGCAGAAGTTATTTTTCGGATTATTCACTCTTATTTTGGCAAAGTCCAAATCAACACCCCGGGGTTACAGGGGCAAAAGTTCGGAGCCGGAATCACTTACTTGGATGAACGATGTACGTCGAATCACACCCCGGACCTCCTGGCCCGGAGTTTAGCGGGCTGTTATTTAGCAGAGGTGCTAAATGCTTCATATTAACTCTGCATTCAACGGAAAATGTAGCGTGAATTCTTCTTCTTCTTCTTGGCAGCACCCGTGACAACGAAGTATTCCCCAATGCTCAATACACGTCAGCTGATTTTATTTAAAAAGTATTCGCGAGCTTGGCCCGGCCCAATACCACGAGCCATCATCGCGCCCGTTATGCCCGAAGCGCACATGCGCCACACGGCGATCAGCTGACGACTCACGCACAGCTCATTCTGTCCCTCTTGACGTATTTCCCCCACCACCTTATAGCCTTGGAACAGTCCATTTGCATGCTCACAGCGGGGAAGCGTCGCACACAGTATTTTAATTAAAAGTCCAAAGCGTTATTATTAAATATTAAGAAACTAAACCATTAACGTAAAAAATAACATAATATAAAAACATATTTAAAAATAAGATTTACAAAACTTATAACAAACCAATACTTTCTTTTAAAAAAGGAAAGGGGCAAATATTAAAACTAAAATTACGTAACAGCCATAATTCAAAATTACTTAAAATAAATATAAAATCAAGTGGCCATGCCGCCTATGGCCACATTAGTTTAACATGTTATGGGTGGTTGAAATGTATTTTGATAAGTATCTGTAGTTTACTGTATGTTTGTTATCTTGCAAGATTGGTTGATAATACAGGGGAAAAAATTATTGGTTTAACAGGGAGAACTCAGGGAACTGGTCTAGAGTAAGAGTGTGGGAACCCTGACTCATTCTTAGGATTGTTATGCCACTATAATAACTATTGCTAGAACAAGAAAGTTATTCTTGTAACATTGTAAAATACAGCAAACTTTTAAATTCTTGCCCACTATTATATTTACCTTGCTGGAACATTCAACATCTGGAATGTATGAAGGAGAACCTTTTTTATCAGGATGTAATGGTTTGTCAGTAGTAGCATTAACTGTGTAGGTTTTAACATACCATTTACCAACCGCTCATTTTTTCAAAAAGTTGTATGATTAGGAATGGCATTTAAGATTTATTACACTTTCCTATACACTTTTTTTTTATGGTTTAATTTTTAACATGTATTTTTGGGACATCAACTATTGCTTAAATGGGGGTTTACAGGTATGTTTTTATGTATGAAATATTTGATACAAAGTATTGTGTAAGGATGTAGTGACCCTTTATCTTTAACATTCGACCACAGAATAACACAATCACAGATTTAAGTCCCATTGAGGCACATTGTTGATGTAATGATTACAGTTAGGTGCTGTGCAGGATAGAGACATGTATAGGGCATATCTAGGGGGATGTGGAGGATATCACCCCCCTCCATCGCAAAATCCTAGAAAGTATATCTTTCCCACCAACAAATGGAAAGAATATGGAAGCAAACCTCAGGAAAAGTGGTTCTACTCCCCTCTACGAAATTAAATTTTGCATTCGCTCCTGGGTGTGTGCTGCATTAGTCAGTGCCCCCACGATTCCAGAGTCGGTGCTCCCAGCCAGGTGGCCCTCTTATGTTAGTAACGCGGGTGTTTGTGAAACCGCTGACCATGGGCGGGGAACTGAAACACACTGTGGCTTGGGTGCCTCCAGCCGGACAAGAGCGGGCTGAGCGAGCGCATCATGGAGCTGCGAGCGATGTGTAGCCAGTTCAACCAGAGCTTGGAGGCGAGCCGGCAGACGTTCGACCAGCGTGTGCGTTGCAACAAGGCCGAGCTGGAGAAGGTGGCCGCCCAGATGGCGGAGAATGCACGTCTGGCCGTCGAGGAGTTCTTGGCCAACCACAGGAGTCGGGAGCCGAGCGTCTCTCGGGAGCCACAGGTGAGTTCGCAGTGCAGCACACAGGCTTCAAACACTGCTGTCAGCAAGCAAGTCTCACCATGGACATGAATGTACTGTGAAGCCCCGCTAATCCAGATCCGTTCCTTCGGACATCCGGTTCATCCGGACACAAAAGATGTTTTGTTTTGTTAATCCCACATCAGTTCATAGGTTAAAAACTTAGATATATTTACAGAGTATTATTAAAACTAAAATTAAGCTGTAGGAAAAAAAAAATTTTATAAAAAATTTTTTTTTATAGCTTGTACAGCTAAATCTTGTATTAGGTGCATTTTAAGTAGGTATGGGCTGATCAAATCCTCAAATACCATCAGATCCTTAGTATTGGAAGGATTCAATATTCAAGGAAAAATATTTGAATAAAAATATTAGAGGAAATTAAGTCAATTAAAAACTAAACACAGAATCTCTGAAGTTTACTTGGTAGATTTTTTTTCTTCATACCTAATACTTTACCCAAGATATTATATTTTTAACATGTATTAATGTTAATAAAATTACAATATTTATCGATTCTGGAAACTTTGATTGTGAAAAACCTTTTAAAGGGTAGAATATTTCAACACCTTTGTTAATAGTTTCCATCTATGTTTTACTCTTAACACCTAAATTCGGATTTGAGGGGTATAATCGAGATACTCTTGGAGATTCAAATTCAGTATTCGGAATAAAGAAAATTGGGATTCAACCCATCACTAATTTTAAGTAAAATTCTTTTTAATCCAAACTTTTGGTGATCCGGACAGGGTCCTGTCTCATCTTGTCCGGATTAGCAGGACACTTCTGTACGTACTTAGAACCGTAGTTATTTAACTTTTTCTTGCCGTTTTTCCTCCTTCCTTCTTCTCCAAATAATCCCTCTGTCATAAGGCAGCAAGATGTTTTATTTTCAATGTTTTAGAGAAAGTACTTTATGACTTCAGTGTTCCCAGTGTTGATAGGTCCAATCTATACTAATACATATTATAAAGCTGAAGAGTTTGTTTGTTTGTTTGTTTGTTTGTTTGAACATGCTAATCTCAGGAACCACTGGTCCGATTTGAAAAATTCTTTCAGTGTTGGATAGTACATTTATCGAGGAAGGCTATAGGCTATATTATATTATCAATAACATTAGGAATACTTATTAAAAGTCCAATTTAGAATCAAATGCGTTGGAGGGGGTTAGATACAACATGCAGTACACGTACAAAGTGTGTGTTGACAATGCTGCAGGCGCTAGAAGTTTATTTCCTACTGCCTATTAACATTGTTGCCACGCATTAGATGCCTTATCATTCTTAATTTTCCCATACAAGTAAAAAACACCCGAGTGATATTAACAACGAAGCAATCAGTACCCTCATAAGAGTTCAATTAGTATTTAAATACTTTTTATCACTTTAAATCGCAAACCTAAACAATTGTTTTTTTTCCTCTCTCTGTGTTTAATTTGTTTTTTTTATTGCCCTTTTTTTAAGTATGTATATTTTACAGACTTGAAACTTCACAGTAATGTTCCTTATGTTACGCAGGATGACATTTTCCGAAAATTAAATCCCATGGGTGGTTAAAACCAGGCAACAGTGGGTACTTTGTCTGCATGAGAACAGGATTTTGCATTGTTCATGCCTTCTGCGTCTCCATGGCAACGGGCATCGTGCGGCAGTGGCGTACCCACAAGAAGGGGCATGTATAATGAGCGGCGCAAGAGTGATCTGCCTGTAGACTGGCGTAGCAAAGTACGGGTACATCAGTTGTACGTTGCGTGCACGAGTCGGGAAACCATCGGTGCTATTCATTTTCTCTCCGGTACATTATACAGCATTGTAATAAATTTTCACTGAATTTTTTTTATTTACCATTATTGTAAATGGGAGATGTAGCTTAATTTTTTTCCATTAGTATAGCCGTGCGAAGCCGGGTCGGGCAGCTAGTAAATGTAATATTAGCTGTCACATACATATATCAATAACAAGGTGCTGCATCATTTTCTCTCCGGTACATTATACAGCATTGTAATAAATTTTCACTGAATTTTTTTTATTTACCATTATTGTAAATGGGAGATGTAGCTTAATTTTTTTCCATTAGTATAGCCGTGCGAAGCCGGGTCGGGCAGCTAGTAAATGTAATATTAGCTGTCACATACATATATCAATAACGAGGTGCTGCATCTCCTTAACTATACATCTTTGACTAATACATTGCAACAAAACTCAGCTATCTAAACATCTTTTAGATCTTTGTTTTTCCAAATAATCTCAATATATAGTAACTCAGCAATGAAAATATTTATCAAAGAATACATATCATCCGATCTTAAATATCCATATATTCATGGATATTTTCCACTCCAACAACAAAATATTTTCTGTCTTTTGGAACAATAAAATATGCAGTTCTATAAAAAAATCATGTTGGGTCAGTTTTTATAAATCCTTCAATGTAAATGATCTTGTTGAACAATTAAATACTTAAATATGTATCAAAAAAATCCATTCCTTCATCTCTATGACTTTAAAATAGGCTTCTAAATACCCACAGTGGTTATCAAGAGAGTTAATTCATGTCATGAAATCTATTAAAAAAAGAAGAAAAAAAACCCATGAACTTTACAAAAGAAATAAAAACTTGTATAATTATATTTATTTTTTACACTAACAACAATACCGAAACAAGTCAAATTATCATCAAGTGTGTCAAAATTCATAGGAATGACTTCTACCAATCTCATTACTTTCCTTAATCCTATTTATAACAAAGGGGACAGTTAGATAATCGTCTTTGTATTCTATATGCTAACCACTCACTATTGTTATCCGTATATAATATACAATTTAAATCTTATGTTAAATAGTTATGTATCTTCTATGTTTCATTAAGTATTAATTTTATTTGTGTTTGTTTGCTCGTTGCATTACTATCTTGGATATTTTAATGTTTGTGTATGTTGTGGTCCCTGCAGGTATGTGGTAAAGGCTGCATGCGTATGTTGGCCAACTGCGGTAGTGCATACCTGTTGCGGTGCTTCCCTTTAGGTGGTGTCTGCCTGTCTTGGTGCCTACTAAAAGGCATTTCCCATGTACTTGCAGTAACTACATTGTCTTATGTATTTGTGTGTTGTGCCCACCCTAAAAGTCTCCCAACTGTCTGTGAGCATGTGACAAATAAAATAAATGAATTAATTTTTAATTTTTTTTTGTTTTAGTTAAGGTAGTTTTGTTATCAAAACATTAAAACACACATCTTTGAACATGTTGCTTTCTGGTTCTATAATATGTTCAGTTGTGTTTTCTAGCCATATAAACTCTTGCTTCTATAACTTTGGTTAGTTGCTGATTCCTTGGTTGGATATTGTTACTTTGCACTTTAAAAATGTTTTTCAGAACCAATGGCGGATCCATTTTTGAATTATGGGGAGGCCGGGCGACCGGTGGGTTTAGATGGTGTGGAGTACTTCCCAGTTGAATGGGGAGTCCGAAATGCTGCAAAATAATAGTCCTTTTAATGGCTATTTTAACCCTTTTTTGATGTATTGAAAAGTCATTACCTATTAAAATTAAAAACTAATGTTTTATCTATTTTTAGGAGCACCAAAGTTAAAAATACTACACACGGTACAGTAGCATTAAAGAAAGAAATTGTGCAACACATTAAAAAAAAAATTGAACAGACTTTAAAGGTCAAGTGTTGACTGGAGTATATTTTGTTTGTGGGGGAGGGGAGGTGACACCCAGAGTGTCCTATAGGACTGCCACTGTTCAGAACATCTGAGATGTATGTAGTCAGCCACATTCTAGCCCATTGTGTGCGTGTAATTTTTTTAACATATGCATTCATATTTTACTGTGAAATGTCTCCTCTATCTCATCACAGTAATATGGTTTAATTTTTAAAGACGAGTTGAAGCAGCATTGTCCTCTCGTCTAGATGAGTTTTCAACTTTCATTGGCCAACGCCCAAATTGGTTGCGACAAATGATACATTTTTACCTGGAGGCAGTTCTCTGTTTAATGGCGTGTGTAGTATGTGAGAACCTTTTTCATTGTATGACCAATTGCGTTTGTGAAACCAGAGGGGACATATTCAATTAAGTGTTTTTTTTTTTTTGCTGGAAAATATTTCTTGAAAATCAGATCAGTTTGTCTCTGGAAAAAACCCTGGAAAACTACAAAAGTGAGTGCAACAATTGATGCACCTATCTGCCCAGAAATTTCTGTCTAAGTATACTTGCCCAACCTGTGAAGATAAAAATCTTGTAGGATTAAAAATGTTCAATTATTATTACACTTAATCTGTTTGTATAATCTTAAGTTTTGCTAACACACTTAAATGAATACTTAGATATAATTTCTAAAGAGTTAAAAGGAATTATTTATTTTTAAATAGTTTTTGTTGTTTTCACACACATATGTTCATTTAAATGTTTTTTGATCAAAATAATTTGAAGGCACAAAATATACAGAATAAATAGCAAATATGTCAGTATTTAATTTACTCAGATATGTTTTTATACTGAAACAAGCGAATGTAACAAAACTTCTCATTCGCGACCAATTGTGAAACATTGTAATATGCGACCAGTGGCGGGTTAAAACTAATTCCATTTGTTGTTGCAGGTTTTGCCTGGTGGTGTTTCTGGTGGAATGAGTGCCTTTGATGTGACCAGCGCGTTTGAAGGAATCGAGAGAGATGTTGAAGATGTGCAGATAACAGTAGCTGAAACACTGTTGGATTCTTCACGTGATGCTTCTCTCAGGTCTGGTAAGTGGAGGTATCATCAGCTGACTAATAAACAACATCCGTGTGTTTTAATTTTTTTTAACTCTTCACAATATTCAGCTGTCAAGTATTAGTGTTCCTTGCAAACCTTTTGAAACCATTTAATCTTGTCTTGAACCGGGCATAGCTGAATAAGCTACGCACGGACAATCCTCTGCACAAACCTCTGGCAAGGCCCACGCATGTGTCTGGGTGCATCTTAAGAAAACATACATAATATATATGTATGGTTAAACATTCATGTTTTTTAATATTCATGTTATAATTTAATTGTTACTGCTTAGCAATGAAGATAATTATTTTACATTTGTTTGAGATTGTTCAGCTAGTGTTTGTTGATGTGCACATGCGACTGCAGCAGCGCCAGCCAGCATGCAGCTGTCGGAGAACCTGGAGCTCAATCTGTCCCAAGCCCTCGAGCAGTCAGTATCATCGATGCCCGAGCAGAACTCATCGTCTCGCAGTCAGAAACAGGCTTTGGCCATCGCTGCATGTCACATGGTGAGTTGTGCGCTACATCTTCCTCAAACTTTGAGCCTACTATAGTAGGGCCCACGTAAAGTAGCTATCGAGATTTTTCACCGTAAACTTTCTTGCAAATTTCAACAATTAAATCTCTATACTTTTTTTTTTTTTCCCCCAGTGAGTTGACACTACCATAATTTTTAAATTTTAAAGATTATGATTCTTACATGGTTGATGTACTCAAACGTTTGTCAGTGTGAAATATAAGACAACTTTGTATATTAGACTACAGCAGAGATTACTTCAAATATTGGATGACCTTTAAAATGTAATAACGTTAATCACAAATACAGAATAACCTATAATATGAGCCTAAATATAATATCATGATTTCAAGTACAAGACAGCCTCAAACAAAATGCTATCTTAAGGTGACCTAAAAGGTGTCATGTTTTGATACATATGTATAGTAATGACTTAAGGGACAAGGACCTCCCACCCCATGGGCCTGCTCAGTTAGATGTTTCCATTTCAAAATATCACACTAGGCTAACTATTTAATCAAAATAGTATTTTTGGTTCATAGATGAAGTATGCAGTGTGGAGAAACATGATTTTGTGCCATAATGATTATGTTCATTTCCAGTATGAAGAACTCATTAAAGATGAGGAGAACCGTTGTAAGCAGCATGAGGAATTGATCAGAAAGAAGCTCGATGTGGTAAGCCATAGCTCCAAGTCGCACCTGCAGTGGCTTCTCTTGAAGAAACAGTGAGTAGAAAATTTTGTGGAGAGTTATTGTAGTGTTGTAGTACCCCACGTGTCTTAAAGAATTATTAAATAAGTAGGTAAAAAGATTTGGAAACTCTTAACACTGTGGCCCTCATTTAATAACAATCAAAAGTCGACAACAGAGGCGACACTAGGAGTAAACAAAGAAAATTTAGTGACTCCCTACGAACACTTGGGAGAAAAAGGATTGTTATTATAGATTAATTAAATAAAAACAACAGTTACGTCTATAGACTTCCTTATTTTATTAATCATTGTTCTTTCTTTTTTTATAGATTAAATTTTCCTTTGTAACATCTGTTTTTCATTGATAAGGGATCTTACATAAATTCCTCACAATTACACTTATTATATTATATTCTTTAACGTTATTTACGAGAGGGCCGGCCCTAAATATTTAACAAAAATTACAATATTTAAAGAAATGAATGAAATTAACATCGCTAACTTTAAAGTTTGTACATATAGTCCTTGCAAAACATCATATGAATTTCCTCTCCTCGAACTGCTTTAACTGTCCGCTGTCTTAACTGGGTTAGACTATTTTTGAGTTTGTAAAAAAAATTATTGAATGATGCAGGTATCACCCGGGGCTGTAGGTTGACGGTGATCGAGGTAGTAGGCCTAAAGATGGTGGATTCTGCTCAGGATCCGACTCTAGAGGTTATGGCAAAGGATTTTGGTGGCCCCAAACTTGGAACCCTGTCTGAAACAGAAGTCCAAATTTCAAAGAATCAGACCTGTTTCCAGACAGTATACTTAAATGGCGCAAAAGGCCAATTGAAAGAAATTAAAGGGGGGATGACGTCAAGACTTACCAGAACAGGGTTTTGGTCCTGGCGCTCAGGAGAGGGCATCTCGTTTCGGAAAACCCGAACCACGATTCACGGTAGACGTGGAAGTCTCCATAATTTAAGAAAAAATATATATATATATATAAAAAAAATACTAAGTTTCTCTACTTTTTACTAATCTACTGACTGGTTAATCTAAATTTTCAGATAGGGACTTCATCCCTATAGTCTGAAAGACTACATAATACAAGATGCGATGCCGATAATTCACCGAAGATCGCAGCTACAAAGAGTTACCAGTCAGCCAGGAGGCGCTCACCGAAGTCCCTTCAGCGCGGGATATCATCAGTATATCATAAGCGCTGGATCTCTAGAGAATGGGAGGGGGGTTAGGCTCTGAGCCGAAAATTACCAAGCCCACCCGAAGGTGTCCGGCATAAAATATATTAGATCTTACTGGAGTGACTGCGCGACTGAGGCGCTATCTTTTGGTGGCAAGAAGAAGTACTAAGAAATCGACTTGTGGCCGACGAGAGTGTCACTGCTAGGGGCTTATGGAGCAACCAGAGTTGCCACCTAGCGGCCAGAGATATAAGGGGGAGAAAGATTGTCGTTACCTCCGCGCGAACGCGCTAGTGTCGGCGCTGCCGATGCCCACAAGTGGCGTTAGTGACCATAGCCCGTCGCTAGATGTCGTTAAAGACCAGAATCGTATCTGCGGCTGTCAAGCCTGAGATGGCCTTGAATTCGGTTACCGTCCCCAGGAGTTCACAAGCGGTCATCGCTCCTGTCTTCAATTCTGAGAAGAAAGGGTGGGGGAGCAGGGGGGGGGGATGTCTTCAAAAAACACAGTCTGTGGGACGCAAGGCCCACAGGATCCTCCCGTCGTGTCTTGCTACTAGTGAACCTTATACCGATTCGTGACAGAGTTAGCAGGGCTCATCACTGCTCCACAAGCTGCTGTATGCAAATTTAGTCATGCAGAGAAATTAAGTTACCGGCCTCCGACGTGCCTATAGGCGGGAGAAATATTAGCCAGACTGCTATCCTAGCTTTAGGCTAGCAAAAAAATCAGCTCACCTCGGAGAACAGAGGCTGAGGGCCTGGTAGTAAAGATATAGGAGTAAAAAAAATTAATTTCCAAAAATATTTAATATAACAAAATTTTAAATAAAACGTGCCTAAATCCCTAATACACGGCACAGTGTCAAATGTTGTAGCTACAACAAAGGGTTTGGATGAGCTAGTGACATTCAAGTTAAAACAAGTCACAGTCGTGCCCGGCTATAAAACAACTGATAGGGGAGAGTTGGCTAAAACGGGGTACTTAGTGTTTATATGCTCATTAAGTGGCTGGTAATTATACCTGAGTATCCATTATTTGCAAGGAAACACTATATATATCCCTACTGATATTGTGCATATGAAGAGTCGGATTCAAGCAATGTGAAATAAAAACTTAATATTTTTCTTTCATGTTGCTAAGTATCCTGTTTTATCATACCGGTCGGATAAAACGGGGTACATCAATGTCGAACATATTAGTGCCGGTATTTAGATACAAATTGAGACATATTTAATACAAATGTGTTGACAATGTTATTACATATGATTTATGACTTGCATGTATATTACAGTTTACTATGATACATTAACAAATAGCACAATAAGGAAGTCAAATGTCATTATCAGTTTGTGAGGATCTCATTTTTCAAAATGCCTGAAATCACAGACTCTCTGAGTATCAGTGCAAGTTATACAACACATTTATACCAAAACAATATTCTATCGCTGGAAATAATCACAAGTGTAAGGACCAACATCATCACTGTCTATACCTGCACACTGTTCGTGTGCCCATTCATCGCACATAACACACTTAATCCACCCTTCTTCTGATTTGGAGTTTGAATACAAGTCATAGCAGAAGAGACATGCTGCATTTGTTTCCTCTTCATCAGATGTTTCAGAGTTGTCCTGAGTCATTACGGATATTTTACTGCATTTTTTATTACTGTGGTCTTTGCGAGTTGTAGACTCATTAACATGTGACCTGTCTCTAGATGAATTCAGTTTTCTTTTTACTGTTTTGGGATTAGCAGTAGAACTATGCGCAGATGTCTTACTTTGTGCAGCAATTAGGCCTAGTTCATTTTTATAAGGGGAGCTCGTGAGGATCACAGTTTTGCCACGTAACCTGTTATTTTTGGTTTCAACCTTCCTCTGAGCTATAGGTATGGGTTTAATGCCGATGTGGCTGTTGATGTGGATGCTTCGGAATCCAAAAGACACTGCGAAAATGGCCCATGATATTCACGTTGGCTAGATGCAGGTTCAGATGTGCTGGCCATAGGTTCAGATTCAGCCATGGTAGGTTGTACCAATTGTTGGTGGATGCTTGAAATGGCCAAACTTTGCTTCCTCTAAAGGCCTTTCAGTGGTTTCAGCAGGTTGGAACATCCAGCCCAAGCCTAAAACATAATAATTCACACATTATGATGCTTCTTATTTTAAAAAGTCAACATTCAGCAAAATAATAGAGATTTTATTTAGTTTTTTTTCCAATAAATATATTAAAAACTGATAAATATTTATTTTTTACACTTCTCAGAATGCAATAATTTTAAAGTGCTTGCCTTTCTTAGTACCATCCTCAAGCGATAAACCAGTTCTGGCTTTTTTCACTCTCGCTTTAAGAAGTTGATTGTTGGACGCCAAACATTTTAGAAGCCTTAAGGTCCCATTCTGGCAGCCAAAACCTCAACAACTGCATTTTTCATAGCATCTTGAGACCAAGACTGTCTGTTGGTTTGGCGAACATAAGGCATGATGATTCACTGTCTAAATAAAATACTGTACATTAATTTGTGCCCGAAACCAAATAAATAATGGTTTAGAACTTATGGGTAACAATATCAAATGATCATTGTACTTAAAGCTATAGTTAAGAAACGGTTTGATAAAACAGGGCATAGTCGGATAAAACAGGGTACTACCCTGTTTTAACCGACCACGCAGTACCTTGTTTTGTCAGACTACGCCTTGCTACAAAATAAATTCATTTATAAGGAAAGATGAGAAACGTACAAGATAGTACACACACGTATTTGTAGTGCATACTACACTCATTTCTATGCCCACTCACCTGTATAGTTTGACGGTTTCATTCATCTGCAGTTATCATACAAACAAAAGCCAAAAATTACATCACATCAGTCAGAAAACACACTTTTCTCAATATACAACGCTTGACGCTGCCGACTGCCGCGCTATTTGTTGCTGGCTAGCAGTACATGTACGAGTAATTAACTGACACGAGCAGAGGTAGATGGCAGCACGGTATAGTGGAAATAACAGCGGTACCCCGTTTTACCAGACCACCCGGTTTTGTCCAACTCTCCCCTACTTGCACATACAAAAACAAACCCTTTAAAAAATTATCTCACTGACAGTATCAAGTAGCAAATTGTTAGGTGTAAAACTCTGATTTCAATCACAATCATCCAAAAGATGTTACCCGTTGAACATAAAAGATTTCTGGACTTTTGAACTTTATTCCTCTCACAAAAGATACATTTCTTGGGCTGCCGGACGATGCAACCTCATGGCCCAGCCCTTGCACAACGACCGAACAAAACAAACTCATTACACAGTTTACAGAAAAATTCACTTAGCTGGGAACTTCCCCAAAATACTGCTTTCCTATTGGCTACAACACTTATTCTTACAACTACTATTCAGTGATTCCCTGCTCAGCAGGTCTTCCCATAGTTCTGTCTCTGTCTTTCTCTCACACAGGATGTGAAAACATATCATCTTATCACTTCAGCGCTGCTGTGTCACTGCACATCGTTCTTTTACCTGACTCATTGACCCACGACCTAAACATGTCACTATCACACTATGAACCACATAAGTAATCAAATTTATATTTTAAAATAGACTATTTAAATAATATAAAATACCAAAATCCACACTTACATAAACAGTAATCTAACCTTTCAAGTGAAAGCCAGTATGATTATAGTAAAGAGTCTTTTCAAAATAAAATAATTAAATATCAAAATTAATTACAAGAATATTACTAATATTGGACTACAAGTATAAAAAACTAGGTCTCCAATCAACTGATGTACTGCAGTAGTAAAAACATAATATTTTTTTCTTTTAACAGTACTTGTTAAAGCTGGGAAGGACAGAGTCTTGCAACGTTACAAAGTTTTTAAGAAGTCTAAATAGGAGTGACCCAGCTTGGAACCGTGGGAGGGGCGAATGTGTGAGGGTTTTGTGAGGAATGGAATACCTCCCAGCTAAATGGGAAGCACAAATTAAAAAAAAAATTACAGTTTCATTAAAAAGAATTTTAACTCATTTCTCACATCTTTAAAATTCATTATCAAAGATATTAAGTAAATAATTTTTTTTTTGTTATCTCTGCTTTTTTTTAAGTTACAGTGGTTGTTTGGTTGGGGTGGGAGGGGGGGGAGGGAGATTGCTCCCAATGGTATAGATTAGCTTAGCATTTCCGTGTAGTTATCTATTTTCCACGTTGATTGCAGAAGTCCCTGCATGGATATTGTGACTATACACAAATTATTAGAATCAGTACAGTAATTAAAAACAGAAATGTTCTCAACTAAGAAGCAGAAATATATATATTTTTATTTAAACTCTGTCACCACAATCAAAATGCGTAATGTAGATGTTGACGTTGACAATAGATGGATCGTGTCCTACTCACGCTGCTCACATCAATATTTAGTACTGCAGTTCGGTGAAGTCAATCAAATACATTTCCAAATAAGTCAACAAAGATAGTGACATGGCAGTATTCGGTCTGGCCAATCAAACTGACGAAATCACGCTATTCCAGATAGGGCACTACATCAGCAGCAAGCAAGCGGTTTGGCACGTATTTTCATTCAACATTCACGAGCGAAATCCAACAGTTCAACATCTAGCTTTTCATTTGGAAAATGGCCAGTGTGTTTATTTCACTGAACAAAACACAGAAAATAGAGCTGAGCAGCCACCACACACCATTCTCACCGCTTTCTTTGAATTGTGTTCAACCAACAATTTCGTCAAGACTACGATATCCTAAAGTTCCCAAATATTACACTTGGAACATGTCATAAATCAAATACGCACTTTGTTTGCGATCATTTTAACAAATGTGCACCATTGAGATTACGAGAATTGCTGTAAACACATTGCGAAAGCCTCAGCGAAGACATTCTCAGGCAATCACGCACAACTGATCCTAATCAGGAGTATTTGGACGAGATTTTCAATCAAATGCTATTGCTGATTGAGGATATGTGCATATCCATCAACAACTAAGTCTTTATTCAACTTGGAATGCTGGCTTTGATATGGGACAGAAACAGTGTCCAAGACAGAGATTTGGTGCGAGAACAGCACTTCGGTGTGAACCAGCAACAACAATATGTGGAAACTCAAACAAGGCGGTTGGTTGATGATCAAAAAAATGCTTACGACAAAGTCATGCAATGTGCAACAAACAGAAATGGCAGACTTTTTTTTTCTCAATGCACCAGGAGGAACAGGCAAAACATTCCTCATCAATTTGATATTGGCATCGGTTCGAATGCAGAATTGGAATGCACTCGCAGTGGCATCATGGAGAATTGCATTAACACTATTGGACGGCGGACGCACTGCGCACTCAGCACTCAAGCTTCCATTGAATTTGACAGAAACACCAACTTGCAACATCAGAAAAAACTCCAGCATGGCCACAGTCCTTAAAACGTGCAAAATTATCATTTGGGACAGTGGCCCATAAGAAATTGTTTGAAGCACTTGACCGGACTCTGTGATTTTCGAGGAAACAACCAACCGATGTGAGGTGCTCTTATTCTTCTTGCTGGTGATTTCCGCCAAACTTTGCCTGTTATTTCGCAATCAATGCCCGCAAATGAGCTGAACGCATGCTTGAAATCATCGTATCTTTGTAACCGAGTCGAGAAATCACGCTGTCGACGAACATGCGTTTGCATTTGCTGCAAGACCCGTCTGCCCGAACATTCTCAAATATACTTTTGGACATCGGAAATGGCAAAATTCCAATTGGTCGCGCCACAAATGAGATTTCGTTCCCGCCGAACTTCTGTCTAATGCAACTGAATATTCAAGCTGTTGTCGACAATGTATTCTCAAGTCTAACAACCAACTACAAAGATCCAATTTTGGCACCAAAAAATGATGATGTCAACAAGCCAATGGGCAAATTCAATTGAAACTGCCCGGCGAAACAGTCAAATACAAATCAATCAACTCAGTAATGGACGAAGAACAACCCGTCAATTATCCGCCAGAATTTTTGAATTCATGGGAACCACCCGGAATGTCACCGCACATTATTAACATTGAAGGTTGGATCACCAGTGATGCTTATTTGCAACTTAAATGCACCAAAGTTGTGCAATGGAACCAGATTGACCATCAAAATTGTCACCAAATTTAATTGAGGCAACAATCATGGATGGCTAATTCGAAGGTGAATACGTACTGATTCCACACTTACCGATGATTTCCAACGATTTACTTTTCAAATTCAAGTGGCTCCAGTTCCCTTTGCACCTTGCCGTTGCTATTACTATCAACAAAGCACAAGGCCAATCGTTGACAATTGCTGGCTTAAATTTGGAAAATTTATGTTTTTCACATAGCCAATTGTATGTGGCTGGCTCCTGAGTTGGCACACACACTCCCATTTGCCTTAAATACATGTGTTTTTTTTTTCCTTGGGTGTAGCAAGGCACTGCACCTATAGATATCTGCTAAAACTTCATCATATGACCACCCTCATCCATTCACCATAAGTCATCTGGCTATAAATAATTAGTGCTACTCATGGGTCGCTAGTGTGTGTGTGTGTCATGTATGTATATACACACACGCACACACACACAGATATATAGCACAATTGGTTAAGGGCGCCTTTGGCTGGTTGTAAATGCACTACGGCATATATAGATGTGTTCTTGCTCAGAGCTGGGTGGCAACCTCTCCCTGCCCCTGCTCTTAGTACCTTCCCTCCCCCCCTCGAAGTACTCTTGACCTTGAGACGGCTGGGTCCACCGCCTTGTCACATGCGTCTGAATCGCTATTTACTTCTTTAGTTGCCATAGTTGGCGCGTCAATTACACACAACATGTTTTGTGTTGGGATATTGCAAAATACTTATTTTAGTGGTTAATAGTAACGTGTTAGCAATACAATGTATTGTGTATATGTTACACAGACAATTGTGACTATGCGTAAAAATAATTCTGTCAGAATCACTGTTTTAAATGCATGTCTAGACACTACTATACATAAGACTGTTGTTTTTAATGTGATTGTTTTTCGGTTATTCGCAAAACTTTTTGAAAACCTCTTTGGTGCCACCAGTACCGCTGTGCTGTGAATGAACATTTTAATTTATAATCTTTTAATACCAAAAATGTTTAACTATTGAAATTTTCCTTACTTTTTATCTGTATATTTTTTTTAATCAGTCACTAAATTAACAGCATTTCAGCACCAATGCCGGCAGTTTTATTCAGTCACAGGGGTGTTAAAAATACAGCCTTGGCAAACAGGCAAGTTTCCAGACTGAAGTAGTCGGTATATTTGGAATATAAATAATTTAACAAGCGCATATTTGTTACTATCGGCTTTTACATTTTGGGGTGTGATAACGTAATTTTTTACGTTTCAGTTTTAGGATGTTTGGTATCAAATAAAAAGTAGTTACTTTTTAAAAATGGTAATAAGAACAAAATCGTCAACTGAAACAAATCTAACCGAATGTTTTGCGAATGCTAAATCTTTAAAGAAAACTATGTATTCAATAATTGTTAAATTTTCAATTAACAAATTACAGCAAAAAAAATTTCTTCAAAGAAGCTACAACAACATTTTATGTCATTCAGCTTTCTTCGTAAGCACTGAACCACACAGTTTGGTCAGTATGAAAAATTGAGTAAAATAAATCCATCCCTCTCGGCACAGCCTACAGGCTTAGGTAGATTTTGAAGTACCTATTGCTTCTTGAAATATTCTGGAACTCTATAAGCTTCTGAAACTTAATTTATATAACATCCTATAAGTTCTCCAATATTCCAAATTGGTCAATTATCCATTTTCTTGTATTCCATACCACAAAATTGTTTTAAAAGATTTTAGCTCAATGCATCCAGTACTGAATAACATAGAACAAATTTCAAATTATGCCTACTAAGGTATTTATGCATTTTTGACTTTCAAACATTATTTTTCATACCTTGCACTTATAACTGATAACACAAAAATTTGCTTTGCACCAAGGTTTAAGATAATATGAATATGGTTAAAAATCAATTTGAACATATCTGATAGGAAGTTTTGAAATTTTTTTCAACCCCTGGTTTTACAGTAAATAGTTTATATCATCAAAAATTATTTCAGCCAAAGGTTTTAGATACTGTTTAGAATTTTTGCAATAAATTATTACGGATTTGATAGTATATCTATTAAAAAAATACTATAGTTTATTTATTTTAGACAAACATATATGACAATATTTAATAAGTTAAACAAAAATAAGAATGGCTTCGATAGTGTACATCGTATGGAAGTTTTGTTTATTTTTTATTCCCACATGAGGTTTTTTAAACTTCTTGCAGTCAAATCAAAAATTGTTTTGGACTAAAGTTTTAGATAATTTTTAAAAGATTTACAATTAATTGTTATAATTTTTTTATTATTTTTTATTTTTTTATTTTTAGGTTTTACCATAAATAAGAACGGATTTTATAGTGTATGTCGTATAGAAATTGATATTTTTTTAATATTTCTACCCTTCTTATTTTCAACCCCTTTTGCAATCTTTTTCTTATCAAAAATTGTTTCTGATAAAAAGTTTTGTTAAAGAAATTATAAGATTTATAAACAATTTAAACTGATTTGATGGTGTACCTACTAAGGAAGTTACAAATTTTTTTGTACTCCAATCATGTTTTTTCCACCCCTTGCAGTTATAGTTAGTTGTATCAAAAATGTATTCAGACAAAGGTTTTTGGTTCAAACAATGCGATATTTGTCATACTATGTGGGTTACAGCAGTTTTTCTGTTTATCAAAATTCCTCCCCCCCTTTTACCCCTTTGGTGGGATTATGCCCATTAACAAACTAGACTGAAATTTTTATTAATATATTTTTATGATCAGTTTGGAAATTATTTGTCCAAAATTATGGTAGTCTTTCTTTGAAATATACCTAGTAATCCACAAATTAAATAAATTAGAAGAAAAAAGTAATGTGTAGAGATTAACCCACAAAACAAAATGGTTTTTAACTATAGAACTGTGTTAAAGATAAAGAAAATTACATTGAATGTATGTATGTAAATACATATGATTACTCACTTCTCAGACACAGGAAGGTACTGAATGTTACACAGCGTGTATTCGTGCTCTCTCACAGTTTTAGCTACGCTGGCAAGGCCTTGGCCCCCATCCCACCTCCCCCCACTCTTTCAGCGCGGCAGGAGGGGAAGCATCCGGCAGGCCGTTACAGAGGGCACCACAAGACAGCGAACGGTTTCATCAATGCAGACGTTAACCTCTAGTATTGCCATTAAGAATTTTCCGTGGTGACACGCCTGTTCAAATGCACAGGAATCAATGCAAGAAGGTCCAGGACATGTCAGACTGTTGAGTTTCTTAAATTCTGACGATTTTTATTCCACAAAAAAGTAGGTTGAAAAGGTGAGAACTGTCAAAGTTGAGTCAAATTACATGACACAAACTATAGCTATTTTACCCTTTGAGAATACAAGTTTGAGGTCCTTCAACTATCAGACTCTTATCCAGATTCTTAGGCATGTAAGTGCCACTGGATGATTTTTTAATGAAAGTATGTCATCTCTTATTTGTCATTTGTGAGTAATTTACCATTGTATATTTTCTGGAAACAACATTGCCTTCCTTACTGTCTTAGTTTCACAGACCATCATACTTGGGAAAATGTATTTGGGCTACAGTAAGAGTCAGTATTAACCGGTGAAAAATTTATCTACCCTTCCAGTCTACCCTACAGTGACTTTCTAGAGCTGACTGTCACACCTGAGATTGTTTTATTTGAAATTTGCATCAGGAAAATGTATTAGATCATGTGCCTGTGTGTCGTAGAGAGTACGTTATGGCTGGGAAGATGGACAAGCTGCATTCCGTTAAGAAGAAGCAGAGAGCGGTCATTGTTAAATACTACGAAGACAAGCAGGATATCTTGAAGTGAGTCTTTATGAGTTCACAGTACATTATTATTTGTAGCTTGTGTACCCATGGTTGATTGGGTTCGCTTCCAGTTTCGTAATTAACTGCGTAGGATGATGTTGTCCATTAGTGTCTTTCATTATGAACTTCCCATTCCTTCGTATATATGAGAAGAGACTATGTATAACTGTGGTGAAATTTTTATTTAAGTAACTATAATGATCGATTTTTAATCAAAAGACAGTACAAGCATTGTCAATTTTGAGAAAAGTACAAAGCAAAATAAATGACTACAACAGTTCTCAAGTGATAAAAAGTCACACAGTTATGCACAGAGGCTGTGGGACTTCCAAAATTATAATGGGCTTCGAACCACTTGGGTACGAGCTCAGTTTTCATAAATTTTAGTTGTACCATGAGTTTAGGTACAACAGACCACCCTCACCACATTAGTGTTATGCATTGTATTGGTAACAATGGTCACAAGTGAGCTGCTTAGTTATGAGCATGTAAAAATTCCAGACAGGAAAATCTCTCCCAAAATGTGATTTATCCATTTTTTTAATCATAAAAAAATAATACGTAATCATAAATAATACATAATTATTGTAAATTCTGAAACAGCATCATGTATATGTATATACAGTAGAACCCTGTTATAATGTTCCTGCTTATAATGTTTTCCTGCTTATAATGTCATATTTTTAAAGTCCCAATATTTCCCCCATAAGGACAATGTATTTATTTCCTGCATATAACATTCATAAATATTGTAATTTCCTGCTTATAATGTTTGCTTTCTAACATTCAATAAGTGGGGAAAAAATGTTTTAAAACCAAATTATTCCAACACTTATGATAAAAAGTTTCCTTTATGTATGTTTATGTTTACAATCACTGCCATACAATACATGAAGTTTGTTAAAATACAATTTTATGCAATATACTGAAGGTACACAATGTTCATAGTTACGTGTCAGTTGGCACCCTTAGTCAACTCTTCTCTTCCTTGCCATTCCAGTGGCTATTCAGATGCACGTACATAGTCCTACGATATTTAAGTTGCCAACCATTGAGCGAGGGCATAACTAAAAGTGTTTTCTATTGCTTACAAATAATTTTTTTTTTTTTCATTCATATGTAGGAACCCCAAAATTGAACATTTTCAGGTGGCGAAGGAGTAGACGTTCTCACTCTTAATGTTGTCATCATGAATCGTGAGACAATTTTACAAAAAAATGTGGCAGTGTATCTTTAAAGACAAACAAAATTTAACCAGGGAACAAGACGAAGTTGAAAAATTGTTGGCTTGTTTCAGAAAATTCATGTATCAAGTATACTATCTTTGGTTTTAACATTAAAGTTGTTTACGAAGCTTGGTGAGTCCATTGGTACAAAGCTCGAATATTGTTAAGAGTTAAATTGAGATTTCCTGCTTATAACGTTTTCCTGTTTATAATGTTTTTTTCTTGTGCTCCCTTGAAAAACATTATAACAGGGTTCTACTGTATAGGTAAAATATATTCCTGTTTATGTTTTGGCACAAAGTCTCTCTTTAAGGTTGTAGGAGTAATTAAAAACCTTTTTTATATAATTTTCAGGGGCCCAGTAAATAATGTTTATAAAAAAATAGAAAATTTAAAAAGAGGGACTTTTTTGGTATCACCTTTATGAAATTTCAGTGAGGTGGAGTAAACACTTTTTATTGGTAATCATAAATTTGGTAAAAATTAAGTGTTTTAATTGAGTCTCTACAAGAACAAAATGGTTTTATTGTGGTGTGGCTGGTGTAGATTATTTTAGAATAATGTTTTCT
Organism: Bacillus rossius redtenbacheri; assembly: GCF_032445375.1. Classification (NCBI taxonomy): domain Eukaryota; kingdom Metazoa; phylum Arthropoda; class Insecta; order Phasmatodea; family Bacillidae; genus Bacillus; species Bacillus rossius. Next base: position 136,858,181 of record NC_086330.1, on the reverse strand, counting down.
TTTGAAAATATTTACTTGTACCTAAAAAAAGCTAATTTTTAGGGTAAGTCTTTGTTTGGTATTCTTAATATCTAATAATTATGTTTTTAAATGATAAGGAAAAGTTAAAATAGGATTGCATTTCACGTTTATGAGTTTAAAATGTTAGAATCTATAATGTGTGTGTGTATGTATACATAGAAGGCTAATTAAATAAGAAAACTTCCCAAGCTAGCAAAGTAATTTTTTACAGTGTGAAAATACGAAGTTACATGATTAAAAATTGTTGTCATATAACCGCATAAGATGCGCTAAGAATTTTTTTGCCCAAAAGTATATGATGTTTGATTTTATTTTAATTTGATATCAATAGTAGAGTTATTTTAGATTGTGTTACAAAATTTTTAGGTACAGTATATAATAATTTAGTGCAGTGTTGCATGCCTAAATGGGAAAACTACAACACTTTTTAAGTATTGTTTATGTTTTATTTATAACTTTGATTAATTGGCCTATCAACTGTTCTTGACTTGATGTTGAGTTATAGAAACTCATATATCTATATATAAAATCCTACCCTAATTAATGCTATTTGATTCTAGGTCACTGAAGTTACAAAAGCAAACTTCCAAAGAAAGAATTGCTTCATTGAAGAAACAGCGGAAAACTTTTACAGAAATCGTTAGGAGGTTGCTCAACTCCAGTCAGGTGAGGAACAAATATGATTAAAATGCAAAATATAAACAATAAATAGCAAAATAAGGTGTTCAATACAGCTTCTTAGCTGTTTAACTGTGTGTATTGAAATCGTGTGCTGATATTGATTACGATCATTTTTACTTTGTGGACATTCTTCCTACCAGTTTCTTATTGTGGTGTATAACGGTTGGCAGCAAGGGCGGACTAGAAAGGGGTGTATGACGGGCCAAGATGGTGGTTTTTGTGATGTGTTGACGAGTGTGTATTTTCCTTTGGGAATAGTAATAAAGAACCTAACAATTGGCGACGAGGATGGGATCGGCGATGTGCGGTAATTTATGGGAGTGCATTACAACAACAGTGGGGTGTATTGTGAGTAAGGCGGGCCACATTTTGTTCACTTTCACGTACCGCACATGAAAATGTAAACATGGGGTTGCTGGGACATATTGGGGAATATAATGCGCAGACAGAGGACTTTGATTCGTACGTGGAAAGGCTAAAACAGTTTTTTGTAGTGAATGAAATCAAAGAAGATGCCAAGGTGCCACTATTTATTACCCTTATGGGGGCCAAAACGTACGCTACCCTCAAAAGCATACTGATACCAGACAATCCTACATCAAAGAAATTTGAAGAATTGTTGGAGGTGCTTTCTACACATTTTTCGCCTGCCAAGAACATCATAGTTGAAAGGTTCAGATTTCATAAATGTGATCAGCAAAGCAATGTATCGGTATCTGAATACATAATAGAACTAAAAAACCTGGCAAAATCATGTAACTTTGGTAAATTTCTACAAGAAGCATTACGGGATGTGGCTTGCGGTCCGAAATCATACAACGTAGTCTGATCTGTGAACCTAACCTAGACTTTGACAAGGCTTGCCTTATCGCCAGCAGCATGGAACAGGCCGCACAGCAGACTAAGTTGTTCCAGCCAACATTGCCAACTTCGCCAATGGACGTAACAGAAACTGTCAACAAAGTAACAGATCAGCAACAAGGTACAGTCCAGGAAACATACTCGCGAGGCGGGCAGCAGAGAAATAATGACTACAAGTCCACCTACAGGTCTACATTTAAACACCCTAGTGGAGCAGCGGCAAGCGGAGCAGCATCATCTTGCTTCCGATGTGGACGGAGGCATGCTCATGAGACATGTCCAGCAAGGCATTGGACCTGTTACTCGTGTGGGAAGAAAGGTCACGCAGCTCGAGTATGTCGCTCTCGTATGGTGAAAGAACTGGGGGCAGAGTCTAGTGACGAGCTTCTGGAACTTAATGCATTGCATCTTAATCAAGTTAACTCTTCCGTGAACACAACAGTATATATCAATAGTGTAAATAAACCCTTGACTGCAGTGGTTTCCGTAGAAGGTCAAAGGATAAAAATGGAGATAGATAGTGGAGCTTGTGTATCTCTCATACCAGTTTCTGCTTACAAGGACCATTTTCCACGGGTAGTACTTAAACATTGTGCCTTAGAATTAAAGTCAGTCACTGGTAACCATGTCAAAGTGTTGGGGCAAATCAGTGTAAATGTAAGAGGGCAGTCTGGGAGAGAGCACCAACTGCCCCTCGTGGTAATAGGAGGGAGAGCAAACATGTTGCCTCTGTTGGGAAGAGAATGGCTTGATGCTATTCTACCTGATTGGAGAAATAACTTGGAGGCAGTAAGTAACGTAGGTAAATTGATTGGTTGTGGTCAGGGTCCAAATGAGGTATCAAGCACATGTGTTGAAGTGGGGACACCGGGACTAAGTGAAATGAGTACAAGATTTCCTAGGGTATTTAATGCAGACACTACTGGATGCATACGTAATTTTAAGGCCCATCTGAATGTCAAAGAGGAGGCAATACCAGTGTTTCACAAAGCTTATGATGTGCCTTACGCACTTAAAGAGCAGGTAGAAAAGCAGCTACATGATTTGCAGAATGTAGGTAAAATTATTCCTGTAAGACATAGTGAGTGGGCTAGTCCCATTGTGGTGGTACGAAAAAAACAGGGGGGTGTAAGAGTATGTGTAGATTTTAAGGTGGCCTTAAACAAAGTCCTAAATGTTGATTGTTACCCGCTACCAAAATTGGAAGATATTTTTGCTGGGTTAACAGGGGGTAAGATTTTCACTGTATTAGATTTGAGCAACGCATATCAGCAGTTAGAAGTGGGGGAGGAATCTAGGCCTTACCTCACAATGAATACTCACCTAGGCTTGTTTCAGTGGACAAGTTTACCCTATGGCGTAGCTAGTGCTCCAGCCATATTTCAGTCCGTTATGGATAGAGTGCTGCAAGGATTACCGGGGGTGGTATGTTACATAGATGATGTTTTAATTGTGGGAACATCAATAGATGATTGCAAGCAAAAAGTATTTGCTGTACTAGAGAGGTTAAATGATCATAATATTAGAGTTAACCTGTCAAAATGCCGCTTCTATGGTGAGTCAGTAGAATATTTAGGGCATAAGATAGATGAGTATGGAGTTCATCCTACCGATGAAAAACTGAAGCCATTACACAAGCAGCCAGACCTTTAAATGTAACACAGTTAAAATCCTTTCTGGGTCTGCTGCAGTTCTACCATAAGTTTTTACCTATGCTGTCCAGTAAGATGAAACCCCTGTATGACTTGACTAAATGTGGCAGCAAGTGGATTTGGAATGCAGAGTGCCAAACAGCCTTTGAGGCAGCGAAGCAAATGTTAACATCCAATCAGGTATTAACGCACTTTAACCCAACAGCTCAAATTGTGGTGGCATGTGATGCATCCCCATATGGAGTTGGTGCTGTGTTAAGCCATAGGATAGAGGGGAATGACAAACCTGTGCTTTTTGCATCGAGCACACTTTCAAAGGCAGAGCAAAACTATTCACAAATCGACAGGGAAGCGTTAGCCATAATGTTTGCGGTAAAACGTTTCCACAAGTACATTTATGGTCATCAGTTTGTACTGGTGACAGATCATCAACCTTTAAAGAGACTGTTGGGCCATGATCAGGCTATTCCTACCTTAGCACATGCACGGCTTCAGAGATGGGCAGTTATCTTAGCAGCTTATAATTATAAACTTGAGTACAGACAAGGATCATTAATGGCTAATGCAGACGCCTTATCTAGGTTGCCCCTGCCGGGGAGCATAGATAACGGCATTTTTGCTTTCACAAACATTCCTGATTTACCCCTCAATACAGATGATGTTTGTGAAGCTCAACGTCAGGATGTAGGAGTAGCAAAGGTAATAGAACTCACAAAACATGGATGGACAGATAGGTTATCAGATCCAAACTTGAAGCCATTCTTCATGAGGAGGCATGAACTGTCGTTACAACAAGGATGCCTTATGTGGGGAAATAGAATAATTATACCAAAACAGCTACAAGAGAAAGTCATTGAAATGCTACATGATCAACATCCAGGAATTGTGAGAATGAAACTGTTAGCACGTGGTATGGTTTGGTGGCCTGGTGTTGACCAGGACATTCAAAATAGAGTGCAGACTTGTGAAGCCTGCCAATGTACACAGAATATGCGCAAGGAGATTCCAACAATGACCTGGCCTCAAACTTATTCAGTATGGGAGCGAATTCATTTGGATTTCTTGGACCAAGGAGGAGAAAAAATACTCATTCTATGTGATCACTTTTCTAAGTGGGTGAGTGCCTGGGTCATGAGTATTACATCAGCGGGGAAGGTCATTGAAAGGTTACGTTCATGTTTTGCCATTTTTGGAATTCCAGGTGCTATTGTCTCTGACAATGGGCCTCCCTTTAACTCTGAAGACTTCATATCCTTTTGTAAAGGAAATGGCATACAGGTGTTGAAAAGCCCACCGTATCATCCCAAATCGAATGGACTAGCAGAACGGGGGGTTCAAACATTAAAACAGGCATTGAAGAAACAGGTCATTGATGGAACACTCAAAAATAAGCATGTAAACATCCACCATAGGTTAGAAGAGTTCTTGTTTGTTTACCGAAATACTCCTTGTACAGTAACGGGACAGACCCCGGCGGAAGTGATCTTTAAAACAAAACCCAGAACCAAGCTGAGCATGTTAAAACCTGATAAAAATAAAACCAAAAAGTGTGAACGAAGGCAACCAATAAAGGATGGTGTTCCTTTTTATGAAGTAGGGGAAAAGGTCCTGGTGAAAACAATAGGAGATAAAGTATGGAAATGGGTTCCAAGTAGAATTGTAAAAGTCTTAAGTTCATTGACATATTTGGTGTTATGGGGAAGTAACCAAAGAAATAGGATAGTGCATGTGGATCAAATCCGGAAATCACAGTTACCAGATTGTAGACATCCAGTAGTGTCAAACAATGTGGTTAGTGACACACTGGCATGGGGGCCTAAGTTAGGAAACTGGGCAACATCAAAGCGTGGTAGTGGGGAAGGAATTGATGACGAAGTGAGGGGGAGGGTTGCCACAAAGGTGGTGCCTAAGGAAGGAATACCGAAAGAGCTGTCTTCCTCAGGACTACTTAGAGAAGATAGCCATAGTCCACCCTTCAAAGGCTTTGTATCCCCCACTTCAGTGCAAGGGGAAAGCAGACCTAGACCAGACAGACGGTCAACACGATTAGTGAAACCTCCAGTAAGGTTAGATTTGTAACATTATTTGTGATTGTTGAGAAATGCAACTTGTCATGTAATATGTATTTTTAGTAGGGTAATATACAACTGTACTATGTATTTTGGAGATCATTTGATCTCAAGCTCATAAGGAAGGAAGGGATTGTGGTGTATAACGGTTGGCAGCAAGGGCGGACTAGAAAGGGGTGTATGACGGGCCAAGATGGTGGTTTTTGTGATGTGTTGACGAGTGTGTATTTTCCTTTGGGAATAGTAATAAAGAACCTAACACTTATGTGTTTTGTTTGGTCACCTAGTTAATTCATATCAGAAATAAATGCTTTGATCTCTCAGCATTGTTTTAACTATACAAGGTGAGTTTGAGATTGACCGTCAAACTTTGGGTGCAGGTTAATTACGACAAAATAACTTGAAACAAATACTACATGGCATATGGTTTAAAATGCTTATCAAGGCTAGTAGAAAATGGAGCTGAACAACATTTTTATTGTAAATAATAGAAAAAGTATTCAAGATTGCACACTGAGCATCTGGATTATGTTTAATTAAATGAAGTTTTACAACTATCGCAACTTTTGTTGCTGTCACAAAATTAGTTCATAAAAATAATTGGAGGTAACATCTTTATTTTCCACGTACTTTTGTAATGTGTTACTACCCTCAATTATTTCAATGAAATAATTTTGCAACAGTGACCAAAATTTGTAGTGGTTGTAGAAATTAATTCAATTCAATATAATCCAAATCTTAAATACTTTCCATATTATTTACAATAAAAAAGGTTGTTCAGCCCCAACTTCAAAGATGCATGCTAGCCTTGGGAAGCACTTTAGACAATAAGTTGTATAGATGTTTTCAACTTTATTTTGTCGTGATGAACCATCAGCCAAAGCTTGTCGGTAAAATTCAGACTCATCCTGTGTATTGTATTTTCTGGTGCCAAGATGAGAACTTAATTCAAGTTTGAAAAGCTCGAAGCTTGTTCACATTTAAAAAGATAGGTTGTCTAATGTGACTGTAGGTACTTATGTTGCTGTTGCATGGAGTCTGCTAATCCAGCAGTACTTAAGTTGCTTTTGCACGTAGTCCGAATACGGATGAGTAGACGGGGGACCAAGGAGGATGGAATGGAACTATTTTTAAAAAGGCTTAATGTAATCATTTCCTCATAAAGTAAACCCAAATTTTTTTTTATCACATTGAGGTAGCAAGTTTTTGCTACTGCCATGCCCAATACAAAGTATCCTTATGTCACATTTGAATGAGCAAATTTATTTTCCAATTTTGGTAAATGAAAAGCTGATTTCGTCTTGCATGCTCAAAACTACGGTAGTAATTTTGGTTAATCTTGCTGACATGGTCTATTTTGCTATAATGTTCAATTGTAGTCAAGTGAAGGTCAGAATCAGTGTAAAAAATATATGCATTGATATTTGCTCTGTAATTGATTCATAATTCTTGAAGGATAAATATTTATTTCCTTCCTAATTCCTTCACACTAGCAATATATACTGTTATTGCAGTTAAAATCTCCTGCATCGCTGAATCCCTACCGCTTAAGAAAGGATAATTCTTCAAGATTAAATGAAGGTGTTACAAAACACATTGTATTAAATAATAACACTTACACTTCAGTGAGAACAGATTTTTTTTATTATCCTTTATTAATTTTTTTCTCATACTAATTTTTTGTATGCTTCAAATAGAGAGTTGTATTACAAATTAACAAAAAAAAAATTGACTTCTTTTGTGAGCTTTCAAAACAATTCTTTCACTTTTTGAATGCATGAAAAAATTTCACTTCTGCAAACAGATTTTTTAATCAATTTTTGTTAGTCCTGTGATTTTTCACTTTACCAGTCACTAATGAATAACTGCAGTTTTGAGTTTTAGCAAAGTATTAATGAGTTCTGACTTTTAATATCTGCATCATAATATTGTGTTTAAGCACCTGGTAAAAACCTAATGTAATAACTAATAAGTCAGTGTCGTAGAAATGAACATTGTTTCATTAACATATGCTCTTGTTGATAATCTTTAATTCTTTTCACTATAAATGTACTTGTCATTATACTTTATTTAAATTTTTCTTTCCCAAGAATTCCAATGGTCCAGAGAATGAAGTGCCATCAAGAAACATGTCTAGTGGTTCTGTGGATTCAAAAGAACAATTTAAAGGTGCTAGCTCCCAAGAGAATACTTCTGAAATTTTTGAAGAGATTTTTTATGATGGCTCAATGCCTGACGAGAAATCAGAACCAGAAGCGGCTAGCTCTACAAAGCCTTCAAAATCATCAGCTCTCAAAGAGGCTACGAGCATCACCAGTGTTGGAGTATCTTCTAAAGTGTCTTCCATTGCTGGTTTGGAATCGGTCTCAGAACTTGCTCCTTCAAGTTCTGCCGTATCATTGAAAGGCGGCAGGGGCCGCTGCATGACATCCAGGATGCGGGAAGTGACGCCCAAGGACAGTTTCAGCAGCATCTACACGGTTATGGATGGCTCGGTTGCGAGCAGTGCTCGTGATGAGAGCAGAGTGAACTATCTGCGCTCTGGGCCGGTGCAGATGATCGAACTCACGCTCGGGAAGGACAGCAAGAATGTTGAAACAACTACCAAGTGAGTATCTGGCTCTGTTAAGGGAATTTTTCATATGTTCGTGTACACTTATTTATACTCGGCAATTACTATGCATTCTACTTTTCCACCATTTGCTTTATTATTATAAACCATTAATTTATTTTAATTTGTTATCGTCTACATCTCTGTGTCTTTATACTATACACTTTTCAGCCTAGCGTACTATCGCTGTATTTTCCAATTTTGTTTTAGCATGATTTTATTCCAAAGAAGCTGTACTAATTTTTAAGCATTTTTATTTGCATATTTTTAATAATAATCTTTTATTAATGTATTAACTGTATTTTTAATTTTTTTTTTTTTAAACTAGGTAGGATTGTTTTGGCATTCTTGGCTCTTGTTGGATTTGTAATATGAATTTGATACAGTCATCCCTACAATATTTCCACATCATCTGAAAGCAGTTATGAAAACGTTGTTTTCTTGCAAAACCAATTTGGAATTTATAATATCATGTAAGTTATCAAATCATCATTATTTAAACTTTTAGCACAAATGCATCAAAAATAAAACCAATATAAAGAATAGCCACAGCATTGACAGCAATCCCACCAACACCACTCCAAAAAGACCACCACAACCACCACAAACACTATAAACACCACAAAAACCAACAGTGCCATCACCAAAACTAACCCATTACTGCTGTCAAAGACACGAACAACAACAAAACACATACTTACTAGACAGTGTACAATCACTCTGGAAATGGTAGATTTCTCATAAAGTTGGAAAGTTCTGTTGACTATTGCATACTATAGCCTTGTTTGGTCATTTATTTAATACTAGACTGGAATGCAATTGAGACTATCGATAAAATTTAATGAAGCCTAGTTTAATCTCAGTACTTAAGTAGTTATCTAAATAAAAATGTTATGACTTTAGTATGTTATGGCTGGTTACCTATAACAAACAGGTGACAAGATCCTTCTTGTTTGTCATTTAATTTGTTACAAAAAAATATCATTATAGTTCTGTAATAAAAATCTTTACTTTTCTCTTTCAGGAATTTGATTAAAAATGCAGGTGGCAAAAATAATGTGCTATATTATGAAAAGTCTTCAAATTATGTGTTTCGAGAAGTCCATACCCAAACATCAAAAACCAGTATTAAGTCATCCACATCTGTACGAGGTCAGTCACTTTTTTTTAAATATTTATGTTTTTACACTGTATCCAACACAAAGTTGCATTATTGTTTGTAGCCATTTGTGGTTACTTTAATAAGTGATCTGTATGTCGAGCTATTTATCTTTTTTTTTAATGAATTAAAACTATTACAGAAGTATTCGTATTTTACAATTGTATCTCAGTACCTCAATTTTGGGTGTTGGTCACATACAGGGCCGCAACAAGAGTCTTTGGCACCCGGGGCATGAATGGATTCTTGCGGCCTCCCCACCCCTCTTTTTTTGCACATACCACACCAATAAAGCGGGGGGTCCGGGAGCCCTCCCACATAAAAATGGTGCTATTTAAGCATCTTCCATACCTACATGTAACAGTTTCTGTGCTACTGTACCTTCCATGCATGAACCCACTATGTCCATAGAGTAGTCCGTATAATCACTAGACTTGTTCATTAAATATATGTTGAGACGTTATATTGTAAATCAGATTAGACATTCCTGGCATGCAAGTTAAAAAACTTTTTTACCAGTTACCAGAGTTGTAGTAGGAATTACAATGCAAGCGATTTCGGCGCCCCCACAGCTTTGCGCCCGGGCCGTATGCCCCGCTTGCTCCCCCCTAGTTGCGGCCCTGGTCACATATTATACTATTTATATTAGCCTGACTTCCCACAGCACTTATATTATAAGGTGATGTCGTACATAAATTTATGTTTAAGTTTTATATGTTCTTCACATTGTACCTTTCTGGAACTTGGAGTGTCAAGAAGTAATTTAACTAATGTTGGTCTGTAATCCATATCATTTTACGTGGTAAAAAAAAATTGCATTCTTGTTTAGATTTAATTTTTTTTAACTGCTTTTGCAAGTTTTGTTGATTTTTAAAAAATTTTAAATATTATTTATTGTATTATGATTACAAAATTTTTTTTATCAATGTGAAAAAAAAATGGCAAAAAATTATTTTTTGTCTGACCTAGTTTTATAAAGATTTGAGGTTGAACTAACATTTTATTTTTATTTCCTACACTATTCCAATATGAATATATATATTTTTATTTCCTACACTATTCTGATATGTACGTATATTTTTTTTGTGCAATAAATGGTGTGAACTGTGACATTTCATCTTTGATTGAGAGGAAATTTTTTTAGTTAATTTTACTGCTTGCAATATTTTGAAGTTTTTTTTTCTTGAATAATACCCACGAACAATATATAATTGGTGACAGAAGAATCACTATAGTCTACACATAAAAGCTAAATCTATACCCAAGTGAAATAGAAACTGGTGTGGCCCCTTCCGTTAAAAAATGGCTGTATCTTACACTGATATGTATCTTCGGAGGTTATGATCGCTAAGATGTCACACACGTATGGCAAGGGTCGTGGATGTAATCCCAACACCCTAAAATTACTCATATTTTTGAGCACCAACTGAGTCAGAGCCAAGTGGTTTGGTGCCCACTATATTCCTGAATAACTGTGTGAGGTATAAAACACGTTCCAGACGTGAGCACGTCGCCAGTGAACGTGGTGGAGGAAGAGAACGTGTCGCCTCGGACATCTCCCATTGGCGAGGAGCCGGACGCTGGCGTGGACCACCGCTCCAGCAGCAGCCTGCCCGAGTCTGCCAGGCCCAGGTGAGGCTTAGATCACAGTACAGAGTAAATGGCGACCAGGTTTACCAGATTATTAATTCCCGGCATATTAACATTGAAAATATTATTACATACCATCCTTGATTATAATAAGTTATAATATATTTTTTTAATTTTACGGTTTGTTGATTTTTCTAAGACCATTATGTGCCACAAACTAGTTATTTTCTTGCAACTATTAAAAGTTTTTTTTTTATCATGTACATTGTAAATAAAGTCGTGTTATGCTTTTAAGGGGTTCATAATTTAAAACTGTTTGATTATTGCATTCAGTGTTGTCCTTTCAAATTAAATTTTCTACAGGCAGCTCAACCACAGATAGTTTTTCAGTGCTAGGCGGATGTACACCACACAGTCCCTTATCCCACGCTAAGTTAACTGCGCTTTAGATTTATCCGCTTGCCTGCACATGTGGTCTCAAGTGCCCTGTGCAAACTCCATGCCTTCAGACATGCTTCCGTGCCTTTCGCCAGTGTGCATGCCACATTCAGTAAGACATCAGTGTTGCATTTTAACACGGCTTCGTTCTTGCGCACTGCCGACATAGCCCTTCAACTGCTTTTTCTCACCCACCTACCCTCTTTTTTTTGTGGCTTTTCTTGAAACTGGTAGCAAGAATAACCTCTTTTCTCCCCGGCCCCTCTTTGAAGTGCCCCTGGACTGGGTTCTCTTACACTTTTCTACTGCTCCACGACACCTGTTGGTCTATCTAAGTACTATGTTCCCCTCTACCCCAATCTCCTTTTCTACCTGAAATACGTTCTGTAACCCACGTTGCTCTGCACGGCCACTGAAATTACTCTGTTGACCAAAGTTGAAACTACTTGGCCCCGTCTGCATGCTTTCTTTCGTGACCTGCTTGTCATCTCTCGGACACTTTGGTAACTAAATCCAGGCCCCTATGCCTCTATCCTGTGCTGCAAGTGCCATCTTCAAGCCTTCTGGCCAACTACTACCTAATCCCCCACTCTTACTTTCTTCCACCCTTGCAGGGATCTTCAGCTATGTGTGTTTACCATCCCTCCAAAACACTATTGTGTCAGTGGGCGTGCGTGACGATTTTACTTTACCTTCCCATTGTTCTACAGCTGTTCTGTTGAATAAAAGATGTAATCAATTTCAACTGGGATTTAGTTTCCCATATTTCCTTTTTCTCACCATCTACCAATAATGTAGAAATGTAGTGTTTTCTTCTGGCATGTCTCTGGATTTCCGGATCAAGCTCTCCATGTTGTAGTCAACATCTCCCCACCACAGCATGGGTTCAAGTGTCCCACAAGGATGGAGTCGACATGTGACTTCCTGAAACTGCTGGGTTTACTTTAAACTGCAGTGTCCTGGAGTTTCGTGGCACTGCCTTGAGCCATCTCCCACCACCCTGCAGCCGGCATGGAGCAGACAAGTTATAACACAGGAATGTAATCTCTCTTAAAATTTAATTTAAGTAAACCTGCTCTTCTTCCTATGAAACTTGGTTAAAGAACTACCAAAACTACTTCAAAACTGATGTCAAAGGACTCTCACAAAAATGTAAAATAGAACTCTTCACCTATTATTCTAGAAAATATATATATTTATCTGCTCTAAAGTATTGCTATAAGGATGTCAATGCAAACTTAATAAATCATGTTAGCAGGCCAGTTTTATAGTAGTTAAGATATGTTGAAAGCTTATCTTTTTATAATAGCCGTCTAAATAAACAAGGAGTGGCCAAATTAAATTATTCGGCAAAGACCAAAGTGTTTGTGTATTAGAAAACAATGCATTCAACAGGGACTACGAAGGTAGTTTCAAATAAGAATATTTATATTAATTTTTAATTAAGCCCAGAGCCTAATAAAGCAACACAATACACAATAGAACATTTCATACAAAGTACAAGTTAATACTGACAGGTGAAATACCATCATCATGAGTTTTTAGAAGTTATGCTGTCCGTGAACATTAAGACATATAAAATTAGGTAAATACAAAAAAAAAAACAATCCAGCGAAATATGATTGCCTCAAGCAATGATATTTGACAAATCTTAAAGGGATACTCACAAATAATTACGTCAATGTAGACGAGCATTACAAATATCAAGGCCATGAACATTCTTCAACGCAAGTAACACCCACATAACTGGAGTATGATCTCTGTACGGAACAGGGTCATTCCACGCCAAATCATCCAGCAAAAAAATTATTTGTAACCCACCCATCTCAGAATTTGATTAAACTTGGTGTACTTTATTATAGTACCATTTTATGAACACACATAAATTTTTATAACATTAAGTCTAACCGTTTCTGAGCTACAGGCACTTAAAGCTGGGCCTGCTTGTAGTAAAATGTGTATTTGCTGAAACCCCCCAGACTGACAGTTTTTCTCATTTTTTTTCCTCGTAATCACAATTATGCATTGATTTAGCTGAAAATGTTGTATTCTACTAAGAATTTAATGCAGATCCTGTTGATGTATTGCAATTAGTGTTTTAATATCACCATCATAGTCAAAATTTACTTCAAAGTTTAGAAAAATAATTTTTTGATAATTTTACAGGCAGTATGAAAATCCTCTACAACTTTTTTCTGTCACAAGATAACCTCACTAAACCATACCATTGCAAAGAGGAGACAATTTCCTACAAGATGGTGGAAAAAAACTAGTGGGCTTTTGAGTTTCCATTTCTTTGATGAGGTACAACCCTCAACTTTTACAATTTTTTGGTACTCTGTAACTATAATTTCAAATTCAGTCCTAAAATATTGGCACAACTGCTACGTTTAATTTTTACACTTATATTTAACAAAACATAACAATGAATAAATTATTTTAGTAGGCTCACTTGTGTAATTGCCAAGAGAAAATTACAATTAAAATCTTAATACTACATACAACTTAACACCACTACATGTGTGATGACAGTACTAACAACAAAACAACAAGACCTGTGAATCATTCAGGAAGTTTCAAAGGCCTAGAAGTTACGTTATTATATAGAACTTGAAATTTACATGACGATAATTCAATTTAATTGTTATGTACAAGCATTGTAATGTTTGGTTTTAGATACACACGTGTATAAAATAATTAATTAGTAACTTTGTGATTGCTGTAACTCTTTTAGATTAAAAATAGTTAAAACACAATTATTCATTATAACTCACTCTTATTTTACAATTTTGAGGACTTTAGTGATTCCCACTTAACATCAATTTTCTTCTGCGTGGAAAAATTGAGTGTGTAGAGTCGTCCTTGCATTGTTGTGGTTTCCGGAGGTTCAATCACATACAAGATGTGTTCAGGGCACACATAACATTTGTCCATTTTTTCTGGCTTGAAAAATGTTTTACTAGGTCCATGAAGGTGCATGAATTTAATGTTATAATCTCCTTCCTCTTCATTTATCTCTTGATCTACACCAATCCACCATTTTCGTTCATAAACTTAAGCAACATAACACTGAAGTTTTGGCAACTCCTCGGTGGGCACTGGATTATCTGCTGTGAATATTTTGTATCTGAGGGAAATTTCTGAGTCCAGACTTGTTTTCTTTGCTATTTTTTCATTTGCTGATACTGGTTTGAAATAATGAATGCTCCTCGTTCCAGTAATTGTTTTTCCAGTTGCAAAGCGTTTTTCAAGAAATACTCTGCATCTGTTGATTTCTTCTTCACCAAGGAAAAAGAAAGAAATGCTTGAGAACTGACTCCTGCCAAAGTTAAACATATGCTCAACAGTTGTTATTTGGTCATTTTGTAGACTTTGCAGATTTATTCTTGTGACTGTCCTCTTCACAGAACCCCCTATTCCATCACATGGTGTTTTTCCATGACTTGTAGCATGAAATTTCCAACATGCTTCAAGCCCAAAATCTTCAAGATGACAGCACAAATTAATCATACTTTTAAAGTATTTGTACTGGGCACTGCAACCGTCTGAAATGTACTTGACAAATTTCACTGAAGGTAGCTTACTTTTTACGAATCGAGCAACTTTTTCTTGAACAGTTCAGACAAATGAAACATCATGAATGAGGTCATCTGAGAGAAAACATAATGATATTTCTTTAAGGTTTTGATCTTCATTTTTTGAGTAAATAACTACTGGATGGAGAGTGCAGCCTAAATGGTTCCAATGATATGACTGGACCTCATTTTGTAATGTGAAATTATAATTTTCTGCAAAGTCCATGAAAATTAAAGCTCATCACAACCAAGATTTTCTTTTCTGTGCTTTACATAAGTAGTCTGACTTTTTGAAATGAAAGAATGAGGAATTAGAGCATCTATCTTTTTGATTGTAAAGTCAATGAACTCGTTAAGAGGGATCATTATATTTTGGAGTTTTCATATGGCCATCACTAACCCACTGAGAATATTTTACTTCATCGTCATCATCATATGCTTCAAAAATTTCTTTCAAATATGTAGTTAAATTATTTTTGTCTGAACATCTGTCACATTGCCTTAGCATACATTCCCTCCTACTTCTGCTACATACAACCATGTCCATCATAGCATGTACATCCTCCTTGTGATGAAGTTTCATAGCAATAGCAAGAAGCTCCATATTTTGGTGTATTGTACACACACATACAACATGGGTGCCTGGTGACCCAGCTAAAACACACCACTTGGGTCTAAGTGTGCAAAATTTAGAAAAACCTATCTTCATATCTGGATTTTTTTGTTTGAATGTGTTGTACAATTCATCAAGGTTACATAAGATAAGTCTTTTCTGTTTGTATTCATTCTTTGCAATACTAATTTTGTCTTTTGCACCTGGAAGGATATATAAATAATCATCATCTTGATAGAAATTTTCCACAGAAGTGATGATTTCTAGAGTAATTTTTCTTCCTTCCTTTGGTTCAGGGATTGCGAAAATTCCTTTTTTCTCAGCCAATATACGTGCTTTTCTCACCATGTATTCAGAAACATGGAATTTTTCTGCTACATCCTTACGTGACCATGATGTTGGTGCAATTGTCAATATTTAAATTTTTTTCCTATTACTCAAATTCCTAATTTCTCCTCCATAAAGTTAATCAACTTTTCAAGATCTTCAGAATTTTTCCTAATCTGTTCTGAAACTATGAGGCATGTTTTATCACAAATTAAACCCTTGTCGCCCTCTTGCCTGCATTACATGTTCCAGATTTTCTTGTAAGCAAGTGCTTAAATGCTTTACCTTTCGTGCAATGTACCCTGATTTTGAATTTGAAGGAACTGATTTAAGTTTTATGGGTGTTACATCCAGTACTTTTAAGGATTCATTTAATTACCTTACAATAATTTTAAATAATTGTTTTAAGGAACTACATTGTTTTCTGATGAATAATATATTAAATTGAGACACACGTAGATAATAACCTAAATTGTAATCCTTTTAAATTTCTTGATTGATTCACAGATCTTGTTGTTTTGTTGTTAGTACTGTCACACATGTAGTGGTGTGAATTTGCATTGATTTTAATTGTAATTTTCTCTTGGCAATTACACAAGTGAGCCTATTAAAATAATTTATTCATTGTTAAGTTTTGTTAAATTTAAGTGTAAAAATTAAACGTAGCAGTTGTGCCAATATTTTAGGACTGAATTTGAAATTATAGTTACAGAGTACCAAAAAATTGTAAAAGTTGAGGGTTGTACCTCATCAAAGAAATGGAAACTCAAAAGCCCACTAGTTTTTTTCCACCATCTTGTAGGAAATTGTCTCCTCTTTGCAATGGTATGGTTTAGTGAGGTTATCTTGTGACAGAAAAAAGTTGTAGAGGATTTTCATACTGCCTGTAAAATTATCAAAAAATTATTTTTCTAAACTTTGAAGTAAATTTTGACTGTGATGGTGATATTAAAACACTAATTGCAATACATCAACAGGATCTGCATTAAATTCTTAGTAGACTACAAAATTTTCAGCTAAATCGGTGCATAATTGTGATTACGAGGAAAAAAAATAAGAAAAACTGTCAGTCTGGGTGGTTTCAGGAAATAAACATTTTACTACAAGCAGGCCCAGCTTTAAGTGCCTGTAGCTCAGAAAAGGTTAGACTAAATGTTATAAAAATTTATGTGTGTTCATAAAATGATACATAAATAAAGTACACCAAGTTTCATCAAATTCTGAGACGGGTGGGTTCATGGCCGGGATGATTTGGCGTGGAATGACCCACCATCAAAAGGGCCGATGTGTCAACCAACACAATTACAAGGCTTACGCCACAGATACAGGATAATAAATACTTTAAACGTATGGCAAAAATGCATGAACCAAAAAATATTACACACGATAAAGTTTACATACTAATAAATAACATCATCATTATCAATATCATTATTGACTTCTCGGGGAGAACTGTTCTGAGTAACCAATTAGTAGAAATTAGTAAATGCATGAAAAAGCAAACGACAGAAAATTAAATCAAAACATAACTTTTCCGAGATGGCAGCGGAAAGAGAATTTATACTAGATAGCTAAAACAATAGTTAAAGTTCGCGGATTACATTATGGCAAGGGCCACCGTCTCACTCACAAGATATGACACTTACATAGCTTTTCCCCCGAGGTCGCTCTCACACGTCGTTGATAAAGGAAACTCTACATGCTCATGACTAACTAGATCGCCTGAATAAAACCCTGTCGGCTGCTTATATGGAATCGGCGCGGCACAGCGCGCATGCGCCAACCCCGAGAGGGGAGACCAGGGGAAACAATACACAACACTAAGAGGGGTAAAGAGGGAGGGAAAGATGCGCCGACGCCCGCAGCGAAGCGCGAAGTTTGAAGGCAGCGGACCTGACTGCTGCAATGTAAATGAGATATTTCTTATTGAAAAAAAAATATTTATTCAAATTTGTACTCAAAAATGTTGTTTGAATCACCATAACCAATACACTTAGCCATTAAAAATTGGAGACATACCTAAGAGCTGACTTTCATCTCTTAAATATGTTAATGTCCTTTTATTTTCCCCTTTTCTAAATTTTTACCTAATGCTACATTTTGTTAGACTCTCATTTTCATCCTTTTTTATGTGTGTACTTCATGTAATAAGATCCACAAGTTTTATGAAGCACTTCCAATATATACAGCATTCTAAATTAATTAAATAAATATTCCTTTCCCTTCTCTGTATGCCCAGAAAGTTTGTATTAATTTAATGATTAAATATTAACTTATAATAAATTGCTCTTTTTGAAAGTCAAGTGCTTCAATAAATTAGTGTCCATTGACAGTACTATTAAAGTTGTAGCCATTATAACAAACAAACAATAATTTGGTGCTAAACAATTTGTAGCAGTCAGTCATTGTTAATAACATATGATTCCATAAATTTATGTGCCATGCTAAAAAGAGCAAAAGTTTTAATTTTAAATGATATAAAAAATGTTGATAAAACACTTGAAACAAAATGGTATCTTTCCATAACGACTCCTTAATAATGAAAATTCATTATCATCAGATAATGCTCTTAATGAACTACAACAGGAAAATGATTTTTCAATATTCTCATTCTAAATTTTACTTCGCAATATTCAGTGTTTCAGATACACTTAAAAAAAATTTCATTACATTACGAAGTTGTGTCTAAAACTTTTGTGCAACATGCATTCAAATGCACACTGCAATCTAAGGATGATATGCGCCTTTAGAGTTCCTCGATAATTGAGTTATCAGATCACTTTGCCTCCCCCACCGAGGCGATGTGGGGTCTATTCCCAAAGGGGGCGAAGCTTTTTTTTATCAATTGAGAAACATAGGTTATGTTGCCATGAGCCGGTGAGTTTTCTTAGTTACTCCTGTCTCATTTTTCCCCTTTTCCCTTCTAAATGCATTCAATCAGTGCTGTAATTTTTTTTGTCTCATAACCACCGCGGTATCGAATGACCTCGATATTGATTGAGTTATTCATTCATTCATTCATCCATGGTTTCATTCCCCCACTCACCATCTTTTGTAAGCTTAAAATATTTTACTATACATGAATTTTAATACCAAGTAAGATAATTAAAAAAAAATTGGTTGTCTGTAAAGTCGTTTTACAGACAATAGTTTAACGTGACAACATTATAACAAAACATTAAAGAAATGATTGCATACTTTTATGAATAAAATTGAATCATTTTTATTGAATGATCACTATTTTGTATGGATACAAAGAAGGAGTGAAATGAAATCTACAATTTAATTGATAAATTTACTTTTATTTGCACTCATTAATTCAAATATGTTTATTACTTTAACGAAGAGATTATTTTTTTAACTATAACATTTATACATGTTTGCTATTTAACTTCAAGATAGTCGAGAATGTTTTACTCTTTTTCGCAATTACACATTTAACGACGAAGTTTGTTTGTCGTGAAATTAAACGTAGAATTTAATAAAAATGCCCTTGCAGTTAATAAAATAAGTATTAGTTAGTTTAAGAAAGAATTTCGGCTTTAATCTCCAACCCAGACGCTCGTGGAGCGCTGGGGCCGAGATTAAAATTTGTCTAGAATATTTTACGTTTTTATGTCTTCCAGTTCTCAAAATGATATGCAATTGTGGCCCTGGGCACAAAATTTTATTTATAACTCATTAATAATAACGCCCCTCGCGATAAACAAAGGAAAATAAATGTATTAACGAGTGCCTGGTTGCCGCGGAAGCGGATAAAAAGGCGCGATTCGTTCGGTTCGCGTCCGTCACCGTAGATGACAGCACCATAGGGGAATAATATTATTTTGTTTTTATAATACAATTTTATAACAAATACGCATCCCAAATACACCAAACTTATTTATAATGTGTTACAATATTTTTTTAAACATTGTGCAAAAGATCCCGGGTGTAATTTGAATTATTATGTGTAACTAAAACACCATTGTTCGTACAAAAACGTATTTGAAAATTCAACATTACTTTTAAATAACCATACAGATTGTGCTGAAAATCGGTGGACGATCGTTAAATTACATAATATTAATAACTCAAACGACAAAAACATGATTGAAAATTCAAATTGATGGTTGTTCCAATCGAGTGGAAGAGAGATGCGGCGCAAGCGTACAATGAGCGTAACAGGACACATCGTAGTGGGACAATGTGCGTTACGGGACACTTTTTTGTGCGTGCAGCCGGCGTTCATTGATTTATTAGACGTCACGTCAAAAAAAAAGAGACAGAATCAGACAAGACGTGACACCACATGTCATGACAAGATACTACACCAAACGATGCCCCATGACAGCTTAACACTGTATTTTCATTACATTATTTCTTCCCATATTCGTAAATCAAATTGTTGTAATAGTCCTTCAAAGATGGATTATATGAAATAGGTCTTTCCTGTACTAAACATACTAATCAATCTGCGTCCAGTTCCATACTGAGGGAAAATCAATTAAAATACTTACAAGTGAATATTTTCTCAATTTAAAGTAACAATCAAAAACAGTAATTAACTAGTCAGGTTTATACACCTTGCGCCATGTCATGGTTGACAAATTTGTTTGTACTTACACATGTTCAGAACACTGCAGCCGTTAGACAGTCTGCTCGCGACAAAGTTGGAGCAGTCATTCGATGTGATCGCCTCGTGTCTGATCATGACAGTTTTGTGATGTCATGCCGCATCTGATTCTGTGTGCATTGCTTTTATATATACACATGGAAGTCTACTGTCAGACAAAATGTCGCGGAATGTGTGTCGTGTCGTGCCTCATTCTGCATGCGCCCGGGCCTGAAGGATGTTACATTCAAGGGCAGAACTGTCTATCCTGTTTAAAGAAATTTCATATTGCCTCTGTCCTGGTGTGCTGCATTGGAAGACTAATGTACAACATTGTGTATGTGTTTGTTACAGTACTGTTTCAGAGGACTGCTCCAACTACAATCAGTCGAGCAGCAAAAGCACCCAGACACCGGAGCACGTTGAAGAGCAGTCGTCGGTGGTCTCCAGGAGTCGGAGCTTCTCCAGCCTGCCGCTGCAGGCGTCTGGGCCGTCAGAGAAGTGCGGCAGGAGACTGGAGCTTGGCCTCAAGATGCCCTTGTCTTTGCCGCCGTCCAGGAGACACAAACGCAGACATTCAAGTGGTTCAGACGAATCATTCATCTATTCTCAAAATGGTACATGTTCAGTCATGTGTGATCTCATGTAACTTGTTTAAAATCATTTCACTGTTAACTTGCAAATTTAACATTAAAAAAAACTTTACCAAAGAAAATCATGAAATCAAATTAAAGGAAAATGTTGCATCAGTATTAAAAATTAATATACTTAAAGTAAGTATTGAAACCAATTGGTTTAGTGGTGTGTTCCTGCTTTCTTTCTGCTGATATCCCAGGTCTCTTTATGCTGTAAGTTTTAGATGCAGATAGGCAATGTTGTATGGAGAATGGAAATTAAACTGAAATTTAAATTAAGTAAATATTTATTATTGGTGTTAACACCTAAGATTAATATTTTAAAAAATCAATAAAAATTTGCATATATTACTAATTGAAGCGGTCAGGTGGAAAAGCCATATCTCCTTCAAATTAAATTGGCCAGAAGAGAAAAAAAAATGCAATTTCTCTCGAGATGTCCGCATTTGAAATGCGATATTTTCTGGTTAATGCAAATTAGAAGGTACAGGTGCTATATAGAAATTGCCTTTTCACGCGGAACATTAATCTTGTCACTTGAATGTGTTAATTCAGTAAAGTGAGTTTGTGAAAAAGAATGGAGATGAGCATTCCAACAGGCAGATTAAATTGTTTTTATATCTGATATCAAATGAAAAATAGTCAATATTTTAGTAATTTCAGTTATATTTTTTTAAAATCGCAAGCTGGTAAAAATAATCTATGTTTTGATTATTGGACTTTCTGGCATACTTTCTTAAAAATCATACAAATAAACTTCTTAAGATGGTTCTGCCATTTATTTAAATTAAAAAATTATTTAAATAACAATTTGCACATTCGTGCTTATATTGCCTGTTTTGTAAAAGTAAAAAAAAAATAGTCACACCAAGAATTTTATTTTTTAGAATGAAATGGATTAAAGATTTTAATAAATCATAGAATCTAGTCTTTCCAGACGAAAAGTGTATGTAGCAGACTACTGTAAAACAAGTCTTATTTGTGGTTCATCCGTTTGTCTCCATCTTCAACCCACCATTTCTCCCTCTATCCCTTATTGCATTCATTTGCTTTGGATGGTAACATATACAATTACTGAAAATGCCATTTAATACTTTTTAAGTTGCCACTCCAAATTGAGCAAGATCGTAAGGGGAGGGAGAAATAGAACCACTTATCCTGCTGTTTGCTTTCAAATTTTTTTTTTTAGGATTTTGGGGGAGAGGGTTATCACCTCCCCCCCCCCCCCCCCCCAATTCTTCCCTCCTACATACACCCATAAAATGGAGGGAGGAAGTATGTGGCCTTCAGCCCCTAAAGCCCCTCCACTCCCGCGGATATACAACTGTAACAATGTCTTTAACTTTTAAGTAACTGGCTGTTTGGCTGTTCTAGGGTGTCAGTGCTTGTGTGTTGGCCCACCTCGTGCTCTGGAAGTTCTCATGTGTGGTTGAACTGGCATGAACTGTCGGTAACAAGTACCTCTTCTCCTCAGAGACACTGTCGGAACAAAGCGACGTGGAGGGTCGAATCACAGCCCTGCAAGAGCAGCTCGACAGGCGAAAGCAGGAGGCAGAAAAACTTCACCGTGAACAGAAGAGAAACAGGCGAGAGAAGCTGAAGGCAAAAGAGGAATCCTTACAGAAGCAGATACTAGTGGGTTTTATTATTTTAGCTGCTTGAACTTGTTTCGACTTAAGGCTCAACCTTTCCCACCATCTTGAATTAGTTGTTAATTATAGATTTTTATGAAAATATATTTTTAAAATTAGGGTGCACTATTTTACAAGTGTTATTCATCTATGGAAACACATCAAGAGTAAGCACTAGTTAGGTGCTCCCAACCGATTTAAAGGATCATGTAAAATCTATTCAAGTAGTTCCACAAAATTATCACAGAGCGCAGTGTCGTAGCTGTCACTCACAGACGATTATCTTTTGCCACTGTGTCTGAGACGGCCATCTAGCGGCACGAGCTCAAGAGAACCGCAAGAGATAAAACTGAGTTTATATTGTTTGCCTAAACTTGCTCTCTTATAGTGAGCTTCATTTTTTCTTCTAGCTTTGCCATTCCACACTTTGCCGATTTATTTTTCCATTTGACCTGTAAATTTTTTCAGACAAGACTGCAGCTTATTTATTTATTAAAAAAATAAGTTGGTGATATCATTTTGAGTAAAACATTCATAGTGTGCTTATACAAGATCAACTCATACTGAAGAGAAGTTTTGAAAAATATGTATATAGTTTGTTCTCAATATGCATTGTAAGCAAACTGAGGGATATTCCAATGTTTGGTTTACTATGTAGTAACTTATCTCATTTATGTTACAACTATCCATTGTAATTGTGTATTTGAAATTGAGTAAGTTTTGAAATTGAATAATCCTACCATGATGAGAAATTGTAGTGATAAGAAATAGGAAATAGTGAAATTATTACACAACATAAAATACTACCAAGCATCATTCTATTTTTATTTTGTCGCTGTGAAAATGCACCATGGCAAAGTCAGATTGTATGTGTTAAAATAAGTATTTTTTATTGCTTTATGTAAGTGTAAAACATTAAGGTTTCATTCAGAATTAAAAAGACACTTGTAAAAAAATTAATTTTAGTTCCTGTTTGTGGAGGCATTTCTATTTAAAACTAAATGAACCTGATTCAGTGTTTTACAGTGAATTGTCTGAGGATATCTCTATCTCTCTCTCTCTCTCTCTTTCTCTCTCTTTCTATCTCTCTCTCTCTCTCTCTCTCTCACACACACACACACACACACACACCTTGTGTGTGTGTGAGAGAGAGAGAGAGAGTGAGTGAGTAAGTGATCTGATGAGCGAGTAAGTGATCTGACAGTTAAAGTTGTGTCATTTTTAAACTGAATTAAAGAGCTGTGTTTGTTAACTAATTTTCACCCAAATACATTTTACAAAATCTTACTGCAGATGCTTCAGAAAGGGCATTAAATTCTTATTAACGTTAAAAATATAAATGGTTTGAATTAGCATATAGGTTTGTGATGAGATACATACTTTACGGGCTACTGCGAAATACTGTTTAATAGCTATGTGAATTTCGTGTGTTTGTCAAAAAAATTTTAACCAAAAATAAAATATTCCAATTTAAATATTAAAAATTTAACATGAAATTTTATTCCAATTTTTAATAAGATAGAAAAATCATCATAGATACACAAAAACACAAAGTTAGATAGGTAATCATTAAAATTTTTATTTTATTTTGGGAAGAAGGCGAAAATATATTTAAGAATTATTTGATGAATATGGGATATACTATGTGGGTTAAAATATTATGTTAAGCCAAGGACTACAGTGTAACCATGCGTTTTCGTTGCCTTGACTGCATATAAACTATTCCTTCACTAGGAAGCCAGCAGATTTACTTTGGTTATTTGTAGGCCCTTTACCTTACATACTATTGAATACTATTATTGACTTCATGAGCTCTCTAATCACAGGACTTTTAAACCATCAAGGGAATGTATTTCATGATAAATCATTGTGGAATTAAAAAAATGGTGGTGTATATCGTAATATGATAACTGCAGTAAGCCAGGAATTTTCAGATTTATCAGTTAGGTGTAAGACAACTGAGCAAATGCATTTTGTTTTCTATGTATGTCCAACGAATCATAATAAAATCATTTTTTATATTACTCGGAGTTGGCATAACTGTAATTTTTCATGACTGCAATAGCAGTTCTGTAGTATGTTTAAAGTATATTCACACCACTTCAAAGCTTTAATGAACTACTGATTTCATGCTACCAACATTTTCTTCCGTTACACGTAAACAGTGTCATTGGCTATGTGGCAACTGTCTAAGATTGGCGTGATTTTCTTTTGAGAGGCAAAATGGTTACCGTACTTTAATATACTTGAAGGCTAGTGCATGATTAGTGTAATAATTTGGTTATTACTAGAGACCTAAATTTAAATGTACATTTTTGCGACATCTTCAAGGTGTCTAAACTAATACAAAAGCTGTCCCAAATATGCTTTTTTTTCCCCACTCACTCTATATCCACATACAGTAAAAATTAGATATCATTATAAAACAATGGTATGTGTTGTGCCAAGAAGACTCTAAAATGAAATATGTGTTCACTAATAATTTGGCAGCTGATTATGTGAAAATGTTTGTATGAAATTCCACAAAAACACTAAGCATATAGAAGTATAGTTGCCATACATAATTATCTAAAATCCTAGCATGGCCATTTTGTACCAACTGTTTTAAAATGTTATATTTTAGGTTCACAAAAGTTATATTTTATGATGGTATCGACTTACAATAGACGTACTTGGGTTTGTTAAGTAATAAAATCAACTATAGATTAAATGCCTAAGGTATATACCACAAACAAAAGTAATTTTTTTATAAGTTGTGTTAAAGATCTCTGACACTTTGCACCTATGTTAAATAGTGTAACATGAATTTTAATTATATACACAATTCACTGTTATTTTCATTTCTTAATACTTGTTTCTAAACTAGAACACACTCAATTTTAACCTTAATAAATTCCTCAAAGTAAAGTTTGATTTATAATGTAGCTGTTATCAAACACACTAATATGCATACCAAAAGAAAGTTAAAATCAAACATGTTTAAATAAAATAAACATATTGTACGATGTTTCATATTTTTATTGTATTTATTAAAACAGTAGGGCCTACTATAGGGGGAAAAGTTAAATCTGGACCATCTCTGTTATCGCTGTGCGCATGGTATGCCTTCCCCTTTACCGCCCCTTAGCGCAACGACAGTGTCTGGAGGGGAAGACGTGGCGACCCCTCCAAATCAAGGCGATGGAGTGTCAGCTCGTCTTACACGAACGCGACACAAGGGTTATAACGCATGAACTGCATGATGTAATCACAACTGGAAAATACACTACATCGTTAACCCATGTCCAAATCATTCAAACACATACATATTTACAAAAATTAATCAAGTTAACAGAACATCAGCATGCTAACAGTCACGCTATTTGTTTGTAGTCATAAAAGGCCTCTCTGTGAAAAAACTATATTATCATAAACAAAAATGCTGCATGTGTTAAAATTACTCTTTCTTTGGAGGCTTGATTATCAAATTATCATTTCATTAAGGGTTCTGTAAAAATAGCATTTTCTTCAAGGTAAAATACAGAACATTTGCGTTTTGTCACTACTTTTTCCGTCACTAATGTTCGACGCAAAAACGCGTGTTGATTATAGATATATAATTTTAAGATGCCAACGTAATATTTTAATAGTTAGATAGTTATTATGTTGTTTACCTAATCTGAGTCTTATGGGATGCTGGCATTTTCCATTTCACTAGAGGAATCTTCGTCTCTAGATTCTTCAAGTTTAACAATAATCTTATCTATTTCAGTATCTAATAACCTATCACTGTTCCAGTATTCATTCTTGATTTTTTCCACATGCCGGCAGCATTCTTTTCATTGCTCTTTAGAGTAGCTACTAAACAGCTGTTCACATAATGTCTTCTTGTCTTCGAGTGAGGATGATATTTCTTCACACACTTGTCCTTTAATATATCCCCACACTAAGTCAATCGGATTGAGGTCAGGATGATAGGGTGGAAGTCTTATTACTTCGTGGGAGTTCATTTTAATGATTTCGTCAATTTTGAAAGTTTTGGAAGTGGGCACTTGTTTCGCAAGTAATAGTAGGTTGGCTTTTGTTAGGTCGGAGGAGAAAGCTACGGTGTTTATTTTTAGCCACTCTTGAATCACTTGTTTGGTGTTAGCGGAAGTCGGCTTCTTATTTGTCTGTACATTGTGATAACTTGCATTGTCGAGAACAATGACGGAGTTTTCAGGCAAATATTGGAAGCCGTTTATGTGTAACCCATTTCGAAAAGTTTTCGAAATTCATGTCAGTATGATAATCTCCCATTGTTTGTTTTGACTGGAATATCAACAATGTGTTCTGTACAAATCCCTCCTCTTCTCCTGTATTCACAATTATTAAACGCAGGCCTTTCCCGATTGGCTCTGTAACACCCAGCTCATTGTCCGATTGCCAACAAGAACTAACGCTGTGGGTAGCATGGATGTACGTTTCATCTACATAAATGATTGAACTACCATCGTTTTGGAACTTGCGCATTTCTTTTAGGAAACGCCCCCTCCATGCTGCTATATCAGGCTTCTCAATCAAAATCCTTCTCCTTGACTGACACTTTGTCCAACGGAATCCCAGTCTCTCTAAATTTTCTCAAACATTCTTTACTGCTGTCCAAAACACCATCATCTCGCAAAGCCGTCTTTAATTTATTTAAAGTTGGGACAGTTTTCCTGACAGTGTAAAATTCATGCACTTTTCTCCTCACAGCACCACACGTAAAATCGACGACTTCTAACCGTTTTTGCATTCTTTTTTTTGGCCAGTAGGTGTTGAAAAGTTCAGATCAATTTTACTTTTTACTTTTCCCTCAGCCACAATCCTTTTTACCATTGATTCAGACACACCCGTCGCAGCACTTGTCGCTTCAGTAACATTGTTGCACAGCAACTTCTTTTCTTTCAGATGCGTCGCAACGTTGTATACAATTTCACGCACCTGTCCTCGCAAGGGTCGTCCTGGAATAAGGTTCGACTTAATTCCCGAGGTTGATGGGATAGGCTCGCTTGTTGTACCGTGTAACCCAGGTCCCGGCATGACGCGCTGACGCAATCCTCATGCAGCCGAGTGAAGCGCGGAACTGATCCCCTCCACTTCCCCTGGCGGCTATCACGTGACGGCAGTGTGCGTCACGCCACAAATTGGGGTCTGCGCAAGTTCACAAGTATCTTGCCGTACTATAGATAAACTATTTAGTAGGGTTCTAAATTTGTGAAACGGCAAACTTAATTCAAATGATAACCAAAAGCCAGGTCTCAAATTTTTCGTAACCTTGCCAAGCTCTTGCAATTGGCAGAATTACCGTCTGAACATTGCCTCGGTGAATGAAGAGGTCTTCAAGTTGTTGTGTAGAAACCCTTCCTCAAGACGTGACGTGATAGTGATGCGTTATGAAGAAGATAATTCCTTCCCTCCCCTCCTTTCATGTTGCCTTGCCAGTTTCGCTACATCTGGCGAGTGGCAACGTATTTGAGTTTCCTGCTGCAGATATTGCCCTGGCAGCACTTATCTGCTCATCTTTTTCCATGAATGTTTGTGGAAAGAAGTACAAAAAATTGCAAAAGTTTACTTTTTCCTTCAGTTAATTTGAGAGTTCTAGACATTGCACCAATGTGTGGTGGATATAAAACAATTCTGTATCATTTCATCTGTATGTCAATTTTATGAGCTGTGGTGTAACACGCACGCATGCTGCTTAAAGAGCAGTATTCCAGAACCCTGCAGTTGTCAGAAGTGAAAATTTTTTGCATTTTACTTCCATTAGCAGAGCATTCCCAGATACTGCAGACATAAATGTTGGACATATAATTGTTCCATAATGATTTGTGTGTGTCATTGGTCCAATTGTATTATTTTTCTGCTCAATCCCGTTGAACAGAGGGTTTCACTTTAGTTATTTTATAGTAGAATTACTGCACTTGTGACAAAATAAGGCTATATACATTCGTGGCCAGAATCTCAGACATGTGTTTTCCTTGGGTTTTTTTTTTATTAAAAAGCCTTATATTATCATAATTAATAGTGAAATATCTCTAAAAAAAAATGAAGGAAAAAAATTACAAATTTTTATACAGGCAACTAAAATAACTTCATAAAATAATGTGTGAAAATTGTATGAACATCCGTCAAAATTTTTTTAACCAGTTCTCACTCTTAAGTCAATATCTAGTGGCATGCCCATGATGAAATTAGTCAAGCAAAAAAAATAACTTTTGGTACAGTCTACAGGCGAAGGTAAATTTCAAAGTACATATTTATGTTCTCCAATATTACAAAATAATCATTTTAAAATTATCTCTTTTTCCATGCAGCGAACATATTATGAATGGTTTTAACTTAATGAATCCAGCATTGAATAGCTTAGAATGAATTACATATTATGCCAACTAAGATAATTATTCATTTTTTTTGACCTTCAAAAACTATTTTTCATCCCTTTCATTATAACATGATCCTATAAAAATTTGCTTTGCACCAAAGTTCAAGATGATAATAATAAGTATTTAAAAATAAATTCAAACAAATTTGATACTAAGAAAGTTTTGAATTTTTTTTAAATTTCAACCCCTGTTTTTATGATAATAATTCGTTGTTTCATCAAAAAAGTTTAGGATTTATACAATAAATTATAACAGATTTGATAGTATACTTTTTGATAGTATACTTTCAGACCTTATTTTCACCCCTTGCAGTAATGGTTGGTTTGATAAAAATTTATTTTAACAAAAGTGTAAGATAATATTTAAACAGTTAAACAAAAATAAGAATGGATTCAATAACATTCATGGTAGTGAGTTTTATTAATTTATTTTCTTATTCCAATTACAGGATTTTTTAACCCCTTGCAATAATTGTTTGTATTATCAAAAATTGTTTCAGACAAAAGTTTTATATAATATTGATGAGGTGTACAGACAATTCGAACAAATTTAATATTGTAATATTACTAAGAATTTTATTTATTTATTTTTTTTGTTCTACAATCTCTGTTACTTTCCACGCTTTGTAGTAATAGTTGGTTGAATAAAAAATTATTTCAGATGAAGGTTATAATTTATAATTTATGTTTTTACAATAAAGTAGAATAGATTTAATAGTGTTCATGATACAGAATTTATGATTTTTTTTTAATTCTACCCTCTTTTTTTTTGATACCGTTTCTGCAGTGGTTCATTTCATCAAAAATTGTTTTAGATCAATGTTTTAGATAAAAATTATACCACTTACAAGTAATTAAAACAGATTTAGTAGTGTGAAAAGTTTTTGGTATTACCCCTACGAGATATAAAACATTCAAACTGATGTGATATCATATTATGGGAGTTATAACAATTTTTCTGTTTTTCATAAAACCCCCACTTGTACCCCTTTTGTCAGATATTGCCCATTAACCTACTTGACAGATATTTTCCATTATTATATTTTATGTATCAGTTTGTAAGTGATTTTTGAAAAATCAGGCAGTTATCATGTTCCCTAAAAATGTGATATGTATAGAACATTTGAGTTGACGATGGTTTTGGGGTCTATGGACTATGAAACAAAAAACTGGAAGTCGCTCCATTATAATGGCTACAGTAGGTAGTATTTCTTTGAAATATACCTATGTATTAGATTATATACCTGACTATGTACAAATTGCAGCTAATTAAAGCATGTTACAAATTTGCAACAAAATATAAATTGGAACAAAAGATCATTTGCATTGCCTATATAGTAACACATTTGTAAGAATCACCCTAAAACAACAATTCCATAAAGAAAATGCAAAAGCTTATCATGGAGGGTGAGACCATTAAGGCTGCCATATTTTGGGGTCACTGTAACTCAGTTCAGAGTACATTTTTTTGGTTTTTAATTTTCAACTGGTTAAAAAATACAAATGAATTGGTCAAGATACACTAAGTAATAGTAAATTATCTTTGGAAAATTCCGCTTGGACTGTTTCAGGAGGTAGCATTTATTTGTTTTAAATTTGTTTTTCAGGCATATGAAAAATTTATTCAGGAAACCAAACACAATTTGGAGCAAGATTTAAATTCTTCTTCCTCCATGGTTATTATGAGGCCAAAGATCAAGCAGCCCCGGGTGGCTGAGAGGAAGCAGACAGCAAAACCACATGCCACAGTCAGTAGTGTTGGACTGGATTGCAGCAGTAAAACCGTCAGAAGCACGGAAATTGTACTGTCGGTGAGCAGTTCCGAGGCAGAGCAGGTCCTCAGTGTCTTGTCCAATCACAGTATCGTCTCTGTGTCGGACCTGGAGAGCGTAGCGAGTGTGCCGTCAACAGCACAAGAAAGTGTCCCAGAGGAGATCGCCAACTCCAGTGGCAATGAGGCATCCGTGTCAAATGCAGTTTCCGAAGAGGACCAGAGCAGGGAGATGTCTTTCATTTCGGAACGCGAGAATGGCTCTCACAACAGCAGCCATGGATCTAGCAGCCCAAAGTCAGTGTCCCAGGAGTTGAGCATCCCTACGGCCATTCAGAGCCCGGTGAAGTTAAGGGAGTCGTACGATGACCATGTGTCGGTTGTCGAAGAAATATGCAGTGATAATAGTAACAAGAATATCTGCAGTAAAGAAATTGAGGAAATTCTAAGCTTACGTAATGAGTTTGCAAATGAAAGGGCGTCTTGTGACAGGTACAGTGATGACTTTGAAGCTGGATCAGTTACCTCTGACCTTGCACAAGAAACTTCACAATCTGTCGAAGATTTAGAGGCGAAGGAAGAAAATGAGGCAAGTCAGCTCAGTAGTGAATCCAAATATGGGGAGCAAACACATGATAGCACCAGGGAAGAGCATTTTTCTGATGTTAAAGGAAAATATAAGGATGTTAATGAAAACTTGAGTGAGCTTGAAGTAGTTGATGGGCGTAGTATACCTGAAGAGTTAGATCAAACTATTGTAATTACAGTGGATTCCAGTAAAACTGAAAGTGATTTAAATGTTATTGTGGATGAGGTGAAACACAATATTTTCAAAGAGGAAGTGGAAGAAAAGCTTATTGTAAAAGACGTAGACATGTTGGCCACTGAAGAGCACCTGCAGAAAGTAAGTGACAACGATATTGGTGAAGAGCAAGTTTATGATACAAACAAAGATAGAAGTGTCCAGGTAACAGATATTACAAATGTTATTTCAGCTTGTGAGGTGGAATTAACTGATAATTTACTTATGTCTGACAATCAAATAGCTGAAGCAAGGAGTTCCTCTGATTTGGATTCGGAGATAGATGTTTGTTTCTTCGAGGAGCCTGGAAAGGAAATAAATTCTAAAGAATTTACTGACTCCCACAAGCAGTTGACTGAATCAAAAGTTTTGCCTATTTCTCCAGACAAAATTTCACTTGTCGAAGGAATAACTGACCTAATTATGCAGCAAGTTTTGTCAGAACCATTGAGTAACATCAAAAACTGTGGAACAACTAGCACAAGCCAACCGATTGCAGATGCTAGTTCAACAGTGAACACTGCGACACAGGAAGGTGATATTTCTCCTAAGTATAATATGATGGTATCAAAACTGGAGCAGGAAAATGTACAGTCAGGAGAAGATGTTGTGGATGGGTCATTTGAAGCATCCTTTATTCCTGCAGATGAGTTCAGTTTCAAAGAGCAATCCTTTTTGAACGCTGATATTTTTCCTCTGGTGACAGTTCGTCAACGGGAAAAGGAGGCCATCAATCTGGAGAGAGGCGACAGAATTACAGACTACTTGTTGGAAGAGTCACTGAAACATGCTGCCAGAGAAGTGGTCAAAACGTGTGGTGAGAAACGCCAAATCCTCACCGAGGTGGTAACACTGCCGCGAAGCTCAAGTGTCGATGTGAGGAAGCGTGTCGGGGAGATAATGATGGAGGCCAAGCTGAGTCCATCTGTGGTGAGGGACAAGTCTCGAGTGCAGGACCTGATGGTGACAACGTATGATCTGTTGTCACCCACAGACATGCTGGACTCTGCTCAGCCATCGCCTGTTGACTCTCCAGACTGCACTTTACTGCCAGGTAAGACTGTTTTCACCATTTTTTGAACTTCGCAAATTCCCTTTGCAGTGTCATTTCTAATGTACGTAGTATGAGATACATTTTATAACACTTTCATAAAGTGTTTTATTAAAAAATCATTTCATTGTATAGATTTACCAGTAAGCCTTGATCCAATAATGTCCATTTCAGTTATTGGATTCTGGATAAATCTTTCATTACAGCATTCAATACTTTGGTTTAGTGATAAACAAATAAGTAAGTTTGGTGATTAGGGTATGAGGAAAATAAATTATGATTCATTTTGTTATGACTAATTCTTTTTGAGTTTATAACCTCAGGTGAAAAGAGAGGCGGCTACCTTACTTGGGATCACCTCTGGTTAAAGAGGTAGCACCATCCTGGTATTGGTTGGAAGGGCGATAGGAGAAAAGTTGTTTTGCAATACAGAGTTATTCATAAAAATGTGTCAGCCAAGCTGAGGCAGGTTGGTAGAATCTTGAATGATTGTTTGGTCTCTGTTTATTTATCAATTGTGTGTTACCATATTCACATAGTAATTTTCACAATCATCCATTTCTAACGAGTTATAGATCTCTTTCAAAACCTTGGCAGATCACTAAACAAGGATTAAAGGTTTTTCCTTTTGTTCTTAGGTTAAGTGTACTGTTACAGTGGGTGCACTGTCCCGTTTAGGGCATAAGTCCTCACTGGTTCATACAGACATGTAGGTCCGACTTTGAGATCGCACCTGCTGGTCCCCTTGTGCTAGCACAAGTGTGATAACGTTGACATTTATAGCTTTTTCATTCATTCTCGTACGACTGGCTCTCCCTCTCACTAGAGTAGGGAGTGTGCGGTCAAAGCCATCTGGACTTTGCCCAGTTCCATCTTGCCCACTGAAGTCTGAGCCACACTGTACCTCATCAGTAGGTCTGGGTCTGAGCGATGGCGGACATGTGGGAGGGGGGATATGGGAGAGATCACCCCCTCTCCCTTCCCCAATAACCCTCATAACTAATATGAACGGGGATATAAAAAAAACTTTTCAAGACGTCTGAATAGCTGTTACTTTTCAAAATTTCTGATTCCCCTTTTAATTCCATACCTACTACCCAAAACCCTCCAGTCTCCCTCCTCTCTCCCCCCTCCACCAAATCACCCCTCCCAAATTTTGAATATGGGTTCGCCCCTGGAACTGACTCATGTGCGTATCCAGCTCAAAATGGAAGGGGGAATTTTTTGGAATTTAACTTTTTTCATGGGGGAGGAGAGTCCATGGTGCTATCAAATAATAAACAATAACTAAAGGAATAAGTACCTGAATGAATCTGCAAGTTCCTTTATAAAATTATTTTTCTCTTTTAGCTTAATTTTTAAACTCCCTATTTCTTCACTGCTTTCATGTTGTTTGCTCAACTGCATTGGCCAATGTAATATCGCAATAAGTTCTTCAGCCAGTCACTTTTTTCCAGATTAAATGGACCATCTTGACATACCAGAATTTACCAGCTGTCATCTGCATTAGTAACGGTTCACGAATACCGTGTGCAAATAGTTAATGCTATGACGATTAAATTGTATTTCCTCTTTGGGAGGAAGGGAAGCTGCCCTTGATCCGAGTAGAATTTTCAGCTCGATGGATCCCTTCTCTCAACAGCTATGGGATCATCGGCCGCTAGACTGGAGATTATGTTGCAGTTCAGTAATGCTAATATGGCCTAAGTACACAGCCTTACACCTCAGTTATCCTAAAAATAAAACCATGGACCATCCCTTGTGCTTCTCAGCTGTGGAGGCATGCCTAAAGTGTAGCACTATCAAAACAGAATGAAGTAGGTAGTTACGATAAAATGTATTAAAATAAACTAAATATAAACTTTGGGTCATTATTGTCTTGCAGTATGTTCCTGCAAAATGTTTTAAGGAGTTATCGCACATGTGATGTGTAGTGATTTCACACTGTAAATCTGAATGTGGATGTGTCCGTCTGCATATTTTTCTGTCTTATTAACTCGGTGGGCCTCTCAGCTTCAATGAGATGAACCTAGATAGCATCATGCTACACAACCAATTAATTTGGTTCATCCAATGGTTTTAAAATATACTAAACTTATGATTTTTTGATTGTTCTTTTCTAACATTCATAGAAGTTTTTAGTAGTATATTTTGTTACACTTTGTATATTTTTTTAGATTTGTGTACAAGAATAAAACTGACATATAAATAAACTTTACAGATTTCTATTGTCAGTTTTTACTTACTGAATTGCTGAGTACATGAGTGATTTTAAATAACTGTTAATCCTCTGGGAATGATAATTAGTATTAATTTGTAATTTTTTTCAGACATAATAGATATGGCAGGTGATGAAGTAGTTGATAGTGCGGTGTCACAGGTAAATCAGGTTTTGCACACAGTGGGTGCATGCTTCTTGCCGAGTGCTGTGAATTTGCTTCTCAGTCTTGTATCTTGTAAAGTAATTTTTCTTAAAAAAGAGAATGTGTAAACCCCCCTAATTTCCTTCTGCCTTACATAGTAAAGTTCCTATGTATGACTGTAAATGCCTTGACTCTGTGTGTGTGAATGCTGCCCCGTAAATATGTTAAAGCTCCTTATAACACTACTGTAGATATCACACGTTACCTGTTTTGTTTTTCAAGATATTGTTTAGTAATATTTCTAATATCATTTTCTCACAAAGTGTCATTAATGAAGTTAAATTTAAAAAAAGTATAATAAACATGAAACATTTTTAAATAATGAAACCAGTTGTGAATAGTATCAGGGAACCAACAAAAACAGGGATTGAATCAGTTAAATACAGTAAACCCTCATTTTATAAAAAGTTTAGATTTTTTTATTAAGCTATAACTGTAAATTTATATAATTTTGCAATATAACAATAGTCATTTTTATTAGATACTGTAGAACTAATTTTGTAATTTTTGAGATTTAAAAACATTACAGTAAAATACCTATATAGTGAACCTTTTTATAACAAAAACCTCCTTACAACAAATGGTTTACTATGTCCCAGTCAAAACTGTATATAACAAGGCATTTTCACCTGTATTAACAAAAAAAAATTCTTCTCTTTCAGGTGTAAACTCTGTTATAATAAATTGACAGAAATATCAATTTATATAATTTTTTGTAAATAGTTAATGAAAAAGGAACACAAAGTAAAAATATTCTTATTTAAATATTCACAAAAAAATTCATAGCAGAAATAGAATACTACAAAACTATGCCATCAAGCTAATAAAGTAATGGGAAGATGAACAAGAAAAATACCTAATAATTAGAGGTTTAATTTTTTTTTTCCCCCCATTATTTTTCATAGCCTATTACATGCTGACTGACTGATATAATTGAATGACAGTTGAGTGTTTGACTTATCTCTAATATGAATAGAATACTATAAATTCTTTTATTTCAGAACTCAATTGATATAACAAATGCACTGCAATACTTGTGACAGTCACACTCAAAATTTTACATGTTGAGAAGAAATAGGTACATAAACTTACAACCATTGTTTCCTTTATAATAGCACACACAAAAATCCAGTTCTTTCAGTTTTGTTGTATAGTGGTTTTGCTGTAAATAGAACATATTTTTTGTAAACACTGTACGTAAGAATAGTGCAAATAAACTCAATTTTGTTTCTGTTATTATCTATTTTATTTAATACAAACATGTAATGTCTTTCAAGTTTGTTTTACAATTCAATATTTCATGTTTACAAGGTTCTCTTACAGACTAGGTATTTAAAATATATATATATAAACTATATGTACATATGTACTTTAGATTCAGAAACACTGGTAGAAAGCCTAGACTGAACCCAATAAGATTTAAGTGATGCTTGTATACTGTAATTCATGCCTACATATAGTCTTCCTCATCTAGGCAAACTGATGCAAATGCATGCTTTCCTAGATAATGGTTTTGCATTGAAGACTCCTATTTCATACTTATCATTTGTGAGTTGTTAGACTGACTGTCATGATTTCATTTAAAATGTTTGTAACATGCAACTGGCCTCAAGAATTACTGGTCAGATAGTTATGTGTTTGGCATTTATTTATCTCTTGGTGTGTGCTTCCCTGACAGCCATCTGATGATAACCTGGAAGTATTTATGATTTTTTCCTGCACTCAGTCGTGATCAGCGACTCACTAGGAGCAGGCATGAGCGAGTGAGCTCCTTTACGACTCTTGCCATCTAGTTCTTAGCTTTGTTACCGCACTTGGAACTGGCATGAAACTTACATGACTGAAGTCCTTCCCTACACTCAGAATTAACATCCTGGTGATGTTGCTAAACCTGCTTGTAACATAATAATTGTTGCATACATAGTGCCAAACAAATGTGCCTTGCCTTGGCATGAGTAGTCTTGGACCAAATATTTTACGTGGGCCTTGCATGCGTCTGTGGTAACACAGTAAACTTTTTTTATAACTAAGTTTCTTTCTGTCTGTTTAGATAAACCCTGTTTTGAGTTTAAAAATTTATCCACATACCTGAGACCCTTGCTGCAGACAAGTTTTCTGATCACAAATAATGTTAAGTTCTCTCAACAAAGTTCTGATGATAAGATTGTTAGGACAAGCTTCCATGTAGCAATAGTTCTTTCACCACTGACAAGACACTACAATTTTAACGTAGACTTGTAAACAATCAGAATTTTTTTTTTTTTTATGCATCTCTTAGTTCAGCCTGGAGAATGGATAGCAAGACGTCACATTTATAAGGCTCTTTTTACTCTTTGTGTGTGTGTACATTATGTGCATTTGTGTTTGTTATGTGGCCTGAACAACTCGTGCGTATTTTAAGTTTGGCTTCTCGGGAATTAAGTTAACACCATAGGATTCAATACAATTTCCTGAAGGTTTTTGTGATATTTTAAATACCGTAGCGATTTTGGTCTTGAAAGTATTTTTGCTTCAATATTCCTTTAAAAAAATTTTTTTTAAAAGTGTAAATTGTGATATTCTTGGTATGAAGATTTCAGTATGTGAAACATCTCAAATTTTTTTTTCATATTTCAATGTTTATTGAAAATTGAGTTTTCCCATACATATATTCCTTTGTATTTGAGATTGAATGGTGTGTGACATATCATAATGACGGCAATGTGTTTCAAACATGTA
Organism: Bacillus rossius redtenbacheri; assembly: GCF_032445375.1. Taxonomy (NCBI): domain Eukaryota; kingdom Metazoa; phylum Arthropoda; class Insecta; order Phasmatodea; family Bacillidae; genus Bacillus; species Bacillus rossius. The sequence goes on along the minus strand of NC_086330.1, from coordinate 136,820,574 downwards.
CAACATCCTCCTTGATCTGCCCTGACCACACATAAAAAAAAAAAACTTAAACTGTTTCATTTATGCTCTTTTACATTCCCACACATACGTACTTTGCTATTATTTATTCTTGAACATGCACATACACCATGTATGCACAGACAGACATGAATTCATTCATTCCTTCACCCACTATTCCACTCTCTCCTCTTGTGCTAGATGGACTCCTTTACTAATTGATTGTAACTGATCGTTTTACACTAACGTGCCAGAGTTGACTATTTTAACTAATACATACTAACTAACATTTGTAATTTAAGTTTTAAGATTACAATATCTTGATGTTTTTCCTGCCCAGGGGAGGAATAACCTGGGTCAACTGAGAGAAAAGCTACAGTGTAAGCCATCTCCCTTGCCATTAGGATAGTCGTGGCCAGTCTTAAAAAAGACTGCGGGGTGAGCGAAGCACTTCCAGTAAACCTACTTGCATGGGCATAAATCCCGGGAGGAGGGGGGGCTCTCCTGGAATCAAAACGCCCACTTGCACTTGAAAAATTGTGCCATGAATGACAAAACGTAATTCCACAGCGTCCCCTGGGAAGCCTACAGATTTTTGCTTCTGCATACATCATAGTAGTGTCTTCTAGGCTCCTCTCACGAGAATTCAAGGTTCAAAATAAAATCTGCATTTTGGGGTAGTGAACCAAGGAGCTCAGAGATAGGATTCTAGTGACTGCGGGTGCTTCTGTTCAGAGGACTGTCCAAGTATGCATGCCAATATTATTCATGAGAGAATGCTGTCTGTGTCCATACAGCTCATACGTGTATCATTCTTACCCAGGTGCAGACTCACCATTGAATGATTGGTCAAGTACTGAAGTGACTGGAGATCAGGACACTCGTGCCAAATATCTCAACGAGGTAAGACAACTTTGTTTTTAACAACTTTTGTTTTAACAACTAATTTAAAATAATTTGAAATTAGTAAATCTACAGTTAAAATTTTTTTTGACAGGCTGTTAATTACAAGCCAAAACTTGTATCACAAATACAGTTCAGAAGAGTCTTGAATATTTTAGGTACTGCAGACTGATGGTAGTTCAGATGCAAAGAATATTGATAGTACAGTTGCACAGGATACTTAAACTATGTAAGGATTTTTGTTAGTATGGGCACGATTTCTGCCACTCCTATATTTCATATTTCCCAAATGTGAGATCAATAGAAGCTTCGTATTTCTGAATGAATGCGGTGAGATGAAGTAAAGTGAGATGGTGGGAGAACTAATACCCGGAAAACCAATTTGATTGCATTGTATACATCATGCTTCCTACTAAAAAAATTACATTTATCAATTCAATTCTGCTGGATTTTAAATCCAGGGAATCTTTGTGAATGGTCTTTCCACTACACTACCATGATTCATAAAAAGTTCAGTATTAAAATAAAACAACAAAAAGTAAATGATTTCAAATTTCACTTCACATCTCCAATATTACCAGTATCATAATTGCTGCCAGTGTATTGAGCAAGAACAGAAGACAACTTTAGTCAGTAGCATGTATGTGTGTATACAGTTTATCATGTTTACACATGAGATAAAGACTGACATGAAGAATGTGAAGAATGTAGCCAATAGAATTCTTGAGTATTTGCATAATGCATGCACTGTTGTACATGCGTACATATTCAGCTCAGTTGAAGTTCAGGTAAGTGTGCAGTTTTATTGCTTTCCTGTAGTAAGTACCAATGTTTAGTTTAAAAGTAAGTTACTTTTTTATAATTTTTCTACTTTATGGTTGCTACCTTCTGGTTCAAGTAAGAGTTTGTCAGTATTATTTACCATACTTTACTCCATCCATGACACAGACTGCATGCTTGCTAGATTCCAGTTAACATGTTCTGAGTTTGAGTCTTGGATAAAGAGTCAAGGAATAGCTATGAATTAAATTCCAATTTGGTTAATGTTTGAACTGTCTTCATAGCAGTCTTGTAGGTTTTGTTGCATTTGAAAGTGTCGTTAGAAAGGGAGTGATGTTAATAAATTATTTAGATTTCAACAACCTTTCCTATATTACTTGTTTTTGTGTGTGTGATTAAAACAGCAGTTGCAAGTTAATATTTTTGGTTTCTATTGGTTCCATGAAAAGTTGTTGTCATTTAGTATTATTAACCTTTTATTTTGCCAAGTATTTTTTTTTTTTGCCATAGTTTATGACCTAAGATAATGGTATTGAATCATAACAAAAGCAAGGAATCTGACAAATATAATTTATTTTTGAATTTTCAACTGATTTGAATGGTCTTTGCATTTAATTTTTACATCCATACACAGCTGAATCTCTAAATATAACAAAATGCAACTGTGTTAAGTGTGTTTTGATTTTAAAGATGATGTAAGGTTTTTGGTGTGGCGGAGCAAGTTGTTTTATTTTGCCCACGTGTCAGTCGGTGTCTGCAGCCACGTGTGGCTAAGAATACCGCTAATGAGCAGCCACGTGTGTGTTGAATGCTTTTTTATTTCTGGCCAGCGCAGTCCAGAAATAGCTTGGGGTACCCTCTCTCTTCCTGTATAAACTACACCTTGTCCCATCACGCTCACACAACAACAATCCCACAGATCGATCGCACATCACGTGACCCCTGACGCGGGATGTACCTGCGGGATCAGCATGCGAGTGGGTCGAGCCAAAGTAAATGAAGGGTGGAAGGGGACCGGACGTCGACTCGCACTTCTAGAGCACGTGCGCGCGTGTTTCCAGCGGCTAGACCCTGACGCTGTGCTTGTGTTTGCAGGTGGGTGTGGGAACTGACCTGTCCAAAGTTGCGCCAGCAGAGTGCGAGAACGAGTGGTTCGATGAAGACTACGGACTCAGCTGCAGGCGCGAAGCTGAGGAGTTACGACGTCGGCAGTTGCGAATTGATCGGGAGGTAATGCCATTGATTTTGATTTGTCATGCTTTTTTAACATATTTATTTACCTTCCTAGAACTTCAAATTTATGGTGCAGTATTTAAGTACCTTCGAGAAATGAGTTTGTATGAAAATTGTTCCTTCCAGTAGAAAGCTCTTGCAGTCTCTTTCCTTTGCTGTTTTTTTTTTCCAGAATAAATTTTTTACACCATAAGAAGTATTTTTCAAAAAAACCTTTTTAAATATATTTTATTGGAAACTAAGCTCACATCATAAAAGTCATGAAGAATTTCATAAATATTTTTTTATAAAATGTTAACTAATTTTCTGTTGAGATAGACCATAATTAAATGTATTAACCAACAAGTGCAATAAGTTTCAGATATGGATTTTTATCAAGTTTCATCACTTATTTCATATTTTCATATATGTTCTTTACTAAGATGAGAAAGGACATGAGAAACTGAAATCTACAAATAATTTGTGCTATTAAACGACGACTTTTTCAACAGTACATTTATTTCACAGCACACCCTTTATTTAAATATAAAAGATAGTTACCAATTGACAATCATAAAGTAAAGCAAAGGAATAACAGGACATCTTTTTTTATAACCTTTTTGAGAGTACATTTATTCACTCTGTTCATACAAAACTGTTTTTTTAAATACTTTTAAAAACAATCATAACCCTTAAACTACTTCAAGGGTAGGTCTCAGAGAGTAAAAGTTAATAATAAATTAGGAGACTCCCTAAATATAAATGATTTATATAACATGGATATAAAGGTTGTAGATAGTTTCAATTATAGTTTTCTTTCTCCAAGTATAAATAAAACCAAATATATTATTTTGTTTGCCAACATTTCTGGTCAGCCTATGGAACCACTTAAAATTCATGTATTTAATGAAATAAGCATTAAATTTGAAAAATTTAGTTTCATAGAAAGAATACAAGATATAAAATACTTACATATTGTGCTCGACTCTTTTCTACAAAGGGGCAAAAGTGTTTCTTATCTTTCAAACAAAAATCGAAGAATTTGGTATAAATTTGTAGAAATAAGACCTCTATTATTTGTTGAAGAAATCAGAATGGCTTACTTAGCTTAGCTATTTTTCCATCTATTCTGCATGCTAAAATGGGATTCTAGCTTGGGGAGGAATGAGCTAAACATCAACTAAACCACTTATTACAATTCAAAAACTTATTTTAGGAGTCATTCAAAAAAACTGTATGTAGTCATGCAAGGACCTTTTTAACATGTGTTATGCTTTATGTTGTATTTTAACTAATGGCTCTTTCTGACTTTCAACTTTATAGAAAATAATGTAAGTTTTCTTAAATTTATTTATTTGTTAATTTTTACATTTTTTTTAAAATATTTACATTAGTCAAAATACTGCACATAGTAAAGTGACTAGATGCTTTCACACACAAGCTTGCTTTTGTGAGCACTAAATTTCCCGTTTAATTTAGTGAATTACTGTCAAAGTTGTATAAAAAAATTGAGGAAAATAAATTTTAGAAACACCAAATTAATAATGAATGAACAATTTCATTGTCTGGCATACACATAATTAATGTTGGCAACAACAAGAAAGTAGTGCTATGTTTTAATGCTTTAATAGAATGTTATTTAATATGATTACAGAAATCTAATGTCTTGTTTTAAACATTTATAATACAAATAAGTGTAATTATTATCACCAGTATGCAGTGGAAGAAGAGATTGATTTTTCATGGAATGCATTTTCAAGCACATTGAAACTTTCATAAAGGTTAATAGGCCAGTAAAATAAAGGTTTTGGTGACGAATAATTAGAGGAACGCTGGAATCTGTTTTAATCGACGAAGTTCATTCGTAGTAAGAGTATCCTAAGTTTGCCCCGATTTACGAGTGGAGCGTTGGCCGCCATTTTGAAAAAACTGTAGATTTTTTTCATTTTTCTCAAATTATCCGAAAACGAATTTTCCAATCAAAAAAATTGTTCCGAAGATAAATGTAGCTTATTAAATTACGATTCGAAAGAGTACAAAATACATTGAAATGGGTTATTTTGTAACCTAATTAACACTTTTTGAAAACCACCTTTAAAAAGTATTTTTTAAATATTTAATTTTTTAGTTTTATTACTAGCAATATATCCGAAATAGCCCATCCTAACCGAAAAAAGTAATGAAATAAAAGTTGAAGAACATTTTATTATTCTTTTAACGAACACTGAGTTTTATTTAGTACACATACATTTGTATATATAAATTAATAATTTGAGCCACCATTGTAAAAAGGTTATGTTGTGAAAAATCTTTCTTTTCGAGTAGATTATTTTTGATAAGCAGATATTTATTTAGTCAAACATAACATTTACCATCAAATTTGATTTGGTAGAAATGCAAACTTTATACACATAGGATTAAAAACACTTTAAAAATGATCACACATGCTAAACCACTTAAGTGATATAAACTTTTATTTTACTTCATCTGTTGTAATGAGAATAAGAAATGGTTTTTTGACTTAATAAATATACATTAATCACTGAAAATAAGGTAATCAAAATCAATGGAAGGCTGGGTGTCGACAATGGTAAAAAATAAAATTAATGTTTCCTAATCCGAAATAATTTTGACAATCGAAAAAGTTTTATTGTAACTAAAATTGAAGGAATAATAAATAATATTCATATTTATTCGTTTACACACGAGACATACAATCCATTGAAAGTTTTAGCACTTAAAAATTATCATATATGATGGATTTATTGATACTCGTAACATACATACTACCGAAAATATAGACACACAGGGATTAATAACAGCATTAAAATGTTTTACCAGTAACTTTATAAATAAATACAACATAGTGATTATCAAATATAACATTATAATAAAACAAAAAGCTAGAAACTGGTTCTATAAAATATATTCAATATAATGTACTGTGGCATATCAGTCTCATGACATTATCAGAAACTTGTTAGTATCAATTAGCACTGTGCATTCGTGGAGAATTAAACAGTTTCTCTTTAAATAATAATGATTCAAAATAAAATATTTATAACACAGAGAATACAATAAACACATTTTGAGGGCGTACCGGTGCTACATTTTGAACTAGTGGTGGAAATAGTGGGTGTCACCACGTGAGTGGGCACATGGACCTGACTAGAGACTCTTGTTCAGGGCGTTACGTGGCCCGTGTGAGGCGAGATATTAGCCCTCCTAATATCGATGTTAACACCTGTTCCTAAACCGAGCCCGCTCTCAGCGTTGGGCACACTTCTACCTAACCGCAGTGGGCTCTTAGGGTGTCCCACACGCTGCTGACTGGGTTAAGGACCCACGTGGCTCCCCCGAACACAAAGACACGTGACTCAATTAAGTTGGTTTTATTGATGCGTTACACGTCCTCCTACAATCCTCCCTTTACACAGTTAAAACGCCCGAGGCACAAATCGGTATAAGTTGAGGAGGCGGTCCACACACGTGGCCGCCTCAAGCTTTTACGTAAAACGAAGGTGGTGAAAAACTCCTGAGAGTATAGAAATTAATTATTAAACAGCCCCCACCGACCGAGAGAGGCCCCGAGGATGAAAAATAAAACGATTTGGATTAGTTAAGTTAACAGAGCTACTTATCGGTGAGACAACGGTGATGTCCTCGGGGTGTCTGCAGAGACGTCCGCTCTCAGCCGGCTGTTGAAGGAGACTGGGTGAGGCAAGGATCGCGGCAGGAAACATGGCGCCCTTCACGCCGAACACAATTACCGTTAACATCCTTGCGATTACAGAGAATAACATGAATCTTTTGTAAAATTAATATACACATACCCATGACCAGACTGTCTGTAATAATTACTCGTGCATGAAATTGTTTAAATAAAGTTATATGCTAGTTCCGCCGTCGCCCGCTAGGGAGCGTCCTTGGCCGTTCTTGCACTTACGTTATTACAAAACTATTATATTAAGAAAACAAAAGACACTCACTTGACTGACCCGTCGTGACACTGTTTAGGGGTGAAAATAAAAGGTTAACAATAATAATTTAAATACATATAGGGGTGCGGCACACTGCAGCTAAGCACCCTCTTGCCGGGCGACCAACTCTCTCTCTCACACACACACACACACACATACACACATACACACATACACACATACACACACGCACTCGTTAGCAGGAGGTTTGAATAGAGGGTGGTGGTGTTTGGGCGGTGGCATATCGGACTCAAAGGGGCCGCAGGCCCGGACAATTTCAATATGATAATGATTTAAAGACTGTCCAGTTAACTTTACACTGAGAATATATACATATTATTACTTACATAACCACACATGTGATTTAAACAAAACACAAATGATATGTTTACATATTTTCAAAATAATGTCACATCAGACAGGTATTCGTAATACATGGTGCCTCTAACTCTGTAGATTTACCAATCTTCCTTCTCATCTTAAATCAAATCATTCAGCAGTGCATCTATGATAATCAAGAGACATTTCATTATCATTTATATTGTACAGTTATAACAAACAATTTTTACAAACAAAACAGTACATAACATGTAGCTTATAAATCACTTTTTAAGTACATAATACACACACTTATGTTTTCTTTCTTTTAGAACAAGGGAATTCAGGTGGCTCATTCTCATTCTCATAGTTTGATAAACACTTATCTTCTTGGAGGTCTATATGCTCTTCGTTGCAGACGAAGTTTGGTTGAACAATGTCGTCTACTGGGGAATTGGCACACGATAGGCCTTTGCAATTCTTGCAGATCGTTGTACATTTCAAATTACTTTTTCGGCAAGAGCAGACTCCATGACAGCCTTTGACACACCTGCAAGACACAGTTTTGAGCTCTTCGGGTGCTGCATCTCTATTTGTTGTAACAGGGACTAGACCATGTTTGGATGTCTTCCAGCCCCATAGCAGTGGATCGGTGTGGTTGTTGCTCCTCATTTGCACTTGCAAATATGTTCTCAAGGAATGCTGGCGAGCAGCTGCTGGAGTTGGAGGCAAAGAAGCGAGGTTAAATTCATTTCTTTGTAGCGATTTCTGAAACATCTCGTAGCGTATTTCATCTAGTGTCATATCACTACGTTCAGAGTAGATTGCCGCAATGAATTTCTGTCCTGCCACATCAACCTCATCTGCAGTAGTTTCAGCTTTGTTAAACACCATTACAGCTTCTTGCAACTGACTCTCTTTCTCCAGCACCTTAACAAATTTCAGTTTTCCTTTTCTGAAAAAAGCTGATGTAGTGTCGCAACCACTGATGCATGAAGGAATAGGATATTATCCTTAGCAGGTTCGGATGAATTGAAATTGCATGGACTGTAAAGTGCATTGCTATGTTGACCCTTTCCTGGCTTCAATAAATCTATGTTGGGGGAGTCTGGAGCTAATGCAGTCAAAATCACCAACAGGTCATTGTCTTCCCACACAATAACCACACAATCAGCATGCTGGGCGATGACAATTGCACTGGTCACAATTAGAGTATCAGCATCCTCCTTCGCCTGCTTTACAACAAACTGCTCAGCTTTAAATTTCTCAGTCAACATGGAGATAAGACTGGTCTTGTTATGTTCATTTGATAGAAATAATTCTTGTGGCATTGTCACTGACATTGTCTCATCAAACATAACATTTGCTGCTGTCAGCTTATTGCCTCTTCGAAGTCGTTCCGCAGATTTTATACCCTTCGCACTTGTTTCATCTGGATATCCATAGAAAACAATGGTTGCACCTTGTCCAAAGTAATGTTTAACATACTCGATATATTTATTTAATATCGACGAAAAGGGTTCTCGGGCCTGCCACAACACACGGTGTAAGAGGTAGCTTCCATCTATGACGTAAGCAGAGTTACTCATATCAATTGAATACTTTTCAGGAGTAAACAGGTCGTAGAATGCTGATTTGCGTGTTTTACGCATACCAACTTCGTCAAATAAGGACAACGGATATGGAGCCAGCTCATATTGAAAGTATTGTATCAGTTGTTCATTTGATTTTTTATGAAATTAAATTCTGCGGAAAATCGTATCAGGGTTGACTGGAACTTCTTCCTTGTGAATTTTCACAGCAGAATTAACACATCGTAGGGGCATCACTCTCTGTTTTCACTGAAACTTGACAATACCAAAATTACTGCCAATCATCCTCGAAATGCTGGAATTTCCGGCTTCATAAGCTAGGTGGCAGTTAATCTTCTCTTCTCCTGTCAGTCCAGTACTTATGGACATTACTTCTTCCTTAAGTGGGAATGAATCATGAGAGGTAAACCAGTCCAGCAATTTCTGTACATCAATGTCGTCTCTTAATATACGTGATGCCCTGGCATCAACATGCTGCTCAGTTGTCGCAAATGACACTCCACAGAATGTTTCAATTTGGTGTCAATAGCAGCAGGCATTGAAGAGATCCACTTTGCCAGAGTACTGTCTGTAATACCTCTTCCATGTGTTAATCCACCGATACTCTTCATTGATCGCATATCTGACCTAGAGGTGGGTTGTTACAGCAATTTTCAGTATCTGTTCCAACCTGATACCGTTACAGTAATGTACTAGTTACAAGTAGCTGATCCTTCTGTATCAGCTAGAGTCCTCCGTGCCGTCATCACCAGCGTAAAAAGGTATCGGTATTCTCTTTCCACGCCTTTCGTAATCTGCAGCCCCTCCTTCTCCACGTCATACTTCATTCCCCCCTTTCCGACGTTAAAGGAGTATTTCTCACTCTTTTCCAACAACCTCCCCTCCCTGTGCTTACTTCTCTCCAACAGTAAAAAAAAAAGCTCCGCGTACGCAGACCGTGGGACCGTAAGGAGAATCTGATACATTATTTATCACGCCCGGTAATTCTCTACCTCTGTTAGGCTCATGCCCGCCTAATACAGCCTGTATCAATCAGTTCAACATTCACTGCAGTTCGTCCTGGCCGTGTATTACCATGTACATTGTTGCGGGCGGTCATGCTTTGTAGTTAGTATCTTTATAGTGAAATAAGGAATGGAAAAGTGCAGGAAAAACACTTCATTTGTGTGGAATTTTTTCACGGAAAATAATGAGTTTGCTAAGTGTAATTTGTGTAAACATGAGACACCAGAAGTGTCAGAATGTTTAATTATGTTTAATTTTAATTTTAACGTAATTTTTTTAGGTAATGTTTTCATATTTATTTTTATATACGTCTTCACTAGTTTTAGTTAAAATTAATCAAAGACTGTGGTTTTCCGTGCGGCCATTTACCTATGCTGAATGGACTTGTCCACGTATGAAAGAGGGGGAATTAGCGGAGGGAGGTGGATGACGTCACGGGAGTGTGACGTATGCGGGGAGCGGACTGTTTGGACTCTAGGCAGTGAGAAGCTTGCGGGCGTTGACCGACGGCGGGTCAGTTGTGAATATGGGTTCCCAGGGTAACTCCGTGCACGGGAGTTGGGACACGACCGACACATCGTTATGAACTGTTAACCCTGGACACTGCTACGTGGAGTTATCGTTGCCGCGGCCCGCATTCAGCTGCATTATATTTTTTATAATTTGGAATGAACGGCCATGTATTTCCCATCAACGATTTTAAACTTTTCGTGAGTCGCGAGTGTTAATCCACCACGCCCCGAAGTGCGTCGACCGTGGCCATTTGACTGTGCAACATGTGTCACCTACGCCCAGTCTACAGCCCGGGTACCCGGGGCCGCTACAGTTTTGGTAAATTTCTACAGCACGGCGAGAATTACTGTAAGTAAAACTTTAATTTGTTATTGGTGGAAGAAGAAGTTGTTTTGGGACGGTAGCCAAGATGCGTGTTGAAGCACGGACTTAGACTTATGCGAAGGCAAGGCTTTTGTGCCGCAGGTAACGTGATCGCTACGGCCGGGCGTCATGTATAGTATTTTTACATTTTATGTCGTTTTTATGTTTTTTATTCCACTTGTCTGTAGTTCATGTATTATAATTTATCCGGAATAAATTTAAATGTTTGCTTATAAAGTAATTGGTATGAACGCTGCAATAACCTACTGCATACATAATCAAACTTTTAATTTAGTTTTGCGTCTCTACCGTGTGTACGCAACTAGCCTTGGCGAAGTCAAGGTTAGCTGGGTTGAAAAACAATGATTGTAACTGGCGGTGCAGGTAGAGATGGACGTGGGCTGTTCACCCCCGCACGGGGTAATTTTTTACACCCACAAACAAAAACTGAGTTATAAATCATCGACTAATCTGAAGAAACATTTGAAACGTAAACATCCAACTGTACAGTTAGTTTAACATCACTATCACTGTTCAGAAGTAGGAGCGATGATCCAGACATCGCAAATACGACACCGTACCTCAACCAAAAAAAGATTCGGCCAGATATAGGAATTCCTTCTACAAGCAGTTACCAATTGTTTCCAAAAAAGAAAGTCCATATGTTGATTACATCTGTTATTAGGGTCAACTCAGAATTTATTTGCATTTTCATAGCTGTTAGGTGCACAAATATAAATATTATATCTTTTATTAATGTACTTTTTAATATTAAAATTTAGTTGTATTATTGAACGAGACAGTGTTTTAGCTTTGCTCACTAGATCGTAGATCCACATATCTATCACCTAAGGATGATGGCTCTAGAACAAGTGTCCTTGGTCTTGTATCGCTATTAGCGTACTAGCTAGAGTCTTCAATCTTCGTAAGAAGCACACACTGCGCACTGAGCGTACTTTGATGTGGGACAATAAACAAAACGACTTGTAACAATTTCGCTCTGCGCCTCTCCTTCAACGCCTTCCCCTGCACTTCCTCCCCTACATTCTTTCCCTTCTTTATCCCTTATTCGTCGTGCCGCTCCCTCCCCTTTCACAAGCTCCGCCCAAGTGACCGTCATCTGCGATCTAGTTCTGCGCACATTGGCCGTGGTGTTGTTCCAGGTGAATTCTAAACTGATACTAAAGTACTTGATACTTGAATAGTGTACTCATTTGCAGTACTTGATACATGTGTGTATCAGTTACAAAGTAGCAGGTTGATACTCTGCAACTCACCTCTAATCTGACCACAGTCCAGACCAGAATTTTTCAGACCTCCTAACTGTGAAGAATCCCTTTGTAACGAATAGTTCGTATTCTTGTGGAGTCAGTTTTGTTTCAAGTTCTTCCATATCTTGTAAGTACAGGTGACATGATTTCGCATATAAGTAATCCCCACTTGCATGAAAGTAGGGTAGCATTTCCTTAACACACTCTAGGTGTAAGTGCCAATCTCCAGTTCTTTCTGCCAGCACAAATTGTTTGATAATCGTCACCATCTTAAAATATTGAATCCACAGTTTTGACGTAGCTCTATTATTCTGCAAATGAAGTAGTTTGAGAATTTTTGCACAACACTGCTTACTAGTGGTGATTCTATACTCGTACTGCCTGTATCAAAATTTTCAAGAATGCTTGAGAGTGCAGACTGCTCTTCATCTGTCATATCCAGCATCGTCAGAACGATTTTAGCTAAAACCAGATGAGCCAAAATATGACCCCCCAATGCTCTAGGATATGCATGTCCTGTCATTATTTTGTTCGTAGATGCTGAATCATATATAATATTAAATAGATCTTGCAACCCACTTCCATCCATGATAAAGCAATATTTTTGAATGGTTTCACTTTTAATAATTTTCATTTACACTATCATGTAAATTATTTGCTATTTAGTATACCAAAACGCTAGTTCAGACCAGGGGTAAAACTCCGTAAGTAAATGAAATTTTTGTCCAGTGAACAATTTATTTGAGTTTCATTTCAAAGTCGTGTATTTTTAAACCCAGTATGAAATTGCAATGTACTTGCATTACAGTACACAATAGTATAATATATTATACTCACTTTAAAATTTTATGACTCTTACGAAAACACAACGGTATCTGACAATTTAATTCATCGTCTTCGCTGATTTCACTTCAAGATCTGTCTGAAGTGGGTTGAAACTTCTCTTCCTCGATTGTCTTCCTTGAGCAGTGTCATCTCTTTTAAGCATGAAGCAGTAGTCCGCCATCATTTTTACATCCCACCTTTCCTGGTATCTCTTTTCATGTCCTTTATATCCTGGTGAAAACATTCTCCTTTTTCTTCACTGACATCGTCAAGATTCGCAGTGAAACACTCAATATGTGAATGTAAGAATTGAAGTTTCACACTCATTTTACTCCTAATTTCATTAAATACTCCGACGTTTCTTTAACCATTCTTTTGTACTCTGTTTTTTGTTACCTAAAAATTGGCCACAACTTCATTAAAAGAAACCTAGCCCTCTTTTTTCTACATGTTTCATTGTATTTTTGAACATACAGTCTTCCATTAATTTTATTATCTGCAGTCCCACAAAGACCCCTTCTTTCAGTTTCACATAAGATATTTTCCGAAATGTTGTTATCAAATACTGGAAGCAGTCACCTTTTGGAAGCGCTTTAGTGAAATGCTTCATTAATCCAAGTTTAATGTGAAGTGGAGGTAATCGTACCTTGCTTTGTTGAACAAGTGGTACATTCATTATATTCTGTGAACCTGGTTGTAGGGTTTTTCTTTTGGGCCAGTGCTTCCAGTGTTTGTCTTTGGCTCTGCTGTCCCTTTCACAAATAAAACACAGCATTTTTGTGTAGCCAGATTGTAGACCAAGTAGCATACCAACAACTTTTATATCACCGCATATTGTTCAAGAATGTTTTTCATTGTTTATGCATTTTAGCATATCTTTGAGATTTTCATGTTTCTTTGAGATGCACTGAATGCGTAATGGGTAATGAACCAAAAAAATTGTCATTATGTAAAACTACAATTTTGAGCCTACTTTTGGACGAGTCTATAAATAACCTCAACTCACTTGGATTGTAAGCGACGTTAAAGAAATTTAATAAACCCTCAATATCACAACAATAAACCAGAGTCTCTTTTTTAAAGAATTTTATTAAGTCCTTCTTTTGAGTCCTATACCAAGAGAACAAAACTCCAGGTAGGAGAAGATTTTTTGTTTTCAATCTTGATCCAAGCAATTTAGCAGCATCCTTTGTCAGATTTAAGTCACAAGTTAAATTGTTAAGTTAATTTTGAGTGAATAATTTGGGCGCAGAATTTTCTTCGGACTTGTAATCATCAGCATTATCACATTCATTTTCTGAACTGCTCTCCTGTAGCACATTTTTGAGAACGGGAGGTGGAACTGGGATAGAAAGAGATTCACAATGTATAACTGGTCGTACGGCCAAAGGAATGTTCAGATGTTTTTGCGTTATGACCTTGAACATTAACCATACAGAAATAACAGTCATTAATATGATTTTGTGGCTCCCTCCAAACCATTGGAATTGCAAAGGTCAATGATATTTTTTCACCATTTTTCCACAGTGTCAGTTCCTCGACACATGTACGACATACCTTGTGCAGTGCCCAGTTTTTGTCTTGAACACCAAGCTTTATGCCGAAGTAAGGATAATAGACATTTCTCACAAAACTACTGATGTCTCGTCTTTTCTTAGCAGTTACATAACTACCACAAATATAACAGAACACGTTTGGGTTATTTCTCAAATATAATCTCACACTACAGCATGTAAATACAGTAGAACCTCATTTTTACATATTTCAAGGGACCAGGAAAAAAATATGTAAAAACCGGGAAAATGCAAAATGAGGGAAATGTTCAAATTTTTTTTATCATCTCACTATATGGGAAACAATAAGAAAATATATACCACACTAAAAAATATGTCAGAGACGGTTACATTTTTATATATTAACTAGAACTTCATTATCTCACATAATTAAAATTATAAATATATCCAATATTGCCGTTCTTCATTATTGCCGAAAGTTAAACATGAAATTTGCTGTTTTTGTGTAAGAGATAAGAATGTTGAAGCATCTTGATATAGCCACTTGGTGCTGAAATTTTGTAACACAATTGATTTTTGAACTTTGTATTTAATTACAGTAAACTCCCGGTATATCGCGCCCCGATTGATCGCGGAATCGGGTATATCGCGGGTCAAACCATGTCCCCCAGTCAGAAATGAATAATAATAATGGAATAAATGGTTGACAGCCGATTAGGATAATTTTGCGTTGTAACTAACAAACTAAGCATCGGGCAGAAAAAAGCCTAGGCGTAGAAAATGTCCGCAGTAAAATTCTAAACAAGATATCTCCGTACATTATTCCTCTATCTTGTAGGGTTTTCAAATTATGGTCCAATCCAGCCCAGTGATATTTTCTGAAACACTAGTTCTTAACGTCGCTTTATCTCACAAATGAAGCATCGGACAGGGGACCTGATAAAGCCCACCTTCCAGCGACATTGTCCAGCGTGACTCGGCTGGGGATTGATGTTGGATAGGCTTGGTTGTCGGCAAGCGCTGGGTAGGGAGAGGCGAGCCGAGAATATGGAGAGAGGTAGAGATTAGAGCGGGCAGAAACTTGTCGAGGGGGAGTGGGGGAGGGAATGTGTTCACGCAGCACACAGGCAGAGCATGAGTCACTTGACTGAGCAGCGTCCCTGCGTACAAGGCAAAATCAGGTAGTCCGGTGTTTAAAATTCCACTCCAGAATCTTAATTGGTACTTTACTGGACATCTGTATATAAATGTTTTGTTACAACTTAAACCTACAGACGTAATATTATTGGGTAATTCATTGTATTATACAAGTTCATCTTTTTACTTTGGTATAATGTTTTAACATTAAATAGTAAAGTAAATCGGCTAGCGTATTTTTAATCTTTGCCCAGGAATTCCCAGTGGTCCAATATTTACTTGAACCATACTGTACCACTTTTGCCGTGAGGTAGTAAACAAGTCCCGGAAATGTTTATGTGTAGCGGTCTCCCGACCTTTAAACAGAGGCTGGGGAATATAACACTTGCCGATCCGAGCCACACACACTCAGCAACTCGACACAGCTTTTGGTGAAATAAGTAAAGACAAAGTTTAACACGGTTTTTAATACGGTGTCACTGATTGCGCTAAAATTAAATTGGCGCAATTTTTGTTTCCCACATGTGACCATTTATAATTTACTGTAAGCATGGGTAATAAAGTTTAACCACTTGACACGAAAGACGATTCTTTATTTTTTATTGTACGAATGCTAGAATCGTTTTTTTCCTGTATCTGCGGCCTGCTTCTACAAAAGACAAGCTATCTGTAAGTAAATCTAGAATTTTTATTTTGTCAATCAAACTCGGTACTTTGCGATTCATATTCGGTTTGAAGTATCACTACGGCCTTTCTTTTTAGAAGACTTTGACCACAGAATCGTGTGTAACCGCACACACTGCGCTTACTTTGTTACGGACACTGACGAAGCAGATACTGTGGCTAACACCACGAGACTGGCAGCAGCAGCTTGTGTGCCGCACATGTGTATGGCGGCGTGTGGCGCGCTCGTAGGCCGTGCGACAAACTGTGCGCGGCACGCGGAAAAATAAAAACAATTCAACATTTAATATTTATCTTTAAAATTTATTATTTTTATTTTTTCACCCGTGTTTAGTGGAAACTGCGGATGCAAAGTCCGCACAAAGGCGGGCCGTCTATACTGTGCGTGCTTGCCGACCTATTAGAACACAGGCGGTGTTTTATGCCTTTTGACCTTGGTCACATCGAAACATCGCGGTTATGCAACAACGCGGGTAAAAGTTATGTCCCCCGACAACCGCGTTAAATAGGGAGTGTACTGTATGTGTTAAAGTTTTATTAATTTCAGATTTTTTGAGAAATAATACTATAAAACGATAGCTACCACCATCAATATAATTGTTTACGTTGAGGAATAAAAGTTAAATTGCCATTGCATTGTTTGGATATTCATTGCAGCCATTTGACTTTTCAGAATGTTTCTAATGTGTTAAAATGAACATCGCCAAATATGCACGAAGACGCCATATTTATAGGAAACTCGTACGTTGCTTAAAATGTATTTTAATAATGGAACAGTAATCCGCTCTTTTGTGTATTTAAAATGTGAGTTTTCAGCTTTATTTTCATGCATAATACATTTAAGATTAAAGGGGAACGCTAAGAAAAGTACTTATTAATTTTCATGTTTATGTCACCATATGTTTGGTTCATGGCCGTATGGTGTAGGCTACAATGGCACGTGGCACAAAAAAAAAAGTAAGTTGTTTACAATGGCGAACGAAGCTGTGGTGACCATACACTCATGCTATTCATTTTGAGAATTTATGGTTTTCTCTAAATTTTCCGATGATTTGCCACGAAGTACAGCACTAATTCTACGTAAACAGTGGGAAATGCTTTTGCACAAGGCGGGAAAAGAATGCATTATTAGTACAGGGAAATTGACAGTGCATGTAAAAAAATACGTTAATCGCGGGAATTTGTATATCGCGGGTACTTAAAAATGAGGTTATACTGTAAGGAATTACTGTTTCCCTTCTAAAGCCAGCTGGGTGTAACAAGTGTTGCCAACTATTCCCTCTTACCAAAAGAAAAAATTAATTTCCTCTTTTTGCAAAAAAAAAAAAAAAATTGTACATGGTACGTACGAAAAAATGGATTGCAGATCTGGAATCAGCGCAAAAAGAAACTTTAGGAACACCTAAGATCAGCAAAACTATATTCACTATTCCTTTTGGAGAGGCCAGTACCACAAGCACTTAGAGACTGGTACTTGTACTAATTCTTATTTTCTATCTTAATTTAATCTCATTGTAAGGAATGAGAATAAACTTTGAACATTAAAGAATATGTGAACAAAAGAGTATACTTTCTCATTTATCATAGTTTTAATGCTTGCATTGTGTAACAGTTTCATAGTTTTTTTTATAAAAAAAATCATTCTAATATATTTTGTATACATTTTAGCACAAATGCAATGCTAAATGATTTACATTAATTGAATTTAATGTATTAAAAGATTACATCTTTTGTAATTTTTATTGAGTTTTGATTAAATAAGCTAATTAATTTAATAATTTTTGGTTGCATTTTGGTGCTTTATTGTGTACTAACGTGCATTTCGATGTTCAAGGGTGTATTGACATGCTTTTTTGTGTTACTTCGGCTTTTATCGCAATTCACCCTATAATCTTGTCTCTAACGATACATATATGGTGGATTTCACTAAAAATCAAGGGAAGTCATGTTAAGAGATGGTTCTAATCGTGGCACAGGACCAATCCAGTGAGCACCAAATTTATCTGTCAACTATGCAGCACATTTCTTAACCCACCAGTGTGCAGGTGTGCTATCAAGCTGCATCCTTGTACTGTAACGAATATTGAGGGGAATTTTTTTTTTATATTTAATTATTTGGGTAAAGTCTCCTGGAGAAATGCTAGGAAAATATCTTCAGTCAGTTAATATAGTAGGACGTGTTATTCAAACTCAATCTGTCAATCACCAACTAGATCGCTTCCCATACACACATTTGTGTTAGATCATATCTGTCACCAGAAATGTAAGTATGTAGCATGTGGATTTTCAGATGCTCATTTCATTAAGTGCTGGTTGTGAATATTGAAAATACCTACACCCATGTTGTCTCCTTGTTAAAGTTGTAATTTTGCTTTTTATATATACACACACACATATACACACACACACACACACACACACACACACACACACACACACACATATATATATATATATATATATATATATATATATATATATATATATATATATATATATATATATATATATATATATTACAGTGCTGTATTGTTGCACTACCTGCCTAGCTTTTTTAATTTAGTATGTGTTGCCTACTCTGGCTAATTAAATTTAGAGCTTGACTCTTATGTTATCATTTCGGGAAAATGGCTCACATGAATGTGTTTCGAGAGTAAAAAATACTCCATTAAAAAATTTTAAAAAAAATTGTAAGCAAAAAAAGCGTGACAACACCAATTTACTAATGAAGGAAAATAAATGATGGCAATTTATCATTTATCACAGGTATTATATCTCCAGTATCATAAAAAGGTATTCTAAAAAGATCCAATTGACTGTTGAGGGTTGTTAACTCCTTTAGTAGAGCCACCTGTTTTTCACGGCGCATGAAATCGCGAAATTTTCGCCATAATCTAGGAATTTGCGTGAAATTTACAGCGATGGCGATAAAACGTGAAAAAATCACAAAATGAACGTATTCCTCTCGCTGTTGTGTTTACTTTTATTCGATTGAGCGCTATAAGTCGATCAGACTGTGTTAACGTGAGATATATCGATTATATCAATATTTCGTCGACTAGCTCGTTGCTATCCACAAAAAAATACTAGAGATGGGTCGAGTCTTGGTTTATCGAGTCGAGCCGAGCCGAGTTGGGTCAGATTGACTCGACTCGAAAACTGAGTCACATATTTTATCAAGTTCGAGACTCGAAACACGTTTCGAGTTAAGTACCAGCATCGTGACATTATAGCACTTTATTATAGGTTGTCTTGACGTTTTTGCCAAGTCATTAATACAGCAAGAAATGATAATGACCTTTAAACAAAACACATCCCGTGCAAACCTAACCTTGCCCGCTACCGTGCTACGGCGCTATAATAGGTACAAGTGCAACCAAACCTAGGCCTACCACTACCTTCATTTATGAACGTGACGTCGTAACGTGATTCTGTCGATAGTGGCGACAGTTTATAGGACAAAATTATGTCACATGACCATTTTATATAAAAAAAAATTGCTTGGAAAACAGCGTGCACTGTTTTCATTTTGTTTTTCGTCCTGTGTTTACTTCAAATACGG
The DNA here is from genome assembly GCF_032445375.1 of Bacillus rossius redtenbacheri. NCBI lineage: Eukaryota > Metazoa > Arthropoda > Insecta > Phasmatodea > Bacillidae > Bacillus > Bacillus rossius. The sequence goes on along the minus strand of NC_086330.1, from coordinate 136,800,918 downwards.
TACCGCATTTGTTTACAAAATACGTCAATGGATTTTCACTGAAGAAAAATTTGTTGCAAAACGCACATATATTAATAATCATCACGTTTATCGTGCCCCGTTTATAATAACTCGTATAAACAAGAGATTTCCGTAACCTAAAAATAAAAACATAAAATAATTATATTGTAATATTTAGTCAATAACACCAAACCTTGATGCGTGATAATGGCTGCGTGTTAGGCAAGCCAGACTTGCATTTTGGAACTAAATATAGCTGTGCTCTGCTATGCAGCGCTGCGTTACAATAACGTTTAGGATAAAATACTTTCTTTTTGTTTGAATAAAATATAATAATAACAACGCTCATGCATTTTATTTGGCAATCAGTTACTGATCGCCAAATCAAATGCATGAAATATTTATTTAAAAACATATTGATATTCTTGTAGTTGTAACAAGTTCCGGGCGAATAATCTTGCCGCGGAAAGTGTATTTACATTGAGAATGTGACAATGTGACAAGGCCTATATCCATTGAGCTGTTTGTTCATGTGGGGATCTGCCGGTGGATCGGAAAAAAAAAGTTACGTACCTCAGGAAGCCTTCTTTCCACAGACAAAAGAGCCGAACTCCCGATTGTACATCTTCGTTTTTTTTTTTTGTTAATTGTAAATAAATATGGCGGTGTTGATAAAAGGAAATACCATAAACAAGGCAACGGTATTTATTTGTACGCCGCCATATTTTTCGTTTGCAGTGTGTCCGTGAATGTTTATTTTGGACAACTCATGATAACTATGGTAAATTAGGTTAGGTTAGCTACATTATAAATACTTTAAAACATTGTGGACGGTTGATATGGTTAGGATAGCTACATTAAAGATACTGTGAAATCATGTTGAAATAAAGCTTAGTTTTTATATTTAAATAACATAATGATTTGAATTAATCATTTAAAATATTTAAATAATGCAGATACATCTTGGATACACAATTTTTATATCAATGGGTGTTGTAATATTTTATTTATCATATTCGACGCAAAAAATTATAAAATTATGAAACTCGAACTGACTCGACCTCTTCAAAAATTTTGTGACTCAAACTCGACTCGACTCGAAATATGAATTGCTAAACTCGGCTCGACTCGACTCGAAGCCAAAAAACCTCAACTCGTCCATCTCTAAAAAATACCATTTCCAAACAACAGAATAACGTAAACTGCTTACGCTCGATAAATTCCGATGTCATGTTCGCGCTAAAGGATCGACGGGTTTTTGTTTATGTGACAATTACGAGACCTCTGTCTGATCGGGTTAGGTTCAGGTTCATGTTGTTAGGTTAGGTAAGGTGCAAAGAGAAAGTTCGAAGTTGTGAGAACTTAAATACGAGCAATGTGAAGTTGAAACACGTTCTCAAACTCCAACAGTTGCCTACTGGACGTGCGTGAACAATTTGTCTATTTTATATATTTATTCGGTTAGTAGTATTTAGTAGAATGTCGGGAGTCTTGCGGCGTTGTTATTCTGTAATTATTTAGTCTCGTCGTAGATCTGTATGTTTACTGTTTACTTTGTCGACTGCGTGTAGTCTACGAAGGTTTAATGTAACGTTACAAAATAAAACGTTTAGAATGGTAGTTACAATTTACGACCGCGAGAAAGAATTCTCGCACGAAGGATTTTATATCTTTGACAAAACCAACAAGATTTTGATGTGCAGGTATTGTAACGTGCGCATCGAGTGGGCCAGGAAGGATAGTGTTTGAAACACATTAATGGCAGCGCTTCCCACAAAAAGAATAAAGCGTTCGCATAAGCTGCAAAACAATCTGAAGCAGCAAATACGTCAGGTGTCAAACGTCAGATTTCACTCACCGACGTAATTTCCCGCACGTAGAAGGCTAAAGACAAACAAGAATTTGTTATGTCAACAGTTCGTGCTTTCATGGAAGCCAATATTCCTTTAGAGAAACTTGATCATCCTAAATTAAGGGATTGAATGAACAAGTACATTGAAGGTAGGCCTACTTTTAAAAACATCCTTTGATTTACAAACGTTATGATTTTTTTTATTATTGTTTTCACAGAAACTTGAAACTACACTGAAATTTGTAAAAAACAATTAAATTCCAGTCAATGAGCATAGCATTTCAATACACAAGAACTGTAGTGCTTTCTGTACCTAAATAAAACTGAATAAAACCTAAATTCTCATAATATTTTTAACATTTCTGTTTTTAAATGAAAAATTTAGCTTTTTAATGTATGTTCTTTGGGAATAAAAGTGTTATGTTAATTGTAACTATTTTTGTACACTTTAAGTAATTATTAAATTTTTGTTTATTTCTGCATGACTTCAATAAAACTAAAAATTTTAAAGATCACAAATTACCTGAGCTTTTAAAAAGAAATAAAAAAGCATTAAAAAGAAAAAAATTCTAAAAGCAACTAAAATTTTACCGAAATTATTTTTAAAAATGACGAAAAATACACCGAAATCAGTTTTAAAAATGACGTAAAATAAACCGAAATCAACAAAAAAAAATTGACGAAATCTGCCATTTATTTTCACCGCAAACAGGTGGCTCTATCCTTTAGTAATCATTTGTGATGGGAAAGACTTATTTTCTTGTAAGAAATCACCTGTCAGGCATTGATGGTCGTGTTCCGAAAAATCCTCTATAAAACTGTATTCACTATTCATTTTAGAGAGGCAATAACTAGTACCACAAGCACTTGGAGGCTGGTACTTGTACTAATTCTTATTTTCTATCTTCATTTAATCTCATTGTAAGAAATGAGTAAAAACTTTAAACATTAAAGAATATGTATAGTATTCTTTCTCATCATAGATTTAATGCTTGAATCTAATTTCCTAGAGGTAGGTAGTATGCAGAAGCATAGTGTTTCACATTCATGTTCAGCAGGCTCTCTATTCTTGAGAATGTTTTTCAAGTTGGATACTTATTTCTTAAAAACCTTTTTGAAGGGAGTATCCAGTTAATGACAGTGGTGTGCTGCTGTTTGTGTCACAGATACAGGAGCTAGAGCAGGCCCAGGAACAGTGCCCATACTTCTACATCCGGGAGATCCCCAACAAGCCCCCACCGCCGTACACACCACCCACCCCGACCAGCCGAGCCCAGGAGCCCCCCTCTCCCCCCGGCCAGGAGGAGGTGTGCGGCGTGGTGAGCTGTGTCGCCGAGGCCGCCTACGACGCCTGGCAGGCAGGTGGCGACCCTGACGCGCTGCCCGTACCGCCGGCCCTCCAGGGCAAGGCCGCGTTCGGCCGCTTCTTGTTCCAGCTGGGCTGTCAGCTGGTGCGGGACGCCTGCCACCGGGACGAGGGGCCCCGCCCGCCGTGGGAGTGGGTCCCGCGAGCGGGCCGGCCCCCACCGCACTCCCGCCGGGCCGTGCTGGAGCTGGTCCGGAGGGAGCTGGCCACCGTGTTCCGCTCTGTGCCGCGGAGCGGCCCCGACGGCGACGCGGTCGTGCGCTGGGGCCGCAGGAAGAGGGATCTCGTCGACGAGCTGCTGGTGCGTGAGGGCCGCAAGGAGGAGGCGGGCTGGACCAGATACGATGAGGACGAGGTGGCAGTGAAGAACAAGCTGACGGACGTGTTCCTCGTTTCTCTGCTGGACGATGCAGTCTCCGTTCTGCGGCGTGTGGTGGCCGGGCGCAACACCGCATCTTTGTCTTAACGCACAAGTACTCACTGCTACTCTATACACTTATTTGAAAATTACCACTATAGGAACTCTTGATATTATTTTGTTGTGAATTAGATTTTTGTGTGTGTGTGTCTTTCATCAGTATTAACAACATTGTATTTTGCATTTGGTAACTTGTATTTGACTAGTTTTTGTTACAGATGTTTAGTTTTTTTACAAACAAGTTTTTTATCAATTGAAGTGAACAAGTGTATATCATCACACAAGAAATGCTCGTATGTAAGTTAATCTAATTTTCTTGAGTTTGATTATTCCATGAAATATTTTTTACAAGTTGAAACCACAAAAATGATGAAATATTTTGAGGCCTTTATTGTTGCCTTTTAAGATAAAAACTTTATTTTTTATGTAATTGAGAATTGTGTATATTTTGGTGATGTATACAAGTTTGATAAGACTAATCAGTCATCATAGCCTTGTTTTTTATTTTATTGTAGAGAGTAATAAAGAGTTACAGTTGCATTTCATGTAGGGCTGTAATATCAATATGTAACAGTATTGAAAATGTCAGCTTATTGCTATGCACTAGTACCAGCCCAGTCTACTCTTTACATTCCTTTTTTCTGTTTTACCAGAATAAGTCATGCCCTCAAATATGCTTCACACCACTAATATTTGACCATAACTAAAATTATTAGTTTAGAATAAGCCTCGCACCAAACTTTTAAAACAGAACGTGTACGTGTGCGTGTTTGTGTGAACTTTCTTCTCGTAGCGCAATTTTCCAAGACCTGACCCTTTTTAATAATATTATGCTTTTTTTAGTAACCATAGATGATTGCAACCAGAATCAATCAGTATTTCTCACAGGAACACTCATAAACCACGTACAAGATGTCCATCGTTCATTAAGCAATAGCAGGTTAACCAGCTTTTGATTTTAACAGAACTTGTGCTATGCAGCATTGCCATATGGCATTTCAATTTCTGAATAACCCATGCACCAAGCTTTTCCAACACAATGTTTGCAAAAAATTGTGCGCGGATTATTTGGGTAAATGTGATATTATTCCCCCTTCATTTTTGCAAAATAAAATTATGCGCCTTATTTTAACATTGGTATTTGGTTTAATTATTATTTACTGCACAAAGATTCAGCATCAAAACATGATACTATGCAAAAAAAAATTATTAATTTTAAAGTAAATTCCTTCACAAATCAGTCTTTAAGAGGTTTTGAATTGCATCACAAACAACTCCAACTTAACAAGGGTGCAACATCGCACTTGTCTCAGTCACCGGTGAGAGCAGCGAACTTGTTGCAGGTGCCCAAGCTGGGGGGGCCCTCCTCACTACTGCCCTCGCTACCCTCTTCCTCCCCATATGTCTCGTCCTGCGTCCCCGCATCCTCCGCAGTTGCTTGCAACCGGTCGCCGTCGTCGTCATCTGACCACACCACCTTCCCCCGTGCGTCACAGAGATCCTCCGCGTTGTCTAGAGCCTGGATCCAACGCACCTCCGCCGTTTCTTCACGCCCCTCCCAATATTCTGGTCAACAACAGAAACCACTCAACAGTACATCTAATACTAATATTTTAATATTATTTTATATTTTATATATATAATAATATTCAATGAGTTTAAAACATATGCAATCTGTTATGATGTAGTGTAACAGGTCTTTAATCCAGCACGTTCGGGACTACGGCCATGCCAGATTATCAAACAACAATATAGGGTTTAAAAAAGTTATATACAGTACATAAAACTTCAAAACCTGTTGTAATAAGCTAATCAGCTAATCCATAGAAAGAACACATAAAGATGGGCATTCTTAGGCCTGTGCGAAGCTTCAACTACACGACTCAATCAAAGCTCTTTTTAATATTTGATATGACTTCACCAGGAAATTTGCTATTTGTTTTATTTGAAGCTTAGGTTGTGATGCAAAGTACTTTGTGTATTATACTGTATCTATATACTGAGTACCTACTATTACTTCTGTGTTTTTTGAAATATGATGGCTACAGAAAAAACCCTTTGTATCACAAATCATTTGTTTGTTGGTTTTGAATTCACCTCATAAAGAAACCTCGCTATAACAAACACACATAATCAGTCCCTTCAAGTTTGTTATACTGAGGTTTTACTGTATCTCTAACTACTGTACAGCCCATTACTTTTATTTTTTAATGCCACAAACGTGGTAAGTTGCCCTTTTTGCTGTTTTTCTACATCTTGTATCTTCTTATCTATCGTTATTTATAAAAAAGGAGGGGGGGGGGGGAAGAAAGGATGGCTTTGTTTACAGTATATGCTGCAAAGTATTTTATTTTTATACCTGGTTTAAAAATATTTATTTTATTACTTAACATAACACAAAAATTTCATTTTTCAAATGGAGAAAAAACGTGGTTTGCCGGTAAATGTCCAAACAAAACTGAAAAATAATACGATTTTAACTTATCATCTCGTTTGTTTACACCTAACATATATAAATCTTATAGGTTAGGCCAAGAAATAATTAATGGTATGTGAAGACATGTTATACTGTGTGTAACGTACATTTAGCCCGATCCCCATGTTTTCATTTACTATAGTTGTTGTTACATCTAGAAATGTACACATTGTGTAGGTTATGCCTTGTTTATGCTGAAAGACATACCGTAGTTGGTGTACTGTTTTATTTAGTACCTTCCACGTGCTTTAATGATTCAACAGTAAGTTATTTTAATTTTTTTTTGTAGAATTTAAGAAAGTTATGGAGATGATCTTATGTATTTTTTAAGATAGTTTCTGAAACCCAAAACTTTTTATTTTGTAAAAACAATCAGAAATTCTTGTTTAATGAGGGGAGACCTTAAAATGATTTTTTTAAGGGGTGAGCTGATGCCAATTGCCAATTATTAAGATTGGCCAATTTTGGTCATTTTGTCATTTGCATGATCGGCTTCATGCATGCCGATCCTTTTTACCGATTACCGCTTTCTGAAGACAAAAAAAAATCTCTTTACGTAACACAAAAGCACAGACATATTTTTTGCTTCAAAACTGTTGCTTGATGTTTTTAAGTAACATTTACGTTACTTACGTGTTTTAATCTTTTCTGCAGAAAAAAAAAACTAAGTAAAGTTATTCTTAAAAAATAAACACATTCATGAAAAGTACGTTTGTTTAAAAAGAGTAAACAAAAGCACACCAAACCATTTAATAAGTCACGTAACAAAAACATTTTGTTCAACTTAAAATAGAAAAAAGAAAACGCATTTCGTCGTTGTGTTGTCCATACTACTTGTTTATTTTCATCATTGTGTTTATTTGTTTGCTACGCTGTCCAGATTTGTTTTCTGAACTATTGTCATAGTACACACCACGAAAAAGTGCGGGTTATTGGATTTAGTTAACTCAACAAGAGAAAGAGCGCGCACGTTGCATGGGTACGGCGAGCTATCGATATTGATATTCGACGACGTGTGCTCGCTCTACATTGGAATCAACATAATTAAACATGAATAATGCCAACTGGCTACATTTTTATATGCGATACGTATCTGCGACGAAGACGAACAGATAAAGGTTAAAACGTTTGAAAACATCTTTAAAAGAAAATTTACACATCAGACAACTTCGTATTTCTGTAAATTTAATACGTAAACGGTAGAATCCAAATGAAAAATATATTTCAAATATAAAATACATTGTTTTATATGGGAAAACTACATACACAAAGCAGTTAGCATCTAAGAGCAGGACCAAAATATATTGTGACGTTTTTTTCCATTCCAAATTTGGACGTCTTAAAATAACGGTGGAACGATTATGCAATAAAACACGGGTATGTATATGGACGACTCGATTTAAAACAATCCATTACTAATCGATTGTGTAACAAACTGCGATAGTTGACCTCGACTGTCTGGCGTGTTTACAACAGTATTTTCATCACGTTTTTCATTTAGTTATTTTGTTAATGTTTTGAAAGTCAGAGTTAAAAATTGGAGTTTATATTTTCCAGTTAAATATTGCATTTTGATTGTAAATGTCAAAGAAAAGCAGCTTTGTTTGGAAACATTTTACCGTTGTTGTAGGTGATGAGGGGAAAGCAAGATGCAACTTATGCAAAGCCGAAATTTCACGTGGTGGAAATTCGACACGTGGCTTCATTACCACAAATTTGTCGAGACATTGAATGTCATTTCATGACCGTGAAATATATTGTGCGTATATATACCGTGCATATATTTTTTTTACCAACAGCGATCACGTTTGTATCTTTATGCAATACTTTTCAAGTAATTTGGAGCATATTTTATAACCAACTTATAAAAACCACTAATCAGTCAAAAAAATCGGCATGATTGGTACCACATTTCTGGCATCGGCATGATTGGAAAATGTGGTGATCGGCTCACCCCTAATTTTTTTACCTTAATTTCTAGCATGTTTTCAAATCATCCTGCAAGATGGCATTGTTTACTTCAAATAGTTTATCATTTTATCAAATGGTTAAGTTAGTGACATTTAAAATACTGTAAAATCATTAGAAATTACCAGTTTAAAATGTAGCTAGCAATCTCAGCAACAAACAAGTGCTATGAAAAAGTATTTTATCTTTGTTGAAATTTTTATTTATTGTATAGTATTTCATTTTTGACTCTTGAAACCTGGATTTGGATTTAAGGGATGGATTCGAGGCACTCTTTGAGATTCAGATTAGAGAAAATTGGGATCGACCCATCACTAGTTCAAACATATTAATAAAGTTTAATCTTTTTTTATTTCAATCCTGTATTTTAAAAAGTGTGATACAGCTTCGCAGAGAACAATATTCACAATTCAATAGGACTTCACAAATATTTTAAACATTCAATTTGATATTCACTTCGCATCAAATAACTAGTATTCGCACAGGCCTAATTGTTCTTCTAAAGTCATTAGAGATATACCCATGAAATGTAACCCCACAGAAAAAACTGAAACTGAAATGAAAATAGATATTAAGGAAAGACACTGAGTGACCCGAATGACGCCACACAACAAAAATGTACCGAACCATAAAATGCGGATCAAAGACCCTTCACTGTAATAGCACTGTACAAAAATAATCTTGTTACTGAACTCAATTCATTTCAATGTGTGAATAATTAAAAGGATGCCATAACTTTTTGTACACACAACAATGCTGCTTGGTAAATCAATCTCTCATTTCTTATAAAAACAATAAACAAATTTGAGCACCAACCTTTCTTCTCTGTGAAACCTGGAGGTCTTAGGCACAAACACAACTTTCCATCGAGAGCCATGCGCAAGAGATCGTTAGCTGCTCTGTAGGTATCCGGCCGAGCAGTGCGAGCTGTGCAGTAGCCACGTTTCACTGCCCATCCTATAAAATAAATGTACTTGTGTATGTGCATTAGAAGATAAACTTATTCGGCATAATAAAAAACTAACTTTAAATTTGCATGAAAATAATTAACAGAAATAAAATAATAAAAGGACTGGAGTGATATTAAAAATACAGTTGGTAAAATTGAAGTTCCACCAAGTAAGAAATATTAAATACTCTATTTTTAATATTAATACAAAAATGCATTAAAAAACCTTATTTAATCTAGTAAAATAATTATGACTGCTACACAAATACGGTGTCTCATGTATACTTTTCGCCTAATTAATTTCTAAGGTGATTACACTTAAATAAAAATTTAGAAGAAAAAAAACATTTATTAAAAACTAGAGATGAGTCAGTCAAATTTTCAATTACCATTATATATCTACAATTATAAAGATTATTTATTAATTATCCAAGAAAGAAATTGAGTAGGCCAGTTGCAAAGTAAGCCTTGTCCAGCATAAATCATTTTGCGTAATGCAGGAAAAACTGCTGCCGCCATTTACCAAGCGTTAACAGTGATTTAAAAAATACTACCAAACTTCTAGTGAGTCTTCTTTCCACGGCACAAAGTATCATACAAATTGCACAATTGGGGTGTCTTAAATTAAATAAAATTGTTTGGACATAGCCTATTTTGCGACAGTCAGCTGGACATGGCTTATTTTGAAACTGCTGGGTTTGGACAAGATGCACTTTGCTAAAGGAATGTACATTATAACTAATTAAATTTATATTGTGTATTTTAGCTACAGATGCAGACTTTGGAACAAACAGGTCATTTAAATTGTAAGTTAAGAACACTAAACAAACCGACTTGCTTACCATTGTTTTCAACACAATTTTAACATACATATGCAAATAAAAAAAATTAAAGGTTTGCAATGAGCAAACAGTGAGTTTCTTAGTTTGTCCTAAATACTATATACTAAGTTCATCATCTGTCATGATAATGTCATCTTCAGCATCTTCTGCCTCACCTACTGTTGTGTCTTCAAGGATAGAACTGTATTAGCCAAGAAGGGGATTGTCTTTCCATTCACTTCCATAATGCTTACACAAAAGGCTTTCCACATCTTTTAGTTTCTCAGGTTTTATACACCCAATTTCAATTCTTGTGGTGTTATGTTTGAAATGGTTTTGCCACGCCTGCATATTGATTTAGCAGCTCCAGCATCTACCTTGTAGTTAGGCTCTCCTCTTACGAGAACAGTTCCATTTTCTGAACGATGTATTACGAACCGCTTGAACGGAGAAAATTGAAAATGCCAGCTACCAGGTTTCTTTAATATTACTTCAGCTGCATTCTTCCAATCATAAAACTTATAATCTTCTACTGGTCTAAATAGCTGGCCATGCTCCCTGGACAGTTTATAGTATTCTTCAGGAGCAACTATGGTTTCCCTCTTCTTTATCACTTGTTCAATGAGGCCAAAGACTCTATCGGGAGGGATGTATGAATGTCCTGGGATCGGAAACGTCGGTATAATTCTGTTTACATTTTGTGGAGCATATGATTGTAACCATTTGCATAGCATAACGATCATTGAGCTATTTTTGTTCTGGCCACCACGGCCATCACAGTACAGACTTACGGTATGTACACCAGCAAGGCTTGTGTTCCTTAGTCGATAGTAGACTGCAGATGCAATAGCATTAGACCCTTTATACCTTTCTGGCTCAGTCCACGTGTAAACATAAGTACTATGGTGATCTTGTTTGGAGGATGACGTGCCCTGGCATATCGTAAAGTTGTAGCAATAGAGTTGTCGGCTGCAGTAAGCAGACTGATCAGGTAGTTTAGGTAGCACTTGATTTTTTTGGCAATCAAAGCTAAAACTAACTACACCATCTTCTTCTTTCTTAAGCAGTTCATAAAACACTTTTGCTTTGAGCTTATGCACTCTGTATTGAGTAATTAGATCTTGTTTGCTGCCCTGATCATGGGTGTAACTAATCTCCTCTTTCAACCGAATACAGAATAAAAATGCATCTGTTGATGGGCAACCAAAACTAATATTGAAGTCCTCAACAAAGATCTTTCTAAAGTATTCATATTTAACTCTTAGGCTGATATCTGAAGCTTGGTTAAAAGAACGCCAAAGGTTCTTTATTGTAAGAGAACTCCGCAAATATTGCTGTTTTGATTTGCCACGACAGTAGTGCAATTGTAGTAGTTGTAGTGATTGAATGTATGTTTTGACAGCTTGTTTTTTTAAGGCAAATTGTTTGGATCTAACATCACCACTGCGATTTTCTTTTGGTGCACCTTCAACAAAACGAAACCAAAATTAAGTAACAATATTAATGCTATGGCTGAAGTGATAATAAATTAATATAGTATACAACTCCTGTAAGCAATTAATGTTTGAAGTTGATGTTAGATTTATCACTTTGGTATATTTTAAAAACTCGTTTTATTTTATGCCTACCCAGTACAAAAATACATGAGTGAAATAGTTTTACGACACTATAATATTTACGACAATATTCATCAATATTTGCCTTTTTATTTTACACAACATTTGTAGATTTATAAAACCTCTCACAGCACGTACTAATGTTTAAATAATGTTAAATGGACAAGACCCATTTTGACACCACGCATTTGAAAACACTAGATTTTTAAAGGACAAGACCTATTTTGCTACAGTATTCGGGATGGACATAACCTGTTTTGTAACAGTAGCAAATTTGGACAAGGCATGTTTTGAAACTGTACTGGTATTTTGTGCTGCTTTTAAACAGGGACAATAATTATTTTGTTCCAGTTTCTTAACTGTCACTGATACCTACCACAAAGGTGCACCCAAAACCACCATAAACTAGTTTTTCAATTTTTGTGGACAAGGCTTACTTTGCAACTGGCCTACTCAATTGATAAACAATAAATAAAATCCAAAAATTTAAAACCTAGCACCTGTGTAGTTGACTAAGACTACATTGTTCATCTCTACAAAAGCTATTAAAGAAATGTTTGTTATTTCCAACTAGATACAGTTATATCATAAACCTGTAAATAATCACTAAATATGGTATTTTTTTAAAAAAACAATTTAATAGGTTGATTGCAACTCCAAAATTTTAATTTTTGTGTTTTTGCACATATATGTATTTTCTTCTTGACTTGAGATCAGATTCAAGCTTCAAGGCTCGTTTGAGCATAAAGCATAAAATTTGAGTTTTGGATTCAAGAAAACATATATTTTATCCATAACTTCTGAATACCATGCTTGCTTTTCAACATCATCTAACTCTAACATAAATTTTTACGACAAAGGAAAACATGTCTTAGTTATTTTGAATTACTTCATCTTTAAATTACCTACAATCTTCAAGAATATAGTTTGTGCTGATGTGTTGGTTGTCAACAATTTAACCAGTACAGCAGACCACTCATGCACACTTCTTTCTAACTTCCCTTCAAGTCAATCAATAGATACTATCTTGTGTGCAATTACTTTTTGACGTGACGTCTAATAAATCAATGAACGCCGGCTGCACGCATGAAAAAGTGTAATGCTACGCACATTGTTACGTTACGCTGTGTCCCGTTATGCTCATTGTTCCGTTACGCTGTGTTCCGTTACGCTGTCGGCGAGTGCAGTAATAAAAGGTTATGTTACAATTGACTAAAAAATTATGGTGATTCATATAATTGATGATAGATATTTGATTACAGTTTATTTATATGAAAACTTGTTCATAATTATATTTAAACTTTATAGCTAAACGCCAGTTTTTTAAAATTAATTACAAGTCATCTACACGTGAACTGTTTCGTCGACTGTTTATAAAGTGAAGTGAAAAGTTAATGTGGTTTTCATTGCTTATTACAACAACAATTTCGGCAATAAGGGTTAATTATTCTTGCATTTTAAAAATCTGATTACTAGTATAATTTCAAGTATTTATTCTTTTATTATTAAAAATAAAAATGATTCAATTTTATTCAAAAAAGTATGCAATCATTTCATCAATGATTTGTTATGACGTCACGTTAAACTATCGTCCGTAAACCGACTTTACAGATAACCAATTTTTTTTTTATTAGAACTTATATACCATGTGTCTGTGATGCAGCCAAGTTAAAATTAAGAAGGCAGCACGAAAGAAACTGCAACTGCTCCAATAAAAGCAAAAAAAATTTGAAAAAATCTTAAACACCATCTTTAGACTTATTTTTCGACAAGGAATTTAATTAAAATACTGTCCATCTTGTTAAAATGCATTAAACAGTTAATACTTTAATGTTTTCGCACATGTTAGAAATATTACTGCTATAGCATTGCTAAAATATTAATCGGAAACATTATAAAACACATATTATAACACTAAGTACGTATATGTTTGTATATATATTTTAATTACATTATTACATTATGTATTCAATTTCACGGTCATTTCACTAGCCTAAAGTTTCATTTGGCACACCAAAACGTTAGTTATGTATGCTAATGTTTACAAAAGCGTGTATGTATGGGTTTATGTTGCTACCTGTGGGTCCACCAACTTTGTCACATTTCTGTTTATCGACTTCCATTCCATTTTACAAAATTTACATAGAGCTAAGATGTTTACACATCAAAAATTTAAATGCCTGATTTCTTTAAAAAATATTGGTAGTGCATAATGCTAGCCAACTAGCTACGTCGGCAAGGGACATGTGCAGTATGACTAGACTTTGGGAACTTGGTAGCAAGTAAGCCAAGCTAACAGTGACGGAGTTTGTAAGCAAATGTAGAGTATTGCAGTTCGTTACTACAAGACTCTGTTGGAAAATAGTAACATTTCATTTAAGTGACTCCAACGTTGAAACGTACGGCAGTTGTTTAAATAAGGTCAGCAGGCATAAGATGCAGGCAGCTAAAATATTTAGGTATACTCTTTACGAAACAATTGGTATAGCACGAGTAACGAGCAGAGTTTTGTGTTCACTGCTATACGCAACACGAACGTCATCTATAAGGTAATTCACATGGATAAGTTGGAGAAAGTGCTGCTGCGAGTACTACTCGCCATTCCCAAGATCGCCGAATGAGTCAGCAGCTGTGACACAGTATGTACGAGAATCTGGAAGCAGGTGTCCGGGTGTGCTGCAGCGACGAGTGGGATCAAGGCAGGGAGGACATCGCTGAATGAGTACTGAAAGCCAGCGAGTGCTCCAATCGCTGTGAGAACTTATCTGCACAGCTCTACAACTGTGATGCAGTAATAGAAGGCGAGTGACTTTTAATTTAAACACACTATTGCGACATTGCGAGCGGGTATAAGCTAGGGAAATACACATAAAAACAGTTAATCATTTTCTCAGATTTCATGTTATAATTTTTAAGATTGCAATTTTGTAAACATTTTAACTATAAATATTTTTCTCAGGTTGCGAGAAATAAATTGAATATTCTAATTTTATAAATTGTTTATAATGAAGTAATTTTGTGAGAATTTTAAATATTGTTCGTGCTGTTACTAACTCATTTTCTATGTATAAATTTATGACAGATGATGAAGTTAGTAAAGTTCAGTCTTAATTGAAGTTCAGGTGATCTGTAATATAATGTTGTACAGCCTTAATTACGTTTTCAGAAAATGTCTTGTAAAAGTAATATTTTTACAAAAGGCCTTAATTATATTTTCAGAAAATGTCTTGCACAAGTAATATTTAAAGCAAAGGCTTTTTAAATAATTTGAGTTAAATCTTACAATCTCGCAGGTGTGTAATTACGCATTATTTTGAGTTCACAAAATGTCAGTAATTCATTTAGTACAACTGTATTATAAGACCAAGTGTATGAACCAGAGAACATGTTCAATGTTTATGTTAGTCTCAAATTTAGTTTTAAAATAAAACTATATTCACGCATAGATAGCAATTCTCTCGCTCGTTGTTAAAAACTACCATCTCGTGTTGCACCTCCCAAGGTAGAGCACTGGACAAGAATATGTATTACTAGATATTACTGGGATACAGGATGTCTGTACAGTGCTGCTCAAACCATCTAGTATGCCGTGAAGCAACTGTGATAGCTAAGTAACTTGTTCATCAGATTATGGGAAGTTATATTGTAGAACTAAACAAACCCTGTTATACTGTTTTTCAAGGAGAAAAAGAAAAAAAAAATTATAAGCAGGAAAATGCTATAAGCAGGAAATATCAATTTAACTTAGACTTGTCAATGTTAAAACCATTGATAAGTTCACTCGATGCTTGAATTTTCTTAAACTAAGCCAACAATTTTCTTTTACCTTCATGAAGCTTGCAGCTTTTATTTTCTTTGTCTTTACAGAACGACTGGCACATTTCTGTAGATTTGTCTCACAATTTACAATGATAGCGTTAGAGTGGAAATTCCTACGTCCAATTTCTTTGCAACTGAACATGTTTTTTCTGTGGATTTCTATCTACGAATGAAATAAATTCAACTCTATAAGCAATATAAAATGCTTTATGATATTTTTGTGCCATCGTGGAACAGTTAACAAACTAAAATATTGTAGAACTACATATGTGTGTACATACACCTGAAAAACACACCAGAATGGCAAGGAATGAAAGGATTTGTTTTTTTGTTTTCCAAGATGAAAAATATATAGCTGTGTGAACAAATGTACCTTTGGTATAAAGAATACATAGATATTTGCAATTTTTTTTTTGCAGTTCTTGAATTTTATAAAACCAACATTATAAACAGGAAATGCATAATTCGTGAAACATTATACACAGGAAGTAAATACATTGTCCTAATGGGGAAAATGTATCTTTGAAAATATGAAAATATGATATTACAAGCAGGAAAACATTATAAGCAGGAACTTATAACAGAGTTCTACTGTACTGTATCTTTAGTAGAAATGGAAATTGATTGGAGGTTAAACTATAACAGATATTTAAGAACCTAGAACCAGTAAAAAAAGGAAGCTGACAACATTAATAGTTAACATTCATGTTTGCAAAAGTTATTTACATCCTCACAAAAGCTGGTGAAAATTTTAGAGTATGTAAAACTACACCAGATTGAAAGAAATAAACATCTCAGTTCGTGGCACATTAATATCCTCACTGTACCACAATAGTTTGTATTTGGAAGTGGTGTGTGTTGTGTTACACCTACAGATATATAAGTGGGTGTATATATAAATACATATTTATGTCTTGTTTGAATCCTTATCCTATTAACGTGTTAGAAATTGTTTTCCTGACCTTGAGGCTGATAACGACTATGTTACATAATAAACACTTATTCTCGTTAATATTCTTACTATAAATATGGGTCTGACGTAACACATCCACAGAATTATTGAAAATTAAAAAAAAAATCAATTTAACCTTTTTTCAACTATTATACTATATATTGATATGGCTCATATGAATTTCTAAGTATCTTACATCGTTACACATTACTAATATTTAAAATTAAGGTACTTAAATGAAACAATATCATTTAAAACAAAATATATGCTATCTCTGGAAAATATTTAAGCAATTTTCTTTAGTGTACGGTGACCCATTGAAACTGATTGACAATAATGTTTGGTCCAGTCTAGAGAAGATGTTCCAACCTCATGATTCTATCCACGATAATTAATAAAATAGACTCAACTAGGTTCAGGGGAAGGCAATTAGAATAACTCTGTTCTTCAAGGACCACTGGACTTGTCCCCAGCCGGTTCAGGATGTGCTCCAACTCTCGCTGTGAAAGAAAGTATAAAACTACGACCCAGAAAATCTATTGATGACGGCGACTCAGCTTGGCTCCACACAGGCCTGGTTGAAAATTCCTTAAAATGGGTGTATCTCACCAATGAAGCCAGAAATTGTAGCCGTAGAATTGATTGTAAGTCTCACAGCACAATGGCAGGTATTCGCCAGACGCGGTAGTGTAACTGACTGCGAAACATGACTACCTATGGTCCATATCGTAAAAACCCGGACTTCCTCGACTTGATACATGCAAAGCTACATAAATTCACGGTAGCCACAAATCTTTTCGTTCTCTGCGCGGGATCCCTAGACCGAGGGACTGCCCCACGCACAAAGGACGTCTTCTCAATCCGAAGCCCAACACTTAAAGAGGCCACTCCAGTGTTTCAGAGGCACTACGCAACCCACGTTAATCTAATAAGATTCAATGCTATTTTCATTTTGCTTATAACTAATTAACTAATATAGATTTCGAAATGATGCTTGCTTGATATGTAAGACAACGATGCTCTTATCAAAGCCCCTTTCTTCAAAAACGTGCATAAATTATGGTTCAAACCTAGACAATACACTTTCGGATATTAGTAAAGATTAGTATAATACCATAATTTATGCACCTTTTTGAAGAAAGGGGCTTTGATAAGAGCATCGTTCTCTTACATATCAAGCAAGCATCATTTCAAAATCTATATTAGTTAATTGGTTATAAGCAAAATGAAAATAGCATTGAATCTTATGAGGTTAACACGGGTTGCGTAGTGCCCCTGAAACACTGGAGTGGCCTCTTAAGTAATTGTTCTTTCAAAATCGCCAGCCAGCGAGCATCTAGGCTAGGAAGAATGACTAAGCAACCTCAATTCCTACTTGGCAAGAGAGTTAATAGTCGAAGACCATAGCTAATGAGTGCAGTGAAGTGAAAATCGGTAATAAATGGAATAATAAATCTCAAATAAATTTTCCGCAAAGAAGAATAAAATAAATCCCAAACATGAATATCAACTTAAATGCTATGGAATAAGTCTGGGTCGTCGCACTATGCACAACTCAGTACACGGAAGAAAAAATTATTATTCTTATTTAAATGTCAAAGTAAACATATAACTAAGACATAAATAAGTATAAACATGTAAACATGTCTCAATGTTTACAACCCTTATAGTGGAAAGAAACGACAATAATGAAAAAAAATATTGTTGAAGCATTCAACCATTAACATGTTTGCTTCACTATGCGGCTGAATTGATAAGTATTGTAATTTTATTTACATAATTACATAAAATAAGTACAATATAGTGGGGGTGATAAGTACCCGTTTTATCGCATACTCGTCACATGCGCATAATCGTTGCACCTATATTTTAGGGCGTCAAAATTTGGATAAAAAACCTCTCACGTAAACGTCGCATGATGTTTTTGGTCCCGCTATTAGATTCGGAGCACTTTGTGTAGGTATCTTTTCCATATAAAACGTGTTTTAAAGTAGAAATCTAATATTTATACTTACTTATTTCATTAATGGAAATACGAAGTTGTCTGATGTGTAAATTTTCTTTTAAAGACATTTTTAAACGTTATAATTAGGCTAGATTTCAGACCGCACATTATTGTGTTAACTGTATTGGAATTAGAATTTACTATTTTCCACTCCACATTGATGGGCCTTCTGTAATTAAATTTATTAATTTTTTTTTGTGATGTTAATGAATGGGTGGTATCTAGTATCAGGTCAACGTGAAGGAATATCATACGGGATTATAAATTTACCACATTTAAATTCATCATAGTTTATTAAGTAATATTATAGAAAATAAGAAAAAAATAATAACTTTGATAACTCAAAATTTTATACAAATTTTCCTAGCACGTGACGACCCATTGATACCGATATCAAATTCCAGTAATGTTCAGGGTTAAATTGAATTGCATGAGCCTCTAGCTAGTAAATAAGTTATTAGTAAGAAAATAATCCGGCTTAGTTCAGGGGAGGGCAGTTGAAACTCCGTTATTCTTGGACCTCTGATCTCGTCCTCAGCTTTCCAGGATATACGAGCAGTCTTGCTGTGAAAGGAAGTCTAAACTAATATCCAGTAAAAATACTGATGATGACAGCTACTGTTGACGCCATTCCAGGTGTGCTGAAAAATCTTTAGATTGGGCAGGTCTCACCAGCGCAGTCAGGAATTGCAGCATGAAGATGGTCGGAAGTCTTGCAACACACACAATGGCAGATATTCGCCTGACGCGGTAGTAAAAGTAATTGCGAAATGTGACTCCTTATAGTCTGTATGATGAAGAATCAGACTTCCTTCACTTAAGACTTGCAAAAATAACTAGTAATTACCCATTAGCCACGTATCTTCTTGTCCTCTGCGTGCAATTCCCGAACCCAGGAACTGTCACACGCAAAGAGAACGTCCATTCGCTCCGCAGTCCAAAACTTAAGTCCCTCGTTACTCCCGAAAATGGCCGACCAGTGAGCATCTAAGCTAGGAAGAATAATTAAACAACCTCTTTTCTTACCTGGTGAGAATTCAATACTCGAAGACCATAGCTAATAGTGCCTACATGCGAAGTCAGTAATAAACGGAATAATAAATCTCAAATAAATGTTCAACAAAGAAGAATAACATCCCAAATATCAATGTCAACTGATGAACTATGGAATATCTCTGGGTCGTCGCACCATGTACAACTTAGCATTTACATACATTACATAAAAAGTATAGTTACTCTTACTTAGATAACAAAATACACATAAAGCTAAGATACAACAATAATTATAAACATGTAAACATGTTCAAATGTTTACAACGTTATAACCTTTATCTGTTCGTCTGCGTCGTCACAGTGTACCGCTTATAAAAATGTAGCCAGCGCTAGTTGGCATCATTATGATTGGTTATGTTGCTTCCCGTATAGAGCGCGCGCACGTACGTAGTCGAATATCGATATCTCGCCGATTGCATGCAATTTGCGCTCTCTGTCCAGAGCTGAGTTAACTACAATTGTTGGTCCGCACCCTTTCGTGGTGTGTACTACATTAATTCAGGCTCGCGTTTGTATTTTGTTTTTTTATTTAAAGTTGAAAGGTTTTCATTGCATGACTTATTAATTACATTGTTCGGCATGCTTTTATATACTCCACTTTTTAAATAAACATACTTTCCATGAATGGGTTTTGTCTTTATGAATAACTTTACCTAAAAAAAAAATTTTTTTTCCACATAAATGTTGCACCTCTACTTTTCAAACTTGTTTTTAGTAAAAAATGTTGTGATGATTATGCGATAAGACAGTAACAAAATTTAAAGTTCATACTATAACATATTTGTGATTACATTTCCATTTTTATTAAAATCTGATTAATTTCATGACAAGTGGCATTTAAGTGCCAGGGTGCATTAACTTGTATTTTGTTATGTTGAATATGTAATTACAAACTTTTCATTACTTTTATGATTTTATCACAATTCATCATAAACCTTGTCTTTGAAAATAAGTGATTCAACAATATGTCATGAGGAACCTCCATCTCCAAAGAATAAAAATGTGGAGAACTTACCATCACATATATCAATTGCAGACCACTCATCTTCATTATCTGGATGCCTTATTGCTAGCATTCTGGGCAAATTGAGTCGCTCAGCTAGAAACCTAATGGATGAATATGGCTCTCGTAGCTGAGCTATAGGAAAACTTCCCATAAGCACCTGCAAAATACATGGTCACTAACTCTGAACAGTCTTGAAACTACAAACAAAAAATATACAATAATTACTAAACCAATAAATAATAACCAAATACTATTTCTAAAAATAAATGAAAAATATGCTCTCATTTTTCCAAACAAATTATGTGGAATTATTAATAATTATCAATATTATCACATGTTCACCATATTGCTTTATGCTTTGACTAAATGACCTAGGCTAATATGGGAACAATTTTATGAACTTTGAAACAGGAAAATGTTTTTTTAGTATATTGGGTTCTCACACACAATGAAAGTACCCCGATGAAAAATGCTCCTGTTAATCAGAGGTATGGTCTGAGATCGTACTCTAAAGATCTCAGCACACAAGCAGACGCAGCATTGGCAAATCGATAATAATTCTGTAAAGCAGCGAAAAATAATCAAATTTTCACAACGCTAGTATTTTAGTATACTAGATAACATTGAGAGAAGTTGGGACAATATTATGAAATACATCTGGAACCAGTATGAAGGACTAAATGTCACTGGCATTACTCATGATGATAATGGCATCCTACAAAGTGACCCATGGGTTGAGACCTGAAACTGGCGGTATTAAATTTGCCAAAAAGCGGTGTAAAAAAGCTGTGTTATTTTTTTATCTGGATAATTAAATTAAATAGTTGTAACTGTATAGACTTAATATTTGTTACGTAATTAATTTTCTTTGGCATAGCTTATAATTATCCTAATTTAAACACACACTTTACATTTGCTTAAACCAAAAGTACATAACAATGAAATTTTCATTTGTACATAAAAATTGCTCAGCACTGACTGTGAAACTTCCATACAGAAATTTTTTAGTCACTTGTTAGCTTAATGGATTGTTCAGTACATAAAATAAGAAATTAAAGTACTGTTCATCATATAAAGAACCACAGAAAAAATTTCATTTCACTAATGGACACTATGTGTTAAAAAATCCCTTGTAAATATTTTACACACACATTAGCTTAACATAATTGTTGCATAAAATTCTTTAAAATAAAAATCAATAGTCAAAGGAGAGCATTGTAAACACTTCAACATTCTCTTCTTTTAAGTTCTGCCGTCTATCTGAAACAACAATATTGTAGTGACTCAACAACCTCTCACTCTCAACATTATTTGTAGGCATCCATATTGATTTAAGCACAGCTGAAGCAAACTGTTGTGGCACGAACGTGTGTCTCTGTCTATGACTATTACAGCTGCGTTTGACACAGTTAACACGTCACAGTTACTTAAATTTGAGTAATTACAGATGATAGTACAGTGTAGTGTATGTTAAGGGTAATGCATGTTAAATGGCTGGCAAAGTATGGTGGTTGGCTGTACTCATGTACGATTAATACCAAAACTGATAACATTTAATAATTAAAGCAATATCAAATGGTATTAATTGTATTGTAATATTATAATTGATATAATTTCAACACATAGATATGTACAACACTTAAACTGAAAATTATTGATCTGAATAAATTTGACTAGAAAGATTAGGTTCAGATTATCCTAACGTTGTACCAGCTTTTAAATAACCTACCAAATACAGATAGCCAGACATGAATGGATTTGGGTCCAGTTTCGATACTACACCGTCATTACTGAATTATCAAGGTTTGCAACTACCGGTACCTCCTAGCTCAATTTGTGGTAGTGCAGGTTCTTCGGCCATTCAGGACTGCTGGGTAGATCGGTGTATGGTCGCAGGAACTTGTAGAAAGGGACGCTGCAATAGAGTTCTAATCCACTACGACTGCCGTAGGCTACGACTCATTGACTGGATCGGCGACACCAAAATGGTCCTGAAAAACGTGGTACAAGGAAAGTTCTAACCACGAGATGGCAGGAATCAGATGTAGAAGTCGCGATGCTGGAAGCACTCGCGAAACGCCTCGTATGTCGTGTTAAGGCGTATACCCTGTATTCTGAGGTAGATGAACTCAGAATTCTCCTATCTGAATACTCCGTTTACACTGTAGTATCTAACTATCGTAGCGGACACGATCTTCTTGTTTCCTTTGCGGGCACCAGGTTTTTGGCAACACATCGCAAGGGAAACGTCTTCTCTCGAACATGGCGTCTTAGAATCCTCCTCTATTCTTTCCTTTTCAACCTCAACTTCCCAGGAATTGTTGTAGCAACCAGCGAGCTCGCAACTAGCAGGAAGAAATACTCAGCAGTTGTAGTAAAATCCAATGTACGGTAATTAAACCTGTGTTTAACTCATGTAAAGCTTGCAGAAAAAGGAATAGGCGTCCAAAGAATAATTAAATGAAGACAATAAATTATTAAACTGCTGCAATTTCCAAAGACTAAACATACTGGCTGGCCTTAGCTATCCATATTAGTGTGATTGCTGGTACAACTTATAATACAAATACCGTATATACTCGTGTATAGCGCGCCCTTTTTTCCCCTCAAGTAAAGGAAAAAAATAAGGATGCGCGCTATACACGGAAAAAAAAAAAGTGAGTAGATGAGGCGGGGAGGAGTGGAAGTCGTTAACTGCCAGTTGACGGGTGACGTTTCTGGCCAGCCCCCACACATACGCACAAGCAACAAGGCCTCTCTTTCACACACACACACACACACACACACACACACACACACGTGCGCGCGCAAGCTCGCAGGTCTCTTGTTTATTTTTAGACCTCCCCCTCTACAGCTAGTAAAATAAAAGAGAGAGAGAGAGAGAGAGAGAGAGAGAGAGAGAGAGAGAGAATGTTGACACCAGTCCCCCTCCCACTTTCTTCTTCGTCGCAGCTGCTACCGGTGAGTCATCTACTCCGTGTCACATTCCTGCCTGCCTCTCTTCCTCCCGCCCACGTACCAGTTGTGACGATACAGCGCTTCATTATCTTGCGTCTACACAGCAGAGTTTAAGTATTTTCCTGACGCATCACCACACATCAATTTAAATTATCATTTGTTTCATACGTAATTACTTAACAGGTACCACAAAATGTTAGTACAATTTATTTACGGGAAAAAAAAAATTTTTTTCTTTGGAATTTGTTGCAAAAATCGTGGTGCACGCTATACACGAGGGCGCGCTATACACGAGTAAATACGGTACATATTTAAATATAATAATTAATTTACAATAAACATGGGATAGTGAAATCAACCTGTAAACGGTTGACTGTTTACACTGTTGACAGTGAGTTGTCAATGCAGTGAGAATTTTCACTACATCAACAACTTCACCAGCTCTGCACAGTGACTCTGCTGCATCTTTTAGAGACTGGTACCCTTTAAAAAGGTCAACACTGTCTATCATCTTCAGGTCAGCAATGGATTTTAGTTGTGTAACTATGTTTTCAGTATTGCTAAGCAGAATGTTCTTAGGGTTGAAAAGCTTGTTCAATGACCTGTAAACATGTGCAAAGGATCACTGTTCATGAGTGTCTGAAGTTTGTTCATGCACAGTGTTGTGGCTTTTTGGCAGTTGTGCTTCACATGTGCAATGTCAGTGGTGTTCAAATTTTTGAGGACACTACTGTTTTCGAAAGTATTGGAAAATATACCCTTTGCTGCACAGTCCAAACCTTTTTGTATATTTTCCAGATCCCCATACAGAGTATGTGATGTAGGGTACTTAGACCCTTCAAGTTTCGTTAGCAGATCCATTATTTCAGAAGCATGCTGCTGTACAAAAATACGCTGTGTTAAAATTACGGATACTTCTTTGTCTGAAAGCATGATCAGATACTTAATTCCTGCATTGTTAGTTTCCTGAAAGTCACTATTTCTGAAAAAGTTAATAATTTCCAAAAAATATTCTGCCAGGTAGAACACTGCACGAAACCATGAATTCCAACGAGTATCGACTGGCATTGGAAACAGTTTATCTGGTTTCACAGTTTCTTCTTGCAAATATTGCAAATATTGGTGTTTCCTCTTGCGAGTGTTTAAAAAGGCAGACTTTACCTTCACTACGACATCGTTTACCTCAACAAGTTCACATGACAACACATTTCCTACTAGGGCAACTTTGTGGGCCCAGCACTGAATATGGAGTACGTGATCTCCATACAGAACTTGCAAACTGTTGACACACTAGTTTAGGAACATACTTATCCCTCAGTGTTTTGACACAAAGCATGTCTCCAGAACCTGCCACAAATTCATTTAGCCATGCGCTTATGTTAGGATCATCCAATTTTTGAAGAGGTATGTTAGCTTTAGCGAAGGCCTCTGTTGTCCTCAGTGCCAAATGTTCGACGTCTGCTTTTTTACGTTTAGCACTACCAAAGCACTCTGCAACAGAGCTCTGAAATTTTTTTTATCAGCACACCCATCTTCGTATTTTTCTTTCTTTTAGTTATGTGTTTTTCGCTCTTGGTGTGCTTTATCACTGTGTCTTTTCTCTCAAATGCGACTTTACAATTACAAAATTTGCACATTAACGTTGCCGTATCTGGTGCATATAGCCCGTTGCTTTTGAAATCGTCGGCACGTTGCCGCGCACTTGCAGCATTTTTCGGCATATTTTTACACAAACTCAAGTTATTTTATTTTAATGTTCCCATGCAACAGTAAAATACGATACATTAAACGAAAAAAGTGGCAACACTGCGATGTGAATGCTCCGTCTCTCTCTGTTCCGCTCAGCGTTGCCAACCGTACAGTCCTGACCGTACATGTACGGCAATTTCACTGTGTGTACGGACGTACGGTGTTTATCTTATACTTCAGTTGGAATCGTGTTACAAACACATAGCATTGATCCTTACGGCAGACGTGCGCACGACTGCCGGTTGTTTGTGAAAAAAAAAGTTGATTCTTCTCAGCATGCAATCTTTTGTGGCGTCACAAATTGTTTATTCCCAAGGTTTATTCCATAGCTGCGTTGTGTAAGAACAAGATTTTATTTCGTTTATTTCGTAATTCTATTTCATGGCAAAATTAAATCACGAAGTCATTATTGTGCAATAGTTTTATTAATATAATCGTAAAAAAAATTCATGTACGGACCTGGATCGGGAAATACGGTCCAAATGACATTTTCGTACGGACATTTCTTGCTGAAGGGTTGGCAACTCTGGTTCCGCTTGCTCACAACTTGCCGCCTTCTTCCAGCCATTACATCAACAGTATCGCTCACGTATGACGTGGAGTTGTGGTTGCGTAGATTATGTTTATTTTGTATTCTGGTCACATCTTAGCAGCAATATAGTTCGTTCTTCCATACATACATGTAAAGTATGTGATTTTCGAAACGTAAACAGTGGCAGGCTACCGCTAAGGTTGGTTAGTTTTAGTTCTGACAATGGCGATGCCGGCGAACTCAAGATGAAACCAAGTTTGTTACCGTACATTTCTTAAAATTTCGCGTGTATACAGAAAACTAAACGAAATCGTATTATTTCGCAATTATCAATGAAATTCACGTTATTTATTGTGTTAGCGCGATCGCGAAAATTTCAGGTCTGTACCCATGGGGTAGCAGAACAAATGTTGATAAACTCCTTGATTCTGCTATAGAAACAGCACAATATCTAGCTCTAGCAGAAGTGTAGTACGAAGAATCTTTGCTAAATATGTAATATCATGAACGACCATTATCTTCCATTGCTTTGTGCCTCTCTTCTGCCGACAACAGCAAGCATTCAGCGACCCAACACTGCAAAGACTTCCACACGAATCTGCCTTATACATATTCAACTCCTTCCTTACCAACCTCAATTTAACAAGCAAATAAACAAAAAACAAAACACATCTTCAGTTAAAGAAAATATACTATGACTAGGGACCCCAGAAAATGATAAATAAAACTGGCTCATTTCGGTGTAAAAAAATGACAAAAGCGGTGCAAAAAATCGGTGTAAAAATAAGAAAGCGGTGCTAAAAATCGGTGTAAAAATTTGGTGAGATACATTAAATTAAAATTGAAATTGGCAAACGAGGATTGTTTTGCTTCAAATTTTTTTAAATTTTAATATTAAACATAAAATGCACTCAGTTGGCAAACACTAAAAAGTTTTTAGTGTTTCTAGTTTTCATCTTGGTCTTGTCTCCTTTACAGCAACCCTGGTTCCCCTATTTTTTAAAAATGCAATAAAAATACTGAACCACAGTACCTTGAACATATTTATTTAACCAGGTCCTCATGTTTGGGTCATCTACTTTTTCCAAAGGTATGTTTGCCCCCACCATCATTTGAACAAAGTCAATTATAAATTGTTGTTTGTTTACAACTATGTTTTTAGAAGTTTGCAAAGCAGCTCCTATAGACGTCTGTTTTGCAGTACCGGTAGTCGACGTTGATGCCGCACATAATTTTTTTATGAGTTGCGTTAGAAACGTGTTTTAGGCATGTGTCTCGACGCATCCAGTCCACACGAACGTTGCAAAACTTACGCATTATTATCTTATCCTTAACATCAAATATATAAAATCCTTCCTGCTTCATCTCTCGTTCTCGATCGAAAACCGTAACTATTTTCGGCATCTTAACACAAAAATAAGCACTACTAACTAGATGCTTGGAAATTAATACCGAGTAACCGAGAGGTCATAAAAAAACACTACTGCAAGCTGCACCGTAAAAACATTTATGCCGTAGTGGCACGCACACGAAAAAATATTGTGTTCGGCCAGAATGAAACTATTATGTAAGCGTAAATATTGTGTTCGCTTCTGTGCGCTAGAATTTTTGGAACTAATACCAACTACAGTACAACCCAGTTATAACATTCCCGTTTTTAACATTTTCCCGCCTATAACACCATAATTTCATGGTCCCGTCATTTCTCCATTTATCACAATGCTTTAATTTCCCGCCTGTAACAATATTAAAATTTCTACATTCCCGCCTTTAACGTTCAAATTTGCTTTGATAACTGCCACAATTTGCAGTATCCCTTCCTTCAAAGTCATAATTTAGAGCGAAACCATAGCTAGAAAATACAGCACGCATATACAAACATCAGATGTTTACATTTGAGTAGTTCACCATAGACGTGGTACACACGCACTCCACAACTTGCACCGGATCGACTATCAATATGGCGTCCTGTTCGCGCTTGTTAGCCTATGACTTGTTCCTTTATACTTATGATGCGCATTTTGTGCACTGATACATGGTCGGAAACAGTGCTACTGTAGTCTATGGTGCTGGTTTTTATTTCAAAGGTTTAACACCTTGAGATGGTTAACTGTTCTATGGATATATTCACGGCTTTTGTTTGTGGTTAACCTTTACCGTAATTATTTTTTTTTTTTTACTTATTGTAGTCACGGTCGTATTTAATTAAAATACGCCGTATTGAAATTTTATTCAGGTTTTTGTACGGCTATGATGGCCGATAAATATAAGCAAAAATATATTCTGTAGCTGAAAAAATTCAGTTTATTAACCAAGTGGACAGGAACCCCAACAAAACGCGTGTTGTGATTGCAAAAGAGTTGAATATTTCTGTTTCGACTCTGAACTGTATCGTACAAAACATTTTTTTTTCTTTAGCATATTATTAGGTACAGCAAAACCCCTTATTTGCATTT
Source organism: Bacillus rossius redtenbacheri (assembly GCF_032445375.1). Taxonomy (NCBI): domain Eukaryota; kingdom Metazoa; phylum Arthropoda; class Insecta; order Phasmatodea; family Bacillidae; genus Bacillus; species Bacillus rossius. Next base: position 136,772,922 of record NC_086330.1, on the reverse strand, counting down.
TTCATGGGGACAAAGTAAAAAAGTGTAAAAAGCGGGAAAGTGTAAATAAAGGGAAAAGTATAAAAAGGAGTACAGTTTACCTTATTTAGAATTTTTTTCCTTTTGTTTAATAGCACATACTACAATGCAGGTACAAACACACTAACAACAAATTTTACTTTAGTATTTAATCAATTATTAATTTACCACATTTGACAAAAATAAAAAAATAATGAAAGCCAAAATGTTTTTCTGATTACTTCCTAAAAAATAAATTTGAAATTTTCTTCTGCTTGCTTTTTTGGCTGTTCAAGGAGATTATTTGCCTCTCCAAATTATAAATACAGTTGCAACCGGCAGGGTTTATAACAAATACGGGCTACATACACATTGCTCACAGTAAAAAATTTTTTAAGAAAAGGCCGCAAATTGATGAATATTTACCGTCAATAGCGCGCCAAACGCGGAGAAAGGTCATTGTACTCGGTCAGCTGCTGTAACGACGCGGCGGCGCATGCGCACTCTATGCTCCGCCCAGACTCATGACGCCATCAGCCGCCAACCAATAGATGCGAGCTTAGCGGAAAAAAATATAAGCTCCACCTCCCGTGTACCAATTTTATCCAGTTCTAATACCAGTTTATTGGTATACGCACCAGTTTTCTCGCTGCCGTGACATGTTCAAGTTTACGTTTATCATGATGTATTGATACCAATAATTAATTATTTACGATCCCCAGAAATAAATGGTTAGTTTAAAAAATATGGCGTCAACTGTACAATACTTCCCAAATTATAAAAGACGTATAAAACAGTTACCAAGACACCGCTCATTTTATCTTGTGAAGTTTATGTCTCGTACCAGTATTTCGGCTAAGTTGTGACATAAATACAGTATCAGAACTTACAAGCAGCCATGTTTGTACATTCATGAGTTTACGTTTTTCCCTCGTGCATTTTAGATTGTCTCCTGCTATAATTACTCGTACTTTTACACGCCTAGGCTTAAATTATTACATGTTTAGAAATAAAAGCAACTTTTCATGTTATAAAATATGTATGTTTTGCTATTTAAAATGTTCATTGCCTACTAGCTCCACGGTATTTTCTGGTTGTTTATGGTTGTTACGTGACGTAAATAGCGGGATTGATTCGATTTTTGAGACGTAATTCGCGGGAAAGTATTGTATTGGACTATATGGGAACCAAATGGGACCTGAAGAATATAGTGCAAATAACGGGAAAACGTAAATAACGGTAACGTAAATAAGGGGTTTCGCTGTATTATCTATAAATAAAATTAACCAATTTTCCACTCTATTGCTGTACTTAGTGTATTACTCCTGTATTTTGTGTTGTTTTACCTATACTTTTTAATTTAATCAATCCACGCGTAATTTTTACAAAGTGAAGATGATTTCCTGCTTATAACATTTTCCTGCTTATAACATTTTTTTATGTTGGTCCCTTGGAGAATGTTATAACAGGGTTGTACTGTACACGAAAATTGTGTTCGTAACGCTGCTACATAGCGGCAACGTAAATATACACGTTTGCCGCCATGTTGGAACTACAATCAATTTCGTTACGCGATATCAATACAATCGATAGTAAGATTATTTACAGTATCCAACCAATGTAAACATTCTTGGTAACGGAAATTACGTGGATTTCGCGCAAAGTTTCGTGTTTTGTGAAAAAATAGCAGATTTCGTGAAAACGGTGAAATAGTGCCCAATTTCGCGGTATTTTGTGTATTTCGCGGTTCACTATTTTCTGGGGTCCCTAACTATGACCCAAACTGCCAACCAAAATCTGAAACTGATGATAGGAATATAAATGAAAAACACACAAAGACTCTAATTGAAAACTATTGCCGAAAAATAGTGAAACTTGCAAACAATAGTAAAGGTAACTGGAACACAAATCACTAAAGACATACTGTGATTGTTAATAAACCAAAATAATAGGTACATGACATACAGAATTAAATGCAACACATCGACAAAATGAATAAATAACGTAATAAAACAAATTATGTGAGTAGCCAATACTTACAACATAAGTTGGAAATTACATCAGAATTTTTCAGTGAAACAATAAAGAAATTCATAGATAATAATGAAGAAAATGCAAGAAAACTTAAATATGATGGTATAGCTATGATTATAATGGCATACAAACTACATGTGTCATATCATGACATTATGCTCATTTGTTATGTTAATGCCAGATAGGCACACAACCGAAACAGTTACACCTTGTTAATCACATAAGTCTAATGTCCAACTTATTATTTTAATCACGGGTACATAAGCAGAAAATAAAGAACACATATCAATAAAAAAATGTATTAAATGATACCTGTAAAGTCTTTGGCACTTTAGAAGGAAACACGAGGCCCGGACAGTCGCACAGACGTATATTTGACGTGAGGTGGATTGTCTGGAAATGTTTGGTGTGACCAGGCGTCCTCGAAACACTCACCACCTGCAACAAATTTAAACATCCGTACCTATGAACTTGGATTGGAGGCTTTCGTGGCTAAGGATAGTGAACAAATGTTGGCAGTAGGTGAGTAGGTGACCCATTTCCAGGATAGACAGCACCTGCATTTTTGCTCGGAGAGAAGCAGCTACGTAAAATATTTGCCCACTCAGATGGCTTTGTTTTGCAACACCATTTTTCTAATAAAACCTTGTAATTTCAGATCAAATGGAACTGAAGCCGATCTGGGATAGCCAAAATCTGGCTTAGGTAGCCTGAGAAATTGAGAAAGATTAATAAAACACAATGTACTTACAGAAAATGTTATTCATATTGAAAAAACCCATTTTTTAAACCTGACAACTTTTAAATTTGTCTCGACATGTTGCAGGTCTCATCAGGTCATTGTGTGTACTTATTAAAGCAATAACTGTCAATTCTCGCACAAAAGTTATTAATTTTGTTTGAATATATTTGCTCTCTCTATGACTATAGTAGCTTAATAGTCAAAGTCATTCCCAGATACAATTGAAGTGAGCCAACTTAGCAAGGTTAGTGTTCAATAATGTGTGAAAATTAGGTAAAATCGGCCCCTCTAAAAGTATTTGGTAATAGGAAAGGAAATACCACTTCCTGAACAATGAGTTAGAGCAAACCTTTTTTCCCATGATAGCGTTCATGAGTGAAGACTTGCCGACATTTGGTTGGCCCACACAGCCAATGGTCAGCACACCATCCCTGTACTTGACGTGTTCCACAAAGGTGGTATCTACTTTCTTCATCTATAATAAAACACACAATATTAAAAGTACGTAAATGTAAATATGAATTGCCATTAGCTATCAATCCCTTAAGCATTGAATATATATAACTTATAGAAGTCGCGAGGGGATAGGATTTATTATTCCAATTTTCGGATCCAAAACTGTGGTAGTTGTTAGCTCCGCCGCTAGACAGCTCTTCTTTCCACAAGAGGGTACTCGTAGTTACCAGCTTCCACGCCAGAGCGCTGTAGCGTCGTTTTTTTTCAAGGTCGTGCGCGTAATTCTCTGTCTCACTCTATCGAGAGGCGGTGCCTTTTGTTGAAATCCGAGTGCTTAGATACGGGTGGGCGCAACTGAATTGGAGGAGTACGGCCACCGAAAAAAAAAGTGCGGTTAAAAGATTCCAACATCAAAAATTAAGTTTTAATTATAAGAAAACTACAGAAATTTCTTAAACGTAATAACGTAAAAAAAAAAAAAAAAAATACTGACATTCGTAGTTCAGAATTTATAAAATGTGTTAACGGAGTGGCGCATTGAGTAAAATGGCAAAACATAATTTGGAATAATTCTTGACAACGTTGAATGATTTTGGTAGCTATGAAACAACTATGGCTGCGATGACTGTTCAAACGCGTGCACGTGTTGTTATTAGTAACTGAAACTAATGGTATGATGTCATACTTTGTGGCTATGCAGTTTATAATTTTTTTAACATAAGATGAAGCATTTTTACATAATGTTTTGGTTGTTTCGTAATTCAAAATAAATAATCTTAAACGTTATATGGTGAATATTCCCAGTAACGAATGACCACAAAAAAAAATCAATTTTGCCAACATAGATCTAAAAAGTTAACGATTTACTATGTTAAGTTGCTTAAGGCCCTGTCACACTGTCAAATTTTAGCTTCCAACACCTTCCAATATGTTGGATACAATATCTTTGAGGGTTGTGACGTCACGTTAAACGTCACTATCGCAGCCATGTTTATTTGAGAGATTGAATGTCTAGAGTTTCCTTCAAATATTTTACGTATAGGACTGGTTCTAAAATATGTTGGATGTTGGATGGGATCAGCCAATCAGAGTATTCTAAAATAAAGCGGCCGCTTTTGTTTCCGTTTCCGAAGTGTAATAGTTTAAATATCAGCAATGGCGAATGGGAAATAAATGCAGTAATTGAATTAATACTATTTTATTTCCTGCTGGAATATGTAATTGTTATTGTATATTTTCCTCCAATTGAATCTGTATCTACGGAAGCGCAGGTTAATATATTTGACTAAAAGAAGTTACTGTAGTTTTGGAATATTATGGTCCTTAAACCAGAAAACATCTATTCAACGTACGATCATTATTTGACTGCTATACCAGTTTTGCTTATGTTCAGGTATTGTTGATACACTAAATTAAAAAAGCAAGCATTGCGTACAAAATGTGCCATCAGGAATGAGGTATCAAAACTAGGATATGCATTTCGGAACTTTTACCTACAAATTCAAATTAATAACACCTAAAATAAATTTTAAAATATCTCAATTCAGAGACTTAATGTAACTAAAATTATTTTGGCTTACCCAATCAATCTTTCTTATAAGTCATTGTTCTCCTTATTTCACAATAGCTGCTACTCTGTAAGTATTGTCAGGAATTTTCTGGAATATAGACTCATAATTTCCTGACAATAGATGGTACTGACTTATGTTAAAGCAGCATCTCTGAGTAAGCAAGTAGCTCTGATGATTTGCAAGAAAGGCCTAGAAATATTAAAATTCTGCCTACGTGTCCAATTATTATTATTTAAGTTTTGAAAGTAATATCATTTTTCGTGAATGTAAATATTTGTGTAGCAGATCCTTGTCAGTAAGCCTATACTTCCCAGGCTGTACGAAACAAGCATACCTGGTCTAATATCTCGTTAAAAAATTATTTTAAAGAGATAATGTGACTGAGGTGAAGTTAGCTTAAAGGCTCATCAGGTTGAGGTTTGTAACAGTAAATACACTTAATTCAAAATAAAACAAAATTGCCAATTACTAAACACAGCAAAAATTAACACATTCACTTTAAAGTATAGGAAAAATTTTGATGAAATACAAGTGAAAGTGGCCATACAACAGCAGCTAGTTGGGTGAGAAAATAAGCGGGAATGAGAAGGGATATGCCTACTTGCAGATTTACATTTAATTATATGTTTTATCCTTACAAAACATACCTTTAAATATAGTTTTTGAAGAGCACTATAAATTGCACTACAAATTTCAGGTAAAACTTTTGAGATGGTGTTGTGTGGAATACTTGTAGAGAACTTAAATGATTCCCCTGTCGCCAAAAATCTTAATGAACTGCCAGCCTCTGCTTTGCTGGTATAGACTGGCACAAATGAGTATCCTTCTTTGCAATGCGAGACTACACAATTGAATGAAGAAGATCAAAACTTTCAGAATCCATTATTACATAGTTCGGAAATGAATCGGCATCTTCGTATCGAAGTTCGTGACAAAAAGGGGTAAAACACCATTTGTTTGCCGGGAAAGTATCCACTGTCTCGTCCACCATCTGCGTTTCCTTTTCTTAGATTTCTCTTCTAGTTTACTGAGACTTGCTACAATTGCAATTACAGCTACAGCTTTTGAAACACTTTGATGCTCTTAATGCAGGCATTGCAAACAACTGGAAAACGTAAATTTTAAACTGTGTATGATCACAATATACCTAAATTGGAATATAACCTACTTAAAAAAGCCTGTGTTCCTTGACCCAAAATTTGTTTTTGATTCTAAATACTGTCATTTACAGTTCTCTACAGAATGTTTGGTAAAACGAGCTCACTCAAAGAAAATTGATAGTGTGAAATGACTTCAAATATATTTTACATTGCTCGTCAAATAATATTGAATACAATATATTTGAAGACGTATTTCATCCATAATCACCCTTCAAATTTTGTTGTCCAATTTATTGGATACAATATATTTGACAGTGTGACAGGGCCTTTATAAATAACGCACATTTCCCGGATCTCCAAAGAAAATAAGAGTTTGTGTTAGAGCATTGAGTTGCCACTCTTTATATTCCTTGCTTTGAGGTTAGATACACAAGTTATGCTCGTAAAAACGATGCGCAAGTATTTTGAATACAAATATATTTTCTTTTAATAACCGAAAGGTAAATATTATTTCCATGAAATATAATACAATACTTTAAACACAGACAACATATAAGAGCTATTTTTTGTTTATTATTCCATCTGGCGTGATAAATATTATATTTTAAAAACAGTTTGTGGATTTTTAATATAAAATAAATATTTATTTATGACATCAATTTAAGTTGTTCAAAAAATTCACTTTGGTATGAATTCAACCAAATTCATGTTATTCAGGGCAGAAAATTAGAAACTACCAAAAAAGATTATCTACGTTGCTGTTTTGTGTAAATCTGTGCACGGACTTTGTAAGTGATATATTTATAATTCCTCATTTTAGCAACCCATTTTAACACAAGAGAAAAAGGATTTTATACTAAAAATTATTATGTTAAACCATTAATTAGCAGGAAACATGTATGAATAATCTATTTAAATTTGCATTTGAACAGTGAATATTATTTTGCAATATAAATATATTTTATCATCGTATATTACGGATGAAAAGTTTGTATTTCCATCTAATCAGAAGTATTATGACACAGTTAATTAAATTGCTTTACAAGTTTTTATTCACATGAAAATCATTAAAAATTGGTTGGGAAGTTATATAAATATACAAAAACAAATCATTATACATACAATTTTATTATCTTAGTGGATTTAAATTAATGGTGTCCCAGTGACTACTGCGAAGAAAAAAGTCTTGCGAAAGGTTTCCTCGTAATTGAAATTCGTCAAAAAAAATATATCTCTCATTTTTGGTGACATTTCTGACAAGTGGTACGATGAAATTTGAGACTGGCAAATGAATGTTGTGAAGCAATAAACAAAATATCACATTCGTGAACTACAAATGTATAGTTGTTTTTATTTTATAGTAAAAGTGTATCTAATAACCCGTGGCTTTGCTCACGTAATTTACGGGTATTGCTGATATTCTACCATTTTAAGAAAAGTATGTATTAAATTCCAAAGATTATTGAAGAATTATACACAAAGAACTGTCAAGTATAGAACATATTTAATAAATAAAAATATTTTTACGGCTTATTTTTAATTGGTTTAGCGTAAGCCTATTTTAACTTTTATTTAAAATTAAGAACCTACATTATTTTCTATCTCCCGGTTTAGTGACTTTGAGAATATATTTTTCCTTGATGAAATCTTAACTCTTTTCCATCTGACGAAGAAGCCAATTAAAAAATAAACTAAGACTCGCGCACTTATTGTATGTTAAGACTGCCATCGTTTTAAATTACTGTAATTTTTTTTCATTATAGTCATGCTTAGGATAATAACATAATATGCCTTATTACGCATACATTTCAATATTCATGAAACCAATGCATTTTTATTTTAAATGTAGAGCAGTTACTAAATTTTTGAATTTTCACTGATGTACTCTTTTCACTTTTCTATGTGATTTAGAAAATATAGCAATATACGTAAACAAATTAAACCAAAATCATCCTGAATTTTTATTACCGAAAAAAGTTAAATACAAAAAATTTTAATATGCGTATTTTAATATTGTGTATATATATATATATATATATATATATATATATATATATATATATATATATATATATATATATATATATATATATATATATAGCCAATACTGATTTAGTGGGTTCCATTTTATTTATTTTTAAAAATAATATCTACCCCTTTTACTACTTAATAGATAACATTAAATAAGAGAAGGTTGTTTAAGGTATGTTGATTTTCCTTGCCAATATCTAAAAGTAAATTTGTACAAACGCGAAATATAGTTTAAATAAGAATTTACTTTTAAAATAAAACCATATTTTGAACGGAACACTGACTATTGGCTCAATACAAAGTTTTAATAGCTAATTTTCACTTCACTCGGGTACAGAATCCCATCATTCAGTGATTTCCGTGGCTAGCTTCTTTTGGGATTTCATCATTCTCAAACGACGGTAAGGGAAGCTCCTCTTCAAGGTCGCCTAACGAGCTGATAAGACCTGCCGGGTAATTTGAATCGTCGGTCTGGTATTTTCGAAGAGGGGGGGGGGGTGAAGGATGTCGCGACTGGGCTGGTTAACCTAGTTCTGCCAAATACCGCCAGGGGCGTATACGGCCGATACACAGCGATGAAAGCGATCGCAGCGGCGGAGCTTGGAATTACAACAATTCTTCTGAGAAACCGGACAGAAAATTTAACCTGGGCTCGCGACTTCTATACATTATATATATTCAATGCCTTAAGGGAGTAGGATTTAGATTGCCAGTTGTTCCAAAGGATTCAAATTACCAACATACCTCTAAGTTTTAACATTTTTATTGAACCTTTTTCACATAAATTGGTCAAAGAAAATATTTAAATGCTAGTAAAAATGTCAAAATATATTAATGCTTTTACACTACATTACTCAGAATTATGACCATAAAAAATCAGAGTACATATTAATAATAATTTTTTTAACTTTAAGGGAATACAAGTCCAACCGGGACAGAGAACAACAAAAGTTGAACAAGTAACGAAGTAAGCGATTGAAAATTATTAACATAAATATATATTTCAATAAGCAAATGTTGGTAAAATAAAATAATTTGATCACACATTTGATTTTTCATAGTCACCAAGATGCTTAAAAAACACAACACTGTAATCACTGTATATAAAGAAGTATTCATTCAGCATTCTGAAAGAGTGGAAACTCCTACATTAATGCATGTCACTGAAAGAGGATCTGAATGGAGCAAAAGCAACGACATCAACAGTCCCATGGCGAGCATCTGAACTAGCAAACATGAGTGCACATCGTGTAGCCATTTTTTTAAAGGAGCTCTCATTATTTAGTGATGATGAAGGGTGGGGGGGAAGAGGGGCTGTAGTCCAGCGTACATAGTAGATTAGTGGCACGTGCAAAAGTAAACCCAGTTCAATACAATCCTGCAATAAAATGTTTCTGTCACATTTTTTTCTGCAGCCGAAACACTCTCAATATAACATGCTGTCTCTATGTTAAAACCTAAAAATGAAGCAACAAACTTTCATTTTGCAGGTGTCACTTTTTTATGCTTTATCATGAAAACAAGGAAAGCAAGGGATGCGTACATGGAAAGGCTAATGGGAGAAGGAAAGAAAGGAAATGGGGCATGAGGCGGACCTTTACAGCTAAGTATACATATATGAAGAGTAAAGGGAGAGTAGAAAATAGCAGTAATCAAGGGAGGGGCAGAAGTGTGGGGGAGGGGGGAAGAAGGCAAACTTGCTACAGAAGCAGTACCTGTCTGTATTTGTAAAGGGAGACATATGGGATGATCGGAAAGAATCAAAGACGGTAGAAAGGAGGGGTTTAAAAATACGGATGGAAGATTTACCAAAAGGGGGTTAGGAGTTTGAGGGGAGGAGGGCAGCTGGGCCGGATGGGATAGGGAACAGCAAACTCAGTTGGGGGGAGGGGGAGTAAGGAGATAAGCAGATACCTAATGGTGATGTTCCAGCAATCCTTGGGGGAGGGAAAATTGCCAAAGCAATGTAAGGAAGTGGTAGTGGTACCCATAAGGCAATTTCGACAAACCTGCTTGACGTCTAGCGTAGGGAACGTAATGGAGACGCTGGTGTGCAGGTATGTGGTGGGGAAAATGGATGATTTCAGGAGAGGATTTTCGTGTGAAATGCAGATGGTGGGGTTACTGAAAGATCTGGTGGAAGTGGTGGACAGGGGGAAGCAGAGAGACACAATAATCATTGACTCTGAAATGGCGTTTGATAAAGTGCCACACAAGAGGCTAATGAAGAAGGTAAGTTGTTGGTGAAGGATGAAAGGGTAGTAACGTAGTAAGCTGGGTAGGCTACTTCCTTAGGGATAGAAGACAAGAGGATGAGGATAGGAGAGGAAAGGTCTGAGGAGGGAGAAGTGACTTCAGGATTGCTGCAGGGGAATGTGTTGGAGCTCTTGTTGTTCACGATAATGATGAACAATACAATAAGATGAAATAGAGGCCGGGATGAGGTTGGGGTGGGGGAAGGGGTACATATGCAGGGGGATCTTATCAGGCTATAAGGATGGAGAGAGGAGAACGGGATGTCGCTGAATTTTGGAAAGACGAAGGTGGTTAGATTCACGAAGAAGGAAAGGTAAAGTGGGAAGTGTATTGCTGGAACGGAGATAAAGGAGGCAGAAGATTATAAGTACCTGGAGGTGAACCTGCAAAATAAACTGGAATGGGCCAAACAAGTTCAGCAGGTGCAGAGCAAAGGGAGGGTGCTGGGGCTGCTTGGCAGGATCCTGCAGGGAGAAGGGATGAGGGTAAGGGAGAAGACATACTCCATGTTGGTCAGGCCAAATGATTGAGTATGCCGCTGTGATCTGGGATCCCTACTTGGAGAACATGCAGCGTAGAGCAGCGAAGTGGGTGATGGGTATGAAGAGAAGGGAAGGGCAAGAGATGAAAGTACATAAGATGATTGAGGAGTTTGAGTGAGAAGCATTACAGAGGAGGAGATGGGTGGAAAGGTTAGGATGTCTAAAGTGATAAATGGAGAGGGGAGCTGGGTGATGAAGGGTGGAGAGATCACGGGTGGAAGCTCCTGAGGGAATGGAGGCAAAAGGAAAGAGGGAGGCACGCCATCCTTGTGAGGACAAGGAGGGAGTGGAATGAGCTGGAGGAAAGAATGCCACCGGGTGAAAGCTTAATTGCAAGTGTAACAAATCAAATATTAAATAATTAAAATAAATATTTTGAACATATTAAAAAGTAAAATTAGCAACATAAACTTAAACATGACCAAACACAAACCTTTATTTGATTTCTTCAAAAATTGTACAATTTAAACATAAAAGGTAATTAAATTTGTTGTAAATACTGTAGGCTCTTCTAAAAGTTTTACTAAATATATTAACATTTTAAATAATAGTCTCAGAATAAATTTGTATATTAATTCATGCATTTATCAAATTTTCATGCAAACTTTTGAGAATATTCCATAGCAGGCTGTCCACAATCTGGAAAGTTGGAGAAAATCAGAGATAAGTCAAGAAAATTCTTCAGTTTGCATTCACCCAGAATGTAAAACCATTTTTTTAAAGATAGTGTTTTTGTGCATACTGCATAGTTATATACATGCTATAAAATGGCATATCCAAGGTTGTGGTAAAGGCTGAATATTCTGTATTTCTTTCAGAAAATTACAAAATAGGTAAAATATATTTTTTAAACATTAGTCAAGGAAATTATGAAATTTGGATCACTAAAATTTTATTACTGAGTTGTGAGGACACCCTGAATGGTTGATTTGTTCAAAAAAGATAGGATTCATACAGTGTATAGATTCAGTGCATGCCTATATCAATTTTCAATTAGAATAACCATCAGTTTCTTCAAATTTTTAAGAAGTTTACATACATCACCAACAATATTGGGAAAGTCCAGATGGAGCAGGTGCTAAAGAAAGTACAGTCGAACAAACGACACCATTACCAGGCAATGACAAGATAATTCTCTTTCCCAATATGGTGGTCACAATATCCACTCAATGCTTACTTATATTAAAATAAAATTATAGTTTAAAAAACTAAAAATAAATGCTTTCATCACTGAATAAACTAAAAATTTAAAAAAAAAATTAATTTAAGCTTTTTGTCAACAGCCAAATAATGCACCACAATTCCGTATAACTAAAAACCTGGGGTACTAATATAATTTATCTTAAATTTTCTATCAGTAATAACAATATGATTTTCTATCAATAATTTGATGATATAGTCAATATGAAAATTTTAGGATATAGTCATTACAAAAATGAAAGAAGAGAGCACCTCATGCTTGTAGTTATACAGAGTTGTAGTGTATTATTTGGCTGTTGAACAAAAACCTTAAATTTAAATTTTATTTTTTAATTTTTATGTTCATTCGATAAAGGCAAGTTTTTTTAGTTGTTTAAACTGTAAGTTAATTTTATTCTTTTTAGTCCGAAAATAAAATAAAAATATTGAATATAAGTAAGTGAAACAAATTAAAAACACTAAATATGAGTGATTAAAGTATTTGTTACTATGATCTTAAAATTAGTCATCAATGTTCACATAATCTAGTCATTTCAGTTAATGCATCAATATTAAATGGAACTTTTCTTGTTATCTCAGAGCAATCAATTTCTTCTACTTGGAGACCATCCAGTGACTTTATGCAACTACGAGCTACATAAGCATGTCCGGCAACAAAGAGATGCGATCCCAAATAAACAACTAATCTACAAAGCAGCCTTGCATTTTATGCACGGTAGATGCCCAACTCAGTATTAATGGCAACATTCGTCTTTCAGTAGTACCATAACTGTATTTCGCTGGAAATTGGATGGCTGTTGTTTTAATTATATGTACACCATCCATAGGCGTACCCAGGAATTTTTTTCGGGGGGGTGTTCTTCCAGATTTTTAAGAAAAACTGCACAAACACCAAAAATTAATTATTTCTTGAGTAAATAAATATAATAGTCTCAAATTTCATTTTTTAACCTGGGATATTGTTGATATGTAATTTGTACATATTTTTTCTTTCAATTAACTTACGTAAGTTTACATTACAATATTAAAATACCTACAAAACCCCCCAATATATATATATATATATATAAATAATTAGTTAACTTAACGAATTTACGTACGCACTTTACAAACTTATTCCTAATACGTTGACGGCATGACAATAGAATAATTGCTCTATAATTTGATTTTAAGGGTGTTAGCAACTAAGGCCGGAATCACAATAGCCCGTCCATCCGTCATCCGTCTGTCAATTACGTGACCTGCACCCAATAAGATGGACTGAAAAATGTCATCCACTCGTCCGTCTAAAGCTTGGTAACTTTATACTTTTGACGGGTGAACGGATGAAACTATAACCTCCTAATGTCTTCTAGGTGTTTGCATATAAAATATTATATTAAAATGTATTAAAGTTTGTTTAATTGTTTAGATGATTCCAAAATCATTTCTTAACTTACGTTTAGACACATTTCGAAAGCTCTTTTTTGAAACAAAAATGGTCTAAGTCACGGAAGTATATAATTACGTATGGTAACTCTGGAAATGTGAAAATACATACCGAAAAAAAACACTCTGAATTTAATGAGTTTCAAGTTCTTACTTTACATAATTGTTTATTAAGTAATATGATTACATATGATAATTTTTTCCCCCAAATTGTTAAGTTTTCTCAACAGTTGCCAGCACTGACATGGAGAAATATTATGACGGACGAGCGGAGTGTTGTAAATCGCCAGCCGACCTCCGTAGCGTAGTCGGATGCACACCGGCTTATGGTGGAGAGGTTCTGGGTTCGAGTCCCGGGTAAGGCATAGGAGTAAAATCGAGACATTCAAAATATACACTTGCGTTGAAAGATGATGAATAAGAATAATGAAATTGATATTTCTGGCTAAACGGATACTGCTCAAGGCCAAAATCCAAGCAGTGAAGTGAAATGAAGTTGTATATCGCTTGGCGGCTGACGGACGAACGGATGACGGACGGATGCGACGGGCTGTTGTAATTCAGGCTTTACAATTCAAGTGTAGCAAAACAGAATTAAATCTTTATACTTATATAAAAATCTCGTGTCACGATGTTTGTCCGGGCTAATTTCTGAAACTACTGCATTGATTTTAATGAAATTTCGCCCAAATATTTGTAACTTTGTCCAACTTTATATATAGGCTACATTTTATTTCGATTAATGACAGCGTTTTCCGAAAATCAGCTCCCAAGGGTGGTTAAGCACTGGCCACAACGGGATTTTGCATTGTTTATGCCTTCTGCGTCTTCATGGCAACGGGCATCGCTTGGATCGATTTTTTTTCCATTCGAGGCATATTTCTGTATAGATTTAATTATTATTTTTTCTAAAATTATTTAAATTTAAAAATATATTTGTGCGAAATACATCTGACTGACTCATTACGACTGACTTGAAATCTTTCAACCGATTGAAACTTAGCATAGTTACTCATTTTGTGATGTATGTAGACGCTCACTAAGATATGATTTTCCGAAAATCAGCTCCCAAAGTGAGTTTTGGGGGTGTAAAATATCAAAATTCCAGTTTTTGGTAGAAAATCACCATGGCAACTGCTGTTGCTTTGTTGATGCTTCATTCGTCTCTATGGCAACAACTAATTCACTGTTAATGCAGTCCTCATCACCGTTGAAATTTAACGGGGACTTTAAAAATCAAAAATTGCCCTTTTTTTTTTTTAATTTTATATCCTACAGACTTGAACTTGACAGTAATGTTCCTATGCAGGATGACGTTTTCCGAAAATCAACTCCCAAGGGTGGTTAAGCCCGGGCAATAGTGGCACAGCGGGATTTTTCATTGTTTATGCCTTTTGCGTCTCCATGACAACGAGCATTGCTTTGATTTTTCTCCATTTGAGGTGCGGCAGTGGCGTACCCACAAGGAGGGGCATGTATAATGAGCGGCGCAAGAGTGTACTGCCTGCAGACTGCCGTAGCGAAGTACGGGTACATCAGTTGTACGTTGCGTGCTCGAGAAGCGGGAAACCATCGGTGCTACTCGTTTTCTCTCCGATACATTACAAAGCATTGTAATACATTTTTGTCAAAATTAATTGCGTTTTATTTCATTTTTTATTACTGTAAATGGGATATTTAGTCTCATTTTTCCCCCATTAGTATAGCCGTGGAAGCTGGTTCGGGCAGCTAGTATATTATAGGCCCTATATATATTAAATTATATTGTTCTATTACAATGTTCGCTAAAAACACCTACACATTGAGTTGAGGCCATTAAGCTACTGACTCAAACACAACTTCACACCACGTTGCACTCAACGAGGTCCCTTTCATCTGAGGCGAGAAATTTACATTTCAGCTTTTCAATGTTTGTAACAGTCATTTAAAATTACGCACCTTGCGAAAATCAAACTTTTTTCTTCGTGTTATATGTACAGATGTAGCTACAGCATTTAAATGAAAGTACCCGACGACAAAACGAGCAAAAAACGTCCCATCCCCCCCCCCCCATGTTTTAATAGTTTTATAGAGTTTTGTATGAAATTAGGTCGCAATCACTACTGTTACTCAATGCCAAATTCTACTAAGCCAATCTAAAACATAATCAAAGTAGAGTTGAACTGATTATTCCAT
Organism: Bacillus rossius redtenbacheri; assembly: GCF_032445375.1. Taxonomy (NCBI): domain Eukaryota; kingdom Metazoa; phylum Arthropoda; class Insecta; order Phasmatodea; family Bacillidae; genus Bacillus; species Bacillus rossius. Next base: position 136,757,390 of record NC_086330.1, on the reverse strand, counting down.
AGACCAATCACCGCGATTTGAGAATTTAGACTGACCTATTATGAACCAACCACTGCAATTCAAATTTGTTTACGTTTACTTACCAATTGGGCTGCTTGGTGACTATTTCTCTTGTTGCTCTGTATTTAGAAATTGAGCTCGAATGACATGAGTGTTCAAAATTTTCTTGCCTTATTTCGGGAGGGGTATGAACCCCCAAAACACCCCCCCTGGGTACGCCTATGAACCATCTGTGCCGAAATCAACACAGCCTGATGGAATGCCCGTATCATACACTTGATCATGTATGAAGAGTAGCCAGATAATTTCAGATGTAGTACCCATATTGCCATTAATGAATCCCAGGCCCATTTTCCATCATAACCTGACCTCGGAAACATACTAAATCAAAAAGAATATATTTATGAAATTTTTTTAAATTTAGGGGCATTAACCCCCGACCCTTCCAAGAGTGAGAAAGATGAAGCACAGGCACATTTTCTACCATAACACAACCTCAGAAAAATTCTAAATCAAAAAGAATAAATACACTTTTAAAATTTTCTTAATTATGGGGTATTACACCCCGCCCCCTTTCCACCCCCTTACCAGGAAACATTTTCCACCATAACCCGACCTTTTGGATCGGAAACAGTCCAAATCAAAAAAGCATTGAGTTTCAAAATTTTCAAAATGTTGGGTCTTTTACCCCCCCCCCCACCTTTCTTTTTTTCAGAGTAACAGTCGACCCCGAACAAAACTGAAGGGACTGAAATTGGACGTGATAGTTATAGATGAGTTCTAAGTAAAGAGGTGAAATAAAACGAAGTACATAATTATTAAAACAAGTGGCTTCTGAAAAAAATTTTTATATCATTTGTTCTATTCCATTCATATTACTCCCAATGTCCCAAAATGCCATGTGTTGTGTCCATCAGCACATAACATGTTGTTATTAAGGAAGTGAGCCAAACTTGAAAAAATAACAAACATACATACACCACTAAGTCCACAAGGAAAGAGATGACATTTTTTTTCTTGTCATTTTGCTATTACCTAATTAATGAATCATAAGTATTTATGGCATAGTTTTGCAGTTTTTTTGTGCGAATTTTGTATTGAATATTTAGTTATGAATATGTTTTCCTAGTTCCTGCTTGTTCAGTTTCGAATGTAATTCAATAATGCTATTTTTTAAGAAAAATAATTTGAATTGCTACTTTATCTCTTTTTTTACGAAGAAAATCTCATCCAAAAGAAAAGAAAAATTGTTTTTATATAGATGAGAATATTCCTTGTAAAGTTTTGACTGAGACATAGCAAATATTTTGACTAAATGTCAGAGATACTATCACTTCTATACTTTACATCACTGTGGCCTAGCAATAATGTTCTTAATCTATTGTCATCTCTTATATTTTTCGCAAGTGTTTTAAAGGTTCTAGCAGCAGTAAGTCATTTTTCTAATTTTATTTTAACCTTTTCCAGGAATGCATTTATGAATGTGTTACAATCGTACCTGGAACTTGTAAATTGGGAGCTTGACAATACATTATTCGATAAAAATAAACTAGCTATATTACTGAAAATAAAATAAAACTAAACAACTCAAGTAACTTACTTCAATCATCTCTTCCACTTCAACTTCATCACATTCGTACTCCAACTCCATCTCCTCCCCAATCTTTTCTTGCCAGGATGTAAGGTCAACTGCAAAAAGAAGTGCCTCATAAGCGAGTGGTGCAACACGGAGTTCGACTGGATCGTAAAAGTGCGGGGACTGAGTGGCGCGAGACTATTTGTGTGGACAGGCATGAGGTAAAGGGACAACCACTGTTGAGCCTAGCTCCAGTGAGGAGTGCGAACTGTGGAACTCGACAGATATTGAGTGACTGGCAAATAAACATTTTTAGTGGCAGTGAATGGTAATCGGACATTTTTAAGTGCAATTATTTATTATTAATGTAAATATTAGTAATTAATAAAACTGTAATAATGCTTAATTGGGCTATCCCTTATGAACCAGTTTTCCCCATATTATAAATATTGTAACAATATTTTACAAACTAAGATAATATATAAATTTCTACATTGTAATCCATTTTCAATATTAATCACTTAAAGTATTAGCTGAAATATGTATAGAAACAACAAGAAATTTTGTATTATTTGTTGTTCACAAAATGAAAATGTAAAATGCAAAGGGCCAACCTGTTCGACAATTTCTTAGATCACATGAACTCTTTACGATTGTGCTTATGCCTATCACAGAAACAACCTTCCCAACTTCTCTTTCTCATATACACTCAATACTTCTCACTCACTCACTTTTTTCTTTCTTTCCTCCTCTCTCTTTCTCTCCCTTTCTCCTTGGTATTCACACTTGTGCACATGCACATAACCATACTCTCTCCCTCTTATCTCTTAGCACTTACACTTTCTCATGCTCTCTTTTTCTTTCTATATTCCTCTTTTGCTCTATTATTCAACAAATCCACCTCATACTTTCTCACATGTGCTCCAAGCACTGTCACGCTTCTCGTAGCTCTCTAATGTTCCTCCTCACTCTATGCATGCTTTGTCACTCACTTTTTTTTACTTCTCTCCCTTTCATATCAACTTCCTTCATACTTCTAGCTGTGGATGCTAAACATAGTCTCTCACACAACATATACAAATACAGACACATGAACCAAAACCACAGATATACTTTCATACTGTCTTTTGTCTTTCTAGGGTCAATTTCTATTGAGTAGGATCAAAATTTATGAAATGAGCAAAGGCTAGTATGAATAGGTGAGAACTACCTACACGAGCATCACACGTGACATTTCCTGCCCATCCACTCAAACAGTGGATGAGATGGCTGAGGAGCAAGAAGACAACGCAGTGGTGAGGGAATCGGGAATGCTCTGAGAAACCTACCAACTCACATTCATGTTCACCATTTCTAACAGCCACGAAAAATTTGATCTGGATCCGCATTGCTTTAGTGAGATTCCAGTTATCTCAAGGCTACATCTTAAAGAGCCCTTAGTTTTAAAAATAAACTTAAAGTATTAAATTTCATTTACTCTTATATGAGTTTCTAAGTCAACATATTCACATCCATTGGTTGATGACAGCTGTATGAAAGATTGTCTGAAAGGAACAGCTTCTCTTTTTGCTTCTACATGTAATTGAATGTACATGAATAACAGTATTTTTTATTTTGTTTTTGACTGTTATTCAACATTAGTCATAATTCGTAGATTGAGTTGTTTAAAGTATGTACTTCAAAGTACTTTAAACATGTAAGAAGACAACGAAAAGTGATGCAGCAGTAAGCCACAGGGCAAGTTATCACTGGCACCAATGACCTCACAGTCTTGCCAGCCTGGTAGCCTGTGTCTGATGTGCGGGCACATAAACACATGCAGCTGAGTAGCAAAGCTGGGGCCAAGTGTTGTCACACACAAAACTGGAAGGCCTTAAAAAAGTGCATAAAAAGCACTGTATTTCTAAAACATTTGCGATGAAATAACCTACATGACCAATAAATGATACTGTCAATTGACCAGCTGAATTCACACAAAATCTTTATTCTTCATAATAAAAAAAATAGTGACTGGGAAACTCATGATGCCTGAGAAAATAAGGAAAAGTCTGCTCGTGTGTTGCAAACATGTGACAATTTTTAGAAGTCTGGTATTAGACATAGTTTTATTTTTATTTTTAGAAACAAACCTCCTACTATGAACAAAGTGTTTCATTGTGTAAATGAGGACTTTGACCAGCTCAATTTTAAATGTGAGTACTACAAAATAGTAGTCTTACAGTTTGATTAATATATTGCCTTCAACTGACAAATTTTAGAGTACAGTGTTGGTTCAATTTATGCCAAGTGCAATGAATTATCATCAATGAGCACTGGCATCTATGCTGTGATTTTGCTTTAAATAGATCAGCATATGATTATAATAGTTGGCTAGTACACACAGTTGGAAGAACATCTTCCATCATTTGCTAGACATGATTAATTAAGCAGTATTTGTATTATATATTAATAATCTAGGAAACTCACTTTGCCTAATGAAAATAACTAGGTCTGTGTGAATATCAGTTTTTTTAGTTCAAATCAAATTTAATATGAATATCAAATTATTTGTGAATATTAATATTGAATTTAAATAGTAAGAAAGAGAATTAGAATCCCACTAAAAGTATTTATTAACATTGTTTAACAACTTCTGGATAATTAGGCAAATAATACTAAAGTGAAAGGCTGTTTAAGTTAAGTCAGCAACAATAATTATTTGGAATGTGTTTGTTAAAATATTAAATTATTTAATAATTTTTTTTTAATTATGCAGCTAAACTAACTTAACCTAACCAACTAACTTCTAGTTTTAGTTCTTTTCACCTTATTTTCCACAACCTGCTACTCTAGAGGAGAAGGTGGTAATATGGACCCCGCTGATTTTATGGACCCCCTCAATTTCCAAGCAGTGACGTGCTGCACTCTTTTGGTCATTGCATGAACTATCTCTTTATGAAGTGCCAACAGCAGGTCGATGTCGCAGCAAACCAGTAGTGTCGCATTATATGAGTAGCGAGGCAAGGAAAGTTTCTAATATTGTGAAAACTTTTGCAAGGTATGTAAAATTTTATTCTAATTTAAGTTTAATTTGCATAACAAGAAATGTTTTTATTTTATCTTAGAGGGTAATATTGAGGCTGTAACAGTATATTATCAGAGTTCGATATTTTCTGTTTCTCTATGTACTATTGAATTCTAAATCCAACATGGTGCTGTCTGTATTATGGACCCCCCTGGAATGTCTGTAATATGGACCCGGGGTCCATATTACATGCATTTTTATCGGGTCTATTTCTTACAAGAAATAATTTAGGAACTGTAAATTTTTCTTATTTTATTTAATGTCTGCGAATTATAATTTATTTCTTAACCCAATAAAATAATATTTTAAATGATGTAGGCCCAAAACAAAATTCATGATAACATTGATTACGAAAGTAACTTCATGGCTTACCAGAAATGTCATGAATAATATAAACAAGAAGACTCTAATTTTAACATGATGTGTATAAATATAAATAATAGATGCCAAACAATTAAAATTCAATAGTTTTTCACTAGTTTTTTTAAAATATTATTAGCTTTCTCTCTGTAGAAGGTTTTTTTTTTGTAAGTAGAACCATCCTATAAATGAAACTTGAGTTAGTTTGAATATTTTTATATTTTAAAATGCCTGAAATATGTCCCCCTCAATATTTATCCTTTTATCTTATTTTCAATGTTTGTTTAAGAACTCTCGCTCATTTTACCAAATTTTTTTACAGATGCCAAGAAAGTCATTGGACCGTAAACCTAATACACGCCGAAAAACATGGAATAAGGAGACGATGTCAGCTGCTGTGAGAATGGTGCGAGAAAAGAAGATGGGAGTAAAAAAGGCATCGAAGCATTATGGTGTCCCAAAAACAACTTTGCGAAGGCTTGCTTCTGAAGTTATGAGTGATCCCGAAATTGTCGTAATGAAAAAATTGGGAAGAAAACCGGTGTTTCCTGAGAATATGGAAAAAGACCTGTTACAGTATGTACTGGAAATGGAATACATATATTTTGGTCTTACAAGACAGGATGTGAGAAGGATGGCCTTCCAACTGGCTGTACGCAACAATATACAGCATCCCTTTCATGATGAGCATGCAGGGAGAGCATGGCTCGATCATTTCCTTCATAGGCACAAAGAAATTTTGTCACTGAGGAAACCCACTAACACATCATATGCTCGAGCAGAGGGTTTTACTCAAGAACAAGTATCTTCATTCTTCGACTTGCTTGAAGACATTTACAAAAAACACAGTATGACGGCTGAAAGAGTGTGGAATGTGGATGAGACTGGATTCAGTGTTAGGCAAAGCAAAACACCTAAAGTTATTGGTTCGAAAGGGAAACGTCAGATTGGCGCACTCAGTGCTGCTGAGCGTGGCTCACTTGTTACTGCGATATGCTCTATGAGTGCGGGTGGATCCTTTGATCCACCAATGCTCATTTTTCCTCGGAAGAACATGAACGATTTGCTAATGAGGGGTGCTCCACCTGGTGCAATAGGAAGAGCTCACCCTTCAGGATGGGTTCAGGCAAACCTCTTCACTGAATGGCTTCAACACTTCGTTGACAAAAAACGAAACCCACAAAGGAAAACCCAGTTCTCCTAATCTTGGATGGGCATTACTCACACACAAAAAACCTGGACGTAATCAATTTGGCATGGGACAATCACGTTCTCATCCTATCTTTGCCAGCCCACACTACGCACAAACTTCAACCTCTAGACAGAACATTCATGGGGCCATTGAAATCTTACTACAGTGATTTCATTCGACAAGAGCTATTCCATGGAGAAAAACGTCTGGGACCATTTGACATTGCAGGTCTGTTCGGAAAGGCCTACTTAGAATGCACGAGGGCATCTATTGCAGTGAATGGATTCCGAGTGACTGGTATCTGGCCATGTAACCGCCATATTTTTCCAGAATCAGAATTTCTCGCTGCACAACAAGCTGCTGAGATTCTTAATGCACAAAGCCAAACTTCCAGCATCTCTAAAGTGTCCAACAATCCACCAACCTTAATCTCCATACCCATGCAGTCTTCGCCGATTGCATCGACTGCGGCCATTAGCCCTACTTCTCAAGTTGGCAATAAGTCGTCTCATATTTCACCTAAGGATATTCAGCGTCTACCTCGACTCAAACATAAATCAAAACGTGGGAGGAAACCATCATCCGCAAATATAATTACTGGGTCCCCGTATAAAACTGCTTTACAGGTGGCAATTCAAGAAAAAGAAGCGAAGCTGTCGAAAAAAAGAACAGGTCGAGGAAGATGTGTAGGTGTCTGTCAACCTACAACAACTGAGCAGACTCAGACTCAGACTCAACCAACTACGTCTGGTCTTGTCTTTCAGCGCCCAAGAACTGTAAAACGAACTAAGAAAAGGAGACTGGCATTTGAAGGATCAAGTTCTGATAGTGACTCTTACGCATCGTGTGCATTAGATGATGCTAAGACAGAGTCACCCCTTGAAGTCCCAGTAGGAGGAAAGGCTCCAGATACAGAAGATTGTCTCTGCATGTTTTGTGAAGGGGCATTTACTGATGACTGCAGGGGAGAATTGTGGGTAAGGTGCGAGATGTGCAACCAATGGGCACACAGTGAATGTGCTGGGGCTGAAAAGGACATTTTCTATATGTGTGATTTTTGTCGCTAAACATTTTATTTAAGTGGACTTTAGATTTTAATTTAGGTATTTAAGTATTTAGGTATGACTATTGTGCCATAGAATTGAATTTGAATGGTCTGTGTTGTCTTAATACAATTTAAATATTATGTTGACTATTAGGGGTCCATATTACCAGCATGTATGGGTCAGTAGGCATTTTCGCACTTTGCAAAACAACTCATGCCAGATCATTTGTAGGTATAAATAAATTTCATTAAATGCAAGAAATGTGTGTATAATAAGTTAATGAAGTTATCCACGCATCAAATAATTGATCGAAGCTGTAAAGTTACAAGTAAATTTCATAAAACTAAATGGGGGTCCATATTACCACCTTCTCCTCTACATACTTATCCAGAAAATTTTCGGAAACTGCAAAATAGTGTGAAATCCATCGCAATTTATTTTACAAAAAATGTGAATCTTTTTTTTTTTAAATGCTTAATTTCCAAATTAGTAATTGAACTCAAATTTACATATTTAAACCCTAGTTATTAACACGTTTTCGTTGTTAAGGGCAGCCAGGTAAATTGTATTTTAGTTCAGCAATATTATAAACACCATTTTTGCTAATTTCATTTGGAATCTTAAACTATTATTTACATTTTTTTAAATATAATTTGAGTTGCAACATCTGTTTTGTCAAAGATATACATACAGGAAGTAAGCTGCTACTGTATAACATGATGTTAGATTGATTGTTACTATTGATTTATATGCTGTTAAAACTACAATGATTATTTCTTTTAGTGCCCATCTCAATGGAGTGTCCATGTTTTGTTTTGTTGTAGTCCATGGTTGATGATGTTTATTTTTTCCTACTTCTGTGCGTGTGACAAAAAGAATACAAATAATATTTTGTTTTCAAATTTTAAATAGAAAATATGTAGTGTTTTGAATTGTTTAAACAATTTTTTCCATTACTGTTTAGCTAGACAGTAGGGGAAAAAACTATTTTGAGTACTTGTTGCCTGTTTGAAATTATGTTTATTGTTTTTTTTTTTATTATGAAGTCCCATTAAACATCAAATAATTGTATTTATATGGCACAAATGACTCAATCTCAGCAGTGAAAGTTAGTATATGACAAACTCACTAGGTATTATAAGCAAACAAACATTCGTTATTTTGAAATGTAAGTATTCAAGGTTTAATCAAATACAAATAGTTTATTATTTGTATTCGAAAATTCAAATATTCGCACAGGCATATAAATAACCAACAAAAAACATCATCCATTAAATATTTTTATAGTCATATGGCTTATACAGATTCTCATTATGTATTTGAAACTTCATAGTGTGTAAGGATGCAGGAAATGTTGAGACCATTTAGCACTGACCTCGCCACAGTAACACAAAAATGTTAGTTTACCTCAAAGCTGAGTCACAAGCGAAAAAAGAGTAGGCAGTTACAACCGACACAAAGATGGTGCTTACAGAAGCTTGCATGCATGTGAACCGTGGCCACAGTTGAGACTGATCGCTAGTCCTCACTCACACAAACATGCTTAGTAGACCACACTGTTGACAGTGGGTTGATGCTCTCTGATGTAAGGTACCTCCATCTTGCACCAAGTGCTTGCATGCTTCCAGAAGTTTCCGAGCGCCTTCCGCAGCCATTCGCAGCTTGCCCTTCCTGCGACGCACCTGCAAACCTGAAACACCAACTCACTGGTACCAACTGTCATAGCTGTAACTAACAAGGGGTCTGCAAGTACTTGAAAAATATTCTACATTCATGAATTTTTTTTATATTCAATTTAACATTTCAAATCGAATAATTTTTTTTTTTTTAACCATTCATAACTAATAAGCACAGTGCAAGTGGAACTTATTCATAAAATATTAAAACCCAAATAGAGTACCATGTATTTAGCCAATAAGATTCCTTCAGAAATTTGGACCTTGTTTTCTGCAACACAGTATATACGTGCATTTTATATGTAACAAATTATCAGTGATTATAAAAAAAAGATTACTAAATTATTAAAAGGTATTTAAAATACCCTATTTTATGTTATTAAATAGTTTCATTAACAAAATAATTTTCAAAGTTAAAACTTTAATGATTTAAGAAAATTAATTCTCTGTTTTTATTTTCTTGCGATTTACACCAACCTATTATAGTTCCATGTTTCATTTTTCTAATTTTACTGTTTTTTTTGCATCAATTTTTCTTATACTCTATAAAAAAATTGAAATAAAAAAATCACCATTTTTTTGAATTTGATTAGAAAAATATTTGACATTCATGAATAATTTTACATTCAATTCATAATTTGATTCAAATAAAAAATACAGGATTCACAGAAGCCTAAAACTAAGCCAATAAAACTACATATTAACACAACACATTGTAATAAAAACTTTCTGCAGTCCTTTACTGCTGTGGTTAAAGTAAACACTACAGATACTAATTACAGTAGCATTCTTACGAATTATTAGAGCCACCTGTTTGCGATGAAAATAAATGGCAGATTTCCTCAATTTTTTTTGTTGATTTCGGTTTATTTTTCGTCATTTTTAAAACTGATTTCGGTGTATTTTTCGTCATTTTTAAAACTAATTTCGGTAAAATTTTCATCGCTTTTAGAAATTTTTTTCTTTTTGATGCTTTTTTATTTCTTTTTAAAAACTCAGGTAATTTGTGATCTTTAAAATTTTTAGTTTTATTGAAGTCATGCAGAAAAAACAAAAATTTAATAATTACTTCAAGTGTACAAAAATAGTTACAATTAATATAACACTTTTATTCCCAAAGAACATATAAAAAACCTAAATTTTTCTTTTCAACCAGAAATGTTAAAAATATTATGAGAATTTAGGTTTTATTCAGTTTTATTTAGGTACAGAATGCACTACAGTTCTTGTGTATTGAAATGTTATGCTCATTGACTGGAATTTAATTTTTTTTTACAAATTTCAGTGTAGTTTCAAGTTTCTGTCAAAACAATAATAAAAAAATCATAAAGTTTGTAAATCAAAGGATTTTTTTAAAAGTAGGCCTACCTTCAATGTACTTGTTCATCCAATCCCTTAATTTAGGATGATCAAGTTTCTCTAAAGGAATATTGGCTTCCATGAAAGCACGAACTGTTGACATAACAAATTCTTGTTTGACTTTTTTAGCCTTTTTCGTGCGGGAAATTACATCGGTGAGTGAAATCTGACGTTTGACACCTGACGTATTTGCTGCTTCAGATTGTGTTGCAGCTTGTGCGAACGCTTTATTCTTTTTGTGGGAAGCGCTGCCATTAATGTGTTTCACACACGTATCCTTCCTGGCCCACTCGATGCGCACGTTACAATACCTGCACATCAAAATCTTGTTGGTTTTGTCAAAGATATAAAATCCTTCGTGCGAGAATTCTTTCTCGCGGTCGTAAATTGTAACCACCATTCTAAACGTTTTATTTTGTAACGTTACATTAAACCTTAGTAGACTACACGCAGTCGACAAAGCAAACAGTAAACATACAGATCTACGACGAGACTAAATAATTACAGAATAACAACGCCGCAAGACTCCCGACATTCGACTAAATACTACTAACCGAATAAATATATTAAATCGACGAATCGTTCTCGCACGTCCAGAAGGCAACTGTTGGAGTTGGAGAACGTGTTTCAACTTCACATTGCTCGCATTTAAGTTCTCACAACTTCGAACTTTCTCTTTGCACCTTACCTAACCTAAAAACATGAACCTGAACCTAACCCGGTCAGACAGAGGTCTCGTAATTGTCACGTAAACAAAAACCTGTCGATTCTTTAGCGCGAACATGACATCGGAATTTATCGAGCGTAAACAGTTTTCGTTATTCTGTTGTTTGGAAATGGTAGTTTTTTGTGGACAGCAACAAGCTAGTCGACGAAATATCAATATAATCGTTATATCTCACGTTAACACGGTCTGATCGACTTATAGCGCTCAATCAAATAAAAGTAAACACAACAGCAAGAGGAATACGTTCATTTTGTGATTTTTTCGCGTTTTATTGCCATCGCTGTAAATTTCACGCAAATTCCTAGATTATGGCGAAAATTTCGCGATTTCGCACGCCACGAAAAACAGGTGGCTCTACGAATGATACAAGTTACACTGTATATCGTGACCATAGGTGTATAAGCAAGACCGTCAAGTGGTCAGATCACTTTCTTCCAACAAGGGCAGCCCCTTGTAGCACGTGGGAAATGTGGTTGTTGTTGCCATGAGCAAGTGGCTCTTTCAGGATACTCCTGTTTTCCACATTCATTCGTTTCAGTATCATCTTGACAACCCTTGTCATCTCTATTGACTCTGATGTTGATGAGACTAAGCCCTGATTCATTTTTCATTCATTCACACATACAACAGTTTAGTTAATAAAAGTAACAGGTCCTAAACCATCATTCCATCATAAACATTTTAATTTCATAACTGACCATTGCTATTATAGGGTTGAATTTTTTTTGTAACCGTGATGACTGAAATAAATTTCGTTAGGAATAATAAGTGTAATAGTAAATTTTTGTAGGCTATATGAAACATAATGTACAAATAACTTTTGAACTAAGAAAAATTGTATTCACATATTTTTACCACATAAGTTAAAGATTAGCTTGCACAGGATGACTAGCAAACTTGTGATATAAATTCCGTGACTTTACCAAATTGGAGGGAAAAAAATTTTTGACCATTAATATTAGTTAGCCCATAACTATCAAAAATTGAACTTAAAAATTGTGACCAAAAAGAAATAGGCACACCACACTAAAACAGGCAACTTGTCAGTTATTTCATCGCATTAATGTCAATAGCACTGAAATCAATGCCCGGGGTCAAATTGGTCAAATACTGATATACTTACAAGCAAAGAGAAATGGGAGAAAAACTTTTGTAACAATTATACCATATGGGTTAGAAAGGGGGAAGAAAGGATATTTATGTGGAACTGTTACAAATTATAATAAATCTCAGCTATAACTTTAATTTTTCTGTAACCTCATTAATAAAAAAATTCCCTAACTACCTGAGAAAATCCCAGACTTTTCCTGGACTTTTCCCAGTTTCTGAAAATCCCATCTTTTCCAGGTTTTCCCTTTGACTAGGTAGCCACCCTGTTGTAGGTAAATATATATATGTTTATGTATATTTAACTGTGATAAAGTAATGCAACAATGACGGATAAATGAAAGACAGCACGCACACCTGACTTGCTGATGTGGTTGCCACGCAGGTTGTACCCAGGGAAGGACGTGAACGTGAGAATGGTGAGGGAGGGGTACAGCTCCTGGAAGTAGACTCGCCAGGCCGCCACCAGGGGCGCTGGGGCCAGGTCCACCTTGTTCAGCACCAGGATCATGTCCTTGTGCAGCTGTCCTGTCACGTGCTTGTACAGTGAGGGTGGGAACATGAGCGCCTGCAAGTAAACGTCGCGTGGTGATGCTCCACTCACACCATTTCTACGCCAACATATGCTTTTATAGGGATTTCTCCTTAAAAAAAGAGCCTTTCCAAACTTAAAAAGGTCATATTCATTCTAAGAAAATACAGTAATGTTTAAAATACCAAAATAGTAAAATTATGAAAAGAAAATATTATAGCTCTACTGTGAATATACAATTTCTGAAGTCCACATTGCTTTAGGCTGTCTTTAAAATAAAGGTACCAAGCCAGGATTCACACAAACAAACCAAAAAATCTGGAAAACCCAAGGAATTTGACCAAATATTAATCATCAAACTGGATTAATAATTTTTATATTTTTAGTAATAGTGTGTTTCTTTAAACTCTAAAAATCAGTCAGTATTTTAATAAAAATTTCATGTATTGATGAAAACTCATCTTATTTCATCCTTAAACGTAAGAGAAACAATGAATCAACAGTGTCTTTATTTTATGATTAAAAGCACAATCATTTTCAAAAGTTATTCACTTCTTCAAAAACAATTATGGATTGTTTCAAAGTTTAATTAAATATAGTGGTTTTGTATTACACACTGGCTGCATTGGTTGCGAAGCAGGGTCAAGATTATATGGTGAATTGCGATAAAGCCAAAATAGTAACACCAAAAAGCATGGTAATACACCATATAACACTAAAATGAAAGTTAATACGTATACCATTTAGCACCAAAATCTAACTCAAAACATGAAACCATTCAGCAATTTGACAAAAGTGATATCAAATTACAAAATTTAATCTTGTATCAAAATATATTACCTAATTTGGTAAAAATATATAACATTACAAGTCCATTGTTTGATCTTGCATCTTTTATTAGCAACATGTTTTTATAATATTGACGTGGGCACATTTTTTAACTACACACAAAATTGCAAATTATTTATTTTTCTCAGTAGTTCTTTTCTATAAATGCTCATTAGTTTATTACTAACTAGCTGCTAATCCCTGCGTTGCCCGGGCTGAACACAGGGTGAAGGGGACCTTTTTCGAAATCAGATGTAGTTAGTAATTGTCTTCTTAATTTGAATGTCAAGTGTGAAAATTAATTTATATCACTTTCAGATCCCGACAGACGTTCTGCCAGTTTATAGTTATTTACCTGGTCTGTATGTAATTTAGACTTTATAAAGCAATATAGAAAAAAGCTTAAATAGAAGAGATTACTAATATTGAAAAGATTCCATTATCTAGCTAATGCTCAGCCTGCATTGCAATGCCTCATTCAATTTGTTTTGTAATATGTTTGAAGTAGTTCCACATATACAAATCATCTATCCATCTCTCTATATATATTTATCTCTATCTACATCTATATACATCTATGTATCTCTCTATCTCTATTTATCTCTTTATATCTACATATCTACATATATACTTCCCACTATATATCTTCTATATATATGTCTCTATAAAGCTCTATACATCTATAGGTATATCTCTTTATCTAACCCATTTCATTCTCTATACCTCGCTCTATCTCAACTTATCTCTCCGTCTCTCTCTCTGTCTCTCTATCTCTCTCTCTACACACACACACACACACATATATATATATATATATCACTCTATCCCTGTCTTTATTTTATATTTAAATAAATTGTGTCATGCGTGCGCACTTATACAAAAAAAAAACAGAAGAAGTGCCGCTATATAAAATGAAATAAACACATTTTTTGACACGATTCGTGCTCCAACTATTGAAAAATAGTTATACCGACTCAGTAACCTTCATGGGCATGCGCATAAGAAATCACCAAAATTTCATCGCAATCGGATGAATGGTATAGGAACGCATACGGCACAAACAACTGAAAATTAAAGACATGACAAAAGCATCAAACGATGGTGCGTTAAAATTCAAGGCAACTCTATCTATTGACAAAGTTAAGAACAAAATTGTCATTGGCGCCTTTATTTTGCTAGCCGCTGCGAGCTCCACTAAGCGGACTGGTCTCACCAAGGAGAAAAATATTAATTTGCCAGACCTTACTATGTGTATGATCGTGGGTCAGACATAGAGAAATGACACTCACTCACTATTTGTATGTCTATGACCTATGATTTTTTCTGTTATAAAATGAAATTATCACTTTTTCACTCCCTTAGAAATGGAATTTCATATTAATATGGGGTCTATGTGTTAATCCAGGTTATAAGCTAGCTGTAGGCTAAATTTCATTCAAAGCCATTCAGTAGTTTTTACGTGAAAGAGTAACAAACATCCATCCATCCATACTTACAAACTTTCGCGTTTATAATATTAGTAGGATGATTTTACTGTATAAGTGCATGATGTGTAAGTCAAAGTTAAAGTATATTGGTGAAATAAGTATTACTTTCATATTTGTTGAATAATATATTATTTATATGAATAGAGACAAAGTATTAAATAAAAACAATAAAACCCAAAATCTCCTGTTTAAAAATTAAATTCACTTAAAAGAGCCCGATGTGCCACCACCTCCCCCCTTACACACTGCGAGCCCCCTCCTTCCACCACCACCCTCTACGACCCCAGCGTGTGTGTGTGCATGTGTGTGCGTGTGTGCACGTGTGCGTGTGTCGGCTCGCGCCCACCAGTGTGACGTCAGTGCTCTGCTCCCGAGAGTTTCCGAGCGAGGACGAACAGTCAGTCAGTCGCGAGCGGTGCGAGAGGAAGGAGCTTCATGCCCTGTCATCGTTTTCGGAGCTTTTTAGTGATACAGGGAGAAACGGGCCTCGCCACACACGGGCTACGTCACGGTCCTGAGAACAGAGTAGCCGAGTCCACATGCCCGTTATACATGTGGTGGCACCCTAAACTCTGACGAACACTTCAACCCCCATTGTGGTAGCAAAGTGAAGACACTTTCAAACTATATATTTGGAAGTGAGTATACTAGTGATTTTATTTATTCCATTAAAACATGAGAATAGTGAATAAGGTTATACTGAAACTCTTGGTAAACACATATAGCTTTGAATATTGAGAAAAAATGGAATCATTACATGGAGGATGCATGCTTACATTTGAGTAAATTCACTGCACAAGCACACTACTCAGTTTATGCTTAGAAACACCATCAATGATGACAGCAGAACGTGACTGGTACCAAATAACTGCATAGGGACTTAATTTTTTGTGATTCCAATGCTTAATAACTGAAATATGATATAACATTATAGAAAACCTCTATTACTACTAAATGTTGCAAAATTCTTTAAAGTGTCTTAATACTTACAGCAAAACGAATATCTACAATGACTAGAATAATATCCGACATCTCAAGAACTCGCCATAGTTGTCGCCACGTTTCTAGATTCAGTTCGAAATAACTCAGCTCTTTCCAACCAAATTTCTGTTCCAGTAACGAAACATACTCCTAAAAAACACAGAAAAAAATTAACAATCTGAAAATCAAATGACTAATATTATTTTAGCTGTGATATTCAAATCCCAATCTAAATCAAACTATTACTAAATACTAAGCTCAAATGTTGGAGTGTGATTAGGATAGTATAGTCAAAGATTACAAAATTCATAATCAACACCAGATGTTCAAAATTAGTATTTCTTTAATTTATGTTAAAAGAAGGGGTTTTGTGGAAGTATTTTACAAACATTTAAGGGTTACTTGCAAAACCACAATTATTGACTTTGGCTAGAGTACGATAAGCATGAGACAAGAAGAACCAAAACCAAAGAAAAATTTGCAGACATAATTTTGAACCAGAGCTTTGATCATCCTTGTGAATTATACAAAAACTCACATGCTGTTTTCTATATGAATGTATGAATCAAGGTCAACTTCAAGTGAGCATAGAGAAGCTTGTGTTTGGTTATCAATACACCCATACCAGAGGAACAGCCAACTAGAGAATAAATGAGGTTGTGTGGGGATGAAGTATAGGGGAAAATGGCACGACCCAGAGAAAACTAACCAGCTCAATGCAATGTCCACCTTGTCGCCTACAAATACTGGATGTAAGCTGAGCTTCAGCTAATCACCATGGTGACAGGTAAGTGGTATGACCACTATTTAACGATGGGCTTCATCACTTTCAAATCCATTCCATATGTAATATAAACTGACTGAACATGATAAATCCCAAATAATTAAAACAATAAGAAAAAACACGTGAAAAAAAATTAGTGATGGGTGATATGGATGATAACCAATACCAAACCAATTACGCAAACATTTTTTTAACATCCGATAACCGATACAAAACTGATTAAATACTTTTTGTACATAATCACAGTGCAAATCTACAGAAATTCAATATTTTTTAGTAAAAAGTCAGTTCTTTAATAGAATTATTTATTATAAGGATATATGGAACATTAAAAAAAAAATTCCTCATAAAATTTGTGCATAACTCAATACACATTATGCCTTTGACTGGTAAACAATCACAACATTCAAGTTCAGCTTTAAATTACGGAACAGTTGAAGTAAAAGGTTGCCTACAGAACTGTAAACAGGTACATAAATAGATCATATGGGTGACACCTGAATGGATGAAATTATTGTACTTTTTCAATGTGTATCAGTTTTTAAAGAATTGGTTGGAAAGGATTGTATCGGTAATCCAGAAAATTGGGAATATTATTCAGTACTGTTATTAAAACTATTACATAGGAACATCACTCAAAAAAATAGGCTTAAAGCAACAGGACCACTTAAGTTAAAGTGGACTCCAAGCCTCTTGGGTAACAACTCTGTGCTCTAATATTTGAGTAATATTGCGGATAGGAGTTAACAGAAAATTTCTCATCTACAATAATGTTATTAGTTATGGATGAACATAAGCATACAACAAAAATCAGATAATATTTAAGAAGTAATCATCCAGACATTTTGCTGGAGTGATATCAGCAGACCACGGAAAACTGAAATTATGATTGATTGACCAGAATTGGAACCAGGGTCCTTCCGAATGGAGTCCAACCTTTCACTGTTGCACTGATTCACTCAGTTCATAACAACAACCTTTCCATACGAGGGTGATCTCAGGCACCAAGGGTCCTATTGAGAGGGTTAATGAATGAATTTTGGTTTCTTAAAATGTCTTCAACATGTAGGTCATTAGAGGACGAGGTGTGAAGTGCTGAAACAGAGTAGTGCTGAAATGTATTTCTCGGAGAACCTCAAGAAAACCCACGATCTCACTGTAATGACCACAACATGTCCCAATTATTGCAAAAAAAAAACTGAGTGTGATACTGCTGGGAATGAAACTTGGACCGGACCTCATAGGAACAATATTGCTCATTTGAAGGATTTTTATAAACAAGCAAGGATTCCGACAAATTTTTTCAAAGCTGCTGATAATAAAAAACAAAGGAAAGAAAAATTATTACAAATATTATGGTTATATAAAACACTGTTGCTTAGCAGTAAAACAATTACCTCATATATTGAACACAGGAAAATCTAAGAAATAAAAAATAATATTTCTCCTATGTTTTACAAAATAATTTTTTTTTGATGCTCTTGCCATTGGTAACTAACTAGAATTAATCTTACCCACATGGTGTAACCTCGCTGAAGGCTGCAGTAAAGTATAAAAATTTTATGTAGAAACTCAGAAACACTTGCCGTGAAATATTTATGTTCCAGAGCTTCGAGCTGCTCTCGGCTCATGTTGAAGTTCCAGGGCGGCCGTTTGGGAAATTCCAGATCAGGGGGGAAGAAATTTTCAACTGCCACTTCCAGTTCCCTTTCAGGCACAGAGGTGATGGCCATTCTAGCCTGCTCCTTTCGCTCACGAAGCTCCGCTTCTGTTTCTCTATGGAATCGCAGGGCATACCTGGGGACAGGGCACATATGTGAACATCAATTGTTTCTATACTGGGACTTTAAAAATTCACAGACTATATCACAGTTTAATAATTTTGACAGATAAAAAAAAAAATTCTAAAATTCAGGCCAATGATTAGCATGTCAAACATTTTATTCACAAACATTTTGTTACATAATACACAGACTGCAGGAATATTTTGTATTTCTAATTTTATGGCCTGTTAGAGCTTAGTTGTAAATAACTCTTACACCAAATGAAAATTACACTTTGAGTAATATCTTAGTTTTTATAGTACTTGCAGCTAGAGATGTTAGTTTTCCAGGAAAAGTAGTTTTGGGAAATTTTTCCGATATATGCAGCAAACATTCAGAGTCATTCTTTCACAGAAACAATGATTTTATAAAATATAGTCACACAAACCGTACTAAATAAAAAAAAACATAAATTTTGTCTTTCTTTACAACGTAATAACTACTTAACTAAACATTTCAGATTCACGTAGGACTTATACTACCCTCTACCAACTGATAGGAACAAAATATTTATGTCTAAAAGTACCTAACAATCTGCAGAAAAAGAATTATTGTATAACATATATTAACCTATCTTACATTGTGTAGATTGTGTTGATAATGGAAAAATTTTACACACACTTTTCTTCTTGCAGCTGCCCCCATTAGATAATAATAAAGTATCACCCTCGAGTTATTAAATGTTTGATCATGTTAATTACCATAAAACCACAATGAAAACATGCTTAAAAAAACTTATATTCGTACTCATGCCTAAAACTTAGATGAATAAATAAAAGTACCAATTATGGAGGGGGGAAAAATTTGTGAATCCAAAAGTAGTAGATACCGTAAAACAGTCTTTACTCTTGACACTTTTTTATGGTTTTTGTGTCGTAGGTAGGTTACAGGTTAAGATAATCAAATACAACCTTTACCATTAATTGAAGAGTAGTTCATTTATTAAATCTCAGCCTTATTTAACCTCTTTAAATGTTACGTTAAAGAATAAAATAATAAACAAATGTGTCCAGGTCAACCATGTAAAACGGTGTTGACTTGGACACTGACCTTAATAACATTATAAAAAAGAAACTTGCCTACTACGTCCACACTCGGACCCGCTAATACGTAAACAAACTGTTTACATAATTTTTTATGGTTTTCAGACTAATGCTTACGATATGAGGGGGCATAGAGTAATAAAAACTTGCTTGTACCACACATGAAAACAAACATAATAATGAATACAAAAAAAGAAAACATCACATTATAATGCTAGGAAACAACTGCAGTTTCAATTGACAATATAGCCATCAAATGAGTATTTAAATTTGAAGGACACCAAGCGGTCTTTTTGTAGTTAAAAGCTGGCAGTCTGAGACTGCGCTCAACTTGCTCGTAGTCAATGACACTTTTGTCCTCTGGCTCTGCCCACTTAAAAACAAAATTATTTGTGTCCATGTTTCGGACGAATCGCATGAAGAGTCTATCAGGAACAATTTCTTCCACCAGCCCCACAAAGTATTTCACACTTCTCTTGCTGGCGAATTTCACCAACAATCAGTCACCAACACTTGGATTCTTGAAGACAAGTTCGTCATCAGAAACTTCTTCAGTGCCCGATAAAAGAAACTCGTTAGAAGAGTATTTCAGAGAGAAGTGCCCCTCCTCACTAGATGAAGACAATTCCCTCAGCTGCTTTCTAATTTTCTTCCCCTCTTTGTTTGGCTTTGCAATCTTTGATTTTACACTGCTGGATGAAGGTTTCGGATCGGCAACCTCGATATCTTGAGCTGAAAAGCTGAGTCCTGGAGCAACATTGACCTTTTTCTTCCTCTTAGGTTTGTTGTCACCAGTGTCATGGCGGAGAGTTGACAAAAAGTCAATTACTACCTCTCCTACTAGCTGCCTTGGCTTCTTAGTAGGAGACTCCTCAACTTGGGTTTCTGGTTTCTTTACCAGTTTCCTCAAAACATGTTCGGCGTTAAGTGGACTAATTCCACAGGCTCGAAACCCAGCTTCTAGGTTTTTTTGCTGATTACGCGATATTGCCTCGCAGAGCTTTTTCAATAGAGGAGGGAACAACTGCATGGGTAGATTGCTCAGTCTGCGGTCTGCTTGCAGTTTCCATTCTAGGAGAATCTGTCTCCAAGCTCCCTTCAACGGCCTAAAAAAAGCTACGTCAAGGGGTTGCAACAAGTATGTTGCATTGAGGGGAAGACAAACAAATATGAATTTGTTTGACTCGCAAAGGTTCAGTACGTCTTCAGAGAAGTGTGTTGAAAGGTTGTCACCAATGACAACTTTGTTACCTTCACAAGACTTTGCCCAAGGCAAAACAATGGTTTAAACAAGTCCAAAAATGTATCCTCGTCAATCCATCTGGATTTTGACCGGTTGTAACAAGCCCCAGGTGGGCCTCCTGACACCCAAGTGTCATACATTCTTTCTGCCTTGTAACAGACATAAGGAGGCAATAAATTCCCACTCGCTGTTCCAGCGAACATGAGGGAGATACAACTTTTTGAGCTGTTCAGAATCCGCTCTGAGTATTTTGTACCCCGTTAAAAATACATTTTGATGAGCCAGGGTCATCACTCAGGTTGGTTTCATCATAGTTTAGTATGTTGGCTGGCGGTGTGTCACCAATAGTCACTTTAAGGTTTTCAAAGTATTTTGAAACCTGATCATGGCTGATCATTGCTCGCCTATGGGTGATGTTTCTACTCATGCGTAGTCTGAGATCAGGATTTCTGGACAAAAATCTATTAACCTATTCTTTTCCAGGAAAGTTGTTTTTAAAAACAGGAACCTGAAGCCTTCCTTCTCCAAATACATTTTCACAACAAGGCGTATGTCGAGTCGAGTGAAAGGAAAACCCCAATCTGTTACTTTAGCTGCATGGGCAGCAAAAACCCTTTCTTTAGCTTCTGAAAATATTGGCTGTTTGCCGTGAGGGCCTTTGTATTTTCCAGAAACATAATCACTTAAAGTGGATTTCGGTGAAGAACATTTCTTTGCAGCTGCTCAAAGTGATATTTTTTTGTCTTTAATTTCCTGAACGACTTTTTGCAAAAGTTCATATCGTTCACTCATTTTCCCTCATTGAACACTAATTAATGACACTAACAGCAATAAGTTTATTAAATAAAACTTAAAAACACGACTCAAGTAAACACTGGTTAACAGACAGACACTGTACTCATCTCTAAATGTATATATTGCGGTATTTGGCGGAAAGTGCGCTAGCAGACGTGATAATGCCTAGAGTTCACAGGTCCGAATCTCACTCTGTTGAAGTGTCTTAATTAGCGAAATAAGCTTTTAATTATCAAAATCTTGTTCACGAGAAAATACTGAACATAATTATATTAACTATAACGTCTTTGTAGATAAATATGAAATCTTATAAACCTTAGTTGGACAAAAATATTTTTTTTTTAAGAAGTGAACTATAGGTATTCCTGCAAGTGAAGAGACAAAAACTACAGCAATTCTTCTCATACTCGTACAGCAGTTTATCTTGTGTTTTTAAGCACATTTCAATGCCATGATCATCTTTATAGCACATCTGGTGAGTTGGTAGTTAATATTTTAAAAATAGTCTGCATGCTGTCCAGGTCAACAACCCCTGTCCGAGTCAAGACGGTTTTACGGTAGGTACCCATACTTTATAAAATACCTAAAATCAATAAATAGTATGGCTTAAAAAATAAGTGGATCCTCATTTTATATGTACATAATACCTATTGTTTTTCAGCATATTTGGGGGGGGGGGGAGGGGGTAATTTGGAACTATAAAGAAAACAGCAATACTCTACATATTTGGGGGGGAAAATTTAGAACTACATATTAAGAAAACAGCAATACTCTACTTATACAATGGACTTTCGGTGCCATTTTTGGGCACTTAAATGTGAAAACCAACATGATTACACAGCACCATAAATACACAACAAAAGACAGTTCCAAAGAAGAATAGAAAGCAGCAGTCTCAGACACCTCCAGTTTGTCTTGCTGATTTAGCCTTGACCGTCGATTTTAGAAGTACGATTTTTATTTCATTCTACGTACAATAAGTTAATTTAACTGATGAAATACCACTACTACTATTTAATTTATTCTCAAGTCTTGTAAAAAAAGTTTTATACACACCGATTAGGATTGCTCTTCCCCTTTCCTATCATGGGTTTCTGATTTATTTTCAAAACAGCACTTGCACCATCTTCTTTCCCACTAGAGTCATCATCACCACCAGTAACTAAAACTGTTCTCCGGCCTAAAATTACACAAAGAAACCAGTTCCTGTTAATAACATCAAATTGATATGCTTATACTTGTCGTTTAAGATTTGTAAACCGTATGGGCTATAATAATTCTCCACCAATGTGGGATGCATATACAGAGTGTATCTAAAAACCATGTCAAAACTTGGGGTAGGGTTACATACGCAGGACATAAAGAGAAAGCCAAAAAATCAATGAATTCAAATACTTTAAATGCTACTGTTTTTTGGCCAACATCAGCAGTTAACTGTAAACTTTTAGGGGATAAGTGCAATGAATTATCGCTGTTGGCCAGCATGAATTACATTACTGCCAACTATACTCTTGCAGAAACTTTTTAAATTGTAATAAAAATAGGATATTGCAAGACTTTATCAACTAATAAGTCAACATTTTTATCAATTGAACAAATACCAGTGTATTTTAAAACTGTTACATGACACATATTTGTTAATAACCTCTTCTAGAGTGACATAGCCAGTAGTTGATCAAAACCTAGTAATTGATCAATGTGACAAAAAAAGTAAAATTTTAAGAGTTCTCGAACCTAGAAAGTGGTTATAAATATGTTAAGTTATTGCTAGAAGTTTGGCTAACACGGTAAGAGTAGCAACATTGAAATCACAGCCGCCATTTTAGTGTGAGTTTGCATTTAATGTTTGCATGTCACATCATCAGCTTCAGAGGACATTTTGGACTATTTGAGAGGTGAGTTACAGTTCATTATTAATCATTTGACATCCACCTTAAATTGTAATTATTTCAGAGTTATTCTCATAGTAACACATTGATTACTATTCAGAGGTATAAGAATTATTGCTAAGAGTAATATTAGTTAGGCCTAACATTTTTTTTTTTTTGGTGAACAACTATTAGACCTTGCCAACTGGAAATTTCCAGTGGTTGGTCAAAGTGATCATCTACTGGTTGTTTCCCTTTTTCTCTTGTTTACTGTTAAATCCTACATATGATTATTTTAAAACCCATACACTTTATGATTATAATTCAGGATAAATAAAATCTTTACATGTTCCAATAGTTGATCACAGTGATCAACTACCTACTAGTTTAGTTTGACCAACTACTAGTCATTTACTTGATGATAAAATGGCTATGCTAGGACTTGCTTACTGGTTTATTGAACAAATAAACCCAGTTAAAAATACTAATGAGAGAACTACACAGAAGTCCATAAGATTTTGTAAGAATATGCAGCTTGTGCTATTATTATTTTCTCTGGAAGATACATTACCCTTTTTTGTTGCTGTACGACAAATAGGAATGTTACCTAACACTCCAGTTAAATGTTAGGCTGAACTGTTCCTGAGTAAAATGTTGAAACAATAATTTTAATTATTGGGAAACATTTTTCTGGAACCACTTTTCCTTCATCATTTGTCTAAAAAATTTGTGTGAGTAAAGAGATTTGGGCAATACTTAAGAGCAGTAATCACAATGTGTATGGAATTAATACCAGAATGAAAGGATAGAGGAAACTGGAGATCCCACAAAAACTTACTGACTAGTGACCCTGCTGGGGATCAAACTTGATTTGCTTTAGTGGAAGGCAAGTATTTTCACTACTTCATCACAGTGGCCCCTTTCTCAAAAATTTGAAGACAATTGCTTAGTTTTTTTTTTATTTTAATGATGAACGATGTCAATGTTTTTGGAATTTTTCGTCGATGCATCAGCGATGTATTGCTCTTCAAAACATTGATGCTAACATCTGTTTCATGAACGATACATACATGTTTTGAAAACATTGATGTATCGTTTGCATCCCTAGTTACATATTGCAAGAAATACTTGTATATTGTGAGAATGGTCAATTACATTAGGTTAGCTACATAAAAAATACTTTATATAGTGTGAATGGTTAGTTAGATTAGCAATTTTGAATTTTTTTTTTTTTAAATAGTGTTTTAATACATACAAAATAACTTTTAAAAGGTCTGAAATATTGGTTGTGATTTGTGAATAATAAATGTAGGTATCTAATTCAACCTACTAACAGTGTTTACAGTTTTGTGGCATTTTTAATGTAGCTAATCAACCTTCACACAATTATATCTTATGTACCTAAAGTAACCAAACGTTCTCACTATATTAAGTAACTTTAAAGCCGATTACGTAACCCTTCCAACCATTCTAACGATTTTACGCTATTTTTAATGTACTTAACCCAGTATCTTTACAAGTGTAAATTACAGGTAAATTATTTGAAGGATTACAACGCCATCTACAATAGTGATTGTAAAACATGTCAGAAAAAAAATTTAATTGAATTTTACGGACAAGTAACTTTCCTTCCGAATTAGCGGAATACTTATTAAACATAATTATGGACTGTGAAAATGGGCACACATATCACTGCAGTATTATTCAAAATAAAATATTTTTTACCGTGTTCTTGTGGGCCTTGCTTTACTTTCTTAGCTTGAAGTTGAGTTTTTTTAGCTTTTCCACTAAATGGTACTTTGCGATGTCCTTGAGGCATTATAATTTTACGAGTTAAGCTAGCTTCAAAAGTATTAACCTTATATTTCAAAGTCACAACAAAGCGCATACCACAGAAGATGGAAGGATATAGAACGCTATCTCCCATAGTGAGAAACGAAGCCTGTACTGCCGCGATTTCTAGCGGACAGGCCCCAAACTATCAATTAAAAATTGCTGCACTCAAATCAGAATATCAACATAAAAAATTCACTTTTATAAACTCTGAGCCACGAATCTTGAAATGTATACACTTATTTGCCAATGCCAAATCCAAATTTAAAAAAAATTGATTGTCTTGCCGTCGCCTAGGTTCTCGTGTTCGAGATCCGACGTAGTTCCTAGCGGGAAGGCTGGGTTTTTACGTAAAACGTGTCCGGAAGGGCGCCAGGCTAACTCGGTGGTTAACCGCGATGTGGGTCGTTGGGTACGAATGCCCCTGCATGGCCCACTAGGAACGGCGGCTGTGGTCGTGGTGTTGGGGATCCCTGATTACTGATACACTACTGGCCCTACACAGCATAGCACACTTATCCCTAACTGGGTTGGGGGAAATTCACAAATAACATACACGAGTCCGGTTTGCACTGTCGTATACACGTCACGCACGGAGTGTGCGGAGTGGACATTTAATAGAATTGGCTGTTACAGTTACACTATTTTCCCTAAACAAATTACACTATGTTTACACTGGGCGGTCTGACGCGCCGTCACTAATATTAAGCCCTCACGCCAGTCGAGGTTGAGGGGGAGAGTTCGATTGGAGTCTGCCAATCCCGTAAATTGCGAATGGCGATGCTCGGGCCCACCTGTGTAGACCGCGGCTTGCTATGAAATTCGTTAAAAGTCTTTAACTCGATGTGGCCGGTGCCTGTGCACTTCGGCAACTAACAAAATGTCTGTGATTGCGGGAGTCGGGCCACGCCGTATGCTGCACTGCCCCGCGTAATGCGTTGTGCAGGGTGTTTTACGTTAAAGCGGCTGAGATAGGCCCTACACCGTAAAAGGACCGGACGCAAACAGGGAGTTAATTACAAAAAAGGTTTTGGAGAGTGACTATAATTATCAGGAATGAAATCGGTGCAGACAATGTTTGAAGGTTCCCCGTGGGATGCACGTCCATCCCAGGCCGCGAGTCGCTCGGTACTGGCGTCTAGCCCTGGCGCGAGGGGAAGGCTCAGCATCCTCTCGTGCCAAGGTTTCTAAAGTTCCATTATTAGTAAAATATTATATTAATAAAAGATTGTAAGTGGCTCTAAATTCACACATTAAAAATTAACAACTAACCTAATACATAGATACGTTTTGGAAATTGTATTTAACTAGTTTACATTAATTAAGTTTGAATAATGTGAGTCACACTGGAGACTGTTCATTGCTTGATGACTGCTCCAGTGGCAAATGATACATGAAAATTTGGGGCGGTTTTAATTAAGTCACACAATACTTTATTTAAATTAGGCTGAAGGCCGCAAGGGGAGCACTCACAAATGTATTAATAAAAATCCACACGTGAGTGACCCGGGCACTCCTACGTCGCACTTCCTTTGCACGGGGTTGTTAATTAAAATTGTGACGCCGTCCCCGCTATCTCTGACTATTTAGACGTGATTTTTGCTCGGGTTCGTGATCTCAGGGAAGGTCCGGCCGTGTGGCTAGAGGTAGGGATTAACGCAGTAGGGCCCCCCGAGCTGTTATGGCCACTCGGGACGCCTGAAGAATAACACAAAGTTTCTGGAAGATATTTGGTGAATTTAATACAGCACAGCCCAATACATGGTGCTGCCCGTTCTGGACGTAACGGTTTTCCCGACGCGACTAGTCACACGCGCAGCTCACTTCCTCAGTGGCGGCTCACGATTTTAATGCGCGTGAGGGGCGGACTTGTACACGTGATGCGATAGTTACAAAAATACACTCTGACATGACGAACGATATCTTGATGAACAATACACTTCACTATTACCTAACACTTAATAAACTGGGCTAGTGGCACGTAGGCCCGTGTCTCCGGCGACTCTATGTGATGCCTAGATGTGTCCAAGGGACTGAATCGTTATTACGTTCGACGGCACGCGTCGCCTGCTGGCTGCCCCGTGCGGGCCAAAACTAAGTAGCCGGCAAGCTAAGTTGGGGCGTGAAGCGCCGACGTAAATTCTCGTAAACTTCCCACAGTACTTACTTATGTGACGTAGAACACTCATCTTGGAGCACTGATTTAATTAAGTTAAATACCTCATGGTAGATGGAGGCCGACCGCGGAACTGTACGTAAAAGTTTGAAAAGATATTACACTATTGAAAACTACATGTCGGTGAAAGCAAAGGTTGATGGTTCCGCGTTGCGCGCAGGCTGCCGGCCTGTTGGAGCTCCTATCAGACACTGTCTCGCCGCGCGCGACCCCCCCTCCCCCGCCAGCCCTCCCGCGGAAACTTGTGAATTTCACGGGAAACTGAACCGGCCAGGTTCAGGACAAAACGCACAGTGAAACATAATTTTGACAGGACTGAATTATTAATTAATGAAAAATAATGTTTAATAAAAACCTGTGGAAAAATATAATTAACATAATTTGTTGTATTGCGGCGGAGGGATATGCCACACCCGGCCTGATCCTTCTGCCGGCGCAGCACTCGTTGCATGGCGTTCGCCTCGTCGCACGAACTACACTTTGCTGCGCGCACGAGCGCGTTCGGTTCACACGCTTTTGCGAGACGTTGATGAGGCATAGCGGTCTATGCGACATAGAAGAGCATTGGCGGTCGATGTCAAGTGATGTGATCATTAATGTTTGTTGAATTTATAATGTACTGGAATCGTGTTGTCTGGTTGATTAGGGTATGGGCTTTAATTCTACCTTTGCTCCGCGGTGCTCGCCTGACTCGGGTGGGCCATGACTAGGGGTGAATTCCGTTAGCGAGGTCGGATACTGGCAGTTGCAGGTCGGGCTTTAGGGTGGCCTTCTGTCGGTCGACGTCAGTCTGTAAAGTCGGTTATTGGACGATAGTTTAACGTTGACGTCGTACTTCCTATTTATTTAAACAAAAACCTGGGTCACAGTCCTGTTTGCGGCGCAATATTCCGGCCATGGCTCCAACCCAATCTGGGTGAATAAATATTAACACAGTAATAAATGGCATTATTCTTACCTTTCTCTCTCTCCTTCTCCTATGCTAGAGACTCCTAGTGAGACCGAGGGTTTCCCACCTCTCTCTCATTCTCCCTCCGTCTTGTACCTATCCGCTAGCTACTCTTTGTGAGACCACGGGCAATCCTCTACCAGCGACTCTTCGTGAGACCACGGGCATCCCTCTCCCCTACTACCAAACATTCTGCTAGCGACTCCTTGCGAAACCGCGGGCACCTTTCTGGTCAGGGCTGGCGCTGGGCAAACAACATGACAACCAAACGACCGAGCTACGTCCACCCCGTCTTCAACATCTTCACCAGAGACGAGGCCACGACATACGCATGCGTGGCATCTCCCTTCCACTCGATTGGAACAACCATCGATTTGACTTTTCAATCATATTTTCGTCGTTTGAATTATTAATATTATGTAATTTAACGATCGTCCACCGATTTTCAGCACAATCGGTATGGTTATTTAAAATTACGTCGTACCGACCATGGTCGTTAAGCCCATGCTCCGCACCGCCAGTACCGTATCCCGTTTTTGGAGCGCGCCCCTTGCCCAGCCGGATTGAGTCAGGCGAGCGCCTCGGGCGTGACCTCAATAGACATAATGAAATTTAAAGGCACGGAACCCCGGAGGCTCGAACCCATAATTCAATTAAGGGAAAAGCCATTAGTACGAAATTACTAATTACCCGACATGTAATAAGTGCGTCGTAGACACTCCGGGCGAGTACACCACGCACGGAGCAGACAACAAACCTCATTAACAGTCACCGCGGCCACTGGCCTTAATTAAAATGCCAGTGACTATGATCAAGTCAGAATAGGAGAAATCCCTCTAAAACAATTCGCAGTGGGACAATATGTTAGTAAATTTACAGTCGCCAACTTGATGTCACAATTTAAATAATTAAATACGTTAAAACCATTGTTAAGCCTTAAGCACCCAATTACGAGGTGCTACATTTTAATTGGGCACCTGGAACATGTTTTAACTGGTAATAGAGTAAATTCAATTAATATAAGTTTTTTGATGCCGACTCACAAAGAAGAGAAAGTTTCTCTTCCTTGCGAGGCGGTCATGTTCGGCAGTCTCGAACCACTCCGCGCCGGGAACAGATGTGTGTCCGTGGGCAGCATCCAAGTTTTCTTTCATTGATTATTTTTATTCTGTACTAAATCTTTAAATTTAAAACCTTTGTTAATTCACCGCTGCCCACATCGACTCGGCGCATATTTTGCTGAGCCGGGCCAATCCCGACCGTCTTCAGTGTGATACCGTGCTATGTATCGTATCACACAACGTACGGTACTGGCCGACTCCAGCGAAAGTGTTTTTACTTAAGGACGCCGTGCATATGCCTGCCGGCTGCACACACGTAAGTGTTTCGCCGAATTTAGGAGCCCGCTCATAGAGCCCCCCCTGCACCCATTAACATTCGGCACTGGCCGTCTCCAGCGAGCTTTGAACCACGCCCCGCGAGACTGCCGCGGTAACCATTAGTGTCGCGTAGTATTATGTTTTTTCTTTTTGTGTTAATTGTGTAATGGCTAGACGTCGCCAAGTGTTGGTGAGAGTGTTTTGTAGCGGGACTAAATTAAAGGTAATTCTCACCAACTTGTGTACACAAATTTTCCGTAGTCTCCCGTCCTCCACACGGCCGAGCGGCCTTCACAGTCAAGGGAGAGCCATTAAGGTTACATTCAAGCCGTGTACCTGGTGGAGCATGCGGGGGCAAAGTACCCACGACCCAACACCAACGGCCTAGCAGCCCGCTAGCCTGGCGCCCCTCCGGACAACAAGAGCATCGCGACGCCCGTAGCGCCCGTCAGGTACCCCCCGGGCCTTTCACAGAGGTCGGGTGATGGCAAAAAGTAACGTTGAATATTCAAATACATTTTTAACGAACAATGGTGTTTTACAGTTACACATAATAATTCAAATTACACCCGGGATCTTTTTCACAATGTTTTAAAAAATATTGTAACACATTATAAATAAGTTTGGTGTATTTGGGATGTGTATTTGCTATAACCAAATATTGTAATAGGATAATATGGGAAACTCCGGCCAATTAGCATTGGCGAAGCGCGAGACACCAGACTGCAGCGCATTCTAGCAGCGTGGACTGAAGAAAGCCCTGCGTAATTCAATTTTACGTGCATATTAAAGGCAACATGTTTACACAATTAAGTGCTGTTTTTTACCAAAACTAGAAATTCAAACACATTTAATGCTATTATTCATACAGAACTGTTCTCAGGCTTTATTTAAAGGTATGTGTCAAAGATAGATATGTAATTATGTGCAAAATATAATCTATCAAAATAACTGAACAAGTAGTAGGCCTATGTAGTATCTAATTGGTTTTCCAGCTGTTTTATTTTTAAGGAAACAAGAACAACTAGTTTTAGTAACGGAAGTAAATTGTATGTATGAAATTAATTTCTCACCTGAAAATGTGACTGCATTTTAAATAAAAATCCTTAATTAAACCAGGAGAAACTGCTGCAAACAAATCATGTTACAAGAATGGTAAGGAATTATAATAAATAATTACTTTATAATAAGAGACAAAAATATAAAACAAAGGGGTTAAAATTGTGAATGCGCGAAACGCGAAACACTTACTGCGTTGGGTCCGCTGGAAATCTGAAAAAAAGACTTTGAGCAGTTAGTAACGTTGTAATTTTTGCAACCAAACACCGCACAAATATTTCCGGCCATTCTGAATTACTGTTCACATAATAATGTGTTTATTTATTCGCAAATAGAACCATCATCTTATAGCACCAAACACACTTCAATGCCTTTTACCGCCGTTTCCAAAGCGTAGGTTCAGTCCACGCCGCCAGGTTCGCTGAACAACATGTCTCGCATTTTTTTTGTCTATTTCCCATATTATCCTATTACAATATTTGCTATAACATCGTGTTATAAAAGCGAAATAATATTATTCCCCCACCGTGCTGCCATCTACGGTGACGGACGCGAACCGAATAAATCGCGATATCTATCCGCTATCGCGGGAACCAGGCACTCCTTAATACATATTTTCCTTTGTTTATCGTAAGGGGCGTTATTATTAATGAATTATAAATAAAATTTCGTGGCCGGGGCCACAATTGCATATCATTTTGAGTACTGGAAGACATAAAAGCAAAAATATTTTCGACGGATTTTAATCTCTGGTTTCATTGCTTATTACAACAACAATTCCGGCAATAAAGGTTAATTAGACTTGCATTTTAAAAATCTGATTACTAGTATAATTTCAAGTAGGTATTTAATTAATCAATTTTATTCAAAAACGTATGCAATCATTTCATCAATGTTTTGTTATGACGTCACGTTAAACTATCGTCCGTAAACCGACTTTACAGACAACCAATTTTCGTGTGTGCAGCCGGCGTTTAACGATTATTTAAATATGTTAATTGATTAATAACTTAAATCCTACTTTGAGAAATTGTATCTAACAAATATTTTAACAAAGGCAATAAATAAACAAGCATGTTTAAGAAAGTATAAAATCCTTTAATAAATATAAATCTTAAGTGAAAGAACACCATCTTGAATTTTCGTTTAAGTTAAGTGCAACATATTTAAGTTCCTTTAAAGAGTTTGACGTGTCCCGGCAACAGCGTCCAGTGCTGGGGTGGCTTGAGGGGGGATGTGAGGTCCTCCATCGTCACTTGAACAGCTCCTGTAGTCGGCAATCCACCATGCAGAGAGGGGCTGGTCCTCTTGCAGGGCTGTGATCAAGAAAGAGGAGGGAAAGAAAGCTCCTAGAGCGATATCCTCGAAGGGCCGCCCCAGGGGAAGAGGGCCGCTCCAGCGAGGGATTCCAGAGCGCAATCCCGAAGGCTGCTCCAGAGGAAGGAGAGAGAGAAGGAATGAGAGGAGAGAAGAGGAAAGCAGAAAGTAATACACCCAATTCTAGATTCCAGCTGTATTTCTCCAGATTTCTCTGGGGTAAGGATCTCTGTCTGGTAATTTTTTTTCCTAGCCTAAGTTAATTCTAAGTGTGTAGGGGAGGGTCCAGGTTAGGGGAGGACCTAAGTGTGTCTCAGGCTGAAGTCTATACACTCTACCATGTGGGTTTTTAACCATGCAGGACAAGGGCGCGTGCATCATGTGCTATTGGGGTTTACTGGCCAGCCATGGCTGCAATTGGCGCCATGACTGATGCCCCATTGGTCGTCTAGCTTAAAAGCTAACTAATGTGACCCAGGTAAAACCTGCATAGACACAGGGAAAACCCTGGGCCGGGTCATGCGGGGATCAATTAACATGCATTAAGCAAGCAGGTAACTACTGGACAAGATGGAAGAAGGGTCCAGGTAAGAAGAGTTGGAGGGTTGAAAAATCAACCATGCTGGAATTGGGTGCTTGGGCCTTGCGGCCCGCATTTAAATGTTAGGTACTCCTAGGTTATTATTAACCAGGGGCGCATGCGCCCCCAGGGGCGGGCGACTTCACTCGTCAGCCCAGCCCAGCTGCCCAGGCAGCCACAGTTAAAACAGAAGTGGGCAGACGAGCCAGTAAACCGGTTCGAACTGCGGGCGCAAGGGGCGAAAGGCAGTCTGACGTTGCGTCATCTTCATCTTACTTCTTCAGGTCAACAGCAGAGTACTTTTCAAGCCAGGGTGGGGGGAGGGAAACAACCTCGCCACCCAAAATCCCCGAGACGGTTTAAGGTCGCGCCCCTCGAGGCTACTACTGCCAGACCTACAGTAGCCCCAACTGAAGGTCCCTGATGTCTTCTTTCAGAGTTCCGATGCATTTCAGTTCCGTTGCGCGCGCAGCAGTTCACAGCTCCGCAAGTTACAGCCCGCAGTGCGTCTACACTTTGCTACAATGGCACATCGAGCTCCCCTGCAGTGGAGATTTAGGTAAAAAATATCCTGCGGTGTCAAGGCAGCCATGTTTGTTTCAGGGATGAGCATAAAGCACTCGCACAAGGTGGCCGAGGCCAAATGCAGGACACGACAAATTAGTTTATTCATTAACAATATTACACCCCCATTTCCTAATACAATAATGTTAATTTTTCTTGTTCAAATTTCTTGAGTTCCTATAATTATATCATATTATAAGTAAAAAAAAATTGGTTGTTTATAAAGTCGGTTTACGGACAATAGTTCAACGTGACGTCATAACAAAACATTGATGAAATGATTGATCCAGAAGAAAAGGAAATATCATATTCGGCCTGAGACTGAGCCGTAATAGGTTTTTGCAACCAAACCATTTAGGCATTAAAAATATTATATTCTTTGAGGAAGAATTTTTTTTTTAATTTTTCAATCATTTGCATGATAAAATCTACCTCTGCATACTTTTAAAGTAATAAAATTGAATCATTTTTATTGAATTATCACTATTTTGTATGGATACAAAGGAGTGAAATGAAATGTACAATTGAATTAACAAATTTACTTTTATTTGCATTCATTAATTCAAATATATTTATATCTTTTGAAATGATGCGTGTGCCATATTTATTTTTACAAGTAAAAAAAAAAAAATTTGCAGCTGCCAGGTTTCGAACCAACAATGTTTATTTTAATAGTTAGGTATGCTAACCAACCCCCCACGAGGCCATACTAAGGTAATGTAGTTTCAAATGTTATATATATATATATATATATATATATATATATATATATAAAAACTTTGTTCACGGTAGGGGTATAATATTAACACGATTTTATAACAAATACGCATCCCAAATACACCAAACTTATTTATAATGTGTTACAATATTTTTTAAAACATTGTGCAAAAAAGTTCCCGGGTGTAATTTGAATTATTATGTGTAACTGTAAAACACCATTGTTGGTTCAAAACGTATTTGAATTTTCAACATTACTTTTAAATAACCATACCGATTGTGCTGAAAATCGGTGGACGATCATTAAATTACATAATATCAATAATTCAAACGACGAAAATGTGATTGAAAAGTCAAATCGATGGTTGTTCCAATCGAGTGAAAGAGAGATGCCACGCATGCGTACAATGAGCAAACAGAACACATCCGTAGTGGGACATCCATAGTGAACACTTTTTCGTGCGTGCAGCCGGCGTTCATCGATTTATTAGACGTTGTCACGTTAAAAAAATGTCACTAAGTCTATCAAGTATTAGATAACAAAACTAATGGACTTAGCTAAATAATTATATGTTGACGCCACTTCCACTGCCTGTTTATGTTTTTGATTAACTATTTGTGGTATATTTGGCTAGTTCAGGTTGCCTGCATGGCTAGCCAACTGGATATACCAGGAAAATGACGACAGCCATGATGTCTCAAAAACAGTCTGAAAATGTGTGCTAAAGAATGTACAATCAAGCATAACATTGGCGACGAGGATGGGATACTTCACCGGTGTGTTTGTTTTTTGAAAAAAAGAAAACCAATAAACAGTTTTAAATGTCCGGTTTCAAGGTGGAGAAATTCGTCCCCGAGGACGATTCATGGGACTCGTATGTTGAGAGGTTAGAACAACTCTTCATTGCCAATGGCCTTGGGAACAAAGACGAAGATCAGGTAAAACGATGGGCAGTTCTTATTTCGTCAGTTGGCAAAGAGACTTACGAGGTTCTGCGAAATTTGTCGGAACCAAAAAGGCCACACGAACGCAGCTACAGTGAGTTAGTGATGTTGTTAACGGGACATTTTTCCCCGCGACCTTCAGTGATTGCAGAGCGGCATAACTTCCATAGACGGGTCCAACAGGAACAAGAGACAGTGTCTGGGTTTGTAGTGGAGTTGCGGAAGTTAACTCGATTTTGCAATCTCGGGACATTCCTGGATGCTGCCCTGCGTGACCAATTTGTTGTTGGGCTGAAAGACAAAAACATTACGCACAGATTGTACCTCGAATCAGATGACCTAACTTTCGAGAAGGCAGTTGCACTGGCAGTTTCCTACGAAGCCGCGGTAGGTAATGCTTCTCTTGGGGGATAGGAGCAAGACAAGCTTGGACTCTCAAGATCGTGTGTCGTTCGTAATGAGCATGATTCTGTTAACGTTGTGAAAGTACGCATCCAAGAGGGTCGATCAAACAGGGGGCATAGCCAGTCTAGAAATCAGGGCTCTGGTCAGCCCCAGTGTCAGGGTTGTGGCAACACTAATCATGCCACAGTGCAGTGTAGGTTCAAAGGTTACAGATGTAACAACTGTAAACAAGGTGGTCATTTAAAGAGAATTTGCCCTAACTTGAGTGGAAAGGAAAAGGGTGAAGCTGTATTTCAAAATTATGTTTTGCAGGACACTTCAGGCGGTGCTAATAGTGTTCCAGATGAAACAGAGTTCTCTGCCTTGTTTCATGTGTTACGTACACAATACGCTAAGCCAAAGCCGTGGGTATTGTCGGTGAATGTGGGAGACGTCCAGTTAGATATGGAGATCGATAGTGGTGCCGCAATATCAGCAATCTCGGAACGAACGTACAGGAACCTGTTTTCAACCTACCCCTTGCAAGCTACTAGTGTTAGTCTCAAGTCGTACACTGGGGGTGTCATTAGTTCATGCGGCACCATCAAGGTCCTCATTAATGAACAAGGGCAGAAGAAGTCCCGGGTGCTGGATCTCTTTGTGATACCAAATTGCGGTTCCCCCCCCCCCCCCTTGTTAGGCAGAGATTGGTATGAGGCGTTGCAACTTCCACGGCCGGGAGTTTATCATGTAAGTGTTTTCCCTAAAGATACAGACGATGTGGAAGTGTTAAACACGTTGAAGAAGAAGTACCCTTGTCTGTTTGATAATGGATTAGGAACATTTACAGGGGAACATGTGTCCTTGTGCATGAAGGCAAATACAGTCCCAAGGACTCTTGCATTTGTTTTTAAAGCTAAAGTCGATACAGAGTTGGACAGGCTCCTGCAGCTTGGCATTCTTCGCCCAGTTATGTTAAGCTCCTGGGCAACCCCAATTGTCCCTGTTGTGAAGAACGATGGAAGTTTCAGAATTTGTGCAGATTTCAAAATAACTGTAAACCGGCACCTACTAGCAGAGCACTAGCCATTGCCACGGGTA
This sequence comes from Bacillus rossius redtenbacheri, assembly GCF_032445375.1. Lineage (NCBI taxonomy): Eukaryota > Metazoa > Arthropoda > Insecta > Phasmatodea > Bacillidae > Bacillus > Bacillus rossius. The sequence continues at coordinate 136,720,895 of NC_086330.1, read as the reverse complement.
GAGGAATTGTTTTCTAAGTTACGAGGGGGTCAAGAATTCTCAATAATTGATCTTTCTCAGCCTTCCAACAGTTACAGTTTGACAAGCCGTCACAAGAATTGTGTACTATAAATACCCATAGAGGGCTCTTCCAGTACACCAGACTACCATTTGGCATAACCTCGTGTCCAGCAATATTTCAAAGAACCATGGAACAAGTTCTGCAAGGATTAGATGGCGTCGTCTTCTTCCAGGATGACATCTTGGTCACTGGGACTTCCAAGGATCAGCACTGGGATCATTTGCATGGGGTGTTGCAGCGACTGCAAGAGAATGGATTCAAGGTAAATGAAAAGAAATGTAAGTTATTTTGCTCATCCGTTAAATTCCTGGGCCATAAAGTTGATCAGGATGGGTTGCACATGTGCACCGACAAGGTTGAGGCTGTTGTGGAAGCACCAGTGCCCGTGAATGTTAGACAGCTGAGGGCCAGGTTAGGGTTAGTAAATTATTATGCCCGATTTCTACCAAATTTGTCCACCATATTGGGCCCTTTACACAAGTTGCTGCAGAAAGGGTGTAAATGGTATTGGTCCCAAACTTGCCAAGATGCCTTTGTAGATTTGAAGAAGTTGATGGTGTCCTCGCGAGTGATGACGCATTATGATCCAAGCTTGCCTATAATGTTAGCGTGTGATGCATCACCATACAGGGTTGGCGCTGTCATTAGTCATGTATTCTCTGATGGATCAGAGAAACCCATTGCATTTGGCTCTCGTACATTGTCGACCACAGAGAAAAATTATTCACAGCTGGATAGAGAAGCTCTTGGAATTGTGTTCGGTGTTAATAAATTTTTCTAATACTTATATGGGCGTGCGTTTCTCTTGGTAACAGACCATCAACCATTTATTCACATCCTTCGAGATTATTGTGGTATTCCTCAACTAGCTGCAAACAGGTTACAACGTTGGGCTGTGTTATTACAAGGTTTTGATTATAAAGTTCAATATGTCAAGGGAGACCACAACGGGAATGCAGATGGGCTCTCCAGGCTGCCGCTTCACAGTCTGGAAATGTCTGAACAATTTTCATATCTGCATGTGGGCGTAAAGGAATTTCTGCCAGTGACTGCAAGGGCCATTAGGCTGTCATCAGAACGAGACATTGTTTTAAGTAAAGTAATAAGGTACGTCAGGGATGGATGGCCGAGCATCATGGAAAACCACTTAGGGGTTTTCTACAAACGGAAACATGAGCTGGCATTGGAGCAAGGCTGTATTCTTTGGGGCCCCAGGGTTATCACACCACAAGCACTAAGGGACAGAGTCCTACAAGAATTGCATAGCAGCCATTTCGGCATTTGTAAAATGAAGGCATTAGCACGATCCTACGTATGGTGGCCAAAAATGGACCAATATCCGGAAAGGTTAGTTTCTCACTGTGATGCATGTCTCCAAAATAAAGCAATGCCAGAGAAATCAATCCTCTTGTCATGGAGTTGGCCTAACAGGCCTTGGCAACGTTTACATGTGGACATAGCGGGCCTTTTTATGGGAAGACGTTTCTTGGTGATTGTGGACAGTCACTCTAAATGGCCAGACGTTTGCGAATTGTCTGGCATAAGCTCAAGTGAAGTCATCAAAAAACTTCGTGGGTAGTTTGCTACATGTTGAATTCCAGAGCAGCTTGTTTCGGACAATGGAACGCAGTTTTCGTCAGCAGAGTTTGACCAATTTTGTCAGTCTAACGCCATCAAACATACCTTCTCCCCACCATATCACCCGGCAACGAATGGGTTAGCCGAAAATATGGTGAAGACCTTCAAGAATAAAGTCAAAGCTCTTGTATATTCCAAAGTGCCCTTAGCAGAAGCATTACCTCGATTTCTTCTCACATATCATATCACTCCACATTGTGCAACTGGTGAGTCTCCCAGTTCTCTGCTGTTTGGCTGAGTGATTCGTAACAGACTGTCCTGCTTGTTGCCATCAGTTTCTTCGAAGGTGGTGGCACGCCAAATGCCATCAACACATCAGTCTCATCGCACCACAAATTTTGATATAGGGAGTGCATTTGGTTTCCGTACATATGCCGATGTGCATAAGAAATGGGCCAGAGGGGTCATAGTTGACAAAATGGGCCCACTCTCTTACAAGGTTCAAGATGCAAGTGGAAATGTTTTTCATAGACATCTCGATCAATTGCGCAGTGTTCCCTCATGTCCGATGACTATGGATGGATTTCTGGAAGGAAGCCAGGGAGACAGACTGTGGGGAAGGGAAGATGGAAGGTGCGAAGGACGTAATGTACAAGGTACGGAAGGAAGCAGTGAAGATCATAGTGTGGCCAGTGCTGACAACGCAGATGATGATTGCGCTGTCAACATTGAAGAACGTGTACAACCAGAAGTGGATGGTGGTACTGACTGTGATTTTAAAGGGTTTCCAGTGTGTAATAATACGTCAAGCAGTGGGGAGAAAGAACGACGATACCCTATGAGGAACAGAATTCAGAAACGAAAGTTTGATTTGTAATGTATTTGCCATTAGAGGTTAGGTTACTTCTTGGATTTTTGGACCTGAGAGCAAGCACATGTTGTGCAAACTATTGAAATTATGTTATATTGAATTGTGTACTCCCTAATTGTAGATTTATGTTTTGTGTAAATTTAAGTGATGTGGAAAACTCACATCTCCTATATGGTGGGGAGAACTGTGGTATATTTGGCTAGTTCAGATTGCCTGCATGGCTAGCCAAGCGGATATACCAGGACAATGAGGACGGCCATGATGTCTCATATACAGTGTGAAAACGTGTGCTAAAGAATGTACAATAAAGCATAACACTATTAATTGGAAAATGATCTCAGGGGCAAAAACTGGGATTCGACTTCGTGGCTTCAGGCAGGAGCGCGTCGCGGTTTGAAAACTACCCGGGCTGTTAAGGCCACCTAGGACACCTTAGAAATAAATGGTAAACTGATTGACACAACACTGCATCATATTAGAAACCGTTACACACGCTTGTCCAAGGACTGGCCGCGTCTGTTGTCTGACCGTCGTTGCACGAGAGTCTCTTTACATAGACGAATGCGCGCGACCAAGATAGGTGGCAAAATGGTATGTGCGGACTTATACTGTGGCCGTTATCGTCGTGAAAGTTGCGGCGAATTATCGCGGAGCTGATATGCTGCAACTGCTTAGCAGTGTATGACGTTAACATGCAACCGGCAATATATAATTGAATGTTCTTAACGTTATTTGCAATCTAACCTGCTACATGGCGTTAATGTTCCGAAATGTACGTAGGCCCGGCTAGATGAGAACATAAGAGTCACAGTCACTTATTACAGCTTAAAACAATTATTACATGGTTATATTGCAAGTTAGATGTTACACAGTTAAATAAGATAAATTTTAAATACGTAGATTATAGAGTTAGAACTCGACACACGAGGCTGGCTAGGAGCCCATGACAAATAATGATTAACTGGCTTCGAAGCCTGAAAATTGCATAAGACTCATTTATGCTGTCCGTATGCTCAGGACATGAAAATTACATAGTAAATGGAAATCTCCCTGTTGGGAATAAAAGCATTAAGTTATGAGTCGCACGAAATGACGTACGACTGAGTGGGGTCGGGCACAGAGTTGAAAAAAGGATTTAATGAACTTACACTATTGCGATGACTTCGATGTGGCGCGAAATCTGTAGGATCTGCGTTCGCGGAGCGACCGACCCCTGTGAGCTCCCGACGGCAACTGAGCGCGAAGGCGCCGCGCGACCTCGCGCCAAGACACGTGAAGCGCGGGAAAACAGCTCCGACCAGTTTTGGACTTCAATGACATATTTGACAATACATGATTATTTAACAATTGTACATAATTTTTACTTGAATTAATTATCTTTTAATTGTTATTAATTTGGTTGTTTTTGTTTCAAAAGAATAATTACTGATTTAATTTAGCGCATTGCCACACCCGGCCGGGCGCCGTCGCCTTGGTGTTCGTCGCGGTGCACTTTCACCCACTCGGCGGACATCACGCTCGGGCGCGTTCGATGTACTAAAGAGTAAGTGTTGTTGTGACACATCGGCCTATGTGAACCAGAGGGAGCACCGGCGGTTGGCGTCAATGTTATATCAATTAGATAAACTAAAAATTTAGAAATTTTCTTCTTAAAACTACATTTTTATCCAACAACCTTGACGTCGTCCCCTCTTTATTTAAACAAAAACTCTGGTCACAGTCCTGTCCGCGGCACAACATTCCGGCCATGGCCATTGTAGTGCCACCACTCGTTACAAGATGGCAGTTGTAAATATTAACAGACAATGTATTATAGTTATTTTAAGACATGTTTTGATTGTAAATATTTATAAATATTATAAAGTGAGAATTAACGTATGTTTTCTAGCCTTGTAAATAACATTGTAAATGCAAAACATCCAAAGAAATAGCAATATGTAAAGTTTAAACGCAAACCTTTGTAGAAGAAAAGTATATAAATTGTGCGGGATAAGTATATTTTGACTAGGTCGGTGGTCGTCTCTCGGGGCGTGCGCATCTCTCTCGCGGGCTGTTGGCTGGGAGCTCCCTGCGACCTATTGGGTATACCGAAGGCTGGCAGTTCGTGTGGGATTTGTGTGCGTGCTGGGGGCGGCCTAGCAGCGCCAACTGCTACCGACCGCGTCCCGGGGTGGCGGATACGGGAGCCCAGCCCGAGAGTTGCAATCTCGCTGGGGTGGCTGTGAATAACCAATAGCAGTCCGCGGACCAATGGCCGGCCTGCGGAGTCGTTATTACGGCTGTCGGTGTGAAAGGTAGCCTGAATGCAGCTCGGCGCGTGGCAGGAAGCAGCTTCGTCGGCTAAGGCACCGCAGGGGAGCTCGATGTGCCTTAGTAGCGAAGTGTAGACGAACTGCGGGCTGGAACTTGCGGAGCTGTGAACTGCTGCGCGCGCAACGGAATTGAAAAGCATCGGAACTCTGAAGGAAGACATCAGGAACCTCCAGCTGGGGCTGCTGTAGGTGTGGCAGCAGTAGCCTCGAGCGGCGCGACCTTCAACCGTCTCGTGGATTTTGGGTGGCGAGGTTGGGTCCCTCCCCCCACCCTGGCTTGAGAAGTACTGCTGTTGACCTGAAGAAGGAAGATGAAGATGGCGCAACGTCAGGCTGCCTTTCGCTCCGAGAGCCAGCAGTTCGAGCCGGTTTACTGGCTCGTCTGCCCGCTTCTGTCTTAACTGTGGCTGCCTGGGCAGCTGTGGCTGGGCTGACGTGAAGTCGCCCGCCCCTGGGGGCGCATGCGCCCCTGGCTAATAATAACCCAGGAGCTCCCAACTTTAAATGCGGGCCGCAAGGCCCAAGCACCCAACTCCACCAAGGTTGATTTTTCAGCCCCTCCAACTCTTCTTACCTGGACCCTTCTTCCTCTTGTCCAGTAGTTACCTGCTTGCTTAATGCATGTTATTTGATTCCCGCATGAACCGGCACAGGGTTTTCCCTGTGTCTATGCAGGTTTTACCTGGGTCACACTTAGCTAGCTTTTAAGCTAGGCGACCAATGGGGCGTCAGTCATGGCGCCAATTGCAGCCATGGCTGGCCAGTAAACCCCAACACGCACTTGATTGCACGCGCCCTTGTCCTGCATGGTTAAAAACCCGCATGGTAGAGTGTATAGGCTCCGGCCTGAGACACACTTAGGTCCTCCCCTAACCTGGACCCTCCCCTACACACTTAGAATTAACTTAGGCTAGGAAAAAAAAAAACAAAAAAAATTATTTTGACTAGAGTCGGTGGTCGTCTCTCGGGGCGTGCGCATCTCTCTCGCGGGCTGTTGGCTGGGAGTTCCCTGCGCCCTATTGGGTAACCGAAGGCTGGCAGTGCGTGTTGGTTTTGTGTGCGTGCTGGGGGCGGCCTAGCAGCGCCAAATGCTACCGACCGCGTCCCGCGGGTGGCGGATACGGGAGCCCAGCCCGAGAGTTGCAATCTCGCTGGGGTGGCTGTGAATAACCAATAGCATTCCGCGGACCAATGGCCGGCCTGTGGAGTCGTTATTACGACTGTCGGTGTGAAAGGTAGCCTGAATGCAGCTCGGCGCGTGGCAGGGAGCAGCTTCGTCGGCGAAGGCCCGCAGGGGAGCTCGAGGTGCTGAAAAAATGCGAAGTGTAGACGAACTGCGGGCTGGAACTTGCGGAGCTGTGAACTGCTGCGCGCGCAACGGAATTGAAATGCATCGGAACTCTGAAGAAAGACATCAGGAACCTCCAGCTGGGGCTGCTGTAGGTGTGGCAGCAGTAGCCTCGAGCGGCGCGACCTTCAACCGTCTCGGGGATTTTGGGTGGCGAGGTTGGGTCCCTCCCCCCACCCTGGCTTGAGAAGTACTGCTGTTGACCTGAAGAAGGAAAATGAAGATGGCGCAACGTTGGGCTGCCTTTCGCTCCGAGAGCCAGCAGTTCGAGCCGGTTTACTGGCTCGTCTGCCCACTCTGTCTTAACTGTGGCTGCCTGGGCAGCTGTGGCTGGGCTGACGTAAAGTCGCCCGCCCCTGGGGGCGCATGCGCCCCTGGCTAATAATAACCCAGGAGCTCCCAACTTTAAATGCGGGCCGCAAGGCCCAAGCACCCAACTCCATCAAGGTTGATTTTCAGCCCCTCCAACTCTTCTTACCTGGACCCTTCTTCCTTTTGTCCAGTAGTTACCTGCTTGCTTAATGCATGTTAATTGATCCCCGCATGAACCGGCCCAGGGTTTTCCCTGTGTCTATGCAGGTTTTACCTGGGTCACACTTAGCTAGCTTTTAAGCTAGGCGACCAATGGGGCGTCAGTCATGGCGCCAATCGCAGCCATGGCTGGCCAGTAAACCCCAATAAGCACATGATGCACGCGCCCTTGTCCTGCATGGTTAAAAACCCGCATGGTAGAGTGTATAGGCTTCGGCCTGAGACACACTTAGGTCCTCCCCTAACCTGGACCCTCCCCTACACACTTAGAATTAACTTAGGCTAGGAAAAAATAAAAAATAAAAAATATTTTGACTAGAGTCGGTGGTCGTCTCTCGGGGCATGCGCATCTCTCTCGCGGGCTGTTGGCTGGGAGTTCCCTGCGAAAATAGGGTAACCGTAGAGGTGGGTGTTTACAGCAATTTTCGGTATCTGTTCTAACCTGATACTGATACAGTAATGTACCTAGTTACAAAGATCTGATACTTTTGTATCAGAGCAGTAGCGGTCCCAGGAATTAAAGGTGGGTTGTTACAGCAATTTTCGGTATCTGTTCCAACCTGATACTGATACAGCATTGTACCATTTTAGAAGTCTCTGATACTTCTGTATCAGACAGTCCCAGGAGGCAACAAAGCTCCGCGTACGCAGACCGTGCGACCGGAAGGAGAATCTGATACATTATTTATCACACCTGGTAATTCTCTACCTCTGATACTCTCATGCCCGCCTGATACAACCAGTATCAATCAGTTCAACATTCACTGCAGTTCGTCCTGGCCGTGTATCACCATGTTGCGGGCTGTCATGCTTTGTAGTTAGTATCTTTATAGTGAAATAAGGAATGGATAAGTGCACGAAAAAGACTTCATTTGTGTGGAATTTTTTCACGGAAAATAATGAGTTTGCTAATTGTAATTTGTGTAAACAAAAACTGAGTTATAAATCATCGACTAATCTGAAGAAACATTTGAAAAAACATTGATATAGTATGCTCACTAATGTACCTATCTGTTTTTTTATTTATTATTTTTGATAAAATCGTGAATTTTTAATGTATAAAAACACTAGTTACTAATTGTTTTCGAAAAAAGAAAGTCCATATGTTGATTACATCTGTTATTAGTGTCAACTGAGAATTTATTTGCATTTTCATAGCTGTTAGGTGCACAAATATAAATATTATATCTTGTATTAATGTACTTTTTAATATTAAAATTTCATTATTTTTATTATTGAACGAGACGGTGCACGCACTGCGCACTGAGCGTACTTTGAAGTAGGACAATAAACAAAACGACTTGTAACCAGGGCTGCCACTCTGATATTCATGAAAAACCTAGATAACCTACAAAAAAACCCAGACACATGGGTAAAAAACCCAGATGCATCTAAAATACTATCGTTGAAAATGTTTGCGTACTAATTCAAAAATATAAACATAACTGTTTTTAATATAAAACAATTAATTACCTTACAAGACTGAAAATGGTTAAATACAATCAATACAAGGAACTTACACTGCAGCAAAATGGCTGTATAAGTAATTCTTGGACCAGCACATATCATAAAAAAACCTACAAATATATACATGACAAAACAAACACCATCACTGCATTCTTTAAACCGGTAATTGTTTTTATAAAACTGCATCATGTACGTTAGTCTTTATTCAGAGTCTGATTCTACAAGATTGGTTTGAAGGTTAATTGTTGCATTATTGGTTTTGTGTTCTGCAAGTCTCTTTGAAGAATGTGTCTAATTTAATATTCGACTTAGCTTCTTGAAAACTAGTTTTGTGTTTATATGTATTTTTGTGTGTGAAACACACAGACTTGTTTGCATTTATCAAACAGATATTGCAACAGATACAGTAGCTACTACCTTTATTATTGTTTTAGGTATAAAAATAATTAAAATTATAAAAAACCTAGAATTGTTGGAATTCATTATTTAAAAACCCAGAAACCCAAACACCATTGGAAAAACCCAGATCTGGGTGGAAAAACCCATGAGTGGCAGCCCTGCTTGTAACAATATCGCTTTGCGCCTCTCCTTCAAGGCTTCAACGCCTTCCCCTGCGCTTCCTCCCCTACATTCTTTCCCTTCTTTATCCCTTATTCGTCGTTCCTGCTCCCTCCCCTTTCACAAGCTCCGCCCAAGTGACCGTCATCTGCGATCGGGTACTGCGCTCATTGGCCGTGGTGTTGTTCCAGGTGAATTCTGAACTGATACTAAAGTCTCGGATACTTTTTAAGTGTACTCGTTTGCCGTTCCTGATACAGGCGCGTATCAGTGACAAAGTATCAGATTGATACTTTTCGACCCACCTCTACCAGGAATCGACAAGGTATCAGCATTATCGTTACAGGGTACACATCCTCCGTGCCGTCATCACCAGCGTAAAAAGGTATCGGTGTCTCTGATACATTATTTATTACGCCCTGTAATTCTCTACCTCTGTTACTCTCATGCCCGCCTGATACAGCCAGTATCAATCAGTTCAACATTCACTGCAGTTCGTCCTGGCCGTGTATTAATTACCACCATGTACATTGTTGCGGGCTGTCATTCTTTGTAGTTAGTATCTTTATAGTGAAATAAGGAATGGATAAGTGCAGGAAAAAGACTTCATTTGTGTGGAATTTTTTTACGGAAAATAATGAGTTTGCTAATTGTAATTTGTGTAAACAAAAACTGAGTTATAAATCATCATCGACTAATCTGAAGAAACATTTGAAACGTAAACATTGATATAGTATGCTCACTAAGGTACGTATCTGCTTTTTTTTTATTTTTAATTTTTGATAAAATCGTAATCTTTTAATGTATAAAAACACTAGTTACTAATTGTTTTCGGAAAAAAAGTCCTAATGTTGATTACATCTGTTATTAGTGTCAACTGAGAATTTATTTGCATTTTCATAGCTGTTAGGTGCACAAATATAAATATTATATCTTGTATTAATGTACTTTTTAATATTAAAATTTCATTAGTTTTATTATTGAACGAGACTGTGCACGCACTGCGCACTGAGCGTACTTTGATGTGGGACAATAACCAAACGACTCGTAACAATTTCGCTTTGCGCCTCTCCTTCAACGCCTTCCCCTGCGCTTCCTCCCCTACATTATTTCCCTTCTTTATCCCTTATTCGTCGTTCCTGCTCCCTCCCCTTTAACAAGCTCCGCCCAAGTGACCGTCATCTGCGATCGGGTCCTGTGCACATTGGCCGTGGTGGTGTTCCAGGCGAATTCTGAACTGATACTAAAGTACTTGATACTTTTCAAGTGTACTCGTTTGCCGTTCCTGATACAGGCGCGTATCAGTGCCAAAGTATCAGGTTGATACTTTTAGACCCACCTCTAGGTAACCGAAGGCTGGCAGTGCGTGTGGGTTTTGTGTGCGTGCTGGGGGCGGCCTAGCCGCGCCAACTGCTACCGACTGCGTCCCGCGGGTGGCGGATACGGGAGCCCAGCTCGAGAGTTGCAATCTCGCTGGGGTGGCTGTGAATAACCAATAGCAGTCCGCGGACCAATGGCCGGCCTGTGGAGTCGTTATCACGGCTGTCGGGGAGAAAGGTAGCCTGAATGTAGCTCGGCGCGTGGCAGAAAGCAGCTTCGTCGGCGAAGGCACCGCAGGGGAGCTCGATGTGCCCTGGATGCGAAGTGTAGACGAACTGCGGGCTGGAACTTGCGGAGCTGTGGACTGCCGCGCGCGCAACGGAACTGAACAGCATCGGAATTCTGAAGGAAGAGATGGCGGCGCCTTCAAGTTGGGGCCCTGTTGGAGCCAGTGGTAGCCTGGGCGGCGCGACCTTCAACCGACCCGGGAATTTGGGGGGCAAGAGGTTCCGACTCGCAAGATACTTCATTCGCCTGAACGACTTACCCCCACCCTGGCTTGAAAGGTCGTTGGCTGTTGACTGGAAGAAGGAAGATGAAGATGGCGCAATGTCGGGTTGCCTTTCGCTCCGAGAGCCAGCAGTTCGAGCCGGTTTACTGGCTCGTCTGCCCACTTCTGTTTTAACTGTGGCTGCCTGGGCAGCTGTGGCTGGGCCGACGAGTGAAGTCGCCCGCCCCTGGGGGCGCATGCGCCCCTGGTTAATAATAACCCAGGAGTTCCCAACCTTTAAATGCGGGCCGCAAGGCCCAAGCACCCAACTCCAGCATGGTTGATTTTTCAGCCCCTCCAACTCTTCTTATCTGGACCCTTCTTCCTCTTGTCCAGTAGTTACCTGCTTGCTTAATGCATGTTATTTGATCCCCGCATGAACCGGCCCAGGGTTTTCCCTGTGTCTATGCAGGTTTTACCTGGGTCACATTAGCTAGCTTTTAAGCTAGGCGACCAATGGGGCGTCAGTCATGGCGCCAATTGCAGCCATGGCTGGCCAGTAAACCCCAATAGCACACGATGCACGCGCCCTTGTCCTGCAGGGTTAAAAACCCGCATGGTAGAGTGTATAGGCTTCGGCCTGAGACACACTTAGATCCTCCCCTAACCTGGACCCTCCCCTACACACTTAGAATTAACTTAGGCTAGGAAAAAAAAATAAAAAATATTTTGACTACAGCCACGAAAAATCAGGGACTACAAAATTGCGGACTGGCAACGATTTAAAAATTAAGATGCGGCAGGAATAAGCATTGAGAATGGCGACAACTTAAATTCCGCGATATTAGAATTAACTGAGAAAATCCAGGATGGTATTAGCTAGAGGTGGGTTGTTACAGCAATTTTCGGTATCTGTTCCAACCTGATACTGATACAGTAATTGACCTAGTTACAAGTCTCTGATACTTTTGTATCAGAGCAGTAGCGGTCCCAGGAAGCGACAAGGTATCAGCATTCTCGTTACAGGGTACACATCCTCCGTGCCGTCATCACCAGCGTAAAAAGGTATCGGTGTTTCTGATACATTATTTATCACGCCCGGTAATTCTCTACCTCTGTTACTCTAATGCCCACCTGATACAGCCAGTATCAACCAGTTCAACATTCACTGCAGTTCGTCCTGGCCGTGTATTAATTACCACCATGTACATTGTTGCGGGCTGTCATGCTTTGTAGTTAGTATCTTTATAGTGAAATAAGGAATGGATAAGTGCAGGAAAAAGACTTCATTTGTGTGGAATGTTTTTACGGAAAATAATGAGTTTGCTAATTGTAATTTGTGTAAACAAAAACTGAGTTATAAATCATCATCGACTAATCTGAAGAAACATTTAAAACGTAAACATTGATATAGTATGCTCACTAATGTACATATCTGTTTTTTTTAATTTTTAATTTTTGATAAAATCGTAATCTTTTAATGTATGAAAACACTAGTTACTAATTGTTTTCGGAAAAAAAAGTCCATCTGTTGATTACATCTGATATTAGTGTCAACTGAGAATTTATTTGCATTTTCATAGCTGTTAGGTGCACAAATATAAATATTATATCTTGTATTAATGTACTTTTTAATATTAAAATTTCATTAGTTTTATTATTGAACGAGACTGTGCACGCACTGCGCACAGCGTACTTTGATGTGGGACAATAACCAAACGACTCGTAACAATTTCGCTTTGCGCCTCTCCTTCAACGCCTTCCCCTGCGCTTCCTCCCCTACATTATTTCCCTTCTTTATCCCTTATTCGTCATTCCTGCTCCCTCCCCTTTCACAAGCTCCGCCCAAGGGACCGTCATCTCTTCTGCGATCGGGTTCTGCGCAAGCGCACATTGGCCGTGGTGTTGTTCCAGGCGAATTTTGAACTGATACTAAAGTACTTGATACTTTTCAAGTGTACTCGATTGCCGTACCTGATACAGGCGCGTATCAGTGCAAAAGTATCAGGTTGATACTTTTCGACCCACCTCTAGCCGTGGTGTTGTTTCAGGCGAATTCTGAACTGATACTAAAGTACTTGATACTTTTCAAGTGTATTCGTTTTCCGTTCCTGATACAAACGCGTATCAGTGATAAAGTATCAGGTTGATACTTTTAGACCCACCTCTACATGAAGTGTATGTGCAGGTTTAAAATGTAATATTAATTTTCTCGACAGAGCTAGCAAGACCGTATCGGTACCAATCAATAGCTTGTATGTACAACAAGCTATGAAATTGTCCATAAAGTCTCGCTGCTTTTTCCCTATATTTTTCAAAATTTTAAAGAAAATTCTTATGTAAACAAATTTTTTTAACGGTATTAATTTTTTCCAAATGATTTTACACATCTTAAAGTACTGGAAAAAATTTATACTTCAATCAACCAAATAGTTCAGTATTTACAACATTTATGATACCTACCTACTTAAAAATGTAGGTTTTTATAGTAAGTATAGACAGTTAAAAAAATTGTACCTTAAAAATTAAATGTCGTATCGTAATGTTTTTTTATATATTCAATAAATATTCATAGCCAAAATATTATAAAAAACTAGGGCAATTTTAATGTAGAACGATGTCGATTTGTTTGGACTTTTTCGTCGATGCATCGGCGATGTATTGCTCTTCAAAACATCGATGCTAACATCGATGTTTCATGAACGATACATGTTTCAAAACATCGATGTATCGTTTGCATCCCTACTGGCAGTGCATGAGGGATTTGTGGGCATACGGGAGGCGGCCTAGCAGTGCCAACTGCTACCGACCGCATCCTGTGGGTGGCGGATATGGGATCCCAGCTCGAGAGTTGCAATCTCGCTAGGGTGACTGTGAATAACCAATAGCCAGCCTGTGGAGTCGTTATCACGGCTATCGGGGTGAAAGGTAGCCTGAATGTAGCTCGGCGCGTGGCAGGAAGCAGTTCCGTCGGCGAAGGCACCGCACGGGAGCTCAATGTGATGTGGATGCGAAGTGTAGACGAACTTCAGGCGGGAACTTGTGGAGCTGTGGTCTGCCGCGCGCACAATGGAACTGAACACAATCGGAACTCTGAAAGAAGAGATGGCAGCGCCTTCAAGTTGGGGCCCTGTTGGAGCCAGTGGTATCCTGGGCGGCACGACCATCAACCGTCTCGGGATTTTGTAGGACAAGAGGGTCCGACTCGCAAGATACTTCATTAGCCTGAACGACTTACCCCCACCCCAGCTTGAAAGGTAGTTAGCTGTTGACTGGAAGAAGGAAGATAAAGATGGCGCAATGTCAGGCTGCCTTTCGCCCCGTGCGCCCGCAGTTCGAGCCGGTTTACTGGCTCGTCTGCCCACTTCTGTCTTAACTGTGGCTGCCTGGGCAGCTGGGCTGGGTTGACAAGTGCAGTCGCCCGCCCCTGGGGGAGCATGCGCCCCTGGTTAATAATAACCCAGGAGTACCCAACTTTAAATGCGGGCCGCAAGGCCCAAGCACCCAATTCCAGCATGGTTGATTTTACAGCCCCTCCAACTCTTCTTACCTGGTCCCTTCTTCCCTCTTGACCAGTAGTTACCTGCTTGCTTAATGCATGTTAATTGATCCCCGCATGAACCGGCCCAGGGTTTTCCCTGTGTCTATGCAGGTTTTACATGGGTCACATTAGCTAGCTTTTAAGCTAGGCGACCAATGGGGCATCAGTCATGGTGCTAATTGCAGCCATGGCTGGCCAGTAAACCCAAATAGCACATGTTGCACGCACCCTTTTCCTGCACGGTTAAAAACCCGCATGGTAGAGTGGCAGGCTTCGGCCTGAGACACAATTAGGTCCTCCCCTAACCTGGACCCTCCCCTACACACTTAGAATAATTTAGGCTAGGAAAAAAAACTTGTTTTACACCAGTATGACATAATGTCAAGCTGTGCATACACAGGGGAAAACACAACATCATGCACAGCCAGGTGGAGCTCCCCCCCCCCCCCCCCCCCCGCAAGCAGTCATGCTCAGGCACAGCCACTGCCAAAAACAACCAACGAGCTGACACGATTGGAACGACAATACTCGCAAGCTGTAAAAGAACCACACACCACGCACACTCTGGCACAGAATAGGATAGAGGGAAACACTGTCGGTGATCTCTTTGAGCTGGCTGAAGTTCTCAATCTTTGTAACTTCTCGCAGCTCATAGCTACACTCGCACCACACTGCGCCACCATCCGAGCTGAATCCGACGTGTTGAAGCGACAGATAATTCTGCTATCTGCAATCGTGAATCTCGCTACACCTTAAAATGGCACAGAACCCGGGGAAGTCATTACAGGTTCTAATATTTAATGCAAACGGCCTCCAAAATAAAATCTATGAACTGGAACAGTTACTTTTTGTCTACGGAATCGATGTCGCTTTCATTTCTGAAACTTTTCTAAAACCACACATGCGATCTTACACAATATACAAAACAGACTTCCCCGCAGTCCGCGGCGGTGGTACAGCCATACTTATTAAACACATAATTCACCAAGACCTGATAACTTTAAATGGACTACAACACATTGAGGCCACCAGCATAAACGTCCGTAATAATCATTCACATGATTGCTTGTCTGCGGTATACAAGACACCACAAGACCCACTTACACCACAGGACCTAAATAAATTAATGGCAGTTGATAATCAATTCATTATAGCAGGGAACTTAAATAGCAAACCCACTGACTGGGGCTGCACTCAAACAAACACAAACAGGTACATTCTACACAGCCACGCGGTAGCAGGAAACTATGTCATTCTTGCGCCTGACTCACCGACAATTTATCCAACAAATGGTGGCAATTCAGAAATTTTAGACATAGCCCTAACCAACATACCAAATGCTCAGATAAATACAGAAACTCTGGATGAACTAAACTCCGATTACTTACCGGTGCTAGCACAAATAACATTCAATGCTACCTCCAACATACAGCATGACGCCAACCATTGGTGCTCCTCGAATCCGCACAGACTGCTATAGCACGTCGCCGCCTCGCTGTGAGCGTGTGCGGCGTGAACGCACCTGGTTGCAGGGTGGTGCAATGCCTCGAACATAAGCTGCCTCGCCTAATCGACTGTCGCCCGCGCGATAGTCGACCACAGGGGGTACCGTGAGGTGACCTCATTATCTGGACATTGTAATTAACTTTCAGATGTCTTGAAAGCGATCTTAATTCAATAACGATTATGTTGAAATGTTATTGTAATTCTGGACTTTAGGGCGATCAGGCGGGGCGCATGGCCCGGGATTACTTTTGCACACGACACATTTTCGCGGGAGCGAGGCTGGGGAGTCGTGCGGATGCCACAGCCATCGCCAGTTGATCACCGCCCTCCAAGGAGACTAGTCGCGGGTCGCCCGCAGAACCCCTCGACCTCCGCCCTCTCCGTCCCTACCGGAATTGCGTGAGTTTTTAAACCCGTCAGCACCGAGCCTCACGGACAGCCCGGCTTGTCGACCTGTGTTCACCGATAGCCTTACTTAATTTGTGCTCATCACTAGAACTCCCAGTGTTATGTGGATCCTTGAACTGTCTGTAACCTCAATGTAGTGTTACTTAAATTCCGGAACTGTTTAATATTAGTGTAGTTTGAAGTGTGCACGGAACATTAGGGTAGCGCGGTACAAGTCCATCAGAAACATGGCCTGTAGAGCCCCGCTCCCAGTAAGCGGGCCATGCACGACGCAGTGCATGTATAGCATGCCTTGTAATAAAACACTCTAAAATGAGTCTCCGCATATCTGTTACAATGCCCGTAGCATAGCGTCCCTGGTGGCTAAAATAGCCGGGGGTAACTCTGGCGGAACGACCCCTACTGCCTGCCGGCCACGTGGCGACGTCATGCCCTGAGCCATGAGTCTCGGCTACGCACTAGCACGTAGTTAATATTGCTAGTGGGCGCCCAAATGCAACACCATACCCTTAATATCACCTTGGCAGAAGGCAGAAGGCGTCAAGCTCTTTAATAATAACCTAAAGATCACATATTGCGACGGGTTTAAGGAAGAACTCATAGACACCCTAAACCAGCCCCCAATAATAAATTCACCTGACGAAATTAATCCACACGTAAAACAATTCACGGACACAGTAAAAAATGCCGTAAAAAACACTCCCGCCTCGAAACATAAAGACAGTTCACTAGAACACACTACCCCCAATCTGGATTACCACATATCTTTAAGGCGACAAGCCAGAAACAGGGCACAAAGACTTCGCACACCAGAAGCCAGAAACGAATACAACAGACTAAACAATCTCGTACAACGCAAATTTAAACAGGAAAAAATAAACCAATTCGGAAACTTAATAAATGAAGTAGCCACCAAAACCGCAGGAAATGTGGAAATTATCTCGCAGGCTCCGCGGTAACAAAAAATTCATCTCAACTCCAGCTATTCTAACAGCCACCGGGGCTAAATACACTGCAGAGGACAAGGCAATCGCAGTAGCAGACCTACTGGAGAAACAATTCTCTCCGAACACCGACATAAATGACAGAAATTTCACTCTAACAACAACACAGGCGGTAAATAACTTTCTACAAACAGGCACGCAAACTGTCCCTGAACCCATAACATTGAGAGAATTATTAAAGCTAATTAAAGCCAGTCCGAACAATAAATCAGGCGGCACCGACGCACTAAATTACGAAACACTTAAAAAACTTCTTCAAGAGGCACTTGAATATTTATTGGCTATATTCAACGATATACTAACACATAAAACATATCCTGACTCCCAGAAACTAGCAAAAATAATCACGATACCTAAACCAGGGAAAAACCCAGCCTTTCCCGAAAACAGGCGCCCTATAAGCTTATTAAAGAGCATGAGTAAAATATTTGAAAAGGCCTTACTCTCACGCCTTCAAACACACACAGAGGAACACAACATGATTCCAGACATTCAGTTTGGTTTCAGGAAAGGTCACTCAACCATCCACCCGTTAATTAAAATCGTTGAAGATGCTACCGACGGATTTAATAACCCATCTAAAGCCTACACAGTTATGACAATGCTCGATGCAGAAAAGGCTTTCAACAAAGTCTGTATTCCGGGCCTCATTCAAAAATTAATAAATTTCAACTTTCCAGACACATATATTTACCTGGTGGCCCACTATCTTTGGTCTCGTAACTTTTATGTTGCTCTGGACGGGTTTAAATCGACTACTCGCAAACTTACAGCTGGGGTGCCGCAGGGCTCCCCACTCTCTCCTTTCTTCTTTAATATTTACACAGCCGACATACCGCATACAAACGCCTACGTACAGATGTATGCTGACGATACAACCATAATTAAATAATCTGGAAACTTAAAATTTGCCATGGTATGCGTCCAACGGCAGCTGACAGCACTTAAGCAATTTTACACTCGGCGGCGAATAAAAATAAATGCAGCAAAATCAACCACGCTTGTAATTTCAAAACGTAGAGGCAGACCAGACAGGGAACTAGAAATTTTTCAACAACCTATTCCTAATGTTACACAGGCATAATATCTAGGACTCACGCTAGACAGAACATTACTATGGGGAAAACACATCGCTCAAGCAACAAACATTGCAACAGGGTCCTTAAGAAGCCTGTACCCAATGTTAAAAGCGCCTAATTTACCACGCAGGAAAAAGCTCCAACTATACACTCAAATTGTACGCCCGCAGTTGCTATACGGATGCGAGGTCTGGGGCGATGCTGCAAATCACCATATAAATCGGCTACAAGTAAAGCAGAATAATTTCCTAAGGGCCATATTAGATTGCACTAGATATACGAGCAACGAAACTAATCACAACACACTTAAAATTCCGTACATCCATGAAATAATATCAAAACATAATAATAAAATGTGCCAAGATTTACCACAGCACGAAAACGCACTGATAAACTCAATAGCGATCTACGACCCGTCCGAGCAATGTAAACATAAAAAACTTCGACTTAATTAAAACAATAAATATTAAAAACGAAAGCGACATCGTTTCAGGTATTAAAAAGTCTTCAATAACTTTCAAATTACATAAAATTGCTTTCCGAACACCTCGTGCAGAGGCCGGCGGGGGACCGACCAATCACGGGCCTAGGAGCGCACTGATTGGCCGGGCCACCGAGGGTCGCCAAACAGAACAATTTTTCCATCTGTCCCCAGGGCAGTCACACTCCAGCTCCGGGCGGGTTTACACCGCGCGGATCCTACAGTTTAAAGTTTAAAGTTTACACAGACAATACAATTCAAAATGGTCCGAAGCACGCAGGTGTATGGTTAGCCCCCTCGGGTTTTCTGCCTGTGCTGTTAGGGCTGACTCCCGATGCCTGAAGGGCGCGACCCGCCTGGCAGGCTTCACCTTCAGTGCCGGCTGCGTTTCGGAGAGGCATGGGATTTAGAATCATAATAATAATAATAAAATACACTCCTACCTCACAACTTAATTATAGCCAATTAATTTTATTAAATTCTCTGCAAATCTCTCTCCTAGCTAATTCAAAATGGTCCGAACCACGCAGGTGCAGGTTTTGGCTCACGGGAGACTCACTGCCTGTGCTGTTAGGGCTGACTCCCGATGTCTTAAGGGCGCGACCCGCCTGGCAGGCTTCACCTCCAGTGCCGGCCGCGTTTCGGAAAGGCATGGGATTTTGAATTAACAAAGCTAGTTCCGTAAATTTATCATCACCTAATAAATATCTTTCCCTTACCCGGGGTACGTAAACTTTTACAGCCACACCACTACAACACGCACGACCAACCTCACACACGTCGTAGCACCTTGTCAAGGCAGAATCATGCAGGTGAACTGGTAGAGGGAGCTGCCCCAGCCCTCGCTGGGGATCCGGGCCGAGAGGCATGCATGCCTGTCAGGGCAGGGCTCTGGGGGCATGTACAGTAGTTTTAAGTCTAGAATTAAATAAATTTAAAAAAATTAAATTAAAAAAATGTTTGGACAAGGGCATTTCTCCACCCAAATAAAAAAATAGGACGACCTTCATTGGGAATACAATCCACTAACTCCACTTTCTATTTTACAGGTTCTAGCAGACAACAGCCAGGGGGCTAGCTACAGCTATACTGGATTAGCCTAACATTGACCGAGCTATGTTGGAACGCAATCGTTCGGTCCCTAAGGCGGCCAGAGGTTTACTAATCCATGTAATTCCTTTTTACCGTTTCACCAACACGACCACACGATTATATGCCTGCGCGAGTGTCGGCCTGAACTACCTGATACATGCACTAATGGGCTATTTACCCTGGCATGTTATGTGTTCTCAGGGGTTCGTAGGAGCGGCTCGCACAGCTTTACACTAAACGCGACACCCGAGTTTAACTAGGTCACTTGAAAATTCACCACACAGACAAGACTCTAATGCACACCAACACGACATTACATCATGCCAGTTAGCCGATATAACTGGTGGGGAGCTTCACTCCCCCGCCGAATTAGGTACACGTAACTTTTATAGCATTACACAACCTACCAGCGCACACAAAGGCCCGTGTGCCAAACTTATCCCACAAGACACGCACCCCCACCGTCGATTCAAATGATTATTCACCAGTGTGGTGTGCACCTGATTTACTATGCACTTAGCGAGTTGTAGAAACTTCGGTTTCTGGCCTCGCCCACGCTTACTGCCCTGGATGGCAATATGATGAATCGGCGGTGGCCCAGACAGCTCTCCTCTCTCCCAGCCAATCTGGGAGAATAAATACCAACACAGTAAATAGTGGTATTATTGGCTTACCTTTCTCTCTCTCCTCCTCTGCTAGCGACTCCTAGTGAGACTGCAGGCTTCCCTTCCTTCTCTCTCATTTTCCCTCTCTCTTGTTCCCATCCTCTAGTGACTCTTTGTGAGACCACAGGCAATCCTCTGCTAGCGACTCTTCGAGAGACTGCGAGCATCCCTCTCTCCTACTTCCAACCTTTCTGCTAGCGACTCTTCGTGAGACCGCGGGCATCCCTCTCTCCTACTTCCAACCCTTCTGCTAGCGACTCCTCGTGAGACCGCGGGCATCCCTCTCTCCTGCTTCCAACCTTTCCGCTAGCGACTCCTTGCGAGACCGCGAGCACCTTCCTTGTCAGCATGTTCTCGGTCAGCTGCACTGGGCCGAACGGTCCACTCCCGCCTTAGAGTGTGAGGCTGCTCTATCCAAGAGCTGGCACCGGGCAAACACCACGACTACTGAGCGACATCCACCCCGTCTCCATATCTTCATCAGAGACGAGGCCGCGACAACCTGTAACTAAAAGAAAGTATTGTCAGTGACGAGATTGAACCACAGCTACAGTTTAACCTTTACTTTTTTGTCTAAAATCTAAATTTCTATCCATTACACTACTGAAACTCTGAAAATGTTTATGATTGAGATAATGTATTATCATGGTGTAGTCATAGTTTTTAAATTTTTTAAAATGGAATCTGGACATCACGAATGTAGATTTAATTTTTCTGATGGTTATATGTACATTATCAACCATCATTAAACTAATAATCTCCCACATCTATTGTAATTTTCTGTACCTAATCTTTATGTTAGTAAACTTGTCTTTTCAGCTCTTGAAAATGTAACCACCTGTCACAAACAAACACTAAACTCATTTAAAAAACACATCAAATTGATTCAGCACTTCACACAGAATTTATATAACTTTAAGAATACGAGGTTAATGAGAATCAGCCATTTTCAACACTGCAATCTGAACAAGCAATAGATTAAGACATCTCTGCAGTGGTCTGGCAAAGACAGTCTTATTCATGTTCTTAAATAAGGTCTCAACGACTATGAAATGTGCTTATTTGATGGTGTTCTCAAGCAACGACTATTATACAGGAGAATGCTCTTCCAGAAATATGAAATAAGGGACTATCATAAGATTGTCTTCATCAGGATTGTCTTGTTTGGGTTTACTTGAACCCTAAATATAAAAATAAGAAAGCATATAAGAATTTGTTAACAATGTAATTGTTCAAGACATAACTATGAATATCAACCTTTATCTTCAGGTGATACTCTAATGTTTATTACTTGACCACCCTTAAGCCTGTATTCCACGATGGAAGTTTCCTTGGAAGGTCTTCCATGGCAGCTGGCATGGAAGGTTCTGTGGAAGAAATATCGGAGCGCTGGCCGTTTCCATGGAAGTTTTTGTAATCGGTCGCGTTTGAATTTCCATTGAAGGTTTCATAAAATGTGAAAATTTTAGCCAATCAGAATGAAGTAGTGTGCCCCTAGTAGAGGTGTAAAAGTAACGAAAAAATGTGTATCCGTATGTATTCGTTACTATAACAATTAGTACTCGTTACTTTCGTATCGTTACCTGTTACTTCTGATACCGCATGACATGGCACATGCTATGTTATGTAACAGCATCGAATCAGTCGTATTTCGTACGCGTACAGTATGACGTCGCGTAAATAAAAATAAATCGAATATAAACAATTAAAAATATTTGATAATTAACAGCTTTTGTTAACCAAGAAACAATTAACTCTCATTAGAGCAGCTTTATTATAATATATATTTTAAGATAAGAACATAAAACGTGAAAATACGCGATTATAAAAAACAAAAACATACATATTTATAATTTTAAAAAAATACATTCTTACGTTGTTTCTGTTCGAATCTAAAACTTTGTCTACACACACAATACCTTTAATAAACAGTAAAAAACTTGGACGACGAATTTCCAAATTATACTTTTATTAATAAACAAACATCGTTCTTTGTAAAGCTAGGCCTACACCAGGCACAGTCGTCCTCGATTCTACGTGTAATAGTTTCTTCCACTGAAACATCCATACCTGCTGCCCTGGAGGCTTGGCTAGCAGTTTCGTTGGAAGCTTTTAGAGGAGCATGTACGGAACCTTCCATCGTGGAATACGGGCTTTAGATAGGATTAAGCAAATCTTCAAATATTTCCCACGATTGCGCAACGATGACATGGTGACCAATTATAATCAATCGATTGTGGTTCAAAATAGTTTGATTTAGTACCAAAAAAAAACTGTTTTTTTTAAAAATTAAATCTGTACTTCTTTTAAGTTAATTTTTGGTATAGTTTTCAGAAGAAAACTTTAGAGATTAGGAAGGAAGGGCTAAACATACATATTTTACTCTTAATTTTATTTTAGGGCACGTTGTTGATATTATTTTTATATTCAGCAATATTAAAAAATTATATATAGTTCTTTTATATATAAAGAGTTTTACCAAATATTGTTTTACCTTGTTTTACATACCTTATTACATAAATCTTAGGACTTTGTGGTTTTGATGTTTTGATTTTTAGTTTTGAAATGGGTTGTAGAAACATTATCGGGATAAAAATGGGAATATAGTTATTTAATTTAAGTATTACTGTATATTTTTTAGATGTTTGATTATTTGTCTTATAATTGTTGTTTTTTCTAGCATAAGTGTTTTTCATTCAGCTTCCTAGCATTTAATTTAGTACAATTTAAATTTTGGTGTGTAGCAAGTTGAATACAAATATATAGTTTTTGTTTTCAGTGTTGCTGTTAGTGTTTAGGTAATTTTATTATAATGTTAGTTGCATTTAACTTTCAAAATGAGCGGTGATACCACCACGTTAAGATACCAATCAACAGGTTCAAGAGACCCAATCTGGACCAGAGTGTCTGGAGATCCTCACCAGTCAAACGTTACGAACCAACGCCATGGACTCAAGGTGGGTAGTAATAAGGAAAATGTTTTTAAGAATTTTAAATTGTAAAGTGTTTTCCGCGTTATGGTGCGAGTATGTTTTAAAACCGTGTTACTTGTGCAGGAACCTGTTCGACTTGATAGCAGTGGTGTCCCGTTAACAGCAGCAGAAACTAAATCTAAAGGGCTGAATGTCATTTCTACTGCGATATTCATTGCTGGAGAAATGGCAGGGAGTGGAATTCTCGCTCTGCCAAGAGCGGTTGTTGATTCAGGTAGGCTTCTGTGCAATAAGGTAAGGTAGGGAATTAGGAGAGTTGGCAAAAGAGTATTTTTTGGTATTTGAGAAATGGAAGCATTGAGAAGGACAAGGGGAAATTTAAGAAGCAGAAAACTGGATAACAGCTGAGGGTAGAGAAGGAAGAAGTTAGGAAGCCAGTGAAAGGAAAAAACACGAAAGATAAGCGAGGTCATGGTAAATTATATGTGGTTACTATTTAGTAGATCACTTGAGAAGGAAAATCCCACAGGAAAGGAAAGAGACCCGTGCAGAAGAAAGGAAAGTCAAATGAGGATCCAGGAAGCCATAGACATGTATGTCTCTTGTCTGGAGTAGGTAAGATACTGGGAAGATTAGTGCATACGCATGGGGTGGGGGTAATGGACAAGAGAAATTGGCTTCATTAAGGTAGCTTGGGTTTGAAGGGGCTGCTCACGTGAAGCACAGCTAGCAAGCGTTTTGGAGAACTCTGCTCAGGGGATTGATATGGTTAAACAAATATATGCTTGTTTCATTGACTTACAGAATGCCTTCAGCAGTTGTGATGTGGCATACACTGGCATTGCAGGCTGGATCGGGCTGGTGCTCTGCGTGGTGTTCTGTGTGAACGCCGGCTATGGGGGCACCCGGCTGGGCGCCTGCTGGGCCATCCTGGAGGAGCGCTACCCGGAGCACAGGGCTCCTGTACGCAACCCGTACACCATGATCGCGTACAGGGCGTATGGCACATGGATCAGGTAACCTCACACTGCACACTGCATTCATTGGATAACGATTTATATCCTCCATTCTATGTTGGTTGTGATGGGTAGTGGTCATTTTACTAAGTGAAGTATGGGAGATTAGACATATTTTGGTGTCACCACATTTTCTCAACATTCGCTTTGATGTTATAGAGGAAGACAGTTCGTATAAAATGTCTGACCAGAGGTATAGAGCTAAGACTGCCATCAAATCATTATTTTTTGTAATAAATTGATGATTGATTATTTTCAAAGAAACAGTCAGAGAATTATGCATAAGGGATATCATTTTAATCTACTTTATCCACATGTTTAGATTGTATGTAACATGTTTAAGAGTTGGTCTTGTTCAGAGTCAGTGTAACTGCAGATTGAGCAGCTTTGAGAAATTGAAATACATTGTCACCCTCCTGTTCCACCTGAGGGTAGAAGAGTCAGGCAGGTGGCATTCTTTTATGCGCAGGGTGGTGAGTGACTGGCAAATCTTCTCTGATAATCGGTGTGGGCGCAGCTTGTGCACTCGGTCGGGGGCGGGCCATGCCGCGGTGTACCGAGTGGCGGTAGCGTGCCGCAAGCTATGTGGCAGGGTTTCCCACCTTGGTCAGCCAGGCTCCAATAGGACTTCCTGCCGCTTCACTCATCCCCGCTCCTCTCCATTACGGTAGTGTTTAAGGCCAGGTGGGATTGGCAAGAAAAAGAGGTTGTTGACAGATATCTGGTGGCTGTCAATGCCTGGCCGACCAGGCTCATGATGCTGCGATGTACTGTGGTGTTTGTTTCTGACTGATTGACCCTCCCTCAGGTGTGACTGTTTTCCTGGCTTATCTTATTTTCGGGGTACTTTCAGTCCTACCCAAACGTTGGGGTTGTGGTAATTATGGGCGACGGATCTGTAGTGGGCTGTTTACCTGGCAGACCACTTTTGCAGGATACTGCAGCTACTAACCCACCTGGCAGGAACAAGGCAGGGTGGGATGGTTGACTCAGGTCATGATACCATTCAAGCCATGTTCCTTGTCCCTTCCCTCGTGGTCGGCGGGCGGCAACAAAGGGCATAGGCATTAGAGAGGCAGCTGAAAGTCAGGAGAGAGCAAGTTAATTTTTTTATTGAACAGAGGTAGGCATGAAGCTAATGCTGAGAGTTTTATTACAAATTTTAATACGCCATCTGCCCCCTGGCTGGCTTTGGAAGTGCATCCTCTAATGCCCAAACTGCCCTAGTTCTTGATACTTGCAGTTTTGGCATCTGAAGGTGCTGCAAGGCATCAGGGCATTGGCAGCGTGACCTCAGGAGGCTTAGTAGGGCTTGCAACCCAAAGACATCTGGTTGGTTGGTGCTTGGGTGCGACCTTTATGCTCCCCTGGCCGGAGGGGGGGATGAAGGGCTTCAGCGGAGGTCAGTGCACTTTAGGCTCTGCTTGGCCCACACCTCCTTCCAAGGTCTAGAGGGGTGGCTAGCAGCTAAGCGTACAGCGAGTTGCTGGCCTCCAGGCGTCAGCAAGGTCCCATGCGCATGCAGGGCGTTACGGCAGTAAACTGATGTCTGGCTTTTGATTGTGGCACAGACATGTGACAACATAAATGTTTGATTGAGTTAGGTACGTTGCTGTTAAGTGTTTATGGTACAAATTTGCACATGGGGATAGTGTGATAGAACAAAGAAATCACATTACACTATCTGTGGGGAGAGAAGGATAATTGTTCCATGTCACATATCCAAGTTTATCCCTTGTTCCTGATGGTTGTTCCCTTGATCCTGATGGTTGTTCCCTTGATCCTGGATATATTGAGACAGTGGTTCATGATGCATGCTGTTTTAATTTAATGCGTAAAAAGATTCTGGCCAAACAAAAACTTGACTATCATGATGCAAACTAATTATATACCAGGTCTTGTGGAATTTTTTTTTATTCAACTAACAATCACAGTTCATTGTTATATCAGAAGTTTTTGTTATGTCCACCATCTTTCAATGTACTAAATTAAAATGGCAAGCATCATGTACCACATGATCAATGTAATAAGGATTGTGCCATCAGGAACAACGGATAAAATTCAATTCATGATATGGAACTTTTATCATAAAAATATATGCCTAACAGTGAGACTTAATTTAAAATGAAGTATTTGCACTGATGTTACTCTGTATTCGGCAGATTGTTTTGCAAATTGATAGTGTGTTGTTGTGCCGTTGTGTCCCCCAGCAAGTCGGTGTCCTGCTGCATCCAGCTAACACTGTTTGGGGCAGGGACCGTGTACCTGCTGATTGCATCGCAGATTGCTAAGGAGCTGGCACAGGGCATGGCACCATCCATCGGCTACTGTCTGTGGTTCCTCATCATCTGCCTGCTGCTCTGCCCGCCCATGTGGCTGGGGTCGCCCAAGGACTTCATGTATGTGCACAGGTCATTTGACGGGGCTGCATACCATTGTGCCCCGCTAGGAGAAGTTGGTTTCCTTCCAGTATCTGATCGGACTTCACTTGTTGGTTTCTGGTTGATAAGCATTAAGGAGCCCATCTAGTAAGGGGTATACAGTAGAACCTCATTTTTACGTACCCGCGATATGCAAATTCCTGCGATTAACGTATTTTTTTACATGCACTGTCAATTTCCCTATACTAATAATGCATTCTTTTCCCGCCTTGTGCAAAAGCATTTCCCACTTTTTACGTAGAATTAGTGCTGTATTTCGTGGCAAACCATCGGAAAATTTAGAGAAAACAATAAATTCTCAAAATGAATAGCATGAAGTTTAATTATTAAGCGTTACTGCATGAGTGTATGGTCACCACAGCTTCGTTCGCCATTGTAAACAACTTACTTTTTTTTTTGTGCCACATGCTATTGTACACCATACGGCCATGAACCAAACATATGGTGACATAAACATGAAAATTAATAAGTACTTTTCTTAGCGTTCCCCTTTAATCTTAAATGTATTATGCATGAAAATAAAGGTGAAAACTGGCATTTTAAATACACAAAAGAGCGGATTACTGTTCCATTATTAAAATACGTTTTAAGCAATGTACGAGTTTCCTATAAATATGGTGTCTTCGTGCATATTCGGCGATGTTCATTTTAACACATTAGAAACATTCTGAAAAGTCAAATGGCTGCAATGAATATCCAAACAATGCAATGGCAATTTACATGGTTGCTACAGGACTAGAAAACCGGGAAATGTCAGGGAAATTAAAATGGTCAGGGAATTCCGGGAAATGTCAGGGAAAATTCTACGAATTGTGGAAATTTTAAAGTTTCGTATAATTCAAACAAAGCTTTGTTTTGATGCGCTCCTACCGCTACCGAACGACTCCGCTAAAAGACTGCTGCTTACGGCACACAGCAACTGCAACTTTTTTTTTTTACTTGGTCTACCATTGCCCGTTGCAATAGGCTGTTACAACCACCCACCATAACTTCTGGCCAATCCAGGCACTAGTTAGTTCACTAGCGAACCCAGGCCTTCATTTGTTCGTGTTTTGCTCCTTTTTAATTTGCCCTTGAGACTTAGTATTATGTTCCGTTCCATGCAGTGAACTACTGAACGGGCATGGCGTTGTTTATCTTTTTAAGGCTATTTTCACGTGGAATAAGATGAGTACAAAGCTTATTACGTGAATTTAAAGGCGTTGTTTCAGGTGAAGTTAGTTTTTGATGCGATCATAAGAAAATAAAGTGCATTTTGATAAGAGGCAATACCAATTCTCATTTTGAAAACTATCAAGCTGATACGAAAACATGTGGCTTTTGTGTGCGGTTATGTTTTGTATTTTTTCTACCTATTTTTTTTAATTACTTTTTTTTCAACCGTTATAATCCGTGAGTTCTGTTGCGTGACACTTACATTGTGTATAAAAAAATATGCATAACTGAACATGTTTTTCCCCAGAATCGTTAGTTAACATTGTAAAATTGTAAGAGTATTGCATGTTGTAATGCTGCTATTGTAATTCTCTAAGTAGGCCCGTTATATTGCTAGGTGTGAATTTGTAATAGTTTTTGTATTTGTGTAGTTATATTTTTTTAAGAATTCATAAACAATAATGTTTTAACCTAACCTGAAAATATTAATAGGCTATGTACATTTTTTTAGCTTAGAAATGTCGAAGAAAACTACTTTTAAGGAGAATAGGCTCAAGGAGCCACAGTTTCAGCATATCAAACCCTCTGCTAAAAACATAAATTCTGCGTACTCAGGGTGTCCAGCAATCGGGAAATTCCGGGAAGTACTGGAAATGTACTTGTTTGTGTAAATGCTCGGGATTGTGCGGGAATGTACGGAATATTTACGTGGAAAACGGGAAACTGGTGTATGGCAATGCACGATCGCTTATGCCCATGGGCTACCGTGCATAGACGCTATATAGGGCAAAAAAAACAATGCAGCAGTGCTATGATCACTTCTTTCCCGTGACTGTTCTATTGCTGCAGTGCAGCGCGAGCAAGAAGTATACAGCGCACGAGTGCCAGCCCCTATACAAATGTTATAGAATAGAGAGACAAAAGTAGTGCCAGCCAGACAATTTGGCTAGCGCGAAAAATAAAATACATTTCGTGCATGTGCAAAAGTGGTGTAATTCCAAACAAGCCAATCTAATCAGAAAATGGCGCTTGTGCTGGCAGGAGCTAACATGGGTAAAACATTGAGATGTTCTGTTAAGTGCTGTTGGCTGCCCTGCATAGGCATTGTTCTTGACTCTGTGAAATGAACTTTCACTCGTTCGCCATATTTGTTTTGTTTGAATTTTACATTTCTTAACTGTGAAAAGTGATGTTTGCAGTAGGCATTTTGCGTTAAATTAAATGTTGTCCGTGAATTTGTTTACCGTTTGTATCTTATACTGTCGAATACGTACCGTTTTGTTGAAGGCCTAGTGAATTATTGTGATGATACTTAAAAGAGGTTATGGAGAGGCCATGGCATGAAATGTTAGCGTAAATTCGTTCAGTTGTAGTGTCAGTTTATAATATATGTGACCTGTGTGTGCATAGACGTCTAAAAATAACTATGCTGCAAAACTCGGCGAGGAGTAACAAGTACGTTAAAATAATAATTTTGCACTTTTTGTAAGATGGGTTGCGCAGGAAGGGAAAAGACTAAGTTCAAACACAGATGGACTGAAGAATTCAGCTGGGTTTCGCCATGCCCTACAGATATATACCTTGCACGCTGTACATTGTGTCGTGTCGTTTTTAAAGTCGATAGTATGGGCAGGCAAGCTGTAGTAAGCCATAGTAAAGGCATGGAACATAAGAGGGCATTGAATGACAAATTGAAAACTGTGTCAATTCGTTCATTTTCAACTCTAGCTAATAAGTCACAAAGTGAGGAAATGTGTTCCAGTGCTTCCACTCCTCAAACGTCTCACTCTACAAAGAATATTTGCATCCAAGATTTAAATGCATTAGATGTAAACTCAGATGTGCAGCAACAGGTGAGTAGTGTTAGTATGAAAGATTTTCTAGCAAAGGACAGCTGTACAAAAGCGGAAATTCTGTGGTGTTTGCAAACTAGTATCGCATGCTTCACTGAGAAGTGCTGCAAAAAGTGTGAGTTTGTTTACACTTATGTTCCCAGATAGCGAAATTGCTAAGGGTATGCAATTGCAGAAGTCGAAAACTTCTTATGCAATAGTGTATGGGCTTGGATATTATTCCCATGAAGAATTAATGCATGACGTAAAAAATGTTAATTTTTTTGTGGTGGGTTTTGACGAGTCTCTGAATAAAGTAGCCCAGAAACAACAGATGGATGTATCTCTTCGCTATTGGGACACTTCCAAGAATCATGTCACCACTAGATATTTGAATTCAGTGTTTTTAGAACACACTGCAGCATCTGACTTGTTGAATGGCTTGAAGGCTGCCTTGGAAGGTTTAGATCTAAATTGTATCTTGCAGTTGTCAATGGATGGCCCCAACGTAAATTTAAAGTTGCAAAGGGACATGGCTAAAGAATTAAGACCAGGCAGAGAAGATCCTAAAATTCTTGATATGGGTTCATGTGGCCTTCATGTTATGCACTACAGTTTCAAAGCTGGCATCAAAGGAACTGTTTGGAATATAATTGAATTTCTGCGTGCTCTATACTATCTTTCTAAAGATGTTCCAGCTCGCCGTGCAGATTTTGTAGAGGTTTGTGGCGAAATAAATTTTCCATTGAAATTCTGTGGCATTAGGTGGCTGGAAAATGCTAATGTAGCAGCTAGAGCAATTTCAATTTTACCTGGAATTCGCAAGTATGTCACATGTGTTGCAGGAAGTAAGAAAGAACCAAAGTGTCATAGCTTCCAAATAATTGCTGCTTCAGTAAAAGACAAGTTGCTTCTAGCCAAGCTAACACTTTTCCAGTCTCTGGCCACAGAAATGGAACCATTTTTGAGGGACTTTCAAACAGATGCCCCAGTAGCACCTTTCCTCTATGAGGCAATTGTTTGTTTGATGAAAAACATTATGTTCAAGTTTGTGAAGAGGGACATTATTGAAAGTTGTCAGCTCAAGGATATAGATGTAATGAAAAAAGAAAATCTTATTAGATATGAAGAAGTAGATTTAGGATTTGCTACACGACAGGCTCTTAGGAAATGTGATGGAGCCAACCAGAAAGAGCTCTTACTTTTTCGCAAAGATTGCAGAACTTGCTTTCAGCTTCTTGTGGCAAAAATTATGTTTCGGTCGCCACTTAAATTTCCACTCACAAAATCTTTGCAGTGTTTGAATCCTGCTGTTATAGCTGCTGGAAATGGTGACTGCTATCTTTCTTCAGCTTTGGAAATTTTAACTGAAGTTGAAGGCAATTTGATAGCAGGAATTAATACAGCAGATGATATTGCCAGAGACTACAAAGAATTTTGTAATGATGTACTCATCAAAACAGAGATGAAATATTACAATAAGTCAGATACCCGTTTAGATTCTTTCTGGATGATGCTTCTTAGAGGTTCAAAGTGGGAAAAATTGAAATCTTTTGTGCAGCAACTGTTAATACTTTCACATGGAAACTCACACCTTGAAAGAGGTTTCTCGGTGAATACTGAATGCCTCATTGAAAATATGGATGAGGAATCACTCATCGCCCAGCGTTGTGTTTTTGATGCTGTTTCTGTAGCTGGTGGTGTAGAGAGAGTAGAAGTTACAAAAGCAATGATAAACTCTTACAGACAAGCCCATATGAGGTACAAACAAGCTCTTGAAAGAAAACGGAAAGAAGAAAATTCAAAGATTGAGCGTCAAGAAAAAAAAGTGAAGGTGGCAAGAGAAATTCAAGAATTGGAATCAAAGAGAAGAAAGTTAGTAACCGACACTCAGGTGGAAATACAAAAAATTGAAGAGCAAATAAATAAGCTACAAAAGTAATTTTAGTCTTTAAAAATATTTTTTAATCAAGTGTGTGTATTTTTAAAATATTATTTTCTTGTCTGCATATTTAATATTAAACTTTGGACAGAACTGCTGCATCATCAGTTTTATACAGACAATTCTGAAGGAAAAAGAGTAGGCCTATCTTGTCGAATTTTGCATTAGTCAACTTGGTGAGGTAAGGAATTTCATGAATTCTTAATTTTTGTGTTGTATATTATTTAGTGCAACATTTGTGATTTAAGGTACTTCCTTGTGTGCAAAGTTGTAATAAAATATAGTAACTGAATGCTTTAATTTACTAAACAGGCTGATTGTCAATAATAGTAATCTACCACTTAATATATTTTGCAGTAATTTTGAAGTTTAGAGGTTCGCTTGAAAAATGTCTTTTCTTTATTACTTACAATTATTGGTGTTATTCAATGTAGAATTAAATATAGATTAGGATTATGAAATCATGAGATTGTATTTTAGTTCTTTATATTTTAATATCAATGTTTTAAGATTAGAAAAATTACAGTGTACATGGCCATGTTTACATCTGAGGAAAAATGTTTATGAAATTGCTGTGTTTCAATGTGAAATTAAATGTACTTTACAATAAGTATATATATAATGATATACTGTTGATTTAACTTGTGCCGGAAATTAGGCATTTCGTCACCTTTTTTAATTTTTTCTATAATTAAAATTTTTTGGGGTTTCTTATTTTTTTAATTTATCTGGTTGGTTGTTAATGGGGGTGATTTACTTTTTGTTAGGCCAGTGTACGTCACGGATTTAAACTTTGTGCCAGTGGACCGAATCGTTGATCTTTTGGGGTTTTCATCCCCAATAATTTAAAATTACGCCAAGGGAAATCCACCCATAGGTCCTGTGTCACTCTGGGACTGAGGCTCTGTTTCGCCTTCGGGCAAGCAGCAAATTTGACTGTCTTCTCCATCGCCTGACTGTGCAGGGCTGAGTCCCAATGCCTTCGGCTTCTTATGGAAAGACTATTTTCAGGGGTACACAAATCCCTACCTTTCATAACTGGCACCCGACGGACCAAGTTCCGGTTCCGGCCCAGTGTTTTCGGCCCGCCTCACAGCGCCCATGTTTAGAGTTTTGTCACGTGACATCATTCCCAACATCTGAGATCAACTATCCTAATTACATAATTCACCGTTAAGGGTGATTTAGACAATTATAATACACCTTCGATTTGATCAACATAATTTTTTGTAAGTAGTAGGATACAGGCGAACCTGGTTACTCGCCCAACCAAAGAATATCATTGTTGCAGTTATTTTATCCTATATGCTCCGCATTCAAGCGGGGGAGTATGTGCCGGAAATTAGGCATTTCGTCACCTTTTTTAATTTTTTCTATAATTTTAAAATTTTTTGGGGTTTCTTATTTTTTTAATTTATCTGGTTGTTAATGGGGGTGATTTACTTTTTGTTAGGCCGGTGTACGTCACGGATTTAAACTTTGTGCCAGTGGACCGAAGCCCCTTCCCAGGGGGGCCAATCTGATATTTTGCTGTCTAATGTGGACATGGTCAGCCCGGTTGAAATTTCTCTCGCCTGCAGTCACATCCCGAGTTTGTAATTTTAATTCCCTGCATGACCAAAACTGCATAGAACAGCTTCTGGGCTGCGAGCTGCTACTTCTCAGAGAGCTGCTGAGAGTAGTAAGTCTGGTCACGAACGCGTATCCCATGGACGTTTGTTCCCAGCTTCGTTGCGCCTTTTGTTTCCCCTACCCTTCCCCCTTAGTTCTGAGAAATCCAGGAGCAGGTACCTGACATGAACTTAGCCAAGAGACCTAAAGAGACCTCCACGAAACCTAGCGGCAGAAAAAAGGAACTTCACCCATGGTGGCCAGCGAGCTGAGACTACGCTCGTGACACCTGGCGGCGAGTCAGTTCACCGCCTCCGTTAGTTCCCCTTTACGCCGCCAGAGCGCAGCGCCGCTACGCCTTATGGCCCTATGCTTCTTCCTCCCGACCTGTAGAAGTCGATTGTTTATTGCTTCCGGTCCTGCCGGTAGAGACCGCAGCAGTCGCCCTTTGGCGCGAACTACTGAAGTCGTGCGTACAACCACTCTGGCACCTTCGGAAATTTTCGGCCTAGAACCGAACCTACCCCCTCCTTTAACCCGGGGCCTCGCCGCCCGATTTAATTAGGAGCTTTGTCCAACTGCGGGCACTCAGTCCTCTGATCGCGGCTACTGACCACGTCTTCTCGACGTCCTCTGCGCTAGGAGGTTTTTCGCGGGGAATTGCGAATTCGGGTGCAGAAGAGATGTAGTCAGTTGGTCTAAGGGATGTGATCCCATTTGTTCAGTAGTCGGTCAGTAGTAGTAATTAGTTCAAGTCATGTCTCTAATTTTTAAGTTTTAGTATTTTTTTTTCTAAATTTTCGACTTCGTTCGCGCATCCGCGTCTTCTCGGTCCGCGGCATCCTGATGTCGGCGCGAGACACCTAGTGAGCTCCGAACTCTACACCCTGTTTGGTGAGTAATCCGGCCTTTTCCCCCACATTCCCGTTTGTTGGCATTTTGCGCCGATGGTGTATGACTGTCTGGAAGCAGGTCTAATTCGTTTTGAATTTGGCTTGGTTTTCAGACAGGGTCGAAGTGCTGGAGAGACAAATTGCTCCCAGCTCGTGGTCCTGCACCTCCACTGCGGGTCACATTAGAAGAGATGTTTCCGCGACCCGACGTTATCTTTTGAAGACCCGGGTGGTAATGTAAAATCAACATCCCCCCCCCCCCCCACTTTCTAGCTACGAACTACATTAATCAAATGAATAGCATACCAGCGAACAGTGCTTTCCTCAAGAATATGTAGAATGAATAAAACTAATCATCGATGTAATAATTGGATGAATCAAATTTTGGTGTGATACTTATAAATTTTTGTTTATGTAATTGTTTGTTGTTAAAGTTGAGTATGTGTTGTTATACTAATATCGGGCCGGCCCGTTCTCGAAAAACTTAAGTATATAATTAATATCATTAATTGGGAAACTTATAAATGCCAAATCAAATGGAAAACAGAATTCATTATTTACGTTTTTAAATAAAACAGGGAACCTATAGACCAAGCTACTTGTGTAGTGTTAATTTATTTATGATTTACCTTCTTCCCTTAAACGATCCACCAGCTCCCAAGTTGCTTGTGTCAGGGAGTTCCAAATTATCTTGTTCTCCACCTCGTGCCACCTCTGGTCAATAACTTTATTTTTCTTATTAAACTTACCCAGCTAGTTTCCAAGGCTCTTTTTAATTAAATTAAAATAATTTAATTTTGAGGCACGAGGGGCGTTACAAACTATACGCTATATATAATGGTACATAGTAGGAAGTTTTTTTAACTGCGGACATACTTGCACAATTATGTTCAGAAGTATGTCATTGAGTACATTTTGACTTACTGAAAACAGATAATAAAACATAATTAAGATACATAATTGCTTCTACATATTCTTAAACTGTATTTTATTTAACATACTAACAACCTAAACTTTAGTAGTAGGCCTAGGCTACACTTCTTTTCTGAAAGCACTTGAGTTAGGTGTACATGGTCATATTTTTTTATTGGTCAACAATTAATTTGTTTTTGTAAGTAGATATTTATTACCTGAAATATTTATTAAAGCTTATGTGCCATTATTTAAGGTTAGTAATTTTTTCTAACCATAAGATTTTTGGCAATTAAAAATTTTTTAAGACAATGCATTTACAAGAAGTATTTTTATTTAACTTATAAAGTTTAGAAGGATAGGCAAGCCTGTACTTGAATACTTTAGGGAATGTGGGAAATGTACTGGAAATGTACTGGAATTTGAAACCAGATATTTGCTGGACACCCTGGTACTGCACTTTGTGCTACGAAAGTATTCAACTCAGCAATATGGGTCGAAGAGCTCTCACCAGCCATGTCTAAATAAAAAAACACATTCGCTATTCTGCCGTCAAAATAACACAAAAATAACTTATTTTACCTCATGTTGAAATTTTCATATTACATTTAATCATATGCATGTTAATATTTATGGTATGTACTTCAAAAGAAAGTCAGGGAATTTTTCTCTTAAATTTCTGGAAAACAGGGAAAAGTCAGGGAATTCTAAGATTATATTTCTGTAGCAACCATGATTTAACTTCTATTCCTCAACGTAAACAATTATATTGATGGTGGTAGCTATCGTTTTATAGTATTATTTCTCAAAAAATCTGAAATTAATAAAACTTTAACACGTAATTAAATACAAAGTTCAAAAATCAATTGTGTTACAAAATTTCAGCACCAAGTGGCTATATCAAGATGTTTCAACATTCTCATCTCTTACACAAGAACAGCAAATTTCATGTTTAACTTTCGGCAATAATGAAGAACGGCGATATTGGATATATTTATAATTTTAATTATAGTGAAGTTCTAGTTAATATATAAAAACGTAACCGTTTCTGACATATTATTTAGTGTGGTATATATTTTCTTATTGTTTCCCATATAGTGAGATGATAAAAAAAATTTTAACATTTCCCTCATTTTGCATTTTCCCGGTTTTTACATTTTTTTTTCCTGGTGAAATATGTAAAAATGAGGTTCTATTGTATCTGTGTAAGTGAGGTGGGATGATAATTGCGATGCTTGCAGGTGCTTCTATCATGGATTCGTCTCTTAAGGCCAAGCTGTGGACATAGGTGTGCCCAGAAATTTCCATTAGGGGGGGCCCTGCTAAATTTTTAAATCAGAAGCTGAATTTAGAATGTTAAATAGCC
The DNA here is from genome assembly GCF_032445375.1 of Bacillus rossius redtenbacheri. NCBI lineage: Eukaryota > Metazoa > Arthropoda > Insecta > Phasmatodea > Bacillidae > Bacillus > Bacillus rossius. Next base: position 136,684,482 of record NC_086330.1, on the reverse strand, counting down.
TAAATACATTCACTCATTGACTTGTTTATATTTTTGTGCAGTATCAACGAGATATGTTTACTAGTTAATATTTATATCCGTATAATTTTAACAATCTTTAAAATATGTTTTTTTTTTATAGACAATGTTTAAAGGTTACTTACACATTTTCCCCCCTCGAATTTCCAATAGCTTGGTCCAGATCTACCTTGAAATGAATTTCTTTTTAGTGAATGCAAACACAGCAATTCAGACAGAACTTTAACAAACCTCTTAAAATATTTTTTTTGCTTGACCATTCTATGGGACCTCATGTTTTAAATAAACTAAGGCGGCTGTATTTCCAGAACAATAAGATGTTTAACAATATTGTTAATTAGCTTGCTGCAACACTGAAACAAAGTTTGAGTGTCACAGTGCCAGGAATATACGCATATTAACGAACGCATTAGAGAAAATGCCGATCTGAGTGATTACATTAGGGGGGGCCATGGCCCACCTGGCCCCCCCTGTAGGCACGCCTATGGCTGTGGACTAGCGCGCAGTCTTCTCATTGTGTATAGGAAAACTATGAGGTTTGGTTGGTAACAATAACATAGGATGGATAAATTAAGATAAAGGTATAATGAGTGCTTTCAAAAATTTCTATCAGGCATTTCATGAATAAAAATAATTTAGAAAACACAAGTTTCATCCATTTTTTCTCTTCTAAAAATACTGTTTAAAAACAAAACATGGAAACAGAACTTATCATCTGCCCTCAGCATATTCTTAAATTATTTTTGTAAAATGACCTCCCTTCAGATATCTAGAGCAATTTAAAAATACATGGGTTTTTTCTGAAGTTGTGAACTTAAGCCAAGCGGCTCAGAAATACTATCTTTTGCAGGTTTTATCACTTGAGTATTCACAGCCAGGCATAATCAAATATATTTCTCATCATTTTCACCATCAGCCATAACAAAAACAGGTGTAGAAAACAAAAAAACAATGTAAATGCAACACTATTTAAATTTTGATAAAATGGAAAACCTATTAAAAGTGCAACTGTAAAATTGAGCTTGATCATACATGCTCAGAAAATATTTGCAACACTAAGTTTTGTTGAGGAAAGAAAGTCAGTCCAACCTCAGGTTTTATTTTCTGTTACATATAAATGCTCTGCTTAGGTATAGATTCTTGAGTAGTTAAAAATAAAAATTGTTCTGTTTATTAAATCAGAGATATAAAGCTCAAAATTTTAGTGTACTCTTCAACAAAATTCTCCTGTTTTATATTAAGTGCATTTTAATATAAAATGTTTAAGCTTAGAGGCTGATTAAATCACTACATAGTATAAAACTAAGTTGCTTCCCGCTGTCTGTCTGTCCCTATGAATGCTTAGATCTTTAAAACTATGCAACGGATTTTGATGCAGTTTTTTTTTTAAATAGATAGAATGATTCAAGAGGAAGGTTTATATGTATAATACATGCATAATATAGTAGAGAAACACTGATAATTTTAGAGGTTTCTAATGTGATGTCGTAATCGTAAATAAACACATTTTTTTTTGCGCTTACATTGCAAACGCTAGCTGATCCCTACGAGATAGATCAAAATAATGTACTACAGTATTGTACACCTTAAAAGGTCTACAAAAAAGACCGCAATGGTATATGTCTATCTCTTAGGGACAACCCACAATAACTATTTTTTATCCGTTACTTTTTACAAGAAATAATGGCTTATTTACGAAGCGATTTTAAGCAATACAGCATTAATCCTTATCCAATTAAGTACCTTAAATACATGGCCCTTTACAGCATGTAATTTAAATGAATATTTTCGAAGATATTACAGATATAAAATGCAGGGACCTAGCGGTTGCGGCGGTACCGGCCGGGGGGGGGCGGCGGTGCGTGCCTATAAATAGCGCGTCTAATGACAAAAAAGCAGTAAACTGTGTATATAAAGACATTATTTAGTATATTTAGTATCAGCATTGCACCCGTGCGAAGCCGGGGCAGGTCGCTAGTATTTTTATATAATATTAAGTAACTAGGTTAAAAAAAAAGGAATACTAGTGAAGTTCATGCTGATTAAATTAAAAAATGGGATGGGTCTTAAGCCTTGGCACTACCAATTTTATGTTATCAGTTTCTGTTTTTGTTATAATAATGTTAACACTGGACAGGATGTAATGCATCTGGTCTTCAGGGAGCGCTATTGTGTTCACAGGGTGGTTGCCATCGGGGCACTCCTGGCGACTGCTGTGGCCTGCGTACTCATCTTTTCCCAGATAGTCATGGATGGAATGAACTCAACAGATCCTGTGCTGCATAAAGCTCATGGTTTCGATAGTTTCTTCTTGTCTTTCGGCACCATATTGTTTGCCTTTGGAGGGGCATCCACGTTCCCCACCATTCAGAATGATATGGTAGAGAAGCACAAGTTTTCACAAAGTGTCATCATTGGATTCTCAGGTATCAAGTTATCAATTAAGTGTAACTTTTTTTCAAATTACAAAATATTATTCTGTTGGTGATTTTCTGATTAATATTATAACCTAACCATAAAGCTAAAACATCTTGTTGGAAAGTACCAAGTGCGACTTCTGAAGTTGTACTTTCCTTGTTATTCACCTCAATAGGTGCTGGTCAGTGATTGGTGTGATATTTTTGGCTAGTCTTAACAATGAAAGTGGAAATTAAAGAATAATTGTAACACATTAAAAAAATATTTTAAATTTGCAATATTTTATTTGTCTAATATGATCTTTAATATCAAAACTTGCTGCTAAGTTCTATGTATGTAAATTAAATAACTACATGTTTCACATTTCATTTTCTAATGATTGCATATTAATTATGTATTTAATAATAAAATAAAATAAGTATTTCAGATTTTATCATTAAAAATATCTGTGGGGCTTCATTTTAAAACATTGGAAGGATTGCTAACTAACTAGTGATGTGTCTTGTTATACTTTTTTTCCCTGTTCTCAGTTTTGTTCTGGTTCTTATAAATTGGTTTTAGGTTACATTTCATACAGTTTCAAGTCATAAAAAAGCTGCATTATATCCCAATAGTATGTTTATTTGTTTAATAAGACTTAACAGCATCCCACTTTACCATAATCCGACCACAAACAAGTCACAGTACCACCATCCTATGGCACAGCAATATCTAGTGTAATACATAACTTTTTTTTTTATCTGGGTTGTATTGAATGTAGGCACAGCATTATGAGATAGCTTAAGAAAAATTTTAATGTGCGCTTTCAAGAGATAAGGTAAATTAAAATTATAAAAAATAAATAATAGGAAAGAGCAACACACCGAAGAAATAGCATTTACATATGTATTATAATGTGAATGGGTAAGGGTTGTAACCCTAAGTTAATAGAGGTCTGGTAAAAGAGTTTATTAATACATGATTTCTTCGTTGAGTTATAAATGTATGGCTACAAAAGTAGTAGCAAATTCTACAGGTAATTAGTATTATACAACTTTAAATCTTTGTGGTTAATTTTTAAGATATGTTTTAAAAGTATATTGAGCCAGTGTTAATTTTGCAAAGGTATACTTTTAGTTGAAATGATCATCTATTTCCTCTTGAAAATGTACAAAAAAAGGGGTTAGGATCACAGGCACAAAGAACAATTTTGTTTACTTTGGGACACTTCCTGCTTGTGTTATCTTCCCATCGGGGTGGCTAGTGGAAGGGGTTGACTGCGTGCTGGCCCTCACTGGCAATTTTCAAAGCTTCACGAACCATTACTTTCACATGTGTATTCATTGGCTTAAAGTGAAATTAGAAAAACTTGTGCTAATGTATTTTGCTTGTGTGGCATGGCTTTTGGGTTTGATCCCAACACTTTGGCCTGGCTTAAATTTATGAGTCAAAAATAGGTTCCCGGGTGGTTCTGACCCCTTGATAATTCCCTGGGGCCTCTGTACTTACCTTGGGACATAAAACCCTATCAAACAAACAAAGACATTGCCTTGCATAATATGGCATTGTTTTGATTTTTTGTGTAAGGTTGTTGCTTGTTGTCATGTTATGGTACAATGGTAAATTATTAAATGTGTTCTTGCAAAGCAATAGTAAAATTCAGTACTCAGTGATTAGTTAACACGTCATTGGTCGTTTCTCTCATACTAAAAAATAATATGGTTTTATTTTTGAAGAAGAGTCTGAGCAGCATTGTCCTTTCATCTAGCTGAGTTTTCAACTTTCATTGACCAGCACCGAAATTGGTTGTGAAGAAGGATGCAATTTTGACCTTTAGACAGTTAGTTCTCTGTGTAGTGGCATTCATAGTATGCAAGATCTTTTCTCATCGCGGGAACATTCGCGTTTGTGAAATCAAAGAAAATGATTGTGAATGTTATCATTGTAGGTGACACTGTAGGTTAAGTTTATTTATATTTTTTGTGCAGTCATGCTGGAACGTATTTCCTGAAAATGAGATATGTTGTTTTGTTTTTGCAAAAAAATCGAAAACTACGAAAGTGTGCTCAACATGTGAGCCAACCATCTGTTTAGAAATTCCTACTTGCACTGAGCCAACATATCAAGATAAATATTCAGTGTGATTAAAAAACTCAGTTATACTAATACTTAAGACTCTTATGGAGCGGATCCCTCACAGCGATGAGCCGAGCCGGCCAATTGTTTCTGCCCTCTGGGAGGCGTGTTTACAGCTGGGGGTGGAGTCAGACGAGCAGACGCGACCGTGACGTATGTGCGGCCGGCTGCCGGGGTGGGGAGAGTCTCAGGGTTTCCACCCCTCCTTTCCTTCACTGTGCATTCCTTAGCCGTGGAGGAATGATCTTGCGCGCTGCGCTGGGAGCGCTCGTCCACAGGCCTCGGCGACACTCGCTTGCAGCCGGCTCTTACCTGTCTGAATAACTCTTATATGGAAGTTAATGTCTTTGAAGGCATCACGCCCAGTATCATGCCTGCAATTTAATATGTTCCTAGGCAAAGAATGGGAACTATAACATATTCATAAATGAAATTATTTATGGTTATTTTCATACAAACAATGTTATCTATGAGCTGTAGTATTGTTTTTATGAAGACTTATTCAACAAAGTTTTTCAGAAAGAATTCAAACTTGCTAAAATGTACAAATATCTACTATAATCATATTTTTAGGGCTGTCAACAAAACCTAAATTAGAATTACCAGACCAGGAATCAATTTCGAATCCTTCGGAATACAAGGTCATTGACATACACATATTTTTAAACCATTTTATATCTGTTTTTATTGTAGACCTGAATCTTAATTTCCCCCTTCCCCCTTCCTTCAGACATCGTAGTGTGCGTGGTGTCAGAGTATTCTGAAAACCACACCCTCGCACCCGAGTGTCGGCATGCGTCCAACTAGCTACGGATTTTTTCTTGTGGGTGGTGTATTTAACACAAATAGAGATAAAAAAAAAAGCCTTTATATATGTTTAAATATTTTTATTTACCAAAACGAAAAATAGCAAAGGATATTTTCAATAAAATTGTATGAACATCTCTTACATTTTTGTATATATTTGCATTTGTTAATTAATAATACACTATAAAAGCTGAAAAAAAAGCATTGCATTAATTAAAAAATAATAGTTAAATTGTATTCAAACACAACTGTAAACAAATACATTATAGATAGGCTATCGCTATATGATCATTCTAAATTTCTAAATACAATCAAATTCCATCAAAGACACACAATATTAATGTGTAATGTATGAGTTAAGAATATAATAAACATTTTCACTTATGACAATATATTTAGAACTTTGAAATAAATGATAGAATTAACTTGTGAAATGCTCTCTCCATGAGTGTAAAAATACCTATTTTAAAAGGGGGAAAAAATGAAAGCAAATCTTTCAGTACTTGCCAGAGGTGTGTAAACATCTAACCTCGGTAACGGACAAATAAATTTATAATACTCATCTCGGACACAAAATTTAACAGAATTCTTTAAGATAATGCCGAACGTGATAAATATAGGTACGGAAATTGTGTTTTCCCACTACAACGTTAATAAAGAACCTCTAATTTATTAGCCACGAAAACTATGTTGGATCAATGTGGCAATGTTATTATGATAAATTAAAATCTAATACACTACGCAGACAACTGTTCTTCATGTAATGTATTACCTTTCCAACCTACTATCACGAACACGTTAATTCTACTTAATAGACCTATAGGAAATAGCAAGATTAATGACAAGTGTTGACAAAATTTGAAAATAGGGTACGACTTAATGAGCTAGTGTAGTGTCCGGCTGCCCTGTGGACAACCTAGAAGTTGCAGCCGGACCATGGAGTATTCATACACTGAGCGGACGTGTATCATTGCCAAGTTTAAGGGATAGGTACCCCAGAGAAGTAACTGCAGACATCAACTTGAAGACAATCTTTTATTAAGCACATCTCTACTCTAACTCCATATACGTTTTCTACTAAACAGATTACAGAAGAATTAGGTGGTACGTCCGACGCCACTCAGTCCCACACCCAGAGTGTCCTCCAGCCTTCTCTTGTCTTGCCTTCTACCACAGATTTCCTCTTCCCCCAAGTCCATCGGGCAGTTCTTGGTCACGAGGCTTGCCTTCCCTCGAAGCTTCCATATTTCCACGAGCACGCAGTAGACTCATGCGTTTGTTTACACAGGGCAACGAACAAGTATACATGTTTATTGACATGGCTGCCACTGCGTGGTTCCTTGACGTCAGACCTTAGTACACTATGATTAAATTATCACAAACATTCTAGGCGCATCATCCAGCCTACTGCGCGTGGCTTTTTAACTATAAGCTGCGTTTTAATATACAATATGTTATCTAATTATTTATCCACATTACATATATAGTATTACAATAAACATCAATTATAATTATGTCATATTCCCTGGTACATGTATCAGGAGTTGATCAGCGACTCCGGGTCACCACACTAGGTCTTAAACAACCCACTTATACAAAACCTCAAAGTAAAAATTAATTACTGAAAACAATTTAAATACTTGCATGTTCAATAGATTCTCATACATCTATGTATATATTAATCAATTATTGCTACTACTTATTATTCACTTTCAAGAATAATAGTAAAAGTAACATTTAGCCTATATAAAATTCACATACATTTGTTTTAAAATTATGTACACTCGTATATTGGTTATAACATGTTAAAAAGTTACAGTGGTTAACAATTTATCTTTACACTGGTGATTATTAGGTACTTCTTCGTTTTACTTACTTTACATCTCTTATCTCCATAATTCTGGTGTAGCGAGGGTCAATAAGTTCAGGTTCTTTGCATTCATTATAAAACTGTACTAGTTTATTTTCAATTTATCTTTCCGGAAAGTGTCGTCTCTGTGGATTTTTATAACCTTGATGGGGTGTTCTTTAGAATTCCAGATAGCCAAAAGACAAAATTCTCGGTTGATTACATGCAATTGCTCCTGGATTTGATAATAATATTCATGATTTTTATTCAGGCCAGTAATTTTACTTTTGTCACTGTTACATTCAAGATAACTAAGATAACTAAGTTTACGCTTTGCTAAATTTAATGCCTTCCACAGATAAAGGACATTTGATTTCAACCAGACCATGTTCCCCGACCCAGCCATCTGGAGTTGCTCCAAGATATGGTAAATGCTTGTCTATAAAGAGACCAAAGGGTCGTATGATAATATTCTCTTGTTTTTCGAGTTGCTGAATAGCAACTGATTCATTATTTCTGCCGCATGCAGGTGCTGGGATATTGAGAATATCGAGTTAATATATGATACTTTTGACCAAATTTTTGCAGCTTGTGCTAGCTCGCCGATGACATATTCTGCCAAATTTGGAAGCTTTGAGCATTTTGCGCGTACGTTCCAGCCATTCGCCGCTGCCGGCCTGAAGAAGTGTCCCTCTCTCTATTTATTAGCGCTCCTCATCTGTCTTTTCTAATGACTTAACAGATTTTCTTTTTGTAAAAGAAAATCTGCAGGAGTCATATCAGGTATTTCGTAGTTCGGGCCATAGTCAGTAACTCCTAGACTAGAATGTTTTTGATGTGTGATTTTTTTTTAAAATAAGAGCCCGCTTGGTGCTCTTTCGTTTTACTGCTGATTTGTCTCTTTTTTTTGACCGAGAAATTTCTAGTCTCTTCACAAATTTGTTTGGACTGAAGCCATCACACAATGCCTTATGGAGTACATAGTGAGGTTTCCTGGTGTTGTGTGAAACAACTGCAGCAGAGCATCGTGCTTGTTAAGATCTCTTTAGAGCATAGTTGATCCATTTGCCACCAACGAATTTTGCAGTGATTGAGTTGAACTGTTCTACAACATTGCTGTCAACGTTGTGTATTAAGCTTTGTGAATTCTGGGCCAAATATTGAACAGTTTTAATTATGAGATTTTATAAACCCACAACTTGTAAGTTCCAGCACAAGATTTCTTTCTTCATCCTTAGGACCGGAACAAAAATACTGCAGGTCCGAACATTTTTTGTGCTCTCCGAATACATGGCTGGGGCCATTCAAAATATTATCATGAAGATATGCTATTTTTCTGGCAGTGATTACTTCTTCTTTCTTTCGATGTTTGACAGCCACTGTTACAGCCCTTCGCAACTTCAATATTTTTTGAGATAGCAGATTCCTTAGAGCTGGAGATCCTATTCGTCTTTGTTCTGAAAAATTTCTCAGTTTAGTACAGTAGTTACGTAAAAGATGATTTCGGCACTCAATCTTTTCAACTGTTGTATCCTTGTATGGTCGTGCTTCCAAGATTTTCTTACAACAGCCACTGTCACCATGGGAAATAATTTTGCTATATTTTACATTTTAAACTGCTTCACTGTGTTGAAAACCTTCAACAATAATATTAGCCTCCATGCTGCTAGAGCTTCCAGTCCAATTTTTATAACAAGTATGCACAGGAATTTTGTTTTGATTCGAAACTCGAGCACAAACGAAACAAAATTTGTTTCTTACGGACATAAACAAAAATGTTTTGGTATGGAATCCTACTATTGCTGCCACGCCGGAAAGAGCATTATATTGAGTTTGGTAGGATCGTTTTGACCAACGGTCATCAGCAACAACAGTCAAAAGAGAAATACCATTTTCATCAACATCTCCTCTTTTTACGGCTAGTTCAGATTCTTTCTTCACTGCATCCTTCATGTTATCCATGGCAGCTTTCTCCCACTCATCACAAACTTTTATTTTTATTTTATTTATTTATTTAATATTGTTATGTATGTTAGAATATGTTTTTGAAGACATACAGGGAATACCTATTCTAGCACATATTTCTTCTAAATGAGAAAATCCTCCTCCCACACTCATTATTCCAGCAACAGCTCTGAAATTTACATCCATGTGTGTTGATGCAATTATTGGATCTTGGGTAGGCATTGAAAATTTTCCATTTCAGATGTTGCACTCAAAAAACAAAACAGACTGAAGACCATGATGTATTTCTTTAATGAACTGTTAATTGTTAAGTGAGCATCTGAAAGCAGGATTATGTTGTCCAAGTTCTGTCATCTTTCTTAGAATATACTGTATGTCTAAATTACGATCTCCTTCAAGTGTCTGTTCACGTGCAGGCTCAAAACTGTGACTTGTTTCCATTAGGTCTTCTGTGAAGCTGGAAGTCTTGCTATCATTAGTGTTCTTCTGCGGCATAATAGATCAAAATGTGTGTATTGTATGCTGATTGATGGCGTACCAAAATTCGGTGCAAAACATGGTGAAAATTTAGCAGTCCTACTACTTTCTGTGCGCCATTTGTGTGCTGTTTTTCTGTGCCTGCACTTTCTTACCAATGTAGCAGCTGCTATTTGTTTGGCACATTAAAATTCCATTTTTGTTTGCTGTACGTGTGCTGTTACAAATGTACCCAGGCCTTTAGGAAAAACATTTATGACATGAAAAATTGTTATCAAGATACTGTTACCTTGACACTGACTTTGACATTTATAGACTCATAATCAGGGACTGGAAGTAACGCGCTACTAGTAACGACGTTATTTGTAACAGTTACTTTTTATGGTAACGATCGTGGTAACTCAATATATTAAGTTTTCAGTAACTGTAACTGAATTACATTTAGTTTTCAGTAACTGTAACTGAATTACATTTTTCTGCCTTAAAGTAACGATGATTGTCGTTACTTCTTGCGTTACATTTTTAAAATGTATTTCTTATTGAACAAACGATTTGTTGATTTTTTCAATCCCAGAACGAAAATCCCGACTATTTACGATGGTATTGCTTGTACTTGTAAAACTACTGTTGGCTAGCCTGCGCTCGTATTTTGATTGTCATTTCTTTAATATTTGCGGCATGCGGGTTTACTGCTGTGCTGTTTAATTAATTAACCTACCTGTGCACATGCGCAAAAGCAATAACAGAATCTAATGATGCGAGAAGCCGAGAAAGCAGTCCAGAATTTTCGTTGCCGTGGCCTTCATATTGTAATTTTTTCGAAGTTCGGTCGAGTGATAAAAATAACCTTATTGTGAAATGCTTGTTGTGTGGTGCTGCGAACAATTTTGTAGTGTGAACTAATAACTCAATGTAATTTAAGACCTATTTAAAAAATTTCAGTTTAAATAAACATATATCTTTACTAACCACAATATGTTTTATTAGCTTTTAATTAATTATAACAATATTACGTATCACATTTTTAGTTTTTCACAAAGTAACTGTTAAAGTAACTTACAGTTACTTTTCTCATAACTGTAACTGGTTTATTTTCAGTAGTGTAACTTGTAGTTGTAACAGGGTTACATTTACAATGGAGTATTTGTAACTGTAACTGAGTTACTTTTTAAAAGTAACTTTCCAGTCCCTGCTCATAATAGATGGCCAACTAAGAAAAATTATTTGTTTTATATCTCAGTCATTTTTTAGCTTACCTTTCACTTCTGTATGCATCAAGGGAAGTAGCTTTTCTTTTCTTCCGAGATGCACACAGGTGAAGATGCGCCTTTTTACCACTTCTCCAGTCGGGTTTGCCTTCCATGCTTGAAGAGGATTAAATAAAAATTTTTTAAAAAAATACGTGAATATCAGACATTTTCCGCCACGTGCGGGTTACTCACAAACCAAACACTATCAACTAACTCGGCCGGACAGGGAAATAGGCTCCGTCCACTTCTCCTTCGCACATTCCGCTACCTGTCGCTTCCTCCCCTCAACCCCCAGACCACCGGCCCAGCCTTCGCTGCCACCCCTCCACAGGAATGTTCCCCCCTTCCCTGGCCTAGGAAGCAGGCCTGCTGCGCGTGACATGACCACGCTCCGAGCCCCGCCAGGGAGGGCCATTCTGCAGGGCCAGAAAAGCGAAAATAAAGTTTCGTTGCGAGAGAATTCCGTGTGATTTTCAGCGGCGACAGTATGTTTTTAATACACCATTTAATTAAGCAAAAAATACTCTATTTTTGGGTGTAAATATATCCTTGCTTGGAGCAATGCTCTGAATGCAGTAATGTAGTCAATTATGGCAAATAAAATAATTTTTCTGTTAAATTTTATGAACATTTCTTATATTTTGATTACATACCGACAAGTGGACGTTCTTCCTTTATACTCCCTGAAAATCTCAGCCTCCTATCTCTTCCCAGTGTTTTTAAAAACATTTTATTTCAAGAACAATAATAAAGTATGTTCACTTGGTGGTACAGAAGACTCTTAATCATTTTGTTTAATAAAGTTTTGTTTTCAGCCTTAATACAACACATTTTTTTTTTTCAAAGATTGAACAGGAAATTAATTAAATTTAAATACCTATTTTGTTGTTTTAAACTGTTATTTTTATGTAAATGTAATATTAAAATAATTTTTGGCACGACTTATACAGAAAAATATAAGTATTCTTTTATTTACTCAGATGTATTTTTATTACGAAAGAAGCAAATGTGAGAAAAATTCTCACGTGCGACCAGCAGTGTTACATTGTAACAGGGTACCAATGATGGATTAAGGAAACAAGTTTACATGATTTTTAAACAATAATTGTGGGATGATTACGTATTGGTGTGACCCATTTAAATAATAGAATCAAAATGGGTTGCTTCAGGCTTTATTTATACTTGTATATTGACTGTGTGTTAATTAATTTAACTGTTCTTGGCCCCACATTTTATAATTTTTACACCACCTATTTTGAAGTTGCCACCTCATATTTCTGGTTTGCTATTATCTTGGTTGTAGTGATCTTGATGCTATACCTGCCAGTCACCATCGGGGGCTACTTTGTGTTTGGTGATGGCGTGGACGTGAACATCATCCTCAGCCTGAACAGGACCAGCCTGGTCGTGGCAGCCAACATTCTGATGGCGGTGCACTTGGTGCTGGCGTTCCTGATTGTCATCAACCCCGTGTGCCAGGAGCTGGAAGAAGTGTTCAAGATCCCCCACAGTGAGTCGCGCCGGCAATGTCAGGCTTTCTGCAGACAGGGAAAATCTGGAAAACTGGGAAAGCTCATGGATCTGAAGAGGTGTCTCAAAAACGTAGAAAACCCAACAAAATCTACAAAACAGTATCAGTATTGTACATTCTATGTCCTGATGTGGCAGTTCTTTTCTTTTTTTTTCTTTCTTCTGGTTCTCTGTTCAGTTCCTGGTTCTTAAAAATCTCTTCCAGGTTCTGGGTTAACCACCAAAAAATTTCCAGTTACATCAATGATACAGAATGTCCTTATAAATTATGTGTTTATTTGTTCAATATGACTTCAGGGTACCCCATTTCACCATAATTCCACCACAAATAAGTTACCTAGCCCCTCAGTAGCATAGGTGCGGCATGTTCGCTAGATGGCTTCAGTAGAATAGAACTTACATCCTAGAGTGGAACAAAATTTAGTAATACATGCAATTTTTTTTTAGGCACAAAAAATTTCTTCAGAAAAATTTAATATCTGTTTACAAGATATTAAGTATGTATAAAAAATAAATAAATAATAAAAACTATTAACAACAGTAGCAGCACACCAATACAATTGCAAACTATATATTATTTTTAGAGTCCCGGAAAATTCGCAAATGAAAAATAACCGTGATAACATGCAAAATGACTCAATAAATGCGATAAAATGCTAAATATTAGTTTTTCTGCGATAAATGCTAATACAGTGGAACCTCATAATTACGAGTACGCGATACTACGAGACCTTCGAAGTTACGACAGTTTTGTAATGCACTGTCGATTGGACTACGTAAATCCTCATAACTACGAGTACTCGTAATAACCAAATAAATTAAATTGGCTAGAGTGATTTAAATGACATCTTCAAACAAGGAAAAACACCTGCTGTTAGGGGAAAAAGAAAACATTCACGTAGTTTTAACACGGACTGATAAGCGCCTTTGTGTGTGTTGCTGGGTCTGAGGGTGTGTGCGTGCGTGCATGCGTGTGTCTGTGACTTTCTCCCCCTCTCTACAAATGAACAAGGAAGATGGCAGATGCCCTTCCCTTCCCCTCCTCTTTCCAACCCTCCGGTGTTTTCCTTTCTCCTCTCCACTTACCTCCCCTCCCTGAACAAACAAGGCGACAGTGACAGCTTTTTTTTTTTGCTGCGTCTCGGAGCGCGGTCATAAGTAAGACTATTTCATTCGCGATTAAAACAAAAACTGTTGCAGATACAAAAAAAATCACAGAGACCTTTTATATTAGAAATTTAATTTGCTACAACTTTTATTCTATGCGTTTTTTACTACGAGGTACCGTTTCCAAGATATTGTGCGACATTAAGACATTCTGGGAATGTTCAGGATTTTAACTTTGACTTAAATCTTATACAGTGGAATACCGGTACAACGTACCTCACTTTAACGTATTTTTCACTTTAACGTATTTTTTTCAAATCCCCGCCAAAAAGTGTATGTTTACAATGCAAAATTGTTTCAGTTTAAAGTATCTTAATGTTCACTATAACGTATAATTTTCACTGGCAGCTTGGCACTGCTGCCACAAAACTTACATAAAATAGTAAACAAACGTCGAGCTAAATAGCGAATGTGATCGAAAGAATAAACAGAAACCACTTACACCACCGCACCGTAAAATATAACCTCTAAAAATAATCAAAACAAACGTTTGTGCGCCTGTACCATAGATGAATATACATACGTACGCAACACGTAATGTATACAACACATCGGCATTCGATACATCGAAACACAAAGCGCGAGGTAAAAGTGTATTTAATTCAGTGGAAAGTGTCCCGCTAATGTACGTATGGTTAAATCCGTGCCGTGATTACTGTTGAGTGTTGTTTGGAATTCATTTTCATGTTACTGTTTTTAGACGCCACGTGTTAGTGCTACAATGAGTGAATCTGGAAATAAAAGAAAAAGAAAACAATTCACGCTTAAAGAAAAAGTGGAAATGCTTAAAGAACTGGATAAAGGTAAAAAGCAGGTTGAAGTTGCGAAGTCATACGGCGTTGCGGCGATGACTGTAAGTACAATTGTGAAAGACCGTGCAAAAATTGAAAAAATGTACGACGAATCTTTGTTTGATTGTGACCGCAAAAGGCTTCGTTCCGGAGATCACCAAGGTCTAGAAGAAGCTTTGAACAAATGGTTGAAAGAAACTCGTTCAAAAAATGTTCCAGTAAATGGTCCCATGCTACAAGCAAAAGCAAAGCAATTTGCTTTGCTTATGGACATAACGGACTTCCAAGCCAGTTCAGGGTGGTTGCATCGCTTCCGGGAACGACATGGCATATCATGGAAAGTTGTGTGTGGGGAGGATAAGGATGCAGACACAGAGGCGGCAAACCAGTGGAAGGAAGAAAAGCTGGAAATAATTTTTAAGTCTTACTCAATGGATGATATTTTCAACGCTGATGAAACTGCTTTTTTTTACAAGCTTTTGCCAAACAGAACAATGGCGTATAAAGGTGAGAAGTGCACTGGAGGAAAAAAAGCAAAGGAAAGGTTGTCTGTCTTGTTCTGTTGCAATGCCACTGGCACAAAAAAACTGCGGCCCCTAATCATTGGCAAACACAAGAATCCCAGGTGCTTCAAGGGAGTTTCTTGTCTTCCTGCAGATTATGCAAATAACACTCGTGCATGGATGACAAGAGAACTTTTCTCCAATTGGTTGGTTAAAACCGATAAAGAGATGCAAAAAGAAGGAAGAAAAATTCTTTTGTTGATTGACAACTGCGCAGCACACAGTGTTGATGTTAGATTGGAAAACATCAAAATTATGTTTTTGCCTCCAAACTGCACTTCTCAGTTGCAGCCACTTGACCAAGGCATTATTCAAAATGCCAAGGTCAATTTTCGAAAACGCCTGGTCGAAAGGCTGCTCATCAATTTGAGATTGAAATTGCCCACCAACATCAATGTTCGTCAGGCTATTGAGATAATCACCGGTGGCTGGTGGAATGTCCAGAAAGAGACAATTGCTAACTGCTGGAGGAAGTCTGGCATTGTAAACTGTAATGCTGATGAGATCACTGCAACATCATCAGACCAGGATGCAAGCCAGACTGCAGCTGCAGCACAAACATGTGAAACCAATGATATTGACCCCCAAGTATGGCAGGAAGTATCAGCCTCCATGCAGTTTGATGCTGTATCATTCACAGACTATGCCTCTGCTGATAACGAAATAGAAACAACACCAGGGTTGACCGACAGTGATATCATCAGTGAAGTCATTCAATCACAGTCATCAAAAGCTGAATCAGATGATGATTCTGACTGTGAAGAGCTACCTGTGACTGCAACGGAAGCTGTTCTGAGTGTAGAAAAACTAAACAAATTTATCTCTAAACATGAAAAGGTCCCAGAAGAGATCAGGAAATCTTTGCACAACATAGAACATTTTGTTCAACAGAGCATCATTAAAAATCAAAAACAAACTGAAATAACAAAATTTTTTAAAAAATAAATGAACTTTTGTTTTGCAGAAACTGATGTAATGTATTCGCCAATGTTAATGCCATGTGTTGTTATAACTATTTTTGATTAATTTTATGATTTTTTTTCTTTGAAGTGATAATATGTATGTATTTATCAGTACTTAGTCATAAATGTTAATGCCATGTGTTATAATTATGTTTTTTTTTCTTTAAAAGTGATAATATGTATGTATTTTTCTGTACTAAGTCATCAATATTAATGCAGTGTGTTATAATAATGCTATTTTTGATTCATTTTGTAATTTTTTATTTGAAGTGATTATATGTATGTATTTTTCAGTACTAAGTATAAAAACTGGAGGTCCCTGTAAGTACTTAGTACTGAGATTCTACTGTATATTTGGTTATTACGAGTACTCGTAGTTATGAGGATTTTTCTCGCCATTGTCAGCTCTCGTAGTAGCGAGGTTCCACTGTACTGCCGTGAATGCACATAAATCTTCCAAACACTGTTGAAGATGGCAATACTGCATGTAAAGAAAGCTTCTTTGTTTTTAAAGTGTTTCCAAGCAGTACAGGGCGAGTGCTACAGATGCAATATACCTGCGGATGGTCCGGCGGTAGCCAGCCAGCAAGCCAAGTGTGTGTAGGTGTGTTCGTAAGCGGTAAGAATGGTGAAGAGATATAGAGGGAACAAGCAAGCTGAGTCGGCCGAGACAGCAGGTGTGTTTGTGTGCGTAAGAGATTATTAGAAAGAAGAGGAGAGAGAGATAGTGTGAGCACAGCCTGCCTGTGTGTGTGTGTGTGTGAGCAAGAGGAAGTCGCTATGGTCAACTGGTACAGTCTGTTCACACCAGCAAAACCCCTCACGTGTCTCATGGGGAAAGGTTATACGGGTAGTTCCGGTGCAGAGTTTTCTTTGCAAATTGTGTTCCACAAGTTAAACGTGGTGTATCCCTAATTAAATTTAATCAAAACGATGCCACGTGGCAAAGTTTCAACTCACGATCGTGCTAATGCATTAAAACATGAAAAATTTTATGTCAGTGACAGTACAATATTAATGTGTGGTGTTTGTAATAAACGTCTGGAATGGGAAAAAAAAGACGGTCTGGACAAACATGTTAAATCCAGTATGCATGTTAAAAGAAAACTTGAACAAGAAAAACTGATAGCGGAAAAAGG
The DNA here is from genome assembly GCF_032445375.1 of Bacillus rossius redtenbacheri. NCBI lineage: Eukaryota > Metazoa > Arthropoda > Insecta > Phasmatodea > Bacillidae > Bacillus > Bacillus rossius. The sequence goes on along the minus strand of NC_086330.1, from coordinate 136,667,431 downwards.
AGAGACGTCCAAGCGCCAAGCAACAGTCCTTGGAATATTTGAAAACAAAATACGTGCGAAGATTCAGAAGAGTGTCTTTGTTGAAGATACGGTGAAGATGTGTATGCAGGAAACATGTCATTAGAATAAATGGACCACCATGTAGTTCGAAATTATTTGGAAAAGTATGTAGAAGGTTCTGGCGATTTGCCTGGGGCAGACACTCTCAGAAGGGAGTAAATGTGCAAAGTAGGTGCTGCAGAAAAAGAACGACTTAAGCAATTGATTTCAGGAAAGGACATATATGTTGTTGCCGATGAAACTTCGGACAGTCGTGGGCGTTGTGTTTTTGTTATACTTTTTCGTACCAACAACTCTGCCGTAGATCAGCATGTGTACTTGGCCATGTGTTGCTTTCTTGACTCAGCAAACGGCACCACGTGCAGTCAGGCAATACTGGAATCATTAAACCAGTATGGTGTAGGCTTTGAAAATGTTCTAGGTCTTGTGTCAGATTCGGCGAGGTACATGAGTACCTGTTTTGCAGCCCTACAGATAGGTAGTTTTAGGTGACCACACTATTCACTTCCAGTGTTGGGTACATAAGGTCAACCTCGTGGGTGATGTTTTCATGTGCAAGTTTAGTGATGTGAATTCTCTGGTTGTTGATGTGAAGATGGCATTTCTACATGGTAGGAAAATTAAGAGTGCATACATTTTATTCTTACAAGAAAACTACCCAGAACTGACTGCAAAGCTTTTCCCAAGCCCAGTGGTAACAAGTTGGAATTCTTGGTTTATGGCTGTAATATATTTATCTGAGTACATTGAACCACTTCTTCAGTTCTTGAACCAGTGGGAACCTCAGAATGCCAGTGTAAAGTTGGTGTGCCAGAAGTTGTCTGGAGGCCAGTTTTCTGTACTTAACATCAAGTGCAAATTCGTGAGTGAGGCATGCAAAAAAATAGCTGGGCTAATTAAAGTTTTGGAAGGTGGACATTATCCCTTTGCTCATTTGCTGTGGGATAAACTCTTGCAGCTTTCTGATCAACTTAAAAGGTATGGTAATGGACATGGTGTGTTGCCATCACAGACACAGCAAATGTTGGAAGGAGTAAAGGGTGATACAGTCAAAGCAAGCATCAAGTCTGCTATATCCAACTGTTGTACGAAAAGTGCTATGAAACTAACATCACATATGGCTCCATCTCCAGCAAACAACTTCTATGCAACAGCAGGTGAACTGTTCAACCCTGCCAAAGCAGCTCAACAAGTAGAAGTGAACTGTAGTAAGTTGGTTGTTTGCAAGAATAAGCTCCCGCCATTTTCAAAGATCAGCAGTGATCAGTTTGTGGATGGTTATCTGTACTTCCACAAACAGTTGAAAGAACATGTGCGGGAAGGAAACCACATTGACATGCCTCAAATTCTTCTTGCAGTTTCTCTCACAAAACCAGAGTTTGGAGCAGCTGCCCTCAAAACATCTGGGCACCTGTGAGCAGTGTTGATGCAGAGAGGTGTTTAAGCTCATACAATGTTGTTTTGAGTGATCGCAGAACACATTTAAAAGAAGAAAATGTTGAAATGTGCAATATGCTGAAATTTAATGTGTGAAAGATGTCAACTATGTAACTTGCTGCTACACAAAACATTGTCTTACTTACATGTCTTGTCAAATATGTCAGATTAGTGATTATTAATTATAATTTATAATTATTATTATGTGCCCTTTTTTAAAAAATTTTACATTGATGTGTTGGACATGCTAAAGTTATTTAACATACTATGTAAAAACTATATTTAATGATTCATTCTTTGTCATCTTTTTAAAATGTTATTTACCTGGATACTGTTTATCTAACATTTATCAGTAGGTATTCTTATATTTAGATGTGTGACATGTTTTAAATTTTTTTTAAATATATATACTATATAGTGTATGTATAATTGTGTTTTTTCAAAATGCTACAAAGTGCTATATTTCACTTTATAAAATGCTACAAAATGCTAAAATATACATTTTAAATTGCTAATTTTCCGGGACTCTAATTATTTTGGATATGGATGTAACCCTTAAGTTAACAAAGGTCTGTTAAAAGAACATATTAACACATGAAAAGTTGTTTGAGTTAAAATTGATGCAGGGCTGAAGAAGTGGTAGCAAACACCTACAGTTCATGAGTAGTAGACACATTTAAATCATGATAGTTTGTTTATAATTTAAGGTTTTGTGAGATGTTGTATTTTTCCATAGGTCTGCTTTTAGTTAAAATGAGGGCCAAAAAAGGTAGGGATCTCGGCACAAAGAACACTTTTGTGTATGTTCCAAAAAATTCTGCTGGTGGTAGCTGTATTGTTCCATTTGGGCCTGGGGAGGGGGAGCTAGCACAAGGGGTTGAAGGAAAAGAAAGGAAGATGGAGAGTGCATGTTGTCTGACTGCCCCCAATACATCTCTCCAGCAATTTTCCAAGATTTAAGAACCTTTTTTTCACAGGCTTAAAGAAAAATTAAAGATATGTGCATGTGTGGCCTGAAATTTATATCCACCTACAACAGTGTTTTACGACATTTTACAGGAAGTCTACTGTATTTTCGCTTTAAGACTACTTTTTTTTTCACCGGCTTGGATGTTAAGTTTTATGTGGTACAGAGATTATATGTACAGTTTTCGTGCCGGTTATTTTGCTGGGCGGAACAGACAACCGAGATCCAGTACTGACCCATCACTAATTCTAAGTTCACCTATCCCTCACTTAGCACGTCTTCAGATTGCGCTGATTCATTTCGCGCAATGTGAATTTTACTGCCCCAGTCTTGAATAGCATTCTGTGAATTTCAGTTAGCACAAAATCACGGCAGGCAAAAAAAAAAAAATCACAACGCCACGAAGTCTGTTTTAATTTCTGTAAACAACAGATGTGCCGTGGGATACAGTTAGCCAAACAAGGGGGGAAGAGATGGGCACGCAGGTCTGTCTACGCTATCGGCTGTTGTACAAACATCAGTTATGGCAAGTTAAATTAAAATGTAATCATCCAGACAGTAATATCAGTTTCACTGTCAGTAAAGGATGGTTTGGAAAGGTACGCAATGTGAGTTGAAGATCACGCCCGGGCGGGCAAGTCAGCCAGTCGACTGACGATAAAGTACATAACCACGTATCTCCCGTTACGCGGTGTCGTATTTGTCATACAAAGTGTGATGGTAGGCATATAAAGATAAATGGTGTGACATATTTATAGGTGAGTGTTATTCAATGCATTTATATTGCGTAAAGTATATTTTCCTACACAATTTTGGAACACATTAAATAAATTAGCCTTGCTATTTATGGAAACTAATACTTCAGAATATGCTATTTCAAATAACACGAGCATTTTTAGGAACAAATTAGTCGTCCTAAGTGAGGGATAGGTGTACAGTCAAACATCATTACAAATCTGAAGGGACCATAATATTAGCACTTAGTATTAACAAGATTTGTATTAGGGATGGGTCGGTACCGGTTCTCGGTTCTCGGTTCCTACGGTTCTCAGCATTTTAACCGGCACCGAGAACCGCAGCTAAAATGTCTGTGCCGGTACCGGTACCGGTAACCTTGGTCAAGTTCCATATGTATATGACCAACACCAACAAAATACATACTGTAGGATTCCATGATGGTTTTACACTAAAAACCTCTAATTAAAAACATAAACCCAAGATAATAGACACACTTTTTTTAATTAAAAAAATCAGAAATGAATAAAAATAACTTAAATATGTAAAAAAAAGTTCAAAAAATTGTTTAACCGGAAAATAATTTTGTTTTAAATAAACGTACTTTAAATATACTAAATATTAACCTCACAAAAACAATAAGTATTTATTAATTCATAGGGATAAAAAAGAGGATTTTCCGAAATTAAAAATAATTCGAGCGTTAACTAATTGTTTTATTTACAATAGGTAAAAATCCATAATTTTTAGCTAGGCCGTAAGATCTTATGTATATACTTTTACCAACAAAAAAGTGCGCCGAATGACTGAAGTAGCTGACGCAAAATGTGCTTGATATGAATAATTTTTTCTTCATTCTCAATCAAAAAAAAATGTTTTACAATAAGCATACAAAAGTGAAGTTCTACTCAGCAATAAACAAGAAAAATTTAAGTTTAAAAAAAGTACCTACTTAAAACAAAAATACTAACTAAACATGGACAACTGCAGCAATATTTTAATTATAAATTTTAATTCATAGGGATCAAACTAAGGATTGTCCACACATAACTTATTGTTCCAGGGTTAGCCCAAGGCTTTCTTTACAATTTGTACCATCCACAATTTTAAGCTGGGCCGTGAGATCTTCTCTATATACTTTTACCAACAAAAAAGTGCACCGAATGACTGAAGTAGCCTGCGCAAAATATGCATGAATTTAATAATTTTTTTCCTTCATTGTCAGTCAAGAATTTTTTTTTTTACGATAAGCATACAAATGTGAATGTTCTACTCAGCAATAAACCAGAAAATATATAAGTTTGAAAAATAAGTACTTAAAAAAAACACTACCTAAACATTAACACTGCAGCCAGATTTTTATTATAAATTTTAATTCTTGGGATCAAACTAAGGATTGTCCACACATTACTTATTATTCCAGCGTTAGCCCAAGGCTTTCTTTACAATATGTACCATACACAATTTTAAGCTGGGCCGTGAGATAATCTGTATATACTTTTACCAACAAAAAAGGGCGCCGAATGACTAAAATAGCCTGCGCGAAATGTGCTTGAATATTATAATTTTTTCCGTCATGCTCAAGAGAAAAAAAAATTATTTACATTAAGGATACAAAAATTAATGTTCTACTCAGCAATAAACCAGAAAATATTTAAGTTTGAAAAATAAGTACTTAAAAAACACTAACTAAACATTAACCACTAAAGCCAGATTTTTATTATAAATTTTAATTCATAGGGATCAAACTAAGAATAGTCCGAACATAACACATGATTCTAATGTTAGCTAAAAGTATCATTTACAATTTGTACCATCCATAATTTTAAGCTGGGCCGTGATATCTTCTGTATATACTTTTACCAACCAAAAAGTGTGCCGAATGACTGAAGTATCCAGTGCAAAATATGCTTGATTTTGATAATTTTTTTTCTTCATTGTCAGTCAAGAAAAAAATTTATTTACATTAAGAATACAAAAGTGAATGTTCTACTCAGCATTAAACCAGAAAATATTTCGGTTTGAAAAATAAGTACATAAATAAAAACTAACAAATCATGGCCTACTGCAGCCAGATATTTATTATAAATTTTAATTCATAGGGATAAAACTAAGGATAGTCCACACATAACTTATTATTACAGCGTTAACCCAAGGCTTTCTTTACAATATGTACCATCCACAATTTTAAGCTTGGCCGTGAGATCTTCTGTATATACTTTTACCAACAAAAATGTGCGCCGAATGACTGATGTAGCCTTCGCAAAATATGCTTGAATTTAATTTTTTTTTTCCTTCATTGTCAGTCAAGAAAAAATTTATTTACATTAAGCATACAAAAATGAAGGTTATACTCAGCAATAAAAAAGAAAATATTTAAGTTTGAAAAATAAGTACTTAAAAAAATACTAACTAAACTTTAATCACTGTAGTCAGATTTGTATTATAAATTTTATTTTATAGGGATCAAACTAAGGATTGTCCACACATTACTTAAAATTCCTGCGTTAGCGCAAGGCTTTCTTTACCATATGTACCATCCACAATTTTAAGTTGGGCCGTGAGATCTTCTGTATATACTTTTACCAACAAAAATATGTGCGCCGAATGACTGAAGTAGCTTGCGCAAAATATGCTTGAATTAAAATATTTTTTTCTTCATTGTCAGTCAAGAAAAAATTTTATTAACATTAAGCATACGAAAGTGAAGGTTCTACTCAGCAATAAACAAGAAAATATTTTAGTTTTAAAAATAAGTACTAAAAAAAACACTTATTGAACATGGACCACTGCAGTCAGATTTTTATTATAAATTTTAATTCATAGGGATCAAACTAAGGATTGTCCGAACATAACACATGATTCCAATGTTAGCTAAAGGTATCATTTACAATTTTTACCATCCACAATTTTAAGCTGGGCCGTGAGATCTTCTGTATATAATTTTACCAACAAAAAAGTGTGCCGAATGACTGAAGTAGCCTGCGCGAAATGGGCTTGAATAAAATAATTTTTTTCTTCATTCTCAATCGAGAAAGAAATGGTTTACAATAAGTATACAAAATTGAAAGTTCTACTCGGCAATTAACCAGAAAATATTTAAGTTTGTAAAATAATTTCTTCAAAAAACACTAGCTAAACATGGACCACTGCAGTCAGATTTTTATTATAAATTTTAATTCATAGGGATCAAACTAAGGATTGTCCGAACATAACATATGATTCCAATGTTATCCCAAGGCTTTCTTCACAATTTGTACCATCCATAATTTTAAGCTGGGCCGTGATATCTTCTGTATATACTTTTACCAACCAAAAAGTGTGCCGAATGACTGAAGTAGCCTGCGCAAAATATGCTTGAATTTAATATTTTTTTTCTTCATTGTCAGTAAAGAAAAAAATTTATTTACATTAAGCATACAAAAGTGAAGGTTCTACTCAGCAATAAACAAGAAAATATTTAAGTTTGAAAAATAAGTACTTAAAAAGAAAACTAACTAAACATTAACTACTGTACTCAGATTTTTATTATAAATTTTATTTCATAGGAATCAAACTAAGGATTGTCCACACATTACTTATTATTCCAGCGTTAGCGCAAGGCTTTCATTACCATATGTACCATCCACAATTTTGAGCTGGGCCGTGAGATCTTCTGTATATACTTTTACCAACAAAAAAGTGCGCCGAATGA